>NC_084837.1:16556931-17866098 GCF_033115175.1 Lepus europaeus | reverse complement strand
TAGCAGCGCTTCGCCCACTGCTGACAAGCCGAGACTCGTCAAGTGCCCCTTAAATAAGCCAAAGCAGGGTGTGGCCAGCACAGGCAGCATCAGCTCCAGGCCCAGCCTCCAGCCAAGTTTCTTGGACAGTGCCAGTTGTAAGCACACTTTTTTTTTTTTTAAAATCTGTGGAATGGGGCTAAAAATATCACTTCATTTGTGGTAGGAGCCAAATGTGTTAAACAATTAGGACAGTGTCACGGTTAAGCATGTGGGCTCTGGATCCAACTGCCTGGGTGTGGATTCTGGCCCTGTCACTTCTTAGTTATTTGACTTTGAGCAGGTGACTTAATCTGCCAATGCCTCAGTTTCTACCAGGGTAAAATTAGGGTAATGAGAACGCCCACCACAGGGGTTGTCGTAAGAAATAAAACGGAAGTACATGTGCAGTGCCTGCACGCAGTAAGACTCGGGAAGTATTCATTGTAACGCTTTCCAGTGTCATCACGACTTTGCCAAATTGAGAATTTGCCCATGAATTTTACTGACGATTTCTCCTGCCCTAGCAACCTTCCAAGCTATCGTTCTGACTTTGGCATTTGGTGTCTGCTTAAAGTCTAGAGCGGACACCAGTACTGGAACGTGGCACGTTTCCCCCTTTAGAAGCAGGCGAAGTGGAGCCGCTTATTTTAAGCTGAAGTGGTGTGGAAGGACTGCCAAGGGACTGGAGGCTGGATGGATGGATTCTGACCTGGGTTAGGAAGAAAATACAGCTTTTCTCCGGAAATTTCCTGGTCCATTTGTTTCTCCTTTCTTTGCTTTAAAGATTTACTTATTTATTTGAAAGGAGAGAAGAAAGAAGATGGGAGAGAGAGAGAGAGAGAGAGAGAGAGATCTTCCATCTGTTGGTTTGCTTCTCAACAAATGGGCTAGGCCAGACCAAACCCAGGAGACCCAACGCCGTCCAGGACCCCCATCTGGGTGGCAGGAACAAGCACTTGGGCCATCATCCTCTGCCTCCCAGGTGCATCAGCAGGAGGCTGAATTGGTTGGGACTCAAACCAGCGCTCTGATACGGGATGCAGATGTCCCAAGCGGCAGCAGAACCCGCCTCGTCACAGCACCTGCCTTCAGTTTTTCTTTTACTTTCATCTTCTGTGTGTGTCTCTAGAAATATATGATGTCCTCAAAAGATGACCTAACAAATACAGAATTAAAAACCGCAGTGGGCAAATTACGGCCTGGGAGCCAAACTCTGCCTGTGGCCTCTTTGTATGGCCATGAATTGAGACTGTTTTTTTAATTTTTAAAGGGTTGTGGGTGAGGGAAGCCCAAAGAAGACAGGAGAGAGACTTGCATGGCCCATGAAACCTAAGCTTTTTGCTCTCTTGTCCTTTATGGAAAACGTTCGCCAACTCTGTTTTAAGGAATAACAGTGGTAGCCCCGCCCCCTACTACCTATCTTAGGGAGAGGAATGTCACTAATATTGTTGAGACTCCAGACAGCCCTCTCTGACCACACACATTACCCTCCACCAGAGCTAACCTCCATTCTGAATTTCCTGTTATTCTTCCTTTGCTGAAGAAAAAGTGTGTATCATATACCTACATATAAAACTATAAGATACGGTTTATTCCATTTTTCTTGATTTCCTTACAAACGGAATAACACTTTATTTTTTCCCATCACATGCCTCATTCTGTCTTATGTTTCATTATCTGTGGATGTCTGCAATTATAGCCTATTAAGTTTTACTGCTGTGGGGTCTCCTATGTGTAGACATAACACGCATATTTATCTCTTCTACTCTTGATGGGCATTTGCGTTGTTTCCTATCGAACATTCGCTATCAATACTGTTATTCCCACTTCGTGGTTCACAGGGGCAAGATGTTCTGTAGAAGGGAATCAGTGGGTCAGAGGTATATGCATCAAATGATGCCAAAGGGTTCTTCAGTGTGGTTGTAACCATCTCATTCTGTTCTGGTTGTGTAAAGCTGCATAACAGACTGCTCCGAGCTGACTGACTGTGAACACCACTCTTAGTTTGCTCGTGATTCTATGGGTCAGGAATGTGCCAAGAGCAGGGCCAAGCAGTCTGTCTCCAGCCCATGTGTTATTAAATGAGGCTGCTGGGGCTGGGGGACCCACTTCCAGGCTGGCTTCTTCCTCCTAGGTCTACATCCTGATGTTTCTTCAGTCTCTCTCTCTCCCTGTGGCATCTCGTCCTCAGGGGTCTGTCCACATGGCTTTGGGGGTCTCAAAGAATGGTGGCCTTGACTTTCGTGTGTGATGGCATAGGGTTCCAAGACCCTGGAAATAGAAGCTGTGAGTCTCTTACAGCCTGGGTCTATAAACCTGCAGAAAATCATTTCTGCCACACACATTCTATTCGTCTAAGTCCACCCCGAATCAAGAGGAGTGGATATGGACCTCCCAAATCATATTGGGGTAAATGTAATGCAAACTAATTTGATCATCATCTTTAGTGTGCATGTGTATCCTGTGGTAAGATATGAGGCTCTTGCTGCAACACATCATTGTTAACACTGAAGACTGTCAAACTTCAAACATGTTGCCAACTGGTGACTACGAAAAGATAAGAAAATGTTTTAAAATACCATTTATTGAATATTGAATATTTACTGTGTCAAGCATTAGAATATATGCTTTTAATTCTCTCCCCCTCATTTTAATCTTTACAATAACCATGTGAAGTAGATAGTATTATCCTCAGAGGTTAATTAACTTGCCAAAGGTCATATAGCTAATAAGCAGCAGAATGTAGATTTGTACAGAGATTTACCTGACTTCCAAGCTCACACTTTTAAATTTTCCTTCTTATCGCCAGCTGTCAGCTGGAAAGATGATTCAAGGCTGAGGTTGAACCATGAAGGAAATTTAAAGCTACTAAGCCATGATGATTAAATCACATATAAAGCAATAAGACAAAATATGATTAGGTTTTATTCCACTAACGTGGGAGTACCATTTCTTCTTTTCCCTCTGTCAAGCAATAACAAAAAAAACTTGATTGCAATAAAAAGTACACCCCCCTCTGCCCCAGAACCCCAAACTTTTTTGCTCAATAGGAAGTGTTTGAGTTTTCAAAGAGGACCTGGAGCCGACCTCACAATGCCTAGAGCGTGGTTGAAGAAGCAGATATTTTAGTTTTATATAGATCAGGGCAACATTGCAGCTTTTGTGGTTTGAACAGCCCAGAGGGGAGGCTAAAAATACTCTTGTCACAGTAAATTGGGGACCAGACTTTCCTTAGAGCCTAAATCCTTCTCTTGGGTCAATTTTCTATTCTTTCGCTATCCTTTTCACCACTGGATAAGAACAACGTGTCATCTGCAGCCAGACGTTTACAACAAAAAAAAATCTACTTTCCCTGAGTGGGAGGGTTCCCAGGGCAAGAACCAAAGGCTCACAATGTCCCATGCAGGCGTCTTGGGGTAACGAGCTTCATGACTGGCAATTTCCTTCCCGGGTTCATTCCTGGGACGGATTCCCTTGTCTTCAAGAAAAATGCGTCTTCGTGGGTGCATGTCAGAAATAACTCATGAGTTCGAGTCAAAACTGCTTTCCACAACTGTGTTAGCTGCTTCGTGCCTATAGTCCCTGACTTCAATCCACTTGGAATCATTTCTCAGATGTGTGATTCCCTCCCCAGACTTCCACCCCTTTCACCAATGACTCGACCTTTCCCAGTCTTTCCTCCAGCTGCTGGTTTCCAGGTACCCCTCTTGGTTCTCTGCCTCCTGAAGCCTCAGTGCGTCCTCCTTGCCTTCATTTACCTCTGTCTTTTACACACATGTACGGAAAGCAAACTATTATAAGGAATCGTCTCATGTGAATACAGAGACTGGTATATTGCATTTCATCTTAATCAGCTTCTGTTTCATTAAAAATTAAGACTTTGGGGTTTCCGCCTACTGCTTTGAATGGTGCTCAGCGTGGTTACAGCTTTAGCTATAACAATGAGCCACGTTTGAGTATCACCCTAAGGGAAAGCGATGTGGGTTATACGTGGGATCATTCGCCCTTTGTTTCCTTATCTTTTGGATCCTCGAGAAGTTTGGATAACCAGGCTGGCTGTACTTTCTGCGCAAAGTGGACTGAAGAAGTTGTGATCATGAGGGAATTCTCCAGTCCTACTACCCATCCTCTCCCACAGAAGTTACTGACTTCATATAGTGGGCTTAGAAACTCTTGAAGTTTCTAAACCTCAAGCAGGATGTTATTTAGGATCTATTAATATATTTGTGGCTTAAAACATAGCAGAATAAAAAGGAAAATTTGGGCTTGAGCATAGCATACTACCCACTTAATGGTAGGGGATTCGACTCTTTCGCGCTGGTGCTCTTGGGTAATTTAGCAGCTTTCCTGGTTCCTGGAAATGGATTTCAATTGCGGTGACTTCTAATGCTGACCATATGACATGAAGTCTGGGAGGAGTCTCCAGATATCTCCTGTGAGGTGGTGATGCCAGCCAAGTGCAAAAATACATCTCCCTCTTCTTTAAAGACTTGTTTTATTTATTTGAAAGACAAAGTGACAGAGAGGGAGGGGGAGTGGGAGTGGGAGAGAAATCTTCCATCCACTGGTTTACTGCCTAAATGGGTGCAATAGCCAGGGTTGGGCCAAGCCAAAGACAGGAGCTTCAGAAATTCCATCCTGGTCTCTGCCATGAGTGGCAGGGCCCATGTGATGCTGTTCCAGGAGCATTAGTAGGGAGCTGGACCAGAAATGTAGCAACTGGAAGTCAAACTGGTGCTCCAACATGGGATGCCAGCGCTTCAGTCAGCAGCACACACCCACAGCCCCATGCCCATCTCCCTCTTCTTTAAATGAGAGCCAGCAGCCCCTTGAAAAGATGTATCATGTATTTTTGAAAGCTTTAATCTTAACTTTACTGTAACATCAAGAGGAAGAAGACCTGTGGTTCTACTTAGCCTGGGAGAAAAAGTCAGAAAAGCTTTTCTAGGGGCCTAAGGAAAATACCTCTTACTGGGAACACAAGTAAAAAGTGCATAAAGGGGTGTTGTCTTGTATAGAAGTGTGTCCTAGGCAATCTGCAGGATTTCTTCTTGCTCCGGAATTCTATGACCCTGGAGAGAAATGGAATCCTCGGCATGAAGAATCAGAATGTCTCTCTCTCTCTCTCTCTCTTTTTAAAGATTTACTTATTTATTCTTGAGGCAGAGAGAGAGAGAGAGAGAGGTCTTCCATCCGCTGGTTGGGGGTGGGGAGAGAGGGAGGGAGAGGTCCTCCATCTGCTGGTTCACTCCCCAAATGACTGCAATGCCTGGTGCTGAACCTATCTGAATCCAGGAGCTGGGAGCTTCTTCCGGGTCTCCCACGTGGGTGTAGGGGCCCAAGGACTTGGGCCATCTGCTGCTGCTGTACCCAGCCATCAGCAGGGAGCTGGATCAGAAATGGAGCAGCCAGGACTCAAACTGGTGCCTATATGGGATGCTGGCACTGCAGGCTTTACCTGCTATGCCACAGTGCCAGCCCCACAAGTCAGATTCTTGGGAGGCTTCCCCAGCTGATGCTCATTGCTGAGTTCCCTCTTTTTAGACTTTCAGGGGTGTTAGCAAAAAAATAAAACTCAACAAATACTGTCTATAGGCCTTACTGCTCTCTATAGGTTATCACTGGTCTGATTTTGAAGAGCCATGATTTAATTCCAAGCCATTCACCTTCCAATTTGTGGAACAAAGGGTCAGCTGCCTGCTAATGCACCTGGGAAAGCAGCACATGTTGGCCCAAGTAGGAGAACCAGATGCCGTGTAAAGCCACAAGTACTTGTGAGAGAATTGGAATTAAGAGACATGTTTGTTTTGGTACAAAAAACCTTTGAACTCTATGTACAGCTTTTTCATGATATGCATTTTCATGAGCTTTTTGAAGTTCTCTTGTAGCTAGCTAAGTAGTTTTTTTCTCATTGTCATGAAATATATATTTGTAATCTCCAAAGTATAACCACTTACCAAATTGTTTTTTATTTTCAATTAAATTTACATACAGAAGATTAACTCTATACTAAGTAAAGATTTCAACAAGTAGTAAAAAAATAAAATTAAAATTAAAAAATAGTATGGGGAAAAAAACTTGTTCCTTACCAGGTTTTTGATTTGTCTTTTGGTTTCTACTATGACCCACTGTTCTTTCAGGAGCCTGATGTTCAGTCTCCATGTGTTTGTACGCTCTAGCGATTCTTGAGTTGTTGATTTCCAGTTTCATTCCATTGTGGTCTGAGAAGATGCCTGGTATGATTTTGATTTTTTGAATTTGCTGAGACTTGCTTTATGGCCTAGCATGTGGTCTATCCTAGAGAAAGTTCCATGCACTGGTGAGAAGAATGTGTATTCTGCAACTGTAGGATGGAAATTTCTGTAGATATCCATTAGGTCCATTTGGTCTCTAGTGTCGATTAACTGTTGTTTCCTTGTTGATTTTCTGTGTGGTTGATCTGTTCATTGCTGAAAGTGGGGTGTTGAAGTCCCCCATTACTATTGTATGGGAATCTAGGTCTCCCTTTAGATCCATTAACATTTCTTTTAAATAGCCAGGTACCCTGTAATTAGGTGCATGTTTGTTTATTATAGTCACATCTTCCTGTTGAATTGATCCCTTAATCACTGCATAGTGGCCTCCTTTGTCTCTCTTAACAGTTTTTGTGTCAAAGTCTATTTGGTCTGATATTAGGATGGCTACACCAGCTCTTTTTTGGTTTCTGTTAGCGTGGAATATCTCTTTTCATCCTTTAACTTTCAGTCTGCATGGTGAGATGTGTTTCTTATAGGCAGCAAATAGATAAGTTTTGTTTTTTAATCCATTCAACCAGTCTGTATCTTTTAGCTGGAGAATTGAGGCCATTTACATTCAAGGTGACTATTGATAAGTAATGATTTTGCTCTGCCGTTTTCCCATAAATGTTCCTATTGTTTACTTTGGATTTCCTTTGTACTTTTACTGGGAGATTTTTTGCCTTCACCTTCTTTCATATTGATGACCATGTTTCTGTGTGTAGCACATCCTTAAGCATCTTTTGTGAGGCTGGAGGAGTGGTGACAAATTCTTATAATTTCTATTTGTTATGGAAGGTTTTTATTTCACCTTCATTCATATGTAAGAGCTTTGCAGGGACAGTTTTTTTCTCTTAAAACTTGGAATATATCTCGCCATTCTCTCCTAGCCTGTAGGGTTTCTGATGAGAAGTCAGCTGTGAGTCTAATTGGAGATCCTCTGAAAGTAATCTGGTGTTTCTCTCATGTACATTTTAGAATTTTTTCTTTATGTTTTTGAAGAGTTTGACTACAATGAGCTGTGGTGAGGATCTTTTCTGGTCATGTCTATTAGAAGTTCTATGTGCTTCCAGTAGTTGGATGTCCCTTTCTCCAAATTAGGGAAGTTCTTTGTAATTATTTCACTAAAAAGTTCTTCTAATCCATTCTCTTTCCATACCTTCAGGAACTCCAAAGATCTGTATGTTGGCTAATTTGATAGTATTCCATAAATCTCCAACACGTTTTTTTTTTGTTTTGTTTTGTTTTGTTTTGACAGAGTGGATAGTGAGAGAGAGACAGAGAGAAAGGTCCTCCTTTTTGCCATTGGTTCACCCTCCAATGGCCACTGCGGCTGGCACATCGTGCCGATCCGAAACCAGGAGCCAGGTGCCTCTCCTGGTCTCCCATGCGGGTGTAGGGTCCAAGCACTTGGGCCATCCTCCACTGCTTTCCCGGGCCATAGCAGAGAGCTGGCCTGGAAGAGGGGCAACCGGGACAGAATCCGGCGCCCCAACTGGGACTAGAACCTGGTGTGCTGGCACCACAAGGTGGAGGATTATCCTGTTAAGCCACAGCGCCGGCCCAACACGTTTTTTAAATTTCATAATTTCTTCTTCCTTGTCGTTGTCATCATCTTCATCTTTTTTTTTTTTTTTTTTGACAGGCAGAGTTAGACAGTGATAGAGAGATAGAGAGAAAGGTCTTCCTTCCGTTGGTTCACTCCCAAAATGGCTGCTATGGCCGGTGCGCTGTGCTGATCTGAAGCCAGGAGCCAGGTGCTTCCTCCTGGTCTCTCATGTGTGTGCAGGGCCCAAAGACTTGGGTTATCCTCCACCACCCTCCCAGGCCACAGTAGAGAGCTAGACTGGAAGAGGAGCAACCAGGACAGAACCCAGCACCCCAACCAGGACTAGAACCCGGGGTACTGGCGCCGCAGGTGGAGGATTAGCCTAGCGAGCCACGGCATTGGCCTCGTCGTCGTCATCTTCGTCTTTGTCTAACTGTGAAATTCCAGAGATTTGTCTTCTAACTTGGGCATTTTTTCTTCTGCTTCACCGAGTCTGTTGTTAAGGCTTTCCTTTGCATTTTTTATTTGATCTATTGAATTCTTCACTTCCAATATTTCATTTTGATTTCTCTTTAAAATCTCGACTTCATTGAAAAATGTTCATTCATATCATGTCTGGATTTCTTAATTTATGGATTTGCTTTTGATTACTTTGAAGTAATCATGTGATCAATTTTTGAGTTACATTTCTGGCATTTCTTAACCTCTGCATCTTCACATTTTAGTATTCAAGTGTTTTTTTCCTTTGGAGGCGTCACATTGTCTTCCTTATTGTTTGTTCAATTGCTGTGTTTTTCTGTAGGCATTTGTGGAGGTACTTGAGTTTTTTTCTTTGTTGTTGTTGTTTTTCTCCTGTGATGGCTTTTATCTTTGGACTATGCCTCTGTGGATTAGTGGAGTGTCTGCTCTTTCAGTGAATACTCTTAGGCATGTGCTGGGCATGAGCAGGGAGCTCTGTTCATTGCTCCAGGTAGAGGGGAGTGTCCAAGGTGACACTCAAACAGGTAAGGTAAATTTTTTTTTTGTCAGAGGGGAGGTTTAATCTACTCTGTTGTTGTAGTGTCATGCTCGCTTCCTCTCCTCAAAGGAGACCAATGCCTGGTCGCTAGCCCTAGTGCAAACAATATTCATCCACGCTGCCACAAGAACCGCACAAAGGATCCATGCAGTACTTGATGTGAGCACAGATCCCGAAGCAATGACCCTCACCAGGGAGGGTCACACCCTGAGTGTGTGCAACCACCCACAGTTACAACCCAAAGACCCAGCCACATCCTGTGCCCTCACACACAGCCACAGTGTTTTCAGAGTCCCAGCATAGAGGGATCCCACAACCACAAACACCCAACCCCCTGTTAATATTCCCAGCCAGACTCGGGCATCTCCTATCGGCTATTTGCTAGGTGTTTGGACACAAGCTGGTGCAGCTGTTACGTTTGTCCAAAATGGTGCCTGTCCCTCTCAGCTAGTTACAGGTTGCTGGTGCTGGGTGGTTGGGGAGAGAGAAATGTGCCCCTCTTTTTCCCCTCTGTTGGCAGGTATACTGTTTCCCCAGAGGGATCCAAGGTGGGCCTATGCTAGGCTCTTCCCATAGCTTTATTGCCAGTGGCTTGGGGTGCTGCAGTCTGGTCTCACCTCACTCTCTAAAGCTGGTACTGAGGCTCTTAGCTACTAGGGTCCTGATTTGTGCATGTCCAAACCCTCCACAAAGATCCACAGTGTCCCTCTTAATATTGTTTTTTTTTGTTTTTGTTTTTGTTTTTATTTTTTATTTTATTTTTATTTTTTTTTTTTTTGGACAGGCAGAGTTAGACAGTGAGAGAGAGAAAGGTCTTCCTTTTCTGTTGGTTCATCCCCCAAATGGCCACTACGGCTGGAGCACTGCTCCGATCCGAAGCCAGGAGCTAGGTGTTTCCTCCTGGTCTCCCCTGCGGGTGCAGGGCCCAAGCACTTGGGCCATCCTCCACTGCCTTCTGGGGCCACGGCAGAGAGCTGGACTGGAAGAGGAGCAACTGGGACTAGAACCTGGTGTACCGGCGCCACAGGCGGAGGATTAGCCTAGTGAGCTGCGGCGTCGGGCCCTCTTAATATTGTTTTAAAAGTAATTTAAAAATTTGTTGGTTTTTCTTTAAACCTCAAGATGAATTTGATTTATTTTTTTAACCATCTGATAATTTTTAATGTCAATGTGATATTAATAAAAAGAGAACATATTCAAAATAGTCATAGTTGCAAATAAAATGTAAATAAAAATTATATTTATTTGAAAGAGAGTGGCCAAGAGAGAGAGGAAGAAAGTGGGAGAGAGTTCTCTCATCTTCTGGTTCACTTCCCAAAAGCCTCAACAGTCCAGGGCTAAGACAGGCTGAAACCAGGAGCCAGGAATTCAATCAAGTCTACCATGTGGATGACAGGTCTCCATTAACTGAACCATCGCTTGCTGTCTCCTTGCGTTAGCAGGAAGCTGGAGTGGAGAGCAGAGCTGGGACTGGAACCCTGGCACTCTGAGATGTGGGCATCTTAACTGCTATGCCATGCAGCTGCTACAGCAAATCCCAACCTTAACCTTTGGGAAAAAAGGAATTAAATCTGGGTTAAACTTTTTTCATTTCCTTTTGTACCATTTTCAAACAAGCATGAATTGAAATTGTTTTAGAATTGTCAACCTTCTTCCTGAAGAACTTTGTAGTTAAAAAAAATAATTGAGAAAATATCTTGTTATTTGTAAGATTTTGTAAGAAATCTAATGGGGCTGGTGCTGTGGTGTGGTGGGTAAAGCCTCTGCCTTTGGCGCCAGTATCCCATATGGGCACCGGTTCAAGTCCTGGCTGCTCCACTTCTGATCCAGCTGTCTACTGTGTCCTGGGAAAGCAGTGGAAGATGGCTCAAGTGCTTAGGCCCCTGCAACCACATGGGAAACGCGAAAGAAGCTCCCGGCTTTGGATCAGCTCAGCTCCGGACAGCCATTTGGGGAGTGAACCAATGGATGAAAGATCTGTCTCTCTCTCTCTCTCTCTGTAACTCTGACTCTTAAATAAAGAAATAAATATTTTTCTTAAAAAAAAAAAGAAATCTCATATAAGGTAAGTCCCTTTATAAGGGATAATTGGGGAATTAAGAGAACACATTTGCCTTATATTAGGACATTCCTAATATAACAAAGGAAATTTGCTAACAAGAGATAGGAGACCTACAAGAATTCTGTTCTATTCAAAGTATCCATTTTATTGGGACGTCATATGTGGAAGTCCCCATTAAAGCCTTCCCTTTTCTTTCTTCTTACTTAGTAAACCAGAGGGGTGAAACTCAGAAGAGCTCAGCCCCCCGCCCTGCTTCCTTGCTGCTATTTATCTTATAGATACATCTAGAAATCCCCTTAGAATAGAGACACAGAGGATTAGGTTTGCTGATCACACCCTTTTGAGCAAACCTAGCACTTTGGACATGGAAGGAAATTGGATCATGCTAAAGTAACGTTAAGCGTTGAAAAGATCTTGAATCATGTAAGTCCAGCAGTGCACCTTTCAGGTTGCATGAAATGGTTTCCTGTAAGATGCTTTGGAGTGATCTTGGACACTTCCTGATTCCAGCCTCACCATCACTGTCACCATCACATTACTGTTGTTTGCTGATTACTGGTGGTCTGAGGACTGCACCTGTTGTTGACACCCATCCTTTCTCCTGGCTTGCACAGTTCCGTCCCAGCTTGCCTGTGATAGGAAGTTGTAGGAGGCAAAATCATTGCTGTGCATTCATTGTCTTGCACTCCCCAGTAGCTTGTTTTCAGCCACACAACAGTCTTTGCAATAGTCATTCCCATCAGGTTGTAAGGGAACTAGCCTTATGCAAAATGATAAAGACCAAAGAATTGTTAGCTGCTCTTTCTTTTCAGCTTCCCCTTGGCTGCTGACTCAACTCCAAGTCCATCCTTCCCTTAACCTTCCTCCTTGCTCTTTCTTATTTTTTAATATTTATTTATTTATTTGAAAGGCAGATACAGAGAGAGAAGGAGAGAGAAAGAGAGAGCTTCCATTGGCTGGTTCACTCCCCAAATGGCCACAATGGCCGAGACTGGGCCAGGCTAAAGCCTGGAGCCAGGAGCTTCTTCTGGGTCTCCTACACAGGAACCAGAGCCCAAGCACTTGTGTTATCCTCTGCTGCTTCCCTGGGCCATTAGCAGGGAGCTGGGTTGGAAGTGGAGCAGCCAGGACTCGAACTGGCACCCATATGGGATGTCCGCACAGCAGGTAGAGACTGAATCCTCTATGCCACAGCGCTAGCCCCAGTCCTTGCTCTGTAACTCTTGTTTTCTTTTAGTATCCTGTCCCTTCTTAAGGCTAATTTGAGGTAATTAGATTGTTGTGTCTAAGCTTGAAAAAAAAATTTTTTTTTTAAGATTTATTTACTTGAAAGTCAGAGTTACACAGAATGGAGAGATGGAGGGAGAGAGAGAGAGGTCTTCCATCCGATGGTTCACTCCCCAATTGGCCACAACAGCCGATCTGAAGCCGGGAGCCGGGAGCTTCCTCCGGGTCTCCCACACGGGTGCAGGGGCCCAAGGACTTGGGCCATCTTCCATTGCTTTCCCAGGCTATAGCAGAGAGCTGGATTGGAAGTGGAGCAGCCGGGACACGAACCAGCACCCATATGGGATGCCGGTACTGCAGGCGGTGGCTTTACCCACTACGCCACAGCGCTGGTCCCTAAGCTTGAAAATTTGAAGACCCGACCTTGAAGCTGCGTTTCTCTTAAGAACTGTGCTACCTGGAAGGAATCAAGTAAGCATTCTAAGCCTCAGTTGTCTTATCTGTGTTAAAAGTGTCTGTGTGTAAATTGAAAGAGATAATGGTTGCTGCTGAGGCAAATGTGTGCATTTTAATGTGGCATCTCATTTCAAGCAGTGTCTGACATGGGAATTGGTGCTATCGAAGCCTGATGAGGAACCAGGACATTGCTTGGGGGGTGAGTCTGCAGGCAGGGCTGCAGACACCCTGAGAATAAATTGTGGCTGGGAGAAGATGCTTGGTGCTTGTTCACATCTACCCTGACTTCTGAATTCTCGGGTTAGAATCATGGACTCTTCCAGCTCAGGCCTTAGAGGTTGTTTAAGCCCAGATGAGGTTACTGAGGCCTGGAGAGGTGAACGGGCTTGCCCAAGACCGTGGAGCTGGCTCATGTCAAGGCCGGGACCAGAGCCCTTGGTCATCATTGCCAGTGGTGGACTTGGCGTTGAAAGACCAGGCTTGCAAGTATATGTTTAGTCTGAGGGAGGCTCATTGTGTTCCATTTCCTGCAGGAGTTCCTAATGCAAGCTTTTAGATACCTGCTGCTTGCTTTCCATGAATGCTCTGGGTGGAAGGATTTCACTTGGGCACTTCTGCAGGGAGTCCTCTGGCCCTGGGCACTTCTGCAGGGAGTCCTCTGGCCCCGACACTCCTCAGCAACCGCTGGCCAGGGTACACCAGGGTGGAGAGTAGCTCTGGAGCCTCAGGGACCCTGCTCCGCTTCCAGAAGTGTGACGAGCCCTCGGAACAAGTTGGATTGATGTCTGAGGCTGCACTGGCTTCCACGTGAAGACTCTTGTCTGAAATCCTTAATGTTTTTAAGATGAAACGTTTCAAGCATGCAGCAAAGCCATAAACCAAAATACTAAGCATTGTGAACTCTTGACGCTTCCCAAATGTATTTTTTCCATTCCTGTTTCCCATTTTTTTTTTTTTGAGATTTAAAAGCAAGATTTATTGGAGTCAAAGACCCCCAGCCAGCATGGTGTGGAGGTGGGCTCCAAGAGAGGAAAAAACCCGAAGAGGCTGGTGGTACTGGGTTTTTAAACACAATTTTGGGGAAGAAAAAAAAAAAAAAAACCAAGCTTGGCATTCAGTTACAAGGTGGAGACAAAACCCATCAAAAGACATGATTTGCTCACTAGGCTAATCCTCCGCCTTGCGGCGCCGGCACACCAGGTTCTAGTCCCGGTTGGGGCACCGATCCTGTCCCGGTTGCCCCTCTTCCAGGCCAGCTCTCTGCTATGGCCAGGGAGTGCAGTGGAGGATGGCCCAAGTCCTTGGGTCCTGCACCCCATGGGAGACCAGGAGAAGCACCTGGCTCCTGCCATCGGATCAGCGCGGTGCGCTGGCCGCAGCGCGCTACCGCGGCGGCCATTGGAGGGTGAACCAACGGCAAAAAGGAAGACCTTTCTCTCTGTCTCTCTCTCACTGTCCACTCTGCCTGTCAAAAAAAAAAAAAAAAAAGACATGATTTGCCAACATCAGGAGTCACTGTGTACTTACATCCCATGTGGGATCTGTCCTTAATAGGTTGTCGAAGGTGAAGTAATGATATAGCTAGTACTGAAACAGTATTTTTACATATTGTGGTAATGTGTGGGTGCAAACTGATGAAATCTTTACTTAGTGTATACTAAAGCAATCTTCTGTATATAAAGATAATTGAAAATGAAAAAAAAAGAAACCCTTGATTTTAAATTGGAAATTACATAGAAAGATAATCTTTTTTTAAAAAAAATATCTTGCAGAATCTGTCATTAATGTGATGTACACTGTTATTTAATGCTATAACTAGTGCTCCAACAGTATTTTTTCACTTTGTGTTGCTATATGAGGGCAAACTGTTGAAATCTTTATATATACTAAACTGATTTTCAGTATATAAAGAGAATTGAAAATGAATCTTGATGGGAATGGAAGGGGAGAGCAAGTGGGAAAGGGGAGGGTTGCGGGTGGGGCGGGAAGCTGTGGGGGGGGGAATCCATAAGCTGTACTTAGGAAATTTATATTCACTAAATTAAAAAAAAAAGAAAAACTATAAAAAAAAAGACATGATTTGCAATATTTTATCGTGTCTGCTTTGCTCATGATAAAACAAAGAGCTGTCACTTTTTAAAGAAATAAAACAGCTATAGTGGTTTTTTTTTGGGGGGGGCGTTATTTTGTTTGTTTAAATTTATTTGAAAATCAGATAGGGAGAAAGAGATTGTCCATTCACTGGTTCACTCTCCAAATGGCCACAATGCCAGAGGCTGTGCCCAGCTGAAGTCAGGAACCTGAAACTCCATCCATGTCTCTCATGTGAGCGGCAGGGGCCCCAGCTGCTTTGCCAGGCACATTAGCAGGGTACTGGATTGGAAGCAGAGTGGCTGGGACACAAACCAGCACCCATGTGGGATCTGACATCACAGCAGCTTTACCGGCTATGCCACAACACTAGCCCAGGTACGGTGAGGCTCTTCTCCTAAAGAGACCATCACTCTGAATTTATCATTAGTAATTGTTTTTGCACATTTTATTTTAAAAATTTGTTTTAACAGCCAGTGTTGTGCTGTAGGAAGTAAAGCCACTATCTCTGATGCTGCCATTCCGTATGGGTGCCAATTCAAGAACATGCTGCTCCATTTCCAACCTAGTTCCCTGTTACTGTGCCTGGGAAATCAGTGGAAGATGGCCCAAGTGCCTGGGCCCCTGCCACACACATGGGAGACCCGGATGAAGCTCCTGCCTCCTGGCTTTGGTGTGGCCAGCCCTGGCCATTGCAGCCATTTGGGGAGTGAACCAGCAGATGGAATCTCTATTTTTCTCACTCTAATTCTGCTTTTCAAATAAATAAAATAAATCTTAAAAAAACCCTGAGAGGCAGAGAAGAGAACTCTTCCATTCACTGGAATACTCCCTAAGAACCTCCAATGTCTGGGGCTGGGCTTGGGCCAAATCCAAGAAACAGATTTTCAATGCAGGTTTCCCACATGGGCGGCAGGGACCCAGTTACCTGACCCATCACCACTGCCACCCAGAGTCTGCATTAGTGGGAAACTAGAGCCAGGAGCTGAAGCCAGGTATGGAACGCAGGCACGCTGGTGAGAGATGTAGGCTGAATGTGCAGTATTTGCGTATTTTTTACTTTGTATGCATAGCATTTCCCTCCTTACAAATAGTGTCTGCTCAATTCTTGCTTGTTTTTAACTTTATGTATAAAAGCATTAGACTGTATGATTCCCATAGCTTGCTTGTTTGGCTCAATATTAAGTTTTAGAGATGCTATCCACATGGAGACCTGGAGTTGATAATATTTTAACTGCTATAGTTTACCTTGTAGGGATACGGCACTATGCATTTATCCATTTTTTGTTGTTCATGGCTCTCAATATAATCACACTCTAAATTAACAGTTACAATATTTTTACTTATTGGAAAGGCAGAGAGAGGAGGAGAGAGAGTGCTGTTTTTCATCTACTGGTTCCCTCCCCAAATGCCTGCAACATCCAGGACTAGGCCAGGCCCAAGACTGGAGCCAGGAGCTCCATCGGGGTCTCCCACGTAGGTGGCAGGGACCCAAGTGCTTGTGCCATCACCTGTTGCCTCCCAGGGTGTACAGAAACAGGAAGGCTGGGTCAGAAGCAGGTCCCGGACAGGAACCCGGCAGCTCTGACATGGAATGCGAGTGTCCCAAGCGATGCCTTAACCACTGTGCAAAACAACCGCCCCGTCGCTGTATTTTAATCTCTTCTCAGTCACTGCCTTTTGTGACTCCTTGGGAGCCTGGAGATAAACACAGCTTGCTGTTAGAAGAGGAAAGTGCAGGTCCCGGCGCAGCACTGAGAGGGGAAGTGGGTGGTGTTTCAGTTTCAGGAGTGCTAATAATGCGCCTCTGTCCTCTGGATGCTGGGAGCCTTGGAGCTCTGCGTAAGAGATTTGTTTGTGCAGTGCTAGGTTTCATTCCTTCCTACAGCATATTTAAAGCAGACCTCCGAGCGACTTTCAGCTTGTATTTTTAAGGATTTTTTTTTTTTTTTTTTTTTTTTTTTTTTTTTTTACTTAAACAAACTATCCTTTCCCCCGCCCCTTCGCCCCTTCGTTCCTGTGTTTTCTTCTCCCGACTGTGACGAGGCCCAGTTGGACCTGGGAAGTGCGGGCTGATTCATCCTGTTTGCTACTTGCTCCATATGCTTAAAAATCAATATAAAGGGGCAAAAAAAAAAAAAAAGAAAAAAGAAAAAAAAAAGGCTGCTGAGGGTGAGTGAGTTATTTCAGGGAGAAATGGCAGGAAAGACAGTCCCCAGTGTCACAGCCTCTGCTCTTCTCCCCTCTCCCCTGTCAGTGTGGCTTTATGTCCCTCCTGTCCCTTGGTGCTCCAGCTGGATCCATGGACCCTGCTGAAGCTGTGCGTATGGCCATGGTGCATCCATGATTGCAGCTATATTTAGCGAGGCTGGGCTCTTCTGACCCGGGGATCTTTGGGGAGAGCCTACTTCCAGGAAGGCTGTGGGGCGGGGGCCGGGGGGGGGGGTAGAGCAGTCAGCGCAGCTGCAGGGGATGGTTGTAAAAAAGATCAAACCCTCCCCACAGCTGAGTGTATTTTACCAATGTAAATGTTGATCTCCGCCTTTGAAATCCTCAAGGGACCCCAGGATGGGGATGTGTCTCTGGAACCTTAACTAGGCAAAAATTGGTATTACGGTTAGGAGTGCAGCTGACCCAAAGCTAGAAGCTTCCAGAGCTGTGAGAGGGTCACAGAAAGGTCAAGGGGAAGGAAGGTGGGGGAGTGAGGGAGCTCACATGGAATATTTCAGGGCCTGTAAGCTTTTAAATAAATATTCCTGCCCCCACCCTCGGCTTATCAAGTCCTCCCGAGCTTTTGAAGTTTGCTAATCTTGCCACCCTCAAACTCCCTGTGTTCTCCTAGACAGAGACTGGATCTGGTTGCAACTTCACATTGTCCCAGAAAGAAGGCAGAGGTTTGCAGTCGGCAGGACAGCATCTGTGGGGGCCTGGGGCCTGCGGAGGGGAGGTAAAAGCCTTCTGACCCCAGCGTCCTCTCTCCTTTTGTCTGCTTGCATCCTAAGGACTGGGCTGCTCCGGTGGCTCCTGAGTGGCATCTTCCAGATTCTAGTATAAGCTAATTATTTATGCTATTTCAACTATGAAGCTAATATCAACTAATTTCAGGTGCGATGAGCTGCAGGGGGAGAAGCGGCGTAGGATGGACAGGGTTCCAGAGTTGCTTTCAAGTGCGCCCTGCTGTTTCGGGGCACTCTGGTGATACTGATGAGGAGTTCATGCCTTCTAAACGCTCACGCTGTGTCTCATACGTTGCTAAGCCCTCAAGCTTATGCAGTCACTTCTCATCTTTCTGCGTCCCTGTTTGGCCCATGAGAAGATTGGGGCTTGGAATCAGTAATTCACAGAGTGCACGGAGGAATCAAGATTGGAACCCAGGTCTGCAAGGGTCCAGAGCACAAGTCTGTTACTGTCCCACTGCCATGCGGGGGCCAGACGTCCGTGTGTGGTTCGCAGCCTACGGGGTTGTGTTTTATTCTGGTGATGCGAGGATGCTGAGCGATTGCATAATTGCTTATCAAGCAAAATTAGGAGGAATCTTTGGATGTTCTAGGAATTTCTCACTCTTTTTGGAGTCAAACTGACTCCTGCAATCATTCATCCATTCATTCAAATATTCATTACCAAGACTTTCTCTTGGAATAAGTGCTGTGGAAGGAGGAGTGGATCTCCACAGTCCCCAAGTTCTCTTTTGTGACTCAGTCACTTCCACTCCTCCTTGGACGCTCATTCTCCCTGGGGCACGTGGGCATTTTTTTGGTCAGTGACTCTTCTGAAATTTGGAGCTGAGTGTTAAAACAACTAAGGCAAA
The DNA here is from genome assembly GCF_033115175.1 of Lepus europaeus. Taxonomy (NCBI): domain Eukaryota; kingdom Metazoa; phylum Chordata; class Mammalia; order Lagomorpha; family Leporidae; genus Lepus; species Lepus europaeus. The sequence continues at coordinate 17,847,591 of NC_084837.1, read as the reverse complement.
TGCCTTTGAAACTTCTGTCACTGAATGGTGCCAACATCTTTCTTGCTCCCTTAATACGAGGATATATCAAAAGGTGGAAAATGGAAATAAAAATGAGCTTATTTTAGGGCAAAAAAAATCTGAAAACCGTGCATAGCTTTTTTCACAGTACACTTTTTTGTGGGCTTCTGGAAGATCCGTCTTGAAAATTTGAACATTATCATTGCATTGCAAAGGCACACTCATTTTTGACTCCTAGGCTTGGGCTTTAGCTAATGAAGTTTTAGGAAAATATTGATTTTTTTTAAAATTGCTGTTTTATTATTCTTAGGGCAAGGGTAATAAAGGTATCCAAACTGGAGGTTGCAAACTCATCAGTTTCCTCTTGTAGTTGTCTAGGCCTAATATCTCTTTTTCAGATTATTTTTAGTTGTGTTATTTCTGTGTTAAGTGTGGAATTAGTTACTAATAGGTTTATTTTTTCTATAAATGTCTATCCTTGAGATGTAGTATCTACTTGCTGGGTGATTATTAACAGTTTGAAATTAATTGATTATTTTCAATGGATGGCTTCACCAGTAATGACATACATATTTTATTTGAAAGGCAGAGAGAGAGAGAGCGCAGTCTTCTGTCTACTGGTTTACTCCACAAATGCCCACAACCGTCAGGGTGAAACTAAGAACTCAATCTGGTCTCCCATGTGGGTGAAAAGGACCTAAGTACTTGCACCATCACTGCTTCCTTCCTCAGTGTGCGTTAGCAGGAAGCTGGAATTGGGAGCAGAATCTCGAACTCAAACCCAGGCACTCTGATGTGGGATGTGGGCATTCCAACTGTGGTCTTAACTGCTGTGCCAAATGCCTGCACCATCACAAGTAAATAATAACTGATGACCCTCGTGTGTTACATTTAGGGTACCTTGACATTCCAGATCTATGTAATCAAGCCAAATTATAATAACTTATACTGTACTTTTATAGTATGTGTTATGTCTTAGGATGTGTCTCAACCAATTTAATATACCTCATTTTAATTCTCACAACAATCCATGGAAGGACATGTTATTATTTTTTCTGTTATACAGACGAAGAGGCTGTGGGTAGCATGTTCATATCCGGTACGTTAAAATGTCACCTTTGGTTCTGTAATAAGTGTATAATTTCTCTCACATCATTCCCAGATCTTCACTAAATATGCTGAACCCATCTCCAAGCCGGCCATTTGTTGTGCAAACTACCATTGATTTTCCATCTCTCCAAGTCAGAGCTGATAATGACTTTGGCCACCAACTGGTTCCGCTGCCCTCCCTCTGAGATGCTCAGCACCAAACTTCCCTGGGAAATCACAAGCTTCAGTAAAAGTCTCAGCACACTCTTCCCCTGCTCCAATTGCCCGGTCTAAATCTCTCTAATGATAGGCTCCTAATGAGCTCATCTTTGCAATTGAAATCCTGGTTTTGTTATGCTGTTATAGTGTTGTGTTGGCTCAAGGGGGGGTCATTTAACACATGAAAACACCCCTTACCCCCTTCAGGGCTGCAGACCCTGGCCTATGTCATCTAATCAGTCTGCTGACTTTGGGCAAGAAGTGATGGATGTGTGGGAGGGATCCAGGGGTCAAAAGTTCTACTTGTTCACTGCTCAGTAGTGTGGTCCCCAGATCAGTCTCATGATCCCACCAGGAAGCTTGTTGGAAGTGCAGATGCCTAGGCCCCATCCCAGAGTTGCCAAACCAGAACCTGCATTGAACAGGATTCTCCTTGAAGTTGGAGAAGCGATACTTTTCTCACTCATGGTCCAGAGAATGGGGTTGGTTAGGTTAATTTTAGTATTTACTCCTTTTTCGCTACTGTTTCTTTCCTGCATCCCCAAGTGTCCAGAAGAGATCTTAGCTTTGTTAATTTCTCTCATACACAAGCATTTCTACGTAAAAGTCTCATAAATGAAAATGGGTGTTTCCTTCTGGACTTTACACCTGTTCTCTTTCCCCGAAGCATAATCTCTCTGGACAGCTTACACTAAAAAGGAATTCTGAAATGCTGTGCATGGTTCACAGTGTGACAGTATTTATTTCTCTGAAGTTTTCAAGAAATATTATCCTTGTTTTCCCATGCTTCATATTGGTTGAAACGAATTGTTTTCTTTTCATAAGCTGACAACGATACAGCTGCTTTTGATGTGAGATTAGAACCAGCATCACTGAGCCAAATTATGTTGCTTTGAAGTCTTGTAATTGCAGCTTGATTTTGACTAGATGTATTTCTTATCTAAACAAACCAACAGTTAATACTTCATTGGGCGCAGTCTACTGTTGTGATATGTTTGGAGTAGCACTTTACTTATCAAACTATTATTTATTTTTCAAGTGAAAAGGCATATATTACGTTTTTACCCATATTTTAAAGTTCCCAGGATTTAAGGAGGCACCATCAGGTTTTGGTTTTAAATTTAATTTTAATCTGAAAAAGAAAACAGCAATACTTGAATGGATCAAGCCAAGGAAGGCACGTAGTAAACTGGCCTGGTCCTAGGATCTGAAGGGCGCTAGGGTTTATGGAGAGACCCAGCTGTGGGTAAGATTTCTGAAGACAATTCCAGATGCCTTTTAAAACATCGCTGTGATTTTTTTTTTTTTCAGTGTAGGCACTTATTAAGCACCTACTGTGTGCTTAGTTCCACATAGCTGCCGTTCTGGAGAACATATGCCTTAGATCTGCTGGAATCCTTCTTCCTTCGTTTTTTCGTGGCCAGGCCATGTGTCTGGGTTTTTGGTCCAGCACATATGTTCACAACAGGGGAAGGAGAGAGAGCAGGAGGTGGAGAAGCCGACTCTCAGAGTGGAGTCAAGATGCCAGTGTTTCCTTGCTCAGCCACCTGCTCAGGGCCAGAGATGGTTCAAAAAATCAGGCTGGGAACAGATTATGCACATGGAAGAATTTTAGATTTCTCTTCCCTCACCCCCTTCGTCTCACTCCACCGTAGAAAAATGTAGTTATCTGCAAAGCTCAATTATAGACTAAATTAAACCTCTACTGGCGTTTGGACCTTGGGGATTTTTGCAAATAAATTGTGCAATCAGTGCATCAGGCGTCAGGCAATAAAGTGCACACAATAAAATATTTTCATTGGTTTATGCACAAGACTAACAGTTCAAGCTTGCCTGATTTTATGGTCAATTTAGATGAGCTACAGCAAGGAGTTTAAGGATGGTGTGGTTAATTCAAATTTAAAGAAAACTACAAACATCTTTTTACACAGTGTACTTTCTGTCTTTTGTTTTTATTTGTTTATTTGAAAGTGGGGGAGGGAGAGGGGGATAGAGAGAGAGAGAGAGAGAGAGAGAGACAGAGTTATCTCCTATGATTCCCTCCCTAAATGCCTGGAGCAGCTGGGGCTGGGCCAGCCTGGGACCAGGAGCCCGGACTCCATCTGGGACTCCCACGTTGGCGGAAGGGAACCAAGTATTGGCACCATCGTCTGCTGCCTCCCAGTATGCGCAGTAGCAGAAAGCTGGACCAAGCACAGACGTGGGACTCCATCTAGGCATTCCTACACAGGACCTGGGCGTCCCAAGTGGCAGCTTACCCTGAACAAAGTACTCTGAACTTCCTTCCCCACCAGTACCCTCCTAATACCCTTCCCCTCTTAAGCAAAGAAACTAAAACAAACAGCCATGTTGTCCCCTCTGAGTTTATGTTTTTATTTATTTCTTCGCTGTAGTCTCTAACAGAGGAGCTAATATGCAGAACGACACGGCAGACCAACTGAGGTTTGGGAGGTGAGAATCTGAGAGTGTGGCCGCTTAGCTGTGCTTTCCCTGTCCTGTGTGCTGGATGGACAGACTACAGGACAAACAGGGGCCCACCCCCTCTCTCTGCCGGCTTGAAATGTCCAAACAAAAAGCCTGGGAACTTCTACTTCAGACACGGCATCCTCGCTTTAATTCCAAGTGCTTCTAGCTCTTTCTCTTTGTGAAGTCTTCTGCATTTGTCCATGGCATCCTTCTGGGAGGTACACTCGGGCTCCTTGGGGTGGTGTGGAGGGAAGTGAGCCTGGCCTCTGAGTCTGGATTGTAACTTCACTGCTTTCCGGCTCTCTGATTTTGAGGTTAGTCATTTAAACTCCGTGGGCCCCGGTTTCCTTGTCTGTAAAATGGGTACATTAATAGAGCTTTCACAGACTCAGCATATTAACTATAAGAACCTCTCGATCAGGGGACAGCAGCAGTCAGAGAGAAAAATCCCATCAGAGATTCTTCCGTTTCCTCTTGATGGATGCATTTAAGATCTCTGTTGGGACAACAGCCCCTACCCCAGCTCAAGCCCTCACCCGTGGCCTGTCTCAGACGGTGCTTCTGCCTGGGAAAGCCTGTGAGTCATACACTCCTTCCTTCCTTGTTCATTCAGCATTTATCATGCAGTAGGCATTAGGATGGTAAAGCAGATACACTCCTGAGGGCCTCTGCACGGACCCCTCACCGTGTTTATCTAAATTACTCTCTTGTACAAAGCCCTCTTGCTTGGTCTCATGTTTCCGACCAGCCACCTGGAATCAGTTGTTTGCTTTCATTCTGAGGTCATTGGCAAGTGGCAAGAACCAAGAGGCTACTTTAAAATAATCCTGTGTTCTCTGTATTTAAATTATTTTATTTTCTCTTGATAATCATTGGTTCTCATCATCAAAGAGAATTATTGCTTTTTGAAATTAAAGTCCAGACACCTTAGGGAAAGATACAAACATGCTCTCCCCTATGCAGTGTTTTGTGATACCCTTGGAATACTTATAGTTAGCATTAAATTGATGATTAGAGACACCTAACGCTAACTTGAATGAGTTCTAGTTCTAGAGGGCAGGTGACACAGCATTTAGATTCCACTCTGAGTGAAGGAACCCAAGAGCAGTATCGTTTGCAGCTTTTGGGTGGACTGCGGCTTTTTTCTAGTTGGGCACCTGCTAGTGTGGTTGTTGGAGCGTATGGGATGAGGGTTCAAAGGCTTTGGAGTCAGACAGATCTGGGTTTCATTCCCAGCTGGATCAGTGGCACTGGTGAGGAGCTCGTGAACCGTTCGTGTGATTTTGGGAGTGCACTGGGGCTCTCTGAACTCCTGTTGCCTCATCTGTCAAATGGGCATGTGGTGGGGATTGGAAGGGACGCTGTATAACATGTCTGGCCCCCGGGAGGGCCAGCAAGGCGTGTCCATTCTCATAAGTGAGGTGTAGAGACCCAGGAGATGGAGTGACTTTGCTCGGGAGATTACCATTCCCTTTATTATCACATACCTCAAATGAGCAGTCTTTGAGGGTTTGTGGCCCGTCCATCTTCTAGGGGCACTGCTCCCTACAGATGTAGCTCTTACCCCAGTGGCCACCTGCAGGCATTCCCTGGGGCGTCTTTATGAACAGGGCTGGGTATAAGGCCAGAAGGGAGCAGGCTGCCAATTCCTGGGGGTGGAGACAGCAAACCTGGGGTGGCTCCAGGTCCCTGAGCCCCACCCCCACACTTTCTCTAGCTTTTGTTCAGGGATGGGCACTGGGGCTGCAGAGGGTCCTGTTTCATCTCCGCTGGGTCAGAGGTTAATGGAGATAAGTAGTGGCTTCTTACCAGGAGGCCTCGGGAAAAGCTGAGTGTGTGGCTGGAGATCAGGCGGTGGAGATTCACAGACTGATGTCTCCTACCTGGGGAGGGGGAGAGTGAGGCCGGGGATAGAGCGCTGCCGTCTGGCCCCGCTGTGGGGGGAGGGTGGTGAAGGGGCCTTCTCTGTGCGGCTCAGGGCGAGATGGTCACCGCCTCCTGGGCAGAGGTCTGAGGTCAGTGCGCTTCCCCGCCTCAAGCACAGGGCTTCTGGGTAGCTCTGTTTCGGGAGGAAGGCAGCCCCTCCCCTCCAGTGCAGCAGCACCCAGGTGGGCCCCACTGTGCCTGCTGCTGCTGTGACCCAGGGCCCTGCAATGCCAGCCAGCCCAGGGTCTGAGTCTGAGCGCCCCCCGGCCAGGGTTGGTTCTGATGCGGACAGCAGGTCTGTGAAGCCCGTTGGGGTTTAGACCCAGGGCGTTCCCTCTGCTTTCTCCGAGTCAATCCACACTGCTAAGGCCCCGGGAAGTGTTTCTAGGCTGTGCGTGTGTCTACGGACCCAAGCCTTCTCCTCTGGGACACCTGCCTTGGTCACCCCACGCAGGGACAATGCCTCCTCTGTACTCTCCAGCTCTTGGGGTCATTTCTGCTTTGCCGTCTGTCACTGGCTGCCTACAGGCCAAGCTGCTTATTGCCTTTCACCCCATCTCCTTCCTTCCCTTCCCCCCACCCTTTAATTCATAGTAGCTGGTGATACACCGGTACTCCCCAGGTGCTGGGAACAGCTGGGAACAAAGCAGGCACAGCCCTTGCCCCTGTGGAGTTGGCCTCCTGGAGGGCACACTTACCCTTATCCTTCTGTGTCTCTTGCAGCCGGTGCAACAACTTGTGCCTCGCTGTAAAGGGGGCTCCAGTGCTTTCTGGGTGAACAGGTGCTTCTTGCTGTGTGTTCAGGAGCTCCTGGGATCAGCAGCGGGAGGAGCTGGGCTGAGTGCCCGGGGCACACCAGGGAACGGCGGTGACTGTGGCAGACTGGAGGGTGTGGGTGCTGTCTGACAGTTTCTTCGCTCACTTCAGTTGGATGTGGCTATCTGGGAATTCAAGCCCTGCCTTGCTGAATCCTCTGAGTTTTTCAAGAGCAGCTAGAAATTGGAATCCTGATGTGAAGTCTCATTTTTAGATATTGGAATTTGGTACAATTAAAAGGCCCCCAAAGAAGCCATCTGCGGGCCAGATGAAGAGCACGGACTGCCAGTTCCTGTGTTTTCATTGGTAGGGAGGTGCTGCGCCGTGGTGTTTGTGAAGAGGTGGAACAGCCCAGCTCTCACACGAGAAACTCGCTCACTCACAGATTCCTCCTCCTCCCGTCCCCAAGAGCCAAGCAGCCCTTTCCTGCCTCCCCTGCTGCAAAGACACCCGCCTGTCCGTTAGCCCTTTCCATATTCTCCACAGAGCCTAGTACGTGGTTGAGAGGGGATGGAACTCTCTAGAAAGAAGGGAAGTGTGGCAGTGGCATGCCCCGGGAATGGCAGCGTTGCACCGTGCGCTGTGGTGACAGAATTTGTTTAGGAGAGGGACGGACCTGGGTTTGAATCTTGGCACCACCTGCTTCACTTCTCTGACCTCAGTTTTGTTTTGTTTTGATTTGTAAAAGGGTGATAATATCTGCTGTGCAGAGTGGTGATAAGAATTAAAGCTAAGGTTAGCATAAATCATCTATAAAAGAAATAATGACTAAAATATGCATAATCTTATTTGGTGTTCAGGGCAGTTCGGGGAAGGTATTTAATCCCTGGAAGGCCGTGACCTAGACAGGGCTGGTCCTGGATTTGCTGGGATTTGAGTGAAAGTAGCGGGGCGGGGGTTGCTGGGGAGTCGTGGGGCTAAGGAGGGGTGACACTGGGGGATGAACTGCAACTCGCTCACAGTGTGGGCTAGCTTCGTGCCTCATGATGGCTTCTAATGTCATCGTGTTTTTATTTTAAGTCAGCGATCAGAATTCTCATTGAAACCACCAAGGTAAAAACACGATTTCCTTTCCATCTCTTCTGTGAGCTGTGGCCAGCTTACCTTGTATTTCCGATAGGCTGCATGGCTCATGTGGGGACTCAAGACGGGGCTGGCTGGGATTTCGGGGTGGGGAGTGGTGGAAAGTTGGGGGGGGTCTCTCTGTTCCTTGGGGCATATGAGGGAGTGAGAGGATTGCTAAAAACACAGTGTGTTGTGGAGGAAAGGCACATCAGAGGGGGAAACCTCTCTCTCTCTCTCTCTCTGTCTCATACTTGCGCATATGCACACACACACACCCCTTCTGTATTCCTGACGTGCTGATGGACTGAGATACATCTGAGAAATTCACCGGACTAAGAGAACACGGTATATTTGGTTTCCAAAGTATTTCTGTAGAATCTACCCTGTTGTGGCTGTCAGCATTTAGGGTTTCTGGCTCTTTCTGTTCTGCCAAGGAGGGACACCTCCCTGGGCTGATGAGGGTTTAGGCTGCTGGCTTTGTTTTTTTTTTGACAGGCAGAGTTAGACAGTGAGACAGAGAGAAAGGTCTTCCTTCCATTGGTTCACCCCCTAAATGGCTGTTACGGCTGGCGCACTGCACCAATGCAAAGCCAGGAGCCAGGAGCTTCCTCCTGGTCTCCCATGCAGGTGCAGGGCCCAAGCACTTGGGCCATCCTCCACTGCCCTCCCAGGCCACAGCAGAGAGCTGGACTGGAAGAGGAGCAACCGGGACAGAATCGGCGCCCCAACCGGGACCAGAACCCAGAGTACTGGCACCGCAGGTGGAGGATTAGCCAGCCTAGTGAGCCGCGGCACCAGCCTAGTCTGCTGGCTTCTAACAGAGATACACCACCAGCAGCACAGGTGCAGGGTGGCAGGGTGCTCCCAGACTGGCTCATGGGTGGGAATTCTCCCTCTTAGCACAGCGGACGTGAAGTCAGGGACACGGAGCTCTTCCACTTCCTGTGAGTCCGTGGGGAGCTCCCTTCACCTTTCCCGGGCCTCAGTTTCTCCATCAGTGGACCTCAGGCTACTTCCTGCTCTACAGGCTTCTGGCAAGCCTGGGGGGGGTGGGGTGGGGGGGGGTGGAGTGGCCGAGTGCTTTCTTTGTGGTCCTTGCTCTTGACAAAGCTCAGATAAGTGTACATGCAGGTGTGTTCCTAAACCCAGGGCTGATCCCAGGAAGGTACAGTAACACATAAGGTTGCTACTTTTATACACTGAAGAAAAAAATTTCCACTTTTACCCCAAGCCCCAGTCCTACACCTTTCCTGGCAGAATTCTAAGATGGGGCCTAAGAGGGAAGGAGAACATGTGTGCCTAACGGGAGGGATCGCAAGAAAGCGACCAGCCTGGAAGCTGTCTGGGGTCCCTTTGGGGGTGCGCGGGTGTCTCCCGAGGGATACAGCACCAAGATCCACCCGACTGACTGCTCACCCCCGCCCCACGAGTTCCCAGGGCTGCTGTGAACTGGGAAGTGGAAACACAGGAGTGGGGGCCGTGAGAGCCTCCGGGTCTGCTCCCGAGGACTTCCTCCTATAAATCAGCACCGGCAGCTGCATCTACTTGCACCATGGGATAGAAAACTAGACCCTGTCACTAGACAGCAATGCAGGCTCCACAAACATCACGGGATCAGAGGGCAGCGGCTTAGCCCAGGCGCTGGCCCAGCAGGCCCGGGAGCGCCGTGCATCCGTTTGTTTATTTTCCCTGTCTGTGCCCCACGGAGGAGGGAGACTCTCAGGCCCCCTTCTGCTCTGCATGTGGAGGCCACTTAGTGCCCCCCGCCGGAAAGGCCCGCTGACCTGCGGGCGAATTTATTTGTTTTAGTTGCACATAGATGTCTGCTAGGCCTCCGTTTTGAAGATGATGGGCAAATCACCCAGTGTAGGACAGGGTGTTCGGGAATTGGATTTTATTTGGTCTGCTGAATATCTGATTGAGCAAGAAAGGGCAACCTCGTCCTGACACTTTCGCAAGCCGCTGCCTCCTGCCGGCTCCCCCCGCCCCTGCACTTCCATCCACAGCCTTCAATTTCCAGTGAGCCTCTGAGCACCAGGGAAGCAGGGTTTCCGTCCCTGCGGGGTAGGGGGTTATTGGGTCATTCCTTTCACTTGAATTGATCTCTTCTAGAATGACTTCTCCAACATGCTGGGAAATTTTCAAAACATACGCTGAGGTAGAATGATTTGTCCAGCAAACGCCTATAAACCTATCACACCTGAATCCCACTGTGAACCTGTTAGTGTACTTCCAAAAAAAAAAAAAACCTGGCCAAAGTATAAATAAATAATGTTTATTATGGTGCAAACGCATTGAAATCCACACATAATGGAATCTTCAGAAAGTTAACAGAAATGGGCATTACTAGAAGTAAATGCATAGATTTCTTTTTTTTTTTTTCATTTTTTAAAGATTTATTTATTTGTTGGAAAGGCAGAGTTAGGGAGCATGCACTTCCATCCACCAGTTCACTCCCCAAATGGCTGCAATGGCTGGGGCTGGGACAGGCTGAAGCCAGGAACCAGAACTCCAGGTCCCCATGTGGGTGCAGGGGCCCAAGGACTTGGGCTGTCTGCTGCTGCTTTCCTAGGTGAATCAGCAGGGAAGCTGGAGCAGAAGTGGAGCAGCCGGGACTTTAACTGGCGCCAGTATGAGAAGCAGGTGCCACAGGCTGCAGCTTAACCTGCTATGCCACAGTGCTGGCGCCATGCATGAATTTCAAATTCCTTCTGTACCAAAATAAACTTATCTTTTAATCTACTTTCCATGATTTTTTAGAACAAATACCCTCGTAATACACTTGCTTTGTTACATGTCTGCCCATCTATCCATTGATCCTCCTTATATCTGACACATTTCAAAGAGAATTGCAAACACATGTGTATTTCGCCTAAATGTTTCATTAGGTATACCAGTAACTGGAAATCCATATTTATTTACAGTTGTTTCTTTTGCTATGAAACTCAAGTAAATGAAACTCAAAAATTGTATAAATCTTGTGAGTATATTCACTGAGCCGACAAACATGTGCATCCCTGCACGTCTATCTAGATATAAAGAATTGGCATTATCCAGAGACTTCCCTCATGTCTCTGCCTAGACTGTACCTATCTTTACTGTGTCAGAAGCAGCTCCTCTTCTGATTATTTTCCACCAGAGGTTAGGTTTGAGGGTGCTGCAGTGTTGTATATAGATAGAGCCATGAGCGATTCTGTCCTGGGGTAAGGTCTCTTCAATGGATGTTTTTGAGGTCCATCCATGCTGTCTGGATTGGTAGTTTGTTCTTTTTTATTGCTAAATAGTATTCTATTGTATAACGTACTATACTGTTGTGTAATGTGCATTCATCCATTCTCCCATTTAGGAGCTGGGCTGTTTTCAGTTGTTGCCTGCAATTTTTTTGTTTTTATTTATTTTTTATTTTTTTGTTTTTATTTATGTTGCCTGCAATTTTTAAAAAAGTTGCTATGAATATTCTTGGTAAAGTCATATTGTGGAAATATGTTTTCCTGTCTCTGATATAAATATCTAGAATTGGAATTGCTAGCTTACAGACTATTTGTAGAGTTCATTTATAAGAAACTGTCAAAACTGTCTTCCAAAGTGGATTTTAACATTTTTCATCTCACCAATGAACGTATGAGAACTCTGGCTGCTCCAAGCCTTTTCAACACGTGCTATTGTCCATCTTTAATTTTAGCCCTCCTGGTGGACATGTTGGATGTCTCTTTTTATGACTTTAATAAAGCTTTAATTTTAATAATTTTCTTTTGTTCTAAATTCTGAGACTGGTTCCACCGATATCACTGACTTGATTTCAAATTTCATTTTTCATTTTCTAGAAGTAGGTTGGAGCCTGTGGATTCTTGCCTTACAAGAACCTGAGGCCAAGTTAAATATATATGTAATATAAATATATATAAAATATATAATGTATATATATATATTAATTGTGATAATCTCTGGTATGAGAATTTCCATTATAATATTTTTAAAAGGAAGTACATTTTAGGAAGTAAGGATGTGTTTTCAGAAATAGGGTTTGACGAAATAGAATCTTGGGGATATAGTCTTTGAATGAATGAAGTTAGCAAGCATAGCAATGTGTGGGCATAGCGTGCTTTGTGACAGTACTTGGGATGCCAGTTGCTTAGCCCTTGGAGATCTCTCTCCATTCTGAAACATTTGGAAGCAGATTCTAGCCCTACTTGCCGGCGCCCTTGGGTTCTCCAGCAGCCTGTCCTGATTTCTGTCCTGCCTTTCCTGTTGCATTGGCTAGGCTCCCGCTTCCATGAGCCCTCTGCTTCAAACCCTAGTCTCTTGGCTCCAACTCTTGTGTATACATTCGTTTATCTCTCCAGCTTTGACCTTTCTCCTGCAAGGAGAAACATCTCAGCTACTTTCTCAAAGCACAAGTCTGTTTATGATTATTGAATTAGCTCCATCACCTATAAGAGAAAGCCCAGGATCATCAACGATATTTTTAATGTCCATACTGAACCCAGATCTGTGTTAAACACTTTCTTTGTATCCTCTCATTTAATTTCCACAGCAAAATCTATGAGGTAGGTTGTAGTTTTATGCTAATTTTTAGCTGAAAAAAAAAAAAAGGAGGCTTAGAGAGGCTAAGCAATTCTCTACAGTCACATAGCTGATAAGTTTGGAACCATTGAGCAAACCCAGGAGATCTGACACCAGAATCTGGGTTTTCAGATTCTGTATCGTCCCCTAGTGAGGGAACATGCGTCATCCTGTCTCCCCAGCTTCGATCCAGACGCTTCTATCTCCCCCTTACCTCACTCTGCTTCGGCCCCACACTGACAGATTTACTGTGACTTGAAACAAGCCAGGCTCTTTCATGGCTTCTTGACATGGCAAATGCTATTGCTTCTGCCTACAGTATTTGGTCGGCTCTCCACTTTTTCCATCAGCTGGATTCATCCCTGTAGAATGAGGCTGAGCGTCGCAGCCCCCGTGGAGCCTTCCAAACCAAGTGCTGTTCCTTGCCCTTCCTCCTGTTTCTCTCTAGCATGTGTATCTTTGCATTCCATTGAGGTTTCAGCCTATGAGTTACTTGAGCCAGGACCAGGCTGTCCTTCAGAAAGCATTGGAGGACTCTGATGGTTGGCTTGTGTTTGGAGAATCATGGTTACTCCATCTCTTTAGTAGGGGTCTCTGGGAAACAGCAGTGAGAACAATGCCTGGGAGGAAGTAAGAGTAGACTTGGATGGAGGGAGCAGTTGAATGGAGGTAGGCTACAGCTGATCTCTGAGGAGCCCTAGGCATGGGGGCTGCTCTTCAGACTTGTTCCTCGTTGGGTCCAGGAGTCAGGCATCTTCTAGCATCTATCAGTCACTGGATGTGGGCTACTCCAGGGAAGGGGTACAATCTTAGAAGGCACTAGAGGCCGGCGCCATGGCTAACAGGCTAATCCTCCGCCTCGCTGCGCCGGCACACCGGGTTCTAGTCCCGGTCGGGGTGCCAGATTCTATCCCGGTTGCCCCTCTTCCAGGCCAGCTCTCTGCTATGGCCCGGGAAGGCAGTGGAGGATGGCCCAAGTGCTTGGGCCCTGCACCTGCATGGGAGACCAGGAGAAGCACCTGGCTCCTGCCTTCAGATCAGCGCGATGCGCCGGCCGCAGCGGCCATTGGAGGGTGAACCAAGGGCAAAAAGGAAGACCTTTCTCTCTGTCTCTCTCTCTCTCTCTCTCTCACTATCCACTGTGCCTGTCAAAAAAAAAAAAAAAATTATATAAAAAAAAAAAAAGGCACTAGAGCAGTTTGGGAACAAGAGCACAGCTTGAGCCTGCAGCCTCCGCAACACTTTGGACAGCCAGGAAATGAGTGCTGGGTTCTGAAGGGGACGCGAGAGCACACTCCTGTGTGTGTGGACTGGAAGAATGACTTCATGTTGGGAGTTTGTCTTAAGCAGCTGCCTCGGATACAGTGTGTAGCTTACCCTCTGTATGGTAGTCTTTATAAACTAGAGGAAACAGTTTTGAAAATTTGGAAATGGAATATTAGTAGGACATTCTTTGATTACATTTGTGTTTTTTTAAAAAATAGATACTCGTCTACTTTCACCAGGACAGGTGAGTTTCCCATCCTGAACATTGGATCAGTTTGCTTGACCTTCCTAACAGAGGTAGGGTGCATGTCACTAAACTAAAAAAAAAAAAAAAAACAACTTCTATTTTGCTTTTAATCTGAAAAACATGCTAAGTGGTAATCAGTGTATGGTAAACATGTTTATTCGTCATGACTAGATCCTGAGGCCATGAAAGTGACTTTAGTGAATTTTTTCTTTTCTTACTAAGGTCACTTAGGTCAGTGGTCCTATTCTCACTTTCCTGACAACTTCCTTTCTCAGAGAGCCCACGCCTCAAGGGCCGGGTGCACTCTGGGCATCGGGTTCAGCTCGATCCTATAGGGTGTGCGAGTCATCAGATTTCCACCTCTGTATTACTGTGCTTTGGCTGATTTAATCCTAGGATGTAGCTTGGTTGGTTACAGACTCTTTGAGATATATTAACCTGGCGTACTGGCTCCTCTCTAGCAGAAGGAGGCAGGAGTAACCCTTCAGGTTAAGACTCTGGTCTGGAAGTCACAGGTCTTTGACCTCAAGCCACCCTGTGGAATCTGAGCTACCTCTGGCAAGGCTCAGAATGACTGAGCCTGCTAACGGATTCCATCTCTTTGTGGAGTATCTCAAACCGTGCTCAATTCAGAGCATCATTACATAGTTGTTTATTGACCTGTATAAACACATACGCCGTTTATCACTCTAAATGTAACAGGTGCTTTCCAGGATACCAGCTGGAGGGACTGGAGGGCCTCCAAAAATAGTAGCAAGACAATATTTTTCAGGCTCAGCTCTCTTCACAAAGACTCCAGAAATTTCAGCCTCCTTTAAATTTTTCCCTTGAGTTCAAGGCTGGGGAAGTTGGATAGAAAGACTCTGGTATTCGGAAAATTGCTATCTTTGTCTACACTTCACATGGTTAACTGACTTTCCATTAAAAAGGTCAATGGCAGAGCATCTGCCTGTGATAGCCTAACGAATGCTTATTTGTCGTTTTCATCGGGATGGAGGGGAATTTTCAGTATTTCATAACAATGGTCTAATTCATTCACTCAACAGGCAAGCACTTAAACTTAATTCCTATTATGTGCTAAGCACTCTTTTAGGTGCCAGTAGTATAGCTGTAAACAAAACCAATCAAGTGCTTGTTCTCATGGTATATCTAATCTAGTAGCGGGGAAGAGATGCCCTATGAACAATTCAACACAAGTCAGGGGGTGATGTGTACCACAGAGAAGAGACAGGGAGAAGAGTGGGTAGAGTGCGTTGGCAAGGGGAGCATATGGATAGAGTGATACTTACTCAGGGAGTGGAAGGGGGTGGGCAGTGAGCCATGTGGGCATCGCAAAAAGAGTCCTGCAGGCCATGGAGGGCCTTTGGGTCTTACTCTGAGACAGAAAGACTTGAAGGATTCTGAGCATATAAACGACATGACCTGACTTACAGTTTAATAAGATCCCCGATCGATGGAGAACAAATTGTAGGGAGCTGAGGCAAGGGGAGGAGGGAGGCCAGCTAGGAGGCCACTGCTGGTGCCTTCTAAGAGGATGGTAATGGTGAATGTGCTGAGAAGTGGTCAACTCGTGAATCTATTTAGAAAGAAGCGTTAATAGAATGAATGTGGATATGAGAAAAAGAGGATAATTCCAAGGATTTTGGCTCTAACAGCTGGTTAAAATGGAAAATCTCTTTACTGATATGGGGACAACTGAAAAGGGTTCAGATTTGAGGGAAAAATAGGAATTCCACTTTGTCATATAAAGTATTGAATACATGGTTAAAGATAAGAGCTCGGCATAAAGGGAGGATGTTGGGGTTGGAGATAGAAACTTGGAAGCCATCAGCACATAGATAATATTTCAAGCCAGGGTACCAACTGAAATCACCAACAAAGTTGGCTTAGATAGATAAGATATCATGTGCCACGATGAAGAAGAAAGCTTTGCAATGTTGAGAGATCAGAAAAGACTGAAAAGAGTGACCACCGAGGTCTTCCCGGAAGAAGAGCGAGGAAAGTGTTTGAAGAAGAAAAGGCCTACTAGGTCAAATGCTCCTGATGAACTAGGTTAGATGAAGACGACATGAACATTGCTTTTGACAAAATCAGTCATCGGAGAACTTGTCATAAGCAATCTTTGTGGAGTAGGGGATTGGGATGAATTCAAAAAAGAACAGAAGAACTGGAAATAACAAATACACACAAGTCTTAGTAGTCATTTTGTTGTAAAAGGAGCATGATGTAGCTACGGGGAGGGATATGGGGCCAAGAGAAGCTCTTTTTAAAAAATGTGTAAGGCACACAAGTGTCTGTCTGACAGTGGAAATGATCCAGGAGAGCAGAGGAAGACTGATGAATATGAAGAGGACACAGCTTTAGGAGCTACATCCTTGAGTAGATGAGAAGGAGCGGGATTCTGTGCCCAAGTGGAAGACTTGGGCTTCAGTATGGCAAGGATGACTCACGACAAAAGAGAAACCAGTCTATGGGCACAGATGCATGGGCACAGATGCAGGTAAGAGGATTAAGTAAGTAGGGCGAGTGTGTGCAAGTTTTCTTTGGATGGCTTCAATGTTTTTCATGAGCTGAGAAGCAAGTGCAAAGGCTAAGAATTCATTCTTCAGCTGGGGTGTGTTAGAGATTTCAAGAGAGGTGAGAAGGAATGAAACAATTGTTTAGAAAAGTAGCAAGAGAAATGTAGTACAAGTTGCTGTAGAGCCCTGGTCGCCTGTGGGAATCTGAAGGGAACCTTCCAATATGGTTGTGTACTTTTTCCCAGCCATGGCCAGTTACTAAGGCAGGCACTTAGCAAATAAAACATTGAGCTTTTGTCTGTGACAGTGGGTGACCAGTTGTCTATGAACTCCATATGGAAAATGGGTGTGAAGAAACAGCTCATTCGTAGTAGTGACCTATTTACAATGAGCCATCGAGCCAATGCCCCTAAAGTCTCTGAAATTTATCTAGTGAAAGCCAAAAATTATGTGTGTATTTTATCCAAAAGCTCTTCTCTATGTCATTGAATATCGTGTTGCTGCTGTAGTTATGTGCCCCAAATTTCATCCCAGATGCAGGTGAGGTGTAATTATAAAATAGTTCCCTTCCACAGTGAGTGAAGGGGCCGCCTTATCACCAAAGCCCTCTCCCCATTCAATTTCTTCTTTCAGTCCAGGCTTTTATTCCTCAAGTAGCAGGAGGCCTTCTGGGTGATGCTAGAACATTCCTTAGCACCACACACATAGGAGTTTGAAGACTGACACCTCTGCCATCAAATTGCCCCATTAAGTTGTTTTCTTAGTGCGTGTAGATCCTATAGATCCCAGGAATCTTAAAGAATAAATAAAGTGGATATTTATTTATATTGTCACAATCCATAGTGATTGACTCATACATTTATTTAGAAATAGACTTAGGAATGACAAGACAGCCTTATTCTTTTATTTTCAAAGCCTCTTGAAAATGTCCGAAGTGTGAGTTTATGTTTAAAGCAGCAGTGTTATCCTTGTTCCTAAAAAACGACCCCTCTGTCATTCTGAGTTTAACACATTTTTTCGCCCCAATTAACTGGACTTTTCCATTAAACAAAGATAACACAGGCACAGAAAGATAAATACTGCATATTCTCACTCATACGTGGAAGCTAAAGAAATTGACCTCAGAGAAGGGAGCAGAAGAGTTGTAACTACCGGCTAGGAAGGGAGGGAGCAGAGGAGGTTGGGTAATGGGTACCACACTAGAAGAAGTTCTACACTAGAATGAGTTCTAGTGTTCTACATAGCACAGTTACTTACAACCAAGTATCATAGATTTGATAAAGAACTGGAAGAGAGAGTTGGAACTCACTCTTCAAGCACAAAGAAATGATCTGTATGAAAGGATGGAGCTCTCCTGACTGAATTGTTGCACATTGTTTGCATGTATTGTGTTATCACACTGTACCCCATACATAGGAGAGAACTTCAAAAGGTTTGTGGAAGATGGGATAAAAAATAACTTACAGGGCCGGCGCCGTGGCTCAACAGGCTAATCCTCCGTCTAGTGGTGCCAGCACACCGGGTTCTAGTCCCGGTTGGGGCGCTGGATTCTGTCCCGGTTGCCCCTCTTCCAGGCCAGCTCTCTGCTGTGGCCTGGGAGTGCAGTGGAGGATGGCCCAAGTCCTTGGGCCCTGCACCCCATGGGAGACCAGGAGAAGCACCTGGCTCCTGCCTTCAGATCAGCGCGGTGCACCAGCCGCAGCGCGCCGGCCACGGCAGCCGTTGGAGGGTGAACCAACGACAAAGGAAGACCTTTCTCCCTGTCTCTCTCTCTCACTGTCCACTCTGCCTGTCCAAAACAAATAAAAATAAAAAAAATTTAAAAAAAAGCTTATTTAGGTGCAAACCCTTTTTTGAAATACGTGCATATGAGGTGTTTCAAGAAGTTCATTGAAAATGTGCACTGTGAAAAAAACTTCACAGATTTCAAAATGTTTGTTATAAACTTATTCTTAATTCCACTTTCGGTGACTTGCTTTGAGGTTTTCTTACATGCGCAATTACTGTGTCTCAGTTGAAAATAAGTATTTTAAAACAACCCTTCTGTCATTCTGAGATTTAACACATTTCCCCCTCAAATTAACTGAAATATTCTGCTAAATAATGAAAATCTTACAAAAACTTTCTCTCTCATTCACAGTCTTGACACACACGACCTAATAGGCCATCGTGTCAAACTGAAATCACAGAAGCAAGCCTTCCTGTTGTGGTCCACGTTTAAAAATTCAAAATCCTCAGAAGTATCACGCTGATTGGTCCAGCTCTCCTTACTTCACTTACTGTGTGCCCAAGGCAGCGAACGTCTCAAATGCACATTTTCTCGTGTGGCTCGGAATTACACATTTTCTTGCCGTATCAAATGTTTCTCGTGTTTATGCTGTGCAAGCTTTCCCTTCCGCGTGTTGGCAGTCGGGCCAAGCTGGCCGCAGGGCTGAGGCCAGCACTCCCGTTTCAGTCACTGCAGCTTAATCCAAGCCCACCTGCCTCTCAGTCACCTGCTGCTAAGCCTCTGCTGCAAGCTCTCCCGAGAATGGCCGTGACCTCTCGACCCGATCTCATCTCGGGCTCAACAGAAGGCTGCTGCCTAAGCTAACGTCCGAGGAGCAGTGAGAAAGGGGAGTGAGAGAAAGAGTGATGGATGATCTCGGAGCTGCCGAGTCGCAGGAGGCAGGAAGGAAAGGAGACTCCGGGCCTCTGTGCCTTGCAGGGTGAGGCGGCTCCGTGCTTGGCCAAAATTTGGAACTAGGAAAACGATGTTTTTGGAGGCCGTAGAAGGGTGTCCCTGGAACAAGGAGGCTCTTGCATTTTTCCTGCCCACACTAACACAGGCATCATTCAAGGGAAACTCACTTCCTGAGTAGTTAATTTTGAGAGGGAATTAGGAAAGGAACAACAGTCTGTTTAACAAAGCAGAGGTTTTTGCCTCATTCTTGTCCTGTCGTCATTCCTGGAAGTGTGGCGTTTTCACAGATTGGAATGGAGTTGTCTGGAAGAAGGAACTAGCCCTGTGTGTGTTGGGCAAAAGGTTGGGGAGACTTTGTACACAAATACAGGTGGAGATGAGGAGAGGGGACAGACGGACACACAGATCTCATCAGTAGCTTTCTATTTTACTTCATGTACAACCTAACCTTTGCACCATAGCTGTATTCCAAGATCTCCCAGCTCATTCTGTGTGGTGCCCTCAGAAATGCTCTTTCTAGCAACAGGGCCCTTCTACGATTCCCACAGCACCTGCAATCAAACACTAGCTACCATCCATCAACATCTGTTAGCATCTGCTATGCACCAGACACCGCGCTAAGTGCCACATGCAATCATTTAATTCTCATAACTATGAAGTGGGAATTTATTACCGCCCCCTCCCCCAGTTTACAGATGAAGAAACAAAGTCATGGAAAGATTAAGAAAGCTGCCCAAGCGTCACAGCAAATGAGTGGTTGAGACAGGATCTGATTCTGGCTCCGTTTGACTTCACAAACCACACTCTTGTTTTATCTTCTTTACAAATTTTAAATATTCTTTTATTCCACTAGAACCAAGAGGCAAGAGCTCTGTTTTTTTATGCAACACTTTCCCCTTGGTAGCTAGACCAATACAATCCTGTAGTAAATATTTGTTAAAATAATGCCTCAAAAGCGAAATCAAGTATGGTCACAGCCTCCACATGCCTCCTTGTGGATAAGCTGACGTTGCGCTTTGGTTCCATTTTCAGGGAACATGAGCCTCAGCCCCTGAGATCCCTTCTCCATCTGGTTTGCAGATCTGGGAGGCAGGTTTGGAGAAGGATCCTTCTGCTTTGTAATCCTCACCCATATATCCAACTACTAACTTGACATGGCCACTTGAGGCCTAGTAGGCTTCCAAATGCAATTTTTCTTAACTGGGCCTTCCTCATTCTTCCTCACCTTCATCAATGGCTGCACCACCACCTCACCTGCCAAACTGTAGGACCCTGAGATGCATCTTTGTTGCCTGCCTTCCTTTTATTCCTCACTTCCAAGTCCATTGCAAGTTCTGATGTTCAGCCTCCAAAGTACATCTTCAGACTGTTCACAGTTCCATCTTAATCCAAGACATTATTTCTTGTCTGGCCCATTGAAATAGCTTCCTTATACAGGGGATACCTGGTTTTGAACGTGGTATCTGAATCTTTGTGGCTTCTCACTAGCTCATAAATTCCTATGAGAGGAAGAAAAAGATATGTCTTGTTAGGACAGCATCACCAGTTAGGTCACCTCCAGCTCGGTTGGTTAAGGCTGGCTCATGTGGACATAATATAGATCAGTGTAGGCTGGAGAAAGTGCAGACAGGACTCGGAGATTAGAATATTCTTTCTGTGTAGCAAAGGGCGTTCAGAGCTCAGCCCCCAGGCCTTGAGAATCCCACCCCTCCCCTCCATCTCTGTGGTTCTCCTCTCTGCTGAAGTCTCCTTGGAGATCTGCAGGGCCCTGATACCAACAGCACAGTCTTTCCTACTTCTCTCTCCTCTTTATCCCTGCCTTCCCCTCAACCTACTTGGTCTCTTTCTTTTATTTTCTTTTGAATATCAAACCCAAACACTCAGACTTTGTAGATTTTTTTATTCTTATTTATTTTTTTTTGACAGGCAGTTAGAGAGAGACAGAAAGGTCTTCCTTCCGTTGGTTCACCCCTTAAATGACCGCTACGGCCAACGTGCCACACCGATCTGAAGCCAGGAGCCAGGTGCTTCCCCCTGGTCTCCCATGCGGGTGCAGGGCCCAAGCACTTGGGCCATCCTCCACTGCCTTCCTGGGCCACAGCAGAGAGCTGGACTGGAAGAGGAGCAACCGGGATGGAATCTGGTGCCCTAACCAGGACTAGAACCCCGTGTGCTGGCGCCACAGGCGGAGGATTAGCCTAGTGAGCCACGGCGCTGGCCTATTCTTATTATTTTTAAGATTTAGTTATTTTTATTTGAAATGAAGAGTGGTAGAGGGAGAGATAGAAACAGAGAGAGACAGAGAGAGAATCTTCCATCAGCTGGGTCAGTCCCCAGGTGGCCTCAATGGCTAGCGCTGTGCCAGGCCAGTCGGTAGCTTCTTCTGGGTCTCCTACAATAGCACAGGGGCCCAAGAACTTGTACCTTCTTCTGCTTCCTCAGGTGCATTAGCGAACAGTTGGATCAGAACCGGTGACCATAAGGGATGTCAGCACTGCAGGTAGCAGTTTAACCCCCTACACCCCAGCCCCAGCCCCTTGAATCTTCCTCAGGGCACAATGTAGACAAGCCCAGGACTTGTGGCCTCAAGAGGAGCTGCTAACAGAGTTGGAGGCACTTGGAAATGTCTTCATCAACTTTTCCCAAAGGCCCAGTGTGAAAGCAACCTGATAGCTCCAAATTCTCCTAGAGCACCTTGGGAACTTGGTGGATCAGAGTAGAGATGTGGATTGGCTAAGGAAGTCAGAACAGACATTTTCTCCTCATTACCTGGGATGGCCCAAGCTTGAGACAACTCTGGTTTCAAGAAGGACGAAGTTTCTGGAAAGGAGCATGGGGGACTAGCCATTCCTCAACAGACACTACCCCCTCACCCCATGCATGAGATTCTCCCCTTTCCACAGTCCTAACACCCACATGTGGAACCTTGGTAAAGCCTGAACAGGACAGGGGTGGCAGAGACCAAAGACCAAGAGATGGTGGCCAAGGAAAAAAGAGTTCAGAAGCAGAGGATTGGATTCAGGAAAATAAGGATGCTTGTGGGGGAAGAAGCATAAATAAAACCTGGACTGTTTAGCGATTTTTAAAAAAATAATTGTATAGGAAGGGAAGGAGGAGGATTTCTTTCACATCGGAGAGTAAGTTTCTTGAAGCCAAGGGTCACGTTTCGGTCACTATTGGTCCTCTTCACTACCCCAGAGCCAGCTTGTCAAATAGTTGTTGCAAGTAACCGACGGAGACTGTGAGAATCATTCTATGCACATCTCCGCACCATCTGCACTTCTGGGAGGATGGAAATTAATTTCTGTGTGAAGATGCCTCCAAGATTATTCAGAACTGGCATGGAGAAGATTATCAGAGGGAGAAATTTTGCAGCCAGTCTCTCGGGGCTTCTTTGAAGAAGGTGTTTATAACACATTTCGCTGACTACTCCAATAAATCTCAAGAGCACTGATAATTTTTCATCAAAAAATCAGAAGTGAAAATGAAGCAATTTGGCTGTGAGAACATCTTTGAATTTCTACTGGTTGCTTCTAATTGTAATTTGGTAGTGAATAAATTTTTGTGATTTGTGTTAGGGTATGAAAAAAAGCCACATGGATGCTTTCAAACAGAACAATGTCTAAAAACATCCTGAAGTTCAGAGGGCAAGGACAGAGCTCTGGAGAACACTGGGAGGAAACTTTTCATTCCCAAAGAGCCATTGACCTTGGCCCTCTGTTGGCCTCTGCTGTGCAAATACTGGATTTGGAGTCATTAATTAGAAGCTAGTGCTTCTCGTTCGTGGGTGGGGAGCCGAGGCTGGGATTCAAGACACTGAAGCTTGGGATGAGGCCAGCTCTCAAATGTTGCATTTTTTTTTCTATTGTTCTTTAATAATTAAAACAAAGCCAAACTTCGAAATAATGAGACCAAGAAGAGCAAGGGGTGAAAATAGTAGTGATTAACATTTACTGAGTGCATCCCAGGTGACAGGAGCGATTCTGTGTGCTCATTTGCTACGACGACCTCATGCTCTAGAGAACAGGGAAGTCAAAGCCACCACCCAAGGTCCCATGGCGTGGCCATGGCTGAGCTCCCAGCCGAGGGGCCGCACTTAGGGTTAGTGTCAACTCACTGGAAAGGTGCAGTAACTGGGACCGCAGGCTTTATATTTTGTGCGGAGCTCTGGTACCTGGGACCCTGCCAAGTCAACTCAGAAAAATAAAAAAAAAGTCTACATCCAAAGGGTCGACGCTGAGTCTCCTGCTAGTCCAAGGCCAGGCTGACAGAGGCAGTTTTGAGGCAGCTTAAGATTTTCCCTTTCCACGGCCAGATCTGTTTTCGATCGAGTCTTCCAGCTGGTTCTGATTTGCAGAAGGGGGCTCAGTTTTCCAAACAAGCCGTGCCCTGGCATCTCGGAGTTCTCTTCCAGCTAATGCTGGTTCGGTTGTGCCGCATTTCCCATGGTTGGGGTGTGCAGCTCCTCCCTCCTTTTCTCTCTCACTTTTTTTTTTCTTTCAAAGCAGAGCACACAATTCGTTCTTATTGTTGCATCTTGTAATATTTTCACATGCAATTTTCTCCTTCAGTTCAGGAGGTTGTGGGTATGATTAGTCTATTATGCTTATAATTGGAAACAGCTGACTTCATGGATTTTTTTTTTACATTTTACCTAGTTTTCCAGCTGACTTTGGCTTGTTGTGTGAGGCGTGGAGGGAGGTGGTTTGGAGGAGGGGGTGAGAGGTATCAAATCATTGCATGTGTAGCCAACATCAATAGTAGACTGGCTCTGGAGAGGAAAGGACAGGATTCTCCCAGTGCAACACTCGCTGAGCTCAAGCAGGCTTTCAGGGAGCAACTTCCAAGTATCAAAAGGGGAGACAGCTAAGGTGTAAGTGAAGGAGTGGGAAATGATACCAAAGCCACAATTTTACGGAGTGTTTATTATGCACCAGGTACTGTGCTAAATAGTTTGTATTTATTTCATTTAATCCTCACAACAACCTCATCTTGCAGATGAGACCTCTAAAACTAGGAGGATCAAGACAAGATGTAAGTTAGGGAGCTGGGGTTCAGGTTTGAGATTTTTAAGATTTATTTGGAATTTATTTGACAGGCAGAGTGATACAGAGAGGGAGAGACAGAAGAGATCTTCCATCTGTTGGTTCACTCGACAAGTGGCCCCAATGGCTGGCTGGGGTAGGCCAGGCTGTCTGGGTCTCTCACACTGGTGACAGGAGCCCACATACTTGGGTCATCTTCTGTTGCTTTCCCAGGCACTTTAGCAGGAGCTGAATTGGAAATGGAACAGCTAGGGCTTGAATCAGTGCTCTGATTATGGGATGCCAGCATTGCAGGAGGTAGCTTAACCAGCTGTGCCACAGTGCCAGCCCCCAAAGCTGGAGACTTTCTGAGAGAGCAGGTTCCCAGTGACTCATCTCCTCTCCCTCCCACTGGGCTTGCTATGTATGTGAAGTTCTAGTGGGAGATCCACTCCAAGGCCCATTCAAGACATCTCAACCCTGCTTTATGGTTTCCTGGACGTCTCAATGGAAGGTGAATACCATCTGTGATGGAGATCCCTCCCTTGGCCTGACCACACCCCCATCACTTGTTTTATCTTTTTTTTTTAACTTTTACTTTCGAAATTTATATTTATTAAATAAAGCTTTTAGATTATAGCGGCTTTCTCCCCCTCCCCATAACCTCATTCCCACCCACAACTATCCCATCTCCAACTCCCTTTCCCATCCCATTCTTCATCAAGATTCATTTTCAATGATCTTTATATACAGAAGATCAATTTAGTATATACTAAGTAAAGATTTCAACAGTTTGCACCCACACAGATACACAAAGTATAGAGTACTGTTTGAGTACTAGTTTTACAGTTAATTCGCATAGTACAACATATTAAGGACAGAGATCCTACATGGGGAGCAGGTATACAGTGACTCTCATTGTTGATTTAACAATTGACACTCTTATTTATGATGTCAGTGATCACCCAAGGCTCATCATGAGCTGCCAAGGCTATGAAGCCTCTTGAGTTCACCAACTTGTAATATTAAGTTTTCTCAGTACTCCTTGAAAGCTCCAGGGAATCAGAAGGGGCAGGGTATTCGCTTTTATAGGGCTGTTCCACCTAAGTGACATTTCTAGAAGTTGAAAATTTGGGACATGATGATGATGGATTGATGATTGGATCACTGGGGATGATCAGCTACTGCTCACTAGGTGAATTCTCTGTGACTCATTCTGGATTGTGGCCACAGAGATCTCTACATGGGTTTCTTGTCTTTTCTCAGAGACGTTCTCTGCCTGTCACTGAGTTAAGAAGGAAGACGTCCCAGAATTTTGTGTTGACTCCGAAGGGAGAAAGGAGCGACTTTTTCTTCTTGGTCCTGTGTGAGTGGTTTCAGGGGCAGGTTGGCTTAGTAAGAGCTTGGCGTCTCTGGCCTGCTTCTCTCCTCTCCGCCTCCTTGCTTTCGGTGGTTCAGTTTGACCTTGCTAAGCAATGCTGGGGCATCTTGTATAAGCTGGCTGGGGAACTTAAAACTTGAGAAAAAGTATGTGCAGTTCTTGAGTTTTCCTTTTGCTTTGTGTTGTGGAATGACATTGAAAATTGATGAAATTATCCTTGGCTAGCATCTATTTTATAATTTTGTATAATTATTCTGAATTCTGTGCAGCAGAACTGAATATTTGAGGTTAATATATAAGAGCTTAATGATTTGCCGTCTGGGTTTCTTATAGAAAGAAATCTGAATGATCTTGATATTCTCTCATCATAGATTTGGCCACAGACTTGCCATATTTTCTTGATTTAGTGAGATGCTTTTTGTCCCTTAATATTTTTTTCCATTTCTTTCCTTCTAGAAAAGAAAATGATGGTGTTTTTTCCCTTAATGGGCAAACTTTTGTTTATAACAAATAAATATTTAGTACATTTCATTCATCACTGTAGTTTTTCTATTGGTGTGATTTTTCTTTTCCTCTATTCTCAGTGGTGGTGTCATCTCCCCAGGGGAGACAATTAACTTCTTCCTGAATAATATATTTGTATTTGGGTTGCTCAGAGTTGTTTAGGCCACAGGCTTGAAGTATGAAGAGCAAGGCTTTTCCATTCAGCTGAGAATACTTGAGTGTAGAACACATTTTCACCAATGTCAAGGAAGAATTTCATTAGTCAGAAATTTTCCATGCAGTTTATTTTATTTTTTAAACCTGAATAATTCCCAGAAGGCTATATGCTTCTCTCTCAGAGGATTGAGAAGGACTGGGTGACACAGGGCTCCACAGTGAGTTTTCCAGTGATGGGGCCAGAGAGTGGGTCATCCTTGAGGGTAGCCTCTGCCTTGGAAATCCAGGAAAGGGCTCACAAGCAATTGGTGGAAGTGAACAGGGAGAGCAGAATTGGGGTGAGGAACCCTCAAAAATGTAGGAGATTATGATAAATTTCAGCAGTTGCACTGGGTGTGGAATTTCAAAGATAAGTATTGAAGCCTGAAGATAATTTCTGGAAAACTTCCTACTTGGCATCCTATATAAGCCATGTAGATGGCCCATTTTAAAAAGTCAGCAGAAAATATCTACAATGTCACCCAGAGTTTGTAAGTCAGCTTTGTGTCTCCTTTGATTGTGTCTCAGCTGAGACTGAGCACATGGGGCCTTGAGGATTACTTAGGTTAAATTGCATATTAACAAAATATAAACATATTCTTTAGTAAAATTTCGATCTTGGCCGATTATAGTAGCATAGCATTTAAAGATAGTTTTGAGCAGAATTGAAAGAAATAGGAATTACTAGGTATAACCAGGAATTTTTACATCCGTCTCTGCCTATTGTCAATTCGTAGGCATACGCAGTTGAGATTTGGAAGAGGGTTTAATAAAGGGGGAAATTTATAGAGCTGTGTACAGCGTCAAAGGAACAGATAAGGAATGGTGAACACTCAGGGCCAGTGACAGGGAGAAGCTGTTTCCAGAAACTGAAGGGAAGAGAGAAGGAAGAGTACGCATGTCCTTCAGGAAGTTCATGGATGGGCAGGTGTTTAGGCTAGTGCTGGAGTATCTTGGTTTGATTCCTGGCCCCAGCTCCTGATACCAGCTCCTGATACACAATTAAAAGGTAAGTTTATTTTGGTGCAAAAAGAAAAAAAGAAGGCAATCCATGCGGAGCTTTTTCATAGCACACATTTTCCATGAACTTTTTGAAGACCTGTTACATAGCTGAGGTCCATTAAGAACTTGGGGTATGGTGGTGTAGGTGTTGTGTGCAGTGGGTTAAGGTGCTACTTGAGATGCCAACTTCCCAAATTGGAGCACCAGTTCAAGTCCCAGCTACTCTGCTTCCAATTCAGCTTCCTGCACATGTACCTGCAAAGGCAGCAGATGATGGACAAAATACTTGAGTCTCTGCCACCCACACGGGAGACCTGGATGGGATTCTGGGCTCCCAGCTTGGACTTGGGCCGCCTTCCACTGCTTTCCCAGGCCATAGTAGAAAGCTGGATCGAAAGTGGAGCAGCTGGGACTTGAACCGGCTCCCATATGGGATGCTGGCACCCCAGGCATCAGCTTTACCTACTGTGCCAAAAGCTAACCTCCTTTTAATTCTTTTTATTCACCCTTAATTCTTTTTAAAAAATAAACTTACCCTGTAATTCCATTCTTACATGAACATTTTTAAAAAGTTTTATTTATTTATTTGGAATACCAAGTGACACACAGGTGCACACACACACACAGTGCTCAGGGAGGATCTTCCATATTCTGGTTCATTCTCCAAATGACTACAACAGCTGGGGTTTGGCCAGGCTAAAACCAGGAGCCTGAAACTCAGTCCAGTTCTCCCACATGGGTACAGAGATCCAACTACTTGAACCGTCACCTGTTGCCTCCCAAGGTGCACATTAGCAGGAAGCTGGATCAGAAGCAGAGCTGGGACTCAAACCATGCATGCATTGGATGTGGGTGTCCCAAGCAGTGTCTTTACTGCTGCACCAAACTCTTGCGCCTGCTCTCTCAATTGTTTACCAGTCATAAGGAACTTGTTCTTCTATAATTATGTTCCTTGTTCTAGTTTTTGAAGTCCTGACCTTATGCGATCATGAGTTTTGAATTGACAATTTTTTTCTTAATTATAAATGCTTTAGCTTCCTTTGAGTTTTACAGTCTAATACTCTAGCCATAGATACTTCCAAAACTTTTAAATATATTTATGATAATAAACTAAAAATGTTACTTGTTCCAAGTAACAAAATTATGGGTGAATTCACATTTTGCCTTACTGTTAAACTGCTGCAATAGGTAACAAGGCAAGCCTTCATTTGAAACAAACATAGTGAATTTTCTCTGTAAGTTATTTTCTTTTTTAAAAGAAATATAGATACAAGCTTATTGTAGTCAACTTGGAAAAATAAAAACTTTATGTGTGGATTTATTCTTCAAAAATAACAGTTGAGGTTGACATTTTGCCTCATGGTTAAGATGCCTGCATCCAGGGTGTGATGAGTTAAGCTACTGCCTGCAGAGCCAGCATCCCATATGGGTGCTCGTTCATGTCCTGGCTGCTCTACTTCTGATCTAGCTCCCTGCTAATGTGCACCTAGTAAGGCATTTGAAGATGGCCCAAGTGCTTGGGCTCCTGTACCCATGTGGGAGACCCAGAAGAAGCTCCTGGCTCCTGGCTTAAGCCTGATGCAGCTCCAGCCACTGTGGCCAACCAGCAAATGGAAGACCTCTTTCTCTCTCCCCCTTTCTCCCTCTGTAACTCTTTCTTTCAAAGAAATAAAATAAATCTTAAAGAACGATGCCTGCACCCTATATTTGAGTTGATACCTGCTCTAGCTCCTGACTCTAGCTTCCCGTTAATGCAGACCCCGAGAGGCAGCAGGTGATGATTGAAATAATAATGATTGAATTCCTGCTGTACTTGTGGGAGACCTGGACTGAAGTCTTGGTTTCCGGCTTCAGACTTGGCCCAGCCCCAGCTATTACAGGCATGTGGGGTGTAAATCAGAAGATGGGAGTTCTCTCTTTCTGTCTCTTATAAATTAAAACAAAAACAACCATTTAATCTGAGGCAATTTTCACTCCATCTTCCCTCTTCCCCATACATGGATTTTAGTAGCTGCGACCCTTTTCATATTCCATTTTCATTCTTCCTTCAAACGTGAGCATTCCACATTGTAACTACAAATTTCTCATTGGTGACTTTATGAGACTGACGTGCTACTGACTGCGCTAACGAGGGACCTTCTCATTGGTGACTTTAATGACTGCATAGCAGTCCATCAGATGGAATTAGCTCACCGTTTAGGTGACATGTTGCTTAATATGTTTGGAATTCCACTGAGTAAGAACAAAGGAGTTCAAGGAGGACAGATACATTTCTGCCCATCTTTCCACGTCTTCCTTGTGTCTCACCTGGGTTTCTCCCATGCATCATTTATTTTACAGCAGCACTTGGAAATCCTGGTGGTGTGACAGACGTGTCTCCTTGCTCCTGACCACACGGACACAGCTGAAAGGCCGCTCTGGCAGAGGCCAGCAGTTCAGAGGTATGTGTTGTTATGGGAACTTCTCGAGAGAAAGGCTCAACCAGAAAGTCTGAGTTTAACAACTGTTCCTGCTACACACATACACAAACACACAATTGTCAGCTATTGAGATTCTAAGGTGCTTGTTTTCATTAGACTTTCCCCCCCTCTTTCCTAAGGGGTCTAAACTCAACTATTCATTCCAAGACTCATGGAAATGAGGAAGTTTAGGGATTATCTATATTCAACTTTTTTTATGTCACATGCCTACCATGCTTTTTCTATCTGAAACACGTGGCAGACATTACTAATCAATTGCCCTTTCCTGAGCCAGATCCAGACTCCTTCCCAGGACAGCCTACCACAGTAATGACTCCTCCCTCATAAGTTGTTTAGGAGAACAAAGCTGCTCACCACCAAGAAATCGTTTAATCCCAATGAGCATTTCACAGGTAATGAAACTGAAACATTTTAGATTCTGTAGAGCAAATTCATCTGCTTGACTTACTGAGTGTCCATAAGGCTCCTATTTTAAAAGGATGTCCAGGTGGTTTGAAAATCCATTAAAATTTGAGAAGCACTGACTGCACTTATTTTATTATTTGATTTGTTGATTTATTATTTTTAATTTCTTATTTATTTGAAAGTCAGAATTAGAGAGAGAGCAAGCGAGAGAGTGAGTGAGCTTCCATCCAGTGGTTCACTCCCCAAATGGCCGTGACAGCCAGGGCTGGGCCATACCAAAATCAGGAGCTAGGAGATTCATCCAGTTCTCCCATGTGGGTAAGGAGTCCCAAGGACTTGGGCCATCTTCCACTGCTCTTCCAGGAGCATTGGCAGGGAGCTGGATCGGAAATGGAGCAGCTGGGACTCAGACCCAAACCGGAGCCATTTTGGGATGCCGGCATTGCAAGACGGAGGCTTAACCTGCTACACCACAGGTCTGACCCCAAGACGCACTGATCTAGAGCTCTGGATTCAAGATGCCACAGATAGAAACAGGCCCAGAGAGAGACTTTGTGGCAGCTGAGGACACAACCCCATGGGAATCAGTACCTTGGAGAGAGCATCACATATGCTAAACTCTTCAACTTCAGCTATTAAGGAAGTTCGTTTGTCATTTACACAGATTGCTACACCACAGGATGAGGTCTTTTTTTTTTTTTTTTTTTGACAGGCAGAGTGGACAGTGAGAGAGAGAGACAGGGAGAAAGGTCTTCCTTTGCCGTTGGTTCACTCTCCAATAGCCGGCGCACCGCGCTGATCCGAAGGCAGGAGCCAGGTGCTTCTCCTGGTCTCCCATAGGGTGCAGGGTCCAAGGACTTGGGCCATCCTCCCCTGCACTCCCAGGCCACAGCAGAGAGCTGGCCTGGAAGAGGGGCAACCGGGACAGAATCCGGCGCCCCGACCGGGACTAGAACCCGGTGTGCCGGCGCTGCAAGGCAGAGGATTAGCCTATTGAGCCACGGCGCTGGCCTAGATCTGAGGTCTTATATTGAAACTCAGAAGGCATTGGCAAAGAAACCAGAATTCGCACACACTGAAAGCATGAAAAGGACAGGCATTTGGTGTAGTGGTTAAAACTCCACTTGGGGCGCCTGCACACCATGTTGAAGTGCCTATGTTTGAGTTTGGCTCTACTTCCACTTCCAGCTTCCTGCTAGTGCACACCCTAGGAGGCAGCAGGTAATGTCTCAAGTAGTTGTATCCCTGCCACCTGCATGGGAAACCTGGATTGAGTTCCCAACACCTGGCTTTGGTCTGACACAGTCCTGGCTGCTGCAGGCATTTGGGAAGTGAACCAACAGATGGAAACACACACACACACACACTCTCTCTCTCTCTCTCTCTCTCTCTCTCTCTCTGTTCCTGCTTTTCTGCTTTTTGAATAAAGTAAGTAAATAATAAACATTAGAAAATATGTTTTGCAGTTCCACATAATTTGCAGGGATCTTCCTTCTAGTGAGGATCTCCAACTAGGTCCATAATTAGAGATCTAAATGTCTCTTGGCCAAAAATAAATGATAGCAATAAAGATAGGAATTTCTGAAAGATAGTTTCTTCATGTTAGGAGTATTTCTGCTTTGAGAGCACCTGCTAATTATGATGAAATTCTCACCAACACATCACCCTTAAAAACACCAAAGCCATCCTTGCCCAGTGCCAGCATGCCAGCTACGTTTCAGTTTTCTTTCTATGAGTTACATTTCAGCTGTCTTCCTAGGGATAGACATGAATTCTCCAGTTTCAGGAGTAACATCATTATAGGCTGTTTCATACAAGTGTCTGCTTCCATGGCTGTCTAAATAAACTCCCTTGGTATTGGTTCTTCCAGATGTCATTCTCCAAGAAGTCTTTCTCCCACCTTTGAAGTCTATTGTGGCTCCCAATAATGATACTTGGGTCACGTCATGGCTCCCCAGCCGATGGGAGGCAAATAGCTTAATCTATGTGCATTTCAGTTACCTTTCTGAAACTCAGTGATGAGGAGGTTGGAGGGATTTACAAAAAGAAACTATAAATGTGCTTGGAGAGAACAGAGTCAAGATGTTCTTCAAATTGAAAGCATTATGTTTCTGCCAGATGGGAAGAGCGTAGTCTTATGGCCATGAAGGGCTGTGCTGCATCTGTGTGGTGCTGTTAACTGCACTAAATGCAAGACTGCCTGGTTTGCCAAGAGTAGCCACGACAGGCTAGAATGCCATGCTTCACATGCATGATTTCCAAACATTTCCTAGACCTGCTAGAGGGGAATATTTTGCTTCTCTAACAAGTGTGAGTAGGACATGTTCTTAGAGAGCTGTGTGTATTATAGTACATCAATTTCCATAATCAGAAGGCATCCATTACTATTTTATATTATTGGACAATAAAAAAATCCTTAATGCTTTGCAGTTCTCTTCCTCTGATTGCTTCTAGACCACTGTTACATGCCTATCATTTATTCCATGAAGGAGTCCATGATAATAGGGCTGCTGTTTAGCTTCAAAGTCTCAAATCAGATCCCAAGTAAGAAGAAAGTCAGTCAATGAGTCATTCATGGTAAAGCATTAGCCACATGTCTTTCCCTAATCAAGGCAGGTTTTACATCTCTAGGCTCAGTTCCATTAGTAGTGCTGTTATTCTGCACATTGAAATGTGGACTTCTCTACCAGTGCTTTAGAACTGAAACACTGAACTGTAGACATAACCCTGGGCGGGAAGGGGAGCTCACTCAACAGCTGATCTCTGGCTGCGCATGTGAAACTCAAAGCCAGACCATGGGGTGAGAACTTTGCAAGGCTCAACATAACAAATAAATGCAAGGGGATGTGTAGCCAACCAAAATGCACGTAAACCATCAGTTTCCTCTAAGCTCTCCAGGAATCAGTGAATTCCTTTTCTCACCTGCTTTAGGAGCAACAGCCTGAAGATACTGGTCCTTATCCGTGTACCCACAGTCCTCATAGAGTTGTTTTCTCCCACATCTCCGAACATTTCCCCTTATCTCCAAGTAAACGATATCAGAATCTGAAGGTGGACCTGTACTTTTACTGTCTTCTCCACATGGGATATTGTTCAGTCTCTTCTCTGTCATATCCTCTCTTGCCATGAAATTCCTACCCAATGGAAATTTGAGTGCAAGCCTCATTTTCTTCATAAAGTCCCATATCTCCGTAATTCTTTAAGCCTTTTTTTGCACTTAATGTCTGGTCTAAGCAGTTGAACCTGATTATATGCTTGTCATCTTTCTTTTTAATGGTTTCATGTACATAAGGCTCTTCAACAAAGCTTTGCATTAGTTAAAAGCAAGATTTTTAAACTCCTTTTCAATGTTTTCTTTTTTTAATTGAATCTTTATAATAGTTATAGAAACTGTATTTCATTAATAAGGTAAGCAGACCTGTATTGAACTAAAGTCTGTCAATGGAGAAGAATATTTGAAATCTAGATTGTTCTAGAAAATCATTTC
Source organism: Lepus europaeus (assembly GCF_033115175.1). Classification (NCBI taxonomy): domain Eukaryota; kingdom Metazoa; phylum Chordata; class Mammalia; order Lagomorpha; family Leporidae; genus Lepus; species Lepus europaeus. The sequence goes on along the minus strand of NC_084837.1, from coordinate 17,814,254 downwards.
TGTATTTTTGGTGCCACCTTGCACTCCTGTTGTAGCTATCCATCCATCTTCCTTACTACATTTTGATCAAACTGAGGTTATGAAAAGTAATATTTGTCATACTTCAGTGGCCACAGTTGTCAGCAATGTTACCCTTAGTTCTATTCAGAATGTCTGTGCCAGACACAGCAATAAGAACTTTACATTAACTGTCTCATTTAATCCCCACAAGCCTTATCTCCATGAGATAATTGTGCTTACTTATCTCCATTTTATGTGTGAAGCCTCACTGGTGTATAAAGAGTAGGCAGACAAATAAGTTTAGAAATAGGAATGAACCAATGCTGAACTGATTGAGGTCAAAGACATCCACCTAGAAATATTCTTAATTGCTCACTAGTATATTACTTTCTGTGTGGCACTTTATTTTTTTCATGTTCAGTGATACTTCGATTGTAGCAAAGATCAACTTTCCTCTATTTGAGAGGATTATGAAGGAATTTTTGTTTGGGCATAAATGGTGGAAAAGAGAAAGAGCTAGGGAAATTCAAGTTGTTGTAGAAATATTCATGTCATCGTTGTAATTAAATATATATATATATATATATATATATATTTTGACAGGCAGAGTGGATAGTGAGAGAGAGACAGAGAGAAAGGTCTTCCTTTTGCCGTTGGTTCACCCTCCAATGGCCGCCGCGGTAGGCGTGCTGCGGCCGGCGCACCGCGCTGATCCGATGGCAGGAGCCAGGTGCTTCTCCTGGTCTCCCATGGGGTGCAGGGCCCAAGCACTTGGGCCATCCTCCACTGTCCTCCCAGGCCACAGCAGAGAGCTGGCCTGGAAGAGGGGCAACCGGGACAGAATCCAGCGCCCCAACCGGGACTAGAACCCGGTGTGCCGGCGCCGCAAGGCGGAGGATTAGCCTAGTGAGCCGCGGCGCCGGCCTTAAATATATATTTTATTCATGGGGTTCTGTATTCATTTAGTGAACTATAAATGCTACAGCTAAATGAAATTATATCTTGGGGTTGAAAATTGAAATACCATCTAAAAGAGAAGGAAGAAAGAGTTTATAAAATGAATTATTTTTAATTAAAATATTTTATTAATATATTTAAATTTATATTATTTTTGAGATGACATGTTTTTAATTTACATTATAGTCAAAGGCTTAATGCTGCACTAAATACAACAAGGAAAAAGTAAAATGAGCATAGTTCAGAAGGAAAATAGGCAATGGCTATGAACAATAGCCAAAGGAAAAGATGCTCAACTTCACTCAAATAAAGTGTAAAATAGTCATAAAATCACGACAACTATAGTGGTATATCATGCAGGGCTGGCATTGTGGTGCAGTGGGGTGAGGTGGCCAACTGTGATGCCGGCACGCCATGTTGGGGCGCCAGTTCTAGTCCTGGCTGCGTTGCTTCCTGCCTAGTTTCCTGTTAAGGCACCTGGGAAGAGGACAGTAGAAATCCACATGCTTGGGCCCCTGCCACCCATGTGGGAGACTAGGATAGAGTTCTGGCTCCTACCTTGGACCTGGCCCAGCCCTGACTGATGTTCACTTTGGGAGTGAGAGCAATAAACAGAAGAGGTAAATTTTGAAGCATTACAAAAGGCTAGTACATGTAGAGCTCTCGAGAAGTGAGGACCTGTTAAGCATTTTACAGCCTCGTGACAACCAATTGTATGGAAATCTCTCATCTGTCATTGTACAACCTGCTGTGATGGAATTTCCTCTAAAGGAAACGAGCTAGAGCAAGCTGGAAGATGCCATTCCCTGCTCTTTGGAAAAGGACGAGTGCTCAGACAGAAGCACACTGGTCAGCTACTGCACAAACTGTTTTTCCTGGGGTCGGCTGTGTCTCTGAGGGCAGCCTGCTCTTGCCTGAGCGCTTTCAGTCTGGGGTGTGGATTAATCAGCTCAGTCAGGCTCTCTGAGGGGGACTCGGCTCCATGCTGCTTTATGTAATCCGGGGTTCAGATATCTTGCTAGGTCTGACCTCATCTAGGATGCCCTTCAGAGTCCTGGTGATCTGAGCTCTGCTTGGGCTTTAGATGAGAGCAGACTTCCCTGGGTTGATCCAGCACTGAACTGGCTTGGAACAAATTGTGAGCAGCCCAGCTGCTCAATAGCTATCAAATAAAAGTTCTAACCACTTTTGCTTGGTTGGCATCACAGCTGATTGTAGGAGGTAAGCCATTGAGTGTTGTCTTTTTAAGGAAGAAATATGTTGGAAGAGTAGAGATTGCGTTTGCTAATGCTGATCTGGGGAGGGTTTGCAGGAATGAAAATTGAGCTGAGTGTGGACGTTATCTGCTAAGAGAATAGACAGATGTGTTAAGGACTTGGATTAAAAGATCACAGCAGAAGTGATCCAGGATCTAAGAACTTACCTGTGGTCTTCGTTTCTACAGTTTCAGTTACAGTGAACAGTGCTCTGAAAATATTGGGTGGAAAATAACAAACAATGGAAAACTTAAATTACATGCTGCTCTCAGTAGCTTTATGAAATCTTGCATCTTCTGGCTCCATCCTGCCTGCTATGTGAATGATCCCTTTGTATATACGACCCACCCATTAGTCACTAATTAACAGTTTTGGCTATCAGATTGACTGTTACAGTATTGAAGGGCTTGTGTTCATGTCAGCTTTATTTTACTTAATAGTGGCTACAAAACACAAGAGTAGTGATGCTGGCAACTTGGATATGCCAAAGATAAGCTGTGAAGTGCTTCTATTAAAGGAAAAAATGAAGGTGCAATAAGATATTTTGAGAAAGAGAGGGAGACATACTATATTCATCATGCCTTCTTTTATATTATAGTTGTTTTATTATTAGTTATCGTTGATCTCTTATTATGACTGATTTATGTTTTAAACTTTGTCATAGGTATGTACATACATGTAGGAAAATAATAATACAAATAAGTAAGGTTCAATAAGATCTGCAGTTTCAGGCATCCCCTGGAGGTCTTGGGACATATTCCCCATGTATAAGGGATGGCTACTCTACCTACATTTGGTGATATGACTGTGATTATAGAAGAAGTGAGAATGATCTTCCTCCTTTAGCTGGAAACTTGTAGGACTAAATTCTGAAAGAGGGTAAGAGAGAGAAGGAGAGGGAGAGGGAGAGAGAGAAACAATGTACCCAACAGGAAAATATCAATGCTACTTTTAGATGTCCTAGAGTATTAACTTATCCTGTGTTATATAAAGTCATACCTTGGTAAGGAGTGAGATCTCTAGAAATAATACTTGAATTTAGCCCTGGCTCTGCCACTTAGTTCCCCCCTGAACGTGGGTAAGTTACTCTACTTCTTTGTGATAGCATTTTCTCTCATCCTTAACATGGAGTTAATAATTTTGGTCTTGGAAATCGGATGTGATATTTGGATGCAAAGGCTTGTTTAGTACACCCGAGCTCGGTGAGGGCTCGGTAAAGCATCCCTCACCTCGCCTTCCCTCTGCTCCTCCAACCCATCCATCAGCTCCTGTCGGTTCCACCTCCAGAATCCTCTTGACTTCATCCCTTTCTGCCATCCTCTTCCAGAAGTACCTGCCTAGTCTACCAGCCCTGAGTCCTTATGACCCCTTCTCCACCCACAGCCGGAGCTTCAATCCTTTAGCGCTTCATTCCATTTCCTGAAGGTTGCCATTCAAGTTCCCTCTGTGGTCTTCAAGGCTCTAGGTGATCTGGCTCCTGACCATCACATTCCAGCTACACTGGCCTGTTCTGATTCTAGAACAAGTCAACCTAGTTGTTGTCTCAAGACCTGTGTGTTTTCTACCTCCTCAGCCTTATCTTTTTTTTTTTTTTAATTTATTTGACAGGTAGAGTTATAGACAGTGAGACAGAGAGGAAGGTCTTCCTTCTGTTGGTTCGCTCCCCAAATGGCCACCACAGCCGGCGCTGCGCTGATCTGAAGCCAGGAGCCAGGTGCTTCTTCCTGGTCTCCCATGTGGGTGCAGGGCCCAAGGGCCTGGGCCATCCTCCACTGCACTCCCAGGCCATAGCAGAGAGCTGGCCTGGAAGAGGGGCAACTGGGACAGAATCCGGCGCCCTGACCGGGACTAGAACCCGGTGCCCATGTGGGATGCTGGCGCCACAGGCAGAGGATTAACCAAGTGAGCCACGGTGCCAGCCTCAGCCTTATCTCTTTGCAGGCTGGCTCCAGGTCTCATCACAAACGTCACTGTTGCAGAGAGCCTTCTCAGAATTCGCCTCCCTCCCCTGCTTGTTGTCGCTCTCTATCACATCTTTCTCTGGAGTGATTTCATAGCCGTTTTGTTCATTCTTGTCTCCAGGTTAGATTGGAAACATCAGACCTTCTCCAACGCCATTTCTCCCATTGCCCAGAATACAGCCTGGCATGTAGGAGGCATTCCATAAATGTTTGTTGAATGAATAATAATAAATGTTGGTTGTTGCTATTGTTACAATGATCATGCCATGCTTTGCAGCATGTCTGAGTCATTTACTTAGGAACAAAGCATTGACATCTTTTAAATGTATTCCTCTAGGATCAATCTTTACCCGGTTAGGAGTAAGAGGGATGGGGAAAGCAAAACTCATGGCCACATTGAGATGAATGCAAATTACAGGTTCGAGGACGTAGATCATCACCTTTCCTAAGGAACTGCTGTACAGCTCATCAGATTAGATCTCAGAATGTCTCAAAAGCAAATACCAACCTTTGTGTACCAGGCTGTTGGCCCCCATGTATACTACTTTGGGACTGTATAACTATGTGGCCATATAGTCAGTTTTCCAAACAAGAGCATTGGACCCCGGAAAGTCTCTGCTGATCTTTCCAAGTCTCCTGCCCAGGGTGAGCCCTCAGCCAGTGGTTTGAAAGACCTGCAGGCTCTTCATGACCACACAAGACTGTGGTTGTTTCTTTGATTTCTTTCCTTTGGGGATGTCAAGTCCTCCAAAACCCATGTATTTCAGAAACATTTTTTTTTCAAGGCCCTCTCTCCCATGTCTATGAAATACAACTGTCTATTCTCAGACTATTTTTTTTTAATTTGATTTCAAAATGTGACCTTGTTAAAATCTCCCTGTTCCATGGTCTTGGTGACCACGGCTCTGACTTTTGTGTCTGTCCAGAAGCTGGGCCTCTTAACTGCACGTTCTCCGTGTGTGGGGCCACGCGAGCCCAGCCATCCACATTCCTGAGATCAGTCGGAATTCAGAGAAGTTTGCAGCTTCTGTGTCACTGAGAAGGCCGACACAAAATGGGCTTTCTCAAATTCTTCTTCCTGTAGCCTAAATTGAAGGAATCATTTTCAGATTTCTTCTCATATTACTCTTATTGAGAGGGGGTTCCATTTCTTATTTTTAAAATTTCTTTCTCTATTTCATTTGTATTCAATAACCCTACCAGAAGTCTTAGAAATTTGAATTGGCTGTTTTTTTTTTTTTTTTTTTAAGTTAATACATCAGTTCTGAGACGGCTTTGTTCTTGTTGAACTGTATTCAAAAAATTGTTAACACACTTTGAGAAGCAAATTGAAATCACAATAGGCACTGTGACAATGAGGGCCAGGCCAAAATAATGGCCAGGGAAAGAGTCCATGGTGTTCGGGTAAGTGACAAGAGAGAGTAAAAACAGATGTTGGAGAAGGACAGTAGATCTACACAGTTGTTCTTAATAGTCTTCAGGGCCCCACAGTTTTTATGGCCATTGCTTCTAAGTATATGTTCTCAGTGCTGCTATTTAAATGACTTAACAATTGGCACGAACCAATCAATATGGATCAGAGTGGATGCCAGTTTTCAACCTGGAGTATGGTTCTGGACTAGGTTTACCCTTTTAGTTGCCCATAGGTGGGAAGATCTCAAAGAGCCAGGGCAAGGGGCCAAGGTAGCTGGGGGTGGTGGAGGAAGGGGGTCAGGGTGAGGAGCTACTTATCAAGAAGTTGAAAAGTGTTTCAGTATTTTGACAACCATTGTGACTATTGCTTTTTATCAGCTGGATTTCAGTTCTGCAAGTTCTACTTTAGTCTGTGAAACTGAATCTGTTCTGTTGCCTAACACCAAGTTACACGTTGCCTTTCAGTTAAGATTGGCACTGAAACCATATTTTGTGTTTGTCTCCTTACAACTCTCATTGTCCTGTTAAGATGGACACAAACCTTTGGGTACAATAAAGCTGAATGGAAAAGAGTTGCTGTTGGAGGAGGAGGGACTACTAGGGGAAATGGGTCAAGGGGGAAAGCATTAGCTATCAATCACTCGCCCCAGCAGAGATTTCAACAGAAATTTAATAAGTCACTCTCCGTAGCGATTGTAGAACTCATAGGCACAATTCAGGCTAAATCAGGGTGTAGATGGAGGCCAGCTGCTTTTGATAAATGAAACCTTTAGTACTGGTGAGCATGCACAGATGATGTCATGAGTTCTTCAAATGATGAAGGCTAATGGATCAAAAGCAGAGCCTGATGCCAAAAAAAAAAAAAAAAAAAAGGCTTCACTGAGGGAGAACTCAGGGATGGAGTTACTCCTGCACACAAGAGACTCGGCAGCATTTTTCTTCCTCAAGGTCTTAGTTTGTGGCACTGTTCCACTTTGTTTTGCTTTAACCAGAAACCCCTAAATGTTTTTGGACATTTCTTTCCTAATGGATTTGATACAGTTAAGTATTTTCTTAATCTAAATTTCCAAGATGGATAGATAATTGCTATAGGGATTGCGAACATTGTAACAGGAGATTAAGGAGACTGGCTGCTAAATCCCAAACACTTGTAACCCTGGGTGGAATTCTGCATGCTTGCTGATCTCTACCAGTGTCTCATCAAGGATGAATGCATCCAGTGGAAGGTTTGACATGGGCAAATGAGTCTTAACATTTCGCCTTCCATACGAGTGGCAGGATTTTCAGGTAGATTTGTTTCATTAAGTAGGTGATAAGTGACATATATGCTGATTGCCCAAGTGGACCAGAGCCTAGAAAGACTTGACAAATGTAATTTAGGTTGTTAGAAGAGTAGATGCCCTTATCATGTGTGCAGCCTCCAGTTCTTAGACGTTCCACTTTATTTTCGAAGAACAGAGTACAGTAGGAAATTTAAGAGTTGCATCATTTATCCATCTCAAGAGACATGTTATACTAACTCTCACTTGGTCTAGTACCTCTGGCGTTAGCATATGGCCAGTTGAAACAGACAAGTTAGCCAAGAAGCTAAATACAGGTAATAGAATGACAATGCCAGATCTTAACACAAATTTCCTTAATAGTTGTGCAAATAGCAAGCTGGATAAGACTTGTTGAAAACAACCCAAGCTAAACAATCCATTTGAGTACTCTCTTCCATCTATACCCAGAAACAGCAATTTGCTTTGGGGAGACCTGGTAAAATAGTAGCTTGGACACGTGCCCAGGGCTCTTCAAGATAACATAAAAGGAGAATGTATGTCTTGGACCACAGCCATTTCTCCAGATGATACAGGGCCAGGCAGGGAGTTTTAGGAGGATTCTTCTTTATTGCAATGCAAACCCCTTCCTATATGCCTTAGCAACCCCTCATCTTCAGAGAAAAAGTGGATCTTAAGATTTTCACCCTGAGGTTTGATTAAGCTGCATTGAGGCATGGCCTCTTAGATTTCAATGATTGCTCTTTCTCTCTCTCCTGGTTGGTGGCCCAGCCACACCTGGTTGCCCCTTTACTTTTGGACTAGGATGAAACACTGCTCTGCATGTGCAGGATGTGCGATCTTGTGGGAGTTTTGAGCAACTAGATGGTATGCCCAAGAAGTGAGTGAGTGCTCCCTATTGGTGAACATTGACCAATGGGAAATGGGAGTAGTCCGAGGTGTAGTTCCTCCCTGAGCCCCTCCTCAAGGGGTCCCATGTGCGTGTGAGCACGGCTGCCAAGGGACCTGCTGTCTCTTCCTGGGGGACCCAGGGAACACAGCACACCACATCCAAAGACACTGTTCCTGGACTCCTTTATCTTTTGTCCTCAGCTTACCTCTTCCAAATAAAAGTGTGAGCCCCTAAATCCTTGTCTCAGACTCTGCTTTCTAGGGGGCCTGGGCTTTTGGGGACCATCCTAGTCCTTAAACATTTATCCAACTCATTTACAAGGTGGCCTAACCAGTGTGTGATACTCTCGTTCTGAAGGTCAGACTGCTGTAGTTGTACTGTCCCCTCCAAAACCAAAGTTGAAATTCAATGATTTTGCTTTTCAGAGGTGGGCCCTTGAAGAGTTGATTAGGTCACATAATCAGAGATCTCATGAGTTGATTAGAGCCACTATTAAAGGAATATGTTCGCTTTACGTTCAGCCTTCTTCCCTCCTCTCCCTCCCTGTCTCCCTGACACATGTTTGCTCCCCCTCCTGTGACGTTATGATACAGCAAGAAGTCCCTCACTAGACTTCCTGTCCTCCAGGACCACGAACCAGAGAAGCTTATTTTTGATGTTGCTTGGTCTTTAGTTATTCTGTTATGGCTGCAGAAAATGGACTAAACGTAGACCCCACATTGATTTTTTTAAAAGAAGATTTCTTTATTTATTTGAAAGAGATAAGGAGAGAGAGAGGGAACGCCCACCTGCTGGTTCATATTGGCTGGGACTGGGCCAGACTGAAGTCAGGAGCCCAGAACTCCATCTGGGTCTTTGATGTGGATGGCAGGGGCCATCTTCTGCTGCTTTCCCAGGTATTAGCAGAGAGCTGGATCAGAAGTGGAGCAGCCAGGACTTAATCCAGCATTCATATGGGATGACAGTGTCTTAACCTGTTGAGCCACAACACCAGCCCCAATTTGTCTTTTTCATAGTCAAGCTTAAATTTGTGCAATAGCAGTCTATATCAGCCCTTTTCAAACAGAGTTTGAGAGAATTCAACCCTAATGCCCTAAGCACCTATTGTAGGCAATGACTTAAACTCTCTTCTGTGTATCTAGAGTGTATAATCTTTGAGAGTATTTAGAAAATAATTATTCAAATTATTTTCTGTATGGCTTCATTCTCTTAAGGAATAATCCTGGTGATAAAAGGCTGGTCCAGATATTTCCCTGAGATTTTTGTTTTTGATGTTGTTTCTGGACAAGAAATGTATATTCATATTTGTAAGTCTTTCAACTCTAGTCGTGGTTTCCTTTAAGTATCAAAGGAAGTGAATTGCATGATTCTCATTTACTTAAGAAATATTTGAATATCTGCTAAGAACTGTATCTTAGCAAAACAAAGATGAGCAGGGCTTGCTGTTTGTCCTCCTGGGGCTCAGGGTCTAGTGGGGATTAATGTAGACAGTATCAAATGTTTTGTACTGTAACAGAGGTATGTGGAAAATTATGTGAGAATTGAAGAGCCAAAATAATATTTCTTTTTCAAGTGGTATGCTTGCCTCATTTTTGTTCTACATGAAACATACGTAATTATTGTATCCTAAAGAACATAACTAAAAAACCCATTTTCTTGAGCATTCATATTGCAACAATTTTTCTGGGTTCCCCAAAATAATAAGTTAATGAAAGCTTAGTCCTGCATGATAGCAAATCAGAAAAGAGTCTGAAATTTGCTGAACCATAAGGTCTTCAGTCTACCAGCTAAGACACTCGAGACTGGATTTTGGTTCAGTGTGTTATTTTTTCTGACCCTTCTCATGAAAAGAATTGTAGAATAGTGAAAGTTCTACATATTGTCATCAATAAGTTTATAAACCAATAATGCATGGCAATTTATGTGAGAGCCTGCTTTCAAACTATTCTTGATTGTGTCTTTCACAAACACTGGGAACCCAAAAGTTTGGTGCCAGATTGTAAAGGGTGTCTGTCATTTGTCTTTTGTCAAAGAAGCGAGGCTTCAAATGTTTTGCTAAATGAGAGCCTGTTTAAACTCTGCTCACATATTTACATCTGTGAAAATTGCTCTGCTAGTCCTAGAGTAGATGAAGTCTATCCTTGGAATTTGCAATCTCAGAAAATACTCCAAAGCATTTTAAATTATATAAACAGCTGTAGCTGTATCCCTTGAGGAGACATGCTCTGGGAGAATGGTCATGAGCTGTGCTAACTTACATGCCTGTAAGAAAGGGCAGAGTAAGTTACAGAAACCCAGCTATTTAAGAAAAAACAAAGTAGAGACTCCTTGCTGGCATAGTTTTTCATGTAAGAGTTGACAAATCTCTGACATTTATGAATTAAAGTTGTATCACGAAAGTAATGAAGATGAATTGTTTCGAATATGATGACAACTTTCAAAAGTTAAGAGAAGAAAATAGGGACAGATTTTTGCTTTGGAACACAATTTCATTCTCAGGTCTTAAGAAGAAAGATGAAGATTTGATCATAAGTCTTGCAGAAAGCCTGCCCAAAGCGTTACTGTTTAATGCCCTAGAAGATTTAGAAATCCCAGCTCTTCAGTGATGGTGAACTAGGCCACTTCCCCAAACATCTACTGAATTTCTCTCCTTGTTTTCTACTGGGCCAATTGTTAATTTTGATCTCTGTCAACAAATGCAAAGCTCTCACATTCTGGGCTCAAATCAGGGAATTGGAAAGAACGTCACTCCTAATCAAAGCCTTGAATGCACAGATCTTTTTCATAGTCACTCTTTTCTCTTGGGCAAGTGGAGAACATGATCCCTTTTCACTTCTAGAAAAGATTCCGTGAGAAATGTAAGCAGCAGAAAATCATGTAATGCTTCTTATTGCTCTGTGATTTCAAAAATTACGCCCAAAATTGAGTTCTGCATTCTCCACCTTCCTCCAACAAAGCATTGTTGTTCATCAGCCCCACTCCCCCCCTCAATTGAATTTTGCACACAAACTCTTATATTGCCAGGAATGCAAGGAACTATTATTTTTGGCTATTCTCTTCTTAGTAGCAACCCATCCTTCTAAAATTCTCTAGCAAGCGATCTAGGAGAGAGTTGCCTAGAGAGTTATCTGGAAGAAAAAGATTTTTTTTTTTTCTGTGTGGAGTCCAAGCTCCCATCGTTAGGGTTGCATGGTTTGCTTCTCTCTTTAGTCTTGCACTTGAATCAATGAAGAGTTCATGGAATGGAATGTTCAGGGCTCTCTGGTCATGAGCCAGGTATAGCTGTGCCTGCAACAATGAGTAAACAAGAGTCAGCTAACCAGCTGCTGGTACACAGTGACGACTGGCATCTGTGCTTTCAGTGGAAATTTGTGCAAAGGAACAAAAGGATTTTGCACTTTGCATTTATTGCCACTCTTCTCCGTTGAGTTCTCTGGGGAAGCATCATTGGTTTGGAATTCATGTCTGAGGCAAGAGTAGGCTGCCTTGAGCCGAGTACGTTGGTTCACTTGTGTAGATTTATAGTCCTTTGTTCTCTCCTGTTTGAGACCCTTAGGAAGCTACTTCTTCAGAAAAAATATGGTCCTACCTAGACCTCTTGAATGATTTATTCTAAATGGAATTTATCATCCTGTGAGCAAACTGAGGCCAAGGAACACTTCTAGGCCTCCTGGAAAGCTGAAAACAAATGACAGGCACAGGAGATAAAGCGCTCAGGGAGCAGACTTCTGACTACAAAATAGTCACTCACCTATATTTAAAAGTAACCCGGCACCACGGCTCACTAGGCTAATCCTCTGCCTGTGGCGCCGGCACTCCGGGTTCTTGTCCCGGTCGGGGCGCCGGATTCTGTCCCGGTTGCCCCTCTTCCAGTCCAGCTCTCTGCTATGGCCCGGGAGTGCAGTGGAGGATGGCCCAAGTGCTTGGGCCCTGCACCTGCATGGGAGACCAGGAGGAAGCACCTGGCTCCTGGCTTCGGATCGGTGTAGCTCTGGCCATAGTGGCCATTTGGGGGGTGAACCAACAGAAGGAAGACCTTTCTCCTCTCTGTCTCTCTCTCACTGTCTAACTCTGCCTGTCAAAAAAAAAAAAAAAAAAGAAAAGTAACGTCAATTGCCTTTTACTGATCATCTACTCTATGGCAAACATTGGCATTGTGCTTTAAAAGAACAAGCTGAAATTATGTCAAGGCCTTACTAGGTGTGTACACCATTCTAAGTGCCCAGTGGGTTAAATCCTTTAAGCATCATAACTCTGTTATTATCCTCACTGAAGAATATGACCTCCATGGGGACAGAAAGAGACAGACAGGGAAAGATCTTCCATCTGCTGGTTCACTTCCTAAATGTCTACAACAGCCGGGACTGGGTCTGGCCAAATAACTCATTCAAGGTCTCCCATGTGGGCATCAGGGACCCAAATACTTAAGTCCTCCCCTGCTGCTCCTGGGGTATGCATTAGAAGAAAGCTAAAATTGGAAGCAGAACCAGGACTTGAACCTTGTCACTCGGGTGTGGTAGACATGCCTCCCAACCAGTGGCTTTATTGCCATGCCAAATGCCTGCCCTTGCCTTATTTTCTTTCTATATTTAAGTGCTTGGAATATAGCAAGTGACACAAGTGTGTTCATTAAAAATGTAAGCTTAGAAAAGGGTAACACAGGAAATAGCTTATCAAGTGTCCACAAGTCAGAAAAAGGGAAAGCATTTTTGGAAACACCAGTTGAAGTACAAGTGTACAGAGATGATGCATGGTAGATAGAGGTGCTTCTTGATTTATGTGGGGGTTATGTCCTGGTTAACCTATAATACATTAAAAATAAGTAAAAATGCATTCACTACACCTAATCTAATGAACTTTGGCGCTTAGCAATACAGGTTATCTGTTGTTTTTTGTATGACTGAGTGGCTGATGGCGAGCTGTAGCTTGCTGCCACTGCCTAGTATCACAAAGAGTGTTCTCCTTCGTGTTGCTAGCCTGGAAATGCATCCAAATGCAAACTCTACAGTACAGTTCCTATTGAATGCATATTGGTTTCATGCCACTGTAAAGTCAGGAAATTGTCATGTGTGCCATCTTTAGTTAGTTGGGGGCCATCTGTAAAATAAATGTTAACTATGGAATGGGCATTTGGTTTAGTGATAAGATGGCCACACCCACATTGGAGCACCTGGGTTTCAGTTCTAACTCCACCTCCTGATTCCAGCTTCCTGCTGGTCTGGAACCTGGGAGGCAAAGGTGATGACTCAAGTAGTTAGGTTCATGCCATCTATGTGGGGATCTGGATTGAGAACCCAGCTCCTTTGACCTAGCCCAGCCCCAGCTGTTGCAGGTATTTGGAAAGTAAACCAGTGCTCTGTGGGAGTGCTGTCCCTGTGTCTTCCCTCTTCCCCTGTCTTCTATCTTTTCTCTCTCACCCTCTACCCCTCTACCTCTGCCAATACATTTTTAAAATGTTAAATAACAATATAGGAAATATTTTCTAGGAAATCTAATACTGAGATAGGAAGCCATATGCTTCTGCTGAGAGAGACAATAGTCTGACCCTTTTTTCTTTTCTATGATTTTGTGATTTAGGATCTAAATTCCATAAAGCAAACAGCTGATAAATGAGACAAATGTCAGAATACAGATAAGGAGGCAAAACGAACATTCCTTCATTTTCCTTTCTCTCCAGTGTATCACCCATTCAGCCATTACCACCAAAAGTGTGGTCACATTCAAGAAGAAAAGACAAAAATAGATGTTTGTTAAAAGGGTTCTGTGTTTTTGGTAGCGGGAACATCCAGTGTTTTCAGTATCACATCTTTAGGTTATGAGATAAATTCTTTTCACGTAATATTTCCATAGAACAAAGCCTCACTAATTTAGACTTAAGTTACAGTACTGTAAAAGTGCCATATCATAGCATATTTATAAAATAATTCTGTATTAGCAGTTTGAATGTATTAAAGGAAAGAACATTAAACAAGACATTGATGAAGAAATTTAGGTAGGCACACTTATATACATATGAATATGCAACTTATTTTTAAAAATCTAGACCATTTTATGTGCAATCAATATAAAAGCATTTTGAAAGATCTCATAAGTAGGATTAATGTGGCCTGCTATCATCTTAATGTAATAAGTGAACTTGTTCATAAAAATTTTTTATAGACAATATATTTATAACAAATATTTGCTTAAATAACTTCCTCTGTCAGATGTTAAACATATAGGCTCAGCTCAATTTTGATCTGATTATTAAGGATGAAAGAATGGCTAGTGAAATGACCAGGCTGTGTTTATTCTAACTCAGCGATTTGCACTGCGTAAACCATTGACTCGCATCAAGAAAACAGTGAAAATGTCTGGAAACATTTTGAATACCGGAAGAAGAATGTGGCCTGCAGGGTGTCCTGTAGGGAACAGCATGAGGGTCTGTGGGCTTCAGGGCGGGCGTACCTGCCCTCTTAGCAGATTCTGCAGGTGGACAGCAGGAGGGCTTGAAGGACCCGTCCTGCAGTGTAAGCAGATCAAGGCACTTCAGCTGCTCCTCCACGCAGGCAGGAGGCTGAGCTTAGCAATCTTGTCGGAGACTTCTTGTGTCTTGATATCTGTATCATTAGTTGACAGATGGGTTTCTGTGTGGAATCCTATTTTGAGAAGGCTGCCTCTTGCTTGCTAATCTCCTGAAACTGTAATTGACAAGCGAAATGAATTTCATTTCCCTAAATTTTGGATGAGTAGACTAAAAGATATCTACTTTTTCAATCTGTGGAGCATATTCTTTCAATAAATATTTATTGTGCATTTACTGTGTGCCAAGCATTCTGCGAGGAACTGGAATGGAGTAGAGAGTAAGAAAGACACCACCCTCATTTTTTAGTGACAGCAACGAATCGAGATTTGGATCCAAATATGCTTTTTCAGTAAGATTTTTCAAGCAGATTGTGACTAAAATGCTGTTCTTTTTCTCTGCCTTTTGAGGTGAAAAAAATAAATTTTTGTTAGGTTGTAATAACTTTGCTTTTTCTCTTTGAAAAGAGCTTCTCATGTTGGGAATGTTCCCGACTGAGGCCAGAGAGAAATTCTGCCTTTTCAAGGGCAGTGACTCCCCTTTGTGTCTAACAAAGCGTTGGGACTTTGCTGTTGATAATGAGAATCTCTCCTCTTCTCCTCGCGATGATGCTGGGAGAGACAAGTTCTGCTTGCCTGAAAATTTGAAGTGGCTTACGGGAATTGTGTGTGTGTGTGAGTGTGTGAGTGCGCGCACCTGTGTGTACACAATGAGCTTGGATTGGGCGTTGGGCAGTGTGGGCAGCTTTGTCACAGGAATGCTGTATGTCCCTGGGGCGTCACTTATAGGCTATGTAGTTGCCAAGACAGTGCACCCTCTCCACCCTCGGAGGCCAGAAGCCACCTGGAGCAGCCTCTTGCCATATAAACCGTCCAGCCATCTGCCCTGCTGTGTACTCACGCGTCACAGCAGGAGTTGATCATGTCCCATGATGAGGGAAGGGCTGTCTTGGGGCATGACTCAGAGGCAGGGACTCCGCTGGTGGAGAAGCTCTGTGATGTTTTCCATCACCCAGGCCTCGCCAGGCTCCCAGGAGCCCCCAGGAACAGTGAGAAGATGAAAAAGGAAAGTGACCTCACCGGAGCACACAGCACAGCATACTCTTCCTGTTGTGGGCAGGGAAAAGCTCGTCAGACTCTCGCTCTGATGAGAATCTTTCTCTCCCTGAATCCAGATTTGGACCACATCCCTTCAGAGAACTGTTTTTGTTCTTGGACTAGGTATGCCGGCACCGTGCCTACACGTTTCCCCCAGAAGCTAGCTAGCTATAGCTGAAGACTAAAGAGGAACTTGAGAGGCATGGTACCCTCAGATCCCACTCTGGAGAAATCTCCACACAGCACTGGATCTGAATACCGAAGCCCAGCCTGGATTACTGACCCTGCTCCAGCCTGGGGTCCTGAGCGTGTTCTGGGACGGGAAAGGAGTCACTGGGTTCTGGGGGGACCCACAGATTTCCCTGGGAGGGGGTAGTGGATTGGTCCTGCTGAAGGAGTGGAGAAGTAGCCGTCCCTCCAACGGGTAGGGGAAAGGTGAACTTTACAACAGGGAATTGGGAGATTGGATTTGGCTGTATCCTAAGGCAAATCTTTAAGAAGAGAATTCACTGGTAAGTTTTTGTTGCCACTGAACAATCACATTTTGTGTCTCTGTTATGAATGCCATCTCGACCTTCAGTGTAGTCTGTTGCATCCACGTGCCCTGGCATATAGGGTAAGGGGTGCTGTAGGGTTCTCCTCTGATAACCCTCGCTTCCCCGCTAGCCTGGTAAGGGCAGCCTCGTGTCAAGGGAGAGCTGTGTTTTCACCTTTCAGGAGGGATCCCCAGGAGCAACACAAGTGGGGGTCTGATGAAGCCTGGAGACCAACGAGAGGATCGAGTGATGACAAGATGCAAATCAAAACTGCCTTGTCCTCAAGTGCACTAGAGGAAGGTCAAGTTTGAAAAGGGCGTGGGGGGGGGGGGGGAGCGCGGAATACAGGCTGCTGATGCAAGTCCCAGGCATACACATCTTTCCTGGTCCACTCTGAAGGACACTCGCTGTCTTTACATCCTGGGGGCTGGCATGTGGGTGAGTGAGGCAGCAGGCACAAGCCACCCTCAGCCAGCATGTGGAACACTGAGCACTCTTATGGTGCACATGTCCTATCTGCAGCCATTGTATCTGGGGGAAGACAATGTGCTGCATAATTTCATATGTCAACATGGCTAGGCTATGGGATGCTCTCTTGTTAGGTCAAACACAGCCTCAGTGTTGCCATGAAGATGTTTTTAGTTCTGGTCAATGTTGATAGTAGATTTTTTTTAAAAAGATTTATTTTTATTTGAAATACAGAGTTACAGAGAGAGGTAGAGCCAGAGTGAGAGCGAGAGTGAGAGCTAGAGAGAGAGAGAGGTACCTTCCATCTGATGGTTCACTCCCCAGATGACTGCAATGGCCAGAGCTGAGTTGATCCAAGCCAGGAGCCAGGAGCTTCCTCCAAGTCTCCCTTGCAGGTACAGGAGCCCAAGGACTTGGGCCATCCTCTACTGCTTTCCCAGGCCACAGCAGAGAGCTGGATCAGAAATGGAGCAGGTGAGACTTGAACCGGTGCCCATATGGGATGCTGGCGCTGCAGGCTGGGGCTTTAACCCACTGTGCCACAGCACCGGCCGCATATAGTCAATAGATTTTGAGTAAGACAGATTATACTCTGCAGTATAATTGGGCCTCATCCAATCAGTTGAAAACCCTGGGAGCCAAGCTTAAGGTTTCCAATGAAGGGACAATTCTGCATCAGTACTGTGAGGTAGAAACCCTACCTCAGCCTCCTGCTTGGTTCCCTTTCCAGCAGTTTTCAGACTCAAAACCGCAGTATCAACTCACATGACACCACTAACCTGCCAGCCGGTTCTGCTGATTTTGACTTGCCAGCCCAGACAATCACACGAGCCAATTTATTAAAATAAATACAAAGGAACTTCAAAAAGTTCATGGAGAATGGAATGAAAAGAGAAGTTTAGTGGTGAGTGTTGTGGTGCAGTGGGTTAAGTCAGCACTTGGAGCCCCCTGCATCCCATGTCACAGAGCCTGGGATTGGGTCCTACCTCCTGTTTTAATCTAGCTTCCTGCTAATGCGCACCCTGAAAGATGGCAGATGATGGCTCAAGTACTTGGGTCTGTGCCACCCCTGTAGGAGACCCAGATGGAATTTCTAGCTCTGGGCTTTGACCTGGTCTGGTTCCAGCTGTTGTGGGCATTTGAGGAATGAACTAGTGCATGGAAGACTTCTCTCTGTTTCTCTCTCTCTCCCTTCCTTCCCTTCCTTCCTCTATCTCTGTCATTCTGCCTTTCAAGTCAAAAGAAGGTAAAACTTAAAAGATAAATTTTTTAGTGCAAAGAATTGAAATTTAGGCATATATGGGATCTTTAAAAAAATTCAAAGAAAATGAATATTTTGTAAAAAATATACATTAATTTCAAAATACTGTCACCAAAATTTATCTTTGAATTCAATTTTCTACAAATTTTTAAAGCCTCTCCATATATGTGTGTCTCTATTTTTATTTCTATTTCTTTATCTATCAATCTAACTCCATAATTAGTTCTGGTTCTCTCAAGAACCCTAACTAATCCAGGCAATCCAGAAGGGAATAGATGTTTCGTGTGTTGTACTGCGAATACTCAACACCCTGATTGATTTGACATATTTCACCGAGTTCCACCTAGAGTCTGCAAGAACATATTGCCAAACACTTTGGGTAGGAAAGCATGGAGAACTCTGCCCTCAGTCCAAGGCCTCTGCCGAAGTCCTCTGTCCCATGAACTAGAAGAGGATGAGGCTAAGACGCTTATGTCATCCCTCATTGTCTCTGTCCCATCAACAGCAGCACGTGGCTGCCTGTGGTAAGGGCGTGAACAATCACTCCGGGAAGTCTACGTGCTAATGGAGTGTGGCAGTTTTACAAACCCTGTCTGCTTTGGTTAGACCTGCCTTGTCCTCCGATTTAAAGATTCCTCTGTGACCATCCGAGCCTGGGGGATGATGCTGGCCAGCAGGAATGTGCATGGCCCTCACTGTGCCAATTTTCTAATTCATCTTTTAATAATCTGTAACTGAAGAGCCAAGTGGACTTCATCAGATGGAGCGCTGCGTCTCACTGGGGAGCTTTCTGTGTTTTGTTACTGAGCCAAAGCTGAATGCAGCTGTTGGAGCTGTCACCAGCATTCTGGTTCACCCAAATATTGATAATAATTACTCCCGCTTCAGAGGGAAAGCATTTATTTAAATATCTGTAACGCAAAGGCCGTTATTATTCATAGTAAATCTTTACAGTAAGTACATCAAAGTGTGGGGGCAACATTCATACGCCGTGTTAGGAAAAAGCCATCTCTCTCACCTGGCTGGTATGCAGAATCCTGAGCTGGTACTGTTTATCATCCGATCTTCATCAAAATAGAAGTTACTACCAGGGAATAATTAAGCGCACAGAAACATCCAAATGCTGGCGGGCTACAGCCGTCCCCAATACCACACAACAGCCTGTTGTGCTCAGCAAAATCAACAGCCGGGGTTTGGAGTCAGAGGGGGTGAAGAGCCTGACGGATTTGCCTCACTCTGTCATTATTCCTCTCCTGGCTTTCCTGGGTTACAGTCGCAAGCAGGTCCCAGCCCATTTGTGTGCCCTTCTTGCAGAATGCTTTGGAGTGGAGGCTGGGTCCTGGTCCAACCAGGAGTGCCCAACGTATCATTGCGAGCAATGAAAGGCTGCCTTTGACCCTTACCAACCACATCGCTGGCCAGCCCTGTGCCAGCACAAACCACTGCTCCAGATTCCCTTCCTGTGTTTTCCCTTCTCTGTTCTCCTTGCCTCTCCTTATGTGCCTGCCCTGGGTGGTCTTCTTCTCTCGAATCAAATTCTCTTTGTTCTTTATGATGTGGGACATGTTAATTGCTCCAGTCAGGATGATTTTCTTTCAAAGATAATGGCTGATCGCCCGAGGGAGTGCTAGGAGCCTTTCCTGGGGTTTGAGCTGCCACTCGGTGTAGAGAGGACTGCAGCTGGTGCCTCGCTGGGTCCACAGCAATGGGTCGACCCGAAGACAGTCTGTTTGCAGGGGGTTGATAAGATCTTGTGAGAGATACCATTTGGGAAGAGGGATTTTTAAATCAAAGCCGTACTCATGTTATGAGACTTGATCACAGCTCAGCTCCTAGAAGCAGACAGTTGTAAGGAAAGACCATGCCACTATGCTGTGTGACAAACTGGGACTCAGTGACGTCACATTAGGGACCCAGGTAATGGACTCTCCTCCCAGGAGGCCTGCACTGCCCAGGGCAAGTGAGAGCAGCAGTTCTCTGCCCTGCCTGCCGCATGGCCACCAGCAGAGGCCCACAGTGCCTCTGGAGCAGCAACACCCAGCCAATAGTACTGCAGCCCCCTCCCAGGGGGAGTCTGAGTGCCATTGGAATACTCCAGAACTCGGGACCTGTACACTTTTGCCCTTTCTTATGCACATATTAGGTGGTCCGCCTTGGGTGGTCAGTGCCTTACTTGATGTACTGTGAGTCCTTTGCCAGGAACACCAAGTAAAGTTCCTTAAGGAGGGCTTCTGGGTTTCCCAAGTGCACCTTGCATTCCCATCTTAGCTTAATGAAACAGTAAGAATGGTTTTGCCTTAAAAGAGAGCTAAAGACTAAAATGTAAGCAGCTCTCCAATAGCTTGTTCATGAACAAAAAGTTTGTTTCAAGGAATAGCTTTTATGACTCAACATCCCTTGACTGGGTTTGCTGGAAAGAAAAACTGGAGAAAAGTTTAGGAGACAGAGTATCTGTAAGACAGAAAAACACAGGGTAAAAAAAGAAAGTGATGAAAAGAATGTTCTGTTCAGCCAAGTCAGCCATTAGTGACAACACTCCTCTTGTTTAAATTGGGAACTGTTTATTTCGGCCAATTAATGTAGTCTTAAAGCATATTCCTAATTTCTACAGAGCTTTGTTACAAGAATGCTATAATGATCAGGGCTTAGCAGTAGGCTTCAGAGCTCTTAGCTGGTTTGGGAGGGATGGGTTAGGGTTCAGAAAGAGGAATCCTGTGATTTCATCAGAATTATTTAGAATGCAGTATGAAATTATGCTCACATGCTCCGAAGAGCTTCTAAACCACTTTGGCCACCTCTCGGGTATTCACTGTCTGAGAATGTGTGATTTAAGACATTGCAGCAAGACGGCAGAATCCTGTCTACAGAATTTCCCGGGAGTCGATCACCACTCATTTCTCTGCGACAGCTCTCAGCTGCTGCCGCCTTCACCTCCCATAGCAGAGTTTCCATAGCTTTCAGGACAGGCTCTTCCCACCTGGGAGGGTGCAGCCGGCACTGTGGAGGAGGGGGTGCCCTGGACCCTCTCCTCTCGTTTGATGCATGAATGTAGGGTCTACTTCTGTTCTCCTTGTTCTCGCCTTATTCTGGGTTCCCTGCTTGCTGCTAAGTGATCACTGAGACCTCAGCTTCAGGCAGGTGGAACTGACCCTCCACCCTCCCCTCCCCAAATATGTACAGTTTGGTGTACTTCTGGTAGATGGGCTTACTTGGGAGAAAATTTCATTTATTATTTGTTGTTTTAAGATGTTGATTTGAAAGGAGAGAGAGAGAGAGATCTAAACCACTAGTTTGTTTTCCAAATGCCTGCAGCAGCTAAGGCTGGACCAGGCCAAGAGCAGGAGCTGAGAACTCAGCCCAGATCTGCCCTGTGTGTGGAAGGGTCGCAGATCCCTCGAGCTGTTACCTGCTGCCTCCCAGTGTGCGCATTAGCAGGAAGCTGGAATCAGAAGTGGAGCCAGGACGTAAACGCAGGTATTTTGATTTGGGATGCTGGCATCCCGAGCAGGCTATTAACCACTTTGCCAAATGTGACCCCTAGGGGAAGATTTTACTCAGAATATCAAAGTGTCTTATAAGTTAGAAAAGCTTAGGAACCAAGGGAATGTGCCTGTCAAAGAGACATCTTCAGGACTCTAGGCTAAAGCTAAGTAATGATGAAATAAATAGGGTTATGATTGATAACTTAAGGCCTGAATAGCATCCTTGAAATTCCACTTGGCTTTTCTTGTGTTTTTGCCTAAGAAGCTAACAATTTTTCCTCTTTTTTATAGAAAGCTTTTATTTAATAAATATAAATTTCAGAAGTACGACTTTTGGATCCTTCCTCTTCATAGGTTTGGTTTCCTGGTTCGTGCTTTACTCACGAGTCTGCCTCTTTCAGAGGTGTTGTTTCCTCCAGAGAGGTTGCATGCAAACGAAGTTCATGAAAAATGCATATAATGGGCCAGCCCCGGGGCTCACTTGGTTAATCCTCCACCTGTGGCGCTGGCACCCAAGGTTCTAGTCCCAGTTGGGGTGCTGGATTCTGTCCCGGTTGCTCCTCTTCCAGAGCTGGACTGGAAGTGCAGTGGAGGATGGCCCAAGTGCTTGGGCCCTGCATCCACATGGGAGACCAGGAGGAAGCACCTGGCTCCTGGCTTTGGATTGGCGCCAGCCATAGCAGCCATTTGGGGGGTGAACCAACAGAAGGAAGACCTTTCTCTCTTTCTCTCACTGTCTAACTCTGCCTGTCAAAAAAATAATAATAAAGAAAAATGCATATAATGGAAAAATCAATGCATGGATGTCAAACTTTTTGGCATAAAAATAAGCTTTCAGTTTCATTTTCTGTGTGGTGTTTGTTTTATGATTTATTTTATTAAAAGGCAGAGCATTACAGAGAGAGGAGGAAACACACACACACACACACAGAATGAGAGCTTTTCCATCCACTATTTCGCTCCCACAATGGCCAGGGCTGGGCCAGGCTGAAGCTAGGAGCCTGGAGCTTTTTTCAGGTCTCCCACTTGGTTGCTGGGCCCAAGAACTTGGGTCATCCTCTGCTGCTTTTCCAGACATGTTAACAGGGAACTGGATTGGAAATAGAGCAGCCAGGTCTTGAAACAGCTCCTGTATGCTGGTATAGCAGAAGGCTTAAGCTGCTACGCCACAATGCTTGCCCCTCCATGAGCTTTTTAAAACTTTTATATGATAAATTCAATGTTGCTTTAACTCTCTAAGATAGAATTGTATCTATGAACTACATTGAATCTGTTTCTTTGTATTAATACCACATTATCATGAAAATTGCAATTATGCATTTTCTGTGGTCTTGAGACTCTAATGTATTAATGAGTTCCCTAAAAAAAGCTTAGTGAGCTTTCAAAAAATTGTTTTGAGGAACCCTTTGTATGGTGAATGGCCAAATAAATAATTTACTTGGGGATTCCCCTTATTTTTTACGTAGTGGCTCTACGTACAAGGGGAGGTCTTAGAGCACATGCTGCTCTGGAAGAAAACTCTTAGCTGGGAGGGAGGTTACGGAGTCAGATTCACTGCTCTGCTCCCCATGGTTGCTGCTTCTGGGTGGTGATCAGAGCCTGCAGCTGTAGATTTGTGTTATAAGGCCATTCTGGAGAACCAGAATAATTAGAATTTTTTTAGGAAAGGGTAAAAAGATACCCCCAAATTCTCAGATAAAGAAACAGGTTCCATAGTGGCAATGTAATTTTAATATTTTGCACTTTGCATAAAGCTTTGGAAACACAAGTCTCAGGATATTCAACATTTTACCTTTTTTTTTGATTTATTTTTTGAAAGGCAGAGTGACAGAGAGAGAGCTTTCATCCACTGGTTTGCTCCCTAAATGGCCTCAGCGGCTAGGATTGGACCAGGCTGAAGTGAGTTTTCTCACCCCGGTGGCAGGGGCCCAAGCAGTTGAATAGCCATCTGTTGCCTCCCAGGCACACCAGCAAGGGGCTGTTTGGAAGCGGAGGAGCTAGGACTCAAACAGGCAATCCAATAAGGGGTGAGGTTTCCCAAGTGAGAATTCAACTCATTGCACCACAATAGCCACCCCATTTTTCTTTTAAAGTTGATTTTTAAAAGTACACATTTGTGCTTCTTGGTTATATTTGGATATATACATATTTATATTAGCTATTAGCTCTGTCCCAAGTATTTTTCCCTGTAGGGCATTGTAGGCACCAATCTTTGGTTGGGCCAGGCTGAGGCAAGGGTGGGGCCAACACCCTGGGCCAAGGAGAGTGCAAACAAGAACCCAGGTGTGCACAGCGCCCCCTTGCTTGTTGGCCATGTGGGTGTGAGTTTTATTTTATTTTAATTTTTAAAATTTATTTTGACAGAGTTAGAGAGAGAAAGGGCTTCCTTCCGTTTGTTCACTCCCCTAATGGCCACCACGGCCAGCACTATGCCGATCTGAAGCCAGGAACCAGGTGCTTCTTCATGGTCTCCCATGTGGGTGCAGGGGCCCAAGCACTTGGGCCATCCTCCACTGCCCTCCCGGGCCACAACAGAGAGCTGGCCTGGAAGAGGAGCAACTGGGACTAGAACCCGGCGCCCATATGGGATGCCGGCGCTGCAGGCGCAGGATTAACCAAGTGAGCCACTGCACCGGCCCCGTGTGAATTGTTTTGATTTGCAGGTTGGGCTTCTGGGTAGGGGCAGAGAGGTGGTAGCCCCAAAGTAAGTACAACAGGGAATCCTTTGAGGCAAGAAAATGGGGAAAGGATTAGATCGGCTAAATTAAAGAGAGTAGAGGAAACATGAGCGAGTATTAGGAAGCAGGGCAAGCATTTGGCATAGCAGTTAAGATGCCTTGGGTCAACTGTATCTCATTCCAGAGTGCTGGGTTCAAATACGGACTCTGCTCCCAAACCAGCTACCTGCTATTGCACACCCTGGAAAGCAGTGGTGATGGCACAAGTGACTGGGCCCTTGCCACCCACAGGAGACCTGGATTGACTTCCAGTTCTTTGTTTTGGCCTGATAAAGGGACCACGAAGAGACCCTTCTTCATGCCAGCCTGGCTGGGGTGTATGAGAACAGGACATTCCTGCTGGTGTGGGAGACCAAGCCCCAGAGAGGATCTGGAGTCA
Source organism: Lepus europaeus (assembly GCF_033115175.1). Lineage (NCBI taxonomy): Eukaryota > Metazoa > Chordata > Mammalia > Lagomorpha > Leporidae > Lepus > Lepus europaeus. Next base: position 17,789,972 of record NC_084837.1, on the reverse strand, counting down.
GGCAGCTCTCCCTTTGCACACCTGCCTTGGTGACCTTGGGCAAGTGATTTAACTTCTCTGAACACCAGGCTTTTCATTCATAGGATGGAGATGAAAACAACTACCTGCCAAGGTTGCTGCTCTAAGTGAGATGTGCAAAGCGCCTGGATTGGATTCTTCATCTCCCTTCAGTCCCGTTGGGTGGGCTGCCCTGCTCAGTGAAAAGGTACTGGGGCAGTCATGGGGAGCACACAGTTCTCGGTGCTGATGAGAACTTTGATGTTCCCCCACTTCTAGTGGCGATGGAACTTCTGCTGTTGGGTCACACAGACATCCCCAAGACAGGTGGCCTGCAGTGCTCAAGTGCACCAGCTCACCTTCTGCAGGGAGGAACTCAGAATGTGTGGTGTGTGGCTTACCCAGCACTTTATGCTGACCTGGCCAAATACATTGCAATCTAGTGCACACAAAGGTCAACAGAACCCATTGACTTCCAACTTCTAATTTTGACTTTAGTAATTACTTGCTTCCTTTAAAATATGTATTTGTGGGCCTCTTTGCCATGGAGTCAATTATAAATAATGAAATGACATAATGATTGATGTTTTGGGGATGGAAACCTTGACTAATACCCTTTAAATACCCCTTAAACTGGCCTAGCCTGTAGATCTTTTTTTTTCTTTTCAACTTTTATTTAATAAATATAAATTTTCAAATTATAACTTTTGAATTATAGCAGCTTTTCCCCCCATAACCTCCCTCCCACCTGCAACCATCCCATCTCCCACTCTCTCCCATCCCATTCTTCATCATGATTCATTTTCAATTATCTTTATATACAGAAGATCAATTTAGTATATACTAAGTAAAGATTTCAACAGTTTGCACCCACAAAGACACACAAAGTATAGAGTACTGTTTGAGTAGTAGTTTAACCATTAATTCTCATAGTACAACACATTAAGGGCAGAGGTCCTAATGGGAGCAGTTGCACAGTGACTCCTGTTGTAGATTTAAGAATTGACACTCTTATTTATGACATCAGTAATCACTTGAGGCTCTTGTCATGAGCTGCCAAGGCTATGGAAGCCAACTCTGATCTTATTTAGACAAGGCCACAGTCAAAGTGGAAGTTCTCTCCTCCATTCAGAGAAAGGTACTGCCTTCTTTGATGGCCCGTTCTTTCCGCTGGGATCTCACAGAGATCTTTCATTTAGGTCATTTTTTTTTTTTTTTTGCCACATTGTCTTGGCTTTCCATGCCTGCAAAACTTTCATGGGCTTTTTAGCCAGATCCAAGTGCTTTGAGGGCTGATTCTGAGGCCAGAGTGCTGTTTAGTAGCCTGTAGATTCTTGAAGGCTGCTCAGGTTCTCTTTTCCCTTTCTAGGAGTCAATGGGTCTTGATGTCTTGAATTTATAGTTTGCTTCCAGGTGCATTTTTCTTCTTTGCTTCAAGCATAGGAATTTCATTTATTTTCCTCTGCCCCTGTAGTCCTGCTTTTCAATTCCTAGTTACTGAATTTGGCTCCTATCTACCCTTCCTGTCTGAAATTCTGTAAAATGAGACTAACACTGCCTCTTTTTTTCTAAGCTATTGTGAAGATTAAATGCAATTATGTAATTGTAAAGTACATAGAGTATTTATAAACCCTCTCAAGAAGTAATAGTTATAAATATTAAAAAGATACTGCATATAATATATTCTTAAATAATCTTTGACTTTTTATTTTTTAATTTTTTTTAAAGATTTATTTTACTTGAAAGTCAGAGTTACACAGAGAGAGGAGGGGCAGAGAGAGAGGTCTTCCATCTGATGGTTCACTCCCCAGTTGGCTGCAACGGTCGGAGCTGCGCCGATCCGAAGCCAGGAGCCAGAAACTTCCTCGGTCTCCTATACGGGTGCAGGGGCCCAAGGACTTGGACCATCTTCTACTGCTTTCCTAGGCCACAGCAGAGAGCTGGATAGGAAGTGGAACAGCCAGGTCTCGAACTGGCACCCATATGGGATGCTGGCACTTTAGGCCAGGGTGTTAACCTGCTGCGCCACAGCGCCGGCCCCTACTTTTTAATTTTTCAAATTTATTTGTTTGAAAGAGTTACACACACACACACACACAGAGCGAGAGAGAGCGAGAGAGAGAGAGAGAGAGAATGAGAATGAATGAATGAGAGGTCCTCCATCCCCTTGTTCACTCCCCAATTGGCTGCAATGGCCGGAGCTGTGCCGACCTGAAGCCAGGAGCTTCTTCCGTGTTTCTCACGTGGGTGCAGGGGCCCAAGGACTTGGGCCATCTTCTACTGCTTTCCCAGGGCATAGCGGAGAGCTAGATCAGAAGTGGAGCAGCTGGGACTTGAACTGGTGCCCATATGGGATGCCAGCATTGCAGGAGGCAGCTTTACCTGCTATGCCACAGCGCTGGCCCCTTACTTCTTAATTTTTGTAAGATTCAATTTATTTGAAAGGCAGAGTGACAGAGAAAGGTGAGGAGAGAGAGAGAGATCTTTCATCTGCTGGTTCACTCCTCAAATGGTGGCAACAGCCAGGGCTTGGCCAGGTCAAAGCCAGAAGCCAGGAACTCCATCTGTAACTCCCACATTAATTGCAGGAGCCCAGGAACTCAGGCCATCTTTCGCTGCTTTCCCAGGTCCATTAGCAGGAATCTGGACTAGAAACAGAGCAGCTGGGGCTCGAACAAGAGGTCGGATATGGGATGCCGGCATCGCAGGTGTCAGCTTAACCCACTGCACAGCAACACTGGCCCCTCTGCATGTATTCAGATTGTTAATTCACAAATAATGGGATGAGACATAACAGAGAAAGGCACCTCAACGCGGACTGTGGAGTTCTGCATCCCATTGTGTGTTCATGTGGAATATACTTCATTTTGTACCGGGTTTACTTTCTGGGATTTTTCCCTCACAATCACGTTGCTGCAGCGGATGCAATCAACATGTTGTGACCGGGGTCCTATGTTGGGAGCGCCTTGGTTGTGGCATGGGCTTCTGAACGAGGCAGGGCAGCAGATCTACCCCTTGGAATCTTTGGAATTCACATGCAGTAGTCCAGGATGCAGGTTGAGGCAGAAAGAGGAGCAAGCAGGGTAGAAGAGGACGCACAGCTCTCTGCGGGGTTTGAACTTGGTTCTACCTGGTTCTGAAGCTTGGCTCTTACTTCTGCCCTTGGTGTTCTTGAGGCATTTCTGTATCCCTGTAGTAATCATTCTCCCATTTGTATTATTTGGAGGTGAAGTTCTGTTGCTTGCAACTGCAGATCTGCTGTGGACTGAACCTGTGTGTCCCCCCAAAAACTCATGTAGAAACCAGTCCCCGATGTAACAGTATGAGAAGGTGGGGCCCTTAGGAGGTGGTTACATCCCGGGCGCTGTGGCCTCATGCTTGGGGTCGGTGCCTTCTGAACTGACGTTAGGGAATCAGCTGGGCCCTCTTGCCCTCCTGTCGCCTCCAACGCGAGGACACAGCAGTCGTCCCCCCTGGAGGATACGGCAGTCAAGGGCTCCATCTTGGAAGCCGAGATTGGTCCCTTGGCAGACACCAAATCTGCTGGAGCCTTGATCTTGGCCTTCTCGGCATCCAGAGCTCTGAGAAATAAATGTCTGTTAATATAACTTCTGCTAACGACGAATTACCCAGTTTCAGGTATTTTATTATAGCAGCAAAAATAGACTAAGGCAGGGACCTAATACGATGACAAACTAAATGCTAAACTACCCTAGAACCTCAGTTTTTCTATCTGTAACATGAGCAGTACAAAATAAGTAATCTGTAAGGCTGCCTTAAATTTTGTGATTTACATGTGTTTGTGTGGGTGGGTATGTATAGGAGGTGATGGCAGGGTCTGGACAATTATAGGGTTCTCCATCTGCTGCCAGGCAAACACCAAATGAGGCGACAGTGATACATAGAACCAGAAACTCCCATCTTATGCCCGGTAAACTCTTTGAGGGGCTTGCAAGCTGCGTATGCCGTAATGACGTAAGTCTTAGAAACACAGCTGTAGATGGCTTGCCTTAAGTTACTTCTCAGTGCTGTGTGTTGATGAGCACAGAGGCTAATGGAGCAAACATGGATTTTAAGTAATTATTCCAGGAAAACAAAGAAATACAACTGGAAACTGGTAAGTTCTGGTAAGGTGATTTCAGCACCATATGATTGTGCCTCAACCCTCAATCTGGGACAGCTCTTTTCAGATAATTTGGGAGATGAATGGTGTCCTGTCTTCGAGAGAGAAAGGACGGCTGCCCTGCAGCTGTCCCTACGGAAGGGAACGTGCCAGGTGCAATATGGCATTCTGGCCTCTTGACAATGATTTATGAGCTTTGGGCTCAATTACCATGTGCTTGATGGAGATTAATTTGTCATTATTTTAGAGAATGTAATTTTAAAAAAATAAAACTCAGTCCCACCTTATTAGCAGTTTATTTTTTAAGGGATCTTTGCACTAATCACTCTAGATGGGTCACTTTTGTTGCCTTACATTTATCTGATTTTTGGAGCTAGCTTTCATCCATTCTAAAGTAACTCAGTTTTGCTCCCTTCTACTGCATATTTTAAAAAACTACTCATTTTCAACAAGTACTTCTTGAGTTTAATCTATAGGGTGGAGCCAGCCATCTGTGGTAACACTCTTCTCTCACAGGGTCTCTTAGTGGCTAAGAGCCTGTCCTCTGTTGCTGGACTGCCTGTGTCCAACCCCTAGCTCGGCCATTGATTGCTGGTGTGACCCTGGACAAGTCATCTACTATCCCTGTACCTCTTGTTCCATTTGTAATATGAAGATAATAACCTCGATTGAATGGGAAAATAAATGTAAAGCACTTAAAGTAGTGCCTAGCACCTGGCAAATGTCTTGCAAATGTTTGAGGCGATTATTTAAAATAGACGGTGACTTGTTTCTTCATTTGAAGAATGGACTTAAAAAATCATGTTTTTGGGGCCAACGCTGTGGTGAGGAGAAGTGAGACACCATCTCCAGTACCAGCATCTCATATGGGCGCCGGTTTGAGTCCTGGCTGCTCTGCTTCTGATCCATCTTCCTGCTAATGTGGAAGGCAGTGGATGACTGCCCAAATCCTTGGGTCTTCGTGCCCATGTGGGAAACCTGGATGAAGCTTCTGGCTCCTGGCTTCAGCCTGGCCCAGCCCTTACAACCATTTGGGGAGTGGGCCAGCAGCAGATGGAAGATCTCTCTCTGTCTCTCCTCTCACTCTCTGTAACTCTGACTTTTCAAATAAATAAATGTTTAAATAAAAATTATGTCTTCTACTCCCATAGAGATTACCTAAAACCACACCAAGGTAACTTTGATATTCAATGCTATTTTAAGAATGGATCTTGAAGAGTTGGATGTGAGAATCTAATGGTGATGGGGGAAGCTTGACAGAGGGGTCCTATGGGACAAAATAGGCAGAGCCCATCCTAGGAAGAAGCTGCAGAGGAAGTTGGGAGATTTTCGTCTTCTTGGTTCCTGCCACTATCAGCCTGGCACCTGACGACAATCCAGGGTTGCCCACAGAGACTCCCAAAGAGGACTGTGACAAAGTGCTCCTCCCACAATAGTAGCTCAACTGTGTGACAGGTTTCAAATAAGCAGGGTGTAGACGGAGAACAGGATTCAGGCAAAAGCCATGGCCAATCACTTCTCATCATCCGGGGCATCGCTCACCCTCTGCAAAGAACAGAATCGAGGCAGTTGTGAGGCTGCAGAGCACCAGGCCCAAACCATCTGGCAGATCAGAAGGCGCATTTGCTGGCGCAGGAAAACTGACAGTACATTGTTAGCACACTCTCCCACAGAGACCAGCTTAGCTTTAGGCGACGGGAACTCGTGGTGGGGAAAATGAAGCCTTGATCTATAGGTTGTGCAATCTTAAAGACGTTTCTCTGTGTGAGAATTGTCCTCCTCTGATAACAATGACCTGAGAAGCTTTTGCATACATTGCCTGGCTGCATAACTGGGTGACAATTCTCCGTGGCGCTCTCATATGCTTACATGTCCCTACAAAGGGACACAGGCGTCCCTTTGTTCTGGACTCGTTCTTCGAGAATATTTGTGCAGTATTCAGCAAAGGGCAGGCGTGCTTGTTGTCTGGTATAATACAGAGAGTGCCTTCCTCTGGAGAAGGCGGTAGGCGTGCCCCCAGTTCAGGACTTCTCTCCCATAATGCAACCCCTACACATGCAGGTGTTCCTTTCTCTCTCTGCATGGCTTCAGAATTGGGAGCTGGGGCTTCGTGAGCTGGTGGAATGAATGCTGCTACTCTGGCTACTACCGCTGTTGTGATGAATAAATTGTCCAACTCTCTGCCCCAGGAGTCCTGTATCGTCCGCTCGTAGCCATGAAACAGTGGCAGGCTAATGTGATAGCTTGCAAAGAGGGTCAAATCTCAGATCCTTTATAGTTCTTGACAGGCATTCTGTCTAGATTTATGAAGGTTATGGAGCGTGTCATAGCCTATCAGTGACTCTCGTAGCTGAATGTGATTCTCAGAGGTGCGCACCAGCTGTATGAGTCAAAGCTCTCCTTTCTTTCTGCCACCTCTCTGGTCTTTGTCACTTTTGTGCAAACTTTTAATTTTTGTTTAAAAATCATATATTTTGCTAGGACTCAAGATTTAAAATGAAAACTTATACATTCCCATTGTCAAGATCCACCCGAGTTTCACCCTCCTAATCCTGTCCAATGAAGAAGCCAGCCTTTCCCAAACCCCATTCCTGGAAGGTAGTTACGCATTTGCTCAGTTCCGGAAGCAGTAAGCACCTGAGGGGGACCTTGTGCACCTGTCCCAGACCTGTCTAAATCTAAATCACATGTATTTTCTGCTTTTCTGTAATACAAAGAATACCCATTAGGATTTCTTTAAGACCCCATTCTGGCCAGGCACAGAAAAAGCTAATCCTTACAACAATCCCATCAGGTAGGTTCTATTATCATTATTTCCACACAGATTTTTTAAAAAATGAATGCTTAGGAGTTCAGCTAATGTGCACAATCTAACACAGCTAGTAAATGATGGGACTGGATTGGGAGCCCAAGGCCATCATCTCAACTACCACCTCCCAGGAGGTCCTGCTCCACTGGCATCCAAATAAAGTGGTACGTGAAGGAGGCTTTGTAGAAATTGTGCCTCCCACAAAATACTCATCTTAGGTTTTTAAAGGTGACCCGAAACTAACTGCCAGAAGTGAAGGTTGTACAGTCTCAATTCTCTATTGCAGAGAACCTTCAAGAAGAAACGGTTTCGCTCCTTGCTGCATTATTTCAGACTTACTATTTTGGCACTGGATAAGTGTTTGTATCAGTTGAGATCCTTCCCCCCACCAATGATGAATGCTGGGTAATTTATTCATCTTGGCTTAGTCCAGCTGAGACTATGTTGCTTTTATAGTGAAGATAATAATAGTGTACAAATATTTTAACCATAATGCAGCTGGGGAATCATGTTCTCTTTTATTTATACCAGTGCCAGGTATAAATGACTATCAGATGGCTCATCAGCTAAGAATTATTTTTTGTCTCTTTGTTTGCCTACTTGTACAAGCTTTATCTTTCACATTATTCTTTTATTTCATTCCTTTGTTAGATCTCTTAAGTTCATCCAGCTAATGCCATATTAATTGAGCTTTTCTGTATGTAACACTTAGGGGTCATTATTCCAGACAAAAGGAAAGACAAGACTTACCAAGGCCTATGAGGTACTTCGCAGTGTTGTAGAGGAAGCATAGAAGTGGTGTGTGTGTGTGTGTGTGTATGTGTCATATATGGATCTAAGCTCTATGTCAACATTTGCCATCTGAGGTATTTGTGTAAGTTTCTTTATTAAAAATTGTATTTATCTGGGAGGGCGGGGGGAGAAAGGGAGAGAGAGAGAGAGAGAGAGAGAGAGAGAGAATGAGAATGGGAAAGAGAAAGAGACTGTTCACTCCCATTCTCTGCTTCACTACCCAAATTCCCACAATAGCTGGAGCTAGGCTAGGCAGAAACTGAGAGCTGGAAAATCAGTCTAGGTTTCCAATATGGGTGGCAAGGACCCAACTACTTCAACTATCACCTGCTTCTTCCCTGGGTGTGTATTAGCAGGAGACTGGAATTGAGAATGGAGATGGAACTCAAACCTAGACACTCCAATATGGGATACAGGTATCCCAAGCAGTGTCTGAACTAGTACAGCAAACACCTGCTCCTCTCTAGATCTGTTCTAGATGTTTAGATGTATAGTTATAGAACCCTGTTGATGGGCCCGGCTGTGGAAGAGTGAGCTGTGCCTCTGCCTGCTGCGCCAGCATCCCATATGGGCACCTGTTCATATCCTGGCTACTCCTCTTCCAATCCACCTCCAATCCACCTCTCTGCTATGGCCTGGGAAACCAGTGGAGGATGGCCCAAGTGCTTGGGCCTTTGCATTGATGTGGGAGACTTGGAAAAAGTCCTGGCTCATGGCTTCCCATCTGCCCAGCTCTGGCCATTTGGGCCATTTTGGGAGGGAACAAGAGGATGGAAGATCTTTCTCTCTGTCTCTCCCTCTCTCTATCTGTAGCTCTACCTCTCAAATAAATGAGTAAAATCTTTCTTAAAAAAAACCCTACCAAATAATAATCATGGAAATAATTCCTTCGTGATACTTTATTTTTCCAAGCAAATTTAAATATTTTTCTTTCTACCTTCATGGAAGTTAAATAAGGGTCCTCTTGGGGTCAGTGCTGTGGTATAGCAGGTAAAGCCACCGCCTACAGTGGTGGCATCCCATATGGGCACCTATTCGAGTCCCGGCTGCTCCACTTCAGATCCAGTTCCCTGCTAATGTGCCTGGGAAATGGCACAGTGGAGGATGCCCCAAGTACTTGGGCCCCTGTACCCACATGGGAGACCCAGAGAAGTCCCTGTTTCTTGGCTTTGGATTGGCCCAACTCTGGCCATTGTGGCCATTTGGGGAGTGAACCACTGTATGCAAGCACACACACTCTCTCTCCCCCTCTCCCTCTGCTTCTCCTTCTCTGTAACTCTGACTTTCAAATAAAGAAGCAAATCTTAAAAAAAAAAAGAGTCCTCTTAGTGTAAAATATATTCTACTATTAGTATATATTTCATAACAACTATTAATGAATAGAATTTCAAACTTGGAACATCAGTAAATTAGGCTGTAGACCTTTTGTAATGCCTTAGGCTATCAAGATACCATTTTATTGGCCCTGCTACCAGCTGGAGTGCCTAGCTGCTTCTTCCTCTATGGCACAGGAGCTCTCTATTTCTATGACAACTGCCTTTGTATTTGCAAGGGTGAAAAGAACCCATTCTGATATATTGAAAGCACCAAGAGCAATTGTCATTTAACAGCAATTCCAGTGTTACTGCCAAGGTTTCCCCTGTATTCAAATACTTCCTTTGATTAACTCTTTACTAGTTTCTAAAAACACATCACATTTTATCACTTCATATTTGTTCCTTAAATATTCCCTCTTCTTATCTCCTGTTGAAATTCTCTCTCTCTCTCTCTCAATGGAGAGAGAGAGATAGAGAGAGAGAGAGAGAGAGAGAGAGAGAGAGAGAGAACGTGCTACAGTATAATTTCAGAGGTCCATCCCATTATTACACAAGCCAGGTTTTGTGCCTTTGTGAAAATGAAGTTTTCCTACAAACTGGATTCTTCACTGAAATACACTCAGGGTGCTGAGCCATTTCTGCCTTTTTACTTTAAGAGCAAAAAAGTAAGTCTCATGTTTGCATGTGCCACAGAGTGCCCAAGAGAGTCTTCTACAATTGTTGATGCCCAGTCTAGGTTAATTAAAAGAAGAAATAAATAATGATTTGTTTGGATGTAAAACAGCAGACACTGGTTGGTACAGCAGGCAAGCTACAAAAGATGAGGCTGGAGACCCAGGCTGGTTGCCTGTTGTGTGCATGATTGGGAAAATGGTTGACTCTCTCTGAACTCACTCTTCATCTACATAAACACAGGTGGTCTTACCTCTGTCCTTACCCTGCCTTCTTTGTGAATTTGCATGTCATCCTTGCACAGGGGCCGTGCTGGTCTTCTCTGTATTGTTCTGATTTAATGTATGTGCCTCCCCTGCCTTCTTAAGAGATAGTTGTGGGAAGCAAATAAAGAAATGCATGCATTCCCTGATATACACTATAAATGCTAAGCTATTAAGTTCCTGGACAGCTGGGCAACCCAGGTAGCATTAGACACTGTACCTGCAAACATTATACACTATTGTCACAGCCCATTCGAGAATATGCCATCTATCGCTTTTGATATGACATAATAGAAATGCTTGTTCCACCATATGTATTTCTGTTCTTTCCTTCCTTCTTTGTTCAGTAAGTATTTATTATGTGCCTACTACATACTGGGCATATGCTTGACATGGGGCTATGAAGATGAAAAGGCAGTTGGAGTCCTTGCTCGGAGGGACCTTGCATACTTGTGCGTGAACCCTAGAACAGCCTGCAAAAAAGTGAGCTCCGAAGAAGGTACGTGTAGATGAGGACAAGTGCCAGAAAGCACAGCGCCCAGGGGAAGGTGCTAGGGAGTGACGGAGAACGGGCCTCGTGAGTGTGGTCAGCGGAGGCTCTGCAGAGATGAATGCAGCCTGGGAAACAGCTCTGCACTGGGCTCCGGAGAGAGAAAATTGCGTTGGGACCAGGCTCAAAACGATGGAAGAATGGAAAGGCCGTGGAATTGAAGCAAAACCCCCAGAGGAGGATGGCAGTATGGAATGGTGGAAAGGTGATTATTTGCAGAGAAAGAGAAATTCAGAAAGGGAAAGCCAAGCTATTTTCTTTGGCAATAAAGATCTAGGAGTTTACGAGTGGTTTAATTCTGGTGAGAATTTAGATCATTGAGTAACACATTAGGATATTTACATTTACATAACTATACGACTAGGGAATTTTGAGCTTTACTCTTTTAAAAATTGTTTTCACATTAATAAAAGCTGAGTATTGTCCATGATCATCACTGTTTTACTAGAATAATAATTTTCCTTTCCACAGGTTGTTATTATTTGGGTGATTTACTGCACCCTCTATTGTCATTTTGTTAACACCAGCACTTCATGGAAATTCTAAATAAAAATAGCTTAAAAGATATTTAATTTTATTATACCCATTCATTCATTTTGCAGTGGAGAGAGCTATGCTCTTTGTTAGTATTTGTTGAAAGGAGCAAGAAAATTTCCATAGTCCCTCAGGGAGTCCTTACGGAACAGACACTCACTCGTACATACGCACATGCACAAACACAATTGAAATAAAATTGCTAACTGTGTTGAGAAAGGGATTGTATGGTTCTGCGAGAATCAACCAAGCCAGAGAGGTCAGGGCAGAGTTAACCTAAACAAACATTATCAACCAGCAATGCTCCTTTAATGATTGAATTAGAATGGCCTCTAAGAAGCTTCCACCCCTCCCCATAGCCTTCTCTTTCTTTGGAGATAAATGGTATATGAATAAATACACATTAAAGTGCTTGGGTCTCTTAGGCATATCATTTTCCCTTGTAACCTGCTTTATATTTTTAATTTTCTCAGCAAACCAATATCCTATCCCCACTTTTTTCACATTCACCAAAAGCAAGCCAGTCCTGCTGCCACCCAGCTTGTCGCTAATTAACGATCACTGACACTTGGTTGGCAAAGAGGTTTGTCTCATGCCCTGTGAGTCCTCTTCCTCCTGTCTGCACGTTCTGACCTCAACAGTCAGGGCACAGTTGCCAGGAGCGTCCAAGGGCTCCCTCTCACCTCCCTTTCTCCTAGCTTCCCTATGTGTCAACCCTCTGGTCACACTGGTGCCCCAACCTGTGGTCCCTGCAGCTTCCTCGTGTTGCAATGATCTGGGCCAGACAGCACGACTCCCCCTAGGCAGCCGCTCTGTGCCAGGCTCTGGACTTCCAGGCTCATAAATGTGAAATCTGTCAGGTTGAGAACATAAGTGCTCCAGCCCATTATTAGCCGATAGAAAGCTTATAAAAAAGGACTTTATAAACCAAGGCATGAATAAATAATTTCACGAGCAAAGCTGTGGTGCGGCAGGCCTCAATTTAAAGCTGAAAGCCCTTCTAATGTGTTGCCAGAGGATTCAATGCTATCACCATGTTTCAGGCAGCGATTTTTATTGCATGTTTCATTCAGGATTTGGCATTGGAAAAGAAGGAATTCTGCACACATCCAATTGAAATTAGAAGGCAGCGCATTGCTATTTGAAGCCCGGATTCTATTGTTTTGAAGACATTATCTTCTGTTGGCATGTTTCGTCCCCTGTTTCTCTCTCTCTCTTTGTCTCTCTTTGTCTAACCAATATTTACCACTTTTCATTTCCCAATAAGCTCTCTCCATAATGCCTTGTGCTTTTCAAAGTTATTCTTCCTAGTAACAAGTACAGTGGCGAGTGGTGAGTTGTAGTATTAGGGAAGCAATAACTGTGGCTACTCCATGGAAATGCAGAAGTTAAAATCAGCAGAGGAAAAAGATCTGACACCGCTGTCTCTGAATTTAAAAAGTGTCCATAGTGTAGGCTTTGGGGCACAAGGTTTCTGCTTTGATGGTCACCCCGGGTTAGAGTAAAATGTGAGGGTGTGGGTCTCACTTGAAAGTTGTTTCAAGTCTGGGTGATGGGTCCCTTTGAGGGCAGAGGCCATGACCTAGTTGACCTCAGGGACAGCAAGAAGATGTTTCCCAACTCCATTCTGTTTTTTCATCTTTTTCTATTCTCATTTCTTCCCACCAATAAGGATACACGTTTATTTTCTTAGTGGCTGGCACCAGAATTCTTCTTTGCAAGGTGATTTTGTTTGTGGGAAAGGGGTGCTGTGACACTGGTCGTGGCAAATGCTGGCAGAGATGAGATGAAGGGGCTGGGGATCGGCGGCAGGCTGGCATCCGTGCCTCCTCCAGGAAGGGGGGGAGAGAACCACTCGAGGCTGGGTGAGCGGCAGCTCCAGACAGGCAGGGCTCTGTGAGCTGGAGTTGTGGGGCGAGGTGCCCACAGTGCCCTGGAGGTGAAGAGGCGGGGATGTCAGTTTTTCCATTTGCGTTTTTGAGATGCAAATGCCCCCTCTGGCTTCCTTCAGTAAATGGGGCAGTGCCATTGCACCCCTGCAGGTGACTGGGCTGAGAGATCTGGGCCCTAAAGAGGTGTAGAACGGACAGAGCCAGCCAGGCAACTGCAGGCAGCCATCCGCAGGAGTTAGGTTCTTCAGGGGTTCTGTGGATGGGATCTGGACTGCGGTAGGCCAAGGAATCTAGAGATTGGAGCCATTTTTTTCTGGATCTCCAAAGATCAGGAAAACCCTCTGTTGACTTTGGGTTATATTAGATTTTCAACGGGCTTGCATTCTGAGTCCAGTACTTCATAACAAGTGCTGTGCCATGAGGTACTAAGGTGGTTTGCAAAGATTCTGGCTTGCAGCCAGACAAAACGAGGGCCTGAATGTGCTTAGTATAAATAGACAACTAAGAGAAGTAGAGAAGTTTTATTTATTTTTTATTCCAAAGGACTGGTTCATTGCAGAATAAAATGCCGTTCCATTCTGTTTATACAAACATCATTTTGTTGGCAGATATTAGAATCCGTGTAAAATCACTCAGAGCAAATCCACTTCTAACTCTTCATGGGCTCATGCTCTAACAACCTTCTTAGGAACACAACCTTCAGAAAGAAATGCTGTTTGGTTTTTTATTCTATGCACTGCAGAGGATTTCTCTTCTGGATCTGCTCTGGGGGCTCTTTCCCATGCTTCTCTCTTCTTGGTGCCCCCTGACCTGTGGACAGTCACGGGGGATGGCTGCCTTTGCCCAGTGGCTTGGGGCTCCCCCTCTAAATGCCCCACTACAGCACTTGCTTGCGATGTCCCCAGCCTGGTGTTCTTCCAATTCACTGGCAAAAAAATTCGGACTGTGAAACTCTTTGAGTAGACGATCTTCTATGCTATTTCAGAAATCACGTACTGTTCCCAAAGAGGAGTGCTTTTGCCTTCCTCTATTGGTCTGAGTGGAAAATAATGCACAGTGCATAGTTGTCTGACCGTATTTGTGAGTCTGTATGTGTGTGTGTGTGTGGGGGGCAGTGTTGTATGTAGAAAGAGAGTGGAAAAGGAAGGGAGACCTAAAGGCTTGACTCAATGGTGGGCAATCGTTTCCCATGACAACTCTGTTCAGGGATCAGCACACCTACTCCAGCCTTTTGAATATCTGTTACTCTGTCACTAAAGGGTTTCATTGATGGGGGATTCAATATCAAAGTGACACAAACAGCACACACTCAGAACTGGATGGCCACACGGCATCTCTGGGGATACTTTTGTGTCTTTAAAGTGTTGGAGTGGAGAGGGAGGCTTTGAGGACTTGGGAGATGAGGCTGCAAGGTGGTCCCAACAGATCCAGGAGTGATGCTTTGGTGCCCGGAAGCTGGAGGACAGAAGTTGGCATCTGAGAGAAACCACTAATGAGAATGAAGTTTAGATGTTTGGGGGGGTGGGGAGTGGGTATTCAGTGCAACAGATAAGACGCCACCTGGGACCCTCACATCTCTTAGTGGAGTGCCTGTGTTCAAGTGCTGACTCTGCTACCAATTCCAGGTTCCTGCTGATGTACCCTGGGGGGCGGCAGCACATGATGCCCCAAGTAATTGGGTCCCAGGGCTGGCGCTGTGGCATAGCGGGTAAAGCCACCACCTGCAGTGCCGGCATCCCGTATGGGTGCGGGTTCAAGTTCTGGCTGCTCCACTTCCAGTCCAGCTTTCTGCTAAGGTCTAGGAAGGCAGTGGAGGATGGCCCAGGGCCTTAGGCCTCTACACCTGCGTGGGGGACCTGGAAGAAGTCCTGGCTCCTGGCTTCAGATCAACGCAGCTCCAGTCAATGCAGCCAATTGGGGAGTTAACAAGGGGATGGAGGATTCTCTCTCTCTCTGTGCCTCTTCTTCCCTCTCTGTGTCACTCTTTCAAATAAAATAAATAAATCTTTCAAAAAAAACAAACAACAAATAATTGGGTCTGTGCCATCCACATGGGAGATCTAGATCCAGCTGCTGGCTCCTGGCTTTGACCTGGCCCGGCCTCAGATGTTTTAGTCATTTGGGGTGTGAACTAGTGGATGGATCTCTCTCTCTCTCTCTCTCTCTCTCTCTCTCTCTCTCTCTCTCTCTCTCAGATAAAAAAACACAATAAGTGTTCTGTGTATCTCTCATTTCTTTTCTATCCACAGCTGATACTAGTCACACTTCTTGATTGCAAGCCACTGAAATGGGCTCTGTTTATGTTAAACAGAAAAGAGAATGTGTTACCAAGATATTTCAGGTTCACAAAATCAATGAGAAGCAAAAACAAAACAAAACAACAACAAAACCCAAGCAACCAAACAAAAAACAAAACAAGATTGAGAAATGGACAACAAACAAGTCTCAAGAAGAGGCAAGAGAGTGAGCGCATCCCAGGTCGCACTGCAGAGATAGCCTGCTCTGAACGCCATCTGCAGGGCGCTGAGAAGTGTGGCTTCCACCCCTCCCGTCCTTGGCATGCTCAGGATCCAGTCCTGGGAGAGACTGTAACCCTCGATGAGCACGGCTCAGGGGCTACCCTCCTTCCCCGAGAAGGCTGCACGTGGCTGGGGGCCGCCATGGGCCTGGCCCCTTTAACATTCATGGTACACTGCCTAACAGGTTCCCTTCTTTCCAAGATCAAACCACACAGGGGCTCTCTGGAAAAGGTGGCTGGGTGCAAACAGGAAGATGGCGAGAAGTTGAAGGCTATTAAGCTAAACAACGTCAAAGACACAGACACTAGCACTTTGTAATCATAGTGCTTGGGTTCA
This sequence comes from Lepus europaeus, assembly GCF_033115175.1. Taxonomy (NCBI): domain Eukaryota; kingdom Metazoa; phylum Chordata; class Mammalia; order Lagomorpha; family Leporidae; genus Lepus; species Lepus europaeus. The sequence goes on along the minus strand of NC_084837.1, from coordinate 17,774,169 downwards.
AGTCCAGCTCTGCTTCTGAGTCCAGCTTCCTGCTAATGCACACCCTGCGAAGCAGCAGGTGATGATCCAAGTACGTGGGTTCCTGCCACCCAAGTGGAAGACTTGGATTGAATTCAGCTCCCAAGTTTAGCCTGGCCCAGCCCTAGCTGTTGTGGGCATTTGAAGAGTGAATCAGCAGTTGAAAGATCCTTCCCCGTCTCTCAAATAAATAAAAAATATAAAAATAGAAAGGAGTACAAGTGTGCCTGCCGTAAGTCCTGTGGTTTAACCAGAAAAGCCTGGAATATGCACCATGGCTGTCCTTACAGGTTTCTTCCTGGCTGAGGTTCTGATCCAGGCCCAATTCCAAAGGCCACATTTCTGGGGTCAGCTGTCCATGTGGGGACACAGCAGCGAGAGGCTGCCTTAAGATGAGTCACCTGTAAGAGGAGGATAAGAGCATCCATCTTAGATGATACTGCGAGGACTTGATGCCTGATATGAGCCCAGCACTGGGCAGGGCTTGGCAGATAATATGTCACAAGCCTCATGGCACTGTTTCCCAGAGGACGGCGTGCCTGAGGGTGTGTGCCCGGTGTGAGGCCATTCATTCATCACATACTGTTGAGTGCCATTGTCCTCGTTTTTCTCAGGTTGCCAAGCACTGGTAGAGACTTTGCCCAGGAATGTTGCCACCAGATAGTTGTGCAACTCGGGGGAAGTGGCTGGACCTCTCTGAAGATCAGTGTTACTGCTGGTGAGGAGGAGAGAATCATCCCATAGCAAAGACTTCTGCTAAGCATTTTTTTTTTATTTGAAAGACAGAGTTACAGAAATAGGTAGAGACAGAGAGAGGTCTTCCATCTGCTGGTTCACTCCTCAATTGGCCACAGTGACCGGAGTTGCGCCAACCCGAAGCCAGGAGCCAGGAGCTTCCTCTGGGTCTCCCGCATGGGTGCAGGGGCCCAAGGAGTTGGGCCATCTTCTGCTACCCCAAGCCACAGCAGAGAGCTGGATTGGAAGAGGAGCAGCTGGGAGTAGAACTGGCGCCCCTATGGAATGCCAGTGCTTCAGGCTGGGGCGTTAACCTGCTGCACCACAGTGCCGGCCCCATCCGCTGAGCATTAAACAAGACGACATGGACTGGGCGTTTGGCCTTGCAGTTCAGAAGCTGGTTAAGATGCCTGCATCCCATATAGGAGGACCCAGGTTCAAGTCCTGCTCTGTTCCTGATTCCAGCTTGCTTGCTTTCTCTCTCTCTCTCTCTCTCTCTCTCTCTCTCAATTTGTTTCTTTTTTGATTGATTTATTTATTTGAAAGGCAGAGTTTACAGAAAGATATACATAGAGAGAGGGTCTTCCTTCCAGTGTTCACTCCCCAAATGGCCACAATGGCTGGAGCTGGGCCAATCTGAAGCCCCGGCTATTTCATATTGTCCCACATGGGTGCAGGGGCCAAAGCACTTGAGCCATCTTCCACTGCTTTCCCAGGTGCATTAGCAGGGAGCTGGATCAGAAGTGGAGCAGCAGGAACTCTAAGTGGCACCCATATAAGATGCTGGTGTCCCGGGTGGTGGCTTTATCTGCTATGTCATGCATTGGCCCCTCAAGAAACAAATTTTAAACTTTAGGCTGCTATTAAGAAAGCTGCTGACCTGGAGTCTGGTTCTCCACCATGTCATTGCATTATCACCAGTCACAATAGGCTTAGTTTCTATTCCTATGCAACCTTAATTAAAGCCAAAAAAAAAAAAAAAAAAAAAATCAGATGCCGGTGTGAGGCAGGGTTGGGCAACATGCGCTCTGTAGTGTATTTTCTTTTTAAAGATTTATTTATTTATTTGAAAGTCAGAGATACACAGAGAAGGAGAGGCAGAGAGAGGGAAAGGTCCTCCATCTGCCTGTTCACTCCCCAATCGGCAGCAACGTCCAGAGCTGTGCTGATCCGAAGCCAGGAGCTTCTTCTCGGTCTCCCATGTGGGTGCAGGGGCCCAAGGACTTGGCCCATCTTCTGCTTTCCCAGGCCACAACAGAGAGCTGGATTAGAAGTGGAGCAGCCAGGACTCGAACGGGTGCCCATATGGGATGTCAGCACTGCAGGTGGCAGCTTAACCCACTAGGCCACAGTGCCGGCCCCTGCGGTGTATTTTACTGAGCTTTTTCCTGCGGTCTGAGATGAGGCTGTGTGGCTGGGGAAGGCCTGTCCCTCTCCCCGTATCTGATCATTCACATCTACAGGGGGAGACGGCCATGGGCGGTGAATGGAAATGGCGCAGGGGGGCTTTGCTTCTCTTCTCTATCCTATCACTCTTTAAGTGATTATTTAATATTCTATTATTCTCTGTAGAGTCTCCTTGGCATTACCGATTGCCATTTTTTCTCATGGAATTAAATTAGTTTCAAATTATTTTTCTCATGCTATGGTAGCTTGCATTTTTCCAAGCTGACTCTAGCTTATAATTTTCTGGCTTTCGATGCTGTCCTTTCTGATCTTTGTGTATGTGAGGATAATCTTTGCCTATTTAAAACAGAACCTCTACTAATATCAATAACCTAATACTTATTCTCCATTCCAAGTCATTAATAAAATTTTTATTGGGACCAGAGAGAATAGACCTTCTGCCAAATATCTTGTCTCAATTGGAGACTGAGCCATTTATCAATTTCCGTTGTTTAAAATAGTTTGGCCAATTTTTAATGTATTTGACAATGTTTATTTCCAAGTTATTTAAATTTGCTTCAGATAACATTTTATTAAATGCTATATCCGATGCTTTGTTAAAGCCCTCCTCCCTAGAATTCTGTATTATTTTCTAAGCAAACTAGTTTAATAGTTTTGCCAAGACCAGTTATGTTATTTTATCTGGAACAACTTGTTTAAATAACTGCTTGATATTGCTTTGCTATTGCTTGGGGTTTTAAAATTGCTTTTCCTCAGAGTAATTGCTTTAAATTAAAAGTTACACATGAAATTTTTGAAGGTTATAGTTTTGATTTTCTTTGTGCTTAAAAAAATGTATGAGCTGGAGCTGGTGCTGTGGCATAGTTGGTAAAGCCACTGTCTGCAGTGCTGGCATCTCATATGGGCGCCTATTCAAGGCTCGGATGCTCCACTTCTTATCCAGCTCTCTGCTATGGCTTGGGAAAGCAGTAGCAGATAGCCAGGTGCTTGGGCCCCTGCACCACGTGGGAGACCTGGAAGAAGCTCCTGGTTCCTGGCTTCCGATCTGTCCAGCTCTTGGGGAGTGAACCAGCAGATGGAAGATTTTCTCTCTGCCTCTGCCACTGCCTCTCTGTAACTCTTCCTTTCAAATAAATAAATAAATAAATCTTCAAAAAAAAAAAAAAAAAGTATGAGCTGCATGGCTTCCTTTAATCAAGAATTTGTAAGTTACAAACAATCCTATTTTTCCATACCAAATAACAAATAGTTACTCTTTAAAAGTTGGTGTTTCTTTAGAGACGGCAGCTTCTTTCTGGTGATACCCTTTTGACATTAGGAATTGAGGATTTTCTGTTATTGTAATTTTTCTATCTCTGTAACATACTTCAAGTTAACATTTGTCCATGTTATTTTTAAAAACAGATTTAGGGATGACTGAATCTCATCTACTGGCATTTAAAAAATGCTGGCACTCATCTCACACCTCTCCTCATGGACGCCGTGTGTAGTCTCGGTCACTCCTATTTTCTGAGATACTCGTTAGCGCTGGGATTCCCAGGTGGCCCTTGTCAATGCAAGGCTTCATGTAATCACCAAGTACAGATTTCCTCTGGGTGTATTTCTTGGGCTCACAAGCTCAAAATTGCTCTTCATATAGTTTGGAACCAAGTGATGGGCTGTGAATGGGTTAATGTTCCATTCATAGGCCATCAAAAACCTACACCATCTGTACAGTCTCCTCTCCCTCTCCCCTAGAGCTTAAAACCAGCATGTACTGCAATTTCTTTTCCCCGTTTTCAACTCCATACTATTTTATTGGACTACAAATTATGTTTTTCAGAATTTATCCAAATAGCCTCTAGCTAATTTGCAAAATCACAGTCCTTCTACATCCGAGTATACAGTATTGGTACTAAAAAGTCTTTTCTATGTATTATTCTATCTTTCAACTTCTTTTCTTGCTTTCAAGTTCAATATAGATCTATTGACATTAGATTTTGAGGAACAGAGTGTTTAATATGAGGTGATTAGGTTAGATTCACAAGTATACTTCAATATTTGACTTTTTTAAGATTTTATTTATTTGAGAGGTAGAGTTAGACAGTGAGAGGGAGAAACAGAGAAAAAGGTCTTCCATCCACTGCTTCACTCCCCCAAATAGCTGCAATAGCCGAAACTGTGCCAATCTGAATCCAGGAGCCAGGAGCTTCTTTCAAGTCTCATGTGGGTGCAGGGGCCCAAGGGCCTGGGCCATTTTTCACTGCTTTCCCAGGCTATAGCAGAGAGCTGGATCAGAAGAGGAGCAGCCAGGACCAGAACCGGCGCCCATAGGGGATGCTGGTGCTGCAGGTGAAGGTTTAACCTATTGTGCCACAGCGCCGGCCCCCCTCACATCTATTACATGTGAGAATTCCATGTATTTTTCTTTTTCATAAAAATTGTCTACTTTCTTATGTTACATTGAATAATATATATTGAGCCTTCAAATTAAAAGTGTAAATGATCTAACATTACATGCATAGGTTAGTTTCCTTCTTTCAATTATTATGATAATTATTATCTGACAATTATGTTTAGCATTTTCTGTAATTAAACCCAAGCTCTCTCAGGTTTTCTCTTCTAGAATCGTTTGTTTTTAAAAAATAAAAAATTGTTAGACACCCACAATAGCTAGGGCCAGACTGGCTAACACCAGGAGGCAGGAACTCCTGTGGGTCTCCCACATGGGTGGCAGTGACCCAGCCACTTGACCTATCAGCTCTGCCTCCCAGGATAACATCAGCAGGAAGCTATACCTGGGAATGGAGCCAGGGCTGAACCCAGCGCTCCAATATGGGACATGGGCAACCCATCCAGTGTCTCATCCACTAGGCCAAATGCCTGCCCCAGCTTCTCACTTCCTGTTCTCCCCCAAGGCCTTTTTTTCTTGTTTTGACAATGTCACAATTAAGAACCAGACGGTGCATGAAGTTTATCCAAATGCTACCAGGAATTAATCATTTATGGAATGGCCTTCTAGAGAGAAAGGGACCAGGATGAAATCTAAGATGAGCCCATTCCCTGGGTGCCTGCTGCAGCTTCGTGAGACAGTGCTGGTGTCTCAGCCATGGGCAGGGCTCCATGGGCCCCTACAGAGTCCATTCAGCACTGATTTTGGAATCTGGGTTACTTGATATCCAGCTCTAATTTAAAAGTCACTGATCGTCATCACAGCTGAAGATGCCACAGAAATGTCTCAATGTTGTAAAATATGCGTAAGATAAAATTCATCTTAACCACGTTTAGGTACGCTGCTTAGTGACTTGAAGAACAAGTGCATTGCTGGACAACCATTGCCACCGTCTGTCTCCAGAACCCTTTTCAGCTGCAAAACGGAAACTCTGTACTCATTAAGTGATAGCCTTCTGTTCCCTTGGTCCCCCAGCCCCCTGGCATCCACCATGCTACTTTCCGTCTCTGTGAACCAGACTGCTCCAGGGACCTCATCGTGTAGTGCTTGTCCCTTTGTGTCTGGCTTATTTCATTTAGTGTAATGGCTTCAGGGCTCATTGATAATGTAGCATGTGTCAGAATTTCCTTCCTTTTTATGGCTTTTTAACACTCACTCTAGGTGTGTACCACATTTTGTCTATCCATCCAGCTGCTAATGGAGTTTGAGGTTGCTTTTGCCCTTTGACTGCTTTGAGTAACACTGCTGGGAACATTGCCCTCTAGGCCCCTGCCATCAGTTCTTTGGGGGGGTCCATAGCAGAATAGAACTGCTGGATCATGTGTAATTCTGTGTTCAGTTTCTTTGAGAGACACACAAATTTGTTTTTACCTTAAGATGAGAATTTCCTCTGACTATATTCTCTTTTTAGCAGAAATTTCACCCTCATGACTTCTAAATTTCTTTTCAGTTCTTAGCAAGTGCAAAAACTCTGCATAGAGCAAGGGCCAGAATTTATGGCACTCCTAGGTTATTAATTTTTTCAGAAGGTGTAAGATTAACCCATAGGAATGACAACATAGTTTTTCTACTCACAGTCCACAGAAAAATAATTTCTTTGTTTTTTTAACCAAAATGATCATTCTAAAGACTTAATTTAACTCATGATTTTCCTTTTATATGGTTCTAATATTTGAAGTTTTCAAAGTAGTATTTTTTGCTATTCATAAAGCTTACTTTTAAAGGAAATGAGGAGATGTATGATATCTTGATGAGCCAAAATGATAGGTGTGCCCTTTGCACAATAATCCGTTCCGGCACTGAGAAAACAAGTCCATTAGAAGATGGTTATCTGTGTTGTCAAAAATTCTTGGATTGATCAAAGGTTTCTTTTAACGAGCTTCTTGATGCATTTTTCAAAAGGATTTGATTTATTAATGATTTTCTAAGAACGCATCATAAAGACATTATGGCAAAATTGCCTTGATTTGTAGTTGAATAATTAGAATTTGTGATATTTGTATAGGGATCATGAAGTTGGCTGCTTTTTTTGCGAAAGTTGTCTGAGGGAAAATAAAAGCCTGTTAACAAGACTATAAACAAGGTTCCAAAGGAAAATGATTGCCTATTGAAGAAAGCCAAAGTGTTTTCAAGCATTTAAGAAATAGTAATTTAGAGATGAAATGCCATGTTGAGTGTCCTGCAGAGGCGGACAATGCTGATGCCAAAGCTGTAATATGCTAGCTTCCAGCCATTCTTATTGATTAACGCTTTAATGGACTTTTTGCTAGGCAACATTTGGTTAGCATGGTTATTATACATGTTTGACTGCATAAAATTGCATTTATTGAATATCTAGTTTTGGGGAGATAAAGGGGAAAATTACACTTTTCTTGAGTTGTCTCTGGCGCCATATTTAGGTTACTGTCTCTTAAATGCTTAAAATTAAAGCTTTCACTCTGAATTATTATAGTATTTCTATTTTGCTTTCTGAGTATGCTCTGTACTTATAGATACTGACAAAGAATGAAATCTGGCTAATGTAAATTTGAGAGAAGAGGAGAAGCTGGGTGAATTTCCTGTAGACCAGGAGTTTTGGTTTTGGGACAGACATTTACCAACATCTGTTTCCAAAGAGAAAATAGAAGCCCACCCTAGAAGTCTAAGGGTCATCAGGAAATAGACAAACATCAGGATATTTTATTAAAGCACATCTGTCTCCACTTTGGCATGGAAACCCCATATTTAGATATTATTTTAAGAGCTATGCTTAAAAATGCTGATAAAGTGGATTCCATGCTCATTTTTGGGTCCACTGTGTTATTTTTCCTCTCACAGATGTGCACACTTGGTACTATAGTCTGAATATATGTTCTCCCAAGAACAACATTCAAAAAGGAAAAGTGTGGAATTCTTATGTTCTACAGTCTGGCTTATAAACTTCAGAGTATACCTTGAATAGTTGATGTGAACTTGGTGGGAAGTCCTCTCTCTCCCTCTCTCCCTCTCTCCCTCCCCCCCTCCCTCTGTCTCTGTCTCTGTCTCTGTCTCTGTCTCTCTACCATGGATGGGTATGTAATTGTGTGTTAATGAGTCCACCCAGGGCCTCTGTCCATGAGCTGTCTTGCCAGTCTTGAATCATCACCCGGCCACATCAGGGTTGTAGTTCTCCTGTTTGGATCAAGTCTGGTCTTGACCTTCTGTGACCTTATTCTTAAAGCTGTACGCTGTCATAGGAGAAAGAACAGTTTGAACCCGAGACCTAGACTAGCTCTTGTCAATTGTCCCCGTTTTTTTTTTTTTTTTTTTAAGAATTAGTTTGTTTATTTGAAAGGCAGAGTTGAAGAGAAAGGGGGGGATGAGAGAGAGAAAGAGGGAGAGATAGAGAAACTTCCCTCTGCTGTTTCACTCTCCAAATGGCTGCAACAGCCAGCGCTGGGCCAAACCAAAGTGAACCAGTGAATGGAAGATCTCACACTCTCTTTCTCTGTAACTCTGCCTTTCAAATAAATAAATAAATCTTTAAAAAATTTCATCATCATCATTATTATTACTGTTATTACTGTCATTATTCCTAAATAATACAGTATAATAGCTGTTTTATCATATTTATATTATTTAGGTATTATAAGTGATCTGGAGATTATCTGAAGTATGTGTGCAGGTTATAGGACAATACTAATGCCATTTTATGTAAGGGATTTGAACGTTATCAGATTTTAGTATCTGTGTGTGCAGGGGAGGTCTTGGAACCAGTCCCCCAGGGATACCAAAGGATAACTGTATAAGGTCATAAAATGGGAGAAAAAAGAGTGAAAACATGTAACCCAATTTATAATCACCCATGAGAAGCTGAATCTATTGGGGAAAACATCAGGCTATACACCAGGGAGGAGTTCTGGTGCCTAAGCCAGCAAAACCCAACTAATTCATTGGCAGGTCTGCAAACTGCTGGGGTTTCCTGTTGTTTCATTGAGTTAATCCATGGTTAGACTGAAGCAGTGACTTTAAAGTGTTGTTTTAGGGGCTGGTACTGTGGCATAGTAGGCTAAGCCTCCACCTATGGCACTGGCATCCCATATAGGCGCCAGTTCAAGTCCCAGCTGTTTCTCTTCTGATCCAGCTTTCTGCTATGGTCTGGGAAAGTAGAAGATGGCCCAAGCATTGGGCCCCTGCACCCACATGGGAGACCTGGAAGAAGCTCCTGGCTCCTGGCTTCAGATCGGCCCAGCTCCAGCCATTGTGGCCAATTGGGGAGTGAACCAGCAGATGGAAAACCTTTCTCTCTCTCTCTCTCTCTCTCTCTCTCTCTCTCCATCTGTAACTCTACCTCTCAAATGAATAAAATCTTTTTTTTAAAAAATGCAAACACTGTTTTAACAATCATATATTTCAGGATTATGTCCATAATAATGGCTAAAAGTGGAGCTGTGTAGGCGTCAGTTTCCTCACCTGTAAAATGGGGGATAGCAATAATATTCTCCTCACCAGCTGGTTGTAAAGATGAATGTCCTAACCGATGCAAAAATGCTTAGGATATCAGCTGGTACCTAGAACCATTGCTTCATGTTGGGATTTTTTTTAATTCAGAACCATTTGGTTGGTCCATCTCTAAAGTCTCAGGATCCTAATCCTATGCTTTTTGCTATATATTTTTAGAGCGTAGCTCAGGAAGTCAAACTGAGGAATCCGTTGAATTACCATGTTTAAGAACGTCTGGTGCTTGCCAGTTAACTTGATGTTTTGAATTCTGGGAGACATCACCGAGCACCCCGTGCCTGTGACCTGCACTCTGTTTTTCAATGAGGTCGATCTTGGGAGGCTGAAATCAAATTGCTTTCAATTTGGGACAGTTACAGGTTGAGCATGCCCAATCCAGCCAGGGATTGAAGGGATGGCTCAAGAAGGTGAGTCTGGGCTTTGTGCATTTGCCCTATTTGTTGTGAAAATGGCCTTCAACAGCACTGGTGTGGAGTACCTGTTTGTCTCATGCTATATAGCATGTTATTTATTATATCTTGGGAGTAAGGATGTCTACAACTGTTAGTGTTTAATTAGCCAAAGTCCCTTGAGTTCATCAGTACCTCTGGGTCCTTGACCCTTGACCTTTTTGGCTCCAGAAAGGCTGCAGGTACAGGCCCATCTGCCTGTCAGGAAGCTAGGCTGGAGTCTCCTCTTTGCCTGACCCCTACCCTCTTTCAGTAAACAATAGATTCCAATATAAAATAGATGGGAGGATAGCTTATCAGGGAAGCTGCCAGGACCCCAGGGTCTCTGTCTCCTGGGAAAATTACTGAGCCACATTGAATACTACAGAAATCGACTTCCTGAAGCCCAGAGTTGGCCTGCCCTTTGGTATGAGCAGACAGCTGATAGGATCTGTGCTAAAGGCAGAGGAGAAATGGGGCTCCCTCTCCTATTGTCTCAAACACAGACAGATCTACGGGAGGGAGTGGATACCTGCAGACGGAGAGAGGATATATGCCTTTGGCACAAATTCTTCATTAGGTAGGAATTAGAGTGGCTGCTAAGAGGAAACAGGATGTTATACAGGCTCTAGCTCTGCAAGTTGATTATCATTTTAAGGTAAATGGAGTGGAGTGGCTAAGATTACAGGCTTTCCGGGCAGACTGCCTGAGCTGGGCTGCACTATTAATTCGGTGTGGAACAAGTCACTTCTCTCACAGTGATTTTTGATCTATGAGAAGGAGTGCCAGGTATCTAGCGATGTATGACCAAGTACCCCCACATTTAATGGCCTGAAGCAATGTCTGTTTTATGGCGTGGTGGGCAGGTTCTCCTGGTACTGCTTCTGTTCTCTGTAGCATCAGCTGAGTCACGGGTGGTCCTCAGTTGGCAGCTGCTCAGTTCTTAGGGTCCAGGAAGAATTCCCTCCAGGTCTGGCCCCTTTATAGAGACGCATGCAAGGCTTGCTCAGAGCCTCTCCAGGTTGCTGTCTTCTGCAGGGCCACTGGGCTTCTTACAGGACAGGCTCGGGGCTCCTCAAGTGAGGGTACAAGAAGAGGGAAAGGAGGCTCCCCTGCGGAGGTAGGCTATTTGATGGGTGAGCTGTATCCAGTGACTCGATCATTTACAACATTTTCAATCTGCAATGGTTTCATCAGGACACAACCCCACTATGAACCAAGGAGTGTCTGTACATATTATCTAAATATAATTATACCTACATGATTATGTTACAGCAGAGCAGTGGTTGCTGTGTAGATGAACCATCCTTGAGTTATTTCCCTTGTAAGTTTCTTAGTATTTGCACGATGAATGTACTTTCCTGTGTTGGGGAAATAACAGATCGCTGAGGGAAGAGCTCTTTTATTGAATCGCTTTCTTTTAAATACAACTTGGCCTAAGTGAACAGTAGAGCAACTGACCTGCTGTGTGTTGACTCAGGTGGATGGTGGCAAAGTCTCAGCCCAGCAGCCTCGGAGAGATCAGGCTGTGTGTTTAATGGAAACAAAGGACATTGGGACAGTTACAGGTTGAGCATCCCCAATCCAGAAATCTGAACTCCTAAATATTACATAATCTGAAACTCTCTGAGCGCTGACATGACACCACAACCTAATGGTTCAGTGCACGCCAACTTTGTGTCATGCACAGAATTATCTAAAATATTATACAAAATTGCCTTTAGGCTCTGAGTGTAGGTACATAGGAAACATAAATGAAATTCATTTTTCCGGCCGGCGCCGTGGCTTAACAGGCTAATCCTCCGCCTTGCGGTGCCGGCACACCGGGTTCTAGTCCCGGTTGGGGCGCCGGATTCTGTCCTGGTTGCCCCTCTTCCAGGCCAGCTCTCTGCTGTGGCCTGGCAGTGCAGTGGAGGATGGCCCAAGTGCTTGGGCCCTGCACCTGCAGGGGAGACCAGGAGAAGCACCTGGCTCCTGGCTTCGGATCAGCACGATGCGCTGGCTGCAGTGGCCATTGGAGGGTGAACCAACGGCAAAGGAAGACCTTTCTCTCTGTCTCTCTCTCTCACTATCCACTCTGCCTGTCAAAAAAAAAAATTCATTTTTCTACTTGGGCCCTGTCTCCAAAATATCTTGTTATTCCAGGGTCAAGCACTTCGGATAAGGGATATGCAACTTACCTTTCCATTTTAAGAATTGTTTTATGCTTTTGTGTGGTCCCATCTCAACTTTAAGAGAACACAGGTGACCAGTAATTGAAGGATCAACATTCACTCTGAAAGACTGGATGGCAGGTGGTCCCCTAAGGAGAAAGATTTCCAAATACAAGACAGGGTCATACCTGAAAAGCTAATCGTGGCGAACATGCCATGGAGTTCTAACAGTGACCAAGGATCCAGAAAAGAAACAGGAAGTCCTGTACGTGAGAATACCAGGGGCAGATAGAGTGTTATACCAGAGGAGGGGGTCATTCAAAGACCCTCAAGAGGTTTCAGAAGAGCAGCATGGGTCTGCAGAGCCCTGCTCGGAGGTGCTGGGTTGTGGCACTGTTGGGGAACATGTGCACTTGCCAGCACCAAGGTACAGGGAGGAGAAGCCCAGTCAGGTTCAGGCACCAACTAACCAGGATAGATTTTTTTTTTTCCTTAAAATCGAAACTTGAAAGTATTCAAGTTAAAAAGTCACCCCTGATTGTAAAGTCAGAAAAATTCTCTGTTTTCTATTCCCAACTCTTCTGAGTGAGTTTGTCCTGTGGGCACAGCCATCCCAGGAAAAAGATCACAGAAAGGCATCAGTTACAGCTTAGGGACTGGCTTGGCCATAGTAGCCCCATGCCCAGCTGAGCAGAAGGGCGCGTTGGCTCAGCACAGTCTTGTGGTCCTCTCTGGCCTCCCTGAGGTCAGCGTTGAGGCTTGTGTGACTGCATTTATTCCTGGTACTTATTGACCTATAGAATTTCATTTCTACAAACTATGTTGATTGCCTTAATTCATTTGACTTTTCAATTGGGTTGTCAGATTTTTTTGCCTAATTGATTTGTATGAACTCTGTGAATTTAAAACTTTGACCCTTTTTATATGAGTTGCAAATATGTTTCCAGTTTGTTGTCAATTGACTTTATTTATGATTTATTCTGTTTCCAAACAGATGTTTGGATAAAGTTGACCACATAAACATTTAAATTTCCTGTATGATGTCTAGGTTTCATTATGTATTGCCTAGAAAGCATTTCCAATGCCAAAATTATGAGTAACATCTTCTGCTTTCTCTTATTCCCATAATAGGGTTATTTTTTAAAGCCTTGATTAATTTGATTTTTTAGTTTCACTTTTTAAAATAACCTCTGATTAAACTAGATTTACTTAACATAGAGCCTGAGAAGAGGAGTCATCTTTTTCTAACCCATTGGCAAGTTTTTCCCTCTATAATTTAGGGCTTAATTCATTTTCTCCCTTTTGATTATAATATACTAAATTCCCAAGTGAATTAGAGTTTATGTCTGCATTCTCTTTTCTCTCCTTTGATCTTCTCATTTCCTCTTTGGCATCAAACTGTTTCTAATCATTAAACTTCCACGGATACATTTTAATATCTAGTAGGATTCGTTCCCCTCATAGCTTTTCTATATATAAACAAGATCAAGTAAAAGAATATAATGGAAAAAAGATCACATTTACAATATTAATTTTAAAAAAGCATTTTGAACTAACTTAATAAGAAATGTACAAGTGCTCATACATTTTTTGGATTATACAAGAAATATAAGAAAAACCTCAAAGATGGGCCTTGATGTTGGAAACGAAGGCTTAACCAAGTGAAGCCGTCCATTCTCCCTCAGCAAGTCCACAAATTTAATACAGAACCAATTAAAATACCCACGGGATTTTGAGGAAAACTACAAAATGGTATTGACACCCTCTTGGAGAAGCAAACATGGAAGAACAGACAGCAACTCCCTGTTCACTTTTATCAACTTCTAAGTGATCTTTCTTCTGCGTTTTAACACTTACAGAATGACTGTGCTTGTGGTAAGGCGACTGCAAAGGGTACAGCAGAATCGTCGACAGCTGACAGAGGGGGGGACTTCCAGGGCCAGGCCTGGTTCTGAGCTCCACGCGTTGGAATCGTTGCTTAGCCCATCCATTCATTCATTCATTTGTTCAGCCATAGCAGGTTATCACCCTCAGACAGGGGGATAAATAACTTGTCCAAGCTTCCTGAAGTCATAGACCTGAAGTTGGCATCCACTGAGTAACTAATAAAAAAGGAAACGTCCCTTCTGTACCCCCACTCCATTTCCTAGCCTCTGTGTATCTGGTTTACTTATATTCATAGAATCAGATGAAATGCTTCGTAAAATAGAATCAGCTAATATACACAGTGTCCTGCACTGTCTCACTAAATGCCTCCTAGAGGGCTTCCCAGCGTCAGCATATATAGAGCCGGCAGGTCGCTCAGGATACAGAAGTGCCGTAATTGAACTATCCGTTATGGATGTGCCCTCGGTCCTTACTGTGCTTCCTCTGTCCTCAATCAGCTCTCATTAACCCTGGCTGATTTCATTTCGGAGTTCATTTCCATCTCCTCTCATGTGCTGGATGCTGTACATTCTCAGTTGTCTTTTAAGAACTCTGACGGGAGTGCTCCACGCGGGGCCCTCTCCCTTCAACAGTGATGGTGCAACTCAGTTTGTGAGCTGTATTTGCTCAATCTATTCCTTGAGAACTATTTTAGTTCTCAAACATTCTCTCTCTCTCTCTCTCTATCTATCTCTATCTCTCTCTCTCCATCTCTCTCTCTCTCTCTCTCTCTCTATCTCTCTCTCTCTCTATCTCCGTCTCCGTCTCCATCTCCATCTCCATCTCCATCTCCATCTCCATCTCCATCTCCATCTCCATCTCCATCTCCATCTCCATCTCCATCTCCATCTCCATCTCCATCTCCATCTCCATCTCCATCTCCATCTCCATCTCCTGCATGTTATCTTCAGTTTCTCTTTCAGGACTCTGCTGGTTTTTATCCTCCAGGGTTATCATAAATGATTAATCACCACCATGAACCACTACTGTCTCATCCCTCTGAGCTAAGCTTCATGTCAAAGCATCATCCTGTTCATCTCGTTTATGCCCCACAGCGATCCAGGCTAGAGAAGATAATGCAAGCATAAAGTCTTGCTTTTCCCCAGTTTCACACACAAAGAGAAACCCGGGGCACAGAGAGGTTAAGAAAGTTTCCTTAAAAAAAGAAAAAGAAATTATAAAGTTGCCAAAAACACGGAGCTGGATCTGGAACACTGCATCTAACTTTTGCACCCAGCCTCTTGCCACCTACCCCCTACTGTCTCTCCTTCAGCCATCACCACTTTGCTTGCCTTGAGAACATGAAAATGTTCACGAGCAGAAATTCCATTCTTTCTGGATCTCCCTGTTCTGTCATTGCCTTGACACTGTCTCCGGCATTTCTCATTTGTTTGTTTTTTTGGCTTCACTTCCCCTCCTCCCCCCTCTGTGCATTTCATACTTCCACAGCTGGGAGCATTTATTTGTGTGTGTGTTTTTTTTTTTTTTTATAAAGACTTTGGCTTTCCTCCTTCCTTTGAGTTTTCTTTGTATCATTTTTTAACATGTCCCGCCATTCTCTTATCCCTTCCCAAGCCAGGAGGGCTTTCATCAACTTGATCACTCCTCTTACATATTTATTTCTTTTTGTTTGAAGAAATTTGGTCATTTGCCATATACCTCTGCAAAATATCCCTGAATTTGATAAATTATCTTCAGTTTTTTCTTTATCACTAATAAAGTAGCTTTATTCCTTCAATAGCTCTTAAACTTTCTTGGCCCGGTGCCTGTTGGAGGGAAAGTTAGCATATGGGCTAAATAAGTAACTTTTAAGTTATCTGTTCTTATTGAAGGTTTTTAAATGTTTGGATTTGGGGGTCACTTTGATTTACTTCCAGTACTTTCACCTTTCCCAGAAATTCATTAAAAATTCCTTCTTGCTACTGTTGTTTCTAGAACTTTATGTAGGAAGTGAGAGTCGGTATTCTTTCTCCTTATCCCTTCCCAGTGAATCCTGATAACCATGAAGATTCCCCACCCCCCAATCTACTCTATATTTAACCTTCCAGATTGTACTCAAGGGTTTAAAATAGTTTGTGGAGAATGGAATGAAAAGATACATTTATTTTGGTGCAAAAAAAATTAAAATCCATTCATATGAGGGATATTTAAAAAGTTTGTGGCAAATGCATATTATGAAAAAACTATGCATGAATTAAGTTTTTTGTGTCAAAATAAAATTATCTTTTTAATTCTACTTTTCTGCAAACATTTTGAAGTAGACTCATATGTTTAAAATGAGGAAGAAAAGGAAAGAAGGAAGGGAGGGGAGAAAGGGGTAGGAGGGAGAAAGGTTGGAGAGGAGGGAGGGAGGGAGCAAGCTACCCTGGGGTCTCATCCTCTTTCTATTTCGACGAGGGTGCTGGAGCTCTTTTTCTAGGCCTTTTGATGATCATCTAGTTTCTTCTCTGTGTTTAGCCCTGGGTTTTCCCACTTGCTTCATCTCCTTGACCCTCCAGTGTATACTGACATTCTGTATTTGGGAGGCCGTGTGATGCCCTGGAAAAGGTCAAAGTACTGGAGCAAGACAGAATCTAGCTCCGCCGTTTACTCTCCTGCGTGACCCCGAGGCAGTCCCCGAGCGTTCTCCAGACGATTGTCTGATCTTCCTGTAAGAAAATTTACCTTGTGGTTGCTGTAATTATCAGAGGAAATGAAGAAAAATGTATAGCACAGGGCCTGAGAGCAGCAGATGCTCTGCAAGTGGGCGCCGCTCTGATTGCTGCTGTCATTGTTATTGATTCGGAATGGCCTCTGGATTTCCATCCTGCTCCTTGGATTTGATTAGCTGGATTCCCCTTCCCCTGATTGTGTGTCCTTAGGTAGTTCTTTGTGTTTTCTCTGCCCTTTTGTCCCCTCTCTGCGATTCTTTGCATCCTTCCTCTCACTTGTCAGGATTTGTCTTACAGGGCAACAGAAATCATCCTCCCGTAAGTCTGACAGCTAGAAGATCCAAGTGGTAGCGGGGCCGTGCTGCCTCTGAGGGTACTTGAGCAGGTTCTTCCTGCCTGTACCTACGTTTGATAGTTGCAGACAATGTGTGGTGTCCTGGGCTTCCAGACGCATTGATAATTGCAATCTCTGCCTCCGTCTACCTGCACCATTCCCCCTCTCTCTTCTTGTTAGGATGCTAGCGATTGTATTTAGTGTTGTAGTAAGCCAGTATGATGTCCCCTTACCTTGATTATATCTGCAAAGACCCTATTTCCAAGCCAAAAAAAAAAAAAAGTCATATTCACAAATCCTTGGGATCAGAATTTCAAGATTCTGGAGGGAGTGGTGGCTCAACCCACAATACAAGGTGAAAGATATGGGATAAATTAACACAATATGATGTGAGGGTGACAGGAAGACCACAGCACCAGGTTCCCAAGTTATTCAAGAATCACACGTCTGTCTACCTCTCTGCCACATTAGCCGTTCCTGCTGGATGTGTGATGATGAGGACCAGAGCTGAGGGCTGATGAAGGGGGTCCAATCAGACAGAAGACACAGGACTTAGTGACAAACATTTGCTCTACTGGAGAGAGACACTGCAGTTTGTCAGGTAGCCTACTGAGCAGCTATGGGCAGTGGACACCAGGGGCCAGGATGCCGCATGTATATACTAAGCATATGTTTATTGCTTAATTATGAGTTTCATGCATTCCATTTGTTTTCTTGTACAGCAGTGTTGAATATTTCCCCACAATATAGAAAACACACATTATAAGCATTTAAATAATGGAAAAACATGGATGAAGACCATATTCTGTACCACCAGCACATTACAGACACTAACTAGTAACCCACTCAACAGGTCTAGGAGGAGGTGATTGTTAATGGATTGAATCATAAAGTGATTCACAAGAAACCAAGAAGATACTGGTAGCGGGCAATGGGGTGCTGTTGAATCAATAGGGTTGGTAGTGATGGTGCCTAAAGTGATAAACAAGAAATGAACTGAATGAATGTATTGGCTAAGGAGATGTTCAGGAAGAATATTACAAGTGCTGCCTGAATTTTTTCCTCTCTCTATCATGAAAATTGAGAGGAGATAAAGAGCTGATGAAAAAAATAAACACATGGAAAGAAGTCAGAGCTTCCTGGATTTGAAGACAAAGTTAATTCTGATTCCTAGATTCACCATATGGCAAATAATTCTCAAGGAAGGACCTAGGGCAAAGATCAAATCCACGATGTTACCATCAGCTCCTTTGTTATGACTCAGAAAAGTCAGGGCAGTGCCTGGAACTTTGCAGAAGGGCTCTAAGGATCTCAAGGCTGCCTCTTGAAACCACTCATTCAGCACCAAGGCCTCTGAGTTGAGAAAGGATGTTTGTGCCACAGGAGTCTCACAGGGAGCCCAAGAAGGAAAGGACTTATCTCAAGGAGATTTGCCCATTCTGGCTTTTACCTAAGGGAGTAAATCCCAATAAAATTTATTTGGAATCCAGATGCTTTTATGAGGATTGCTCTAGAGGAACTCACTGCTCGCTTGGCCTTAAGAGACAGGAAACTTGATTGTAAAGGGGAAGATGGGGTGGGGGTGTTAGGAGAGCCGTCTGCATTTTGCATGTGGGCAAAGGGCTGACCCTTGTACCTTTAAGACATGACCCCACCCTTCCTCAACACCTTCCTTATTGAGGGGTTTGGACAGCCCTGTGTCCATTCCTTCCGAATCTGCGCTGTGGCTACCTGACCAATGGAATACCACATGTGACGGTCTCTGGGCCGACCTCTTACTTTTGGTCTCCAGAGATGGTTGCTCTTGGAACCCAGCCACCACGGTTTATAGAAGCTGCAGAAGCCTATGGGAAAGCCCACATTGAGGATGCGAATCCCTGGTCCACAGGCCCTAGCTGAGTCCCGAGACAAGGGTCAGTACCAACTTACCATTATGTAAATAGATCCTGCGGTCCTGACATGGGGTCGCTCCGGTGAGCAGCACACAGAGCACTTGTGACTTGTTCTTGCCACGCCCTGCCCAAATGCCAGACTCATGAACAAAACAAATGACTGCTGCCTTAAGCCACTCAATTTGCGATGATTTGTTATGTACGAATAGAAAACCAGCATGCCCTGTTTTGTAGAGGAGAAAATTGAGAAATAGAGGGATTGATTAGCTCGCTCAAGGTCACATAGCTAGCAAGAGACAAACTCACGTGCTCTAGGCTTTAACCTCTGCGCTACAGCACTTCTCCATGCCAATGCCATCTCCACCAGCGGTCCTCCAGATGTTATTTGCTTTCTTCTGAAGACGCCTGCAGGCAAGGGTGCACTTCTGCTGTGTAATTGACATCCTGGTTTACCTGGGTCTGTGAGGCCCGGCCCTGGACCTGCTCCCAGTGCTGGCAGAATTCCGCCTTCAAGCCTGCAAGGCTGAAAGCCAGACCCCAGAGCTGGGTGGATCAATTCCATCGTCAGCACACACAAGGCTGCACACTGCGGCTGGAAGCCAGCACCTTCTCTGGCCTACAGGTTGGCATGGTCTTCAAATAAAAAAAAAATCCTTATTCCTATGATGTGTATTCATGCATCTTTTGTTTGTCTCTTGAGATACAAAATCCCCGCTAGATTTTTCCTTTGCATTTGTTAGTTTCTCATTATCCCACCTGTTTTACTCTCTGACCTCTCCGTTCTCACTCAAATCCTAAATGTACCTCCTTTGTCTTTCTCATTTTCTTCCCTTCACAGCCTGTGGAGTCTTCCCTGCAAACACTGGCAGATGTCCCTGGCTCCGTTGCTCTTTCGTGCTCACCAGCCCAGCTGTGTAGGCCTCTTCTTGCTGTGATATGGATTGGACTGTGTGCACAAATGTGCTTTAGTTTTGTTATCACAACAATTACATAAAATTTTGTTTCCAAAGGATATAGCACTATTACTCTTTTAAGATACCCAAATGATTTCTGTGCACATTGCCTCATTGTTTGCATTTATCTATCACACAATTACCTCTTTAACTACAAGGTACTTCAAAATGTATATGGAAAAGATAAGTTTATTTTGGTGCAATTTTGAAATCCATGCATACTTTTTTCGTAACATGCATCCTCCATGAACTCTTTGAAGATCCCTCGTATATGAATCCATTCATCTGTCCATCCATCCATCCATCCATCCATCTATCATTTTCCATTCATCCACCCACCCACCACTCCTCTTACATTCATCTCTCTTTCTTTTTGGCTATTTCATTTCACCCTTCCCGTCTCTAATTGGAAAGGATGTAGTGAGGCCTTTACCACCCCTTTCTATAATGCTCTTTCTCACGCATCCACAGCAGGTGTATATTTCAAAGGCATTGTTGCTTTCACTGCGACAGTTAGAATAGCTCAGTGTCTCTTTAAACTGAGCGCAGATTGCTCCTTTTCAGTGTTGTCAGTTTTGAAGAAGGAGACCTTTAGCCTTGGCCTGCTACACAGAATTGGCACAAAATTCTTTTGTAGACCTCGTGTCTTTTTTTTTTTTTTTTTTACTACAAACAATTCAAACTCTGCATACTTCAGAAGTTGCATGAACTTCAAAGAGTCCATAGAAAATGTGTATTAGGAAAAACTAGGCATAGATTTCAATAAACTTTTGCACCAAAATAAACTTCTCTTTTAATTCTAGTTTTCCATGAACTTTTCTTGCCTTTAATTTCTAAAAAAAAAATGTTTATTTATTTACTGCTTATTTTATTTTTAGAAGTCCAATTAGTTTTAACAGATGCAGTGTGCTTTGTAGATACAGTTCTAAGAACTTAATGATATATTCTTCCTTCCGATTTCAGACAAGATCAGGTGTGTTCAGGATGGTATGGCCGTAGACAGAACATAATGATATGCCCTTTCCCCCTCCCTCCACCTCTTCCTCTCCCACCCTCCTGCCTTCTTCCTTTCTGGGTTAGCCTATTTTAAATTTACATTACAGTAAAGAGACTTAATATGAAGTTTAACAAGTAAAAAGTAAAAAGACCTTAGTTTAGTGGAATATAGACAGTGGCTAGAAACAACAATTGAATGGAAAAATGACCATTTCACACATATGCAAGTAGATTTTAAGGTAACTACAGATCATTAAAACTATAGTAGTATAACACTCTTAACCATTGGTTTGACAAAGGTATAAAATGAAGTTTTACAAAGCTATACTTGCAACAATACTGATCCACACAATATTTCTTTAGCCTTCCTGTCTTCTTTCCTTCCTTCCTTCCTTCTTCCCTCCCTCCCTCCCTCCCTCCCTCCCTCCCTTCCTTCCTTCCTTCCTTCCTTCCTTCCTTCCTTCCTTCCTTCCTTCCTTCCTTTCATTTTGGCTCCCACACGTAAGAGAGAACATGCAGTATTTGTCTTTCTGGGTCTGCTTATTTCATTCAACATGATATCTTCTAGTTGTGTCCATTTTGCTGCCAATGGTGGAATTTCATTCTTTTTTATAACTGGATGAAATTCTGTTGTATGTTTACACCACATTTTATTTATCCATTCATCTGATGATGGACATGTTGGTTGATTCCAGATTTTGGCTATTGTGAACAGTGCTGCTATAATCATGGTGGTGCAGGTATCACTGTGATCCACTATGTTCAGGTCTTTTTGGTATATACCCAGTAGTGGGATTGCTGGATCACATGGCAAGTCTACATCTAGCTTTTAAAGAAATCTCACATTGTTGTCTACAGTAGCTGCACTAATTTATATTCCTCCAACAGTGTGTAAGTTTCCTTTTGTCCACATCCTTGCCAGCATTTGTTACTCTCTTTGTTTGGGATTTTAGCCATTCTGATGGAGTGAGGTAGTATCACATTGTGGCTTTGATTTGCGTTTCCTTGAAGGCTAGTGATGTTGAGAATTTTTTTCTTATATTCATTGGCCATTTGTATTATTTATTTGAAAGGGGGGGGGGTCTTCCACTGGTTGACTTTCCAGATGGCTGCAACGGACAGAGCTGAGCTGATCTGAAGCCAGGAGCCAGGAGGTCTTCCATGTGGGTACAGGGGCCCCAAGGACTTGGGCTATATTCTACTGCTTTCCCAGGCCACAGCAGAGAGCTGGATGGGAAATGGAGCATCTGGGACTCAAACTGGCGCCCATGTGGGATGCTGGCGCTGCAAGCTGGGGCTTTAACCCACTGTACCACAGCGCCAGCCCCTTGTATTTTTCTTTTTGAGAACTATATATTGAAGTCCTTTGCCCATTTCTCAACTGGATCGGTTATTTTTTTGTCAAGTTTTTTAAGCTGCTGATATATTCAGGATATTTATCCTTTGTCAGTTGGTTTTCATATATTTTTTCAAATCCTGTTGGATGTCTCTTCTCTCTATTGGTCATTTCCTTTGCTGTGCTAAAGCTTCTGAGTTTGATACAGTCCCCTTTGTTTCCTGTGCTTTGGGGGTCTTGTCCAAGAAGTCATTCCCTACACCAATGTCGTGGAGTGTTTCCCCTACATTTTCTTCCAGCAACTTCAAAGTCTCAGGTCTTAAATTTAGGTATTTGATCCATCTTGAGTTGATTTTTATATGTGGTGAGAGGTATGGATCTAATTTCATTTTTCTGCATTTAAATCCAGTTTTGCCAGCACCATTTGTTGAAGAGATTGCCCTTATTCCACTGTATGATCTGAGCACTTTTGTCAAAACTCTGTTTGCTCTACGTATGTGGGTTAATTTCTAGGCTTTCTATTCTGATCCTTTGGTCTATGTATCTTTTTTTTTTTTTTACTAGTACCACATTGTTTTAGTTAGGATAACTTTGTAGTATGCTTTGAAGTCAGGTATTATGATGCCTCCAGCTTCATTTTCCTCAGTCATATTTTCTTATTCAATAGCTTTGGCTATTCTGGGTCTTTTGTAATTCCATATGAATTTCAGGATGGATTTTTCTAGTTTTATAAAGAGTGTCATTGATATTTTGATAGGGATTGCACTGAATCTGCAGATTGATTTAGGTAGTATAGACATTTTCATGATATTGAGTCTTCCAATCCATGTACAAAGAATATCTTTCCATTGTTGTGTGACCTTGATGGTTTTTTCATTAGTGTTTGATAATTATCACTGTAGAGATGTTTCACTTCCTTGGTTAAATATATTCCTAAATATTTGATTTTTTGGGTGGCTATCGTGAATGGAATTTATTTTTCTGTTAGTTCATCATTAGCACACAAAAAAGCTACTAATTTTTTTAAGGTTTATTTTGTAATCTACAACTTTACTGAATTGTTTTATTGATTCTAACAGTTTTTTAGTGGAGTAGTTAGGTTTTTCCACATAGAGCATCATGTCATCTGCAAACATGGATAATCTGACTTCCACTTTTCCAATTCTGATGCCATTTATTTCTTTCTCCTCCATGATTCCTTTTGCTAAAATTTTCAGTACTATATTGAATGAAACTGGCAAAAGAGGACATCTTTTTTTTGTTCCATATCTCAGGGGAAATGCTTTCAGCTTTTCCCCTTTCAGAATAATATTGGCTGTTGGTTTGTCATATACAGCCTTTATAATTTTGAAGAATGTCCTTCTATACCTAATTCGTGGAGGGTATTTATCATGAAGGCATGTTGAATCTTATCAAATGCTTTCTCTACATCTATTGAGATGACTATATGGCTTTTGTTCTTCATTCTATTGATGTAATTTTTCATGGTTATTGTAAATGTTGGACCACCCTTGCATTTCTGGGATATATCCCACTTGATCATCATATATAATCTTTTTGGTGTGGCTTTGGATTTGATTTTCAGATATTTTATTGAGGATATTCGTGTTCGTTTATTAAGGATATAGGCCTGTAGCTTTCTTTTCATGTCTCATCTTTGGTTTTGGTATCAAAGTAATGCTAGCCTCATAAAAAGAGTTTGGCAGAGTTCTATCCTGTTCAATATTTTGGAATAGCTTGAAGAAGACTGGAAGTACTTCCTCTTTGAATGTTTTATAGAATTCAGTAATAAAGCCATCAGATCCCAGACTTTTTTTTTTTTTTAAAGATTTATTTATTTATTTGAAAGTCAGAGTTAAAGAGAATTAGAGGCAGAGAGAGGTCTTTCATCTGCTGGTTCACTTCCCAGTTGGCTGCAACGGCCGGAGCTGTGCCGATCTGAAGCCAGGAGCCTCTTCTGGGTCTCCCATGTGGGTACAGGGGCCCAAGGACTTGGGCCATCTTTTGCTGCTTTCCCAGGCCATAGCAGAGAGCTGGATCAGAAGTGGAGCAGCCAGGTCTCGAACCAGCGCCCATGTGGAATGCCGGCAGTTCAGCCCAGGTGTTAACCCTCTGTGCCACAGCGCCAGCCCCTATTTGGTTTTTCTTAATGTGATCCATCTCCTCTGGAATATTTTCATTCATGTCACTCACAGATTTTGTCATTTCTTTAGTCTGTTTATCTGTATTCTCTTGCATCTCATTGAGTTTCCTTACAAATGTCTTGTGTTCTGTATCTGTCATTTTGTAGATGTCCTCCAGTTCAGGATCTAATTCTGGAGGAGTATTGCATTCTTTTGGAGGCGTCCTACTACCCTGCTTCTTCATGTCCCCAGCGTGCCTATGTTGATACCTGTCCCTCTGCTGAACTTGTCCCTTCTTCTTTATGGAGGTTTTATTGGAAAACAGTTTATGGTTTACCTGGAATGCAGGGTATCACTTGGGTTGTTGATTTGACTTTGGTTCTAAGTGAGCCCAGGAGTGTAGTCTCTGTGTGATTTCTTTTGCCTTGATCAGTGTCAGCTGTGTCTGTAAGTGACACAGTGGTCTGGTCTGCTACAGTTCATAGTGACAGAAGTGTGGCTATGAGATGAAAAGGGTTCCCTTAGGTGTGTATCTTTGGCTCACAGATGGTTCACTGTCAGTTTCCCCGGTGAATATGATAGCCAGGGCCTTGTTCTTGGTGCAGAGGGAGACAAGGGTGGCTGCTCCTTTGTCCTGCTGGCAAGCCTGAGTGGTGCTGGGGCTTGTGGCACCGATTGCTGTGTGATACAGGTGGACCCTTCCTGAGGTCCTGCTAGGAGTTACTAGTGCTGTGGGCTATAACACCAACAGGCCTAGTTGTTGTGACTAGGAAGGTATACAGAGTGACTGCAAGGTATTCAGGAGATTTGCCTCTGAGACTTCAAGTCCAGAGTGGTGGAATGCAGGTAAGTTTTTGCGTGTGTCCACTGGGTAGATTCCAGTGGCACTGAGAATTTAGAGTGAATTGCAACTGTCCTGGTGTTTCAGGGTATAGCGGGTCATTACCCAGATCTCCCAGGGTGGGAATGATTTTTTTTTTTTTTTGACAGGCAGAGTTAGTGTGAGAGAGAGAGAAAGACAGAGAAAAAGGTCTTCCTTCCGTTGGTTCATCCCCCAAATGGCTGCTATGGCCAGCACGCTGCGCTGATCCGAAGCCAGGAGCCAGGTGCTTCCTCCTGGTCTCCCATGCGGGTGCAGGGCCCAAGCACTTGGGCCATCCTCCACTGCCCTCCCAGGCCACAGCAGAGAGCTGGACTGGAAGAGGAGCAACCGGACTAGCAACTGGTGCCCCAACCGGGACTAGAACCCGGGGTACCAGCACCACAGGTGGAGGATTAGCCTAGTGAGCTGTGACGCCGGCCATGATTCTTCTTTATATGGGCTGCTTCTTGTGTTAGCCCCAGATGCTCAGGCACACCCCCCTGGCTCACGTGCAGTACACAAGCACAGCTCTGGGGCTAATGCCCACAGCTGCAGGCGGCAGGGGGTCCGTCCTCTGCTCCACGCGTTGCCCTCACTCTGAGCACGGCGCTGGGAGGAGCAGAATCGAGGTGCACGGTGGGGCTTTTTGCTGCTGACTGCGGCATTCTGTGCAGATCAGGGAGGAGAGGAAAGGAATTACCATGGCTCCCCTGCTCCAAGCTTCCCAGTTGTTCAGACCTCAGTCAGCTCTCCAGGCTGAAGGAAAAGTCAGTGGGTGATTGTGGAGTTCCCTCTTAGCTAAAACTGAATGGCAGGGCGTGTGGCACCTCCTACCTCCAGGTGGGAAGATGGCATGGCGGCTCACAGTGGGCAGCTGGCTGCACCGTGTGGTTGGCTACAGAGGTATCTCTGTCTTTTCTCCTCTTGTCCCACAGACCCTTTATTCTCTTCATTGTTTTTTGTTTGTTTTTTTTTCACTTCTTCTCCAAAAATTTCCATCGGTCAGATCCCTGGGAATGTAGCCCTTCCTTTGTTCTTTTCCTATCCCAGAGCAGCTTAAGTTAGTGCGCCTACACCTTCTTCAGCCATCTTGGATCTCTCCAAGAACTTTTTGAAGGACCCTCCTATTAACTTATCTACTGTCAGTTATTTTCAACTCCTTGCCCTCAACAAAATACATGACCACTTCATGCTCGCACCTTTCCTGTGTTGTATTAACAGCCTGTGTAATAAATGTGCCCAAAATGCAGATACGCACTCCTAACTGTTTCTAGTGCAGTGAACCATTTAAGACCACTCAAAACTCTTATGGTACTTTTAGTTTTGCTTTGAGATTGTTGCATTCAACACATTTCCCTTACTTTCTGACTTTTGGGGTTTCAACAGCGTTCTCCTTAAGATAGAGATAGCATATTTTGAAATTACAACATAACATGAACTTTCCATGAACTTTTTGAAGCCCTCTCTTGTTTGAAGCTATAGTTATATAGCTCTTCTTTTGTTCTTACTGTGGTTCGATATTGACTAACCCACTGAAACACCTGTATTTCTCTTAGGAAAGCTGTGTAAATTCTTGCCCAAGAGAAAGGGGACTGAGTTGTAAATGCTCCATGTTAGCAGTTTGATACACCACTGAGAAAGAGATGCATGGGGGCAGTCCACCCTACCCGGTCCCAGGGGACTGGACATATGCCAAGAGTAAGACTGGGAGGCTTGTGGATGCTTGCTTCCTGGAAGTAGGGAAGCACCTGCAGTCTACTATATTGATAACGAAGCTGGAATCAATAGGCAGCTTTATTAATTTATTGCAGGTGAAGCTACTTCTGCCTCTGGGCATTCCTGTGTTCAAATGGAGCTTTTGTCAAAAAAAACCAGAGCAGGCTTATTCTCCTCTTTCCTCATTAAACTCCCAGCTTTGGTTCCTCACAGATCTTACGGTTCTTGGCTGTGTGCTCCTGCTCCCCAGTTTTGTCTCGCTACCATATGGCTGTTGACAAAGTCAGACCACAGCTCCAACCTAAACAGTTCAACATTATCAAAAGCCCAGCCCGCTGAGGAAACAACAACCCCTATTTATGCCTGTAGGTCACAGAGCTTCCAGTGGAAATAGGATGAGAAATCAGCACGGACGGATGAGTGAAGGATCTAGGTGGGGGTGGAGAAGAGGGGCCAGTTTAACAGACAAGATGTGGCAGATTCTGAGTAATATTTTCCAAGGCCAAGAAAAACACTTTGCTTGAATGTATTTCTTTCTAAGGATGAGGAATTTTCACCTGGAGTGAAAGAAAGGAGGATCCAAAGTCTGGTTTCCATTAGTATGATTTAGAACACACTGAGTGCTTTCCATATTGTTTCCACGGCTGACAATGGGTATCTAGGGCATCGCTGGGTCTCACACATGTACACACGGGACTGCGAATGTGAGAATCCTCAGGGTTGAGGCAGGGATGGTTGCTTGCCTACACTGGGGCTCTGTGTGGCAACCTCTTCCAACTTCATGCTATTTTTGGCCTGCAACCTCCTTCCGGGAAAGTTGGATGACTATCTAAGGAAAAGTGAGAGAGGGCCAAAATGTAAGGAATCAAATATTGCCTCACCCCCCAAACACACACACACATCAAGTTTCACTTTTCTAATAAGATCTAGAAGCAAGAAGCAAGGTTTAAATCTTCCCACCAAGATCCATAAGAAGTGGGAATCATTAGGAAGACGAATCAAATGACAGCTAGAGACCAAGGAGGCCAGGTGCATCTTTTTTAGGTCTTCTAATGAAGAAGCAAAATGATCCATCCGCCCAGTGTGTGATTTCATGAACAGAAGACTCAGCCCTAAGTAAACATGAGGTTCACAAAAGCCAAGAGCAGAGTAACCCAGCTGAGAAAAGCAGTTTTGTGTCTTAAATCCCCTGATGGATTTGAAGTTGAGAAGGGACAATATGCCCTAAGAACAAGTCCTTTTGTTCTGGGTCATAACTTACTTTTCCCGCAGCCTATGATAATAGACTGCTTCCTGATGAGCTGAGAACTAGAACAGAATTATATTTGCTGCTCATTTAAAGGTGTGGAGATCGGTAAGCAAAGGAGTAGGCATTCTCAAAGTTACTTTTAAAAGTCCAAGTCTCGGAGCTGGTGCTGTAGTGCAGTGGGTTAACGCCCTGGCCTGAAGTGCCAGCATCCCATATGGGCGCTGGTTCTTGTCCCAGCTGCTCCTCTTCTCATCCAGCTCTCTGCTGTGGCCTGGGAAAGCAGTAGAAGATGGGCCAAGTCCTTGGGCCCCTGCACCCATGTGCGAGATCCAAAGGAGACTCCTGGCTTCGAATCGGTGCAGCTCCGGCCATTGCGGCCATCTGGGGAGTGAACCAGCAGATGGAAGACCTCTCTCTCCCTCTCTACCTCTCTCTGTGACTCTGTCTTTCAAATAAATAATAAAATAAATCTTTCAAAAAAGCCCAAGTCTCAAGCAGTCTACATGTCGTTTAGCTCAGGCCCTCTCTGATTGGAAACCTGCAGTGGCTCCTGTCTCTCCCGGACTGCACTGGCCTAATATCCCATTCTAACCGCCTCTCCCAGTTAACTCTCTTCCTTTCGAGTGCTATACACACTGGTTCTCAGACAGCTCATGGAAAATGTGTATTATGAAAACTCTGCATGGATTCCAAGGTTTTTGCACCCAAGTAAACTTATCTTTTAATGCCATTTTCCCAGACATTGTGGAATCTCCTTGTATCTAAGCCTCATTGACTTACTTGCTCCTTTTAAAAATATATTTATTTATTTGAAAGAGATAGAGAAAGAGGAGAGAGAGAGCGAGAGCGAGAGAGAGAGAGAGAGAGAGAGAGCGCTTCTACCTGCTGGCTCACTCCCCAAATGACTGCAACAGCCAGGGCTGGGCCAGGCTGAAGCCAGGAACTAGGAGTTCTTCAGGGTTTCCTACATGTGTGTCAGGGATCCAAGGACTTGGGCCATCTTGTGCTGCTCTTTGCAGACCGTTGTCAGAGAGCTGGATCAGAAGTGGAGCAGCTGGGACGTGAACCCATGACCGTGTGGGATACCGGCATTGTGGGTGGTGGCTCTAGCCACTGCACCACAATGCCAACCCCACCTACTTGCTGTTCTCCCAAAATGCAAGGAATTCTCTGGATGCTGGATTCTACTTGTTTTCCCTGTCCAGGTTGCATGTCCTACCCCTCTCAAATGTGTAGAGATGTTCATCTTCCCTTTACAAACTGATCCAATATCGTTACTTCTGCGAAGCTTTCTCTTTCGGACCCATCCAGCCTGAGGTCTAGCACAGTGGGTAAGGACCCAGGCTTGGCTAGGTCATTCGGGGCAGATCTGAGTTCTTTGTCCTTTCCTAACTGATGACCCTGGAAAGGTACTTAGTCTCTTTCTGAGCTTTTCAGCTGCTCCTCTGTAAAATGAATTATGAATTTAGAACAAATGAATGGGATTATTAGGATTGGAGTATACAAAATGAGTATCATATGATGAATTTAAGTTCCAGGAATAAATAGAGCTTCTGCTCCATGTTCAAGGATACTTCAAAAATCTTGTGGAAATGAAATTAAAGGATAAGAATATTTTAGTATAAAAAATTTTAAAAGCTGTTTGTAAAGAGATCATCAAAAAGTCTATGGGAAATGCATATTAGGGTAAAACTATGGATTTCAAAATTAGTACACAAATCTTTACCTTTTATTTCCATTTTTCCATGAACTTTGTGAACTACCCTCGTGCACACTCGGTGATCAATTTCCCCGGCACAGTTCACACAGGCTGTTGCCGGAGTGCTTTAGGACGTCTGTTGTCAGCACTGGGCAGGAAGGTCTTCACGGGATGTTGGGTAGCCACTGGTTCTGCGCTCTAGGATATGAAATGAGGCATCACGAGCTTGTGAGGAAACTATTGAAAGCCTTGCTTGCAAAGGGTTGGGCCTTGCCACGTGCATCTGAAACCGGCAGATTGCCTTTATAGTTTATTTAATCTTGAAACACAGTCATAATTCCTCTAAAATTGCCCAGAGCAAGACGAGTGTTTGACTTGGCCCTTAACATGACCATGTTCTTTTTTTTTTTTTTTTTTTTTTTTTTTTTTTTTTTTTTTTGACAAGCAGAGTGGACAGTAGAGGGAGACAGAGAGAAAGGTCTTCCTTTTTGCCATTGGTTCACCCTCCAATGGCCGCCACGGTTGGCGTGCTGCGGCCGGCGCACCGCGCTGTTCCGATGGCAGGAGCCAGGTGCTTCTCCTGGTCTCCCATGGGGTGCAGGGCCCAAGGACTTGGGCCATCCTCCACTGCACTCCCTGGCCACAGCAGAGAGCTGGCCTGGAAGAGGGGCAACCGGGACAGGATCGGTGCCCCGACCGGGACTAGAACCCAGTGTGCCAGCGCCGCAAGGTGGAGGATTAGCATGACCATGTTCTAAGCTGGAGTACCAGGCTTGACTCCTGGTTCTGGCTGCTTGCTCCAGGTCCCTGCTAATGCAGAATCCAGGAGGGACGAGTGATGGTGTACATAACTGGGTTCCTTCCACCCTCTTGGGAGTCTGAACTGAGTTACTGGCTCCTAAATTCAGCCCAGCCCAGCCCAGCCCCAGCTGCTGTGGGCATTTATGGAGTGAACAAGCAGAGGGGAGTACTTGCTCTGTGTGTGTGTGTGCGCGCGCATGCGCTTGTGCCTGCATGTGTGTACACGTGTGTGTATTTATGTCAAATAGTAGATTAATTTAAACTGCCCAGCGCTGGTCTGTATTGTTCTAAAGAATCAGACAACACACATTTTGATTCTGCAGTGTCATCAGTTACAAAAAGAATTCTAAAATCTCTATTGCAAAGCCAGTAGAGGAAAACAAGCAGCAGTCTGTGGCAAATTGGGCAAAGGGCAAGATCTCAGAAATTCAGGACAGTATTCCAAAGATTCCCGAAACTCCTGCAGGCCAATGGAGCGTCATGATTTTTTTTAAAAAATGCTAATGTTCTCAAACTGTAATCCGAGGTTTTTCTTTTTCTCCCCAGTCAGCAAAGATTTACCAAGCACGGTCATCTGCCAAAGATTGTGCTACATCTCACAGAATAATTATGCCTGTAATTGCGACCGCCACCCAGTGAGTGTGAATTCGCTCTTCTGCTTAAGGACTTCTAAGAAAAACCAAGGTGTTGGGATTAAAGCTGGCACTGGGGGCCGGCACTGTGGTGTAGCAGGTAAAGCAGCCACCTGCAACGCTGGCATCTCACATGGGTGTCGGTTCAAGTCCTGGTTGCTCCACTTCTGATCCGGTTTCCTGTTAATGTGCCTGGGAAAAGCCACAGAAGATGGCCCACGTCCTTGGGCATCCACACCCACATGGGAGACATGGAAGAAACTCCTGGCTCCTGGCTTCAGTCTGGCCTGGTCCTGGCCATTGCAGCCATTTGAGGAGTAAGCTAGCAGATGGAAGATCTCTCTCTCTCTCTCTGGCTTACTCCTCAAATGGCTGCAATGGCTGGGGCTGGGCCAGGATCCTGGAATTCCATGCAGGTCTCCCTTGTGGGTGTCAGGGACCCAAGGACTTGAGCCAAATTCTTTGGCCTTCCAAGGCATATTGCAGGAAGCTGGATCTGAAACAGGGCAGCTGGTACTTGAACCAGTGCTCTGTATGGGATGCTAGTGTCTCAAGCAGTGGCTTAACCCACTGTACCACAATCAATGCTGGCTCCCAGTGCCCATTTTTTGGAGGGGCTAAGGGAGGTACATAGACCTGAAAACTATGTTGCTTGTGAAACATCAGAAAAATTGCTTAGTCATATCAAGTAGTGTTTGGAAAGGGAAGAAATGGGCGTGACCTTGGGGAATGGAAGACAAAGAGCTGTTGGAGGCCCTGAGGGTGGCATCAGTTTGAAAGTGGACTTCCTTTTCTTTCTTCTTTGGGACTCTCTCTCAATGGGAGGCATAACAGTGATCTGCTTGCTGGTGAGGGAGAGTGATCCCTGAGGAACATTTGGGTCCCAGAGCACGTGAAACTTTTACAAGATGTGCATTTATTATTTAGACAGGATGGCAAGTGCAAGTCCTCTGTTTCCTTCATGGGTGTGACAAGGGACATATAAAGTGCTCTGAAATCTTCCAGGATGCCCAGGGAACAGGAACCAATGGCTTCCTGCAGGACATACAATGAGATGGCTTTGGCTGCATGGCTTTTCCCACCTGAGAAGTGTTTGTTCAGACAACTGGGGAAAGGCAAAGGTGCCCTTGCTTGTGGTTTAAGTGGGAATCCGGGGCTTGTTGGAAGTCCAGGTGGGAGCCATCATTGTGGTGCCATGGGTTAAGCCACCACCTGCAATGCTAGCATCCTGTATGGGCACCAGTTCGTGTCCCAGCTGCTCCACTTCCAATCCAGCTCCCTGCTAGTGTGCCTAGGAAAGCAGCAGAAGGTGGCCCAAGTGCTTGGGCCCCTGCACCCATACGGGAAACCTGGATGAAGCCCTTGGTTCCTGGCATCGGCCTGGCCCGACCCCAGCCACTGTGGCCATTTGGGGAGTGAACCAGTGAATGAAAGATTCATTCTCTCTCCCTCTCCCTCTCCCTCCCTCCCTCCCTCCCTCCCTGCTGTAACTCGGCCTTTGAAATAAGTAAATCTTTTTTTGAAAAAGAAGACCAGGTGGCTTGCTGGCAAAAGAGTCAAATCTAAGAAAACTTTCGCATGGCAACATCTCAGCCTCAGTGGACACTGATCGCCAGGGTGTGAGGGGGTGGTGGTGGTCCTGCAGCCCTCGTAAGCCTCACTGGAGCATATAGCTGTCCAGTCTTTTGTACCCCCAGGAACGCATCATGCCTCACACACACATTTACACAGCCACATCCGGAGGAGAGAACATTTAAAATGCTCTCCCTCGGGCCTCTCCTAATTCTTGAGGTTCAGCACTAACCAGTGCAATTAAATTAACAGAACTCTTAAGTTTTTGTCAAAAGCCCAGTTGAATTTTCCCAGAGCAAAACTGTCTGGGCTTGTATCGGTGTTGTTATGGAATTTTCCTTTCCTGATGTTATTGGCTGTCACTTATAAGAGATAGTGAGTGATCTTCTCTCAGCCTGACCAGCTGCCTTGTCATTTTAGTGATTGGATATAGGATGGATGCAGGGACCAGTTGCCACAGCAACAGTATCTTCAGTAAAGGTGATGAGAGAAGTCATTTCTCTCTGAATGCTAATAGGTTGTCACGTTTGCCTTAAACCAGCTGTTGCCTATGGTTTTCTGATTGCCACTATGCCAGAGAGATTATTTACAGATTATGGGCTTCTACTTAATCTGATCATCTCTGCCCTGATTTATGCTGGATCTTTCAGGAAAAGGCAAAAAGTATCATTGGAAGCACCATGTTAAGAATAATATTTCCATAAACATGAAGTTTGTAACCTTTACCCCAGAGAGAAGACTTTTCTGCTGCTTAGAAGGTCATTCTTTAAGCAGAACCCATCGACTGCTGGAACCAATCTTGCCTTTGTGCACTGCCTGCCCTGCAGAGCCTGGCCCAGGTTGCCCACACTGAGCTTCTTGCTGAATGTGAGACACGGTTCTCTCACTAGCAGACAGTAGGAGGCTGTGAAGATCAACCTGGAGGAAAAATCTGAACACGAGACTCGCGTTTCTAAATCCTGCAAGTCCCCTGGAGCACAAGATTTTATTTTTTCCTCCAAAATACATGATTAAAGGCCATGTTCAGGGCTAGCATCGCGGCACGGTGGGTTAAACCACAGTTTGGGACTTCTGCATGCCATGTAGGCGTGCCTCCTTCCAGTCCTGGCTTCTCTGTACTTGCAATCCAGCGTCCTGCTACTGACCCTGGGAGGCAGCAAAACCGGCCAAGCACCTGGATTCCTGCCACCCACGAGGCTGTTGTGGGCGTTTGAGAAATGAGCCAGTGGACGGAAGAGCTCCGTCTCCTCCTCCCTTGCCCTCTGTCACTCTACCTTTCAAATTCATTCATTCCTTTCTTCATAAGGGGCACATTCACTAAAGGGAATATGAGGTGATGCAAGTTTCTCCCCTGGACGATTTACTGTTGAGTAGATCGTGGTTGTGTGGTGATGGGGAAAGAGTTCATTGCCACATGGGTCGCGCTTTCATTACTTACAGAGTAGAAATTATTATTGGAAAAGCATGGGACGAATTATAAACGTTGTCCAATTCCCTGGATTGATGCAGGTTGAGGCTGGGTTTCTCACAGTGTAGTATGAATGTGACTAAGTTAATAACCTCTGCGAGTCCCAGTTTACTTATGGAAAAATAGGGAAAACAGTAGTCTTAAAGGAGGCTGATGAAATTAAGTGAATGAATGCATGGAAATCCCTTAGCACGGTGCCTGGTGTGTTGTGAGTTTAGTTAGCCAGCATTATTACTGTTTTCCTGCCATGAAAGATCTGTGATGCCCTGGTGTTTCATATAAAACTTTCATAAACTACAGAATTAGAAGAGGCATTTGTGTAGATTATCTATCCCAAACACCAGGGTCCTAGACTAAAGCAATTTCTGACCAGCCCATTTGTTCTACCCTGTGAATGGCTTGCAAATAACGGTATAAGCTACACTGATGCAAATAGATTTTTAAAATTTGAAAGGAAGAAAGGAGCAAGAGAGAGAGAAGGAGAGAAAGCATGCTCTCATTCACTATTTCACTTCTAAAATGCATGCAACAGCTGGGGCTGGGCCAGGTCAAAGGCAGGGCATACAAACTCATTCAGGGTCTCCCACGGAAGTGGCAGGGACCCTACTACTTGTGCACTACCACTGCTTCCCAGGGTGTACAGTAGCAGGAAGCTAGAGTTGGAAGTGGAGCCAGGGCTTGAACCTAGGCACCCTGATGTGGGGTGTGTGCATCCGAAGCATCATCTTAACTGCTGTGTCAAATGTCCATCATGAAAATATGCTTTTAAAAGTAAAATCTGTTGGGGCCAGCATTGTGATGTAGCAGGAAAAGCCACTACCTGTGACACTGGCATCCTATATGGGTGCTTGTTCATGTCCCAACTGCTCTACTGCAGATCCAGCTCCCTGCTAGTGGCCTAGAAAAAGTAGCAAAAGATGGCCCAAGTGTTTGGACCCCTGCCACCCATGTGGGAGATTTAGGATGAAAGTCCTGGCCCCTGGCTTTGGCCTGGCCCAACCCCAGCCATTGCGGTTATCTAGGGAGTAAACCAATGAATGGAAATTCTCTTTCCATCTGCCACTCCCTCTCCTTCTCTGCAACTCTGACTTTCAAATAAACAAGTAAGATCTTTAAAAATAAAAAAGTAAAAATTTCCCCCTGAATACTAAGTATCTGCTAAAGATAATGTTGGAAACATTTTAATGATGTGGGAAAATATCCACAGTATACTATTAAGTAAAAAAAGTAAATTACAATCCAGTAAGTATAATATGAATCCATTTCAGGATTGAATAGAAAAAAATAATATATATGAAAATCTGTATCTACCACACACATATGCACACATCTACACCCACAAATATATACTTACTAAAAGAATATTCTTAAAAATATTAACAGTAGGTTTTTCTGGGTCTTGGGATCAAGACTGATTTTATTTTCACCTTGCATTTTCTATAATACTGTATTTTCTATAATAATTATATACTACATTTGCAGTTTTAAAAATGGTCACTTTCAAAATGAAACTGGGCAAAAGCAAATTTTAAGAAATAAAATAAATAAAAACGAAGCTGGAATTGACCTTGATATGTGAATTAACCAAGAGCTTTTTGTCCTTGCCATTATTCAACCATGACTGAGGCCGGAGCACGGAAGCAGAAATTCCAGTGGGGCTTGCCCACTCGTCTGTGCCTCATTAGAGTGTTGCTTGTTTTCTAAGAACACGGAAATCAGCTGCTCCCGCTCTTGGGCTCAGTGCCCAAGAAGACTGAGCCACAGGCATCACCTTGTCATTCTGCGGTCCTCCTCCAATATGTCCTCTGAAGACAGGGTCCCCGAGGAATTCATTTGTGCTGATGGTGACACTGTAGCAGTAGAGTTATGGCCTCTCCGGATTGCGCACTGTGGCTTTGATTGACCAGCTGTGTGCCCGCCGAGCTCTCTCACTGCTGGATCTGTAGCCAGGGGAAGCGAAGCTGCTAAGGCAGCTGGAAGGGGCCTGCTTTCCTCTCACCCCCGGAGTCAGTGTGATTTTCAATAGAGACATCCCCCTTCAGGGAAACTAATACCATTAGACTCAGAGGCACACTTGGACATAACAAGAGGTTACCTTTCCAAAGTGGCACTTTGGACCCCCTGCGCTGAAATCCAATTACTTTCTCCTAGTGACCTATATCTTACTCACCATGAAGCGCTGTGGAACTGCAACCTGCGGCCTGGGTAAAACATCTGTGCTGCCTTTGCAAAGGTGAGCCAGCCTGGTGTGAAGAACTCAGAAGTCTGCTAATGGTCTGAACTACTGGTATTACTGTGTTAGGGAAACAACCGGACTCACTGCCTCTATTGTATGCTTAGTGGACTGCTGATCACCGCTATTTTTCAAAGCGATTGTTCTTATTGAGAAAACTTAACCTCAGACTTTTAATGAGTAGACTTACAGCTTTTGAACCATTTTAAGAAAAAATCCACCTAATAGAAAATTTTTCTGTAGTAGTAGACCTTTTGGGGGCCATGGATGACACAGTCTATTCTTCTAAGATGAGAAAATGTATTATATTATCCTACAATCTTTAGGGCGTCCCGCATGTTAAGCACAATAGCCAATTAAGTGAAAAGCAGCTTTTTCCCAGGAGAGCTGCAACGGATGCTCTGGTGAATGCTCACTTTCTTGCTGCTTTGGGAGCACCTTAAGATGCAGACATGTGAATTGCCTGTTGCTGGGTTGGGAACATTGTCAGGACCCTTCTGAAACTGCTATGCTGGGGTGTGGTGCTGTGAAAGAAATTACCCTGGCGGCTGTGTGTGACTGAGAGACCTGGAGGTGAGATGAAGGCAGGGACCTAGCGAGGAGCCTGTGCAAGGGGCCGAGGGGCAGGGATGCGAGAGAGATGACAGGGAAGTTGATGGGTGCATCAGACATGCTCTGGCAGCAAATGGGCAGTGGACTCGGGTCACTGAGAAGTCTATGACCAGGTGAAAGGTTTTCATCACGGCGGAGGGAACACTGAAGGAAGAGCTGGTTTGCTTGGCAGGTAAGGAAGTCATAGTTCTACTTCTGATGGCTGATTTGTGATCCTAGTGAGACAACGAGCCCGAGGGCTCTAGTAGGCTTCAAAGGAAGAACTGTGCATCATCCATATGGCAGAAATTCAACAATGGAAAGATCTGAAGGCATCACAGAAAAGAATTTTAACAATTAAAAGGAGGGCACGGCAGAGAAAACTTTTGACACCAGAGACAGAAGAGCTGGCAAAACACATCTAGCTTTTTTCAAGATTGATTGATTGATTTGCAAGTTAGAATTACAGAGAGAGAGGGAGACACACACACGCATGTGTGCACGCACATACACACACAGACACACACACAGATATCTTCTGACCACTGGTTCACTCCCCAGATGGCCGCAGTGGCTGGCGTGCTGCGCCGATCCGATGACAGGAGCCAAGAGTTTCATCTGGGTCTCCTATGTGGGTGGCAGAGGCCCAAGTACTTGGGCCATCTTCAGCTGATTTTCCCAGGCCATTGGATTGGAAGTGGAGCAGCTGGGATATGAACCGATACCCATTTGGGATGCCTGTGTTGCAGGTGGTGGTTTTACTCTCTATGCCACAACGTGGCCTCAACACCTCTAATTTTATTCCACTACTCTTCTAAGTACAAAGACCTACATTAGGGTTTAATGTTTCTTTTTCCCAAATTTAATTGGCCAAGTTGCATTGATGTACCTCTAAATGACTTTTTTTTTAAAGATTTTTTTTTAAAATTTATTTGAGAGGTAGAATTACAGAAAGGGAGAGGGAGAAACAGAGAGAAAGGTCTTTCATCCGCTGATTCACTCCCCAGATGCCCACAATGGCTGGAGCTCCACTGATCCAAAGTCAGGAGCCAGAAGCTTCTTCCATGTCTCCCACATGGGTATAGGAGACCAAGCACTTGGGCCATTTTCTACTGCTTTCCCAGGCCATAGCAGAGAGCTAGATTGGAAGAGGAGCAGCCGAGACTAGAACCGGCACCCATATGGGATGCTGGCACTGCAGGCAGAGAATTAACCTATTGTGCCACAGTGCTGCCCCACTAAATGACCCTTGTATTAAGTTTTCTCTTCATTAGCATAGCAGTGAAGAACCCCAGTTGGCATTTATGATGGAATTTAACTGACATATAAGACTGGGGTATATATACTAGAACATTGTACCAGCTGGGATATATTTCTGCATTTTTTTCCTGTTATTTATTTATTGGGAGTGGGGTTTACGGAGAAACTCTCATCCTTTTGCTTACTTCCCAGATGCCTTCAATGACTGTTGCTAGGCTGTGCCAAAACCAACCGCCAAAAACTCAATCTGGGTCTCCCAGGGAGGTGGCAGGAACCCAACTTCTTGAGCTATCACCACTCTCTCCTAGGGTCCATGTTAGCAGGAAGCCAGAGTCAGGAGCCAGAGCTGGGATTTGAACCCAGGCGCTCTGATATGGTATGCAAGCATCCTAACTGGTGTCTTAACCGCAAGGCAAAATGCACACCTTGTTCCTATTAATTTTTGATATTTCCAGAATTGTCAACTTAAAACAATTTTTAGGTTGTCACTGTCTCAACGGCTTTTAGTAACCATCCTTCGTCTGCAAAGTAAAATTCAAAACTATTGACATTCACTTTAAGACCCTGCCCTACACAATTTGTTCCAAGTTCACCTTTCCATTAGTCTTGCTTACCATTCTCCCTCTAGTATGCTAAAACTGAATGAAATGACTTAACCATACCCAAACACCCTATGTTTTGTGCCTTTGCACTGTCTTCTTGCAATACCATTTCCCTAATCATTCACAGCTGTGGGTGTGCTCATGGTTCTTCAAGACTCAAGGCAGGCCGGCGCCATGGCTCACTTGGCTAATCCTCCACGTTGCGGTGCCGGCACCCCAGGTTCCAGTCCCGGTTGGGGTGCCGGTTACTAGTCCTGGTTGCTCCTCTTCCAGTCCAGCTCTCTGCTGTGGCCCGGGAGGGCGGTGGAGGATGGCCCAAGTCCTTGGGTTCCTGCACCCGCATGGGAGACCAGGAGAAAGTACCCTGCTCCTGGCTTTGGATTGGCGCAGCGCCAGCCATAGCGGCCATTAGGGGAGTGAACCAATGGAAGGAAGACCTTTCTCTGTCTCTCTGTCTCTCTGTCTCTCTCTCTCTCTCACACACACATACACACACACACACACACTGTCTAACTCTGCCTGGCAAAAAGTTAAAAAAAAAATTAAAAAAAAAAAAAAAGACTCAAGGCAGTGTCACCTCCTGTAGGTAGCAGTTCTCGAGCTCCATGTGGTCTGAAAGAGACAATGATCCCCTCCTTCTATGTTTTCATTTTGTTCAATCTTCTTGGATTTAATGAATTGAATAGTTTCTCTTCTCTGTGAAAAACTTGAGGGAAAGAACCATGCTTTTGATATCCTCAATGCCTGGTGAACTGCCTGATTCATAATTGAGGTGCAAGGAATGTTTCATTCATTAAGATAAAGCAGAGAATGAGCTGTCAGAGATCTAAGCAGAAAACTAGGTTAGTGTCAATGTAGCCTGGGGACTAAGAATCAAAAAAGTAAAGGTGAGCTCAGGAACAAATGAATGCCAAGGATGGAAGTTTCTTGAGTGCTGTTAGCTTCCACTTTCTTGCCACACACTCACCGTTTAACCTCCTGCAGTCTGGGTTCTGTTTCTACTTCTGCTCTCTGAAAGGTCACCATTGATATCTGAGCCACAAGATCCAATGGATCCTTCCTCCTTGGCCTGTCTTCTGTATGCAGCAATCTGGCCCTTTGACATGGGACCCTGTCCAAGGTTGAGCAGAGGGAAGTGGCAACAAATGTCACTGGGATTGAGAAGCTGGATTAGTGGTTGGCCAGGAGATTATAATGAATGTCTTCCTGGAAGCCAATGGCAGCAGAAATGTGGGTTGGAGAATGTGTTGCTACTCGTCATTGAGGAGGCTGAGAAATGGCAAGGGAAGTAAGCATTTGAGGGTGATGAAAATTGATGCAACCGAAGGATTCCAATGATGTTTGAGACACAGCTGTGAGAAGCATGGCGTTCACCTAGGGAACTGTCTTGACTGAAGGGAGTCAGGTTTCAGCCACGTGAGGAGCAAAGGGAAATATGGACGAGGATTATAATAGGAGTTTCACAGGGTAACATGGAAGAGCTGGTGAAGAAAGGGGCAGGAAGAAAGGATTTAGAGTAGAGACTGCATGGGGCCAAGGTTGTCAGAGGACAAACCAAGGGGAGGGTTTCCTTCTAAAGTGGGAAAGACTTCAGTGGCCCCTGGATATAGTATTTAGTATTTATTGGCCTGCTTTTTTAAAACGGTGACTGCTTAAAGTGATAAATGTGATTTAAAAAAGTAGAAGATAGATAGTACAAGGGAAGTGTTAAACATGTAGTCAGGGAAGGCTATAGTGGTAAGGTGATATTTGAAAAAGGACCTTGAAGAAGCTGCAGGAGGGAGTTAGCCATGCGGAGACCTGGGAGAAGATCACTGGTCAGAAGGAACAGCTAGTGGAAAGGCCCTGTACAGGAGCATAACTGGAAGTTCAAAGAATATCAAGGGGCAGGTTTGGTAGAGCAAGTTGAGGGAGGGAGTAGGTCAGAGAGGCAATGGGTCAAATCACATACAACCCTGTAGGTGATTGTTAGGACTTTGACTTGACTTTGAGTAAAATCGGGGGCCCTTGGCAGATTGTGAGAGAGGAGGGAAATCAAATCATCTAATTTGTTTTAGTTGTTAGAATTATTTACTAGAGGAGGGAGACTCCCATCTACCGATTGACTCCCCCAAAATGCCTACTACAGATGAGGCTAGGCCAGCACTGGAACCAGGAATCGGGAATACAATCCAGGACTCGCATAAGAAGGGCAAGAATCCAGTCACTTGAGCTATCACTATGGCCTGCCA
Organism: Lepus europaeus; assembly: GCF_033115175.1. Taxonomy (NCBI): domain Eukaryota; kingdom Metazoa; phylum Chordata; class Mammalia; order Lagomorpha; family Leporidae; genus Lepus; species Lepus europaeus. Next base: position 17,733,391 of record NC_084837.1, on the reverse strand, counting down.
GTATCTGCTCTGTCAGGGAGCTGGAGTCAGGAGTCGGAGCTGGGAGTCAAACTCTGGCACTCCAGAGTGGGGTGTGCTGGGCTAGATGTCTGCTTCCTGACTAATGTTTTCAAAGGAGCATTGTGGCTAATCTGTTAAAAATAGAAGAGAAGAGGAGAGATGCATTATGAGATTAGTGCAGTAATCCAGGTGAGAAAAAGTAGTTGCTCAGATAAGATTCATAGCCATGCAGGGTTTATAAGTGATTGTATTCTGGATACATTTTAAAGGTAGATTCGATAGGATTTGCTGACAGATAAGAATGTGGAATATGAAAGAGGTCTGGGGCCTGAACAATCAGATGGAATGGAGTTGTCATCCATTGACAAGGGGGAATGTTCTGAGAAGAGTGGCAAAGGGGGCTGAAGTCTAAAATGTAGCTTTGCACTTTTGAGTCAGAGATGAAGGCTCAAGTCAATGGAGCCAATTGATGCGTGGGTTTCAGGGGAGAGATCTCTGTCAGAGAGGGAAACCTAGCAGTTGTCAGCATGTGGACAGTGTTTCAAGCCAAGAGACGGCATGGGAGCTTCCAAGGGATGAGAGTCAACTGAGTGAAGAGGACTTCAGTGAAGCTCTGGGCCCTGAGGGGTCTCTCCAGTAAGAGATGAGGCAGAGAGAAGGGTCCTGCCAGGGATTCCAGGAAGGGGTGTCTAATGAGGAAAATCCACATGTGAGGATGGATACCTCTGCGCAACCAAGAGTTTTTGCCACAACTCAGAAGCTAGCTATTGCTATGTTGGTTAGAAGTGAGTGATTAAGTCTACTAGAGCCCAAGGGGCTTTCCTAAGGCTAAATTAGTAGCGAGGGTGGGCATTGTGGTACAGTAGATTTAACCTTCTACTGGGATGCCCACATCCCATATCAGAGTGAGTGGGATTGATCCTGCTTCCACTTCCAATCCAACTTCCTGTTAATGTACACCCTGAGAGGCTGCAGAAGGTGGCTCAAGTACTCAGGTCCTTGCTACCCATCTGAGAGACCCAGATGGAGTTCTTGGTTCCTGCCATAGGCTTGGCCCGGCCCTGACTGCTGCAGGTGTTTGGGTAGTGAATCAGTGGATGGAAGATAGATTGATCGCTCTGTTTCTGTTACTCTGCCTTTCAAATAAGTAAATGAAACTTTAAAAAATTAGTAGCAGGAATAACAATGATCATAAAACTGACCAAAATGAAATTAACATCTATTGAGCATTTTTCACTATCATTTTTATTGGTACATTTATTAACAGGTGAGGAAACTGGTACATGGCAAAGTCCTGGAACTTGCCCAGGGCATAGGCGCTTTGGTCTAAACCACACCTCTGATTTGGTGGCTCAGAGCAGGCTAGCAGTTTAAGATTGGGTCTTGCAGTCCTACTCTGACTAGTGAGATTGCTGGGTGCGAGTCTCAATTAGATGAGGTTCTTCCATGCAGTGTTTTCCCTTTTCTGCCCATTAAGTCAAGTGAGAGACCCACGAACTGAGTGCTTAGTTTTTTATTTATTTATTTATTTATTTTTTTAAATTTTTTTTTTTTGACAGGCAGAGTAGACAGTGAGAGAGAGACAGAGAGAAAGGTCTTCCTTTTGCCGTTGGTTCACCCTCCAATGGCCGCCGTGGTAGCGCGCTGCGGCCGGCGCACCGCGCTGTTCCGGTGGCAGGAGCCAGGTGCTTATCCTGGTCTCCCATGGGGTGCAGGGCCCAAGCACTTGGGCCATCCTCCACTGCACTCCCTGGCCACAGCAGAGAGCTGGCCTGGAAGAGGGGCAACCGGGACAGGATCGGTGCCCCGACCAGGACTAGCTTAGTTTTTATGTTGAAGTGACTCTGTAGGAGATTTTTTTTTTTTTTTTTGCGTGCCAGTTAATTACTCTGAAAATTGCCCTGCCAAATTAATCCCCAGTTAGGATATATCCAACCCATTACTTATAATGCTCTCTTTTGAGGCTGATCTTAGTGCCTCTGAAACAGCCGGGAAATGTTCTTCCAACTGGTAGCAGATATTAACATTGACACTAACATTTCCTCTTTTCTTAGTACCCCTTCCCAGCCTTCCCTTGGTGTTGTCTATAATTCGAATGTAATTGTTTCTTCTTCTACTTCGACGATAATAGCTCCTGAGAAGTACAGTATGGGAGTTCTTGAAGTGACTAACTTACTTCCTCATATTTCTTTTTTTGTTTGTTTTTCTTGGCCAATCGAATTTAGAAAGTAGTCACATCATCCCAAACCTTTAGAGATTTATTGGAGAACAAACTATGATGCGCAGTTAGAGTTCCTTGGAACAAAAGAGAGGATTCGTTTAAAATGTCCTAATGACAGAGTAGAGGCTGCTTTTTCAAGTGTTCTACAGAAAAAGACCCCTCCTGTGTCCTCACGTATGTGATACCCTGATTAGTGTCTTAAGGAAAACCTTGACGTGCACTGGATTAACAAAAGCGAACTCCACTTTCGTTGGCCAACAGCTGAAAGGCAGATTCTTGTGGTAACATCTCTGGATTGTAAACAGTGCCTTAATAGCACTTGTAATTTGCGATGTCATCAGCTAAAATAAGGGACAATTATCGCAAATCATATTGCTAGTATCTTGAAAAACTGAGATCAAACGTTGCTAAATCAAATCCCAATGAATTCCGGAAGGCACTGAGCACATTATAAGATTACACTGTACTCTAAGTGTGTCCTCATTAAGGCTGCTGGCTACTGCATTTTTATTGCTCCCCTGGGAACTTTGTTGGGTTAATGCTGCCAATAAGAAGTTGTGTTTTCCTGGTCTCCCTGGGATACTGCCTCCCAAATAGGTCTGGGGCCAATGGCACCCTGGGCCAGGTTATGAGCATTCGTCATTGCTACCTCCATGAAAAGCCAAGGCAATTAGAAGTCAGCTTGATGTGTGGTGTAGCTATCAAAAAGTGTCAATATCTATATAATCACATAAAAACATCCCACAAAAAAGGAATGCTGTAATATTGCCATGATGAAAGTACTGAAGGACAGGAAAGTCTTAGCATCGGTGTTTTAGGTTGATGCTCCATAGTGTTGTGCTTTTTTTTATATTTGAAGGGGAGAGGGAGAGAGGAAGGAAGTGTGGCAGCGGGGTGGGGGCGGGGGAGAGAGAATCTGTTCACAGATTCACTCCCTAAATGGCTGCAATAGCTGGGGCTGGTCTAGACTGAAGCCAGGAGCCTGAAGTTTTATCTGAGTCTCCCACGTGGGTAACAGGGCCCAAGCACTTGAGTCATCCTCCACTGCTTTCCCAGGCATGTTCGCAGGGAGCTGGATCAGAAGTGGAGCAGCCAGAACTTGAACCTTCCAGAACCTTCTCAAAATGGGATGCAAGTACTGCAGGCAGCAGCATAGCTCACCAAGCTACAGCGCTGGCTCCCATAGTTGAGCTTTCAATATTAACATCACTGTTACTTGCCATAATTATTATCGTTATGAATACCAACTGAGAGCTCACTGTGAGACAGACACTAGAGAAAATGCTTTACATGTGCTATTTGATGATTCTTATGAAACCTGTTAAGCTATATGGTATTATTGATTCCATTTACGGATGAAAGAACTGAAGTTCCCAGCTTACAGCTTACTTACGTAGTTGAAAAGAAAATGAGCTGGGATTTGAACTTGGATCTATCTTAAATCATTGCTCAATACTGCCAACTTCATAGAAAGTTTACAGGTCACAAGGGGAACTTCAATTTTAAGCAGTGATGAAGTTTTTTAAAGACTGATTATTCATTTAAAAGTCGGGGTTACAGAGATATAGGGCGACACAGTGAGAGATCTTCCATCCTTCGATTCTTCTCTCCAGATGGCTGCAACAGCCTGGGATAGGCCAGGCTGAAGTCAGGAGCCAGGAGCTTCATCCAGGTCTCCCATGTGGCTGGCAAGAGCCCAAGCACTGGGGCCATCTTCCATTGCTCTTCCCAGGCCTTTATCAAGGAGCTGGATCAGAAGTGGAGCAGCCAGGACTCAAACTGGCCCCCATTAGGGATGCCAGCATTGGAAGCAGCAGCTTTACTTGCTATGCCACAATGCCAGCCCCATAATAAAAACCTTTGTTCATGGGCTTCTGTCTAGTAGTTTGCAAAAGTTAAAAAATAAGGAGTAAGGTTTAAATATATTAGAACCTAAAAACTTTTGTAATTGTAGCTCTCTGGTTTAAGTCTCATAAAAATTATGAAAGATATCATTACTCATAATAAGCAGAGACTTATATTGTCCAGTCATACAATATAGCCAGGATCAGAGCCCCTGTTTACCTAGTGCCAAACCTGGATCCTTTCAGCTACTTACAATCGTGTGGGGGAAGGGAAGGGAGGGAGGGAGGGAGGGAGGGGGAGAGAGAGAGAGAGAGAGAGAGAGAGAGAGAGAGAGAGAGAGAGAAAGAGAAGAGAGGAGGGGAGAGGAGAGGAGAGGAGAGGACGGGACACACAAGTCATTGATAAAAATCTTGGTAGGAGCTTTTTGACTAGGATTTGTGGGATTCCTCTGTAGTTTAACATCCATAGACGTCTATGTGTGTGGAAGAGCTGAGCTTGTTCAGCTATGTTTAGTTCACTGATGAGCGTCCTATTGCCTTGCACACTTAAAGCGCTTTCCAAAGGAGCTGCATAAACGAGAGTTTCTCTGTTTGCTTGGCTTCTTCTCTGGACTTGAGGGCCTCTTGGAGGGAGTGGGTGACTTTGAAGACTCTTGGGTGCTCTCACTGCACCTGGGTGCCCTAGAGCTGTAGTACTGCACAACTCCAGGAGGCGCTAGTCACATTACATTTCTTATTGGTTTCCCAAGGGCAACATTTACCAAGAATGATAGGTAAATTGTACTCACTGAAGGTGTACAACCTGGCAGCTGAGTAGATCATTTTCTGATGCCATCTTGTAGTGGGGCCTGGCCAATTTTGTGCTATCCAAACAACCCAGCCTGAACACATCAGTTACATTGGCCTATCATAGTTCTCTCACCTCCCAGTTTAGGGACCTTATCAAAAAAAGAGATATGAGGTTAACCTGACAAGTCTCTTGCTGGGTTCCTACCACTTCTGCTCCCTCTTTAAGCTACTCCAAACCATCCCTGTAATAGTATGTCTACTGTCCCTAAACTAACGTCAAGAGCCCCAGGATCAGCTGTAGGACACCACTTTTCTATTCTGAAAGCCAGAGCTACGTGGATTTACTGTGTTTCCAGCACATTGCCTCCTCTCCACTCAGCAGTTACTGCCGGGCTCCTGTTCATACACATCGCTGGCATCTCTGTAGAGTCCTACCACAAGCACCTGCAACCCTCCCCCTGAGGATTTCCTTTTGGCTCACATGCTAAGAAAGTTTGGAATGGGAGTGAGTCAATGATTCAGTGGGATCTTTCATCCAATGACTGGTAAGCTTGGAGGAAATTTCCTACCTTCTTGTGTCCTGGATGGGATCCTGCTAAGACATTTTTGCACCTCTAAAAGTTTCCTTCCATACAGAGGTCACCTGCTCAGTAACCCATCCATATTTTCATCTTTCATTTCTATTTCTCCTCCTCACTTCATTGTCCATGCTTTCTGACATTATCTTCCAAATACACCACCCGCACTCTGGTTCTGGTCTTTACATCTATTACCGAAGTGCCCACCTCCCACACTCTGTACTTCGTAAGTCATCAACTGGGCTGTGGTGATTGTTCCTAATCGTCAGGACTCCTGGGGAATATTACTAGATTAGGGCCTGTCTTACAATCCCTTCCAACCGAAGACTGCCCCCTCTCAGAGATAAAATAAGAGAGAAAGAGCTCACCAGCTTCTCTTTTTATCACTCCCCTGTGGCCATTCTGTGGCTGACCTCCCAAGAGCAAGTTTATTCCTTCAGTTTTTGTGCTTGAGCATAGCAAAAGTTTCCATATGTCATCTTTGACGTTTGCCTTAAGCTTTGACTCAGTTAATTCTGAAGCTAACCTGTTTTTTTGGACACATGTAGACGTTCATGCCATCCTCTTGGTCATATATTCCTCTTACTATCTTCATTTCTTTAAACAAGTTTTTGAAAGATGAGTTCATCAGGAGCTCCCTGTGGTTTAAGAGAAGAGGAAATGAAAAATGAATACCTATTGGGAAATTTTGACCATCATTTCCTATGAAGTTTGCTCCAAAAAGTCCATTTCTACTCCCTCCTCTCCTGTCCCTAACATGGTCTAAATAAGCCCACATGGCCAGAGAAAGGTATGTGGTTCATGAATCCGCGCAGTCCTGTGACGATAATGTGGAGGAACATTATTATAAAGGTTTTATATGGAAGCAAATTTAACACCCTCGGATAGTACTCGCATTTATTTTTTCCCATGAAATAAAGTTTTCTAGCTAATCAGACCGTCCTCTTTTGCTTTCTGTAGGTACTGATTTTTTACCTTATTTTAAGGACCTACCACGGTCCTTATTGTTTTGCACTGCAACTGTGTTTTGATTTGCTTGTCTCATCTCTTAAGTTGTGACATCTCTGATGCTTTGTCACAGTTGTGGGTCCACTGCCTGGGGCAGGAGCACGGGCACAGTAGGTCCATTGGCTCAACACAGCAAAGCATGCCTGGGGTACGCTGCTTGAGCAAGGCAGGTCTTTCTGCAAAGTAGAGAACTGCCTGTAGGAAGCAGATTTTTCCCTGTGAAATCTTAAACCTTCCACTGGTTACTGGGAAACGGGCTCAGTGACTGGCTTCTTGCCACACTTTGTAAGCCTCTGGAAACTACATTTTGAAAACACAACTCCTTCTTTGTGACAGCCATTAAATAATGCATGATGCACTGAGTATAAATTATTCAGGTATTTTGGTTTTTTTTTAGAAAATGTTAGGAGCACTTTCAATTTCAAAATATTTTTGATATTCATGACACAATTGTGTTAGTCTTTAAAGGCTTCTAGTCTTCCTGTCGAGTTCTATTCAAGGGTCAGGGCTTGAGCAGTGAATGGTACTGACTAGGCAGGATCTGGTCTCTGAGTGGCAGGGTGGAAGATGGAGCATTATTTTTAAAAATAGACAGTAGCCTTTATTTTAAGTTAATGAGAGAACTGTGATCCAAGAATTTGGGTCAGACTCTTCTGCTAGGAAAAAACATGAGAGGTCTTTAAAGTGTTTATGGGAAATGCTTATTATGAATAAACTATGGATTTCAATTATTTTGGACCAAAACCGCTTATCTTTTCCCTCCACTTTCCACAAACTTTTTGAAGGGTCATACTTCACTTCTCTGGAAGTCTTTACTGGGGGCCAGTGTGTGGAGCAGCCAATTGAGCTGCCACCTGGAATGCCAGCATCCCATAGGAGCACTGGTTTGGGTCCCAGCTACTCCACATCAGATCCAGCTCCCAGCTAATGTTCCTGGGAAACCAGTGGAAATTGGCCTAAGGACCAGGGCTCCTATCATCCATGTGGGAGACCCAGATGGAATTTCTGGCTCCTGACTTTGGTCTGGCCCAGCCTGGCCATTGTGACTATTTGGGCAGTTAACCAGCAGATGAAAATTCATTCTCTCTCTCTCTCTCTCTTGCTGCCCTTCAAATAAATGACTCTTTTCGCTAAACAGATTATTTAGTGGAATTAGCTATTGGTACAAGCAGAATTAGAAATTTTTCTGGCATAACCAGGATCTTTTGATACCACAGTCATACCAATCTCATCTGCTGCAATACCACTACATGCTGAATCGATCACATTTTATGAGATTGACTCTTCTCTGTGTTTCAGGAAATTAGAGTTGGATTTTTACCTAACAATGCTCAGAAACTTTCATTCTCTGTATTGGGTAGAGTTGAAAGAATTATGACCTTAACAAAGGACATGGTCATTAAAGATTGTCCACGTATACTTGAGTATCCCAACACTCTACTAAGGGACTTAAGCAAAGAGAGATTTTTTTCCTTGAGGGTAATTTATAATACCTAGATGAAGGTTAAAAAAAATCATTGACTTAGCCCTTAGATTTCCTTAAAATTACTTTCCAGTACCTGTGGATTTTCTGAATTCTGTCTCCATGGCCTTCCCAGCCCGACCACAGGAGAAGTCTCTCATTCAGAGTCTCTGTGCTCCAGCTCAGTGGTTTGATCTAATGGTTGTCCCAGTGTATGTGGTCAACCGCAGTATATTTCATCAATTGCAGAACTGTAATGTAAGTTCTAGAATAACCAGTCTTTGAATTTTTACTTCATCCACATACATGAGAGTTCCAAGAGTATATTTATATTCAATGCATTTTAAAACTTTTCTCTATATTTGAATTGCACCAATAGACAGAAGCCTAGAAAATAGGATTGAGAAAAGTTGCCATCTTTTGGAAGTGAATGGAGTTTGATGGCAGAACTACTGATCAAGTTATAACTCCAGAGGCAAGTATTCTACATTTTTTAATGCAACAAATCACAATGATTTATGTGTCCAGGATATAGATATCAAATCTAGTTGCATGGGAAGATAGATATATAAACAGAGAAAAGTATATGAGTATGATGAGCTCTATGGTAGAAATTAGATCTGTGAATGTATACAACAAAGACCCTAATCCAGTTGTTTGTTGGTTTTAACAATAAACCTCTGAGTGTCTAACATGTGCCAAGCACTGAAGCACTAATTTTTATATATGCATATTTGTATACACACACAAACATATATAATATTTAATCTTGACTACAGCTTTATGTACTTGTTTATTTCACAGCCAATAAACTGAGTAGAGATATTGATGTTACCATCAAATCTGAGCACCAACGTTAATGCCATCCTCTTATTTGCCATTTATCATGGAGTAAGATCACAGCAAGGACTTTCTGACACCAAAGTTGCCTAGAATTAGAACCATACTTGGCATAACTCATGTCCCCTGACCCAGACAAAGGAGGAGGACTGACTACAATAAACCTTCTGAGCTAATTACTTAGTGGCAAGCTGCGATGGCAAAACCACAAAAGAAAAGAGCCAGAGAAATGCTAATAAAAATATGCGTCAGTGTAGCCTCGGGTCATATGGTGTGAACGTTTGCAGGGCTTTTTATTTTGTTTTGTAGCCCAAGTTCGATGCTATAATCAGAAATATGTAGCACATTTAGAACAAAGGAAATATGTACTCACCAAGGCATAGAGACTGAGCTGCCAACCAGACAAATCCTAGAAATGTGTAGTCACTTAGCAGGCAGAACACAGCCACAGATGTTCCTAATGTACAAGACGGTCTTGGTGTGTACGCATCCACATTTACACAGGAGGCTTCACTTTCAATGCAGCATAAAAACGGGGGGATGAAATGCAAATTATAACCTTCCCATGAAGAAATGCAGTATCTTATTCTTTGTTGTTGTTGTAGTGACTAAAAGTGAACACAAACTTAATCCCTGATACAATCTTTGTATCTCAAAGGTATAGTTTTGACAACCATCCAAAGGCCAGATCCCAGGGATTCTGAAGGTTTTATTTCTTTCCACATCTTCAGTGACTACCCATCTTTTCTGAGATTCCATTCTTCACAACAACTTGGAGCTGTTCGGGGACCTATATATTCCATTTGTTAGTGACATCCTTCAGAATGCACCTTTAGTTCCCAACACAAGTTGAAGCTTAATAGTATTTGAAACCTAATAGTCATGTTAGTGATTTTTTTAGGTAGAGATGCAATTCCTTCAAAAGAGAAAGCAACACTGAACTCTTTCTTTTGTTGGTTAAATACCAGCACCCAAAACTCTGCTCAAACCAGCAGGGGCTTATAGTCTTGATAGAAATGAAACTCCCCAATTTTATCTTTCCTTCTCATATTATCTCTTTTTTTTATATTTTACAGGCAGAGTTAGACAGTGAGAGAGAGAGAGAGAGAGACAGAGAGAAAAGTCTTCCTTCCGTTGGTTCACTCCTCAAATGGCGCTGAGCCAATCTGAAGCCAGGAGCCAGGTGCTTCCTCCTGGTCTCCCATGTGGGTACAGGGGCCCAAGCAGCTGGGCCATCCTCCACTGCCTTCCCTGGCCACAGCAGAGAGCTGGACTGGAAGAGGAGCAGCCGGGACTAGAACCCAGCGCCCATATGGGATGCCACCACTGCAGGCGAAGGATTAACCAAGTGAGCCACGGTGCTGGCCCCTCTCATATTATCTTTCTTACATATTTCCATTTCTGATATCCTGCCTCCTTTACTCACCTCCCAGCTCCAGTTTCTGGTGCCCATTTCATGGAAACATTGTTTGAAACGAGCTGAGAGAAAATGATCCTCTTTTTTTTATTCCCTACCCAATTCACACACTCACCTGTCCTTTCTATGCCATTTCTTAAAATATTTCTTTATTTACTGATCTAAAAGAGAGAGAGGCACAGATCTTCCATTCACTCCCCCAGATGCCCACAACAGCTGGGGCTGCATCAGAGTGAAGCCAGAAGCCCAGAACTCCATCTGGGTCTCTCACACGGGTCGCAGGGGCCCAGCCACTTGAGTCGTCATGGGCTACCTCCCAGGGTGTGCATTCGCAGGAAGGTGGAATTGAATGCAAAGCCAGGACTCAAACCTAGGCAAGCGCATGGGATGTGGGATGCCAAGCAGTGTCTTAACCACTGTACTGCATGCCTGCCTCCTATGTAATTTCTCACAGGTGGCCATGGGGCTTGTGTGTCACCCTACCAAGTGAGAAGGAAACACAGCTACAACTTTGTTACAGGGTCTTCCCTCTGCTCCACCAATTGCCCCGATAAGTCTCCTTAAAATATTTTTGTTGACCTCCAAGTCACCTTCCTGGAGCTAATTCCACTCATGTACGGTAGCTGGTCCTCCACATTGTTTAAAAGCTGCCCTTTTGTCCCCCTGTTTGTTTTCTTACTTGCTTTGTTCCCTCATAGGCTACATTCTCCATTTCCCTAGACACTCTCATTTGATCCGTACTCTAGATTTTTCAGCCAGATTTTTGGGGGTTCTTTATTGTCTTATCAGACCATCGAATCTCAGGCATTGCATCCCAGTTACCTCCCCGCTGCAGCCATGCTTCAACTGTGACTCGGGATGACGTTACACTTCAGTATCCTTCTCTTCTCAGAAAATAAGTCCCAGCTTCTCTTCGTGTAGACCTCTCTTCCTATGAGCTTATCTGAGGACCCAGGTGTATGATGTGACCTCGCCTCTATTCTTTCTTCCTGTGTGTGTGCCTCAGTCCGGTTTGTCAGGTTCCAATTTTATTGGTTGTTGTCCCTTTTACATTTTGACCCATGGCTATGGAATTGCAGAGCAGAACTGAGTTAAGCACAGAACCCAGTAACAAGCATTGGCTGAGGGGAGAGCCTCAGGAATGTGACAGACCTGGAGAGGCTCTGCCCCTCGTGAGACCATGGCCGGGTTACTTAATCTTTCTAAGCTTCAATTCCCTCGGCTGTAAAACGGTTCCTCATGAAGTGGTTGTGTAGATTAAATGAGATAAGCTGTCTGGCACAGTGTCTGGCCTGTAATGAGGCCTCATAAAATGTTAGCTGCAATGGTATTTTAATACCAGCAAAGAACTTTTTACAAATTAATCTAGATGCAATTGCGACAGTAAGCATCTTCTCTGCCCCCTACTCTATTGTTAGGAGAAAAAAAATGCAAGGTGATCTGGGGCTGCATGGATGCTGGAGAAATAAGCAGAGGTTGAGAGCAGGAATGGCTGCTTCCTAACCAAGTGACCACCCAAGGCACTTTCTCTCTGTGTCTAGATGTCCTCATTTGTAAATATGAGGGATAATAGCACAGATCCCTGTAGGAGCAGAGGGATGTTTTACCCTTCCACATGCAACATTCTACAACAAAAGTTGGGTTCACAAGAGAAAAGCATAGCAAATTTACTTAATCAAACTTTAATGTGACACAGGAGACTTCAGAAATGAAGACCCAAGGGAAATTGTCTGTCTTTACACAGATTCAGGGAAGAATGGACAGACTTGTAAACATGTGACTGGGAAAAGAACGTTACCCGATGACCCGATGGTAATAGACCAAGGTTGGGGGGTGGGGACCCCAGCAAAGCCTGTCTGTTCAGATTCTTCTTAGACTCTCGATGGGATTCTTTCGTCCTGGGTATAGAGCAGGCCACTGTTGTCACGTGAAGATCTTTAAGGAAGAAAGGGGAAGGTCAAAAATGTTTCAGGGTTGTATTGCTTGCTTTGGGAAGAGGAGTGCTAGTTTCCATGATCACATAAAAGGAGAGGAATTTTGGTGTGTTTGAACTGTTTTGGGTCAGAAAGAGGGCCAGGAGACATGAGGGCGGCAGAAGGCTTCTGAGACCCTTCCAATCTCTTTCAGTTAAAAATACTCAGCCCATGAAGGTGTCATACGGCGGAATATTATGTTCTGAGCCCTGCATCCAATGGTTGGTTAGGAAGATTTCATGAGTTAATAAATGTAGGTCAATGCCTGGAACATTAGAAACACTCAATGTGTGTTCATTATTGTTGCTGTTGCAAATTCCTCAATGTGTTCACATTTGATAATTCCCACCAATGGCACATTTTCTAAACACATCAATTCTGGGGTGTTGAAGTAATACACAAGATTTTCAGGTAGTCCACATTTGGGGATAGACTTTGGAAGAGGAGATCAACTGAAGACAACTTTTAACCTCTATATAAAGAATTTGGTATCTGAGAATGTTATGGTGATGCTTTTACAGTGGTAATTACTAGCAACTATTTGTTGTCTATTGAATCTGAATATAAATCAGAATGTATAAGTGAACAAAAGACCCCTTTCTTTTTGGAAAAAAAGTCTTTCTGTGTCTCCCACATTTTCCATAGGGAGCATACATTCATTTCATAATTAGTAAAACAGTCGTTTTTAAATAACAGAAATTGTATAAAACCTAGCCTTTCTCATCCTAATGCCAATCTCCTCTTTAATGTATTGAGCCCTTGCTGTATGCCTGACTTATTTCTTCTCTACTTTAACAGAGAACCATGTATTCAAAGTTGTGCAAAAGCTCTGTGAAGTGATTTTGGTGTCAACTAAAAAGTTTGTGATGTGACTGTATTATGCCATTTAGAATTGCAGGTTAATTCACTGAGAGCCCTGGGTATCAGTATGTAATTTCAATAAGAAATTTTGAAGTACTTCAATGATTGGTCCTCAAAACAGGGTCATGCTTTTATCCTCATTCATAGGCATCACCTATCAGGGAATCAAAGGGTGATAGTGGGTAAGTGTGTTAGCTAGAACAATGGCCCCCTAAGATGTCGATGCCAGAATCCCCAAACCTCTGCTTATGTTGCCTCACATGGAAAAATAGGATTAAGATTTAGGATTTCCAGGAGAAATTAATCTGAATTATACTATAAGGTAGGGGCGCAAGAGGGCTTAAAAAACTAGAAAAGTTCTCAAAGAACCAGAGATGATTATGCGAGGGAAGGTGCTATAAACTAAGAAGTGTGGGAAGCCTCTAGAAGTTAGAAAAGGCAGGAAAATGGGTTTTCCCATTGTGTCCAGAAAGCAATGTAACCCTGCCAACACTTTGGCTTTAGTTGAGTGAGACCCATATCCAACTTCTGATCTACACAAATAAGATAATGTGCCATGTTTAAGCCACCAGGTTTGTGGTAGTTTGTGCTAACAATAATAGGAAACTAATACAATAAGTAAACATTGCAAAAGTCCTACAGGAAGCTTAAGGAACTCGCATGAACAGTAATGGGGAAAGCTCACTTGTTGATTGTTCAGAACGTTAGAAATGAAGACATAGGTCTGAAGTTTACTGACAGATGAAAAAATAACTTTTTTGAGCAAAAGGAACCAGCACAGTATGAGCCAAGGGATCTGTGAAAGCTCAGATTTTACCCTCTACTTTAAACAAAGGAAAATGATTTGACTGTGGTCAAGAAGTAATTCGATTTAAAGCCTTGAATTAAAGTGTTGTCCCCAGCTGTCTGATTCTCACTTAGCCTTACACAGGAACTGTAGCTATGTTATGTCATGGGTTTAAGTATACATACCTGTGAAATAAAGCAGTTTTTAGTAATACTATCACTTTTGTTAACCTGGTTATTAGCAAGATACAGATTTGATGTATTTTTCAAGTTAATGGTGCTAATGATTTTTCACTGTGAGAAAAAAAAATTTCATAATTAGATTGCACAGAAGCTGTGAATTCATGGCAATGTGGCCAGAGAAAAGAAAGGAGAGGTGTGAATGAAAAAGGAGGGGGCACAGAGTGGATAATGAAATGACACCCAGCATTTCATGGAACGTTCACTAGGGGAGGCCATTCTGTGTTACATAGACTGCTGAAAACACAGTGTCCCGTCTTGCTGCTGTTGACGTCTCTTCCAGGTGGCTGCTTGGAGAATCACCCCTAAGACCAATGGAAGGTGGATTTCACTGTGATTCTAAAGTACAGTGTTTGTACTGTAGGAACCTTTGGGGGAGAGTTTTATTGTAAATTATTATAAAAACATACGTTGATGTGGAGATCAAAATTCAAGTAGGGCAAAGGTTATAATAAGTCTTGCCCTGCTATGGTACTACCCACCCCACTTCCAAGTTCGAAGAACCTTTTCTGATTTTGTTTGTCTTTTTCTTTCAGTAGTTAGCTATACAATGCCAAAAAAGACACACTTACCTTTATTCTCTGCCTGTTTTGAATTGAAGACCTTAGTTCATTAAGAATAATCCTACCTCCCCCCACCATTTTATTTTTACTTATATTTTTATTTTCAGATGTTCCATTGGTAAATTTCATAATTTCAAATGTTATAAACAGCCATGTTTTGATTTATTACATTAACCCAGCGCTTCAAAATGGAAATTGGTGTTCCCACAGGGCTTTCTGTCCTCCACCTCTGCCCGTCTATTCTTTAGCTTGTTTTGCCCCAGTGCATCATCATGTTTTAAAAATTTCTTTAAAAGCAAAGTTCCATGGGAGAGAAATTTTGAGTATTTACTTGTCTGACTCAGTGCTTTAATTTTACAATCAATTAGAATTTCTCTGTCTATAGAATTCTAGATTCAGCATCATCCTTTCTGAACTTTGGAGGCCTAGGACCTTCTTTTTCTAAAATCCAAGGTTGCAGCTAAGCACATCCATGTGATTCTCTTCTCTACGTGATCTGGGTTTTATTTTTCAGAACTTTGAGGCTCTTTTCTTTATTCTTGATGTTTTGGATTTTGTGAGTCTTCCTTCTTGTGTCCTGTCCAGTGCCTGTGACCTCTTTATGGAAGACTGGTCTTTTGGAAAATGTTTTCTTTTGTTATTTCTCTGATAATTTTCCCTCTATTTTTCCTTTCTCCAGGAACTTCTGTGATAATGATAGTTTCTTCCCTCCTTTTTTCTTTCTTTAATACATTTTCTCCTTGACTTTCGTCTTTCTTTCACTTCAAATCTGGTCCTCTTCTAGTCCCCTGAATTCTCTTCAACCCCTTGGAGTTCAGTTTTCTGTTACACCCTCTTCTTTTTTTTCCTTGAACTCTTAATTTTCCTCAGATTCCTGCTGATCTTTTCTTGTTTGTTCATAGTTGAAGTGAAGGATTAGATTGGTTAAGATAGGGAGTTGGTATCGATTCCTTTCATCTTTGTAGAGATCTGTCAGCAGGGGTGGATCACCGTACTGAACGTGAAGCCCGAGTGTGAGCTCTGTATTTGTGGATGAAATGGGTGTCCATGAAGCCATCAGTTTTGACTGCATGGCTAAGCAAGGTCAGGGGTTGGAGCCCCCAGTACTCAGGTGAGGAGGGTCCTCCTGGGATACAGTCCCCTCACAAAATATCTCAGCTCCATTCCTGCTTAGTACTTTAAACTTCAGATGCTAACATCCTATACAAACAGGGCATGATGAAAACCACTAAGCCTTTCTTTACTTTGATCTTTAGACTATCATCTGTCTCTGGTCTTCTCCTCAGTCACACTTTTTGTTTGGTTTTTGTTTTTTTTGTTTGGTTTTTGTTTTTTTGACAGGCAGAGTGGACAGTGAGAGAGAGAGAG
The DNA here is from genome assembly GCF_033115175.1 of Lepus europaeus. Taxonomy (NCBI): domain Eukaryota; kingdom Metazoa; phylum Chordata; class Mammalia; order Lagomorpha; family Leporidae; genus Lepus; species Lepus europaeus. The sequence goes on along the minus strand of NC_084837.1, from coordinate 17,717,441 downwards.
AAAGGTCTTCCTTTACTGTTGGTTCACCCTCCAATGGCCGCCGTGGCCGGCACACCGCGCTGATCTGAAGCCAAGGGCCAGGAGCCAGGAGCCAGGTGCTTCCCCTGGTCTCCCATGCGGGTGCAGGGCCCAAGGACCTGGGCCATCCTCCACTGCCTTCCGGGCCACAGCAGAGAGCTGACCCAGTCACTTTTTGTAGCTTAGAACACAGAGCCCCTTGGAGATCATGTGTGCCGCATGGCCCACACTTCCACTTCAACCCTCTCCTCACCCTCTCTAACCTGTGCCTCTCTCCACTCTGGATTAGTCATCAGAAGGTTTCCAATTGTCCTTTGTTTTCTAAAAATACATCTATATCTTGTCTTTATTTCATACTTTCTTTTATAAGCTGAACCGTGTCCCCCCCCCCCCCCAATATATGTTGAAGTTCTAACCCCCATCGTGTGACTGTATTTGAAGATACGGTCATTATAAAGGTAATTAAGGTTAAATCAGGTCATTAGACTGGACTGTAACTTAAAATGACAGGTGTCCTAAAAGGAGATGAGATTAGGACATAGACATGCCTACACTGAAGGCCATGGGAAGATACAGGGAGGAGACAGCCATCCACAAGCCAAGGATCGAGGGTGAGTTTTTTCTGGTAGCCTCTGTCTTCCACCTCCACGACTGTGAGGAAATACATCTCAGTATGCCACTTGGTTCATGGTACTTTGTTACGGCAAGCATAGCAAAGCAATAGCCTTCCCGTCCTTGGACTTTTGAAAATGAATTCCTCCTTACACCTCTTTACTACAACTCACTGTGGTTTGAGGAGTAGAAGGTAATGCACGTTTTCTATCTTCTAAGCCCAGTGTGACTTCGGACTGGCTGTCCCCATCTTAGTCTGTTTAGGAATTGGAAGAGGATACTCAATGATAGTAGAAAGCTATTTCTCACATTTCTGGAAGCTCGGAAGTCCAAAATCAAGGTGCCAGCAGATTTGGTGTCTTGCGAGGGCCTCTGGGTGCATAGATGGCCATCTTTGCTCATGTCCTCACAAGGCAGAAGGGTGAAGGAGCTCTCTGGGGCTTCTTCTGTAAAGTTACTAATCCCATTCATGAGGGCTCCACACTCATGACCTAATCACCTCCTAAATGTCTCACCTCCAAATATCATCACAGCGCAGGTTAGTTTTCAGTGTATAGAAATTAACATTTGGTCTAGCAATCCCTGTGGAAGACTATGTATAGAAAGGCTAGGAGGCCTGGGGTTTGCTTCATTCTCATGGATAACCACAGTGATAGTTCTCATTTCCCGAATCTTTACTATGCACCAGGCCCTGTGCTATGGCCTTCACAAAGAGCTTCTCATTTAATCACCCACGCACTCTAGAGGAAGATATTGCCGAAGATATTGCAAATGAGAAAACTGAGCCACAGAAACAAAATGAGCCCTGGTGACCAATTAGCTTGACATTTTAATGACAGAAAATTTAGCCTGGATTTAATTTCTTGATCAGATATTTGTAAAACTTTAAATTTTGAAATCCTCTTAGAATCTCATGTTTAACAAAGAGTTATTTGAAGGAAAAATTATTTAACTGAAATTCAAGACAGTCTGTTTTTGCCATCATTTGTACTGCTAAAGTTAATCACTAGTCTCCTATTTTTTTTTTTTCACATTTGGCTAGCCCCACTTGGAACATGAATTGGACAGATTTTCATAGTATTGCTTTTGATTGACAGCACTGGCTTAATGGAGGGTATAAGCGATGGGGGCGGAGGAGCTCAGAAATTCTCCTTTATCTTTCATTCACTTCAGCAAAGTTCCATGTGTGAGTATGGCACAGTCTCTACCCTTCGGGGAGATAGGAGGTGCACAAATAACCCTGAGAGGAGAGAGATACTGTTCAGTTTCTTATCAGCTTCTCTCATGGCCCTAAAACTAGAAAAATAATTAAAACTTTACTCTGCTCTCACAGTTCCTTGATCTCAGCTTCAGCGACTTTTGTCTCCCTTATTTTTTAATTTCACAATCCCTTGGATATATCCTAGCTCCAGTAATATTTCCATCTTTGACATTTTAAAAGCCAACTGAAGCTCTCGCACTCTTATTCTACAGAGCCGTCTTTTTGACTCGTGAAGTCTGTGGCCTTGGGAAGCCCTGCCACTCTCAGTTCAGCAGCTTTCCTGCGGCTTCCCTTCATTCCCAGTCCAGCCTGATTCATTTCTGCAATTCCTTCAGTGTGCATATAGGCTCCTTCACTTCTCTCCCACCCTGAGTATTCTGTCATTCTGTGCATTCACAACTCACACAACTTCTACAAAATTCCTTTGCCTACCAATAAATGTATTGGTTCTTTTAATACAACTTAGTGAGTATCTAGACTGCACTGATTATTAGATGTAGTGGTGAGCAAGAGTGACACGCTTCCCATTCCTAGGGAGCTTACACTTTGGTGATGGAGACAATGCATGGTCAGCCCAGTCCTATGCGAGCTGCCAAAGTCAAGCACACAGCCAGGCAGATGCCAGTGCCGCTCACGTGGTCTCCAGTCTCAGTGAGGTCCGCAGGGTGCTCATCTTCTTAAATCACCTTTGGTCTACATCGTCTCTTGTTCCTTTTAACAACTATTCTATGCCACTCGTGCCCTTTTTTTCTTTACCAGCCACAAGGCATCTTGTACCGTCATGGTCATGTTTACTATCAAAATGATCTCACCTCACCCCTCTCTCGTGAAAAGAGGTTATCAATCACAGACTCCATTGATTTCAAAGCTCCTCTCTCTCCAGAGGGAAGCATTTATATCACTGCTTGTCACTCCCACCATCATTCTTCCTTCCTGATCAAGGTCAGCCTCTCCACCTAGCTAATTCATCTCATTTATTCTGGTCACAGACCTTTCTCTACTATTTTTCTCTTATATCCATTATCTTCAACCCTTCCCATTAGTTCCTTCCTGCCAGCCTAGAAATGCATTTAATTTCTCATGTTCATCCTTTAATAATAATGACTATCATTTATAGAGCATATGCCACATGCCATACACCTACCCCTCATCTAACTTAGTCCTCACAACAACCTGCTTGGTGGCAATTGCTGTCTCCAATGAGCAGAATTAGAAACAGACAAAAAGAGAAAATGTACTTTTCCCAGGCTTACATGGCTTGTTGAGTAGACAAACCAGGGTTCAAGCTTAGGTCTGTTTGACTCTCAACCTTGATTCCTAATCTCTGCTTTCTAAAAGAAACTTCCTCTCAGCCCTTTCTAATTGCTGCCTGATCTCTTTCTATCACAGGTAAACTTCTTAAGAGAATGTCCCCTTTCCCTAGCCTCTTTAATCAGGCTTTTACCCAACTATTCTACAGAGCTTTGGCTGACGTCAACTCCCAGGTCCTAAACCCAACCTCAATCTTCCAGAAACTTTATGCAACACATGGCATATCTGGCCACCTGGAGTTCTTGGCTTCCATAATTGTTGCTCTGTGCTGGTTCTCTTATCTCGTAGCCATGTCTTCTCAATCTGTCTCTTGTCATTCATCATGCATTAGAATTTTTCGAGATTCTTTTCTTGAGTTCTCTTTTTTTCCTTTCTCCTTTATCCCTTGTTTGGCTGATAGTGAAGATTCAAGATTCTCTCTGCATGATCTTTATTCCCATCTTTCACTCCTAAAACTGTCTTCTAGCTCTGGCACCATTTGAAACCAAATAGTGGAAATCAACTAAACCTGGCACAGTGAGCTCTATGTCAACCTCAGACAGTGCTATTTTGGTTCAGGGGTGAGACAGAGCTAGGGAGCAGGAAGGAAGTGAGCAGGCAGAAATAGGCAGGGAAAACCGTTCTGGACAAACAAGGCTATCTTGGTCTGCTTTGTGCTGCTGTAACAGAATGCTTGAGACTGAGCCTTGGTAAAGAACAGAGCTGCTTTTAATTTACAGTTCTGGTGGCTAGGAAGTCCTAGGTCAGGAGGTCCATACCTGGTGAAGTCACTCTTGCTGTGTCGTCCCACGGCAGAAGGTGGAAGGACAAAGGAGCAGGAGTGAGAGAGTTGTGACCATCAGCTGTTTTATGATCAGGAGAGGGAGGGGCAAGGGAGAACTCAGCAGGGGGCCAAACTCATCCTGCTATTAGAAACCCACTCCTCCTATTGTTTCTCGGCCTTTTGGCTAATCTCAAGTGTAGTGTAGAAACCCACTCCTGAGATAGCGACATTAATCCTTCCCTGAGGGCAGAGCTCTCACACCCTGATCACCTCCTAAAAGTCCCACCTTACAACACTGTTGCATTGGAGTTTACTTCTCAACACATGAGCTTTAGGGGACGGACTCAGGCCATAGCAATGGCTTTGAAAGGAGGCTGGAGAGTATGATCCTTAGAAAGCTACCTTCATCAAGAAGAAAGACAAAACAGAGGTGGGCACGTTTGCTGAGGACGAAGATACCCCTGTCTATAAGGCAAGGCCACCTGTAGGAGAGCATAGGTGTGGGGGATATTGCTGCAGCCAGTTTTGCAAAATGTGACCTGCCACAGGGACTAAGGTGAGACATGACACTGGGGAGCAAGAAACACTCCAACATAGGTGTCTTGTGTGGGAGAGAATAAAGAGCCTCCGTTTGGGAGGATGATGTGTCAGGATGCAGGCATACTCAGGGAAGCCAGCTGTCAGTGCAAGGAAATGCAGGGGACCCTCCATTGCAAGGGAATGGAGAGCGTATAGGGAGCAGTCTAATGATCGAATAGGGGACTTGGGTGCTCAAAGGAGGGAAAGGCTAAGTTATTGATTTGGGGACATAGAAGAACAGGGTATTATGGTGACAATGATTCCTGGAGAATATATTAAAGGACCAGGCGATTGATACTCTGCAAATTAGGTGATAAGAACATAAGGATGAAAGGCATGCATGGGTCTAGTTTTAACTATCTCCTGTTGGAAGGTTGGCATTGGACTTAAAAATGTGGGTATCTCAGCTCCATGAGCTTGAGTAGTTTCAACCTGGCCCCAGAGGTTTTAGGGTGCAGGCCTGGAGAACATAGGATCCTGTGGTCTTGGAGCATCAGCCTGGCCTGATGTGCTTGGGTGAGTGCAGCATCTTCTAATGTAGGGGAGCTTTGGAGGCCACGCCTAGGCCTCACTCACCTCGCTATCTAGCACAGTGTTAAGTGTATCCAAGCACTTCAAGGAGGCTGAGTAATTTAAAGAATAAGCGGCAGAACATGGATTCAAGCCCCAGTCTGCTAAAGCCAGAGATTTCACTTACAGCGTGCCACCTCAATCCTCCTGGTACACATAACCAGAGAGCTAACAGGACATTTCCTCCTGGATTATGTGTGAACAGCACAGAACACTGATAGAGGCTGACAGTTTCTCAGGGAGCTGGATCAACATAAACATTTCAATCCTATATTTCAGGCCAAATTACATCGAGTCAGTCTAATCACTAGAAATCTGCTCCATTCCACGCTGCCTGAGGCATATGGCTTCCTTTCAAAATGTAACAAAAATCACAGACCTGTAGGTTGAATACTATCCTCAGGATTGATAACAATGTGCTTGATTAACAGCTGCTGCCAATTAGACAGATAGCTGTGGAAAAGAGAAGTCTCAGGAAGCCAACGCGTGCACACAAAGCATGCCTCACAATTTAGGGCCATAGGGGCAAATTGACATGGTCTAAAAAAATACGTTTGAGAGATTTTGTTTAGGGGAATAAAGACTATTGCCTTAGTAACTGTTGCCACCATCATACCATCACCTACAGTAGAAATAAAAGCCTCTCACGAATATATTCAGCTTGTAATGTCAAAAGTAAACTGTTGCAAAATATTACTTTCCCATTAATTCAAACTAGGGCATGCCCAGCTCCAAGGAAACACAAATGTACTGCATCTGAGAACATAAAGCTCCCATATGAGAGAATCATTCATGGTATCAAAAAGCATACACTTTTTCAAAAGAAATATTTCCTGAAATAGTGAGTTTCCCTCAGATATTTAAAATACAACTTGATTTATAAAAATTTTGAAGTTACAGCAATAATTTTTTTCAAAGGAAATAACAGGATGAAATAAAAAATGCCCACACATTAAATGACAGCCATATTATTTGATCAATAACCCCACACTAGCTAAATTGGTTCGATTCAGTTACATTTTTACATTTCTTTCAGGATCCAAAATCTATTTTGTTTATTGAAAATATTCCAACATGAAGATTGATAACTCTTAGACAAACAAAACCTCCGCTTGCCACAGTAGCATCTGACTTTCTAAATGCGATTCCGTGCTGGAGGATGTTAGCCCAGTAGATAAAATACCAGTCTGGGAACAGTAACAACTCGATCTGCTCACACCTCATTCACAAACTGCTCAGTTATTTTTGGCAACACACTCAGTGTCTCTGAATTCAATTTTCTCTTTTGGACAAGGGATAATAACTATTTGCCAGTTATGCAACTCAGAGGGTGTCAAGCATTCATAAAATCGTAGGTTCTCCTGGGCCACTGCAGACAGAAATCAGCAGCTTTGTTCTTTTGGGTTTTGGAGTAAGAAGCTGGGACTCTGACAATTTGGGTAAGTGTCTGGAGGGGGTTGGCAAAGAAGAAATTCCTATCTAAGAATGAGGGCAGTCACAAGATTCCAAGAGAATAGTGGCATATAATACTTTAAAATACATTTTAAATCTCTTGCAAAGCATTGTTCTTTTTGGGTGTCTCATTTGTGATATTAAACATGCCTTCTTGCTCAAGCTTAACATCCTGTGACCTTTTGGACTGAAAGGGTAAGGTGACATCTGATTTTCGATAAATATTAGGATTTCCTATTGCAGCTCAAAATCCTCCAGTGTTTTGTTCCCTAACATTGCAGATTTCAAATCCACCTTGAAAAATTTGCTGAATCTGACTTAGTTTCAGTTCACAATGTTCCCTTGTGTGAGACTGAATTGCCCTCTGTGAGCTGGAAGACCAGGAGCTTAACCACAGTTCCTCTTCACACTGCCCTGAACAAGGCTCAGCAGCCAGCAACCCACATCTTACTTCCAGTTTAAAAGTCTCAGAAAACTTCAGAAAAGTCAAGAATCAAAATATTGGAGATAAAACCCATCGAACACAACAAATCAGCCTTCTATTCTAAGACCTGCTTCCAGTTGGATGCCCTTCGGTACTTGCCTGGGTCAAAGTGGAGCGTTCCTACATTGTAGAGGAGAACCTGCCACATTCCAGCAGAGGGTAGAAGATGGGCATGGCGCTCCTTGTCTCAGTGGAGCAGAGGGGGAAGGCCAAGGGAATGCCTTACTGGTCAGTCAGTGATGGGTCCCACATGGCTTATTTGCTTCCTGGTCTTTTCCTACTGTCAGAGTCCGGGCAACTGCTGGGGTATAAGCGGATCGGCCAGGCCTTCACTCAGATGAGTAAATGCATACTGCATTCTGTTCTTTGCCTGAGATCCTTTTATTTATTTATTTGAGAGGTGGAGACAGACAGACAAAGGGCACTCGCATTCACTGGCTCATTCCCCACATGCCCACAAAGGCCATGGTTGGACTGGTGCAGAAGCAGGGAGCTGGGGCCTCAGTCTAGGTCTGGACCTCCACAGGCTGGCAGGAACCACAGCCTCCCAGGGCCTGCACTGGCAAGGGGCTGGAGTCAAGTTAGAGCCAGGGATTGAACCCAGGCACTCTGATGTTCAGTACAGGCATCTTAACCACCTGGCTAAAAGCCTATTCCTGCCTAAGATTCCAACAGCGCTCCGACCAGTGCTGAGAGCCCCTGCGCCCCTGCTTTGTCTGCATGTTATCTGTGGGGCAGGACTGCTGTCCACAGTAGGAGACTCCCTCCTCCTCTAATCCTTTCCCTCGTACCTTGTCGGTCTCCTTGGCTTAGTCCCGTAGCCTTGTGACCCTTTCTCTTCCTTCGAAGTTCCTTCAACCTCCTCTGCACAGCCTCTGGCCGGGATGAGCGTTCTCATTGTGGGGCTTGACAAGGCTGAAAGCGATCTCGGAGACTATGGTTGTGCGGGGGCTTTAGGAAAGTGGAGACCACAGGAAAATCAAATCCCTTACAAAGTTCATTCTGTGACTGATTACACCCGAAGAGGGTCAGACTCTGCTCAGCCCTCGGTTTCATAAGAAGCTTTGCATTCTATTCCTTTATTATTATTTATTATTGCCCAGGATCTAGGAAAAGAAGAGGGGAACTTTTATCAGCTTCCAAATGATAACGTATTTGTATAGCACTCTATGCATTACTAAGTTCCTCCCTAGGTATAACAGATGCCTATAAAGTAGCACTGAATTTAAGACTGCGCTCCTGTTGTACCTTCTCTTGCACTTCTCTGTTGCACCCTTCTCTTGCAGCATCTTGTGTGGTAGGCACACTTCTGGGGTTCTTGCCAGCTCAGATTGTGGTTTCTGCATAGTTACCCAGCTAGAAAGTGGCAAAGCTGCGGTTGGAACTCATGCCTTTTAACTCTGTCTAGTAACTTTTTCTGATCTGTAGGCTTGCATCATACAGCCAGGTATCTGTTTGTGATGAGCTTCCCTTGTTTGGGGAGGCAGGCATGGAAGTCTTAGGTACGAGAAATCGGATTAGCTGTTTCCTCCCTTCAGCTCTCCTGGCTTCTCCAAATTTTTCTTCAGATAGCAAGTTGCTGTGTGTGTGTGTGTTATGCATTTAGTTTCCATCATCATTTTTAAAAATAAGTATGTGTCTTTTTTTTTTAGAAAGATTTATTTATTTATTTGAAAGAGAGAAGGAGAGGCAGAAAGCTGGGGGGGGGGGGGCGGGAGGGAAGCAAGGAGGGAGGGAGGGAGGGAGAGAGAGAGGTCTTCATCCACTGGTTCACTCCCCAGTTGGCCACAATGACCAGAGCTGTGCTGACCGGAAGCCAGGAGCCAGGAGCTTCTTCCAGGTCTCCCATGTAGATGCAGGGGCCCAAGCACTTGGGCTGTCTCCTACTGCTTTCCCAGGCCATTGCAGAGAGCTGGATTGGAAGTGGAGCAGCCCGAACTCAAACCCGCACCCTTATGAAATGCTAGCACTGCAGGCAGTGGCTTTACCTGCTACACCACAGCGCCTGCCTTATGTATTTCATTTGTGCCATACTTGTGTTCTGGCCTTTACTTTTTTTTTTTTTTTTGACAGTGTGGATAGTGAGAGAGAGACAGAGAGAAAGGTCTTCCTTTTTGCCCTTGGTTCACCCTCCAATGGCCGCTGCGGCCAGCGCATCATGCTGATCCAAAGCCAGGAGCTTCTCCTGGTCTCCCATGGGGTGCAGGGCCCAAGCACTTGGGCCATCCTCCACTGCACTCCCGGGCCATAGCAGAGAGCTGGCCTGGAAGAGGGGCAACCGGGATAGAATCCGGCGCCCCAACCGGGACTAGAACCCGGTGTGCCGGCGCCGCAAGGCGGAGGATTAGCCTGTTAAGCCACGGCGTCGGCCTGGCCTTTACTTTTCCTTACCAGGGCTTTTGTCATATCTCCAAAACTGGCATACATTGATGCCTGAAGCATGACTTTTCTAAAACACAAATTTGATCCCAAAAGTCCGTGGCTTAAAACTTTCCAGTGGTTCCTCTTCACCTGTAGCAGTGTCTCCAAACTCCAAGATAACACAACGAGAAAGAGGCCATGGTCACGTAGTGTAGGTATTTTCTAGAATTTTGTATTATGTCAATTTTTAGAATATTTTTAAAGGCAATATAAGTATTTTCTGAATCACCTAAGTGACTTATCACAGGCATAATAAAATTTCACTGCATCACCAATGTGTTTGAGATCTTGTCGATGCCAAGTGCCGTATCTTTAAATGTCATGAATTAAAGCAAAATGAACAGAAGTGGACTTAATTTGTAATGGTGAGTTTGATCCACACGAAGGCCAGAGGCTGTGACAGCAAACTGTTTGAGGGGAGGTTTCCAGGACAGGTGCTCTGATAGAAATCTGGGGTGAATTTAGTTGCTCTGTGACATATTGCAGGGCAGGAGTGCCTAACTAAACTGCAAACAAAACAGCAGTAAAATCAGCACCTTCGTTCCTTGTAATACTTTCCCATATTGACTGGTGTCTTCATTTTAGTAAAACATTTAATACAATAAAAATATTATTTGGAATTTTTTTTGATACAAACAATGTTGAAATCTATGTGTAGCATTTTCATGGTGCAAGTTTTCCATTTTAAAATGTATTCTAGAGGCAGAGACAGAGTGCTCCTAGCCATTGCTTCACTCCCCAAATTCCCACAATGGCCAGGACTAGGCCTGGCCAAAGCTGGGATCCAGCAACTCAATCCATGTCTCCATGGGGGTGACAGGAACCCAATAAACAGCCATCACCCTTGTCTCCCAGAATCATCCTTATCAGGAAGCTCAAGTCAGGAGCCAGAGCTGGGTAGCAAACCCAGGCTCTTGGATACGGGACACAGGCATCTTAACTGGTGTCTTAATTATGCAACTAAGCACCTGCCCTTCCATGAGCTGTTTGAAGACCCTTCATTTGCACAGACTTTGAAATTTCTTACACCAAAATAAACATCCATGTTCTATGAACTTTTGGAAGGACCCACATTTGTGCATGTATGTGTGCACATATACACTTGTATATCAGTGTGTATCAGGGAGTCAGGAATAAATGTTTTCCTTTAGAACAGGGTTTGTAAACCACATAAGAAAACATCCATGTTATCTAGTGCCCTAAGTCATTCTGAGATCTGCTCCAGCCTCTTCAGTGTTGTCTGTCTCCGCTCTGCTCCTCTGTCATTCTCATTGCCCTTACTTGTATCCTGTTCACTTGAGCACTTCTTCCTTTATTGATCCTCTTCCTTATGGGAGGAACCTGGAAAAATGCCAATAGTCTGATCAATTTTGCAATGATAACTGAGCCGGGAAAAGTCTGTGTGAGTCCCCAGGCAGGCGCAGCTGGTTTCAGCAGCCAGGTCCCCATTTCCGGAAAGTCGCTAACAAGTGGTAACCAAGGTGTGTGAGTTTCCCCACCTGGGCTCAGACAGAGGTGCCGACAAGTAATGAAGTCCCCAGATAAGAGCATCAGCTTCACAACACTGGAGAGTTTGACTGTGTTTGAACGTGTTACTATAAGATAATGAATCTGATGCCCCGACCGGGACTAGAACCTGGTGTGCCAGCATCGCAATCGGAGGATTAGCCTGTTGAGCCGCGGCGCTGGCCACCTTCCTGTTAACTCTGAGTGCACCTTGTTTTTAACTGACCTAAGCTATAATTGGTATAATCCATCCATACCCTTCTGCTAACAATCTCTTCCTCTGTCCTCAGCAACCAGTTCTGTCTTCGGTCTGCATCCTGTTCATCTACTCGTGTTCCTTCAGCTTCCTTGCACTAAAATGGTCTGTTGTGTGTTGAACAGTGTCCCCTAATCCTTGGTGCCTGATGTGACTTCACTTGGGAGTTGGATCTTAGCAGACGTAGTTAAATGGGATCATGGAGGTGAGCCCTAATCCAATCTGTCTAGTGGCCTTATAAGAAAAGGAAAGCGTCATGTGAAGGCACACAGGGACAGCACAGCCATGCGATGATGGAGGCAGTGCTGGAAGTGAGGCATCCGCAAGCTAAGGAACACCAAGATCTGCTGGGAAAGCCCAGAAGCTGGAAGAGGGAGAGGCGAGGGAGGATTCTTCCCTGCAGACGTCAGAGGGAGGATGGTCCTGCCAACACCTCGATTTCAGACTTGCAGCCTCCAGAACGGTGGGGCAAGACATTCTTGTTGTTTTAAGCCATTTGGTTTGTGGCAATGTGTTGCATCAGCCCTAGGAAGTTAAGACGTGGCCCACGGGATGCTCTAACAATCAAAATACTTTGGTATGTTCTTTCTCCAGCTAATGACTTGTAGGCTGGTGTGTGAGCCATTTCTCTGAGTGCAGACAGGGAAGACATGCTTACCACAAGCATGTGGTCCTGAATCACCCGGACTTGTGTGGAAGGTCGTCCATGTGCTGCCAGTCAGCCCAACAGTGCCCATCAGTCTGGATGGTGCTGTCTGTGGGTTTGCCCCAAATGGGCACATCACTGTGCCTCTTTGCTTTTGGTTTCTGGGGACTTGACAATGAAGAGGCTGGGATGTTCCCAGGAAGGAGTCTCATGGACACACCCTCCCGTCCAGGCTTGCCCCCTCTGCCTCTCTGCAGGCGACTCTCTGCTCATAATGCATTCGGTAAGGAGCATGTCCTTGGGCAAACTTTATCCCCAGTGGAATCATCTGATGAAGTGGGCTTTGTGAACTGCTCGGGAGGCTTCACATGCTTGATTACTGCTCATGAGGTTTCCATTTCTTCAAGGAGCTTAATGAGGTTTTTCTGGGGGGCAAAAATCATAAATTTCCATTTTTTAGTAGCTCTACCGATAGGAGTACAAATTGAGCATCTCTTTGACAGCCCAGGAAACAATGCTTCTCATTGATTTCTCTTGTGAGATAGCAATTCATATGTCACCTGGTCTGGTGTGTCTAAGAAACATGGAGAAAGTATAATTAAATAGAATATTAATTATCTTTTAAAATGTACATAGTTTAAAAGGCATAATTTCTCAGTTTTGCAAAAAAGAATGTGATACTGTGCCTTGAACAGGAGTCAATTTCAGTGGCTGAAGGAATAATTTTCTACCCTTAAAATATCTGCATTCATTTGATTTTATATGGACATGATTATAAAGGAAAGGATTTGTTTGAGTAAATTCTCACTTACTAAAATGTATTTTTCTCTCTCCCCACAAGTCTTCCTTGATTTATTTATTTATTTTCGGCTCTTTCATTTAAAAGCACTTTTATAACTTAAACGATTCTAACCAAATTCACGGTTGACAGCCAAGTGCTTTAATAACTTTCCCCTTTAGTTTAATGGCAAATGCATCTGTGTGTGCTTGCTGCCTGTCAGATCACCCACAGTGGCATCCATTTCTCTAAGGAGGCTGAGAATATAAAAAATATGCAATCAGAAGCATTCTAAATGAAACGGCAAATTTAGCCGCTGGAATGTGCAGAATACTAATGAGCAGCCTGCCAGCGCTGCTGCGCACTCCGGCATCACAGGCTGTGAGTAATGACCTTGCTCAAGACTTAAGCAGGAGCAGTCGCGGCAGCGGCAACAAATAGATGCCTCTGATTACCTTCCAGCCTCGCAGCCTCTCCAAGGACCTCGCCGTTAGTCCCACACCTGGGAACTGCTGCCTCAATTCAGGTCACGTGTTTGCTTACCTCTGGGGGTGCAGCACAAAGGAGCTGGGAGCTAGAGGACAACCTTCGACGTCTCCAGCTGTCTGGCTTCAAAATGCCTTCCTCTGTTTATTGACAAGCCCTTGCATTCGTGTTTTAAAAATTAAATGAGGCATCTATTCCCAACTTTCTCTGACTGCTTACAACCTTGAAAAATAAATTAAAAAAAAAAATAAAAAATAGGAGATCGTGCTAGTGTTGTGGCACAGCAAGTTAAACCACTGCCTGGGACGTCAGCATCCAGTTCGAGCACCAGTTCAAGTCCCGGCTGCTCCACTTCCAATTCAGCCCCCAGCTAATGTGCCTGGGAAAGTAGCTGAAGGTGGCCCAAATATTTAAGTCCGTGCCATCCCTGTGGGAGACCCAGATGGAGTTCCCAGCTCCTGACTGCGTCCTAGCTTAGCCCTGGCCGTTGCAGCCGTTCAGGGAGTGAACCAGCAGATGGAAGGTCTCTCCTTGTTTCTCTGTATCCCTGCCTTTCAAATAAACAAACACATACATCTTAAAAGAAAAGGAAAGCATCTCTTAACATCTGCATTCTATAAAAAGCAAAAAGGACTTTCTTAAGCTGAATCAAGTGCAAGGGTACATGGGGCCGGGGAATAACATCCTAAAGACCGCCTGGCCCAGTGCAGGTACCACGTGGAAATACAAAGCTTCACTATCGGCAGGGACCACACTCGGCCAGCTCTCTTTCATACAACAAAGCTGAGAAGTTGCTCCTGTCTCGTGTGCTCTTTTTATACATGAGAAAATGATTCCCAGATCATTTCTTTAAACACAGTGGCTGCCAGGCTCCAAGATGGCCCCCAGCGACCCCAGCTGCCTAATGCTTATGCCTTTGTATGGTTCCCTCCCCCACCGTGCCGGGAATGGTAACCCAAAGGATGTAGCAGAAGCAATAGCACGTCACCCAACCTGGAAACAACCATGGACTCAGACTGGCTGAACAAATGGTGGTGTGTGACTACCATCTGAACAGTGGAGAAAACTGGGTTTCATTAGAAAGGAACCTGCTGTGACTAGTCGTAACAACATTAATGGGTCCCTCAAACAGTAGGTCGATTGGACAAAGCCAGACACGATAGAGCACTTGATTGATGGCTGGCGATCAGGTCAGCGGGGCCATGGAGGAGCTGAGGACTGACTCTGAGAGGGCAAGAGGCAAGGTTCTGGGTTACAGAAATGACGCGTGATTGATGATCGCGGTGATTACGGCAGCAAATGCGTTTTGAAGTCACACCTCCATGCAGTTAAATTCTGTGTGCTTGTTATATGTAATTGTAACTCTACCAAACTGATCCGAACGTGTCACTCTACTTTCACTACCGTTTTCCTTTTTAGAGAACCTCTCATGTGTATCAGAGCCCCATTTTTGGTGAAGTTTTGGGGTACATATTTTTAGCTGCCTATAGTGAGTGAGATACCAAAAAAAAAAAAACATTGATTTTCTTTGTGATAACTTTGATCTAGAGCTTTTTCTTCCTGATTCAGTGTAGTTCTTTTATTTATTTATTTATTTATTTGAAAGTCAGAGAGGAGAGGCAGAGAGAGAGAGGTCTTCCACCCACTGATTCACTCCCCAATTGGCTGCAATGGCCACAACTGCACCAGTCCAAAACCAGGAGCCAGGAGCTTCTTTCGCATCTCCCACATGGGTGCAGGGACCCAAGGACTTGGGCCATCTTCTATTGGTTTTCCAGGCCATAGCAGATATGCTGGATTGGAAGTGGAACAGCTGGGACTCGAACTAGCACCCATGTGGGATGCTGGCACTGCAGGCAGCGGCTTTGCCCGCTACACCACAGCACCGACCTCTCAGTATAGTTCTTTTTCCACTGGAGCCCATTATGCCCAAGACAGTGTAATCATATTACCTAATCAAATCAATGCCCATTAATTGTTATTTGAAATGAAGGCAAATCATTGCCAATTTAATTATCCTATATATCAATATTACATCTTTTGCTTTCCCATATAAAAACTCTATGGTTCTATGAAACTTTTTAATTAAGGAACCAGGAAATAATTTTGTCTTTGGCTTTGTGAGTGACTGCTATGACATCAGCTTTCATAATGTTCTCATGTGTTTCAGGAGATAATAGTGCTACTAACACTGACCTTCTTTTTCAGACTGATGTGAAAAATGACTAATTATTGCTGGCAAGATGCCCCAGCATCATAGGATCCTCTGTGAGTGCTAGAGGACAGCGATTAGCAGGGCTACCATCTCACAAAGTTGGTGAAACTTGCTGAGACCGTCAAGCCCAGCGCAATAAGCAAGTGCTGCTGTCTTTGGCATCCTGAGCCAGGATGGCTTGGGAGCACCGTGCTTTTTCTGCCTTGCCTTCCCTGAGTCTGAGCCGGCCTTGGGCAGGGCTGATTTGAAGTCCCAGTCTCTGGCCGTCTCTGTCTTCACAGCAAACATGGGTGGACTGCACAGCTCCAGCCCACTGATTACACAGGACTAAATCATTGTGTCCCAGCTGAGCCCGTGACACCCTCCTGAGCAGAACCTGGTCTCTGCTGTGGGGGCGGTGTCCACTTAGCCGGTCCCTGCTTCTCTGGTACTTTCTCATCAGTGATCCAGCATGCACTCCAGCAGAGAGGGTGAAGAACAGAACTTAGCCCCCAAGTGCCTCCTCCACCTGCCAGAGTAGCTAGGGTTCCACTATTAAGGTTACTCTGTGGAGCTAAGAATATTCTTTTTAGATGGCTAAATTCAAGTGTAAATTCAAGTGTAAGTTCAAGTGTAAATTCAAATTTACAGAAAGCAAGTCTCTGAGAAACTGGGACACACACTTTTTAAAAACATTGTATCACTAAATGCTTGCATGCTTATTACCGAACATTTGGGGTACAAAACTTATGCAAAAGACAATAAACATAATTCTCCTTCCTTTATCACATCTTACCATATTTTAACAATTTTCTCTATATAAGTTTACGCCCAATTTTTTAAAAATAACATTATATTGCATAAGTGTTCCTTTGTCATTAAATGGTCTTTGAAAAAAATGATTTTTACTAGGTGTACAATATTTCGTTAAATTTAGTTATAATTTAAGCAATTCCTTATTGTTGATATTTATACTGTTTTCTAATTTTCTTCACTGTTAAAGTAGTGTTACCTTGAACATTATATATATATATAATATATACATACATATGTATAATATATTTACATGTAAGAATATTTGTTTATACTTCTGATTTTCTTAAGATAATTTTCCAGGAACTGAATTAGTGGTTCAAAAGATAAACTTTTTTGAGGGCTTCCTTATTTTCAAATAAATTTTAGGGGCCCAGCATTGTGGCATAGCAGGTGAAGCCACCACCCACAATGCTGGCATTCCGTATGGATGCTGGTTTGTGTCCCAGCTGCTCCACTTCTCATCCAGCTCCTTTCTAATGGCCTGGGAAAGCAGCAGGAGATGACCCAAAGGTTTGGGTTCCTGCCACCCACAAGGGAGACCCAGATGAAGCTCCTGGCTTTGGCCTTGGCCTTGCCCAGTCCCAGACATTAGAGCCATCTGGGGAACAAGCCAGCAGATGGAAGATCTCTCTCTGTGTCT
Source organism: Lepus europaeus (assembly GCF_033115175.1). NCBI lineage: Eukaryota > Metazoa > Chordata > Mammalia > Lagomorpha > Leporidae > Lepus > Lepus europaeus. The sequence continues at coordinate 17,700,648 of NC_084837.1, read as the reverse complement.
CCCCCTCTCTCTGTGTTAACTCTGACTTTCAAATAGATAAATTTTAGGGATTAGATTGTGGCATAGCAGGTTAAGTCACTGCCTGTTACATTAGCATACTGTATGGTGCCAGTTCAGTCCCAGCTGCCCCACTTCTGATCCAGCTCCCTGCTAATGTGCCTGGGAAGGCAGCAGAAGATGGCCCAAGTGCTTGGGCCCCTGCTCCCATGTAGGAGACCTGGATGAAACCTTCTGTCTCTGGGCTTTCCCATTTGGGGAGTGAAGCAATGGATGAAACATCTCTGTCTCTGTCTCTGTCTCTCTCTCTCTGTTAACTTTGCCTGTCAAATCTTCCAAAAATTTTTTAAAATAAATTGTAAATATTTTCAATCTATAAAATGATGTTATGGTATGCAGGTATACAGTAGAAATGTTATTTATATGGAAGCAATTCTATTACTTATAGTTATCTTTACGTGTGTGTGTGTGTGGGTGAAAAGAACAAGCAAAATCAGCTCATTTGCCATTAATCTTTTATACAATACCTATGGTCCCCCTGTTATACATGAGCTATCTAGATCTGGCCATCCTACACAAATTTTGCTACTTTGTGCCACTGATATCTATCTGCCATCTCTTTCCCCACATCTTGTCCCAGCAACAATTGTTTTTCTTTACCTCTTGACACATAATTTGGTTTTTGAAAATCCCTTGAGGGTATTTTAAAGAGTTCTTAGAAAAATGAAGGCCCAGCACATGGAATAGCGGGTTCAGCTGCCACCTGCCATGCCAGCATCCCATATGGGCAGCAGTTTGAGTCTCAGCTGTTCTACTTCTGATCCAGCTCCCTGCTAATGTGCCTGGGAAAGCAGAAGATGGCCCAAGTGCTTGGGCTCCAGCACCCATATGGGAGACCTCAATAAAGCTCCTGACTCCTGGCTTGGGCCTGGCCCAGCCCTGGCCGCTGCAACTGTTTAGGGACTGAACCAGCGGATAGATGATCTCTTTCTCGGTGTCTCCTTCTCTCTCTGAAACTCTGCATTTCAGATAAGTAAATAAAGCTTTTTAAAATGTTCACCAAATATTCAAATTTATGTTGTTTATTTTGGTGCAAAATTTTGAAATCCACGCATAATTTTTCATAGCACAGTCTAAGAACTTTTTGAAATACATCCACATGAGAGGATGTAATATTTTTCTTTCTGTGTCTGGTTTATTTCAGTTAGTATAATGTCCTCCAAACTCACCTGTGTTATGGTAAATGGCAACATTCATTCCTTTTTAAAGGACAACTAATACTCCACTGGAAAACCATTGCAAAGTTTCTCCTCCATCCTTCCATCAAAGAACACTTAGGTTGCGTCCATACGTTGGTTATTATGAGAAATGCTGCAATGAACATGGAAGCGCAGTGTTATGAAGTGGGCATTTCCGTTTCCTTAGCGTGTGCACAGAAGAGAGATTGCTAGATGAACTGGGGTCTCATAGTGATTTTTTTCTTGCATCTTCCTGACGATGAATGATTTTTAGCATCACTTGAGTCCTGGTGATTTTTATGTCTGCTTTTGAGAAATGTTTTTAAGTTCTTTGCCCATGACTCAGACTATTTTCTCACCTTTGAGTTATGCGAGTTCTTTATAAATTTTGGATATTAACTGCTTATCAAAATGTGGTTTGCAAACAGTTTGATGCAATACTATTCACTTCTGCTTTTGTGGTCTGAGGTTTTGGGATGATGGCCAAGAAAACCATCGGTAATGCCAGTGTTTAGGAGGTTTTCTCCTAGGTTTACGTCTAGGAGTTTTATAGTTTCTGGTCTTCTACTTGTTTATTTTATCCTTTTGGAACTGTTTTTGTGTATGGTGTATGGTGTAAGAGTCCAATTTTATTCTTTTGCATGTGAAAATACAATTTCCCAGCATCATTTATTGAAGAGAGAATCCTTTTCCCCATTTCATCTTCCTGGTGACCTTGTAAGAAATTAGTTCACTTTATCTGTTTGGATTTATTACTAAACTCTCTATTCCGTTCCACTGGTCTATGCATCTGTTTTTATGCCAGTACCATACTGTTTTGATTATGATAGCTTTGTAATATAATTCTAAGGCAGCACAATGCTTCTAACTTTATGTTTCTCAGAATTGTTTAATTTATCGGGATTCTTTCATGGCTCCATATGAATTTTATGATTGTTTTTTCTATTTATGTGGAGAATATTATTGAGATTTTATAGGTATTAAGTTTAATATGTATAGTTTGGGACTGAATGGACATTTAAACAACTTTCTTCTGATCCCCAAATATGGGTTATCTTTCCATTTATTTTACACGTGTTCTATATATGTGTCTTAATTTTTTGTCAATATTTTATAGCTCTTGTAAATAGGTAGTTTCTGCTGATGCTATTATTAAAGGGATTGGTTTCTTGATTTCCTTCTTAACTAACCCATTATTTGTATATAAAAATGCTACTGGTTTTTGAATGATTATTTTGTATCCTGAAACCTTACTGAATTCATTTGCTAACTGTAACATGTGTTTTCTAGAATCTCTAGTTTTTTTGTGTATGGGATCACGTCTTCGAAATAGAGATAACTTATTTCTTCCATTCTGATTTGAATGCCTTTTCTTCTTGCTTGCTCTCTTTCTCCCCTTTCCTTTCTTTTCTTTTTCTTTCTTTCTTTTCTTCCTTCCTTCCTTTTTTTTTTTTTTTCTAGTTACTTGTGTTAGTGCTACTATGTTGAATAGAAGTAATGAGAGTAGCCATCCTTGGCTAATGCTTTGTGGAAAAGCTTTCAGTTTCTTTCTCATTGATTATAATGTGAGCTGTGGCCTTTGTAGGTGAGAACATTCCTCTGAACCTACATTGCTCCGTTTCTCTTTTCATCGAGAAAGGACGTTGGATTTTATCAAATGCTTTTCCTTCCTCAGTTGAGATGTACTTTTTACCTTTTAGTCTGTTAATGTTATATATCATATTGATAGATTTGCATCCATGAACTGGTCTTGCATGTCAGGATAAGTTGCACTTGGTCATGATGTATAATTTTTTGATGGGTTGTTACATTTGGCTTGCTAATATTTTATGAGGGTTTTTGCATGAAAGAGAGGTTGGTCTGTAGTTTTGTTTTCTTGTGATGTCTTTATGTGGCGTAGGCATCACGGTGATGCTGTTCTCACGAAATACACTTGAATGGATTCCTTCCAGTGCTGTTTTTTGGAAGAGTTTAAGAAGCATTGGTATTAATTCTTCTTTGAATGTTTGGTAGAATTCAGTCATGAAGTCATTTGATTGTGAGCATTTCTTTATTGAGTGGTTTTTTGATTACTTCTTCAATCTTTTATTTGTTTTTAAATTAATTGATTTGAAAGGCAGAATTTCAGGGAGAAAGGGACACACACATACTCTCTCTCTCTCTCTCTCTCACACACACACACACACACACACACACATCCTGGTCTCCCACGCTGGTGGCAGAGGCCCAAGTCTTTGGGCTATCTTCTGCTTTCCCAGGTGTGTTAGCAAGGAACTGGATTGGAAGTAGAGCAGCCGGGACTCAGATTGGCACTTATATATGTCTACACCACGACACCAACCCTAATCTTTTATTTGCTATGGATATGTTCAGGCTTTATGTTTCTTCCTGATTCATTCTTGGTAGGCTGTATTTTTCTAGGAATTTATGCATTTGCTGTAGGCTGAGTTTTTTGTAATATAATTAATAGTCGCTTATGATCCTTTTTATTTCTGATGTATCTGTTGTAATTTCTTCACTTTTATTTTTGAGTTTGCTTATTAGAGGTTTCCCTTTTTTTAGACTGCCTAAGGGTTTGATAATTTTGTTTGTTTTCACCAAACTTCATTTTATTGATTATTTTTGTGGTTTTTCTGTCACTGTTTGACTTACTTCTATTCTTTATTTTTCCTTCCCTTTGATAAATTTGGGTTTTTCTTTTTCTGTTTCAATTGGGTATAATGTTAGACATTCACTTGTTATCTTTTTTTTTTAAAAAAAGATTTTTTATTTATTAATTTGAGAGGCAGAGTTGCAAACAGAGACAGAGAGGTCTTCCATCCGCTGGTTCACTCCCCAAATAGCCACAATGGCAGGAGCAGGGCCAATCTGAAGCCAGGAGCTTGGAGGTCTCCCACATAGATGCTGGGGTCCAAGCAGTTGGGTCATCTTCCACTGCTTTCTGAGGCCATCAGCAGGGAGCTGGACTGGAAGTGCAACAGCCAGGACTCAAACCGGTGCCCGTATGGGATGCTAGCACCATAGGCAGAAGCTTAACCTACTGTGCCACAGTGTCAGCCCCATCTTTTTTTTTTAATGTAGGCATTTATTACTCTGAGCTTCCTTTTTTTTTTTCTGTCGGTTTTTCATAAATTGCTTTGATTGTATTGAGGAATGTTCCTTCTATACCCAATTTGCTTAGAGTTTTCATCATGAAAGGGTGTTGAATTTTATCGAATGCTTTCTCTGCATCTATTGAGATAATGCTATGGTTTTTCTTCTTCAGTCTGTTAATGTGGTGTATCACATTGATTGATTTGCGAGCATTGAACCATCCCTGCATACCAGGGATAAATCCCACTTGGTCTGGGTGGATGATTTTTCTGATGTGTTGTTGTATTTTATTGGCCAGAATTTTATTGAGGATTTTTGCATCTATGTTCATCAGGGATATTGGTCTGTAATTCCCTTTCAATGTTGCATCTTTTCCAGATTTAGGGATTAAGGTGATGCTGGCTTCATTGAAAGAATTTGGGAGGATTCCATCTTTTTCGATTGTTCTGAATAGTTTGAGAAGAATTGGAGTTAGTTCTTCTTTAAAAGTCTGGTAGAATTCAGCAGTGAATCCATCTGGTTTTCTTCATTGGGAGGGCCTTTATTACTGTTGCAATTTCTTTTTCAGTTATGGGTCTGTTTAGGTTTTCTATGTCTTCCTGGTTCAATTTACGTAGGTTGCATGTGTCCAGGAATCTGTCCTTTTCTGATAGATTTCCCTGTTTGCTGCCATACAAGTCCTTGTAGTAATTTCTGATGGTTCTTTTTATTTCTGTGGTGTCTGTTGTTACGTTTCCTTTTTCATCTCTGATTTTATTGATTTGGGTCTTTTCTTTTTTTAGTTAGTTGGGCCAATGGGGTGTCAATTTTGTTTATTTTTTTTAAAAAAACAGCTCCTTGTTTGGCTGATTTTTTGTAATGTTTTTTTTTTTTTATTCAATCCTGTTGATTTCTTCTCTGATTTTAATTATTTCTCTTCTCCTACTAGATTTGGGTCTGGGTTGCTGCAGTTTTTTTAGATCCTTGAGATGAATTGAAAGCTCATTTATTTGGTGCCTTCCCAATTTCTTGATGTAGGCACCTATTGCTATAAACTTTCCTCTCAACACTGCTTTTGCCATATCCCATAAGTTTTGATTTGTTGTGTTGTTATCCTTGTTTACTTGCAGAAAGTTTTTGATTTCTCTTTTGATTTCTTCTATGACCCAGTGTTCATTCAGGAGGCATGTTGTTCAGTCTCCATGTGTTTGCATATGCTCTAGGGATTCCTGAGTTGCTAATTTCCAACTTCATTCCTTTATGGTCTGAGAAGCTGCATGGTATGATTCTAATTCTTTTGAATTTGCTGAGACTTGCTTTATGGCCTAGTATGTGGTCAGTCCTAGAGAAGGTTCCCTGCACTGCTGAGAAGAATGTAAAATCTTTAAATGTAGGATTGAAAGTTCTGTAGATATCTGTTAGATCCATTTGGGCTATAGTGTCGATTAAATCTGCTGTTTCCTTGTTGGTCTTCTGTCCAGTTGATCTGTCCATTTGTGAGAGTGGCGTATTGAAGTCCCCCAGTTCTATTGTATTGGAATCTAAGTCTCCCTTTAAGTCCCTTAACATATCTTTTTAAATAAACTGGTGCCCTGTAATTAGTTGCATATATATTTATAATAGTTACATCTTCCTGTTGAATTGAACCCTTAATCATTATATAGTGCCCCTCTTTGTCTCTCTTAACAATTTTTGTGTTAAAGTTTATTTTGTCTGATATTAATATGGCTACACCTGCTTTTTTTTTTTTTTTTTTTGGCTTCTGTTGGCATGGAATATCTTTTTCCAACCTTTCACCTTCAGTCTGCATGCATCTTTGTTGGAAAGATGTGTTTCTTGTAAGCAGCAAATAGATGGGTTTTTGAACTTTCCTCTTAAGAATGCTTTTGCTGCATTCCTTGGGTTTTAGCATATTGTGTTTTCAATGCCATTTGTCTCAAGATATTTTTAAAATTTCTCTTTTCATTTCTTAGACCCATTGGTTGTTCAGGAACATGTATGTTGTTTAATGTTTTTATGAATTTTCTGAGATTCCACATTATTTATTTCTAGTTTCATATTACTGTGGCCTGAAATGCTACCAGATATTATTTCATGCTTCGTAAGTTTGTTATGACCTAACATACGGTCTAGCCAGGACAGTATTCCGTGTACTGGAGAGAAGTGTGCACTAAGCTGCTGTTGTGTGGAAGGTTTTGTACTCCCATGTGTCTGCAAGGTCTGTCTGGTCAAAAGTGCCGTCCCAGCCCAGTATTTTCTTTTTAATTTTCTGTCTTATTGATCTATCCACTGTTGAAAGGGGTGTATTGAATTCCCCTACTATTATACATCACGATTTCCCCCTCTGTGTCCACTAATATTTGATTTACATATTTAAGAGCCACAGTGTTGTGTGTGTATATAGTTATAATTAGTATATCCTCCTAATGAATAAAATCCTTTATCATTAACTATGCCTTCTTTGTCTTTTGTGATTGTTTTTCACTTGCTCTATTTTACTAGTTAGGTGTAGTTACCATTTGCATAGGGTATCTATTTCTCTCTCTCCACTTTCAGCCTGTGTGTGTCCTTAAAGTTGAATAGAGTTACTTGTGAACCCCGTAGAGTTGGATTTAGTTTTGTTTCATCCATTCAGTCACGCTATGTCTTCTGATTAGAGAATTTAATTCATTACATACCAGGTTATTATTGATGATTAAGGACTTATCACTGCTATTTTGTTGTTATTTATTTTCTGGTTGCTTTGTAGCTCTTTTATTCCTTTATTCCTCTTGTTTTCTTCCTTTACGATTTGATAGTTTTCTGTGGTGCTATGTTGTGATTGCTTTCTCCTTATCATTTAAAAATCTGCTATAGTTGTTTCATTTTGTGGTTATCCTGTGGCTTACATAAAAATTTATATTTATTGTCTACAATTTTGACCTGATTATGCTTAAATTCTGTTTTACAGAAAACTCTAGATGTTTCCATTCCTTCCAACAATTTGTGGTTTTGATGTCACAATTTATATCTCTTCATGTTGTATATTCCTTAAACATGTGTACATTTTCCTGACTGCTACATCTCTTAGCTTTCAAGGTAGAGAGGTGCACAGGCAGTATTGCATGTGAACTTGGGGGAGATCCCTCAGCTGAGCTCAGAAGCTGGGAGGATTTCAGGAGTTTCTAGTAGCAGAGACTGCCGCTGTCTATGGGGCTTCGAGGATCCTCTTACCCTTTCCTGGCAGCGAGAAGCCCTTTGGATTCTGAGCTGATGAAGTGATAGAGGCAAGAGGTTTCCTTCCCTCCCCGATGTGGCCATCCTGGCTTTCGGTGGTTTACAGGATTTCTACAGCTTCTTTCTCCAGTGCTCTCTTTTAGTTTTTCTGGCCAAAATGTAGTTGTTTATTTGTGGCTTTGTTTTTTGGGGTAAGGGTGAAAATGCCAGGAGTTTCTAGTTGGTCATCTTGCTGATTTGACTCCAGAGGGGATTCTCAGATTAATAAAATACTCTCCAGAAATTCAAATTCTCATTAGCATATCTCCTTCATGCTGTTTTGATGACTTTGAATATTATCACTTAAAAATATTTACTTTTTGGAGGACAGGTGCTAACAGTTAAGATACTGCCTGGGACATTGTATCCTATCAGAGTTCTGGGTTCAGTCCCAGCTTTTTGCTAATGCACACTCCGGGAGGCAGCCGGTGATGGCCCAAGTGGTTGGGTCCCTACCTATGTGGGAGACCTGGCCTGGCCCAGCCGCAGCTGTTACAGGCATTTGGAGAAAAAAAAGTGGATAGAAGCACTCCCTTTCTCCATGTACCTCTACCTTTCAAATAAAATTAATGTTTAGATATGCTTATTTGGGGGATAGATAAAATTCTTATTGGGCTCATTTCAATTAATATGGTCACTAGTAAAGTCAGAGATTTTAATGTAATTGGTGTACCTTTGTGTATAAATCATTGATTGGCTTACTTGTTTTTTTTTTCTTTTGGGTGTTCATGGGATGATCCCAATATCCTGGGGTAATAATTCTTAGTGAAATAAATAATCCAGGATTGGAAAGAGATTATTTTCTTATTCGGACTAGTTTTTTTCAGATTCTGGTGTTTGTGTACAGTTTCCTCAAATTTAAACATCTGCATTTAGTTTGCACTAAAGAGCTTTTGCACAAGTAGCTGAAGGAGCCCTGTGGACGGTTTCTTAATAATATTGACGGGGACCAATAACCACTCAGTGCGAGAACGTTCAGGAGTGGGAAGGTCAGGCTGCATCTCCAAAGTTTATCCTCGATGAAAATAGCTGTATTTATCAGCTGCTAACGTGATTATTGAATTCTTAATGTAAATTATCTCATTCAAGTTTTTCCAGACTCCAAGAGGTAGGTAATTATCCTCAACTGAGCAACTGAGGCTCAAAAAGGTTGAGTGACTTGGACTTTACGGAGAGTGAGTGACGGAGCTGGTATTCAAACTCAGTTTATTCTACTTTCAACCCAAAGTTTTAACTGCACGGTGAGGCAGCAGTGGGCTAAACCAGAAGCGAAAGCAGGCTGTTCCTGCGTGGAGGCCTGGCTGGCATCTCGCCATCCCGCCTCCTTGGTCAGAGGCTCCATGACCCAGGTGGAAGGGCAGGAGGACATGCAGGGGGTCCCCAGGACGGAGGCTGTCAGTGTTTGGAAACGGTGCCTTGAAATGGACGAGGATAATGCCAGCGCGAAGGGGAAATGCTTGCCTTGTTTAGGTGTTCTGCCAGCATAATTAAATGCTCTCAGTGCTCTAAAGCATTCTTTCTTGTCTTTCACAGACTCTTGGGACCCTTCCAACTTCGACAACTGCGGTACACACAGAATCATGCATTCAGGGCCTTTAGTGCAGCCAGGTTGGGGCAATCTCATAAAGCATGCCGGAATGGGGGAGAGGATAATCCCCCTGCCTGGAGTCATGTACAAGAGCTTCCACAGAAGCAATAGTCTCTTTGATTATTTTTTTTTCCATAGCTGGTGAAAGGATTTCTATGTTAGAGTTAAGCATGTGGTTGAACTGCTATTGAAAATATGTCAAGCCACAGAAAATAACTTGGGTTAGATATGTAGGAACACTCTGTCTGGTTCCTAAGCTCTTTGTAGCAGCTAGTTTATCATTATAGTGCATGGGGAGTATCTGTGTTTATGGCAGATCTGAAATATCTTTGTGTGGCAAATGAAGAGCAGCACGTTAAAAAGGGAAAGCTGCGTGAACCAGGGACGCAACGGAGAGATTACTCTTGCTCCAAGCAATATACTGAGAGCAGTAAAGAATAAATCTGTCTTTGCAAAACATTTGGAATACACTAAGCATATTGCTTTTGTTTCTTGAATTCTCCTGTAGAATCTACTTTTCATCATCTAAAGTGAGTTAGCTCTGCTTGAGGTCTGCACATGGCATAGATTTACCGCCGGAGTTTTGAATTGTTGCCGTCTCATAATTGTCCCATCATATAAAAAGCAATACTCTTAAGTCTGTTAAGGGATAATTGGTTTGCCAGTCTAATGAGCTTGGGAAAAGACTGGTTTTCAATGCAAACTTAAATTTCATTTAATTTAAGGATCCTTTCCAAAGTCTACTTTTATAAATATACTTACTATGTCTGCATCCCTTCTGAGATTTTTCCCCGTATGTGTAAACTGTGTGCCCATTTAACTGTTTTGTACACACAGTGCTAGTTTCTGTCCGGAGGGGCCCTTCTTACATGCTACTTGTGGGTATTTAATTGGCTTCTCCTGAATACCCACTCTCATGTCCTCCCCATCTTCCAGCGTCAGCTTTCCCTTGCCCTTTATTGATGCACTCTCTATAAGCATGACACATGGGGATGGTCCTCAGGAGAGGGACATAGGTTCCCTAGACCTAGGCTTATCTTCTGCTCTTATCTTCTGATCATTCTGGACATAGGATGTAGTGGTGTGTGTATTGCCATATCCTGCAACTGAGAGGTTATTTGAGAGAGATCAACACTCACCAATACCTCACGTCCAGATTAAACAATCTGTGTACCCAAAACCCTGGGTTCAGAAAGCACCTGAACACCCCCATGCTACTGTTGGAATGCTTGTGAAGTGATTGGGTATTGCTTTGGACAAACATCAGGAACATAAAAAGTTATCCTGTCTGCCATGGTTGGAACAAGACTTGGCTTCTGATTCATGCAGATGTTTACACTCCAGAGTTGTAAGTTAGTGGTACCCAGAAGGTAGAAATTTAAGTCAATGATGGTGTTAGGAGGTGGTCCTAGGGGGAGGTCCATAGGTCATTGAGGGTATACCCTTGGGAAGTGGTTCTCCTGAGAGGCGTGGTTGTAAAAGCCAAGTTGGCCCAACCACTCTGCTTCCTGGCTCGCCATGTGATGCTTCCTCTACACGTGCTCTACCTTCCAGCCTCACCAGATGGCCTGTCCAAAACCCCAAGCTCTGAATATAGACCTCTTGCCCTCATAAGTAGCTTCTCTCCGGTGTTTTGTCATAGTGACTAAACAGCTGATACACTGGTATTTCTACAGTTACTGGCTGGAGTGTCACTTTTGGGCTGTAGCTTTTCATGTGTGCTAACGAGGCAAGATCAGCATCATGGTTTGTGAACGCGGTCAGCACTCTGATTGGGCTAAATGTGTCTCAGCCTGCATCTCACAGAAGGACCAGTGTCCCTTCCCGGGAACACGCATGGTTTTCTCTTCCTAAGGTGGCTGAAACCTGAGACAGAATCTCCAGAAAAGGCAAAAAAGTGGGCTGATGTTTTAGCTCATTTTTCTCTTGGGCCCATCCTGCTGAGTTTCCCTGTCACTGTCTCAGTGTCTTTTGTTAATCGTGGCCTCATTTGATGTCATGGTATTTCCTCCAGCCACAACAGTTCTCACGACAATGATCTAAAACTTCTGTTATTCCAAAACGGAATGATTATTTCTTTCGCTTGAAAGAAAATTAAGGTGAAATGTTTTATTTCATTATGTTTCTTCATCTTTGGATTCAGCTGCCCTTTTCTTTAATAATTTACCCAATTTTCCTCCCCAGTAACTTTCCCCACCATGTTTTCTGTTTCTACAATGAATGTCAATGTAAAATGAGGAGCATTTTTAATCAACATGGTATTCAATTGATTCGTTTGGCAGCTTAAAATGGTGGGAGACAGGAAAACAGAAAAGTACATTGAAAATGCAGACTTTCAAAGACAGAATTCCTGAATCCCATCCTCATATGTCTCACACATCCTGTGTGTGGAAAGAAGATCATTGTACAATTCTGTGCCTTAGTTTACCAACCTGAAAAACAAGGTCTTTCTTATTTCTTGGGGATGCTATGAGGATAATGCGATAGCATATTTGAAAGAACTCTGAACACCAAGCAGGGAATACTATAATCGGTCTCCTATTATCTTGTGTTATAAAGTGGACTAGCATAAGAAATAATTAGGGACATGATGTGCTATAAAAATAATTGCATAAACTCAAGTCTCCTCTTCTTCTTCCTCATATCCCATTAGTATCTGCCCCTGATCAGGTAGAATAGAGTGGAACTACTCCTAGACTGGTTGGCATGGAAACTAACCCTAGAGCATGCTGGGAGCATGCAGGTAGCCCTTGGGCATAGCTGTGTGGCAGGTACAGTAATACCCTTTGCCTTAAAAAATAAAAAGCTGCTGTGGGACTTATGAATGCCTAATTTAACTAGAACTAGAATAATAGAAATATAATTGAGTTGTAAATATGCCTATTGTTCCCTCTCTTAAAAAAAAAAAAAGAAAGCATTAGGCAACAGAGACTTCAAATTAGCCTTTCTTGGCACATCACAATGTGCTGTATGAAGTTATTCAATGAAAGAAAGACTGATTCACTGTGATTATAAAGATTTCTGCTCATTCTATACCAGTACTTTCTCTGGAAAATTCTCCGCATAGTGAATCCCAAGAGCTATGTTTGTACCATCACCCACCCAATTGGAGTAGAGCTGAACTCCAGTCAGATTCTCTCTCCTGGGAATGTGGAATTGAAAATGATGAATTGTGTTTAGTCCTGGACTATTTGCTTAAATTATGCTGTGCCAAGTATATACTACCAAAGGTGAGTCTGGTGGCTTTTACTGCTAACTATATGTGTACAAGTTTATCTCTCTAACACATGAAATTATCAGCAGCAATAATTTAGTTTTACTCATCTGAATTCACCTGAACCCACCACATTGTTATCTTTGGCATTTTAAACAAGAGATGTGAGAGCTATGAGCCATCCTGAAGATTTTATCATTCGTTTTGGAAAACCAATGACTCCAGTTTCTACATAAAGAGTTGTAAGAGTTGTGAAGAAATGGGGTTTAAGTGAGGGTGGCATCTAGTGATGATGTTAGTCAACCTGGCAGGAAACAGTTGGCACACTTACTGCATAATTTGAAATTTTAATAAAGGGGCTATTTATAAAGAGCATGGTGTAGGCAAACCACAGGGGTAGTGTAATACCCTGTAGCTAGTGGGTTCCCGTTACCACATCTGTGCCTGAATCGCAAAGGGTGGAGCGCAGCTCTGGAAGCCAGAACACAAGAAAGTGAGAGCACAGGAGAGAGAAAAAGTATGAGAGCTCTTTGGGGCCAGGACCACTGCACAGGGACATGAAGCCTTGCATGGTAGGGCCAGAGGATAGGAGCCAGCAGAGTAAACACCACGCCATGCCGACCTCACGCCCTCACATTTTCTTCCGCTGTTCCTCATTGGGTGAATCCGCTTGAAAGCCAGAAGACAAGAGAAATTACTGCTGCAATCCATGGCCACCCAGCCTCCTGCACGAAGAAACAGAGAAGAAAAGGGCATGGCATGGGTCAGAAGGAGCTAGTGAAGGTCTCAGCTCACTGATCGCCTTTTGTGCCCACTCTCACTCGGCCTCTCATCCCCTCCTGCCCAGACATTGGCCGGTATCCCTTACCTTGTTTGATCGTGTGACTCCTCATCTGGGACTGGTTTTCCACCACCCACGTATTTTCACATGAAACCCCAGATACACTGAACCATCTCCAGTTTTTTCCTTGTCTCTCTCTCTTTTTTTTAAAAAAGATTTATTTCTTTATTTGAAAGGCAGGGTTACAGAGAAAGAGGTGGGGGTGATGGGAGGATCTGTCATCTGCTGGTTCATTCCCCAGATGAAATGGCCACAATGGCCAGAGCTGGGCCAGTCTGAAACCAGGAGTGTGGAACTTCTCTTAGATCTCGCACACAGGTGCAGGGGTGCATTAGTAGGGAGCTGGATTGGAAGTGGAGTAGCCAGGGCTTGAACTGGTGCCCATGTGGGATGCCTGTGTCACAAAAGCAGGGTTTTTTTTCCCCTTTTAGATGTATTTATTTATTTAAAAGTCAGAGTTACACAGATAGAGAAGGAGAGGCAGAGAGAGAGAGAGAGAGAGAGAGGTCTTCCATCTGCTGGTTCACTCTCCAATTGGCTGCAACAGCCAGCTGTGCCTATCCAAAGCCAGGAGCAAGAAGCTTCTTTCGGGTCTCCCATGGGGGCGCGGGGAGGGGGGTAAGGGATCCAAGGACTAGGGCCATCTTCTACTGCTTTCCTGGGCCATAGCAGAGAGCTGGATTGGAAGTGGAGCAGCCAGGACTCGAACCGGCATCTATATGGGATGCTGGCACTGCAGGTGGCGGCTTTACCCGCTACGCCACATCGCCGGCCCCACAGGCATAGTTTTACACCGCAGCACTGATCCCTTCCATGTCTCTTTGTGTTTGTAGGTCCTGTGTGCTCTGCCACAGATGTGTTTTTGTTTTTGTTTTTGTTTTTGTTTTGACAGGCAGAGTGGACAGTGAGAAAGAGAGACAGAGAGAAAGGTCTTCCTTTTTGCCCTTGGTTCACCCTCCAATGGCCGCCGCGGCCAGCGCATTGTGCTGATCCAATGGCAGGAGCCAGGTGCTTCTCCTGGTCTCCCATGGGGTGCAGGGCCCAAGCACTTGGGCCATCCTCCACTGCCTTCCTGGGCCACAGCAGAGAGCTGGCCTGGAAGAGGGGCAACCGGGACTAGAACCCGGTGTGCCGGCGCCGCAAAGTGGAGGATTAGCCTAGTGAGCCGTGGCACCAGTGCCACAGATGCTTTTTGCAGCCCTGGACTGCCAAACCCCTCTGCTATTTCCACAAACTAAAGTTTGCTTTTCTCTGCCGTTTTCTAGTCCCACCCCGTAGTTAGGTGCTTTCTTTCCTCACAGCTCATCCTCCAGCTGCCACTGTTGACACACGTCGTAGAGCACAGCTAACACTGGCTCACATCTCCCCCTGGTCTGTGGGTCCTTGGGGCTCCCTATGTCTATTGCCTGCAGTTTGACGTCTTCAGCACGGAGCAGAGTGCCTGGCGCAGAGCTGCTGCTCAGCAAATGCAGGATCAATGACGTTCTGCTCTCGGTCATGTCCACCTCCCGTCTGCCTTTCCTGTTTCCATTTGCCTTGCAGATTCGTCTCTCAACACGCAGCCTCATTGTCATCCTCCCCAGTGGCTCCCACGGAGGGCAAAATGACGTGTGAGGTCTCCAACGGATCCGCACAGCCCTTCAGCACAGGGCCCCTGCCTCTATTTCAGTTCATCCACCAGTTCTCCCTGGCTCCCTTCCTACATCTCTCATCCCCATTCCAAGTCCTACAGAACTGCCATTCATTCCCTGACAAGCCATACTTCCCCATATTTTGTCATGTTTGCATCTGTTCACCCTTCTGCCTGGAACATATCCTCTGGTTTCCAATAGTCCCCAACAATTCTTGCCTCCTCCTTCCATCACCCTCAATGCTTCTCCTCCAGTATGGTTGGCAAGGGCATATTAAAAAAAAAAAAAAAAAAAAACTTAGCTTACATGACAGCTTCTTTGTGAGAAGTTTCTTGAATGCCTTCCCTTGCAGCTCAGCAAAGTGCCTGGGAAACTGCCTTAGCTTTATGTTGAAATTCTTTTTTTCACTTACATTTCGCTATTGTCTTTCTTGTTTCCAGAATCTCGCATAAAATCTGGCACATACCACACAATTAATAACTGTATTTTCAATGAAAATATGAACAAATGAATAAATTAATCAAACCTGGGTCCTATGGGCCTCTGGATTATGCAGAGACCAACTGTCCCCTTCTTCTCTGGTGATCTGTCTACAGCAGGTGAAGACTTTCTTGTCTTCACACATGGGGTCGTGGCCGATGGAAAACCAGTAAAAGTGTAGGAAGCTTCTCCGAGGCGGTGTCCTCGAGGGGAACGGGGTGTTTCTTGGTTCCTTTTCTCCATTCTGCTGACTCTACCATGAATGTGTGGTTTTCAGATGATCTTCTTCGGGCATGAGTTGGCAGCCACATGCTGAGAGTGGTAAAAACGCGAGTTGGGGGGGCCTGAATCTCTGTAGAAGGTGGAGCTGACCTACATGACTGTTTCTGCCCTACAGGACCAATACAGACATTTAAATGAGAAAGAAATAAAATTGTTTGTTGTTGAAATCCTTGCTATCTTGAGATTGCTGTCATTGGCAACCAAATCCATTCCTAAGTTTTTAATGTTTATTTATTTTTATTTATTTGAAAGGCAGAACAGCAAAGAGAAGGAGAAGGAGGGAGAGATCTCCATATGCAGGTTCACTCCCCTAGATGCCCATAATAGCCAGAGCTGGGCCAGGCCTAAGCCAGGAGCCAGGAAGTCCATCCAGATTCCCCACATGGGTGGCAGGGAGCCATCATCCGCTGCTTCTGATACAGAATGCAGGCATCCCAAGCAAAGGATTACAATGTCACAATGCCCCTCCCCCAAATCCCAATCAATTCATCTTCTAAACCATTTTTGCAGGATGAATAAAAATGAGAAGTCATGAAAAAATGGCAAACCATGTCTTACTCTTTTTCTTACTTACTATTGTTGTTTCATTTTTCTGACTTCAAACCAGCTTTCGGAGCGGCCCTAAATTGAGATAAGCAAGTCAGACTTACCCAGTTCTGTTGCAGAATTCCATCTTACTGTGACTGCCAACTTTCAGTTGACAGAGCCTGTACTTCAGTATCACACAAACACTCAACAGGGGTGGGTCTGCACTGCCCAACAATGTTTTATTTTGCTCCAAGTGGAGAATGTGGCCTTGATTGCCAGGGCTGGGACCAATTTGCGTTCACCTATTTTTCTGTATTTACTACCCCTTTAAATCAGTGCCCACAGGTCCCTCGCCAGTGTCTGCTTGAGCTAACTCTTATGACAAATGCACCCAATACTCTGTAGCTTCCTATTCTTGCTTTTCAGAATCATTTAGAATACTTTTTTAAAATCCGGTTTCACTTCTCCACAGGCAGGGGATGGGCAGCAGCTCGGGAAGAGACTCATTATCCACCCATCTGGCAGAGTTCAGCTCACTCTGTGAATTGGGATTTTTGTATCAGAAAAGCTGAAGAGATGTTTGATTAGATGAATTTTTCTGGGAGTTTTCCATGAGGAGTCAGCAGCCTGTGGTTATGTTCTGCACCTTTTTAAAAGATGGAGTTGTAAAAAACTGATGTGTATGTAATCTCTTTTCAGGTTTCCATGGCAACGGTGGCAGCAATTCAGTGAGTAGCTTTTCTTTTCTTCCTTTAAGATTTTAAGGATGAAAAATTGCTTCAGAGAAAAACCTATTCTGTCTTAAAAAAAATAATAATATGTGCATTTAGATCCATTCTGATAAGACAGCCATAAAGACAGGAATATTCCCAGGATGTGAGTGCAAGAAGGAACTGGTTTTACTACTAACACTCTGTGTGAGTTTGGACAAATTGGTTATCTTCAATAAGTCTCAATTTCCCCACTTATAAAATATAAACCAAATAGCATCTGCACAACAGGGTTGTAGAAGACTAAATAAAAAGGTGTACCTGAATTGTTTGCCATTATCCTTGGTTATGGTAACTATTAGTAAATACCCTGGATGAATATAAGCCCGTTGGGATACCTTGATAGATTATAAGCCTTCAATGTGAATATAACAGATATGGTTCTTTTAACATCAGCAGGATCTCTAAAGACATCCCTCTGTCCATTATGATATCAGCAATTTATAGTTTCTCTTTTTTTTCATTCCAAAGGTGGTTTGTTAACAACATAATTTTGTTTTGTCAAGTGAGAAGAGCTCTGTTTCAGACTGTTTATTTACATTTAATATAATATGACTGGGTGTACATCTATTTGTTCCTTCTGGTTTTTCTTTATTCCTCCTTTCTTGACTTATTTTGATTTGATAAAATATTTAGGAGAGGATGCTAGGGATATGAAAAAGCAGGAAGTACCAGGAATCTGTGTTCCGCCTAGACCACAGCTGCACTGGTAGAATGTGTCTGATGCAATACTTTGGAACTCTGGGTTACAACATCCAGGGAAAGACGTATTCAGTAAAGTAAGGTTGATTTTGAACTCTTGGTAGCAGTTACCCATCTTCCACACCTGCCTGTGGTAAATGGCTGTGTATGTATTTTGACCTTGCTTGCATGTAGCTTGTGAGGGCCAAGATGAGCAAAAGGACCCTGTCCTCAGAGTACTGGGAACTTGTGTTCTGATCACTGATTACTGGTCTGATCACAGGTGTGCACAAGAGGTGGCGTGAGTGGGGCACTGTTGCTGAGCTTCCTACATTGTTGCAAGTCCTCTGAGGGAAGTGACTTCCAGGCAATCTAACCGGCCAGTGCCCCCACCTTCTTCTTCATTCTTCTCTTTTTCCCTTTTTGGGAGTCATACATTAAAAACTAGGACATTCAAAAACAACTACATATAAGGAGAAATGTAAAATAACCCTGCAAAGCCAGGAAAAGGTGTAGCCCTAGGAAATACCTGAGAAGATCTTAAGTTTATGCCTCAGGCTGATACTTGACAGAGAGACAGCCTATAACAGTCGAGAAAACAAAAATAATAATAAAAAGCAGTAAACTCAGGAGAATCAGATTTCCAGAATTACTACACTCTCTGTTCAAATATCTGGTTTTCAATTTTTAAAAATCACCAGGCAAAAAAGAATCAGGAAATTATAACCCATTCAAAAGAAGGAAAATTAAATAACAGAAACTGTCCCTACTAAAGGTCTGATGCTAAGTCTACTAGACAAAGACTTTAAAATGATTTCCTTAAACATCCTCACAGAACTGAAGGAAAATAGTAAGTCAAGAAAGTGACAAATGACCAGACTGTACATATTAAAAAAGGAGAACACGCAAAGCTAAAAGTCATTCTGGAACTAGAAAGTGCAACAACTGAAATGAAAAATTCACTAAAGTTATTCAATGGGAGATTTGAGCAGCCGGGTGAAAGAATCAGCAAGCTTGAAGATAGTACAGTGACATTATTGAGTCTGAAGAACAGATAGGAAGGGATCAAAGAAAAGTGAACAGTGTCTTAAGGAACATGTGGGAACTGCTAAGCTGACCAACCACATAGATATTGTAGGAGTCCCAAAAGAAGAAGGGAAGGGAGTGAGGGAGGAAGGTAGAGGAGGAGGAAAGGGAAGAGAGAACATGTGAAGGAATGTTGGCTGAAAATCTCAAAGTTGATGAAAGACATGAACATAAACACCTAAGAAGCTCAGTGAACTCCAGAAGATAAAGAGACCTACACTGAGACACATTATAATAAAACTTTTTGAGAGACAGAGAATCTTGAAAGCAGCAAGAGAGAAGCCATTTGTTACAAAGTCTCCTCAATAAAATAATCCACGGATTTCTCATCAGAAATTTGGGGGCCAGAAGACAGTGGCCTGATGTATACAAAATACTAAAATTGCAAAGGAAAACAGTAGTCGGCCAAGAATCCTATATCCAGTGGAACTGTCCTCAAAACTGATAGAGAAATCAATATATTCTCAGACAAACTAAGACTAAGGGAAATATTTATCCTGCAAGAATTTTTCAAAGGACTCCCGTAGGGTAAAATGAAAAGACAATAAATAGTAACTTGAAGCTACGTGAAGAAATAAAGGTCTCAATACACATTAATATATGGACAATTTTATTATTATTAAAACTTCTAAATTATGTAGCAGACAAAAGTTAGAGTTAAAACACAGAGATTAATGCGTTCATTTACTTATGGTTTGGGGTGCACAATGCACAAAAATGTAATTTTGTGGTATCAACAAGCTGAAAGAAGTAAGGATAAAGCTGTAAAGGAGTGCAGTTTTTGTACATTCTAAACCTGAGCTGGTATAAATTCAAATTACAGCATTACAACTTTAGGATATGAAATGCAATACCCTTGGTAACCATAAGAACACAGCTGTAGGAGTGAACAGCTAACCTAGCACCTTCAGATGGCCATGTCCCACAGCAGAGCACCTGCATTTGACTCCTAGATATGGCTCCTGACTGCAGGTTTCTGAAAATCTGGCCCTCGGAGACAACTGTGATGATTCCTGCTATGCCTGTGGAAGACCTGGATTGCATTCCCAGCTCCTAACTATGCCCCAGTTCCAGTCACTATGGACATGTGGGGAATGAACCAGTGGGTGGAACACTCTATGTGTGTGTATGTGTGTGTACATGCGTGTTCCTCAAATAAATTAAAATTTTGTAAAAATAATTTAGAAATGGGCCAGAATTGTGTCACTGCAGGTTAAGCTGCTGCCTGCAATGCCAGCATCCCATATGGGCTGCTCTATTTCTGAACTGGTTCACTGTTAATGCACCTGGGAAAGCAGCAGAAGATGGCCACCTACGTTAGAAACCTAGATGAAGCTGCTAGCTCCTGACTTTAGCCTGACCAAGCCCTAGCTGTTGCAACAACCTGGGGAGTGAACCAGGTGATGGAAGATCTCTCTCTGTCTCCAACACTCCTTCAAATAACCTGTGAAAAATCTGAACAGCGAAAACATGAAAGCTACAAAAAAGGAACATGAAGAAGACTCGATCGCTCCAAATAAGGGAATGTCCTTGCGTCGCAGATGCCAAAATAAAACGAATGTGGAAGAAGGCCAAAGACCTGCATTTCTAATACCAGAAGAAATTCTTAAAATAAAGAAAAATGAGGTCTCTGAAAGCCAGGAGCTACAAAAACCAGATGATGAGGCCAAGAAACTTACATCCAGGGGCAAAGTCAGTAAAAATAGAATGTGCTTGAGATCTGGAAGAGAGAATGCATCCCCCATGCATAACACAACAGAAGTGAAAGTGAAGGGGAAAAGTGTAGAAGTCTCCATGAAGAATCAGAAAGGAGTAACTGAAAATACAGAGGTAATGAGTTTGAGATCCAGAAAGACCAATCTCAAGTCTGGTGCAGACTCTGTGGAGCGTAAATCTGAGCAGAGAGTAACAGGAGGGATCAAGAGACAGGCAGAAGATCCAGAGAAAGATAAGGACATTGTGAGCACCAAGAAAATGAGAACCAGAAGGCATTGTGACGATGTTTAGCAATGAAACTGAAGCAAGGAAAATATAAAGTTAGTTTAGTGAAAATGTTAGTATAACTTTTGCTATCTATGTACAATGAATTCTGTAAGTAATGCTATTGATCTGTTTAAGAGAAATAAGGGTGTAATTTTCCAGTTCAGTGATCTTCAAAAGATCATGAAGGGGATTGCTGGGTCTCCTAGAGTGATAAACATTTAAGAAGTGCAGGGTGAGAAGTGGGGTTGGGGCCACGGTGTGGCCTCTGCATTACAAAATAAAGCCCTAGGTATCCTCATTTCTCAAAAAAAAAAAAAAAAAAAAATCAAGAAACAAAGTTAAAAAAGAAAGTAGCTATAAATATACATAAAAAAAGGGGATTTAAACATCTCACTACAAATAAAATCAACTAAATACAAAAGAAGTTAGTTATCCATGAAGTGAGAGTCAACAAAACTGTATGACATATAGCAAACGAATATCAAAGTGATGAAAGTAAATCCTTCCTTATCAGCAATTAGTTTAAATATAAATAGATCTAACTCCTCAGTCAAAAAAGCAAAGCTTCGCAGAATGGATTAGAGTCAATTATACACTGTCTACAAGAGACTCACTTTGGATTGATATATAATGGACCATTATTTCACCTTAAAAAGGAAGAAAATTCTGATGTGCGCTACAACACAACCAGAATTTGAGCACATTATGCTAAATGAAATAAAAGAAACTCTTTTATTAGGTACTTACAGATTTCAAAATCATGAAGACAGAAAGCAAAATGGCGGCAGCTAAGGGAAGGAGATTAAGGGAATGGGTGGTTATTGTTTAACAGAATTTCATAAAACTTTTGGGTCTTCTACATGATGGCAGGAGCTCAATTTTATTTAACTTTTTTTGAGATAATATTTTTAATTTATATTATACTCAAAGGCTTAATGCTCCACTAAATAAACAGTTTAACAAGTAAAAAATTAAAAAGACCACAGGTCAACAAGAATATATGCAAGAGCTATAAACAATGACCAATTGAAAAGACGTCAGTTTCACTCATAACAAATTTTAAAATCATCACAGATCACTAGAACCATAGTAGTAAATCATTTTTAACAATTTGTTTGGAAAAGATCTAAAACAAAGTTTGACAAAACCATTCTCTGACAAGTGCCCTAAACAGCACTCTGGCCTCAGAATCAGCCCTTAAGACATTCAGATTTGGCTAAAACGCCCATGAGAGCATTTCAGGCATAGAAAACCAAGATACTGTGGCAACAAATGACTTCCATGAAAGATCTCTGTGAGTAAGATCCTGGTGGAAAGAAGGGGCCATCAAAGAAGGAGGTACCTTTCTCTGAAGGGAGCAGAAAACTTCTGCTTTGATTATGGCCTTGTCTAAATAAAGTCAGAGTTTGTGGACTCAAGAGGTTTCCATAGCCTTGACAGCTCATGACAAGAGCCTCAGGTGATCACTGACATCATAAATAAGAGTATGAATTGTTAAATCAACAACAGGAGTCACTGTGCACTTGCTCTCCATGTAGGACCTCTATCCTTAATGTTTTGTTCTATGAGAATTAATGGTAAAATGAATCTTCAAGCAGTACTTTATACTTTGTGTGTCTGCATGGGTGCAAACTGTTGAAATCTTTACTTAGTATAAAGTTGATCTTCTGTATATAAATATAATTAACAATGAATCTTAATGAAGAATGGGATGGGAAAGGGAGTAGGAGATGGGTTGGTTTGGGGGTGGGAGGGCAGGTATGGGAGGAAGAACCACTATAATCCAAAAGTTATACTTACGAAATTTGTAATTATTAAATAAAAGCTTTCTATAAAAAACCATTCTTACAGTCAATTTTTAATTATATTGATTGTTTTCTTTCTAACTATTGTTCAAATATTTTCTTTTTATAAGATAATCATAATAGAATACTGTATATAACATTTTATTTGTGGAGGGATTTATAGTTTGAAAAAAAGCACTGTCCTACCCACTACTTTATTTGATTCTCATTCATTCGTTCATTAAACAAATATTTATTGAATGTCTGTACTCTACCAGACACTGAAAATAAAATGTTGAAAAGATATATGATGATATTTATATCTTAACCCTTTACATTTTCCCTGGAAATTCTGAGTCAATATATACTAGCATATTCAGCATTTCCACTTAGATTTCTAATAGGTATCTCAAGACTAACGAATATCCTGCCTCTACCTTTCTCCATCCCAGGCTCCCTATCTCTGTCCCAATTGTTCAGGCTAAAATGGTGAACCATCATGCATTCCTCTCCCCCAGCCTCCACTCTACATCCAATCTCTCTAGAGAGCTCGTAGAGTCAACCTTCAGTAACTATCTGGAATAATGCCCTTCTCCCCACTGCCACTGCTACTACCACTCAAAGCACTGTTTTTTCTTATCTAGATCACTGCTGTAACCTCCAAAGGCCACACTGCTTCCAGCAAAGCCCCCTCTTCAATCTGCCATCTACAGTGGGCCTTATCAATCAGAAAGACTCCTTAACCAAAACTGGCTAGTCTTTTCATCTGGAAAATCGAATTAAATAGAATTAAATCGAAAGCCTGTTTTATTACATCCATCCTCTGCTCCAGGCACACTGATTGCCCTCGGAACCACAAAACAGGGCTGTGTTCCCACCTCTGGAATACAGCAGCTGCAGGTATGTGCAGTCATACCCTCCACTATCTGCAAGTCTCTGTTAGAATGTTATCTACTCCGAAAGGCCTTCCCAGGCCACCCTCGATAAAGTTTGCCCTCTGGATGATCCAAGTTTTTTTTTTTTTTAAGATTTATTTTTTATTTATTTGAAAGAGTTACAGAGAGAGGTAGAGCCAGAAAGGTCTTCCATCCACTAGTTTACTTCCCAAATGGCCGCATCAGCCAGTGCTGAGCTGACCCAAATCCAGGAACCAGGGGCTTCTTCTGGGTCTCCCATGTGGGTGCAGGGGCCCAAGAACTTGGGCCATCTTCTACTGCTTTCCCAGGCCACAACAGAGAGCTGGATTGGAAGCGGAGCAGCCAGGACTTGAACCAGCACCCATGTTGGATGCCGGCACTGCAGGCCAGGGCTTTAGCCCACTACACCACAGCGCCAACCCCAGATGATCCATCTTATTCCCTTGCCTGCTTTATTCTTCTTCAAAGCATGTGTCACAACTGAACATGTTATAAAGTTGTTTGTTTATTTGTCTGAGGCCTGAATTCTCTATCTAAAAGCAAGGACATGGGGTGGGTGTGTTTGTTTCAGCAGTTAAGACGCCAGCTGAGGTGTCCACATCCTGTACCAGAGTACCTGAGTTCAAGTCCTAGCTGTGCTTCTAATTCTAGCTTCTGTTAACACACATCCTGGGAGCCAGCAGATGATGGCTTAAGTACTTGGGTCCCTGCTACCTACCCATATGGGAGACCCAAACCAAGTTTGGCTCTCGCCTACAGTTTGGTCCATCCCTGGCTGTTGCAGGCATTTGGGGAGTGAACCAGTAAATGGAAAATGTCTCTGTGCCTGTCTTTGTCTCTGTCTTTCTCACTCTCTGTTCCACTCGGCCTTTTAAGTAGATGAACATAAACAAACAACTATGTCTGCCTTTCAAATAAAATGAAAATGTATTTAAGAAATTTTTTAAAGCAAAAAGCTCACTCTGCTCTCTGATCACTTTAGTGTGATAATTAACAATCTATGCAGATTGGCAGCTGGCCACAAGAAAACAGTTAGAAAATATGTTTAACTTTTTCTGTATCATTTTATATTCACACTTTGCATTTGAGACTAGTAAGCATTGAGTTCAGCCCTAGGAAAAAGGAGAAAGTCTACGATTGTTCTCACTCAGACAGTCGCTTCTTAAAAGTCATTTCTCCTAATTCCACAAAATGGTCCCAGAAGGGTTTCCTCCTTTCATTGCACAGTGCTAAGCTTGTCTCAGCATTTCTGGAATGCTGCTCCAGGATTGCCCCTTAAATGGCCACGTCCTGCGCTGCTTGTTTTCAAGTCTTCAGAGCCCTCTGGGGCGTTTATTCAAACACAAAGCAGTGCGAGGCCGAATCCTCCCTGGTTTCATTCCTGCTTCCTGCAGCACATGGTAATCCTGCCTAGAGACATGAGGCTCCCCTTTGCTTTCCAAATAGCCCATGAGCCTTTGGGAAAGCATGATTGATAACATTGCTGGAAAAAAGTCAGAGAAAAACCTATTGAGATGACCCACTTGGTAGTGGCCTGAGGCCTAGTTTGGAATGCACCCAACAGCACAAAACTTGGAAGAGCAGAAGCAAAAATTCAGACATTTGCTGACCCTGGTGCTTAGCAATTCGCTACCTCACAACCTTGTGGTTTCTTTCTGTAGTTTTCATTTTTATATACATGACTTAACCAATTTCTAGGCCTGTTTCCAATGATGCAACATACAAAATGGGCTGGGAGAAAATTGGGCAAGGAACGCAGGATTCCTAGCATGAGAAATGTTTCAGAACGGACTCAAAGGATATCCTTCTCTTACCCCTTTTTATCCTGGCTTCTTCTTGTTCTACGTCAAGACAAGAAAGGTGGACTGCTGGTTGATGGTAGGTTTTACTCAGGGTCTTTCCGAGAGAATCAATAGGACAGCGAGAAACAGAGTTGAGAAGGGATTTGCCCTGGGATTTGGCTCACTCAATTGTGGAGGCTGAGACGTGCTCTACTAGGCTGGCTGCAAGCTGGAGAACCATGGAAACTGATGGTGTGGTTCATCGTCTAAGTGCTTGAGAGCCTGGGAGGCAGCTGGTGGGAGTCCTGGAGGCCAAGGCCAGAGAATGAGGCTGCTATGGTTTGGTTATTAGTTTATGTGTCCCCTAAAGGCCCAGGGGTTAAGAGCTTGGTCCCCAAGCCTTATGTTACTGGTACTAAAAGCTTAATCTAGTTATGGTGTTTCGAGGTACGGCTTTTAGGAGGTGATTACATTAGGTTGAGTTGTTGGACATAGCCCCCATGATAGAATCATGGTTGTTTTATAAGGAGAGACCATTTGAAACATGCTCCCTCTTGCTCTGGACTGTCTTGGGAGTCTACCTGCAAGAATGCCATCACCAGATGCCAAACCAGGGAAGCCACCAACTCCTGAATTATGAGCCTGCAACACCAGGAGCTGGAATAAAACTCCTTCCTTCCTAAGTAGCTTGTCTTAGGTGCTTCATTGTGGTAATGAAAAGCTGACTGATACACTGGAGCTCTGATATCCAGGGGCAGAAGGGTGTCCTGGCTCTGGAGTCATTTAACACTGATTTAATGTGTTATTTGGAAGATAAGAGATCTTATCTGTGAGGAACAGGAAATGGTTAAGTCCCAGAGGAGAATGCTCTGAGGCACTAAAGAAAGAAGGGCAGAGTTAGGTACTCACTCAACATCTCAGAACCTGAAGTGCTGGTGGGGAAAAAAAGGCCAGACACGGTAGCTGGACTCACAAAAAGTGTGGAGATCTGTGAGTGTGGATGTGTGTGTGTGTGGATGTGTGTATTTATAAGGGAGAACTCTATACAAAATTGCAGAGCAAGTGAGACTCAGATTGGCTTTGCTAATGGGGGTGGGGAGCTGCAGGTGGGCCTTTTGGCATGCTGGAAAACACAGTACTATGTATGCTTGATGGAATTAATTTAGTGCAAGCACATGATTGCTACATGCAATTAGAAACTGGAATAAAACATGATTGCTGTTTTCATGTTTGCATATGTAGGATTATATTATAATTAAATGGAATAGTGACAAGAGGTATGTGTAAATTATACTCCTGGCTTGTGTGAATGGTAGAAACCAACAAAGGTGGGCCTGGTACAGTGGAGGAAAGCCTGTGCCTGCACTATTTGTTTCATCAAATATTAGTACCTTTCTTGGAAGCTGAAACTGTAGTATGCTTGACCAGGTAAGAAAATCAGCAGGATCTTGGCTTTGAATCACCCAAGGACTAAGCTTTGGTAGTATAGAGAGAAGTATGAGCTCCTATGACTAGGGTGGGGGAATTTTTAGAAGAAATTATCCTATCATTACCATGCTGTGCCTTGTCTAAAACAGTTTTCCTGGTGACAGCCCTGCTGCTGTTGGCACATAGATTTGATCAAGAAAACTGTTCCCCTATGTCCCTATGAGTTACTAACATTCTGACACTGGTCTTTCCTTCTGTGGCAGAGTCTTTTGCTTGGAGCCAGTGAATAATGGGTCGACTATTCCTCATTGAACAGTAGCTCCTTACTGTTAACATAAGGTTATTAACAGTAAGTGGCTACTTACTGTTACTTACTTCACATAAGGTATTAGGGTATGAGAATGAGAATCCAACATCCACAATAGGCAGATTCATGGTCAACATGGACATCATTAATCCAGAGGGCCAAGAGAAAGAACGTGGTCTGAGAAACACAAGTGGAATGTGAGGTACCATCAGGACATCCAGTGGCCAGGATGGTTGTATTCTGTTGTATGTACATTTGTAGGTCTCGAGAAATACAGATGGGCTGGGGACAGTAAGTTAGAAATCGTCATTATATATGGGTGATGACTTGAAGCCATAGGCATGAATGAAACCTCTCGGGGTAAACGGAAAGCATGAGAAGGTAGTCAAGGATGAATGATTGGGGAACATCAGTTTTAAAGGTGAATGGAAGCAGAGGATCTCAAAAGGAGAAGGAATTATGGACTATATGTTTGTGTCCCCCAAAATTCATATGTTGAAATCTGATCTCTCATATGGGGCTAGTTGGAGGCAGAGCATTTAGGAGGTAATTGGGTCATGAAGATGGTCCCCTGGTGAGTGGGATTATAACAGGCGGGAGATCTGTCTCTCTCTCTCTCCCCCAGGAAGCATGCAATGAGAAGTCAGCAGTCTGAACCCAGCCATGCTCGCACCCAGATTGTGACTGGCACCCGTACCGTGCTGTTTGTGTGCCACCTAGTAGGTGGTACTGTTTCACATCAGCCAGAACTGACTCAGACAGAAGAAACCAGAGATCAAGTAGAAAAAGTGGGAGAAGGGGCTGGCATTGTGGCGTAGCAGGTAAAGCTGCTGTCTGCAATGCTGGCATCTCATATAGGTACAGGTTCATGTCCCGGCTGCTCCACTTTTGATCCAGCTCCCTGCTAATGGCCTAGGAAAAGCAGCAGAAGATGGCACAAGTATTTGAGTCCCTACTACCCACTTGGGAGATCCAGATTTGTTCATGAAATGGATCAGTGCCCTTACAGAAAAGCCTATGTTTCCTTGTTCCTTTGGCCATGTGAAGATAGAATGAGAAGGCAGCTGAACCATGAAAGAAGGCCCTCATCTGACACCCATCCCTAAGTAACACCATCTTGGACTTCTAGCCTCCAGAACTGTGAGAAATAAGTTGCTGTCTTTATAAGCTACCACGTCTATGCTATTTGTTAGAGCAGCCTAGGTGGATTAAGAAGCCGTATGCTATGACCTAATGGTAAGATTAAGGCCGCATCATAGGGTAAGGATATTTAGGGGTCATTCTTAGAATTCTGCTACCATACTTTCATAGCCTTCATGTTTTTAACAGTCACCAATAGTTAACAAATTTTTCAGAGTAGATCTGATCTTTTGGAGACAGCAAAAAGTCATTTTGTGGGTAAAATTTTTAAAAATGAATTTGAATATAAAGCAATATATTTTGCTTGCATGACCCATAAACAAAATCTGAAGGCAATTTCAGCATGAAGTGTTCTTATTTCACATTGGATTATACTTCTGCAAAGTGTTTTTCATGGGAACCAGTGTGTTGGAAAAAAACAACTATTTGAATGGAAGCATAAGAATGTGAAGCCCCAAATTCCCTTTCCTGGTTTTGAATAGACTGGTCTCTTGGGTTCAGCATTCATTCCCTAACAGCGGAATTTGTGTCTTAATTTCCATTCCCTTCCCACCTGCATGTGACACTGGGCCAAGGGGGTAAGATTCTTGTCTTGCTCAGCAACTCAGCCTCTTGGGCGCCGCTGGGAGAGATGGTGAGAGGAAAGCTTTCGTATTTCTGTGAGCTTTGGACAGGCCCCGAATCTGCTGCAGGTGGGTGGTCTAAATGATCGCAGACAGTTGAACTCCTCGGGGTTTTAGGTCCTGGGATATGCCTCATATTTCAAAAGCAACTCAATTCTGGATGGTTTTCTGGAAACAGAACCTCAGAATCAAAAATGATCTCATTAAAACAAGGAGAAGCAGCTGAAGCCAAGGTCCTCAGGGGGCCTGTTTTCCCTTGGACTTCCTTTCTTTAACATCCTTCAGCCAAAAAAATAAAATAAAATAAAAAATACAGACCCTACATGTTTTCACTAGCACTGAAGAAACCGTCTTCCTAAGGCTCGCTCCATTTCTGCTCCCTGGTTCTGCAACATCGTCCAATGAGAGGGAGGGCAGACAATGGGCAGAAGAGAATGGCTTTCCTAGCACGATTATAGAGACCAAAGTAAGACAAACACACTGGACGTACAGTTCAGTGTTACGTGAACATGTTGAATTCCATCATAAAAAGTGATAGACATCTGTAAAGATAACCAGAATCATCTCAAAGAACAAAGTGATACAACGCCTATGTTCATGATCTCTTAAATTTGCAAGGTTGTAACATGCATTAGACACATGAAGGAAGAAATAATGCCTGAGTAAGAAGACTGATACTCTCTCAAGACTAGCTTGGTATAAAATGATAATTTAAAAATTATAGGTATACATTCCTTTTTTAAGGTTTTCATTGACCAAGATTTCCTCTCTACTATTATGTATCTTTTTTAAAATATTTATTTATTTATTTGAAAGAGTTACACAGAGAGAAGGAGAGGCAGAGAAAGAGAAAAAAAAAAAAGGTCTTCCATCTGCTGGTTCACTCCCCAATTGGCTGCAACAGCCGGAGCTGGGCCTATCCGAAACCAGGAGCCAGGAGCTTCTTCTGGGTCTCCCATGTAGATGCAGGGGCCCAAGGACTTGGGGCACCTTCTACTGCTTTTCCAGGTGATAGCAGAGAGCTGGCTCAGAAGTGGAGCAGCTGGTCTTGAACTGGCACCCATGTGGGATGCTGGCACCGCAGGTGGTGGCTTTATCATACGCCACAGCACCGGCCCCCATACGCATCTTTTTTTTTTTTTAAGATTTATTTATTTATTTGGAAGTCAGAGAATTACACAAAGAGAGGAGATGCAGAAAGAGAGAGAGAGGTCTTCCATCTGCTGGTTCACTCCCCAATTGGCTGCAATGGCCAGAGCTGGGCCAATCTGAAGCCAGGAGCCAGGAGCTTCTTTTGGGTCTCCCACATGGATGCAGGAGCCAAAGTGCTAGGGCCATCTTCTGCTTTCCTAGGCCATAGCAGAGAGCTGGACTGAAAGTGGAGCAGCCAGGACTCAAACTGGCGCCCATATGGGATACCAGCACTGCAGGAGGCAGTTTTACCCACTATGCCACAGCACCGGCCCCTACTATACATCTTATATAAACTGGCATTTTCTAGTTGATGTTGTCAATGTGCTAAGATACTTTGCCCGAAGTATCTTCACTGTTGCATTTAACTAAATTAAATATTTAAGGGTCCGGCACTGTGGATCATTTGGTTAATCCTCTGCCTGCGGTGCCGGCATCCCATATGGGCACTGGGTTCTAGTCCCGGTTGGGGTGCCAGATTCTGTCCCGGTTGCTCCTCTTCCAGTCCAGCTCTCTGCTGTGGCCTGGGAAGGCAGTGGAGGATGGCCCAAGTGCTTGGGCCCCTGCACCCGCATGGGAGACCAGGAGGAAGCACCTGGCTCCTGGCTTCGGATCAGTGCAGCCCGCTGGCTGTAGCGGCCATTTGGGGGGTGAACCAACGGAAGGAAGACCTTTCTCTCTGTCTCTCTCTCTCAGTCTAACTCTGCCTGTCAAAATAAAAATAAATAAATAAATAAATAAATAAAATTTAAAAAATAAATATTTAATACAATTAACTTATATTAAACTTAATAAATTCTCCTTTCGTCATCATTTTCATTCCCTTTCTTTTGTTTTATTTAGTAATTTTATTTTTTCCCCAGAAACCTTTTATTTAAGGAATACAAATGCATTTCATCAATACAACTTTAGGAACATTGTGATTCTTCCCAGCCTCTCACCCCCACTTCTCCTATCTCTCCTGTTCTCATTCTTATTTTTTACTAATATCTATTTTAAATTAACTTTATCCACATATTATTGACTCTATATTAAGGAAATAATTCAACAAATTGCATAGAAAAAAAAAACTTCCTCAACAGTTGAGACAAGGGCTATTCAAAGTCATCACATCTCAAATTATCAATTTTACTTTGTTTTTTATTTTTGGACAGGAACAGTTAGAGACAAAGATAAAGGTCTTCCTTCCATTGGTTCACCCCTACAAATGGCTGCTACAGCCGGCTTGCTGCGACGATCCGAAGCCAGGAGCCAGGTGCTTCCTCCTGGTCTCCCATGGGGTGCAGGGCCCAAGCACTTGGGCCATCCTCCACTGCCTTCCCGGGCCACAGCAGAGAGCTGGACTGGAAGAGGGGCAACTGGGACAGAATCCCGACTGGGACTAGAACCCGGGGTACCAGCACCGCAGGCAGAGGATTAGCCTAGTGAGCTGCGGCGCCAGCCCCACTTTACTTCTATAGATTATCTTTTAGGTGCTCTGTTAGGTATCGTAGACCAGGGAGAACATATGGTATTTGTCCTTTTGGAACTGGCTTATTTCACTAAGTATGATGTTTCCCAGTGCCATCCATTTTGTTGTAAATGATAGGATTTCTTTCTTTCTTTCTTTCTTTCTTTCTTTTTTTTTTTTTTTTTTTTTTTTGGTTGCTGTCTAGTATTCCATGGTGTACTTATCCCATAACTTCCTTATCCAGTCCTGAGTTGATGGACATTTGAGTTGATTCCATATCTTAGGTATTGTGAATTGAGCTGCAGTAAACATGAGGGTGCAGAGAGTGCTTTCATATTACTGATTTCATTTCCCTGGGGTAAATTCCCAGGAGTGGGAGGCCTGAGTCAGACGGTAGGTCTGTATTCAGATTTCTGAGGTATCTCCATGTTGTCTTCCACAGTGGCTGTACCAGTTTACATTTCCACCAACAGTGGATTAGGATACCTTTTCCCCCACATCCTCGCCAGCATTTGTTGTTTGCTGATTTCTGTATGAAAGCCATTCTAACTGGGGTGAGGTGACACCTCATTGTGGTTTTGATTTACGTTTCCCTGATGGCTAGTGATCCTGATCATTTTTTCATGTGTCTGTTGGCCATTTGGATTTCCTCTGTTGAAAATGACTATTAAGTCTTTTGCCCATTTCTTAATATTTCCTTTCTATTTCTGACCCTGGATAAAGTTTCCAAATTTAAGATCTAGACCTCACAGTAACAGGACTTAAGCTACTCAGTTGTTGAATAATTTGATCTTGATTGTCTTTGAAATATGAGTTAAAACTTAGTTTACCCCGTATTTAAAAAGAAAAGCTTCTAAAATCCTTGATAACAACAATATAGTGCAATGATGGAGAGTACAAGCTTCCAAATCCTAGCCCTGCTTTGTAACATCTGTATGTCCTTGGGCAAATTACTTAAGCATTCTGATCCTTTTTACCACCTATAAATTGATTGTAATGGCAATGAATACTAAGTAAGGTACCATATAAAACTAGGACTCAAGAAACACTTCAAAGTTAGCTAATTTTATTTTTTCCAACTCTGAGGACTTCAAGTATGAGCAATTTAAGGTTGGGTTTTTAAAACTTGGTTATATGTACAAACAAACTAAAAGCAACTTCCCGTAAGAATTGGTTCATTAGACTATTGGTAAAAGAAGGCCATTCTCAAATTTCATTAACCCCTACACTGAACTTGAATCTTTTTTTTTTTTTTTTTTTTTGACAGGCAGAGTGGACAGTGAGAGAGAGAAAGAGAGAAAGGTCTTCCTTTTGCCGTTGGTTCACCCTCCAATGGCCACCGCGGTAGGCGCGCTGCAGCCGGCGCACCGCGCTGATCCGATGGCAGGAGCCAGGTGCTTCTCCTGGTCTCCCATGGGGTGCAGGGCCCAAGAACTTGGGCCATCCTCCACTGCACTCCCTGGCCACAGCAGAGAGCTGGCCTGGAAGAGGGGCAACCGGTGAACTTGAATCTTTGCCTCAAGGGTATAGGAGGAATTTCATCCTCTACTGCTCATCCACGTATTCCCCTCATCCACTTGCTTGTCTTTGTGTAAACCACCCACCAGTTGGTCAACACAGCATTGACAGCCACCTCTGTTTGTCTTGGCTGATTGATTTTCCTGGGTAGCAGCAGAAGCACTAGGCTTCACCTGTTCTACACGAATTGTTTGGTTTGCAATGGCCTGGAATGCTCTTACACTTACCCTGTTGCAAGAGGTTAAGTTAGAACCCGGGCTTGGCCCCAAAATCATTCTGCTAGTTACAATGTCTTGCCTTGACATACAACCCTAGCAAATGAGAAATGACAAAATGGTGCTAACTGCCTTTCTCTTTGGGTGTAAAAATACATTGCCTTGATTTAGACATCTGAATGAAAAGAGACAACACTTCGTGTATGTTTCCATACCTGTACAGGTTATTATGCAGAATACCAGGAATGTACAATATGGGGTTTTAGTCACACATTTGTTTTATATATAGGAGTATTCTAGGATATCCTGCAATAGGGGCCAAAATGATCTTCCTATTTGTATGTCACTGAGCATAGTCAAGCGTCTTCATTTACATTGTCCCTGGCTGCTGCTTTTTTTGCTGTAATAGCTGAGTGAGTACCTGCAGAACACACACTGTGGCCCTCATGGCCTGAGATATTTGCTCACCAGTACGTGACAGGTTTGCCGAACCCCATGCCTTGAAAGTAAGATGACGCTTCCTTGAGCCACTGTTGGTTTACCTGCTTTCGCACATCTGGTATGGATATAGCAGCTATATTACAATTTCCTGGGACACTCCTGCCAAATAATATTTTCCTGTTGCCCTTAGATGTATACCTAAGGAAGCTTATACCAACTCGACAGGGCACTTTGTCCTTGGCTTTAAAAAATACAGTTTCTATTGGTATGAATACTGGGGCCCCTGAGAAGAATGGATAAATAGAAATGGGCATAGAGGCTACAACAATCACTGTATAGAGTCATTGTGATCACTGCTACTCCTGAGGCGTTCTAGGTTTTTTGGAAACATGTGCTTACTGCAGCTCAGTTAATTCCTCACGTGAGACCACAGATGAGGACTTCTGTTCTCTTCAGCCACGGCAAAGCGTCGGGAATTTACGTCAGTGAATGGTTCTCCAGCCCACCTCCTCACCTATGCCAAAAGCTGTAAAAACATGTTTACCAAGGAGCATTCTGCAGGCAAAGGAGATTCCTGACATGGATAGGGCTAAGCAAGGTTGTTATCTTGTACAAGTTAACTTGATAACAGAACACAGTGAGAGAGCACTTCCATGTGTCAGTGACTATGAGATTTATGTGATAGGTTAAACAAAAAAAAGTCTGTTGAACTAAGCCAAGTAGCCTCAGACAAGACAGAGAAAATAAGAAAAGAAGCATTGTTGAGTGAAGATAAATTTCCAGAAAGTTCTTATGGTTTCAATGCTTCCAAAAAACAACTATACCATTATAAAAGGTGCACAAGAACAAATTTTGAGCAAGCGAAAGTAACCTGAAAATGTGTGAAGATGATATATGGTCTATCAATTCTTTCAATACACGGGTAAGTGCATAGTTATTTCAGGCTGCCTTGAACTTAGAATGCCTGACTTATTAACAAATTAATTTTCTTACATAAGTTCCCCCACCTACTCCATGGAATTCCCTTTGCTGCCATCAGAATAATAAATTGGAGCTATTTTGGGAATTTGTAGGCTGCAAAAGTGGAAAGTTATAAACTTGTGAATAAACAAGAGCTGCTTAGTTAAGGGAGTTGGTTTGAGTGTGCAATTTTAGATTGTGTCCATTATCCCCACCCAGAAAAGCATGGAATGTGAGGCCCAAACTTAGGGAAGGGGTGCAGCCCTATCGGAAGCCAAGGATCTGAGAACTTGCATTCGTGAAGGAGGCACAACAAAACCCTCATATAGCATGCGAGCTGCAGTGTGGAAGTGATGGGTAAGGTAAACAAAGAGGAAGAATCCAGATACAGGGCCACTTGGGAGGCAAAAAATATGGATTAGGACTGAGTAAGTGTGAAGTGGCAGGTGGAATTTGGGGGAGACGTGTGGGGGCAGGGATGGAGGTGGGGAAAGTTGCTACTGGAACTTTTATTAAAGTCCAAGTAGTTACGGCTGGGACGGTGTCAGAGCTATGGGGATTGTGTCAGGGTTCAGGCACGAGGCAGCAACCACAGGCACTTATTTGAACAGAAAAGGGAAAATAAAAATAATATGTGGCATTAACTAGCTATTAAAGAACTGAAAGGGTAAAAATAGAGCCTACATGATCAAAAAGTTGGTAATTAATAAAAAACAGCTACTGTATCTGGCTCTGGAGGAGCAAAAGGAAGTAGAGGAGGGGCTCTGTGGGATGGAAAACCTCGGACATCCTAGGAGGAGATTGGCTTTCGTCTTCTCTGGCTGCTGGAACCCAATACTGCAGACTCGGCAGCTTAGCCAACAGACATTTATTTTCTCACAGATTCTCTCTAGGGAAGAATCCTCTTTCCTGCCTTTCCCAACTTCTAGAAACCATCTGCAGGCCTTGGCTCACAGCCCCTTCCTCGTATCACGCCAACCCCTGCTCGGTTATCATCAGCTCTGCTTCTCTTTCATTTCCCTCTTTTGCCTTGGAAGAGCTTGTGAGGACGTGGGGCACACCCAGATGATCCAGGGTCCTCCCTCACTCACCCCACCTCTGACCACCCTCTCCAGGGATTTGACTTAATCTCATCTTTTTGCCATGTAACATTCACACGTCTGAGGATGAGACCTGGACCTTTGGGACCTTTATTCTGCCTAACACAATAGGTAAATATAAACACCGAACCAGTCCATCCCTGACCTTGTCAATTCTATGTTTTTCCCAAGATAAGAGGTTCTTACACAGAAAGTCTTTATGGAGCATTGAGGATTTTGACAAGGAGGGGTTGGGCCTATGACTGTTTAACTGATTTGTCTCCTCACCTTCTTTTTTTAAAGAAAAAACTAGAATCGGTTCATCTAATACCATCTGTTACAGCAGAAATAGTAACATTTCCAAGTATGCATTCATCATGCAGTAATAGTGGCTAAATCACCTTGAATTGCTGCATGGCTCATAAATTGGGCTACAGCGTCAGCAGGCAGAATTGCCATTGTTAGGTCTTAAGACACCCTCAATTTTGGCAGGGTGGCTTTGCGCTAGCTTTCTTCATTCATCACCAGGAATCATAATTCTTCATAAAGTCTTTAACCCTGCATCGGAATATTCCCCAGGGACAAGCTCTACACAAGCTCTTAGCGGTGCCCCTGGGCCTCTGCTTCTGGGTCTTTGAGGCACTCAGTGGGCCCTCAGTAATCGTGCAGACAGTTTGTCTGGTTTGAGAATATTCATTGCAATTTAATTCACATTAAACTGGCCTCCAGGTCCTAATGTGACGCTTAGAGGAATCTTGCTAGACTGCTTGACTCTTTACAGAATAACTGCCTTATAGAGAGTCAGGCATTGCAAAGGATCTGCAGAAGTCATTTAGTCTTCCCCAGAGAACTCTGCCCTGCCTTTCAAAATCCACCCTGTCCCTTGAGGGCCACCTAAAAGCTCACTCTGGGAAGTGTTGCTGTCAAACTCCCCTTCCCTCAATAGGGAGAAGCACTTGGTTCAAGTGTGTGAGGAAGGTGCTTCTCCATCACGGCGGAGGGTCATGGAGACACAGAGCAGATGTTGACAGGGGGATCCCGGGCAGAGGATGCAGAAGTTAAGGCCAGGACAGA
This sequence comes from Lepus europaeus, assembly GCF_033115175.1. NCBI lineage: Eukaryota > Metazoa > Chordata > Mammalia > Lagomorpha > Leporidae > Lepus > Lepus europaeus. The sequence goes on along the minus strand of NC_084837.1, from coordinate 17,664,094 downwards.
AAGTTCAAATGAAGTTCATTCATCAAGGGGGCTTAGGCAAACCTGGGGAAATAAAGTGGCCTGCCAAACACCAGGGGAGGAAAGCTGTGGGGAACGAGGAGTGAGCAGAGGTTGGAGGGGATGGACAACAGGAGATGATGAATGAATGAACTCTGGAGATAAAGCAGAAACACCTGCAGCATATTCTTATTTTTAGCTCCAGTAAGTCTGTGAGATAAAGCGAGATTCATTCTACACCACAGCTTTGCTTATAGTAGCACAAACATACAAGGGGGTAGTTGAAGAAATGACTATTTTGCATTTTATGAAAGAATAGAGATTTGTGTGTGCTGCAGTGGGAAAATTGCCAAGATATACTACTAAGTAGGGGGAAAAAATCAAGGTACAGAATACATTCAGGCAGATAAATTTGTATGGTTTTTCCTGGAAGGGTGCACAAGAAAACACTAACAGTGAAGCTTCAGGGGATAATACTGGGAGGAGTGAAACACATTTTTATTTCTTACTTTATCTTTCTGACTGAACGTTCTAATCATATACCTACATTCTGCTTTTTTTTTTTTTCATTGTTTTTAAATTTCAGTAGTAGTGATCTGGATGTTGGAATTGTGGTTGTTTCCCCCCCCCCCCCCCCCGCTTGTTTTCTTCTTTGTACCTCTTTGCAAGTTTTTAATACAATAGCAACTGTTTGCAAATAAAGAAAAAACATCCAGAGGAGCCCAATAAGACAGACATCTCTAAACAGAATTATTCTCTTCCTTCTCTCTGCTTTTAAAGCATAGTTATCTCCTTTTGGTACTTATTTTCTATTTTGCATCATTTTCATGTAAGTAATGAATCCAATTTCAATATCTGAATCCAGGACTTCCTGACAATTCCAAGTGAAACTCAACAGAATATTTAAATTTGGACCTCACCTGTCTTGCAAATGGGTACTAGGTCTTTTCACCCATCCAGGGAAATCATTTATGGAAGAGAATTATGTGTTGTCTCTTCTCCATAACTAGATTATGTTTGTGAGCAGGAACATGCCTTCCTTTTTTAAAAAAACTACAGAACTCATCTGTAACCCTGTGTAGTAAACACTCAAACCTATAAGTTGCAGCACGTCACCATGAGCAGCAGGAATCCTAAGGTGTGAATTATGTGATGATGCCTCGTCGTTATGAAATGTAGCTCTCTTCACTCTCAGAGTGTCTTGGTTTAGACAATAAGTTAAATAATCACCCTGGTACCAGGGGTGCAGCCCAGGGAAGTGATCCTCTATGTGCAATGTGTTTGTCATCCTCAGCTGATTTTTTACGTTTATAAATGTTGTCAGAAGTCAAAGACAGGGTCAAGTTCCAGAGAAAAGACTCTGCACTGCCCCAGCAATGCCACAGAAACAACAGTAAAGTCAAGGTATTGAGGGGACATTATGAAAACTCATGAAAAATGGAATTGAAATATAGGTTTATTTTGGAGCAAAAAATAAAATTGAAACCTGTGAACATAAGGGATCTTCAGAAAGTTTGCAGAGATGCATATTATAAAAAAAACTATGCATGGATTTCAAAAATTTTTGCACCCAAATAAACTTATTTTTTAATTCTACTTTGCCACAAACCTTCAAAATACCTTCTAGTGCACGTCACAGATAGGATGGGTCCTGGGCATAAAAGTAGTAGGATAAATGACATTATCTGAAAATGAGTTTGGAATTACTCCTGAACTGGACAGGATCTGAGCCTACAGATTCCAAGAGTTGGCGATCCCAGCTGGGAAGGTCTGGGAACAGTTGGAGAAAGGAAGCATCTATCCCCCAGGGTTTGGATAGCTGGAAAGAATCATAATATAGACGCTCCACAAACATCAGCAGATATTAAATGATTTGATTGTTAGGACTTAATGGATGGCCAGAGTTCACTTTATCATTTGACTCAAATATTACACAAACCAAACGATATTTTGTTTTGCCATCTCTTCCATAAATAACATGATTGTGTGGCTGTTGGCCATGGCATTTCCCTTAGAGCTGATATATAGACAGCATAGTGATGAAAAGGTCTGGGTGTAGGGAGAGAGAGACCTAGTTTGGATTTTAAATCTGCCACTTCTAATAGCTTTGTAGCTCCGGAGCAATAACCCAACCTCAAAGTCCCAGGATTCTCACATAGGAAATGGGGAAGTGAAGAATGGTAACCACATAGGACTGTTATAAAGAGAAAAATTAGCAGAGAGCCTGGCCTGCAGCAAGCATGGAACAGATGCCAGTTATGTCCTTCTATTAGGACGATAGTTTCCTATCTGTATCACCTTGACCGCTGCGGCTCTTATTTCCTGTGAACTTGCCCAGAACAGCTGCTTCCTTCCATTGCATGAGATGCGACATCCACTTAGCCACGGCAGCTTCCAGGGTGAGGCTGTGGTCAGTGGAGAGGAGCTCAGCCCCGCCAAGCAGCTGGGAAGTGTCCTGGGTGTGCGTGTAAAACTGGAACTGGCCTCAGGGAGAACTGTTGTGGTGATAAAGAGGTTGCTATTTCGGCTTTCTCACAACAACTCTGCACTGATGGCCCAGAAAGAGCGTCTGTGTGCACTCCTATTGCAGACACACTCCAGCTGCTTTCTGCTGAGCTGCCCTTGTTTCCCACCCTTGGAGAGCAGAGATTTTTTTCCTCCTCAAAAAGGAGAAAGAAAGGGAAAGGTGTTTTGTACTCTAGTTACTTCCCCAGAGGGACAGGAGTTATCATTCACCACTTAATCACAAATCCATTTTCTCTGCTTTTCACTCCCTGTACCTCTAAGCTGTGGAACACACAGGGCAAACGTACCATCAGCCATGCACTCATCCCACAACCATTTCTCCCTGTGACAGCTCATAAAAATGCTGCCTAGTAGCTCCTCTGCCAGAAGCCGAAAATACTTGCGATGACGTCAAGAAAGGCAAGAAAAAGGCAAGGATCCATGGGTGGCTGTGCAGCAGGCTGCATCGCCCAGAGCTGCTCCCACTGAGAACCCCGGGGACGGATGCTACGGTGGGGGGGTGGTATCAAGCTAGCTAGACTGCGAGGTGGAGTCTCTAGAACCTAATGTTCTCCAACGTCCTCAAGGCTGCAGGTGTCACATTTGCACGGGCTTCTGCTGTACCAGCTCCTGTCAGGGGACCTGGAATCCAGGCTCTCAGCACCGCCTCCTGCCTTTGTCTCTGCTGGTGTTGAGCCCTGGGTTGCCTCCCATCCCCAGGCTGGCTTCCATCTTTCTATCACCTGTGCAACTCATTCCCTGCATTGATTTCTCCTTAAAACAATAGAGAAAGAGTAGTTTCTTTGTTGGGCCTTGACTTACAAGTAGACAAATGGGAAGAAAATAAAGCACATGTAAATGCTTTTCAAACAACAAATGCAGTGAACAGTAATTACTGGATTACCTTGGAAGGGTGTCAACTTAGTATAAACATCTGGAGGTCATTTATAATTAGACCTTTGCTGCTTGGATCATTTACAACAGCTTTCAAATTTAAAAGTCAAGGAAAATGGCCCAGATATGTGACTGCAAAAATGGAATGTTTTTTCCAGCATTCCCCTCTACGCTATTTGACGGGAACTCCTAGGGTTTTCCCACCCGGTTCTGTCCCTCTCGTTCTCATTGGGGAACAAAGGCATGAGCGTGGGCAGGTGTGGACAAAGGGTCCCAGCACTGCTCTGGCTCCTTTGTTTCTTTGCCCCAAGGCCTAAGTGAGTGAAGCAGACTGAGTTGTGCCAGGAAAACTCTATGTTGTGGCAACCAGTTCCCTCTCTTTTTATTTCTTGGCTCCTTAAGCCCTCAGTCTTTTGGAGTCTGAGGTTTTGGTAAGAATGCAAAAACATAGTTTCTATTATGATCTGCAGTTTCTCTGAGGCGAACTCCCATACATGTTCAATACAGCTTTTATGTGCAGGCCACAGAAAGTGCAGTGCGCGCACACACAGCTGTCTGTGCTGTGCAACTCTGAAAAGCACACTTTACCAACTAGAATTTCAAAGCAGCCTCCTTGAGGACATTTAATTCCACCTGGGACTTGGGTGGCTTGAGCCCTCCCAGCAGCTCAGGCGTTGCATTGCCTTTGCACACCTTTGGCCACAAGGCGGGAATTCACAGCAAACCGGCTTCTTACTATAGTTCCAATAAAATCAGAAGCACCCAAGCCAGTTCGCAAACAAGGCCTTCATTTACAGACGAAAAGTCTTCTAGAGAGTGAAATTCCACTGCTGAAGAAGCTGCCCTGGTCCCTTTGACAGGAACAGCCGGATGGAATTTTCCGGACACTTGTATGTTTCCCTAAACCTTCCAAATGTACAAAACTGACATAGAGTTGTGTTCCCCATATTCATTAACACAATGAGCTTATCCCCTACTTTATTTTAAAAATAAAAAAAGGTTAAAAGGTATATTTCAAAGATCATTTGTGGTTTTAAACAGTTTCTCAGAGCGGGTGTTGTGGTATAGCAGGTTAAGCTGCCCCTTTGGACGCCTCCACCCATGTTGGAGTGCTCTTTGAGTCCCAGCTACTCCACTTCTGATCCAGTGTTCTGGTAATGCATCCTGGGAAGAGGCAGCTGATGACTCAACTACTTGGGTCCTTGCCACCCATGTGGGAGACCTGGGTGGAATTCCGGGCTCCTGGCTTTGGCCTGGCCCAGACTATTGCATTTGGAGAGTGAACTGGTAGATGGAAGATCTCTTCCCTTTCTCTCTCTCTCTCTCCCTCCCTCCCTCTCCCCCCACCTCTTTCCCCCCCACCTCTCTCACCCTCTCTCCCTCTCTCTGCCTCTCTCCCCATCCTCTTCCCTCCCTCCCTCTCTCTCTCTCCCCACCCCCCTCACTTCCTCCCTCTTTTTTTTTTTTTTTTTTTTTTTTTTTTTTTTTTTGACAGGCAGAGTGGACAGTGAGGGAGACAGAGAGAAAGGTCTTCCTTTTGCTGTTGGTTCACCCTTCAATGGCCACCGCACCGTGCTGATCCGAAGCCAGGAGCCAGGTGCTAGGTGCTTCTCCTGGTCTCCCATGCGGGTGCAGGGCCCAAGGACTTGGGCCATCCTCCACTGCACTCCCTGGCCACAGCAGAGAGCTGGCCTGGAAGAGGGGCAACCGGGACAGAATCCGGCGCCCTGACCAGGACTAGAACCCAATGTGCCGTTGCCACAGGCGGAGGATTAGCCTATTGAGCCGCGGCACTGGCACTTCCTCCCTCTTCTCACTCTCTTACTCTCCATCTTTACGTATCCTATGTCAGAGGTTGGTAGACCCTACAACTTGAGCAAGACCATTGCGGTTGTGCTGGTTATATGCATTTAAAACATTTTAAAGTAATTAAAAATAATAATAAAGGTGGCATGGGTGTCTTAGCTAGTTAACCTATACAGCCGATGGCCCCTTAACCTGATAACTAACTGGTTGTTAGGCAACGTGTGGTGAAGGTACTGAGTCTCGCAGAACTAGACTTACAAAGCCGCACCTGCTGAGAGCAGGCATTTGGCGTGTATCTCAAGCCAGTGGTTTGCCTTGAAGCCTGAGGGATTCTGTGGAGATGCTGAAGAATTGCCTTGGCTGAGAGAGGAATGGGTAGGGCTCTTGGATTTCCATTCTTGTTTCAAAAACAGCCCCACTTAGATATTTATAGTCTTAGATTGAAGAAAAAGTTTTCGTGTTGACACGCTGCTACAATGGCTTTCAGAATTTTAAACGTACATATTCTTGAGAAATTCTATTTTGAGGAATCTATTATACAGGAACACTGCCAAATGTATATGTAATAGGATGTTCTCCATGATATTTTTGGTGATAGTTAAAGGAAAACAAGCATCAGAAAATCAACCAAAAGTTAGTTTATTAAATATGTCATCGTATGGCCATAAATGAGTATGGGAGACTCTTAAACTCTTGCAGTAAATGCAGCAATGCGGATTAGTGGTTCCCAACACTCTAATTGCCAGTGGCTCCTCCTTATAACAAACATTTTGTGGTACCTCATTGACGATTGGAACATGAAACTCGTGGATAATATAACCTTATGCAATTGGTTTTTTAAAAATCAATATAATGCGTTCACTACAAATTGGAGCGAAATAGAGGAAAACCTACATAGTAATATATCTTTGATGATCAACTTTATATATCAGCCTGACTGGACCACAGGGCGCCTCATTCTGGGTGTGTCTGGACGAGGTGAACGCTTGAAGCCGTACACTGATGAAGCAGACTGCGCCCCCTAGTGTCAGTGCTCTATCCAGCTGGAGGCCTGAATGGAACAAAAAGATCCCATCCCACATAAGAAGGAATGCCTGACTTGCTTCAAATTGGGATGTGGGTTTTGTTTCCTGCTTTCAAACTCTGTGTGAGGCATCCTCTCTTCCTGAACTCCAAGCCTGCCAGTCTTCAGACTGGAACCACACCATCAGCTCTCCTGGGTCTCCAGCTGCTCAGCTCTCCTTCAAAACCTTGGGACTTGTCGGCATCCAGAACTGTGTAATACAATTCCCTGCAGTAGATCTCTTCGTGTGTGTCTCTCTCGTGCACACGCGCACACACACACATGCAGTCGTGTGCTGCCTAACAGATCACATATATGGAGATCATCCCCTAAGATGCTGGATCTGAAAAATTCCTGTCACATAGTGTTTTTACTGTGCCTTTTCTGTCTAGATATGTTTGGCTACATAAACACTTACCATTGTATTACAGTTGCCTAAGTATCCAGTACAGTTACATGCTATTCAGTCTTACCAGGGACCAGCACTGTGGCCTAACGGGTAACGCCTCTGCCTGCGGTGCCAGCATCCCATATGGGTACTGGTTTAAGACCAGCTCCCACTAATGTGCCTGGGAAAGCAACAGAAGATGGCCCAAGTGCTTAGGTCCCTGCAACCACATGGGAGACCCAGAAGAAGCTCCTGCTTCAGTCTGGCCCAGCCCTAGCCATTGCAGCCATTTGGGCAGTGAACCAGCAAATGGAAGATTCTCCCTCACTCTCATTCTCTCTCTCTCTCTCCCTCCCTCCCTCCCTCCCTCCCTCCCTCTCTCCATAACTCTGCCTTTCAAATAAACAAAATAAATCTTAAGAAAAAAAGATTTACAGCCTAGGAGACTATACCATATAGCCTAGATGTGTAAGTAATAGGCTGTATCTTCTAGGTTTGTGTACATTCTACGAAGTTTGCATGATGATGAAAGTGCCTAATGACCTGTTTCTCAGAATTTACTCCCATGATTGACTGATATATGACTGTACACATAGGTTCCAGTGGTTCTACCCTGAAAATCCTAATACAATATCTATCTTATTATTTAGATGATCAAGCACAATTAAATTAGTAGATAAAGCAATGCTGTCTGATACTTTGAAGCAACATCTACAAATACAGGCTGATATGGTCACATTGGTAGGATGTCAAACAAAAGAAAATCAAATGCTCCTCACTTTATAGTAATTGTGTTGCGCAAAATTTGGGACGCATATATTAAAACTATACAAAAATATTTTATGTTTCCTTGTATAACAATGTAAGATCCTTGCCTCAAATAATGATAGGTTTTTTTTCAGCCACATAAATGTCTGGTGAGATAAAAAGAAGTCATGTAGAAAGAAGGTTGAACAATTTCTTACTGCATGGGGCTAGTATGAATCTTGTACACTAAATGCTGGTGACATCTTCCAATCTTTTTAAAAAAAAATATTGATTGATTGATTGAGAGGTAGAATTACAGACAGTGAGAGGGAGAGACAGAGAGAAAGGTCTTCCTTCCATTGGTTCACCCCCCCCCCCCAAATGGCCGCAACGGTTGGAGCTGCGCCGATCCAAAGCCAGGAGCCAGGAGCTTCTTCCAGGTCTCCCACATGGGTGCAGTGGCCCAAGGACTTAGGCTATCTTACACTGCTTTCCCAGGCCATAGCAGAGAGCTGGACGGGAAGTGGAGCAGCACCCATGTGGGATGCCAGCGCTGCAGGCAGAGGATTAACCTACTGCGCCATGGCACCAGCCCCTTCTTCCAATCTTTTGAAACCAAAACCATGTTGATGTAGTTTTGTATGGGGCAATACAGCTTCCCTTGGGAACAAATGGTTGGTTTAAGAAGAATAATACATATGGCCATTTTCATAAAACAAACCATAACAACAAGCAATTATGTATTAATTGTATTAGTTTCCTGTGTTAAATGTATTAGTTTCCTAGGGTTGCCATAACAAATTACCACAAACTCAGTGACTTAAAACAGTAGAAACTGTGAACAGGCCTTAGCCTGTGGGTTAAGATGCCCGTGTTCCACGTCAGAGTATCTGGGTTTGATTGCCAGCTCTGGTTCCTGATTCCAGCTTCCTGCCAATCCAGAAACAGGGAGGCAGTGTAGCTCAAGGGTTCCTGTCACCCTTGTGGGAGACCTGGGTTGCATTCCAGCTCCTGGCTCCAGCCCTGGCCCAGCCCCAGGAGTTGCAGGCATTTGGGGAGTGAATTAGTGGATGGCAGCTCGCTCTCATTCTTGCTCTGTCTCTTTGCCTCTGATATAAATAAGCAAGTTTCTTTAAAACAAAACAAAACAAAACAAAAAAACAAACCCGTGGAAGTACATTCTCTCACAGGTCTGGAGGCCAGAAGTCCAGAATTGAGTTTTGGGCAGGGTTGATCCCCTCTAGAGGCTCTAGCAAGGAACCTAAGTGCCCCTTTTCTAGGTTCGGATGGCTACAGACAATCCTTGGTGTTGCTTGGCTTATTATGCCAGTGGTCTTTGTTTTACTAATGTCTTCTCCGAAAACTGCACAATTAGGACTTGGCTGAGGACGGATGTTCGATCTAGTAGTTCAGATGCTGGTTAAGAAGCGTGTGCCTCCTATCTGAGTACCTGGGTTCAAAACCTGGCTCTGGCTCCTGACCCCAGCTTCTGTGCTAATTCAGATCTGCTGTGTGATCAGAGCTGCCATTGCTGGGGCATCCCACCAGAGAACACTGGCACAATGCCCCATCTCTGCTCCTGTGTAAACATGGCCTCTCCTGTCATCTACATCTCTGGGCCTTCATTTCCCTCTCTTATAAAGCACTTGACATTGGTTTAGGGCCCCCCTGAATCCGGGATGATAGCCTCTCTAGATCCTTACCTTAATTACATCTGCAGAGACACTTGGACTGTGCAGTCCGCTAACTGCCTTAAGTACTACTGGGAAAACTACTTTTACTATGCAAGAGGAAACAAAGGGGCTTGCATTTTTATCCTCTGCAATTCTGAATGTAATTTTTGAATATTTATTTATTCATTTGAAAGAGTTACACAGAGAGAGGGAGAGGGAGAGAAGAGGAGGGGGAGAGAGAGAAAATGAATCAATCTTCCATCTGTTGGCTCACTTTCCCAAATGGCTGCAACAGCCAGGACTGGGCCAGCCCAAAGCCAGGAGCCAGGAATTTCATCTGGGTCTCCTACATGGGTGCAGGGGCCCAAAGACTGGGACCATCTTCCACTGCTTTCCTAGGCCATTAGTAGGGAGCTGGATCGGAAGTAGAGCAACCAGGACATGAACTGGTGCCCATATGGAATGCTGGCATCAAGGTGGCAGCCTTACCCTCTACACCACAGCACGAACCCCATAATTCTTAAAAATTTAAAACACTAATAAACTGTTAGTTAACAGTTTCGTGTTAATTTAATAATTTTAACCATTTAAGAAATCTCTCTCCTTTTCCACAAGCCAAGGATAAGTAGGATTGCAAGCAGATCTTCTACAACAAGGTTCTTTGTTTTCTACTAATGTTTTCCCAGAAAACTACATAATTAGGAGTTAGATGGGGATGGATGTTTGATCTAGTAGTTAAGATTCCATTTAAGAAGCGTGTGTCTCCTGTCTGTGTACCTGGGTTCAATACCTGGCTCTGGCTCCTGACCCCAGCTTCTGTGCTAATTCAGATCTGCTGTGTGATCAGAGCTGCCATTGCTGGGGCATCCCACCAGAGAACACTTGCAAAAATCAGCATTCTCTTAAAAGAATGTAAGAAAAAAACTCTCTGTAGCTATAAGCTAGTACAAGTGCAGGACACACTGGTTCCACACTAGGGCAGGTGTATGGAGCCCTTCAGAAGAGAGGAAATTTTAAATTACAAAAGGGACAAATGTGTAGTGCCGTGGCCTTTACTTTTTGAGTTTTGGAACTAATAGATTTTTTTTCTTCCACGGTTCATTTCCTGCTTATCAGGATACTGCAGCACAAGCCTGCCCCTGTCAATAGTGGTTTCAAAACAAACATTTACAAGGGCAATTTCAGAATCAAAGCTACAGGTACAAGGTGATGCTGAAAGGCAAATTTGTATTCTGGGGAATCGTGATTTGCTTTCAATTTTCCACGCTTTGGTGCATGAATGAAGCTAGGTTATTTTAAAATTATTTCTAAATAGTCTTCTAAAAATATTTAAGTTACAAAATTCAAAATGCATAGACCATTTTAATTCTGTTAAAACAGGCCGTACCTTTCTGAACCTGAAAAAATCTTGACTTATTTTGATGCTGCTTATTTACCGAAAAGTGAAGTCGTGATCTATTTAATCAAAGGACATTCACTTCAAATTGCTTCCATCCATTGTCCTTGCCATGAAAGACTGATTGTACTCTGAACTAGCTTCTTTCTTTTTTTATTATGCAGAAGATAAAGAAAAATTCTTATAAAAGAACTCACACATCAAAGAATGAACTACCCTGAAACGTTTTTCCTTTTGTTCATGCTGGCTCCATTCCTCCTTCTGTTCATATATTGATATGAAATCTTTTTTATGTACATTTGCCATTATTAAATGCTACCCACTTTCAAAGATGAAAATACCAGTAACTTGGGAAATGAACTTGAGATAAGGAATTGAAAAAAAAATCTATGATTCCTGTCTATCTGTTTTCATGTGTCCATAACCGTTTAATTAATCTGAGATTGAGTTTTTAGTAACTTGTTAACAATGAAACTCACATTCAAAAGTGGCCCAAACCAAGATATTAAAAAGTGCCAGAAATCCAGGGCTGACTATACTATTTAATGTAAACATTTTCATTAACCTGTTTTAGTTAAGCCAAATAGACCCCACATTCTTATCTTAGATAGCAGTTGTAATTTTAAAAAATGGAAAAATTTTCCATAAATCAAATGTTGTAATATAAAAAGAATATTGATTTTTTTTCCCTTCCCAACAACCCAGAAGAAGGGAAATCTTTAGAACTGAGATTGACAAAGTAGGAGGTACCTTTCTCTGAAGGGAGGAGAGAACTTCCACTTTGACTATGGCCCTGTCGGAATAGGATTGAAGTCAGCGAACTCTAAAGGCTTCCATAGCCTCGGCAACTCATGGCTAGAGCCTAGGGAGATTACTGACGCCATAAACAAGAGTGTTAAATTGTTAAATCAACATCAGGAGTCACTGTGTACTTACGTCCCATGTGGGATCTGTCCTTAATAGGTTGTCCAAGGTGAAGTAATGATATAGCTAGTACTGAAACAGTATTTTTACACTTTGTGTTTCTGTGTGGGTGCAAACTGATGAAATCTTTACTTAGTATATACTGAAGCAATCTTCTGTATATAAAGATAATTGAAAATGAAAAAAAAAAAAAACCCTTGGTGTTAAATTGGAAATTACATAGAAAAGTAATCAATCTTTTTTAAAAAATATCATGCAGGATCTCTGTCATTAATGTGCTGTACACTGTTATTTAATGCTATAACTAGTAATCCAACAGTATTTTTTCACTTTGTGTTGCTATGTAAGGGCAAACTGTTGAAATCTTTATATATGCTAAACTGATTTTCTGTATATAAAGAGAATTGAAAATGAATCTTGATGGGAATGGAAGGGGAGAGCAAGTGGGAAAGGGGAGGGTTGTGGGGGGGGAAGTTGTGGGGGGAAAGCCTTTGTAATTCATAAGCTGTACTTTGGAAATTTATATTCATTAAATAAAAAAAAAAGAACTGAGATTGAGGCAAGAAATAGAGAGGGGAAAGCTCTCATGGTGAGGCAGGGAGGGCAGAAATCCTAGCAGGAGATTCCTGTGTCAGAGAAAGACCTGTGGTATTCAGATTCAGTGTCTCTAAAATTGAACATCAGGTTCTTTGTTTGTCTCTCTAGGAATCTCCACATTTATTACCAAATCTTTAATATTTTGTGATATTCTACTTTGGTAAATGAGCTAGAGATTTTTCTTATGTTTGGAGCATTGTTTTAGTCCAGTCAGGCTGCCATAACAGAATACTATAGTGGAGCAGTTATAAATAACCAAAATTTATTTCTCAGAGTTCTACAGGCTGGGAAGTTAAAGGCCCTGCTGTTATTGCTTCTTGGTCTATTGGTTAAGATGGAGTGTAAAGACCCAGCTGCTGGTTGGTTGCATGTCTAGTGAGACCCTCTTTCTGGTTCATGGATGATGCCATCTTGCTATGTCCTCCCTTGTTGAAAGAAGCAAGGCAGTTTCTTTTATAAGGGGCCTCTTTCATAGGGACACTAATTGCTATTTGTAAAGGTGCCACCCTCATGACCTAATCACCTCCCACATCTCCTAACTCCAAATACCATCACACTGAAGGTTAGGGCTCAACATACAAATTTATGGGTGGAGAGAGACATGAGCATTCAGACTATAGCAGGCAGAGATGCCCAGTGGATGTTAACACAGCCAGAGGTAATGGTAAGATCACTAAAGGAGATGCAATATTTAAATAGGAGTAGGAATTCAAAACAAAAGGCACAGAAATAGACACACAGACCAAATAGGATAGAAACCCCAAAAATAGATCCACATGTCTGTAACCAACTTTTTTTTAATGTGCTGAAAAACATTCCCTGGAGAAAGGACAACTTTTCAATAAATGATGTTGGGGAAATTGTATTTTCATATACAGAAGTTTGAAGCAAGACCTCTACCTTACACTCTAAAAAAAAAAAATCAACTCAAAATGGATCAAGAATCTAAATGTAATACCTGAAACTATCAAACTACTAGAGGAAAATAGAGAAAACACAGCAAGACATTGGCATAGGCAGTAAAAGCAAAAATACACAAATGGAACTATTGTAAGCTAAGAAGCTTCTGTACAGTAAAGGAAACAATTAATAAAAATGGAGAGATAATTGACAGAATGAGAAAAAAATAGTTTCAAACCATGCGTCTGATGAAGGATACATATTCAGAATATATAAGGAGTTCAAGAAACTCAATAACAAAGCAAACAATCCAATAAAGAAATGGGCAATGGATATGAACAGGCATTTTTCAAAGAAAGAAATACAAATGGCCACCAAACAATGAAAAAAAAAATGTCCCCAGCCTCTAGTAATCTAGTCTATGGTCAGAGTGAGTTATTTTAACTTCCACATGAGGGTGGACATGCAGTATTTGTCTTCCTGTGTGTGGTTTATTTCATGTAACATTACCGTCCATTTTGCTGTACATGACAGGATTTCGTTTTTATGGTTTTTTGTTTTTTTTTTTTAATTTGAAGGCAGAGAGAGATATCTTCCATCTGCTGTTTTACCACTCCTTGCCAAAAACTCACAATACCTGGGGCTGGGCCAGCCAAAGCCAGGAGCCTAATAGTGGAGTCCTCATAGTGACCAATAGGGGTCCTCATAATGACACATAGGTGTTAGGGAAACAACTTCTCAAACCATCATCTGGTCACACATCAGAAGGAAGCTGGAACTGGAAGTGGAGCCAACATTTAACCCTAAGCACTCTGGTACAGGATATAAGCATCCCTAGTGGTATCTCTACTGCTATGCTGAATGCCCACCCCTTCATTTTTTATGGTTGAGTAATATTTCACAGTGTATCTACCACATTTTATTTATCATGTCATTTGTGGTTTTTTTTTAAGAATTTATTTATTTGAGAGGTAGAGCTACAGAGAGAGGAAGAGACAAAGGTCTTCCATCTGCTGGTTCACTCCCCAAATAACTGCAATGGCCAGAGCCAAGCCCATCCAAAGCCAGGAGCCAGGAGCTTATTTTGGGTCTCCCACATGGGTGAAGGGGCCCAAGCACTTGGGCCATCTTCTGCTGTTTTCCAGCCATAGCAAGGAGCTCGATCAGAAGAGAAGCAGCTAGCACATGAACTGGTGCCCATATGGGATGCCAGTGCCACAGGCAGAGGCTTAGCCTACTATGCCACAGCGCCGACCCCAATGTCATTTGTTGATGAACTCTTGGGTTGATTACATATCTTGACTGTTGTGACTAGCACTGCAGTAGTCATGGGGGTGCAGAAATCTGTTTGAGATAATTATTTCATTTCTATTGGAGGTAAATCCAGGAGTCAGATGGGTAGAACATATGGCAGTTCTACTCTAGTTTTTTAAGGAATCTCCATACTGTTTTCCACAGTGGCTGTGCTAATTCACATTCCCACCAATGATGTATAAAAATTCCCCTTTTGTGGGTTAAAAAATAAAATTAGGGCCGGCGCCGCGGCTCACTAGGCTAATCCTCCGCCTTGCGGCGCTGGCACACCGGGTTCTAGTCCCGGTCGGGGCACCGATCCTGTCCCGGTTGCCCCTCTTCCAGGCCAGCTCTCTGCTGTGGCCAGGGAGTGCAGTGGAGGATGGCCCAAGCGCTTGGGCCCTGCACCCCATGGGAGACCAGGAGAAGCACCTGGCTCCTGCCATCGGATCAGCGCGGTGCGCCGGCCGCAGCGCGCCTACCGCGGCGGCCATTGGAGGGTGAACCAACGGCAAAGGAAGACCTTTCTCTCTGTCTCTCTCTCTCTCACTGTCCACTCTGCCTGTCAAAAAAAAAATAAATAAATAAAATTAGAAGTTCCCTCTTTTCTACATCCTTGCCAACAATTGTTATTTTCTTTTTGATAATAACCATTGTAACTGGGAAGACGTGATATCTCATTGTGGTTTTGACTTGCATTTCCCTGATGGCTAGTGATATCGAACATTTTTTCATATATTTCTTAGATGTTTGTATTTCTTCTTTTTAGAAATGTCTATTCATAACACTTGCCTATTTTTAAAATTTATTTAATTGAGAAGAAGGAAGGAGAGAGGGAAGGAGAGAAGAAGAGAATAAGTGAAGGAATATGAGCTCCCATCACTGGTTCACATCCCAAATGCCTGAAATGACTAGGGTTGAGCCATACTGACTCAATCCAGTTTTCCAAGTAAGTGAGAGGGACCTGAGCACTTGAGTTCAATCCAGGTTTCCCAAGTGGGTGGGATGGACCCAAGTACCTGAACCATCATCTGCTCCCTCCCAGGGTCTGCATTAACAGGGAGCTAAAATTTGGAGCAGAACCAGGACTCAAATACAGGTACTTCAATATGGATATAGAAGATAAAAGTCCAGCCAGAGTTTTAACTGCTAGGCCAAACACCCAACCCCACCACTTATTTTTAAAAGTACTCCTATCACACATACACATACATGCACAAATGCAATCACACACATTTTTGGATGAAAACAGACCCCTTACTTGGTGCTTCCATTGCCTCCTAAGCTGCTGGTATCTGTGGGAAGGCCTCATATGCAATACACACACACACAGCTCTGGCACATGCTGACACAGCAGCAGCCACGCTCAGCGCAGAGAATGAACCTCAGTCAGACCATTGCACAAAGAACAAGACAGATACACCCCAAGACTCAGGCTATCTTATGCGGATAAACCATATGCTACTCTGACATCAACTGCTCCACCCACCAAACTGGCCACTACATGGCATTCAGCATAGCAATAAAATGGTAGGTAGATGGGAGGGTGTCTAACCAATCTACTTACACACCCCCAACATTGCAGGATGGACAACTGCCAGACTCCAGTGTCTGATAAATTTTCAGTAGGAAACAGAAGGAGCATCCAAAGTTCATGCTATTTGGGGGGTGGGCATTTTGCCCCGAAGTTAAGATGCTCAAGTCTCATATCAGGGTGCCTGAGTTCAATACTTGGCTCCTGCTTCTGACTCCAGGTTCCTAGTAATGTAGACCCTGTGACTCAGTGGTGATGGCTCAATGATTAGGTTCCTTCCCTGTGTAGGAGACTGGATTGAGTTCCCAGCTCCGGGCTTGAGCTTTGGCTCATCCCCAGTCACTGCAGGCATTTGGGTGTAAATCAGTTTATGGGGAGAAGGGGGGGCTTGGTTCTCAAATAACAGCTTAAAATTTTTTGACCCAAGTTCTTGGACCCCTGCACGCACTTGGGAGACCCAGATGAAGCTCCTGGCTCCTGGCTTTGGTCCAGTGCCGCCCTTGCCATTGCACTATTGCAGCCATTTGGGGAGTGAACCAGCTGATGGAAGGTTCTCTCTCTCTCTCTCTCTCTCTCTCTCTCTCTCTCTCTCTCTCTCCCCCTCCCTCTCCCTCCCTCCCTCCCTCCCTCTCCCCCCCACCTCCTTGCCTCCCTCTCTCCCTCTCCCTCTCCCTCTCCCTCTCCCTCTCCCTCTCTGTAACTCTGGCTTTTGTATAAATAAATAAATAAATCCTAAAACCCAATTCTTTAAGTTCATGCCATTTTCAGATATGTCTAAGCTTTTACTCTGTTCTGGGCTTTTGTGACCCCGTGCACATATATTCAGCTTGAGGGTTGGCTAGGCATGTGTAGCTAGCTGGAGTTTTCTCAGATGAGCTTCTGCACACATAAACAATTAAGCAGGGAATAGGTCTTCCTCAACCATAGATAGCAACAAGCTCAGGCTAGTGGAACTGTGAGCCTTCCCAAGTTCACCACTGTGTGTAATTTTCACTTCTGCCACACTGATGGGTGTGGGTTTTTGCCACCTCACCGTATTGAGTGAATCCATCACCAGGCACACGTCCTCTTGCCCATGACAATTTTCTTACTGTCTGAGACGGAGACAGGGAAGCAGCCAGTGTCCAGAGCACCACAGACTCGCCGTGTTCCTACCCAGAGTTAAGTGTTTCCAACCATAAATGCTTCTCAGATTGTCCTGTGATTTTGGTCATTTCCGGACTGCTGAATTAATTATTTTTTTTCCATTTTTTCCCATCATTATAGTTGCCTTTTAGGGGGAGGAGTTGCCAAGCCCCTCACTTGGCCATAGCTGAGAGTACTACAACAGCTTTTTAATTGTTATTTCTGATTCGAGCCTTCGCTCCAAACTCCATAGTGACATCTAAGTGATCATTCTAAAATACAGAGCTAGCTGTATCTCTCAATAACGTACATCTGTCAGTGGCTTTCCATTTTTCCTTAGAACAAACTCCTTATAGGACCTAGCATATCCTGGACCCTGCTTGCTTTTCTAACTTTCTTTGTAGTGCTTTCCCCTAAGAGGTCTTTGCTCTGGCAAGACTGAACATCATTCATGTCGTGCTTACTTCTGTTCCTTCCCTTTGCAACACTCACAGCTTACCGCCGGCTTCTCTCCTGCTCCCCGCTCTTCCTTCCCGCTGACTCCTACTGACCCTTCATATCTCAGTTTAGGTATAATTTCCTGCCAGAATCATCGTAATCGATGCCTCTGTAATCAGCTGTTTTCCCTGTTCCAGATGGGATTGCCCTGTTGATGCCATTGCTTTCCAATTGTCTCCTTTCCCAGAGCATCCATTCCCTGGGGACATAGACTACAACTTTATGTTCATTCCTGTATTCTTAGCACTGAGACCAAAACCTTTCAGACTCAGAAAAAAACACTTGTTACATGGTTGAGTGACAAATTAGATTAGAAGCCTGCAAACTTTTTCTGCAGTGGCCCAGTAGTAAATATTTTAGGCTTTCTAGACCATAACATTTCTATTACAACTATTCGCTTTGTTATTGAAGTGCCAAAGCAGCCATAGAAAATAGGTAAACAAGTAAGTGTTGCTTTATTCCAGCAAAACGTTACTTACAAAGGCCAGTGGCTGGCCCATGAGCTATAATTTACAAATCTCTGGATTAAATGAGTGAAGGAAAGTGGGAAGTGAGTACGAAATGTTTCAATGAGTTGAACTAAACTCTGACTTGTAGTTCTTTGATAAATAATTAAAATCCATTTTTCTCTACCTTTGATTTAACCAAGAAAAAAGAAGTTGTTAGCATCTTCCGTATAGCAATTCACCATCAGAAATAAAAATGTCATTTTATATTTTAATACAAACAGGAACTGTCACTTAGTCCACAGAGGATGTTGGGTTCCTCCTTGTCTCCTTTCAGTGTTTCCTCTTCTTTTCTTTTCATGATTTCACACTTTTCAAGGCACAAGATTACCCACAGAAATCAAGATAATTGACATGGTTCAAGATCAAGTCACCTAGTGTGCTGAGGATGGCAGTGAAGAATTATAAAGAGATATGCCATTTTTGTTATCAATTACCTTTATGCATACATGATTTTTTAAACCTTTATTTAATGAATATAAATTTCCAAAGTACAGCTTTTGGATTACAGTGGTTCCCCCCCCCCCATAACTTCCCTCCCACCCGCAACCCTCCCCTTTCCTGCTCCCTCTCCCCTTCCATTCACATCAAGATTCATTTTCAATTCTCTTTATATACAGAAGATCAGTTTAGTATATATTGAGTAAAGATTTCAACAGTTTGCACCCACATAGAAACTCAAAGTGAAAAATACTGTTTTAGTACTAGTTATAGCATTAAATCACAATGCACAGCACATTAAGGACAGAGATCCTACATGAGGAGTAAGTGCACAGTGACTCCTGTTGTTGACTTAACAAATTGACACTCTTGTTTATGGCGTCAGTAATCACCCTAGGCTCTTGTCATGAGATGCCAAGGCTATGGAAGCCTTTTGAGTTCACCAACTCTTATCATATTTAGACAAGGTCATAGTCAAAGTGGAAGTTCTCTCCTCCCTTCAGAGAAAGGTACCTCCTTCTTTGATATGCATACATGATTAAGTCTATGTTTAACAGTATAGAGTTCAGTGATTTGTATGAAAGAGAAAAAGATACGGAAAATATTAGAAAAGAAAGGAAATGACAACCAAAAATAGAGAATAAAAAGTTGTTCCTCAACAGTCAGGAGAAGGGCTATTCAAAATCATTCCTTCTCACAGGGTCAATTTCATTTCTACATGTTGTCTTTTAGGTGCTCTGTAAGTTATCACTGGTCAGGGGAATATATAGAATTTGTCCCTTTGAGACTGGCTTATTTCACTAAGTATGATATTTTTCAGTTTTATCCATTTTGTTGCAAATGACCAGACTTCGTTTTTTTGTATGTCTTATTTTTACTGGTGTGTAGTATTCCATTGTGTACATATTCCATAATTTCTTTATCCAGTCTTCAGTTGACAGGCATTTGGGTTGATTCCATGTCTTTACTATTGTGAATTGAGCTGCAATAAACATGGAGGTACAGATAGCTCTTTCATATGCTGATTTCATTTCCCTGGGGTAGATTCCCAGGAGTGGGATGGCTGAGTCATATGGTAGGTATTCAAACCTCTGAGGTATCTCCACAGTGTCTTCTAGAGTGGCTTTACCAATTTACATTCCTACCAACAGTGGATTAGAGTACTTTTTTCTCCATATCCTCTCCAGCCTTTGTTGTTTTTTGATTACTGTATGAAAGCCATTCAAACCAGAATGAACTGGAATCTCATTGTGGTTTTGATCTGCATTTCTCTGACAACTAGTGATCCTGAACAATTTTTTCAAGTGTCTGTTGGCCATCTGGATTTCCTCTTTTGAGAAATGTCTGTTTAATTCCTTTACCCATTTCTTAACCTGATTGTTTTTGCTATTGTTGAGTTTCTTGATCTCTTTATATATTCTGGTTATTAATCTTTTATCAGTTGTATAGTTTGTAAATATTTACTCCCATTCTGTCAGTTGTCTCTTCACTTTGTTGTTTCTTTTGCAGTGCAGAAGCTTTTCAATTTGATGTAATCCCAATTGTCTATTTTGGCTTTGATTGCCTGTGCCTCTGGAATCTTTTCCAGGAACTCTTTGTCTACGCCAATGTCTTGTAGAGTTTCCAAAATTTTATCTAAAAATTTGATGGTGTAGAGCCATAGATTTAGGTCTTTAGTCCATTTTGAGTGGATTTCGGTGAAAGAATCAGGTAAAGGTCTTGCTTCATGCTTCTTCACGTGGACATCCAGTTTTCCCAGCAACATTAGTTGAAGAGACTGTCCTTGCTCCAGGGGTTGGTTTTAGCTCCTTTGGCACAGATTAGTTGACTGTAGATAGTTAGATTGATTTCTGGTGTTTCTATTCTGTTCCATTGGTCTAGCCATTTGTTTTTGTACCAGTATCAGGCTGTTTTGATTACAACTTCCCTGTAGTATGTCTTGAAATCTGGGATTGTGATGCCTCTGGCTTTGTTTCTGTTGTACAAGATTGCTTTAGCTATTCGGGGTTTCCTATGGTTCCATATGAATTTCAGCATAATTTTCTCTATATCTGAGAAGAATGTCTTTGGTATTTTGATTGGTATCATGTTGAATCTGTAAATTAAGATATGCCATTTTTAAATGAAACTTTGATATTTTGAAGCTTGGTAAATTTGTCACTATACTTTTCTCTTTTAACTACTGAACACCATGTTTTATATTAATGTATTTATTCTTTAAGAATGTAGTACTAAAATAAGAATTGATGAATTATCAGATGATAGCATCTCTTTGTGTTCTATTCTATAAATTATGGATATAATTATGAGTTTCTAGTTTAAAATATTTTTATAATTACTAGAAGTTGCATAAAATTGAGGAGACAATGTATTATGCCATTTATAAAAGTAGACTACTATTTCCACTTTTGATCTGATATTGCTCATTTGCCCTAAAGGTACATACAAAAGGAAGCATAATATTGTAGTTCCTCAGAAACATCTGAAGATATACGTATATAGAGATACATTTAATTAATGGACTTTAGCATCCTCTGGTTTTTACATCCAAGCAGTGTTTTTGTCTCTTAAAAAATAAGATGTCCTTGTGACAATGGACTAAAACCAGAAATCAACAAAAGAAAGTAGAAATTATGCAAATGCAGGGAGACTGAACATACTGAATGAACAATGGTTCATTGAGAAAATCAAAAGTGAAATTTAAAAGTGAAATTTCATTTGTAAAATTTCATTTTACACTTGGACTAGTGAGATGGCATTGGTACATGCCACCTTGATGGGATTGTGTTGGAATCCCCTGGCACATTTCTAACTCCACCATTTACGGCAAGTCCGATTGAGCATGTTCCAAATTGTACATCTCCTCCCTCTTTTTTTCCACTCTTAAATTTAACAGGGATCACTTTTCAGTTAAAATTTAAACACCTAAGAATAATTGTGTGTTAATTACAGAGTTCAACCACTAGTACTAGAACAACAACAACAACAACAAATACTAAAAAGGATAAAGTATTACATTGTACATCTAGAGTCAGGACAAGAGCTGATCAGGCCATTGTTTCTTATAGTGTCCATTTCACTTAACAGGTTTCCCCTTTGGTGCTCAGTTGTCGCCGATCAGGGAAAACAAATGATATTTGTCTCTTTGGGACTGGCTTAATTCACTCAGCATGATGTTTTCCAGATTGCTCCATCTTGTTGCAAATGACCGGGTTTCGTTGTTTCTTACTGCTGTATAGTATTCTATGGAGTACATGTCCCATAATTTCTTTATCCAGTCTACTGTTGATGGGCATTTGGGTTGGTTCCAGGTCTTAGCTATTGTGAATTGAGCTGCAATAAACATTAATGTGCAGATGGCTTTTTTATTTGCCAAATTAATTTCCTTTGGGTAAATTCCAAGGAGTGGGATGGCTGGGTTGTATGGTAGGGTTATGTTCAGGTTTCTATCCCATCAAGGTGGCATGTACCATTGCCATCTCACTAGTCCAAGTGATCAATTTCAGCTCACAATTGATGGCTCTGATAGGTCTAAGAGTCAAAGGGATCACACAAACAAGACAAGTGTCTGCTAATACTAACTGATAGAATCAAAAAGGGAGAGAAGGATCCAACATGGGAAGCGGGATACACAGCAGACTCATAGAATGGCAGATGTCCTAAACAACACTCTGGCCTCAGAATCAGCCCTTAAGGCATTCAGATCTGGCTGAAGAGCCCATGAGAGTATTGCAGGCATGGAAAGCCAAGATACCATGGAAAAGAAAAAAAAAGACCTAAATGAAAGATCTCTGTGAGTGAGATCCCAGTGGAAAGAACAGGGCCATCAAAGAAGGAGGTACCTTTCTCTGAAGGGAGGAGAGAACTTCCACTTTGACTATGACCCTATCGGAATAAGATCAAAGTCAGCGAACTCTAAAGGCTTCCATAGCCCTGACAACTCATGAATAGAGCCTAGGGAGATTACTGACGCCATGAACAGGAGTGTCAAATTGTTAAGTCAGCAACAGGAATCACTGTGTACTTACGTCCCATGTGGGATCTGTCCTTAATGTGTTGTCTAATGTGCAGTGATGCTATAACTAGTACTGAAACAGTATTTTTACACTTTGTGTTTCTGTGTGGGTACAAACTGATGAGGTCTTTACTAATTATATACTGAATTGATCTTCTGTATATAAAGATAATTGGAAATGAAAAAAAACAACCTGGTGTTAAATTGGAAATGGCATAGAAAATTAATTAATTTTAAAAAAATATTATGTAGGATCTCTGTCTTTAATGTGCTGTACACTGTTATTTAATGCTATAACTAGTACTCCAACGGTAGTTTTTTCACTTTGTGTTGCTATATGGGGAAAACTGTTGAAATCTTTACCTAATATA
This sequence comes from Lepus europaeus, assembly GCF_033115175.1. Taxonomy (NCBI): domain Eukaryota; kingdom Metazoa; phylum Chordata; class Mammalia; order Lagomorpha; family Leporidae; genus Lepus; species Lepus europaeus. The sequence continues at coordinate 17,641,421 of NC_084837.1, read as the reverse complement.
TACTAAACTGATCTTCTGTATATAAAGAGAATTGAAAATGAATCTTGATGTGAATGGAAGGGGAGAGGGAGCGGGAAAGGGGAGGGTTGCTGGTGGGAGGGAAGTTATGGGAGGGGGGAAGCCATTGTAACCCATAAGCTGTACTTTGGAAATTTATATTCATTAAATAAAAGTTTAATAAATAAAAAAAATTCATTTTACAAATGAAAATGGAAACACAGCAAACATATCAGAACTTAAGATACAACAAAAGCAATGCCAAGAGGAAAGCACATAGCAATAAGTGCTTGCATCAAAAATTAGAAAAATATGAAATAAACAACTTAACAATGCATCTCAATGGCCCAGAAGGACAAGAACAAACCAAACCCAAAGTTAAAAGAAAAGAAGAAACAGTGAAGAGCAGAAATAAATTTTATAAAATTTTTAAAAATATTAACGGTCAATTGAATCAAAAGTTGATTTTTACAAAAGATAAAATCAATAAGCCTTTATTTAGACAAAATAAGAAATAAAGAGAAGACTCAAGTAAATAAAATCACATGAAAAAGGAGATCTTACAACTGATATTGCACAAATACAGAGGGCCGTTAGAGATCATTATGAGTAATTAAATGCCAACAAATAGGAAAATCTAAAAGAAAAGAATACATTTTTGGATATATTTAGCTTACCAAAATTGAACCAGAAGACCTGAATAAGGAGTGATAAGGTTAAATCAGTAATCAAAATTTCCCAACAATGAAAATTCCAGGATCAGATGGCTTCACTGCTAAATTCTGCCAAATTTAAGAAACAATTTAATTTTTGTGTGTTGGGTTTTTTATTCTGTAACCTTACTGAATCTGTTTATCAGTTCTAATGGTTTCTTGGTGGAATTTCTCTTTATATAAATACAATCATGTCATCGGCAAACAGATTTTCTCATACTACTGTATCAATTTTCTCAAACTACTCCAAAAAATTGAAAGAAAAAAAAAGCCTTTCCACACTAATTCTAAGAAACCAGCATTTCCTTGATTCTAAACACAGACAAGGACACACACACACACACCCCAAATATCACAGATGCAAAAATTCTAAACAAAATACTAGCAAAAATGAATTTAACAAGATCTAAAAAAAAATCATTTATCATAATTAAGTGGGATTTACCCCAAGTACATAGGGATGGTTCAACATACACAAATCAATGAACATAGTACATCACATCAACAGAATGAAGGGTAGAAGTCTTGTGATCATCTTTGTAGTTGCTGAGAAAGTGATAAAGTTCAACATAGCTTCATGATAAAAACCTTGAACAAGTAAGTACAGAAGGAATACACCTTAACATAACACAGGCAATCTATGAAAAACCACAGCTAACACATTGAATGGGGAAAAGCTGCAAGCATTTTCCCTAATATCTCGAACCAGACAAAGATGTCTGGTTTCACCACTCTTATTCAATATAGCACCAAAATATTCAGCCAGAGCTATTAGGCAAGAGGAAGAAATGAAAGCTGTACAAATAGGAAAGAAAGAAGTCAAATTATCTGCAGAAGACATGATTCTATTTAAAGAGAAATTCCACCAAGAAACAATTTGAACTGATAAACAAATTCAGTAAGGTTACAGGATAAAAAACACACACACAAAAACACACATTTTTGTATGTCCATAGCAAACTTGCTAAGAATCAAGCAATCCTATTCATAATAACTACAAAAAAAGTAAAATATCTTGGAATAAATTGAGCCCAGAATATAAATGACTTGTACAATGAAAACTTAAAAACACTGATGAAAGAAATTAAAGACACAGAAATGCAGAAAGACTTCCTGTGTTCACGGATTGCAAGAATTAATACAAAAAGTCTACACTACCCAAAGCAATTTACAGATGCAACACAATCCTCACCACAATATCAATGACACTCCTCAGAGAATTTTTAAAAATGTATAAAATTCATACAGATGCACAAACGTCACCAAATAGCCAAAGCAATCTCAAATAAAAAGAACAATTCTGATGGCATTACAATAATTTAAAAAATTGAAACCTATTTCAAGACAGAATAATTGCAACCAAAACAGCATGGGACTGGCAATGAAACAGACACATAGACCAATGGAACAGAATAGAGATCCCAAAAATGAATCCATGCATCTATAGCCAACCTTTTGACAAAGGTGCCAAAAGTCATATACTAGAGAAACGACAGTCTCTTCAATAAATGGTGCTGGGAAAAGTAGATATCTGTGTGCAGAAGATTGAAACTTTGCTTCTACTTCCCACCCTATACAAAATAATCCTAAAATGAATAAAATATCTTAATGTAAGATATTAAATTATGAAACTATTAAAGGGAAACATATGAGAAACATTACAAGACATTGGCATATCAACATTTTTGGATAAGATCCAAAAAACACAGGCAACAGAAGCAACAATAGACAAATGGGGCTACATCAAGCTAAGCAGTTTGTGAATAGTGCAAGAAGCAATCAATAAAGAAATTCACAGAATGAGAGAAAATATTTGAATACTCTGCATTTGGCAAAGAATTAATATGTAGAACATATAAGGAACTCAAAAACTTCAACAAAAGAAATAATCCAGTTAATAAATGGGTAAAGGAACTGAATGGAGAATTCTCTAAAGAAGAAATACAAGTGGTCAACAAATCAAAATCACCAGGGAGCACCAACTCACTCCAATTAGAATGGAGACAAAAATTAGTAAATGCTGGCATGGATGTGGAGAAAAGGAAACCTTATACGCTGTTGAGAATGCAAATTAGTACAACCATTATGGAGAATAGCATGAAGGCAAAAACTAAAACATAAATCTAGCATGTGACCCAGCTATTCCAGTTCTAGTTTATACCCAAAAGAAATGAAGTCAGCACTTGGAAGAGATACTTGCACTCCCATGTTCATTGCAGCACTACTTACAGTGGCTAAGATATGAATCAACCTAGGTACACATCAGTAGATGAATGAATAAAGAAAATGTGGTGTATATGCACAATGGAATGTTGTTCAACCATTAAAAAACACAGAATGAGCAGCCATTGCTGTGGTGTACTGGATGAAGCTTCTGCCTGCAGCGCCGGCATCTCATTTGGGCGCCAGTCTGTGTCCCAGCTGCTCTTCTTCCATTCAGCTCTTTTCGTAAGGCCTGGGAAAGCAGTGAAGATGGCCTAAGTGCTGGGGCCCCTGCACCTGCATGCAAGACCTGGAAGAAGCTCCTGGTGCCTGGCTTCAGATCAGTCCAGCTCTGGGCATTGTGACCATTTGGGAAGTGAACCAGAAGATGGAAGACTTTTCTCTCTGTCTATACCTCTACCTCTCAAATAAATTTAAAAAAAAAAATGAAATCCTGACATTTGCATCAAGTGAGTGAAACTAGAGATCATTATGTTAAGTGAAATAAGCCAGATGCAGAAAGAAAAATACCATATATTTCTTCTCATACGTGGAAGTTAAAAAAAAAAAAAGTTGATCCAAACTTAGAATATTGATTACTAGAGGGTGGGATGTATAAGAGAGGGTGAATGGAAAGGTTGGATAGCAGATACAAAAACACATCAGATAGAAGTAACAAGTTGAAGTGTTCCACAGCACAGGGGGGACAATTATAGCTCACTCTATGACATTGTATACTGTATAAAGTACTGGAAGAGTGGAGCTGGTGGGCTCCAAACACAAATAAAAGAAAATGACATGGAAAATCTAATTGCCTGGTTTGATTGCTTTATGCTGTGTATATGTTAAAATATTGCATATAAACCATAAAAACACACAAGTATCATATGTTAATCATAAACCATTTTAATAAAATAATTTGAGGAAAAAATCAGAAGTTTTTAAAAAATTTTTTAAAGATTTATTTATTTCTTTGAGAGGTAGAGTTACAGAGAGAGGGAGAGACAGAGAGAGAAAGACAGAGGCCTTCCATCCGCTAGTTCACTCCCCAAATGACTGCAATGGCTGGAGCTCAGCTGATCCAAATCCAGGAATCAGGAGCTTTTTCTGGGTCTCCCACGAGGATGTAGGGGCCCAAGCACTTGGGCTATTTTTCCACTGCTTTCCCAGGCCATAGCAGAGAGCGTGATTAGAAGAAGAGCATGTGGGACTCGAACCGGCGCCCATATGTGATATTGGCACAGCAGGTGGAGGTTTAGCCTACTGCGCCATAGCACTGGTCCCCAAGATCAGAAATTTTAAGAAGGTCTTAGAAACTCTAAGTAAAAATGAAACATGAAAAATAAGTAGCATTGTTATCATTTTTGTTGGAAATATCTTTTTATGTAAAAATAAAAGTGTTTGTAACTACTTTACAGAACTTTCTCAAAGTATTCAGATGTGAAGTTTTACTAATCGAGAAACATTTAGTGAGAATTAATGTCACAGGGATCTCATCACTGGTGTTGTCCGTGAAGTCACCTTCTCCTCTTGGGGAAATTGGAGGAAAGACTGAAGAGAAGCAAGGAGAGATGCCTGTGTGTGCTCCTGGGCAAAAGGCCAATGATGTTGGGTTTATGGCAGATACTTCAGGACCAGCTCATTCACCTTGGGTGGCTGACTTGATCATTTGTTTTATCTTAGTGGTTCATTTAATTGTACTCATTAGAGCTTAGTGAAAGGCTGTTCTACAAACTGAGCAATTAGTCCTGGGAAATTGCATAAACAAAAACAATTTATCTCAGCATGAAATTCAATAAATAGCACATTAAGGAAATAGGAGTTTTTAATTAAAAGGGGGACCCATGTCTATACCTGCACACAAAGGGGTCTGAGAATCAACTGGAACTGTGTTGGGCTCAAGAGTAGGGAACCTTTATTCTGCCAAGAGCCATTTGGATATTGATATCATTCATAGGCCATATGAAATTATCAACTTAAAAATTAGCCTGCTATACATTTATTGAACTTTTAGTCCTGCCTTTGGTTGCCTTTGTGCAACCAGACCAAATGATTTTGCAGTCCTTAGAGAGCCCACAGCCCAATCCTCACTCCTGCGGCATAGACAGTGTTGTGTGTAGACTGCTACCTGCAAGAGAATTGAAGGCCTATGAATGAAGACCACATCCTCTATCTTACAATGGCATTTCTGAGTTCTGTGATCAAATATGTTCAGATATCAGAGTGAAACAGAATAAAACAGTTGGCAGTCTTTCCAACTGCTTCTCAGATCTAATTACTTGCTTTCCAACTGCTTCTCAGAGGGACTTCTCAGATCCATGGCTTTCCTTGAAATGTATTCTGGACTGCGGGAAGTGTGTAGTATTTATAATTTACAAACTTATTTGGCCTTAGAATACCTTTTTTCCTCTAAAATCCCGTGAATGTGATTAGGATCGTCCTTTTAAAAAACATGGTTGGAAGTCTCATAACATGAATTTCTAAGTGAACTGCTTATGATCACATATTTCATTTTCTCATTATCTTACAGCATCTTAAAAATAATTTTGAACTTACAGAAAAGTTGCAAAAATAGTACAAAGAATTCCTGCTTATTCTTTACTCAGTTTCCTCAATTGTGAACATTTTGTCACTATTTTTCATCCTCTCTCTGTGTCTCTCTCCACCTTCTGTCCCAATATACACCCTTTCATGAACCATTTGAATGTAGTATTTTTTACCTTAGTGCTCAGTATGGCCCCTGAGAAATGATAGGGAATGATAACATAATTGATGATTAGTAAACAACATCTTAGAATTTTAATCTAAACAATGTTTGATTACAAAAGGCCATCTTGGAGCATTAATGTAAAGTTTTATCCGTTATTAAAGGCTGCAAATTAATTTTTAAACTTAGAAATGCTGTTGTATTTCTTAAGTTTCCTAACCAAGAATCAGAACAAATGCCTGATTATAATTTCTTTTTCTGAACTATGGATGTACTTATGTTGCGGACCACAGCCAGATGCCTTGCCCTGTCTTCCAGTCCAGGAAGGCATCTTCAACCCTGTGGTTCCAAGCTACCTGGTACACTGATTTATTGAATCAAAATCTACATAAGTCTGTGAAGGAGCTACTGAATTCTGCATGTTGGTTTGTTCTGTGATCTTTTTCTCTGCCTATATTTCTGCTGTCTTACTTTATCCATAGAGAATAAATTTTCTGCTAATATTAGTACAGTTAAAGTTGAAAGAGCTCATTGGTGGCAGAAAAATATGCAAGATGGTTCCATCCAACCAGTTATGACTTAAAATAAATCAATCTGCTTGGAACATACAAAGGATGTTAAGTGTGCAAAGTAAAGGTTAATGGGCTCCTATAAAACATGACTTATTTGATATTAAGAAGGCTAAATACTTCCTCTTACATGAGGTACTTAGAATAGTCAAATTCATGGAAATAAATAGAATAGTGGTTGCTAGCAGATGCAGGAAGAGAGAAGTGGAGAGTGATCGTTTAATGGGTACAGAGTTTCTGTTTGGGAAGATAAAAAAGTTCTGTAGACGAGTAGGAGTAATGGTTGCACAACAAGGTACTACAGTGTACCTAATGCCACTGAATTGTACATTTAAAATGGTTAAAATGCAGAGTGGACACCGTGGCACAGCAAGTCAAGCAGCTGCTTGGGACACCCACGCCCAAGATCAGAGTGTTGGTTTGGGCCTCACCCCTCCATTTCTGATCCACCTTCCTACTAATGCATCCCGGGAAGCAGCATATCATGGCCCAAGTGTGCGTGGGCCCCTGCTGTCCACGTGAGAGACCAGGGTGGGATTCCAGGCTCTAGGTTTTGGCCTGGCCCAGCCCTGGCTGTTGAGGGCATTTGGGGAGTGAACTAGAAGATGGAAGGTCTCTCTCTCTCTCTCTCTCTCTCTCTCTCTCTCTCCTCCTCTCCCTTTCTCTGTCTGCCCTTGAAGCAGATGAAAATACATAAGCTCTTTTTCTCTACAACTGCCTCTCGTACCATTCTCACTCTAAGCAAAGGATTAGAATGTACCTCTCAAGATTGTGGCACTAATTTATTGGGAAATATTTTGCTATTTTTAAAAAAGGATACTAAGTGCTACTTAAAATACCTATTTGTTTCTAGATATACGAGTCTCCTTGCGGCCTTCAAATTCATACAATTACATACATATAATATTTTACCTTTTCATAGGCTATATTTAGTAACTTTTCCACTTTGGGCCATTTCAAGAGTCTGATCTAGTGTTGTGGCATAGCAGGTTAAGCTCCCACCTGCAGCACTGGCACCTCATGTGGGCACCGGTTCAAGTCCTGGCTGCTGAACTTCAGATTCAGCTCCCTGCTAATGCACCTGGGATCAGGGGAAGATGGCTCAAATACTTGGGCCCCTGCATCCTTGTAGGAGACCTGGATGAAGCTCCTGGGTCCTAGTTTCAGCCTGGCCTAGCCCTGGCCATTTTAGCCATTTGGGAATTGAACTAGGGATGGAAGACTACTCTCTTTCTCTCTTTGCCTCTGTATCTCCCTCTCTGTAACTCTACCTTTCAAATTAATTAATTAATTAAAATAAAATAACTAAGTGCATGCAATTGGATAGTCCCTGGACTCCCCAAGTATATACAGTTGAGTAGGCCCTGACTCCCCAATTTCCCTCCTTCTCCCTGACCCCACAGTACAAAGACAAGTAATTGCAACAGCAGTAGTAACTCTTGAAAGAGTGCTTGAGTACAGAGATGAGCAGGTTTCAGGGAGGTGATTGGCAGCAAATGAGGAAGTCAGATTGAAGGGTCTTTAATAATTCATAATGTCGGGCCAGTGCTGTAGCTCACTTGGTTAATCCTCCGCCTGCAGCACCAGCATCCCATATGAGCCCGGATTCTAGTCCCAGTGGCTCCTCTTCCAGTCCAGCTCTCTGCTGTGGCCCAGGAAGGCAGTGGAGGATGGCCCAAGTGCTTGGGCACTGCACCCACATGGGAGACCAGGAGCACCTTGCTCCTGGCTTTGGATTGGCGCAGCACTGTCTGTAGCAGCCATTAGGGGAGTGAACCAATGGAAGGAAGACCTTTCTCTCTGTCTCTATCACTGTCTGACTCTATCTGTCAAATAAATAAAAAGTAATAATAATAATAATTCAAAATGTCATTAGGGATTCCTTTTATTTACTCCTTTTAAGACTGTGGACAATAATGGACCTTCTCAACCACAGAGCCTGACAATATTGTGTTGGAGTCCCAGCTAATAAGATAGAGCAATAAATGAGAGACTGAAGATTAAAGAGAAATGTTGTATTGTCTTCATTTGTTTCCAGGAATTTTTTCCCTCTTGATTTCCTCTATGACCACTGTTCGTTCAGGAGCTTGTTGTTCAGTCTCCATGTGTTTGCATGCTTTCTAGAGTTTCCTAGGTTGTTAATTTCCAGCTTCACTCTACTATGAAAAGATACATGGTATGATTTCAATTTTTTTGAATTTGCTGATTTACTTTATGGCCTAGCATATGGTCTATCCTAGAGAAAGTTCCATGCTCTGATGAAAAGAACGTGTATTTTTCAACTGTGGGATGAAATGTTCTGTGGATATTTGTTAGTGTCGATTAACTGTTGTTTCTTTGTTGATTTTCTGTCTAGTTGATCTGTCCATTGCTGAAAGGGGGGGTGAAATACCCCATTACTATTGTATTAGAGTCTATGTCTCTCTTTTGATCCATTAGCATTTGTGGGATTTTTTAAAAGATTTATTTATTTATTTGAAAGATAGAGTTACAGAGAGGAGATGCAGAGAGAGAGAGAGGGCTCTTCCATCTGCTGGTTCACTCCCCAAATGGCCAAAACAGCCAGAGTTGAGCCGATCCATAGCCAGGAGCCAGGAGCCTCCTCTTGGTCTCCCACATGGGTGCGGGGACCCAAGCGTTTGGACCATCCTTCACTGCTTTCCCAGGTGCATTAGCAGAGAGCTGGATCAGAAGAGGAGCAGCCAGGACATGAACCAGTGTCCATATGGGATGCCAGCATTGCAGGCTGGAGCTTTAACCTGCCGTGCCACAGAGCCAGCCCCTGGCATTTGTTTTAAATAGCCAGTGAACCCTATCACATTTGTTCATAGTGATGACTGTATTTTTGTGTTTCTGTGTGTAACATATTGTTAAACATCATTTGTAAGGCTGGATGAGTGGTAACAAATTCTTTCAGTTTCTATTTTACCTTTATTCATAAATGAGAGCTTTGCAGGGTACAATATTCTGGGTTGACAGTTTTTTCTTTTAAGGCTTGTACTATGTCTTCTCCATTTTCATCTAGCATGTGTGGTTTCTGATGAGAAATCAGCTGTGAGTCTAACTGGAGACCCTCTGAAAGTAACCTGGTGTTACTCTCATGTACATTTTAGAATCTTTTCTTTAGGTTTTATGGTTGAAAGTTTGACTACAATGTGTCATAATGAGGATCTTTTCTGGTCATTTCTATTAGGTGTTTGTGCTTCCCATGGTGGATGCTCCTTTCTTTTCCAAATCAGCAAAGTTTTCTATTATTATTTCACTGAAGAGGCCTTCTAATTCATTCTCTCTTTCCACATCTTCAGGAACTCTTAAGACTTGTATGTTGGGTCATTTGACAGTATCCCATAAATCATGAATACTGTTTTTAATTTTTCTATTTTCTTTTTCTTTTGTTGGCCTACCTATTCCCAAAGAGTTGTCTTCTAAATTGGATATTCTTTCTTCTGCCTCACCAAGTCTGTTGTTTAGGCATTCTATTGTATTCTTTTTTTTTTTATTTGACAGAGTTATAGATACTCAGAGAGAAAAGAGAAAGGTCTTCCTTCCATCGGTTCACTCCCCTAATGGCCACCATGGCTGGCGCTGCACCATTCCGAAGCCAGGAACCAGGTGCTTCTTCCTGGTTTCCCATGTGGGTGCGGGTGCCCAAGCACTTGGGCCATCCTCCACTGCCCTCCCAAGCCACAGCAGAGAGCTGGACTGGAAGAGGAGCAACCAGTACTAGAACCTGGTGCCCATATGGGATGCCGGCGCCGCAGGTGGAGGATTAACCAAGTGAGACATGGCACTGGCCCCTCTATTGTATTCTTTATTTGACATATTTAATTCTTTATTTCTAATATTCCGGTTTGAATTCTCTTCAAAATCCCTATCTCACAGGAGCATTTTTCAACCATGTCATATATCAATTTTTTTAGCTCATGAATTTACTTCTCATTGCTTCTGTGTAATTTGATGATCATTCTTCAAATTCCTTTTCAGGCATTTCATCAATCTCTTCATCTTCACTTTATAACATTGAATTGTTGTGTTCTTTTGGCAGGAGTCACGTTGTCTTCTTTGAAATATTTCTTGTATTGCTGCACTTATTTTTAGGCATTTGTGGAAACACTTGTTGTTTTTCTCCATTGATGAATTTTATCTTTGCACTATGCCTCTGTGGCTTAGTGGAGTGTCTGTTCCTTCAGTGAATATCCAGCGATGTGTTCTGGGTATGGCCAGAGAGCTCTGGTCAGTGCTCAAGGGTGGGATGAGAATCCGGGGTGACACCCAAGTTGAACATGGTAGATCTCTATTGTCAGCAGCAGGGAGAAGACCCAAATTGATAAAATCAGAGATGAAAAAGGAGACTTAACAAAAGATACCACAAAAATTAAAAGCATCATCAGAAATTACTACAAACAGCTATATGCCAGCAGATTGTAAAATTAGAAGAAATGGATAAAATCCTGGACACATACAATCTAACAAAACTGATTCATGAAGACAAAGAAAACCTAAACATACCAATAACCAAGATAGAGATTGAATCAGCATCCACACATGTTCTCTCCCCCATTCTAAAACTTTGAAGCAACAGCATGTAACTGAACTATCATCATATGAACAAGAATGTATTCAACCTTCCTGCAAAAGAATAAGCCAAAATCTCAACATTGTTAAAACAGCAGGATACAACTTTGTACCTACTAAATTATGAAAATATTAGATGCTATCAAATATTAATAAGCTCAGGGAAACAGGAAGTGTCATATATTGTTGGCAGAAGACCAAACTGCACTTACTGTTCTGGAAAGCAAGACAGGTGTGAAAATACTTGGCACAATTAAGAACACATTTGTGACTGCAAAAAAATTCCGCTCCTGGTTCCACATCCTACAGAAACTCTCTTACACATCCAACAACAGAATGTATAAGAAAATTTATCATAGTATGGCTTGTTGTAGCAGGAGATTGGAGGTCAACCAAGTGACCCTGGGGAATGATAAAGGTAAAATTATGGATGTACTCCATGGATTGCTATGCAGCAGTCAGAAGCTACACATATGGTGAACATAGAGCAACCTGAGTAGATCTTAAAAGTATAAGGTTATCCCTCCCTTTCAGACCAAAGGGAAAGAAAGTTTTAAAGTGAGATTATAATTTTCCTCATGGGCATTGTCTACATTAGAAAAACTACTACAGAACATGCCTGTGACTATAGACTTGTAGTTCAGGCCACCGAAGATTAGAGATGGGACACGGGCACTCCCTTGACTTGCATCCTCTGGTCTGCTTTAACACAAACCAGGAGGAAAAGAAAGCTAGGTATCAGAAGCAATGGGTGGCAGGCCTATTAATGGCTGATCTGTACAGTGATCTGCCCTCAAGGAGACCCAACAGGCCAGTCCACTGCAGTGGCTTTCAATGTGGTAAGCCTGGGCTTCAGCAGAAGTCAGCTTGTGAAGAGCCCTGGCAGCTCTGCCAAGAGTTGGATCACTGGAAATGGACCTGCCCTGGAATCGAAGGATGCCCAGGTCAGAGCCACAGATCTTATTGGCTCCAAGCTGAAAAGCCCTTCACTCAGCCCAACTTCCAAAGTGACCACTGCAGCTGAGGGGATGGCCAAGCAGGGTCAGCAACATTGCAGGCAGAACTGTAAATTTCTTGTTAGAGATGCCCCCTGCCTTTACCTGGCCAGCTCTCCTCCCAGGCCAGCCAAGTAATCAAAGTCAACAGAGTGCCTTCCCCTAGGAGGTTCACACCTCCCTTAGGATATACCCCATGTGAAGAGATAGATAGGTCTGGGCCTCTTAACTTACAAGGCCTAAAGCCCAACAGATTATTATCAAGCCCCTTCTATCAGGTTCTATTTGCCTCTCAATCAGAAAAATTACTTGTAGCTTAGACAGCACCTTTCTTATCTCCTCTAATAATGACTCTGTCCTTTGTTCTAGACCCTGTCTAGTGCACTTGAGCCTCATTCCTTTGTAATCATAACCTCTACTCTACCACCAATGGCTCTACTCCCAACCTGTGTGTACTGATGGTCCTCTTCCCCACTTAATGCTGTATAATTGTTCAGACCTGGTTAAGGCCACTCTTAGGATCATTGGTTACTATCCTCACCCTGTCTTTTATGACCTTGTCTAAATATGATCAGAGTCGGGGAACTTGGAAGGCTTCCATAGCCTTGGCAACTCATGACGACAGCCTAGGGTGGTTACTGGCGCCATAAACTAGAGTGTCACTTTGTTGGGTCAACAACAGGAGCCACTGTGCGCTTGCTCCTGATGTGGGATCTCTGTCCTTGATGTACTGTACATTTTGATTTAATGCTATAACTAGTACTCAAACAGTATGTTTCACTTTGTGTTTCTATGTGGGTGCAAACTGTTGAAGTATTTATACTAAATTGATCTTCTGTATATAAATAGAATTGAAAATGAATCTTGATGTGAATGGAAGGGGAGAGGGAACGGGAGAGGGGAGGGTTGCGGGTGGGAGGGAAGTTATGGGAAGGGGAAGCCATTGTAATCCATAAGCTGTATACTGGAAATTTATATTCATTAAATAAAAGTTAAAAAAAAAATTCTGAGAATAGCACCTAATACTAAATAAAAGTCTATGGGAATGTAAAAAAAAAAAAAAAAGTATAAGGTTATCCCAAAAGTCAGAAACAAAGCAAAATCTATATCACAGTGCCATTATGTAAGTAAAAACACACAAGATGTGTACCTTCTAAGTGTCTACTCATGGAAGGACATGTGTCAAATACATTTGGGAAGGCAATTATATATATGTGCATGTGTGTGTGTGTGTATCAATATGTATATATATATATATATATATACATATATATATATATGGTATAAAAAGTGGAAGTAGGGATAAGGGATGAAGAAGAAGAAAATCATTAAAATGATGGGCCTTGCATGGATACACAATGATGGTGTTTCCCACACAGACAAATGTACCTAGTTCAACTCCATACCTGAGAGTCCAGTTTATCTTTAGGGGAGATATTCTGTGATTATAGTATCCCATTTCCCTGAGTTAACTATAATATTTAAAAATTCAAAAATTGTTCTGAAGGTACAGATGCATTTCACTTTCAAACATAGCCCTGACTCATTTATGTCTCTAAGGAGACTTCCACCTATTGCTCCACTCTCATTCATCTCCAAACTGCTCATTTTCTTGATTTCATCTGATCTTGGCAAAGGAAAGGAGGAGGTTAGAACAAGCTTTCAAAACTTTGAAAATGGTTCTAATTGCTCTAAATTTAGGCAAAGTAACTGCTTACTTAATAGCAGTTTAGAGTTCTTTTTGGATAGCAGACAGCTATTCTAAGCCATAAAGGTAGTTTCGTGGAAATGTTCCTTTGACAGAAGGAAGACACTGGAGAATTCATATGCTATTTTAGCTGGCTCTGTGATTACAATTGCACAAGTCACTACATTCCAGAGAGATCCCATGAACAGAAGGTTTTCCATTTCAGTCTTTCAAGGTATAACATTATCTTTTCATTTTCTATATACTCCAGAGTATCAAGAAATGATAGAATATAAGCTATAATTACAACAGTATTTCTAAGTCTTCCTTGATGGTCATGGGTAATAAAAGGAGACAGGAAGAGAGCTCTTTGGTTCTCAGTGATATTAAAATACTCATTCAGGTAAAATATTGGATTTGCCATCTTTATTTGTGTTTCACATTTTATTTTTAGAAATTTTCTATTTATCTGAAAGAGAGAGAGAGTGCACACATGCACTCTATTCACTAGCTCATTCCCAAAACCCCACAAGGGTTAGGATGGGGCTGGGAAGAAGCCAGAAACTAGGAACTCAGTCTAGGTGGTGCGTGTGGGTGGCAGGGACCCAATCACTTGGTCCGTCATCACCACCTCTGCCTCCCCAAGGAGCTGAAGTCAGCAGCAGAGCAGGGTATTGAACCCAGGCATTCTGAGATAAACCTTGGGCATCTTAACCAGCATGTTGAAAGAAATTATTTCAGAATATTTAAATTTAGCAAGCAAAAAATTACTCTTTGGGTTGACTTATTTTTGTTTGAATTTTGTAACTTATGTCATCTCACTGCATGGCAAGGCAATGACCATCTCCTGTAAGCCTGGGGAGCGCTACAGAGCTGGAATCGGTTGCTGCAAAGACCTGGAATGAAATTGGTAGGGGAATGGGCTGTAGATTTGTCGTTCATTTTCCAGATGTTCATTCTGGCCTCCTTCTTTTACCAGAGCATGTTCATGCACACGTAACACCATGAGAAAGCTGATAATATAAACAGTAGCTATCTCTGGGGCCATTCAATTTTGGCTTTATGTTTTCAGCTAAGCTGATGACTGCTGGTCACATTTCTATTCCATTTAGGTGGTCTGATTGAAATGCAGAATTTCAGTTGAGGGATGGCCAGAATGAATATCTCCAGCAAAAGTTTCTGCACCCAGTAATGCAGATTTAATTGCCCAGGAAACGCTAGCCTGAGAAACTCAGCTTATCCAGGCTTCCCGAGGACTGTTCCTGGCTGTAGCATCCTGGCTACACACACATCTGGTGTGTATGACCTCGATTCACTATTGAGGAAAAACCGTCTCCTAGGAACAGAGCAGTGTTTAGAAACTGAAAGTAGAATTTTGGCTTTAGAAATTAATATGGTAAGATATGAACTCCATGTCCTATTAATAATAATCTTCCATACAGTGCAGCTCCTGTGACCCCAGCACAAAGTCTGCTCCCCTAGACTCGGACTCCAGGTCAGCACCCATAGACAGACATGGACTCCAGACCTACCCAGTTCCAGGCTGACTGCTGCGCCTCCCACCTCCAGGCCATCCCCTGCAACTCCATGGTCCAGGAGTTCATGCTCAGTACAACAGTTCCCAGTGTCATGCATTTCCCACTGTCTGCCTCAGATCCAGGCTTGCTTCCACAGCTCATTCCCTTGCCTACTCCTGCGCCAAGCCAGCCTCCACGGACTTAAGCTTCATGCCCATCCCAGTGTCCCCAGACACCAGGCCTATCCCACTACCTGATCATTCCCTGTAGACTCATGCTTAAGTCTTACCCCAATATCAGGTCAGCCCAGTGGACTCAGACTTCAGGACAGCCCCTCTGAAGACAGATTCAGGCCCAACCCATGGACTTGATCAGCAATAACTGGAACAACTCTAATCCAGTAACTGCGAAGGAAGAAATTAAATTGTCCCTGTTTGTAGACAACCTGGTCTTATATATAGAATACCCTAAACAGTCCATCAAAAAACTCTTATAACTGAAAAATGGAGCAAGTAAAGTTTCAGGATATAAAAATAAACAAAAATAACTAACATTTCAATATATTAACAGCAAACTGTCAAGAAAGGACAGGAAATAATCCCATTAACAATAGAATAAACAGCAAAACAATAAAATACTTCAGAATACTCTTAACTACAGAGCTTAAAACTAAAAAATTACTGATAAAAGAAGTAGAAGATGACACAAATAAATAGAAAAACATTTCGTGATCGTAGCTTGGAAGAATTAATATTATTAAAATGTCCATATTACCCAAAATGATCAATAAATTCTTTTTAAAGCTTTTATTTAGTGATTACAATTTTCCTAGGTAAGAACATAGTGGTTTTTCCCCCCATATCCACCCTTCCTTACCCACTCCTATTCCATCTCCTACTTCCTCTCCCATCCCATTCTTCATCAAGATACATTTTCCATTATCTTTATATACAGAAGACTAACTCTATACTAAGTAAAAATTTCAACAGTTTGCACACATACACACACACAATGTAAAAAGTACTTTTTGAGAACAACTTTTGCAGTTAATTCTCATAGTACAACTCATTAAGGACAGAGATCCTACATGGGGAGTAAGTGCACAGTGACTCCTGTTGTTGACTTAACAACTGACACTCTTATTTATGACGTCAGTAATCACCCGAGGCTCTTGTCATGAGCTGCCAAGGCTATGGAAGCCTCTTGAGTTCACCAACTCTGATATTATTTAGACAAGGTCATAGTCAAAGTGGAAGTTCTCTCCTCCCTTCAGGGAAAGGTACCTCCTTCTTTGATGGCCCCTTCTTTCCACTGGGGTCTCACAGAGATCCTTCATGTAGGACATTTTTGCCATAGTGTCTTGGCTTTCCATGCCTGAAATGCCCTCGTGGGCTTTTCAGCCAGACCAGAATGCCTTAAGGGCTGATTCTGCAGTTAGAGTATTACTTAAAGTGAAATCAGTAAATTCTAATAATCCCTATCAAAATGCCAGTGACATTTTCCACATAAATAGGAAAAAAAATCTCTAAAATTCACATGAAACTTATCAAGACCTCCCATAGCTTGCATAATCTTGAGCAAAAAAAAAGCTAGAGGGATTACACTATCTGATTTCAAAATCAATTACAAATCTATAATAAACAAAGCAGCATGGCCCTGGCATAAAGCAGATACATGGATCAGTGGAAAAGAATAGTAAGATTGAAAATAAACCCATGAGTTTATGGACAACTGGTTTTTAACAAAGATACAAGAACACACAATGGAGAGAGGACAATGTCTTCAGTAAAGGCTTTGGAAAAACTGAATATCCACATGCAAGTGATTAAATTAGAGTCTTTTACCATACAGACAATTCAACTCAAAACTGACTTAAAACTTAAATATAGGTCTTAAAAGTATGAAACTACTAGAAGAACATATAGAGGAGGAGTTCCATGATGTTGATATGGACAATTTTTTATATGACACAAAAGCACAGGACAATGACAGGAAAACACAGGGTAGGGGGGAATGAAAATACAAAAATGGGATTGCTTCTGTGAAACCATGCACGGTAAATGGAGTGAAAAGGCAATTTATGGAATAAGAGAAAATATTTGCCAATCATACATTGGATAAAGGATTAATATCCAAAATATATAAAGAACTCCTGCAACTCTATAGCGAGAAAATAAGCAGGGTGATTTTTTAAAGCGCAAAAGATCTAAATGGATATTTCTCACAAGGGGACATATAAAGGCCAACAAGTGTATAAAAAGGTGCATCACTAATCATCTGGAAAATGCAAATTTAAAGCACAATGATATGTAACATTTTTCTGTTAGGGTAACTATAAACAAAATGGCGGATGATAAATGTTTTTGAGGCTGTGAAGAAAAGGGACGCCTTGTACACTGTAGATGGAAATGTAAATTAGTAGACCCATTATGACAAACAGTATGGAACTTTCTGAAAAAATTAAAAATAGAACTACCATCTGATCCAGCAATTCTGCCACTGGGCATTTATCCAAAGGAAATAAAATCAATGTGTTTAAAAAAATAGTCTGCATTCCTGTGTTCATTACAGCATTATTCATCATAGCCAAGAAATGGAATAAACCTAAGTCTCCATCAACAGATGAATGGACAAAGGAAAAGTGGTATATATATATTATATATATATATGTATATATGTGTGTGTATGTATATATATATATAAAATGCAGCACTATTCAGTCTTTTTTTTTTTTTTTTTTTTTGACAGAGTGGATAGTGAGAGAGAGACAGAGAGAAAGGTCTTCCTTTTTGCCGTTGGTTCACCCTCCAATGGGCACTGTGGCCAGCAGGCTGCGGCCAGCGCATCGCACTGATCCGAAGCCAGGAGCCAGGTGCTTCTCCTGGTCTCCCATGTGGGTGCAGGGCCCAAGCACTTGGGCCATCCTCCACTGCACTCCCAGGCCGTAGCAGAGAGCTGGACTGGAAGAGGGGCAACCGGGACAGAATCTGGTGCCCCGACCGGGACTAGAACCTGGTGTGCTGGTGCCGCAGGTGGAGGATTAGCCTAGTGAGCTACGGCGCCAGCCACTATTCAGTCTTTAAAAGAAATCTGGTGAGTTCCAGGATGGTGGAGTAGGGAGGGAGCTTACTGCTCTGGTCTAGGAGAAGACATGTTTTAAAAGTGGAGAGAGTATAGTCTCAGGGAAGAGTTAGGGAAAAAACAGCAGAGGAAAATCTATGAAAATTAGAGGGACACAGTGGACCTACGTGGAGGATGTGGACATCCACAACTCAGGACTCCAGCAGCCAAGAACCTACAAACCAGGATTGGAAAGTGAACTGAAGCCAGCGCTGCGGCTCACTAGGCTCATCCTCTGCCTTGCGGTGCCGGCACACCGGGTTGTAGTCCCGGTCGGGGCACCGGATCCTGTCCCGGTTGCCCCTCTTCCAGGCCAGCTCTCTGCTGTGGCCAGGGAGTGCAGTGGAGGATGGCCCAAGTGCTTGGGCCCTGCACCCCATGGGAGACCAGGAGAAGCACCTGGCTCCTGGCATCGGAACAGCGTGGTGCACCGGCCGCAGCGCGCCTACCGCGGCAGCCATTGGAGGGTGAACCAACGGCAAAGGAAGACCTTTCTCTCTGTCTCCCTCTACTGTCCACTCTGCCTGTCAAAAAAAAAGAAAAAAGAAAAAGAAAGTGAGCTGAGACCAGACTGCCGCAGCCCAAGCCACTGACGATAAAGCCACAGGAAGAGCCTAGAGGGAACCCAGCTTGGAGCCCCATGGGCAATAGTATAATGGCCAAATGAGGAGAAAAACAAAGGAGGGACGTGTTTTTCTCTCCCCGATCACTTTACAACAGTGTCCTGTAACAAGCCGCTAGAACAGGTAACATTTTGGACATTCGTAACAGCCACACCAGCTTGGATCCATGCCCAACAACCAGCTGAGAGATTTCTGACTCTGGTGGGGAGAACTAACAGGGGACTGAGAACTCATGACTGAGGGAGGCTTGTGTGCCAGAACTTTGAAAAAAACTGAGGCTGTGTGGGAGGACTCACAGTGTGGTTGGGACTCTGTAGTCACTATGGGAGACTCCACATGCTTACCCAGTGATGGATATTGCTGGGGAATATAAACTTACATTGAGGACTGCACAGATCCTTTGTGTGGTCCTTGGGGCAGAGCGGATGACTATTATATCCACTGGGGCTAGAGCTCAGGCATTGGTCTCCTTTGAGGAGAGGAGCTCAGCTGAGCAGAATACACTTCCCTTCTGATTAAAAAAGACATTGGCGATTTACCATGCCACGCCTTGGTGCAGACATCTTTCATCCTGGAGAACTGAATAGACCTCCCTGGCTACACCCACTACAAGCCTCTAGATATTCACTTAAAGTAGAAACTCAGCTTATCTACAGAGGAATAGTACGAACATAAAAGTCACAACAGAAAAAAAAAAAAGATAGAGAGACAAAGAGACAAATAAAAAAAGAAACCAACAGCTCCACAAATGCTGAACAACAAATGCACCAACTGAAGAAACAAGAATAAGGAAGATAAAATTATGCTCCCTAAGAACACAACACTTTAATGCTAGATTGTGAAGATGATGAGATGGAAGAAATGCGAGAAAAGGAATTCAAAAAATTGATCATAAGATTACATAGAAGCAATCAGAAGCAAATGCACAACTATTGAAATTCATACAGGACATGAAAGAAAATTTCTCCCATGAAATTGAGATCTTAAATAGAAATCAAAATGAAATGAAGAATTCAATAGAAGAAATAAAAAATGCAGTGGAAAGCCTTAACAACAGAATTGGTGAAGCAGAAGAAAGAATATCAGAAGACAAATCACAACACTAGATTACTTAAAAGAGGAATTCCAATTTGACTCATAGTGGATGTCTCATCAGAAATCCTATAGGCTAGGAGAGAATGGCGAGATACATTCCAAGTCTTCAGAGAAAGAAACTGTCAAACCAGAACACTATACCCTACAAAGCTCTCATTTATGAGTGAAGGTGAAATAAAGACCTTCTGTAACAAACAGAAATTGAAAGAATTTGTCACCATCCGTCCAGCCCTACAAAAGATGCTTAAGGATGTGCCGCACACAGAAACACAAAAACATGGTCATCAATATGAAAGAAGGTAAAGGAAGAAATCCTCTCAGTAACAGTTCAAAGGAAATTCAAAGTAAAAAGAATATTTTTGGAAAAATGGCAAAGTCATTATTTATCATAGTCACCTTGAATATAAGATGTAACTATTGTAAACGTATATGCACCTAATTACAGGGTGCTTGGCTATTTAAAAGAAATGTTAAAGGATCTAAAGGGAGACATAGACTACAATACAATAGTAATGGGGGACTTCAATACTCTACTTTCAGCAATGGACAGATCAACCAGACAGAAAATCAACAAGGAAACAGCAGAGTTAATCGACACTATAGACCAAATGGACCTAACATATCTACAGAACTTTTCATCCTGCAGCTGTAGAATACACACTCTTATCACTACTGCATGGAACTTTCTCTAAGATTCACCACATAATGGGCCATAAAGCAAGTCTCAGCATATTCAAAAGAATCAAAAGTATACCATGCATCTTCTCAGATCACAAGGCTATGAAGCTGAAAATCAGCAACTCAGGAATCTCTAGAATATGTGCAAACACATGGAGACTGAACAGCATGCTCCTGAATGAACAATGGGTCATAGAAGAAATCAAAAGAGAAATCAAAAAATTTCTGGAAACAAATGAAGTTGACAATACAAAATATTAAATAATATGGGATACAGCAAAAGCAGTGTTAAGAAGAAAGTTTATAGCAACTGGTGCCTACATCAAGAAATTTGAAAGGCACCAAATAAATGAGCTATCAATGCATCTCAAAGACCTAGAAAAAAAATGGCAAACCAAACCCAAAACTAGTAGAAGAGAAATAATTAAAATTAGAGAAGAAATCAACAAAATTGAATTTAAAAAATACAAAATATCAGCAAAATGAAGTGCTGTTTTTTTGAAAAAAATAAACCAAATTGACACAACATTGGACCAACTAACCAAAAAAAAAGAAGAGAGAAGACCCAAATCAATCAAATTAGAGATGAAAAAGGAAATCTAACAACATACACCACAGAAATAAAAAGAATCATCAGAAATTACTACAAAGAGCTGTATGCCAATAAACTGGAAAATCTAGAAGAAATAGATAGATTCCTGGACACATACAACCTACCTAAACAGAGTTATGAATACATAGAAAACCTAAACAGACCCATAACAAAGATGGAAATTGAATCACTAATAAAGGCCCTCTCAAAATAAAAGCCCAGGACTGGATGGATTCACTGAATTCTACCAGACATTTAAAGAAGAACTAATTCCAGTTCTTCTCAAGTTATTCAAAACAATTGAAAGGGATGGAATCCTCCCAAATTCTTTCTATGAAGCCAGCATCACCTTAATCCCTAAATCTGAAAAAGATGCAACAGAGAAAGAGAATTACAGACCAGTTTTCCCTGATGAACATAGATGCAAAAATCCTCAACAAAATTCTAGCCAACAGAATCTACAACACACCAGAAAGATCAACTACCCAGATCAGTTGGGACTTATTCCTGGTATGCAGGATGCTTCAACATTTGCAAATAAGTCAATGTGATATGCACATTAACAAACCCCTGAACAAAACCCATATGATTATCTCAATAGATGCAGAGAAAGCATTTGATAAAATACAACACCCTTTCATGATGACAACTGTAAGTAAATTGGGTATAGAAGGAACATTCCTCAACACAATCAAGGTGATTTATGACAAACCCATGGCCAGCATCATATTGAATGGGGAAACGTTGGAAACATTCCCACTGAGAGCTGGTACCAGACAAGGAAGCCCTCTTTCACCATGGCTATTTAATATAGTCCTAGAAGTTTTAGCCAGAGCCATTAGGCAAGAAAAAGAAATCAAAGGGATACAGATTTGGAAGGAGGAAGTCAAACTATCCCTATTTGCAGATAACATGATTCTATATATAGGGAATCCAAAAGACTCCACCAAGAGACTATTGGGACTCATAGAAAAGTTTAGTAAAGTAGCAAAAAATAAAATAAATACACAAAAATCAATAGCCTTTGTATAAACAGACACTGCCAAGGCTGAGATTGAGCTTTTAAGATCAATTCCATTCACAATAGCTACAAAAATATCAAATTCCTTGGAATAAACTTAACCAAGGATGTTAAAGATCTCTACAATGAGAATTACAAAACATTAAAGAAAAATAGAAGATTCAAAAAATTGGAAAAATCTTCATGTTCATGGATTGGAAGAATCAATATCATCAAAATGTCCAGTTTTTTCTTTTTTCTTTTTTAACTTTTATTTAATAAATATAAATTTTCAAAGTACAGCTTTTGGATTACAGTGGCTTCCCTACCCCCATAACTTCCCTCCCACCCTCAACCATCCCATTTCCCTCTCCCTCTCCCATTCCATTCACATCAAGATTCATTTTCAATTCTCTTTCTATACAGAAGATTAATTTAGCATATATTAAGTAAAGATTTCAACAGTTTGCACCCACACAGAAACACAAAGCATAAAGTACTCTTTGAGTACTAGTTATAGCATTAATTCACATTGTACAACAAATTAAGGACAGAGATCCTACATGGGGAGTAAGTGTACAGTGACTACTGTTGTTGACTTAACAATTAACATTCTTGTTTATGGCATCAGTAATCACCCTAGGCTCTAGTCATGAGTTGCCAAGGCTATGGAGGCCTTTTGAGTTTGCCAACTCTGATCTTAATTTTGACAAGGTCATAGTCAAAGTGGAAGTTCTCACCTCCCTTCAGAGAAAGGTACCTCCTTCTTTGATGGCCCGTTCTTTCCACTGGGATCTCACTTGCAGAGATCTTTCAAAATGTCCATTCTTCCAAAAGCAATTTATAGATTCAATGTGACACCAATCAAAATACCAAAGACATTCTTCTCAGATCTGGAAAAAATGATGATGAAATTCATGTAGAGGCACAGGAGATCTCAAATGGCTGAAGCAATCTTATACAACAAAAACAAAGCTGAAGGCAACACAATACCAGATTTCAAGACACATTACAAGGCAGTTATCATAAACAGCCTGGTACTGGTAAAAAAAAAAAAATAGGTGGATAGACCAATGGAACCGAATTTAAACACCTGAAATCAATCCAAACCTCTACAGCTAACTTACATTTGACCAAGGAGCTGAAACCAATCACTGAAGCAAGGACAGACTATTCAGCAAATTGTGCTGGGAAAACTGGATTTCCACATGCAGAAGTTTGAAGCAAGACCCCTACCTTACACCTTACAGAAAAATCTACTCAAAATGGATTAAAGATCTAAATGTACAACCTGACACCATCAAATTATTAGAAAATCTGGGGGAAACCCTGCAAGACATTGGCATAGGCAAAGAGTTCTTGGAAAAGACCCCATAGATAGTCAAGGCCAAAATTAACACATGGGATTACATCAAATTAAGTAGTTTCTGTATGGCAAAATAAATACTCTGAAAAGTGAAGAGGCAACTGACAGAATGGGAGAAATTATTTGCAAACTATGAAACTGATAAAAGATTAATAACTAGAATATACAAAGAGGCCGGCGCCGTGGCTCAACAGGCTAATCCTCCGCCTTGCGGCGCCGGCACACCGGGTTCTAGTCCCGGTCGGGGCACCGGATCCTGTCCCGGTTGCCCCTCTTCCAGGCCAGCTCTCTGCTGTGGCCAGGGAGTGCAGTGGAGGATGGCCCAAGTGCTTGGGCTCTGCACCCCATGGGAGACCAGGAGAAGCACCTGGCTCCTGGCATCGGAACAGCGTGGTGCGCCGGCCGCAGCGCGCTACCGCGGCGGCCATTAGAGGGTGAACCAACGGCAAAGGAAGACCTTTCTCTCTGTCTCTCTCTCTCTGTCCACTCTGCCTGTCAAAAATAAAAAAAAAAAAAAATAACTAGAATATACAAAGAGATGAAGAAACCCCACCAAAACAAAACAAACTGCCTAGTTAAGAGATGGGCAAAGGACTTAAACTGATATTTTTCAAAAGAGGAAATCCAAGTGGCCAACAGACACATGAAAAAATGTCAGAATCACAAGCTGTCAGAGAAATGCAAATCAAAACCACAATGAAGTTTCACCTCACTCTGTTATAAATTCTTTCCTACAGAAATCAACAAACAAGAAATGCTAGTGAGGATGTGGGGGGAAAGGTACCCTAATCCACTACTGGTGGGAGTGTAAACTAGTAAAGCCACTATGGAAAATAATATGGAGATACAAAAAATCTGAATATAGACCTACTATATGACCCAGCCACCCAAACTCACTTACCAAGGGAAATGAAATCAGTAAACAAAAGAGTTATATGCAACTACATGTTTGTTGCAGCTAAATTCACAATAGCTAAGAAGTGGAATCAACCTGAATGCCTGTCAACCAAAAACTGGATAAAGAAATTGTGAGATATGTACACTATGGAATAGTACACAGAGGTAAAAAAAAAATCATTTGCAACAAAATGGATGAATCTGGAAAACATAATACTTAGTGAAATAAACCAATCCCAAAGGGACTAATATCATATGTTCTCCCTGACTTATGAGAACTAATAGAGCACCTAAAACAAAATCTGTAGAAGTGTAATTGGCATTTTGAGAAGGGATGACTTGAGCTGCCCTTGTCTTGACTATCGAGGAACCATTTCATGTTTTTTGTTTTTCCTTTTTTTTCCTTCATATTATTTGTTGAACTCATAACATAGAGTTAATCATATATGTATAAAGTCCATTGAAAATAGATTTCAGTAAAAAATAAGAGTGGAAGTAAGAGAGGGAGGAGATAGTTTATAACTGTAAAGCTGTATAGTTCTGCATATATTCCTATAGACTTACTTCTAAGGGTAAAGTTAAAACCTGTCATGGGACTCTAAATCCCTTTAAGCTTCGTTGTAAAATTGCCATCTTAATTGTTGAAGTGATCATATTAAATGTAGTGAACACATAGATAGGATTAAGCATTAAAGTGATCATATAAATAACATCAAGTGCTTGGTAATAAGAATAGAGTTAAAAAGAAGAGAATGTTCCAACGTGGAAAGCAGTCCACACAGCAGACTCATAGAATGACAATCACTTTAAGTACAATCACTCTGACCTCAGGATCAGCCCTTAATGCTTCTTGATCTGGCTAAAAAGCCCGTGAGAGCATTTCAGGCATGGAAAGCCAAGACACTGTGGCAAAATGTTATACATGAAGGATCTTTTGTGAGATCCCAGCAAAAAGAAGTGGCCATCAAAGAAGGATGTATTTTTCTCTAAAGGGAGGAGAGAACTTCCACTTTGCTTGTGACCTTGTCCAAACATTGATGGAGTTTGTGGACTCAAAAGGCTTCCATAGTCTAGGCTGCTCATGTCAAGAGCCTCGGGTGGTGACTGATGTCATACATAATAATGTTAATTATTAAATTAACAACTAGAGTCACGGTGCACTAAATCGCCATGCAGGACCTCTGTCCTCAATGAGTTGTATCATGAGGTTAATTGTAAAACTAGTTCTCAAACATTTTGTGTGTGTGTGTGTGTAAATTGTTGAAATCTTTACTTAGTATAGAATTGATCTTCTGTGTACAAAGTTAATTGAAAATGAATCTTAATTAAAAATGGGACTGGGAAGGGGAGAGGGAGGAAGAGAAGGAGTGAGAGTGTTGGTTGGGGGGAGGGTATGGTGGGAAGAGTAACTATATTCCTAAAGTTGTGCTTTTGAAATTTATATTCCTTAAAAATAAATTTTAAAAATAATTTAAAAATAAAATAAATAAATAAATATTGTTATTTGGAGAGCATGGGTAAACACAGAGAACATTGTGCTGAGTGAAATAAGCCAGGCTTAGAAAGATATCCCACATGATTTCATTTATATGTGGATTCAAAAGTTGAACTCCCGGAGTTAAAGGGTAAATGGAGATTGCCAAGGACCTGGGATGGGGTGGAAGGGTGGATGTCAGGGAATAGGAAGTTTGGAGATATTGATCAAAGTATACAAAATATCATATAAGAGAAATAATTTTAAGAGCTGTTTCTATATTCTATATTATGATGATTATAGTTAATAGCAAAGTATTGTATTTTGAAAATCATCTGTATATTTTTAAGTGTTAAGTATTTTCATCACAAAAAGTGATAAATATGTGAGGCAATACATGTATTAGCTCAATTGAGACATTCTGTAATGTATATATAGTTCAAAACATTATAGTGTACATAATAAATATATATATAATTTTTGTCAATTAAGGAAAATCAAGTAAAATATTCTTCCAACATTGAAAAATGGTCCAAAATGATTTCCTTTCCAAAATGTTTTTAATGCGTTAATACTGTAAGAGGTAAAAGTTACATAAATTAAAATTCATAGTTAAAGTTGAATTCTAACCTATGAAACCCTTTTGGACACTCACTCCTTGAAAACATGTTTCTTCTTCATCACTTTTCCCATTTTGTATCTCAACACAGCCACGAGCAGCTAAAATCACTGGCAGCTCTGGAGAGCATTTGCTAAAACCATGTTGGCACCTGGATTCCACTTGTTACTCACTAAACATGAATCTTCAAGCAAGCAATAAATGCTAGAGATAGCAGTAATTCCACAGTCTCACAGCAAATGGCAGCCGCCTCAGCCAACCCTAGGGTCTGCTTGTAGTGGAAAGATAAAGCCCAATATCAAAACTGTTTGGCGATAATCTTCTGCTCTTTCTTGTCCACATAGTCAATAACCTGCACTCTTTAAATCCCTAAATATGTGTGTGCTCACAATTTCCAAATATTTGAGGCATCAATTCTAAGATAATGGAAACCAGCCCAATCTGTCATCTTATCTCTTTAATAATGAAACCCAGATTGCCACAGTCATCTAAAACTAAGGTTCAGTGGCTGCAGTTTAAGATTCTGTGCTGTTGCTAATGGGAGAAGTAGAATTCCCATAGCCCGGACTGCAGAGTTCACAGCCAATGTGTTAATGACCCTGGTTGTATGAAAGTCGTAAATATACATGAATACATGTGAGCCAAAAAGTTGAGGAGTCCTAAAACATTAATAATACACCTGGTTAAGTGAATGCTTATCTTTCTAAAGAAAAGAAATATTAAAACTATTTTAAAAGAGCCCTCTCTGTAAATGATGTGCTTCAAAGACAGGTTGATGTTATTCTCCCCAGTTTTAAGCATCCATCACTTCATTTTCAGGACCAATGTGAATGACCTTAAAATACAAGAAATTATACAAGTGTAGTGCAGTGTGCCCTCAACAAGGTTCTGCAGTCAATTAATCTGTGTCACTTTATTTTGTCCTTTCCCTGAATTTTCCAAGTTGGCTGAGGGAATTGGGTGCTCAGGTTATCCCTGCAGGGCTGGGATGTTTTTGAGAGGAGCCATTAGCAGAGTTGGTTACTGTGCTTGGCAACAGGCAGTGGGTAGAGCCAAGACCACACCAAGGCATTTGGAGAATGTGCGTTAGACCTGAGAGCTGAGATGAGAAATCAGCAGCGTGGCCCCTGCAGAAGATGCCTACGCCAGCACAACAGGGGAGGATGGAGGGTACGAGACGAGGCAGCTGGTTTAGGAGCAAGTGTGTTAATCAGGTTTACAGGAGGACGTGGTCCAGTGTGAAGTCTGGTGTGCAGTGATGTGATAGCTTAAAGAAGCTGTTGTAGAATGCACAGAGTGAAGCAACACACATCTGCAGACAAGGCAGCAGGAGTAGGGGAAAGTTTTCTTTTTTTTCCATTTATTAAACTTTTATTTAATGAATATAAATTTCCAAAGTACAGCTTATGGGTTACAATGGCTTCCCCCCTCCCATAACTTCCCTCCCGCCCGCAACCCTCCCCTTTCCCGCTCCCTTTCCCCTTCCATTCATGTAAAGATTCATTTTCAATTCTCTTTATATACAGAAGATCAGTTTACTATATACTAGGTAAAGATTTCAACAGCTTGCCCCCATATAGCAACACAAAGTGAAAAAAATACTGTTGGAGTACTAGTTATAGCATTAAATAACAGTGTACAGCACATTAAAGAAAGTTTTCTTTTTTTAAAAACTTTGATTTAATAAATATAAATTTCCAAAGTACAACTTTTGGATTACAGTGGCTTTTCCCCCCCCATAACCTCACTCCCACCTGCAACCATCCCATCTCCCACTCCCTCTCCCATCCCATTCACATCAAGATTCATTTTCAATTATCTTTCTATGCAGAAGATCAATTTAGTATATATTAAGTAAAGATTTCAACAGTTTGCACCCACACAGAAATACAAAGTATAAAGTAGTGTTTGAGTACTAGTTATGCCATTAATTCACATAGTACAATACATTGAAGGACAGAGATCCTACATGGGGAGTAAGTGCACAGTGACTCCTGTTGTTGATTTAACAATTGACACTTATTTTTGATGTCAGTAATCACCCGAGGCTCCTGTCATGAGCTGCCAAGGCTATGGAAGCCTCTTGAGTTCACAAACTCTGACCTTATTTAGAAAAGGCCATAGTCAAAGTGGAAGTTCTCACCTCCCTTCAGAGAAAGGTACCTCCTTCTTTGATGGCCTGTTCTTTCTGCTGGGATCTCACTCACAGAGCTCTTTCATTTATGTCACTTACTTTTTTTGCCACAGTGTCTTGGCTTTCCATGCCTGCTAATCTCTCATGGGCTTTTTAGCCAGATCCGACTACCTTAAGGGCTGATTCTGAGACAAGAGTGCTGTTTAGGACATCTGCCATTCTATGAGTCTGCTGTGTATCCCACTTCCCATGTTGGATTGTTCCCTCCTTATTAATTCTATCAGTTAGTATTAGCAGAAACTAGTTTTATGTGATCCCTTTGACACCTAATCCTATCATTATGATCAAATACGAACTGAAACTGATCACTTTGACTAGTGTGATGGCATTGGTACATGCCACCTTGATGGGATTGAATTGGAATCCCTTGGCACGTGTCTAGCTTTAGCATTAGGGGTAAGTCCGATTGATGACCCCACTGCCTAATCAGACATGCAACTGAATAATGCAGGATGGAATGTATTCCTGTCTTTATTACAGCTTTGACATGATGATGAGGGCATGAACTTGTTGTCCTACTGTTTGAGCCTGAGTTTATCAATTGCAACAAAGTATAGGGTGTAGCTTCTGGGTGAGCTTCTGAGACATTTATATTTTTCCTTGGCTGTAATACTTAATTCAGATGATTTTGGATTCCTTGAATTGAAGGAAAATTTTACTGCAAGAAGTTCTCCCCCATAGAGAGTTGCTGGCTTCAGTTTGGCTCAGTTTGATCACTATACATGAGGCAAAAAAGTCAGTGGTGGAGGAGAAATGGAGAAAGAAGTTGCTCTTATTTCTTGTCGCTTATATTAAATACCAGAAATCACAGTGAGATAGTTTCAGGAGCTCACAGGGAATTATGCTAGTAGCAAGTTAATGCAAAACCAATGTCTAAGTTTAAGTTTCAGATCATCGTGAGATTATGCAACTCAAATCCGGACAAAGGTGAGCGTTGGATTAGCAGTAAGGTATGGTTTGCTGCTTGGGCAATCTGGGGGCATTCTGTATTTGTGCTTATTCACCTGGTACAGGATGGTACGAGGTGCTCACTGAGGTCTTCTGCTCTGGATATTACTGGAGACTATGGGCATTTCAGTGAAGACAAGGACCATTAAATTTACAAAGGCTGAGTTAAAACAGGAGCCATTTCTTGACCTGAGAATTCTGATCTACCTCCAAGTATGCCATTGAAATGTTGGCAGGGAAGGTTTAGCTTATTTCTCCTGCTGAAAGTAGAGGTGGAAATGAGAGGTAGAAACAACACTCAGAATTTGTGGATGTCTTCAGGAAGTAGGGGACATCTTGCTACTCCTTTGGATGTCCACTGAGTCAAGTTCAGTGTTTGCTCAAAAATTATCAGAACCAAGGAAAAGAAATTGAAAAAGATGGCTTGGGTGATTACTGACGTCATAAATAAAAGTGTCAATTGTTAAATCAACAACAGGAGTCACTGTGCACTTACTCCCCATGTAGGATCTCTGTCCTTAATGTGTTGTACTATGAGAATTAACAGTAAAACTAGTATTCAAACAGTACTTTATACTTTGTGTGTCTGTGTGGGTGCATACTGTTGAGATCTTTACTTAGTATATACTAAGTTGATCTTCTGTATATAAAGATGATTAAAAATGAATCTTAATGAAGAATGGGATGGGAGAGGGAGTGAGAGATAGGATGGTTTGTGGGTGGGAGGATGGTTATGGGGGGGGGGGGAAGCTGCTATAATCCGAAAGTTGTACTTTGGAAATTTATATTTATTAAATAAAAGTTTTCTAAAAAGAAAGAAAGAAGGAAGGATGGAAGGCAGGCAGGCAGACAGGCAGGCTTGGTAAGATAGCTTGTAAATAGGGAGTATGGACAGATTCCTTCAGATGATAGTGATTCCATACAAGTAAAGAAAGGCTCCAGAGTTGGGGGTGAAAACTTGCCTGGATTTCTGCAGAGCAAGATAAGTGTATGTAACAGAGAAGTGCTATTGCCAGCAACTAGAGGGCAACTCAATGAACAGGAGAATCTTGAAGACTGCCAGTGCCTGGGGAAGCTCTTTTTGGGATTGATTTCCTCATCAACACAGCCTGTAGAAACCCCTACCCTTGTGAATACTTAATAAAGCAGGTGATAAAGACCAATTTCTGAAGTCTGCTAAGTGGGAAAATCCATTTTACATCTTGTAAAACTATTGGGTTTAGGGTCATGATCAGAAACACAAGTTTAACTGAAATCTAAATAATTTTCTAGAAATTTGGTACAGATACTTTTAATTTTTGTTCAGGATCATGGAGCAGACATGAGCAGAAAAATGTCTTGGTGCTAATGAGGGTTCATCCTTGGAACCTGAGCTATCATAGTTACTTTGAAAGGGAGAAATGTGTTCATTGAATTCATCATCCAAGTCTTTGTGACTTTAACTTCACATTGATTCAAGTCATATTGCATTGGAAGCTTGTCGCTAGGGGCTAAGTGGAAGAAGCCCAGAATTCAAGTTTCTCCCATTAGAAATCCTTAGGCCAGCGCCGTGGCTCAACAGGCTAATCCTCCGCCTGCAGCGTTGGCACACTGGGTTCTAGTCCCAGTTGGGGTGCTGGATTCTGTCCCGGTTGCCCCTCTTGCCTGCCAGCTCTCTGCTATGGCCCGGGAAGGCAGTGGAGGATGGCCCAAGTGCTTGGGCCCTGCACCTGCATGGGAGACCAGGAGAAGCATCTGGCTCCTGCCTTCGGATCAGCGAGATGGGCTGGCTGCAGCGCACCAGCTGTGGCGGCCATTGGAGGGTGAACCAATGGCAAAAAGGAAGACCTTTCTCTCTGTCTCTCTCTCTCTCACTGTCCACTCTGCCTGTCAAAAAAAAAAAAAAATCCAATTTTTCCATCATTATTTGTCAAACAGACC
Source organism: Lepus europaeus (assembly GCF_033115175.1). Taxonomy (NCBI): domain Eukaryota; kingdom Metazoa; phylum Chordata; class Mammalia; order Lagomorpha; family Leporidae; genus Lepus; species Lepus europaeus. The sequence goes on along the minus strand of NC_084837.1, from coordinate 17,609,933 downwards.
AAAATTTCTCTAGGGAATGTTTCTGGCATGTTTGTTAAAGTCTAATTGGTTGTAAATGCATGGACTCATTTCTGGAGTTTCTATTCTGTTCCACTGGTCAACATTTCTGTTTACACGCTGTTCCGTGCTGTTTTGATTATAATAATCCTGTAGTTTGTCTTGAAATCTTGCATTGTAATACCTCCATTGTATTGTTTTTATGAAGATTTCCTTGGCTATTTGGGGTCTTTTGATTTCATATGTGTTTTAGGATTAGTTCTGTGAAAGTATTGTCCTTCAAAGTTTGATGAGGCTTGCATTTGATGCCGAGTGCATTAAATCTGTAAATTGTTTTTGGTAGTATGAACAAAATTCTTCCAACCCATGAACTTGGAGGATTTTTTCATTTTTATGTACTTTATTTTGTGTATTTTATTTCTTTCATTAATGTTGTGTCATTTTCATTGTAGAGATCTTTCACATCCTTGGTTATATTTATCCCAAGGCATTTAAATTTTTGTAGTTGTTGTGAATGGGATTTTCTTATAATTTCTTTCTCAGCCAGATCATTGTTGGTGTGCAAGAATACACTGATAAAGAAAATTAACTGGCTGGCGCCGCGGCTCACTAGGCTAATCCTCCATCTGCGGTGGCCAGTACTCCAGGTTCTAGTCCCAGTTGGGGGGCCGGTTATGTCCCGGTTGCTCCTCTTCCAGTCCAGCTCTCTGCTGTGGCCCGGGAGGGCAGTGGAGGATGGCCCAAGTGCTTGGGCCCTGCACCTGCATGGGAGACCAGGAGGAAGCACCTGGCTCCTGGCTTTGGATCAGCGCAGCACGCAGGCTGTAGCGGCCATTTGGGGGTGGGGGGGTGAACCAACAGAAAAGGGAGATCTTTCTCTCTGTCTCTCTCTCTCACTGTCTAATTCTGCCTGTCCAAAAAAAAAAAAAAGAGAGAGAATATACTGATAAAGAAAATTAACTAATAATACTTACTTCTCAATGCTAATGAGCACAGAGTGAGAGAATAGCATTCGGTTATACTGGATGCCCAGAACCTGACAGTCCGAAGCAGCTGTAATATTTGTTTGACTAAGCTGAAGCTTTGTGAGCAAGAGTGTGATAGGAACATCTCATTTCTGCTCCACTCACATTCAACTGCAGTGGCTTGGTTACCAGGAGCTAGAATCACTTGAAAGCGCCTGTACCTGGTACCAATGGTGGCAGCCAGTGAAAACTTCAGCTGGGGAAGGCTGGAATACCTACGCAGGACCTGAGCTTCCCACAGCATCATTCCTGGGTTACAGGGGTGAACATCTCAAGAGAGAGAACCAGAAGGAACTCTAATGGCCTTGGCTTGGAAGTGTGCAGTGCTGCTTCTACTACATTCTACTCATTTAGAAAGACAGATACAAAGGTCAGTGCAATTTCAAGGGGAGGGTAAATAAACTCCACTATTGACTAAGGAGTAACGTGTGAGACTAGCGATATTGCTGTGGCATTTTCTGAAAACACAATTGACAGGGCTGGCTTTGTGGCATAGTGAGTAAAGCCACCATCTGCAACGCCAGTGTCCCATATGGGCACTGGTTCGTATGACAGCTGCTCCACCCCACTCCAGCTCCTTGTTAATGGCCTGGGAAATACAATGCAAGATGGCCCAAGTTTTGGGCCCTGGAAACCTATGTGGGAGACCCAGGTGAAGATCCTGGCTCCTGGCTTCAACCTGATCCAGCGCTGGTCCTTGTGGCCATCTGGGGAGTGAACCAACAGATGCAAGATCTCTCTCTCCCGTTCTCTCTCCCTTTTTCTCTCCCTCTCCCTGTAACTCTTTCAAAATAAATGAATAAATCTTTTTTAAAAAGAAATGAAAATTTGTCATACTGGGATATAATGAGATAGTGAATATATTTGACATAATTTTTACTTTAAGAATGATGGCTAGGTTTCATTTATCATCCTATTTACAATTAAGTTATCTCTTCAAATATACCATTGTTTAATGATGATATGATCATTTGTAGCAACAAATAAGCTCCTCTGATATGAGAAGGACCCCATGATTCCTGGATTATAATCTGAATTTATAGTAGGCATTTGTTAGATCATAATCATAGCCTCTCATCTGTAAAATTTATTTAAAGTGATAATTAAAATGAGACATATTATTGATGCCTTTTCAAGCAAAGAAAAAATAATTAGACTAACGAAGGCTCCATTTTGGTGTAAAGCAAGTTTCTTCTGTTAGAGAGTGAGAGCAGGCAGAGCAGGTACCGTAACCACAGAAGTCTTCCTGGAAACCAATCTCTTAGCCTATTTGTGTTCACATTGGGCTTCTGAACAGAAGAAGGAGAAAGTCCTCCAGCTCTGGGCAGTAAGCAGAGGTCTCAGCTCTCCATCTGAACACCTGGAAATCACTTTTTAATCTCCTGAGAGAGAATGGGTGCTGACTTCCAGTCCCTGGGGTTTTAGCGTTCTCTCTTGCTTCAGGATTGAGATGGATGTGAGACAGACCTTTTGTGTGTGTTGCTTATAAATTAGAATGACTGAAAGAAAAGAGCCTAGAGTCTAGAATGAATTAAGTAAACTTGTTTGTTTGGTTTTTTTTAAATTGTCCCCTAAAGCTAAAAAGTATCCATTTAATTGCTAGGTTAGGGCATCTTCCAAAGTTTTGATTCCATTACTCATATCCTTTTGCTTAATACATAATTTTTTTTAACAGGCAGAGTGGACAGTGAGAGAGAGAGACAGAGAGAAAGGTCTTCCTTTGCCGTTGGTTCACCCTCCAATGGCCACCACGGCCGGTGCGCTGCGGCTGGCACACCGCACTGATCCGATGGCAGGAGCCAGGTGCTTCTCCTGGTCTCCCATGGGGTGCAGGGCCCAAGCACTTGGGCCATCCTCCACTGCACTCCCTGGCCACAGCAGAGAGCTGGCAGGGAAGAGGGGCAACCGGGACAGAATCCAGTGCCCCGACCGGGACTAGAACCCTGTGTGCCGGCGCCACAGGCAGAGGATTAGCCTAGTGAGCCACGGCGCCGGCCTTAATACATATTTATTAAAGCCAACTATATGTTAGATTCTCAAATAATAAGGTAAACAAAAGATAAAAATCCTACCTTCACAAATTTCACAGACACTACCTACAAAATTGTATGAGAGTTCTGTAAGTACAAGAATTTAGGGCAGCTGCGGGCTTGGGATTGGAGCTGGATCATGGATAGGTTGGAATATGCAGCCGTAGTCATCCATTTTGTTGCAAATGACCAGATTTCATTTTTTTTACCACTGTGTAGTATTCCAGAGGGTACATATCTGCAAAACATCATACTTAGTGAAATAAGCCAGTCCCAAAAGGACAAATACCATATGTTCTCCCTAATCTGTGAGAACTAATACAGCACCTAAAACAAAAGCTGTGGAAGCGAAATTGAACTTCAAGAAGGGATGACCTGAACTGCCCTTTTCTTGACTGTCGAGAAACAGTTTCTTTTTCTTTGGGTTTTTTTTTTTTTTTTTTTTTTTTTTTTTGGTCTCAAACTGTGTGTGTGTGTGTGCGTGTGCGCGCGCACTAATTGTTGAAATCTTTACTTAGTATAGAATTGGTCTTCTGTGTACAAAGTTAACTGAAAATGAATCTTAATGGAGAATGGGACTGGAAAGGAGAAAAGAAGGAGGGGAGGGGTGGGAGGGCTGATATGGTGGGAAAAATAAATATATTTTATGAAATTTGTATTTTTAAAAAAATGAATAAAAAAAGAATATGCAGCCATGAGTGACTGCTTAGATGGACATCTTTAGCTTCAGAGAAGACAAGAAGACGGGTCAGATTCCACGTGGACAACATCCTGAGACTAGAAGGGATTGGAATCTGGACCTGCAGTAGAAGCCTCTGCTGGTCCTTGAGTGGGTAGTGGGACCACCTTCCAGAAGGACACAGGACACCATAGAGCTGATCTTGGGCTAATCACAGACAACAACACTCCTCCTCCTACTGAGAGACAGACAGACAGACAGACAGACTAATCCTCGATGTTGAGATCTCTTTTTCTGAAGATTTATTTTTTATTTACTTGAAAAGCAGAGTTACAGAAGAAGAAGAGACAGAGACAAAGAGAGACAGAGACAGAGAATCTTCCATCCATAGTTTCACTCCCCTAATGTCCACAACGACCTGGGCTGGGCCCAGAAGCCAGAAGCCCAGAGCTTCTTTGAGGTCTCCCACATGAGTGCAGGGGTCCAGGCACCTAGGCCATCCTCTGTTGCTCCCCCAGGCACATTAGCAGAGAGCTGGATCAGAAGTGAAACATATGGACTCATGTGGCATCACAGGTGGGGGCTTAGCCTACTACGTCTCAGTGCTGGCCCCAGTGTGGAGATCTTCTCTGTCCCTTTTAGCCTTTTCTTGTCCAAAGTGTATGTAGTGGCCGGCACCACGGCCTCTGCCTGCGGTGCCAGCACCCTGGGTTCTGGTCCCGGTCGGGGCGCCGGATTCTGTCCCAGTTGTCCCTCTTCCAGTCCAGCTCTCTGCTGTGGCCCAGGAGTGCAGTGGAGGATGGCCCTGCACCCATGGGAGACCAGGAGAAGCACCTGACTTCTGGCTTTGGATCAGCGCAGTGCGCCGGCCACAGCGCACTGGCCGCGGCGGCCATTGGAGGGTGAACCAACAGCAAAGGAAGACCTTTCTCTCTGTCTCTCTCTCTCTCACTGTCTACTCTGCCTGTCAAAAAAAAAAAAAAAAAGTGTATGTAGTGAAGCACTGTTAAAGTCCCAAAACTTATCACATGATACTGAGGCCACTTAATTCCCCTTTCAGTTTCCATCTTGTCTATAGATAACAAAGAGCTTCAGAGTTGATCAGATAGGATAAACAGGGTTTTTACTCTGTCTCCGGATAGATAAAATGATCCCTCCAAAATTCATGCCAAGGTTGATAGCATCAATAAGCAAATAGCCCATCTGAATGCCATATGCACCAAAAACATTTTTATTTCATTAAGGCAATCGCAAAATTTGTCATGTTCTCCTTGTGGATAAAATTGAGAAACTTGATAATTTGATAACAAAAAAATGTATCTTAAGGGTATTGATAATTAATCAATGCTAATCTGAACAAACTTGAGTAACCCATGTGGACCCCCTCCAAAGGGAAAATATTCTCTTAAACCTCCCCAAACTTGATTTACATTTTTATTATAATATTATTAAAACATGTAAATCTAAAATTAGAAATAAGCTCTTTTTACTTGTAAGTCATTCTATAACAAAGATGTTTGAATGAAAACAAGTACATGACTCAAATAAAAACACAGTTTAAGTTAATATTAGTTTAACATGACCAACATATATTGTTTACTGACACTAAATCATTGGTCCTGAATTTAATATAAAAATGATGAGGTATCATGTCAGATTTTATATCTTTCAGTATTTTGATTTCTGTTTTTAAAGAAGAAAAGACTTACATAGATTATACTGTACAAAGTTAAATCTAAAACTTCAAGGAGCTATTTGATAGTTCAGGTTAGTCAGGCCTTATCATTATCAAAATTCTTTAAAATATGTTTATCTGGATACAAAAAAAATTTCTAAATCCATACATAGTTTTTCCATCATTTAAGTTTCCATGAACTTTTTGAAGCTCCCTCATGTTTTCAGGGAATTAAAATCTGCATTACATGAGGATTTAATCCATTCCTTTCTGGAAGTGGAAACAGATTTTATTATAACATTTCCTGGCAGACTTGTATTCTGGCATAAAAAGTTAAATATTATTTTTGAAACTATGTATTTAGTCAACACAGGCATTTTTTGAGCACAGTTCTCAAAGTACTATGTGCTCTATGGACGTAGGTCTCTTATTCTATTCCCTATTTGAATGGTCAGAAACCTTTCTTTTTTTGTGAGATGCTTTGGAATATTTTGCTTTCACACAGTGTGAACAAAATGGTAGGCATAAATGCAAACTTGGACACTGCAAATGAAGTAGCAACCTTAGTCTAAGACAGTCACTAAATGATGAAGGATATGCTCACACTGTTTTTTAAGATTTCTTTCAGTGCCAACTCATATTCAAAATTCCGATTCCAAATTCATGATTCAGAGTGGATATTTTTGAGCAATTCTTAGCTTGATGCCTGGAACTGCTCAACAAAAGATAAATAATATTGTCGTTGCTGCTATATATTTATTTAAAGCATTTGCTTGGTCACATAGCCAAAGAAATGAGGCTGGTGCCAGAGCACGGATTCGGAAACTTTCCTCTGTCTGATGTTAAGTAGTCGACTTGCCGTGGTATCCCTGTGCTTGAGTTTTCCTACCCACAAATGACATTGAAACCTTCTAGAATTGCTGGGAGGGCCTTAGAAATTGAACATTTAATTCCATAGATGTCTATTATGAGAAGGCCCCGAGGTAAGTCATATGGTGCGCAGGGCCACTGCTGCAAACAATGCCGCACATCTCTTAGATATTCTTTGAATAGACATGAGCCAATTTGGAGAAAATAAATTTCTCAACAATAAAAAAAATGGAATATATCATTAAATCATTGCCCCTGGACAACTTTTCCATTATTCTATCACGCTATAGTGATTGTTCTCAAATGAGATTTTCTGTAGCTGAGAAACTATTTTGAGTGTAGATTCTTACTGGGAATCCATGGGTAGGCTTTAGGAACATTAGCTTACACAAATGTATGCACCCCTTGGGGTGTGTTTGTGTGCGTATATATGCACACATATCAAAGAGAAAAGGTTTCCATTTTATCAGTTTCACAAAGGTGTGTAAGAACCAAAAACTATATAAGCCAGTGTTTTGGAATAAGAACCTTAACTCTTAGTATCACTTGAGAATTAATACTTTACTTTGCACTGAAATTTTGCTATTTTTGTGGGATCATTGTTCTGGGAATGGTCTCCACAGTTCTAGAATACTAGTTTTCTCAATTGTGGTACAAAGTCTGAGTCACTCTAACAAGGGCAGTGGCAACTTTCTTTATCAAATTGGAACAAGAGATTAAACAATGATACATTGCAACCGTTGAGCTGATACCACTAGACCGTGTTACCTGATTTGGAATTACAGCCAAAATCAGCGGGGCTCTGTAAACGTGTGCTTCATCTTTATGGAAGAAACACATTGGAGTAACAGGGTTCATTTTGATTAAGTAAATATGAGTCAATATCTATGTGGAAATTAACCAGATTCAGACTGGCTCTAGCCTTCAGTTATTGAGGCCTATCTGACGAGATCATGAATCCCGGGTATACTGCTTGGTTTTCAGCAATGCTTACTCCTATGTAACCTTTGTCCTGTCAAGCCATGGAACACTACTGTCACTCTAGAAAGTTCCCGGGGTCCCCTCCTCAAGCATTCGGCTCTCCAGGGGCTGATCTGGTCTCTCTCATTATTGGCTAATCCTTCAGTTAATTGAAGGTTCTGTCCCAGTTTCTGATTTAGAAAATCAGTTACCAGGAAGCAGACTTAGTAGTTAAGAATCCTGCACCCCATATGGAAGTGCCTGGGTTCAATTCCCAATTCTGGCTCCTGATTTCAGCTTCCTACTCATGCAGACCATGGGAGGCAGCAGAGGTGGCTCAAGTAATTGCATTACTGCTACCCATGTGGAAGTCCCATGTTGAGTTCCCAGCTCCTGGCCCCTGACTAGGCCCACCTCAGTTATTAGGGACACTTGGGGAAGAGAACTAGCCAATAAGGGCACTGGCTCACTCGCACTCTCTTCTACCCTTCACCCTCCCAAATAAAATAACTCAATGTGCAGAGTGACAAAGACCAACTTGTTCAGCCTTATTTCCAATTGTCTTAAAGATCCTTGGAAGTGGCTTGGCGGTTCCTGGGCCAAAGGCCGGGAGGCAGGGCTGAAAGGGGGCTCTCAGAGAGACCCAGACACTTCAGCTGCAGCCCCTCCCCTGCCCTTGCTTTTGTAAACTGAGTTCCCCGTGGGGTTTGACTTTAAAGAGGGCTCTGCTGCTTTTTAAACATATTCTGGCATAGGCTATGGTGACAGAAAGAACTGCAGTGTTTAAACCATTACAGAGTCTGACTCTTAAAATGACAGTTAAGGCTTCCACAGATGCAAGGGAGTGAGGGGAGGCTGGCAGCTGTACCGAATGAAGGCTAACAAAACCAGGTGGCCCCAAGCAGAAGGGAGCAGAAACGGCCCCCGGAAAGCCTCAGTGGGCACAGCCTTTCCTCGGTGTATATTTGAATTCACGTGTCTCATGCATTTTCTGCCATGTTTTCTCTCTTAAGGAGATCACTGTGAGTTTTTTCAGATCAATCTCTTGCCTTAAAATCAACTGATCTCAGGAACTGAGTTATTTGTGATGATATACAACCAGGCTTGGGATTGTCCCGTTTCGATGCAAAATGCAAGTTCATTGCTTTATGAATTCCAACCTAAAGTCTGTGTGTGCTTGGAGATTTTTGCCTTGACAGAAGAAACTGTAAATTGTATACACCACAAATGTTCTCGTATTTCAGACAGGCAAGTAGGGAAAACTGTCTTAAGAATGAAATTCATTTTTATGAACATTTTGTTCATACTAGTTGTTTAAGCTCCATAGAGAAGAAGCATCTTTTTTGATTTGCTGCTTTGGTGTAATTTCCTTTTAATTTCATCCTTCAATACTTTGTATTTGTATTCTGATTTTTTTTTTTTTTTTGACAGGCAGAGTGGACAGTGAGAGAGAGAGACAGAAAGAAAGGTCTTCCTTTTCCGTTGGTTCACCCTCCAATGGCCGCTGCGGGCAGCGCACCGCACTGATCCAAAGCCAGGAGCCAGGTGCTTCTCCTGGTCTCCCATGCGGGTGCAGGGCCCAAGCACTTGGGCCATCCTCCACTGCCTTCCCAGGCCACAGCAGAGAGCTGGACAGGAAGAGGGGCAACCGGGACAGAATCCGGCGCCCCGACCGGGACTAGAACCCTGTGTGCCGGCGTCGCAGGCGGAGGATTAGCCTAGTGAGCCGTGGCGCCGGCCTGTATTCTGATTTACAGTATGTAAAAATATGGCATCAGATTGTGGTAATAATACTTCCGAGCATGTATCTACATTTTGAAGATGTTGAGACTCTGGGGTTTAATGACCTGATCACAGCTCAGTAGTCTTCTCATAGAAAAACCATGAGTATACTCAAGTACCTGGAATTTTTACCTGCATATTTTTAAAGATTTATTTATTTATTCAAAAGCCAGAGTTACACAGAGAGAGGAGAGGCAGAAAGAGAGAGAGAGAGAGGTCTTCCATTTGATAGTTCACTCCCCAGTTGGCCGCAAGGGCCAGAGCTGCGCCCATCTGGAGCCAGGATCAAGGAGCTTCTTCCGGGTCTCCCACGTGGGTGCAGGGCCCAAAGACTTGGGCCATCTTCTACTGCTTTCCCAGGCCATAGCAGAGAGCTGGATCGGAAGTGGAGCAGCCGGGTCTCGAACAGGCACCCATATGGGATGCTGGCACTGCAGGCCAGGGTGTTAACTCACTGCACCACAGCACCAGCCCCAACCCTTTTTTAAAGATTTGTTTTTTATTTATTTGAAAGGCAGACACTTCCAAAATGCCAGCAGTGCCGGAGCTGGGCCAGGCTTCAGCCTGCAGCCAGAAGCTTCTTCTGGGTCCCAAGCATTTGAACCACCTGCTGCTGCTTTCCTGGGTGCACTAGCTGCCTAGGATGGAAGTGGAGCTGCCAGTTCTAGAACCACCGCTCATATGGGATGCCAGTACCACAGGTGGAGGATTAGCCTGCCATGCCGCATATTTTTTTAAAAATTACTGGTGTGTTTAGTTAAAAGATAAAAACTCGGTAGCTTGTTTTTAACCTTCGTTTCCAGTAGCACTTTATTTACTCACCATTGTTAATGTTGGTTTTATCTTTCAGTGAAGTTTGGTGTCATCTCTAATAAATATTTTGAAATTTTAATTTTAAGAGATGGTCTCCATGGGTAGAGGAGACAAAATCATTTCCAAAACCTTGAGAAAGTGCCAGGAAAAGTTTAATGATCAAGTTCCCTTAAAGTGAATGAGGCATTTCACTTTGGCAAAAAAAAACGTCTCTGAGTTAGAAGTCTTCCCTAGATTGGACATAAAATCTTTACAAGATTCTCTGAACCAGGAAAAGGCTGACAAAAAAAAGTGAAAAACATAGCAAAAAAGCTCCTGGGAATTGGCCCCCTGGAAAAGCCCATGAAACAGGCAGGGAGTGAGCCAAGCTTGGCTAACAGATGCACCCCCTCCCCCCAGTTCTTCGGCTGATGAAGTGGCGTAGTACAAACGAGAATTAATGTCATCTCTACAAGTAGCCACTTAACTGAAGCACCACCACTAAGAACGGACACCTTCCATGAACGAGGAAGTGAGCATTGACTCACTCTGCGCCCCTGGGCTCCCACTGGGGCCATGAATCTGGATGAGTCACCGAGGGGATGAGTTCTTGCAGATGTCACCGATACGAGTGAACCGGAGACCACCTGGCAGAGAAAGCAGGTGAGGAGGGCGAGACCAGACGCTGGACAAAGGACTGCACGGGTTGTTGGACCCAGAGAAGCCAGGGGAGGGCAGCAAAGGCAAGCTTCGCCGTTGTCAGTTCCTGATGACCCCTCAAAGGAGGCTAAGTTTGTGAAGCTGCAGATCTGCCCCCGAATCCAGACCTGCAGCCGCTGGGGGTCAGTGGCATATTTCTTAGTGACTCGCATGCAGGCGAATCCAAAGTAACATTTATATTCAATGCAAAAAGAATGAAGACCCCTTCAGAGAGGACCCTCTTACCCACTTCTTGCAACCCCATGAATTTTCAGTAATTGTATGGTGGAAAGACATAGAATTTTTGCTTCAAAAAGGAAAGTGAGGGGTGAGCATTGGTCTCATGATCAGGATTCCTGCATCCCACAATGGAGGGCCTGGGTTCGATTCCTGGCTCCGGCTCAGGAGTCCAGCCTCCTGTTAAAGAGGACCCTTGGAGGCAGCTGGTGATGACCCAAGTGTTTGAGTTCCTAAAACCCACAGAGGAGAGCCAGACTAAGTTCCTGGCTTCAACATGTCCCAGTCCTGGCTGTTGTAGGGATTTATAAAGTGAACCAATAGGTGGGAGTTATTTCTTTGCCTCTCAGACAAAAAAAAAAAAAAAAAAACTATAAGTTTCTAAGAAAAAGGAAAGTGAGAAACTATAAAATAAAATAAAATACTGTGTGGTTTGAGAGGTCATCTGAGAGGGCCCAGAGCAGCCATGTCATTATATTGGGAGCTAATTTTGACCTGCATAGGGGCTTCTACCTCAACTTAAAGACAGAAAGCTCAACTTTGGAGGAAAGGATGAATCTGTTCTAAAATGCTGGGTACTAGAAGAAATATTTTTTTCTCTCCATTATCTCTAGAGGCTTAATTTTTTTAATTCTCTTTATAAAATTCAGATAATTTGTCAAAAACAGGGGCAGGTGATTGGCACAAAATCAAGATGCTGCTTGGGTCACCCACACCCCGCGTCAGAGTGTCTGGATTCATGCTGGCTTGGCTTCCGATTCCAGCTCCCTGCTAATGCACACCCTGAGGAGGTGTGCAGGCAGTGGCTCAAGTATTTGAGTCTAGGCCACCCACATGCGAGATTTGGGTTGAGTTCCCAGCTCCTGGCTTCTGCCTGGCCTGGTCCTAGCTGCTGTGGACAAATGAACCAGATAGGAGATCTTTCTCTCTCTGAATTTAAAAAAAAATAGATATTAACCAGGAATTTCCTTTCTAGGAAATAATTCCTCCAAATCATCAAATATGCAAGAAATGACTTATGGTCTAGGTGTTTTTTTGACACAGATGTGTGTTTATATTTGAGGAAATGAAAAAATGAAAAATCACTTAGAACTTTCCTAAAAATAATTATAAGATTTTATTGAACATTGACTTTGTGCCAGACCCTGTTTTAAGCCCTCCTGTATTATTTGTGCCTCACAGCAAGCGTAGGAGGCAGGCATTATTGTAATGCTCATTTTATAGATTGGGTAACCAGTGCTCCAAGAGGTTAATCAACTTACCCAAGATTACACATTTATTAAAAAATGGAGCTGGGTCTCTTTTAAAGATTTATTTTATTTTTATTTGAACAGCAGAGTTACACGGAGAGGGAAGAAGGAGGAAGGGAAGGAGGAGGGAGGGAGGGAGGGAAGGAGGAGGGAGAGAGAGAGAGAGAGAGACCTTCCATCTGCTAATTAACTCCCCAAATGCCCACAACAGCCCTGGCTGGGCCAGGCCAAAACCAGGAGGCTGATTCTCTATCCAGGTCTCCCATGTGGGTAGCAAAGGCCCAAGTTCTTGAGCCATCTTCTGCTGCTTTCCCAGGTACATTATCAGGGAGCTGGGTCAAAATTAAGCTGCCAGGACTTGAACCAGTGCCCATATGGAAAGTTGGCATCACAAGCAGTGATGTAACCCACTGTGCAACAACACAAGCCCCAAGCTGGGACTTTTAACTCCTAAACCTATAATATTAAAATTTATGTTTTGTTTCTTTTTGTTATTTAATGGAATTATTAAATACATTTTGGCATAGCCTCATCAAAGGATATTTTCCAGAATTAAGTATGATTTTGAATGCAAGAGGAAAATAATATAATGTTAAGTGAATAAGCTAAGATGCAAAATAGTATATGCAATATGATCTCAATTGTATAAGATTCAAAAGATTCACACTCAAATATCAAGTAGGGGCCAGTGCTGTGGAGCAGTGGGTAAAAGCCACAGCACCAGCACCAGCACCAGCATCCCATATGGCACTGGCTCCTGGCTTCATCCTTGCCCAGCTCAGATCATTGCAGCCATTTTGGGGAGTGAACCAGTGGATGGAAGATCTTTCTTGTTCTCTCTCTCTCTGCTTCTCTCTCTGGAACTTTGATTCACAATAAGTAAATCTTCAAAAAAAGAAATGTTAACAAAACGTATTTCTTGATGGTAAATTGAAATATACTGTACTGGGAAAGTAGCTACTGTGATTGCATTGTTTAAAAGATTTTATTTATTTATTTGAAAGATGGAGTTGCAGAGAGAGGCAGAGGCAGAGGCAGAGGCGAGAGATAGGGGAGTCGTCCATTCACTGGTTCACTCCCCAAATGGCCACAATGGCTGGAGCTGGGCCGATCCAAAGCCAGGAGCCAGAAGCTTCTTCCAGGTCTCCCACATGGGTGCAGGGGCCCAAGGACTTGGGCCATCGTCCACTGCTTTCCCAGGCACATTAGCAGGGAGCTGGCTCAGAAGTGGAGCAGGCCAGCGCTGTGGCTCAATAGGCTAATCCTCCGCCTGCAGCACCGGCACACCAGGTTCTGGTCCCGGTCGGGGTGCCGGATTCTGTCCCGATTGCTCCTCTTCCTGTCCAGCTCTCTGCTGTGGCCCGGGAAAGCAGTGGAGGATGGCCCAAGTGCTTGAGCCCTGCACCGCATGGGAGACCAGGAGAAGCACCTGGCTCCTGCCTTCAGATCAGCACGGTGCCACGGCCGCAGTGCGCCGGCTGCGGCAGCCATTGGAGGGTGAACCAACGGCAAAGGAAGACCTTTCTCTCTGTTCCTCTCTCTCTCACTGTCCACTCTGCCTGTCAAAAAAAAAAAAAAAAAAGTGGAGCAGCCAGGTCTCTACCTGGCACCCATATATGGGATGCCAGTGCTACAGGCAGCAGCTTAACCTGCTATATCACAGCTTTGGATCTGTGATTGTATTTCTATTGCATGATAAAATTACCAATATTTTAATAAAGTAATATAAAGAATAATGAATACCGCTGGCACTGCGGCTCAATAGGCTAATCCTCCGCCTGTGGCACCGGCACACCAGGTTCTAGTCACGGTCGGGGCGCCGGATTCTGTCCCAGTTGCTCCTCTTCCAGTCCAGCTCTCTGCTGTGGCCTGGGAGTGCAGTGGAGGATGACCCAAGTCCTTGGGCCCTGCACCCACCTGGGAGACCGGGAGAGGTGCTTGGCTCTTGGCTTCGGATCAGCACGGTGTGCCAGCTGCAGCAGCCATTGAGGGGTGAACCAAAGGAAAAAAGTAAGACCTTTCTCTCTGTCTCTCTCTCTCTCACTGTCCACTCTGCCTGTCAAAAAAAAAAAAAGAATAATAAATACAGTAGGTAAATAAACAAAAGATAATGAAAATAAACTTAGTAAAACAGTACTGATATGGGATAGGCAGACAGCGAGCTGGGTACGCTGAGCTGGAAGTCACAAGCCCCTATGTGATTCTGCCCTCCAACTTGTCAGTCAAAGTGCCCCCTTTCCTAAGATGCATCTGCTTCAGCTAGGACTTACAGGGATGCCATAAAAATATGAAAATTGAGCTCAACATGGAATATATAATTCCCAGGTGGCTTCACACCTGGAGAGGCACCACCCCTACTTCATGAAAGAGACCAACAATTGAGAGGGTCCCTCTCTTCCCACAGACCATGGCTCAAGGGGCCGCCAGGTACTTTCTCTATATCCCCTCCATCGCCCCTTCTGCTTTGTGGGCAAATCTTCTGGCCCACTACCCACTCATGATGGATATTTCTCTGTGTGGGGCAGCCCATGCTCATCTGTGTGTGTGTGTGTGTTGTGTTCACTTTCTTATCTTTTTTTTTAAAAAAAAAAAAAAGATATATTATTTGAGATGAAGAGTTACAGACAGAAAGGGAGAGACAGGCAGAAAGATGTTCCATCCACTGGTTTACTCTCCAAATGGCCGCAACAGAGCTGGACCAGTCCAAAGCCAGAAGCCAGGAGAGTCTTTCAAGTCTCCCAAGTGGGTGCAGGGGCCCAAGCACTTGGGCCATCTTCTGCTGTTTTCCCAGGCCATTAGCAGGGAGCTGGATTGGAAGTGAAATAGCCAGGACTATAACTGGCTCACATACAGGATTTCAGTGTCACAGCCAGAGGCTTAACCTACAGTGCCAGCCCCCACTTTCTCAGCCTTTAAATAGATTTTCTCACCTTCCTCATATCAGCACTTAGCATGTTTGTCTGTGTATGACAAGCGTCTGGAGTGAAAAACTCAATACTCCCTTGCCCACATCAGTATTAGGAAATGTATCCATGAATAAGAAGTTATTTAGCTAAAGGGAAATAGTTGAAGACTGAAAGTAATGAAATATATTAATAAGATAAATTCAATGAATTGCATGATTAAAAACAATTTTAAAAATGCAAGAAACAGCCCTGGAGACCTTTGGTTTTATATTCCTTGCCTTTACAGCCCTTTGGGTTGTGGTAGTTACAGAAGATCAGCAGGCATCTTAAATTCCTACTTACGCTCTGAATTTAACAAAGGGTGTATAGCCTCTTGCTGAAGGTGGGCATATCCAGACTTTGATGTTTTTAACTGCAGTCTGCCTCTAGGTATCCTTCCTTCCTGGCCCCCGCGGAAATGCGAAGCCCCGCAAGTCCACATTTGCTCCTTGCTGTTTTAATAAAGGCATAATTCTTCAGCAGAGAATGCATAATTGACCAAATCATGTGCAAATCACACCCACACCTTGGGAAATCAACTGTCTCATCCACAAAGGACAGATGCAAGCGCAGCACCTGAAAATAAATCCAGAACAATGATACGCGTCACATTCCCAAACGAGTAGGATTGTCTTCTTCCTGTGGTCCCTCTAGGCTCAGATGGCAGCCGGCAAACTACACAGGTGTGGAAACGCTGCTTGGGTTTTAACTGGTGTTTAGTTGGTAAAGCTATCATTTCTACTCCCATAAAAGCTGATGGTCCTGCTAAATGCACCCTCAACCCCGGCTCCTAGCTGGCTAATGGTGATTATCGTTGTTCCCAATAAATGGGTGTTTTCTGAACTCTTAGCCTCGAGACTTGCAATCTTTAAGCAAACAGTAAAAGTAGTATATTTTTTCACAAGATACTTGCTAATTTTAAAACGTAGGAAATACAATACGAATAAAAAACAAAAAGCATTTTGTTAATGCATTAGGATAGGTCTGTGTGGTTTGGTATTTCGGTCTATTCTGTGTGCGTGCATTTTGTGTGCATGTATGGTTTAAATGCTCAATAGAGATTCATTGCTCCAGGTCCTAGGACATAGTTGGACATAGCTCTAAAAATGAGAAAAAGCTCCCACCCCTTTCATGGAACTTACTTTCCAGAATCTTTTATAAAAATGAAATAATTATATATGTACAATACTAAAACCTGCTTTTAATAAATTCAAAACATGAATTTCATGCATTTTGTGGAAAATCTAGAACTATGCAGTAATTTAAGTGAATATTTAATAGGTCAGCATTTGAATGCTTCATAAACTTGTTATCCAATTCCATAATTCTGGGCAGATCATTTCCATTGTGATTTGCTATTATTGTACAAACAACTTTTTGAGGAATTTTGCACATTGGTGCATAAGTAAATTTGCATATTTGTTCGATTATATCTATAAAATAAATGTAAAATACAATGTTTTGAGTCCTAGATCACAAACATATGTCAATATGTTGATCCACTTTATCATCATCTTTGTATGTGCTTATATGAATAGTTTGTTTTAAAAGAGCAGTTTCTGTATTTTACTGTAATCTCTGAAGCAATAAATATCCTTGTGCATGTTTCTCCACAGTTATATGAACACTCATTCCTGTGTTTAATTAGACTTTAAAACTGGAAGATGTGTTTGGTGTAAGAATTATGGAGACAGAGTATATTAAACGAAAAGTGTATGCGGAGTCCTATCCATTCCTCCTCCTCCCAGTTCAATTTCTTGAAGGCAAACCACAGATACCCTTTGTGAAAAAACTTCGCGAATGAACTTCCTCCACAGGTCCCCCATGCGTTGCGTAATGTTTTGATCTCACAGCATCCATGCCTGATGTCCTTGGCAACCACACCCTTAGTTTTAGGAGTATCCATTCTTCCTCTACTGACTCTGCTCTATCTACTCCAGCTTCCTTGTTTTACGTAGGTAAAGTTAAAAATATTCTAGCTCAAGACCTTTGCACTGAACTAAAGCTTATAAAGCTTATCCATAGATTCCCATAGCTCCCTCCTTTAATCCTGTATATACCTTTGCTCAGCTATCATCTTGCCAGCGTGTTGTTCCCTAATCACCTGTCCCTTCTTTTTTTTTTTTTTTTTGGACAGGCAGAGCAGACAGTGAGAAAGAGACAGAGAGAAAGGTCTTCCTTTTCTGTTGGTTCACCCCCCACCAATGGCCACTGTGGCCGGCACACCACACTGATCCAAGGCCAGGAGCCAGACACCTCTCCTGGTCTCCCATGCGGGCGCAGGGCCCAAGGACTTGGGCCATCCTCCACTGCACTCCTGGGCCACAGCAAAGAGCTGGGCAGGAAGAGGAGCAACCGGGACAGAATCCGGCACCCTGATTGGGACTAGAACCCGGGGCGCCGGCACCACAGGTGGAAGATTAGCCTATTGAGCCTCGGCAGCAGCCACCTGTCCCTTCTTGGCTGTCCTCCACCCCAGGGCATTCTTCATTATCTGCCAATTTATTCATATTTCCCAGTCATTAGCTTAATATTTGAAACCACTGAATAAAATGTAAGTTCTGTGTGGGCGGGTATTTTTGTCTGTTTTGTCTACTGCTATGTTCTTGGAGCAAAACAGTTATTAGCATATAACAAACAGGTTCTCTGCAGGGGTTTATGTAATAGATGAGTGCATGGCAGTGAAGGGCACATACAGGTGGGAGGCTGATTAGATGTTAGTTTGATCTCAATTTCACTAAGGTCAATATTGGTCCATGAGCTTGGAAAAAAAGTCTTTATATGTCTCGACTTCCATTTCTTCATCTATATAACAGGGGTATTAAAAGTAGTCACTTCATAAGGGGTGCTATGCTCTGAATGTGTCCTCCAAAGTGCGTGTGTTGGAAATTTAGTAGTTAAGTGCAAAGGTCCCAGTGAGAAGTACTGAGAGGTGGGACGTGCAAGAGGTGATTAGGGCCTGTAGGCTCTGCCCACGTGCATAGATTACTGCCACTGGCACTGGAACAGGGTCCTTATCAAATGATCAGCTTGGGCCCCGTCTCTCTCACAGGTGGGTTCTCGTCCCCTTCCACCGTCAGCCGTGGGTGATGCAGCAAGAAGGCCTTTGCCAGAGGCCAGCCCTTTAGCCTCCAGAACGTTCTGATTTTTGTTTATTTTAAATCACCCAGACACCAGTGCTCTGTTGCAGCAGCACAGAATGGCCTGAGTCAGGCGATGTGAGGATCCAGGAGGTTGCAACATGAAAAGTGTTTACAGCACAATGCGACATTACAGCAAGTGCTCACAAGCTCCCTCTTTTTCTTTTCTTTTTTTTAAGTTTTTTTTTACTTTTATTTAATAAATAGAAATTTCCAAAGTACAACTTTTGAATTACAGCGGCTTTTCCCCTCCATAACCTCCCTCCCACCTGCAACCATCCCATCTCCCACTCCCTCTCCCATCCCATTCTTCATCATGATTCATTTTCAATTATCTTTATATACAGAAGATCAACTGAGTATATACTAAGTTAAAGATTTCAACAGACTGCACCACACAGACACACAAAGTTTAGAGCGCTGTTTGAGTAGTAGTTTACCGTTAACTCCCGTAGTACAACACATTCTTCTTGTAGGTTACCACTGTGAGACAGAAAGCGGTACTTTGCTGTTTTTCTTCCTTAGAGCTCCAAAGTTTAGCTTCGCACACAAAGTATCTGGGAATCCCCATCCAGGGAATTCCCAGTTACCATATGGGCCCTGGTTCAAGTCCTGGCTGCTCCACTTCCAATCCAGCTCCCTGCTAATGAGCCTGGGAACACAGCAGAGGATGGCCAAGAACTTGGGCCCTTGCACCCATGTGAGAGACTTGTAAAAACCTCTGGCTCCTGGCTTTGGCCTGGACGAGCCCTAGCCATTGCAGCCATTTGGGGAGTAAATCAGCAGATGAAAGATGTCTCTTTCTCTCTTTCTGTCTTGTTACCCTTCAGGATATCCTAGCATGACAATGTGGATTGCATTGCCAATTCAAAAAGTGCTCTGCCACTTGATCCTGTCAGGGTGATTCACAGCTGGGCAGTTGTTTAAAGATAGGCACGGCCGGCGCCGCGGCTCACTAGGCTAATCCTCCGCCTTGCAGCGCCGGCACACCGGGTTCTAGTCCCGGTTGGGGCACCGATCCTGTCCCGGTTGCCCCTCTTCCAGGCCAGCTCTCTGCTGTGGCCCGGGAGTGCAGTGGAGGATGGCCCAAGTGCTTGGGCCCTGCACCCGCATGGGAGACCAGGAGAAGCACCTGGCTCCTGGCTTCGGATCAGCGCGGTGCGCCGGCCGCAGCGCGCCAGCCGCGGCGGCCATTGGAGGGTGAACCAACGGCAAAAGGAAGACCTTTCTCTCTGTCTCTCTCACTGTCCACTCTGCCTGTCAAAAAAAAAAAAAAAAAAAAAAAGATAGGCACGCCTCTGCCTCCTTCTACAAAGCTTGGGACAGCCATAAGGATTGGTCTGAGTTTAAATTCATTCATGTTCACAAAACTTAGAACCTATATCAGCTGTACGTTTTCCCTGAGTTTGGGAACCATACTCGTGTTTGGGGACCATACTCGTGGATCATACTTTGGAAAATTGGAAATAGCTGTCTCATTTCTTTTCCTAGCAGCAAGGGTAAATTAACAGAGGATAGAATTCACTTTGTTCCTTGGGATTCAAAAGAAAAGGAAATGACCCATCCATGTTTCTCACAGACTAATTCCCAGGAACTTCTTCTGGTCAAGACTCAAGCTCCTAGTTTGTTCATTACCACATTTTTTATTCACTCAATTTTTTTTAAAAATAAACCCTAAGAGGAAGTCACCATAAAATGTACCAAGAAAATTCTTTCTGCCTAAAGACATAATTTCAAGCTGAAAAGATCATAAAAGCTGTTTGTTGAGAAAGTATCTTGTGTCAGTCTTTCTACAAGGAACTTAAATCCAAAATAACAATGTGCATGGGGAGAAATAACAACGAAGTCTGCATTAAAGATAAGAAAATTGAAGTTGATCAGAGTTGTCCATCCCAGGGCCAGCTTTGTGGCATAGCAGGTTAAGCTGCCACCTATAGTGCCAGTATCCCATATAGGCCCTGGTTCAATTCCTGGCTGCTCCACTTCCAATCTAACTCCCTGCTAATGAGCCTGGGAAAGCAGTAGAGGAGACCCAAGTGCTTGGATCCTTGCACCTGTGTGAGAGACTTGCAAAAAGCTCTGGCTCCTGCTTTGGCCTGGACAAGCCCTGGCCATTGCAGCCATTTGGCGAGTGATTCAGCAGGTGAAAGATCTCTCTCTTCCTCTTTCTCTTTCTCTGTCTCTGTCTCTGTCTCTTTCTCCCCTCTCTCCCTTCCCCCACGCTGTAATGCTGACTTTCAAACCAATAAAAATAAATCTTTAAGAAAAAAAGTTGTCCATCCAAGGTCACAAATTACATAGTGTGGATCCAGGACCCAAAATCACAGCTGCGAAACTCTGAAGTCCACTGTTTTTTCAATATTTTATGTTGCCATTGAACATCTTAATCTAGAGGGGAAAACATAAGAGAGTGTCAGACTAGAAACCTTTCAATTGCATCCAAGAAACATTTATTGATAATGTGAAACACTTTTAAGTGTTTGAAGGAACTGCAAAAAAAAAAGATAAAGTCAACCTATACCTTCTCTGCGAGATTGTACTTGAATGTAGTACAAGTAGATTCTTTAATTGAGTTAATACAGGAAAACTTCTTCTGAATAGAGAGGGTCAGATAAAGTATCCCAGATGATGGCAGGTGTCCACATCTGGGAGGACAAAGAGTGTTTTAGAAAGTGGAGAAAGATGGCCAGCGCCATGGCTCACTAGGCTAATCCTCCGCCTTGCGGCGCCAGCACACCAGGTTCTAGTCCCCATCAGGGCACCGGATTCTGTCCTGGTTGCCCCTCTTCCAGGCCAGCTCTCTGCTATGGCCCAGGAGTGCAGTGGAGGATGGCCCAAGTGCTTGGGCCCTGCACCCCATGGGAGACCAGGATAAGCACCTGGCCCCTGCCTTCGGATCAGCGCGGTATGCCGGCCGCGGCAGCCATTGGAGGGTGAACCAACGGCAAAAGGAAGACCTTTCTGTCTGTTTGTCTCTCTCATTATCCACTCTGCCTATCAAAAAAATAAAAATAAAAATAAAAGAAAGTGGAGAAAGACAAGAAGAACCTAACTAAGGCACGGATAATTGAGACCACACTGGATATGAGCGAGCAATCCTAGGGGCAAGTAGAAATTCACTGACCATAGGAGGGCAACTACTTCTTCACCAAGAACAGGACCAGTGGAACTAATAGAACAGGAAGGTTGAGTTAAATAAGATCATGAGTGTAGCCATTTAGAAAGATCTGGGTGCAGAATGATTGTGAATCACAGCATTGAAAGAACTAGGTCACAACCCACCAGAGGCACGTGATCATGAAGGGCAGGTGGGTTATGTGTGGAACTGGTCATCTCCAAGGTCCCAGATGGGGCTGTAAATGGTGGTAGGTCCTTGAGGTTGAAAAATGCTCATTTTCAGTTGCACTACTCTGAATCTGAATCATTGCATGAGGCTCACTTCAATTAGAACATTTTTAATTTTTAATGGTCATCTGGGGGTTAGCTCGTAGTTTGTTCCTTCTCCAATATTCAGCTCCTTCTCCTCTTTCTCAACATCTATTAACTTCTTTCTTTTCTTTATTCCACATGAAATTCAGGAAGGGTTTTGAAAAGGAAGTGGAGCATTTGGCAGGAAGTATGGCTTATATCCATTGCTATTTATTTTACAGCTTGTCCTGCTCTAAGTCCTGAACACTCTGTCTTGAACTTTTTTGAGGTATCTTTTTGTAATACAGAAAATTCAATTCTAATGTAATCATTCATATTGCACTTCTCCTTTAGAGTTGGTACGATCTTTCCCAACGTTGGCATGTTTGCATAAACTGAACGTCTCCTGACAGCTATCTTTGTCCTGAATTTGTTAATGATCTGAAAACACTTTTGAACTTTATTAAAATTTTAATCATATGCTAATTCTATACATATCATTTTCATCAAAAATATCATTTCCTAAAAAAAAAAATACTGCTGCAGTAAGAAAGCCAACCCATTTACAAACTATAGAACTGTTAGTAACACTAAAACAAACAAGGCTTTCCATTACCATTCATTGTCACCAATGTTCCAACTCCACTTGATTCTGTGGCAACTTTATAGTTGGACCCAATTAAATATGAGTTCTGGTTTTAACCCAACTAAATGAAACCGTAGTTTTATATAAAGTCCACAATCCCATTTTTTTTTTGTTGCTTTCCTTGTTTTAATTTCTAGGTGATGACTTCTCTTATATTAGCAGAAATACCTCCCACAGAAAATGAGTGCCCTCATTCAGAATGTCAGAAATTATTTTATAACTTCTATAGTCATCCCATCCACAATAGGTAAGTGTATTTTTCCACTTATAACATTAAATAAAATATTTTTATATGAGGTACTGTTTATATACTGTCTATTACCTTTATAGCAACTATGAATACTGTGTTTTTCATGACTTGATAGCTCGTTAATTTTTAGCACTGGACACCATTGCATTGTCTGAATGTACCACAGTTCATTCATTCATATACTGAATGACACCTTGGTCACTTTTAAGTTTTGGAAATTAGGAACAAAGTTGTTATAAGCATCTGTGTACAGGTTTTGGGATGAATCTAGTTTTCACCTAAGTTGAGTGAATACCAAGGAATGCAGTTGGCTGGATTGTATGGTAGGAATATGGTTATAAGAAATTGTCAAAGTAACTTATAAATAGAAGTAATTTTGCGTTCCCATCAGTAATAATGATCTACATCCTTGTCAGCATTTGGTGTTGTCAGTGTTCTGGATTTTGGCCGTTCTAATAAGTGTGTAGTACTACTGCCTTTGTTTGTAATTTACTTGTTCTCTATCATAAAATATTATAATCTCATTTTTACATCTCATCCTTCCTAAATATCGAACTACATTTTTGCTTACCTGTGGTCTATGTATCTTGTCTAATTGAAAGGCTATTTGGGTTTTTGATACTCCCTCCAAGTCTTCTAGCACAACAGAAACAATTGGAAAGAGGTTGAGCCAATCAGGTTGTTCAGGGTCCAAAGAAAATAACACAGTGACTTGCAGGGTCCTGTAGAGTCCATAGGCCAGAACTTCTATAAAGACTTTTACAATTTTAGTAATATATTGTAAAAAGAAGAGTTTGGTGCTAACATTTACATGTGTCAAATTAATTCAAAACAGCATGATTCTAATTTGAGAGAAACAAATCATAGCCTCCCTCAGGATAGCATTATGATTAAGAGTGATGGCTCAAGGAGTTGGGTCTCTGCCACCTATGTGGGAGACTTGGGTTGAGTTCCTGGCTTGCAGCTTGCAGTTGTTAGCTTCCAGCTTCAGTCCTAACCTCGATCTGTCTGTCTATATATCTGTCTGTGTTTCCTTGTCTCTCAAAATTTTATAAAAGATTTCTAAAATTAGAAATACATACCTTTATTAAAGTGACTACAAGTATATTACTTAATTGAATTATATATATTTTTCAAGAAGCTTTTCTTATTTCCTATAAAGGAATTTAAAGACAGGGTTTCTCTTCAGAGTGCTGGAGAAGAACAAGTGAGTGAGGGGCGACTGATTAATTGTTGATGTAATCAAATTCTTTCCTTGGGGCCTGAACCCCTCAGAATGTGGAGGTGCAACTTTATTTCTTTGTGTTCTTTTGGAAGTCTACAGACACTGTTGGATCTACTTTGCTTTCTTAAAATTCAGATGGTGGTCCCCAGACTTGTTGGCACATTAGACTCACCTGGAGTTGCTTTCAAAAATCTTCATGGCTAGGCTCCACTCTAGACTATTCACATTGGAAAATGTGGTGGTAAAACTCTCAATAACTTTTTTTTAAAAAAAATTATTATTTACTTTAAAGGCAAAGATACAGAGAAAGAGTGAGAGATCTTCTACCTGCTGGTTCCCTCCCAAAATGGCAGCAACAGCTGGAACTGGGCCAATCCAAAGCCACAGCCAGGAACCTTCCTCCAGGTCTCGCACACAAGAGCAGAGGCCCAAGTACTTGGGCCAGCTTCTGCTGCTTTCCCAGGCACATTAGCAGGGAGTTTTGTTGGAAGTGAAGCAGTTGGGACTCAAACTGGTGCTTCTATGCGATGCTAGCACTGCAGATGGTGGCTTAACTAGCTACACCACAGCACCGGCCCCTCTCAATAGCTTTTTAAAGCTACCCAAGTAATTCCAGCATACAACAAAGTTGAGAATGGTGGATCAGATCCGAGGTTAATAGGGGTCATTTTTGTTTTCTTGAGAACAGGTGGCAATATCCAAAGGCATTTTTTGGTTGTTGCAAGTCAAGAGGAGGTTGCCACTGGCATCTAGTCAAATGCTTTGTTCTGCATCCATCAGGAAAATCACGAGATTCGCCCCCTTTCATTCTGTTAATGTGATGTATTAACACTGATTTTCATGTGTTGAACCATCCTTGCATTCCAGGAATAAATACAATTGGTCAATAGTCCTTTTAGCGTGCTGTTGTGCTTTTAGTGTGTAGTGTGCTGGCTAGTATTTTGTTGAGAATTTTTGCATCAATATTGTGGAGTAAGTGACACCTTTTTCCTATCAGGAATGGAAGTCCCAGGATATCAGTCCCCTGAGTGATTGGATTGGATAGAGCAACACTTTACCAGGGGCTAACATTGTGGTATAGCAGGTAAATCCACCACCTGCAACACCAGCATCCCATATGAGCACCAGTTCATGTCACAGCTGGTCTACTTCCCATCCAGTTCCCTGCTAATGGCCTGGAAAGCAGTGGAAAATGGCCCAAGTATTTGGACCCCTGAACCCACATGGAAGGCCTAGATGAAGGTCCTGGCTCTTGGCTTCAGCCTGGTCCAGCTTGGACCATTCCAGCCATCTGGGAAGTGAACCAGAGGATGAAAGTTTCTCCCTGTTTCTTTCTTTCTTTCTTTCTTTCTTTCTTTCTTTCTTTCTTTCTTTCTTTCTTTCTTTCTTTCTCTCTCTCTCTCTCTCTCTCTCTCTCTCTCTCTCTCTTTTCCTCCTTCCCTCCCTCCTTCCCTCTCTGCCCCTGCTTTGTTCTCTGTAACTCTGACTTTCAAATAGATTTTTTAAATATAACAACACTTTGCTAACATATGGAAGAGATAGCAAAGGATCAGCTCCATTAATGAGTCAGGTTCCCTCATGGCCAATAGATTTGGACCCACAGATAATGCAAGGAGACGGTCTTCAGCATTCCTCCAGTTGTAAGCAAAGAACCTCAGACCCTCTTCCATGGGATCTGAAGTACAGCAAGTGGAGGCTGTGCCTCCACATGTTTAAGAGCGCAGGAGCATACATCAAGCCTGAAGGAGGGAAAGACATTGCCAAGCACGGCCCAACACAAACTGTGGCAGCTCCTTATCTCCCTGTAAGGAACTGCTCCTGGATCAGAGCCACTCACAGGGTACTGTGCAGAGGGCAACAAGCCTATATGACTGACTTCCCCAACAAGCAATGTGCAGGGGTATCCATCTGCAGTTTTCTTTTCTTGAGGTGTCTGTATTTGGTATCAGGGTAATGCTGGCCTTGGGGAATGAATTTGGGAACACGCCCTCCTCTTCAAATTCTTGGAAGGGTTTGAGGAGAATTGGCACTTCATCTGATTTAAATGATTGATAGAGTTCACTAGTGAAGTCTCTGGCCCTAGATTTTTCATTATTTAGAGGGGTTTTTAATTAATAATTTAATCTCCAACCAGTTATAGACATATTCATACTTTCTATTTGTTTATGATTTTTTATTGATTGGTTATGTGTTTCTCAGAATGTTTCATCAAATTATCTAAACTGTTGGAAAACCATTGTTCATAGTAATTTTTAATTAAACTTTTATTTAATGAATATAAATTTCCAAAGTACAGCTTATGGGTTACAATGGCTTCCCCCTTCCAAAATTTCCCTCCCACCCACAACCCTCCCCTTTCCCGCTGCCTCTCCCCTTCCAATCACATCATGATTCATTTTCAATTCTCTTTATATACAGAAGAAGTTTAGTATATTTTAGGTAACGATTTCAACAGTTTGCCCCCACATAGTAACACAAAGTGAAAAAAAATACTGTTGGAGTACTAGTTATAGCATTAAATAAGAGTGTACAGGCCGGCGCCGCGGCTCAGAGGCTAATCCTCCGCCTTGCGGCGCCGGCACACCGGGTTCTAGTCCCGGTCGGGGCACCGATCCTGTCCCGGTTGCCCCTCTTCCAGGCCAGCTCTCTGCTGTGGCCAGGGAGTGCAGTGGAGGATGGCCCAAGTGCTTGGGCCCTGCACCCCATGGGAGACCAGGAGAAGCACCTGGCTCCTGCCATCAGATCAGTGCAGTGCGCCGGCGCACCGCACTACCGCGGCAGCCATTGGAGGGTGAACCAACGGCAAAAGGAAGACCTTTCTCTCTGTCTCTCTCTCTACTGTCCACTCTGCCTGTCAAAAAAAAAAAAAAGAGTGTACAGTACATTAAAGACAGAGATCTTACATAATATATTTTTTTAAAAAAATTAATTAATTTTCTATGCCATTTCCAATTTAACACCAGGTTTTTCCTTTTTTCATTTCCAATTATCTTTATATACAGAAGATCGATTCAGTATATAATTAGTAAAGATCTCATCAGTTTGTACCCACGCAGAAACACAAAGTGTAAAAATACTGTTTCAGTACTAGTTATAGCATCACTGCACATTAGACAACACATTAGGGACAGATCCCACAAGGGATGTAAGTACACAGTGACTCCTGTTGCTGACTTAACAATTTGACACTCCTGTTCATGGCGTCAGTAATCTCCCTAGGCTCTAGTCATGAGTTGCCAGGGCTATGGAAGCCTTTAGAGTTCGCTGACTTTGATCTTATTCCGATAGGGTCATAGTCAAAGTGGAAGTTCTCTCCTCCCTTCAGAGAAAGGTACCTCCTTCTTTGATGGCCCCGTTCTTTCCACTGGGATTCACTCACAGAGATCTTTCATTTAGGTCTTCTTTTTTTCTTTTCCATGGTTTCTTGGCTTTCCATGCCTACAATACTCTTATGGACTCTTCAGCCAGATCCGAATGCCTTAAGGGCTGATTCTGAGGCCAGAGTGTTGTTTAGGACGTCTGCCATTCTATGAGTCTGCTGTGTATCCCACTTCCCATGTTGGATCTTTCTCTCCCATTTTGGTTCTATCAGTTAGTATTAGCAGACACTTGTCTTGTTTGTGTGATCCCTTTGACTCTTAGACCTATCAGAGCCATCGAATGTGAACTGAAATTGATCACTTGGACTAGTGAGATGGCATTGGTACATGCCACCTTGATGGGATTGTATTGGAATCCCCTGGCACATTTCTAACTCCATCATTTGGGGCAAGTCTGATTGTGCATGTCCCAAATTGTACATCTCCTCCCTCTCTTTTTCCACTCTTAAATTTAACAGGGATCACCTTTCAGTTAAAATTTAAACACCTAAGAATAATTGTGTGTTAATTACAGAGTTCAACCACTAGTACTAGAACAACAACAACAAAAACAACAACAAATACTAAAAAGGATAAAGTAGTCACTTTGGAAGTTGGGCTGAGTGAAGGGCTTTTCAGCTTAGAGCCAATAAGATCTGTGGCTCTGACCTGGGCATCCTTCAACTCCAGGGCAGGTCCATTTCCAGTGATCCAACTCTTGGCAGAGCTGCCAGGGCTCTTCACAAGCTGACTTCTGCTGAAGCCCAGGCTTACCACATTGAAAGCCACTGCAGTGGACTGGCCTGTTGGGTCTCCTTGAGGGCAGATCACTGTACAGATCAGCCATTAATAGGCCTGCCACCCATTGCTTCTGATGCCGAGCTTTCTTTTCCTCCTGGTTTGTGTTCAAGCAGACCAGAGGATGCAAGTCAAGGGAGAGCCCGTGTCCCATCTCTAATCTTCGGTGGCCTGAACTACAAGTCTATAGTCACAGGCATGTTCTGTAGTAGTTTTTCTAAGGTAGACAATGCCCATGAGGAAAATTATATTCTCACTTTAAAACTTTATTTCCCTTTGGTCTGAAAGGGAGGTTTTTTCTACTTACTGTATACTTCGCTGATGGTGAAGTGAATCTAGCTATGAGATTATTATTTAAGTTCTTATTTTGGCTATGCTATTACAGAAAAATGTTAGTCATCTCTTTTATAAGGTCTAAAGATTAAATTGTGCGTCCTACAGATTCCTTTATAATAGAATTAGTTTCCTACCTTGAAGAGAATAGAGAAATAAAAGAACAAGTTGGGCTTAGAATAGAGAAATGAGGGAGCAAGTCCTAGATCGCTTGCTGACAATAGCAATATCACATGAATACTTAGCAAACCGTTTCAACCATTAGATAACAACTTAAGAAAACGTTTACCAGAAGGTCCAATGCCTTCTATAAATTTTAAGAATCATGTATTTGAAAACACCTCTTAAATATCTAACATGGTGTAGTTTGTTTAACCAGTAAACTTAAGCACAACCATCTAAAATGTTTTTAGTTTCTTTCTACCAACACGTTTAAAACATATGATACACAGATTCAGGTCACACAAATTAAAATGTATCTTTGATTGATTTTAGCACTTAAATTTATGGACAATCTTATCTATAAGCCATTTAAAATAAAACTCTTAATAAAATTTCCCCATGTGGACATACAATATGTACACACATATAACATAGCATAATAGACCAATATAGCAATTTTAATAATAGCTTTTAAAATCTTTAACTCTTTTTGTAGATGCCAATTGATTTGAGTTGCTTTTTGTTTTTAGTAACCTCAGTTAACCATACTTTCTCTCAGTTGGTACTGTTAATACATTATTGGCTTCATCTGTTTACAGAGCCATCCCAAAGTACTGAATACAATAAAAGTGGCTGGAAAAAGTCCATAGGAACCTATAGGAGGACAGCTAAACACAGAACCAACAACGCTTTAGTTTTATGAGCAGCACATCATATATAACTATGGATGACAAAAGACTTTAAGTCGCCATGTTTAAAATTATAAACTTATCAACCAACAAGAGGCACTTGCTTACTTCACAGTATTTTTGAAAGCACCTGTAGGATTTTACAAGTATTTAACCCTTTAGGCCTCTGGGGCTTTCTCATTAAGATAACTATCATGTCTAGTAACACAAGATCATTAGACTTTTTAATTCTCAAACATTTGCATTAATAGCATTTTCCATTATAGAAACTTAAAGTCTGGTACCACATCACATCTTGACAGTCCTTCTAATATACTCCAAATAGACTGATTAGTTGGTGTCTCTATAAGATGAGAGACATAGGTCCTTCGATTTTTTCAGTTGGGCCCAAACTGGAAAAAACCAAGGTCCAAGATTTACTGGAAATTTTAGAGACCAGATTGTTTGAAACTTTGATTTCCAAAGTGACCACTGCAGCTGAGGGTATGGTCAAGTAGGGTCAGCAACATTGCAGGCAGAACTGTAAATTTCTTGTTAGACATGCCCCCTGCCTTTACCTGGCCAGCTCTCCTCCCAGGCCAGCCAAGTAATGAAAGTCAACAGAGTGCCTTCCCCTAGGAGGTTCACACCTCCCTTAGGATATACCCCATGTGAAGAGATAGATAGGCCTGGGCCTCTGAATTTACAAGGCCTAAAGCCCACCAGATTATTATCAAGCCCCTTCTATCAGGTTCTATTTGCCTCTAAATCAGAAAACTTAATTGTAGCTTAGACAGCACCTTTCTTAGCTCCTCTAATAATGACTCTGTCCTTTGTTCTAGGCCCTGTCTGGTGCACTTGGGCCTCATTCCTTTGTAATCATAACCTCTACTCTACCACCAATGGCTCTACTCCCAACCTGTGTGTACTGATGGTCCTCTTCCCCACTTAATGCTGTATAATTGTTCAAACCTGGTAAATGCCACTCTTAGGATCATTGGTTACTATCCTCTCTCTGTCTTTTATGACCTTGTCTAAATATGATCAGAGTCGGCAAACTTGGAAGGCTTCCATAGCCTTGGCAACTCATGACGACAGCCTAGGATGGTTATTGGAGCCATAAACTAGAGTGTCAATTTGTTGGGTCAACAACAGGAGCCACTGTGCACTTGCTCCTCATGTGGGATCTCTGTCCTTAATGTGCTGTACATTGTGATTTAATGCTATAACTAGTACTCAAACAGTATGTTTCACTTTGTGTTTCTTTGTGGGTGCAAACTGTTGAAATCTTTATACTAAATTGATCTTCTGTATCTAAAGAGAATTGAAAATGAATCTTGATGCAAATGGAAGGGGAGAGGGAGCGGGAGAGGGGAGGGTTGCGGGTGGGAGGGAAGTTATGGGAGGGGGAAGCCATTGTAATCCAAAAGCTGTACACTGGAAATTTATATTCATTAAATAAAAGTTAAAAAAAAAGGATAAAGTATTACATTGTACATCTAGAGTCAGGACAAGAGCTGATCAGTTCATTGTTTCTTATAGTGTCCATTTCACTTCAACCTGTTTTCCCTTTGGTGCTCACTTGTCGCCGATCAGGGAAAACAAATGATATTTGTCTCTTTGGGACTGGCTTAATTCACTCAGCATGATGTTTTCCAGATTGCTCCATCTTGTTGCAAATGACCGGGTTTCGTTGTTTTTTACTGCTGTATAGTATTCTATGGAGTACATGTCCCCTAATTTCTTTATCCAGTCTACTGTTGATGGGCATTTGGGTTGGTTCCAGGTCTTAGCTATTGTGAATTGAGCTGCAATAAACATTAATGTGCAGATGGCTTTCTTATTAGCCAAATTAATTTCCTTTGGGTAAATTCCAAGGAGTGGGATGGCTGGGTAGTATGGTAGGGTTATGTTCAGGTTTCTGAGGAATCTCCAGACTGACTTCCATAGTGGCTTAACCAGTTTGCATTCCCACCAACAGTGGGTTAGTGTCCCTTTTTCCCCACATCCTCTCCAGCATCTGTTGTTGGTAGATTTCTGAATGTGAGCCTATCTCACCGGGGTGAGGTGAAACCTCATTGTGGTTTTGATTTGCATTTCTCTGATTGCTAGTGATCTTGAACATTTTTTCATGTGTCTGTTGGCCATTTGGATTTCTTCTTTCGAAAAATGTCTATTGAGGTCCTTGGCCCATCTCTTAAGTGGGTTGTTTGTTTTGTTGTTGTGGATTTTCTTGATTTCTTTGTAGATTCTGGTTATCAACCCTTTATCTGTAGTATAATTTGCAAATATTTTTTTCCCATTCTGTCGGTTGCCTCTTCACTTTCCTGACTGTTTCTTTTGAAGTACAGAAACTTCTCAATTTGATGCAATCCCAAATGTTAATTTTGTTTTTGACTGCCTGTGCTGCTGGAGTATTTTCCAAGAAGTCTTTGCCTGTGCCTATATCTTGCAGGGTTTCTCCAATGCTCTCTAATAATTTGATGGTTTCGGGTCGTAGGTTTAAGTCTTTAATCCATGTTGAGTGAATTTTTGTGTAAGGTGATAGGTATGGGTCTTGCTTCAAGCTTCTGCATGTGGAAATCCAATTTTCCCAGCACCATTTATTGAATAGACTGTCCTTATTCCAGGGATTGGATTTGGATCTTTGGTCAAATATAAGTTGGCTGTAGATGTTTGGATTGATTTCTGGTGTTTCTATTCTGTTCCATTGGTCTATCCATCTGTTTCTGTACCAGTACCATGCTGTTTTGATAACAACTGCCCTGTAGTATGTCCTGAAATCTGGTATTGTGATGCCACCGGCTTTGTTTTTGTTGTACAAGATTGCTTTGGCTATTTGAGGTCTTCTGTGTCTCCATATGAATTTCAGCATCATTTTTTCCAGATCTGAGAAGAAGGTCTTTGGTATCTTGATTGGTATTGCATTGAATGTATAAATTGCTTTTGGGAGAATAGACATTTTGATGATATTGATTCTTCCAAGCCATGAGCATGGAAGATTTCTCCATTTTTTGGTATCCTCTTCTATTTCTTTCTGTAAGGTTTTGTAGTTTTCATCGTAGAGATCTTTAATGTCTTTGGTTAAGTTTATTCCAAGGTAGTTGATTGTTTTTGTAGCTATTGTGAATGGAATTGATCTTAGAAGTTCTTCCTCAGCTGTGGCATTGCCTGTGTATACAAAGGCTGTTGATTTTTGTGCATTGATTTTATATCCTGCTACTTTGCCAAACTCTTCGATGAGTTCCACTAGTCTCTTAGTAGAGTTCTTTGGGTCCCCTAAATAAAGAATCATATCATCCGCAAAGAGGGATAGTTTGAGTTCTTCCTTCCCAATTTGTATCCCTTTAATTTCTTTTTCTTGCCTAATAGCTCTGGCCAAAACTTCCAGAACTATATTGAATAGCAGTGGTGAGAGTGGGCATCCCTGTCTGGTACCAGATCTCAGCGGAAATGCTTCCAACTTTTCCCCATTCAATAGGATGTTGGCCGTGGGCTTTTCATATATTGCTTTGATTGTATTGAGGAATGTTCCTTGCATACCCAGTTTGCTTAGAGTTTTCATCATGAAAGGGTGTTGTATTTTATCAAATGCTTTCTCTACGTCTATTGAGAGAATCATATGGTTTTTCTTCTGCAGTCTGTTAATGTAGTGTATTACGTTGATTGTTTTGCGAATGTTGAACCATCCCTGCATACCAGGGATAAATCCCACTTGGTCTGGGTGGATGATCTTTCTGATGTGTTGTTGCATTCTATTGGCCAGAATTTTATTGAGTATTTTTGCATCTGTGTTCATCAGGGATATTGGTCTGTAATTCTCTTTTAATGTTGCATCTTTTTCTGGCTTAGGAATTAAGGTGATGGTGGCTTCATAGAAAGAATTTGGGAGGATTCCCTCTTTTTCGATTGTTCTGAATAGTTTGAGAAGAATTGGAGTTAGTTCTTCTCTAAATGTCTGGTAGAACTCAGCAGTGAATCCATCTGGTCCTGGGCTTTTCTTTGTTGGGAGGGCCTTTATTACTGTTTCAGTTTCTGTGTCAGTTATGGGTCTGTTTAGGTTTTCTATGTCTTCCTGGCTCAATTTAGGGAGGTTGTATGTGTCCAAGAATCTGTCCATTTCTGATAGATTTACCTGTTTGCTGGCATACAAGTCCTTGTAGCAATTTCTGATGATTCTTTTTATTTCTGTGGCGTCTGTTGTTATGTTTCCTTTTTCATCTCTGATCCTATTGATTTGGGTCTTTTCTCTTCTTTTTTTTAGTTAGTTGGGCCAATGGGGTGTCAATTTTGTTTATTTTTTCAAAAAACCAGCTCCTCGTTTGGCTGATTTTTTGTAATTTTTTTTTTTTTTGGATTCAATCCTGTTGATTTCTTCTTTGATTTTAATTATTTCTCTTCTCCTACTGGGTTTGGGTTTGGTTTGCTGCAGATTTTCTAGATCCTTGAGATGACTTGAAAGCTCATCTATTTGGTGCCTTTCCAATTTCTTGATGTAGGCACCTATTGATATAAACTTTCCTCTTAACACTGCTTTTGTTGTATCCCATAGGTTTTGGTATGTTGTGCTGTTATCCTCATTTACTTCCAGAAAATTTTTGATTTCTCTTTTAATTTCTTCTATGACCCATTGTTCATTCAGGAGCATGTTGTTCAATCTCTTTATGGTCTGAGAAGCTGCATTGTATGATTCTAATTCTTTTGAATTTGCTGAGACTTGCTTTATGGCCTAGTATGTGGTCAATCCTAGAGAAGGTTCCATGTACTGCTGAGAAGAGTGTAAAGTTTTAGATGTAGGATGAAATGTTCTGTAGATATCTGTTAGATCCATTTGGGCTATAGTGTCATTTAAATCTACTGTCTCCTTGTTGATCTTCTGTCCTGTTGATCTGTCTGTCTCTGAGAGTGGAGTATTGAAGTCCCCCAGTACTATTGTATTGGTGTCTAAGTCTCCCTTTAAGTCCCTTAACAAGTCTTTTAAATAAGCTGGTGCCCTGTGATTAGGTGCATATACATTGATAATCGTTATATCTTCCTGTTGAATGGATCCCTTAATCATTAAATAGTGCCCCTCTTTGTCTCTCCTAACAGTTTTTGTGGTAAAGTTTATGTTCTCCGATACTAAGATGGCTACGCCCGCTCTTTTTTCATTTCTGTTGGCGTGGTATATCTTTTTCCAGCCTTTCACTTTCAGCCTATATGGATCATTGTTGGAAAGATGAGTTTCTTGTAAGCAGCAAAAAGATGGGTTTTGTTCCTTAACCCAATCAGCCAATCAGTGTCTTTTAACTGGACAGTTCAGGCCATTAACATTCAATGTGACTATTGAGAAGGAGTAACTTTGCCCTGCCATTTGCCAAAGATATTTTCTAATATATGGTTTGAGATTCCTGTGATCTTTTGCTGTGAGGTTTCCTTCCTTTACCTTCTTTCATATTGGTGACCGTGTTTCTCTGTTTCTGTATGTAACACATCTTAAAGCATCTTTTGCAGGGCTGGACGACTGGCGACAAATTCTTTCAATTTCTTTTTTTTTTTTTTTTTTTTTTGACAGGCAGAGTGGACAGTGAGAGAGAGAGACAGAGAGAAAGGTCTTCCTTTTGCCGTTGGTTCACCCTCCAATGGCCGCCGCGGTAGCGCGCTGCGGCCGGCGCACCGCGCTGTTCCAATGGCAGGAGCCAGGGGCTTATCCTGGTCTCCCATGGGGTGCAGAGCCCAAACACTTGGGCTATCCTCCACTGCACTCCCTGGCCACAGCAGAGAGCTGGCCTGGAAGAGGGGCAACCGGGACAGGATCGGTGCCCCGACCGGGACTAGAACCCGGTGTGCCGGCGCCGCAAGGCGGAGGATTAGCCTGTTGAGCCACGGCGCCGGCCCTCTTTCAATTTCTGTTTGCTGTGAAAGGTCTTTATTTCACCTTCATTCATAAATGAGAGCTTTGCAGGATATAATATTCTGGGCTGGCAGTTTTTCTCTCTTAGTACCTGGGCTATATCTCGCCATTCTCTCCTAGCTTGTAGGGTTTCTCAAGAGAAGTCAGCTGTGATTCTAATTGGAGATCCTCTGAGAGTAATCTGGCGTTTCTCTCTTGCACATTTTAGGATCTTTTCTTTATGTTTCACTGTGGTGAGTTTGATTACGACGTGTCGTGGTGAGGATCTCTTTTGGTCATGTTTATTAGGGGTTCTATGAGCTTCCTGTACTAGGATGTCTCTGTCCTTCTCCAAACCTGGGAAATTTTCTGCTAGTGTCTCACTAAAAAGGCCTTCTAATCCTTTCTCCCTCTCCATGCCTTCAGGAACTCCTAGAACCCGAATGTTGGGTTTTTGATTGTATCCTGTAGATTCCTGACAGTATTTTTTAGATTTCTGATTTCTTCTTCTTTTCTTTATTTGATTGTTTCCTTTCCTGTTCTCTGTCTTCTAATTCCGATATTCTCTCTTCTGCTTCGCCCATTCTGTTTTTAAGGCTTTCTAATGTGTTTGTCATTTGATCTATTGAGTTCTTCATTTCATTATGGTTTCTTGTCACTATCACAGTTTCATGTTCTACTAGTTGTTTCATTTCATTTTGATTCCCCCTTAATATTTCATTTTCACGAGAGAGATTTTCTATCTTGTCCATTAAGGATTTCTGTAGTTCAACAATTTGTTTTTGAGAACTTCTTAATGTTCTTATCAATTTTTTGAGATCCACTTCTTGCATTTCCTCTATCTCTTCATCTTCATAATCTTGGATTGGGGTGTCTTGTTCATTGGGGCATCATAGTGTCTTCCTTGCTCTTGTTACCTCGGCTTCTACGTTTGTTGTTTGGCATGTTAGAGATAATTTATGGTGTTTTTTTTTTTTTTTTTGCTGTGGTGTTTTTTTCTCGTTATACTATGCCTCTAAGTGGGCTGTCTGCTTTGATGGATCCTTAGAGGCTGTGATGGGTGTGGCCAGAGAGCTCTGCTTGATTCTTCAGGTTTAAGGCTGTGCAAAAAGTGACTCACCTTGCTCCTTGCTGGATCTCTCTCTCTCTCTCTCTCTCTCTTTTTTTTTTTTTTTTTTGACTCAGTTGGGAATTAATTCCAAATGGCTGAGTGGAATTGAGGGCAGTTGAAATCTGGCCCCTGTGAGTATTCGTTTGAACTACCCCTGGGACCACACACAGAGTTTATGCAGCCTTCAATGTGTTCTCAAGTTTCACCTTAGACCCAAAGTTACCGTGTTTGTGTACTCATTGCTGCTTTACATATGTAAAATGGTGCCTGCTCTTTGTTTTGCTTAAGTGGAGGGAGGGGCCTCTGCCTTTCCCCACTAATGTCTCACGTTTCTGGGGCTTTTGTCTTACCTCCCCTTGGTTCCGGCGCTGGGGAGATTCTGAGGCTCATCTCCCGCAGTTGGGTTTCCACGCGGTGGGCTCCCTGTAGGTCCTCTGTGTCACATCCACTAGATCCGGAAGCGTTTCCTTTGCAGTTTTTTTCTTGAATCTTTTCCTGAGGCTGCGGTCGTCCTCACTCCTCGGGGTCTCTAGTCGAGCAGGGGCTGCACAGCGGCTTCTCCTCAGACTCCCAGAGGCGCGGCTCGCGGCGCAGGCCTGTTCATAATAATTTTTATAATCTTTTTATTTCTATAAAGTTGGTTACAATGTCCCTCTTTCATTTCTGATTTTAGTTATTTGAATATTCTAATTCTTTCTGTCAATCTAGCTAAATCTGTCAATTTTGCTGATGTTTTTGAAGAGCCAATTTTTAGCTTTGTTGTTTTTCTCTATTATTTTTCTTTTCTTAACTTTCATTTAATAAATAGAAATTTTGAAATCTCTATTATTTTTCTATTCTGTTCTGTCTTTACCTCTACCTTCATCTTCATTATTTCCTTTTCTGCTACTTTTGAATTTAGTTTGTTCTTCTCTTTAAGATATATTTAATTTGCTGATTGAGATCTTCTTATATAACACATTTATAGGTTTACATTTAGTTCTGCTTTAACTATATCACATTAGTTTTAGTCTGCTCTATTTATATTTTCATTTCTCTCAAGAAATTTTGGAAGGGGGAAGCCATTGTAACCCATAAGCTGTACTTTGGAAATTTATATTCATTAAATAAAAGTTTAATTAAAAAAATTACTACGAACAATGGTTTTCCAACAGTTTAGATAATTTGATGAAACATTCTGAGAAACACATAACCAATCAATAAAAAATCATAAACAAATAGAAAGTATGAATATGTCTATAACTGGTTGGAGATTAAATTATTAAAGATGCTGACTGTGCTTCTTCCACCCATGGACCCTCTGGGCTTGCTAGGGTGGCTCACTTTTCCCCTGTAACACTATGCACAAGTGCTGTGCTAGAACCTGAAAAATCCCTCCCCTCCAACAAGGCAACAGATACTCTGCTCAGAAGCAACATCCTCCACCTCCTCCCCTAGCTGGCAGTTAAATACTAGAGCTAATCCCTACATAATATTGGGACAGGCTGGGCCTGATTAAAGAGGAAAAAAAATATTATATAAGGGGACTTCAAAATGTTCATGTAATATGTAATTAAAGGGTAAAAATAAAATGCATAAATTTTATTTCTCAACATAAGCTCCATTGAGTTTAGAACATTTTTGTGGGACTGGTGCTGTGGTGCAGTGGGTTAAAGCCCTGGCCTGAACCGCCAGCATACCATATGGGTGCTGGTTCTAGTCCTGGCTGCTCCTCTTCCTATCCGTTTCTCTGCTATGGCCTGGGAAAGCAGTGGAAGATAGCCCAAGTGCTTGTGCCCCTGAACCCACAAGGGAGACCTGGAAGAGGCTCCTGGCCCCTGGCTTCACCATCGCACCCATCTGGGGAGTGAACCAATGGATGGAAGACCTCAATCTCTGTCTCTACCTCTCTCTGTAACTCTGTCTTTCAAATAAATAAAATAAATCTTTAAAAAAACATTTTTGTAAGTGAAGATACCATTTAGTCCTTCTCATCCCTAAAAAACTGGGGGTCCTAGGAATGGAACCATGTCAATATAGTCTTGTTTACCTTATTAATTGAAGAAAAATATATTAAAGACTTTTCCCAATATGTGGACTTTCTTTTTTATTTAAGGTAAACAAATTTCCAGTAATCCATATATGCAGATTTAGGAACATAGTGATACTTCCCATCTTACCCTCCCTCCCACTCACTCTCTCACCCTTTTTCCTCTCTTATTCCCTCTTTTAATTTTACAATGACCTACTTTCAGTTTACTTTGTAATCATAAGATTAAACCTATACTAAGAGTTCAACTTATAAGATTGTAAAAGAAGAAGACTGAAGGAATCAAATCATTACAGTAATGATTTCCCATCAAAACTCACCAAATTGCCCTTATTTGATGAGAGGGGAGAATAAGCAGGAATAATATTGTTGTGGTGGAGAAAGAGGCATTTTTCTACTAAAATGTTGGCCATTGCTATTGTTAGTTAATGGCCCTCCAAAAATTCAATAAGTAAAATGCCTTGAACTTCTCAAAAAACTGTTGCCATGACCTTCACCTGTGACTCTGACTTTGATTAAACCACCTCTATCTCTTGATAGCCATTGCTTTGGTTGTGCTGTGACTTCAGGATCACCCTGATAAAGCCGTATTTCATCTCCTATTACATTTCTTTGAACTGTAGCAAACAGAGAGAGAGGGGAGAGAGCTTCAATCTGTGGATTCACTCCCTAGAGGACCACAGCAGTCAGGGCTGGGCCAGACTGA
Organism: Lepus europaeus; assembly: GCF_033115175.1. Lineage (NCBI taxonomy): Eukaryota > Metazoa > Chordata > Mammalia > Lagomorpha > Leporidae > Lepus > Lepus europaeus. The sequence goes on along the minus strand of NC_084837.1, from coordinate 17,571,285 downwards.
ATCCAGGAGCCAGGAGGTTCATCTTGATTTCCCACATAACTCAGGGCTCTAAGCACTTGAGCCATTTTCTGCTGCTTTCTCAGGTGTATTAGCAGGGAGCTGGGTTGGAAGTGAAGCAGCTGAGACCTAAACTGGCACCCATATTGGATGGTGACATCACAAGCAGTTACTTAACATGCTATGCCACTTAGGCTGGCTCTGTGGCACAGCAGGTAGATCTGCCACCATATGTGTCAGCATCCCATATGGGCGCTAGTTCAGGTCCCAGCTGCTCCACTTCCAATCCAGCTCTCTGCCATGGCCTGGGAAAGCAGTGGAAGATGGCCCAAGTCCTTGGGCCCCTGCACTCATGTAGGATACCTAGAAAAAGCTTCTGGCTCCTGGCTTTGGATCGGTGCAGCTCTGGCCATTGTGGCCATTTGGGGAGTGAACCAGCAGATGGAAAACCTCTCTCTCTCTTTCTGCCTCTGCCTCTCTGTAAATGTGCCTTTCAAATAAATAAATAAATAAAAATAAAAAAGCATGCTATGTCACAATGCCAATCCCAGGAGGCTCTTTTCAAACTGATTTCTTTGCTTTCTTAATGCCTCAGACTAAATTCTGTTCAGTCATGCTATAACAAGTTTGCACAAGCTAATTTTGATGTGAAAATATGTTTAAACCCACACATAGTTTTTCACATAGTGCTCATTTTCCATGAATGCTTTTAAAAACCTCTGATAATTCTTGGAGCTCATGGGAAGCAGTCCATACAGCAGACTCAGAATGACAACCACCTAAACTAGCACTCTTACCTCAGAATCAGCCCTTAAGGCATTCTGGTCTGGCTGAAAAGCCCAGGGGAGCATGAAGGACCTCTGTAGGGGAGACCACAGGGCAAAGAAGTGACTACCAAAGAAGGATGTACTTTCCTCTGAAGGAAGGAGAGAGCTTCCACTTTACCTATGGCCTTGTCAAAATACTGAAGGAGCCTGTGCATCCAAAAGGCTTCCATAGCCTAAGCAGCTCATGTCAAGAGCTCGGGTGATCACTGGTGTCATACATAAGAGTGTTTAATTGTTAAATAAACAACAGGAGTCACTGTGTGCTAACTTCCCATGCAGGACCTCTGTCCTCAAAAAGTTGTATTATGAGACTTAATAGTAAAATTTTTTCTCAAAGAATTACTTCACTTTAGTGTATTAAGAGGAGGATAGTCTTATGTCTGATAAGTTATGCCTAAGTGTTCACAAAATATGTATCATTCTTGAGTTTTTCTTTAAAGATAATTAAGTTTCTAAAAAAAAGTGAAATTACTTTTGAGAGGCAATGACTTTGAACAGCCCTTGTCTGGACTGTTGTGGAACGGTTTTTGGGGTTTTTTTTTATGTTTTTTGTTTTTCATTTCTCTCTTTTTCTTTTTCTTTCTTACACAAAGTGTTGAACTCTTTACCTAGAATAGAGTTAATCTTCTGTAAATAAAGTTAAACTAAAATAGATCTTAGTAAAAAACAAGACTGGGATCAGGAGAGGGAAGAGGAAGAGGTGTAGGAGTGTGGGTGGGAGGGCAGGTACAGTAGGAAGAATTACTATGTTCTTAAAGTTCTATTTATGAAATGCATGCAAATAAATAAAAAATAATAACAACACTCCCCAAAAATGGAGCTCAACAGCAAAGCAAGCAATCTAGTTAAGAAATGGGCTAAGAATATGAAAAGGCATTTTTCCTTTTTTTTTTTTTTTTGTTTTGTTTTTGAAAAGGCATTCTTCAGCCATAAACAAGAGTGTCAATTTGCTAAGTCAACAACAGGAGTCACTGTGCACTTACTCCTCATGTAGGATCTCTGTCCTTAATGTGCTGTACATTGTGATTTAATGCTATAACTAGTACTCAAACAGTATTTATCACTTTGTGTTTCTGTGTGGGTGCAAACTGTTGAAATCATTACTTAATATATACTAAACTGATCTGTATATAAAGAGAATTGAAAATGAATCTTGATGTGAATGGAAGGGGAGAGAGAGTGGGGGATGGGAGGGAAGTTATGGGGGAGGGGAGCCATTGTAATCCATAAGCTGTACTTTGGAAATTATATCCATTAAATAAAAGTTTTTAAAAAAAAGAAAAGGCATTTTTCAAAGGGTGGAATACAAATGGCCAACAGACACATGAAAAAATGTTTGAGTCACTAACCATCAGGAAAATGCAAATAAAAACTACAATGAGGTTTCATCTCACCCCAGTGAGAATAAATATCATCCAAAAAACAAAAAATAACAAATGCTAGCAAGGATGTGGGGGAATGGTACTCTAATACACTGTTGGTGGGAATGTAAGCCAGTATAACCATTAGGAAGACACTATCAAGATTCCTCAAAAATCTTATCTAAAAAATCTACCATATGACCCAGCCATTCCACACCTGTGAATTTATCCAAAGGAAATGAAGTCAGCACATGAACCCCCATGTTTATAGCAACTCAAATCACAATAGCTAAGATGTGGAATCAACGCAGATGTCCACAACTGATTACTGGATAAAGAAATTGTGAGCCAGCACCACGGCTCAACAGGCTAATCCTCCGCCTTGCGGCGCCGGCACACCGGGTTCTAGTCCCCGTCAGGGCACCGATCCTGTCCCGGTTGCCCCTCTTCCAGGCCAGCTCTCTATTGTGGCCCGGGAAGGCAGTGGAGGATGGCCCAAGTGCTTGGGCCCTGCACCCCATGAGAGACCAGGAGAAGCACCTGGCTCCTGCCTTCGGATCAGTGCGGCCATTGGAGGCTGAACCAACGGCAAAGGAAGACCTTTCTTCTCTCTCTCTCACTGTCCACCCTGCCTGTCAAAAAAAAAAAAAATACTCAGCCATAAAAAAATTAAATCCTGTCTTTCACAACAAAATGAATGCAACTCAAGACCATTATGCTTAGTGAATTAAGCCAGTCATTAAAAGATAAATATCTTGGGCCGGCGCCGTGGCTTAACAGGCTAATCCTCCGCCTTGTGGCACCGGCACACCGGGTTCTAGTCCCGGTTGGGGTGCCGGATTCTATCCCGGTTGCTCCTCTTCCAGTCCAGCTCTCTGCTGTGGCCCGGGAGTGCAGTGGAGGATGGCCCAACTGCTTGGGCCCTGCACCTGCATGGGAGACCAGGAGAAGCACCTGGCTCCTGGCTTTGGATCAGCGCAGTGCGCTGGCCGCAGCGGCCATTGGAGGGTGAACCAATGGCAAAAAGGAAGACATTTCTCTCTGTCTCTCTCTCTCACTATCCACTCTGCCTGTCAAAAAGAAAAAAAAAAGATAAATATCATGATTTGTGGTAACTAATATACAGAGTACAAAAAAAGTAATGTATATGAATGAAACTGATGTTTTGAGACTTGATTATTTATGGCCCTTGCTATACTCTTGAAAAAACAGTGATTTTTCTGCTTACTATTTCTTGAATTCTTTATTTAGTGGAGAGTTAAGCATGTATTTATAAAGAAAATTTAAAGTATGTTGTTGCAAAAATTAAAAGAAAAATAAAAGGAGGAATGGGGATGGGATAAAAGGAGGGTAGAGTGGGAAGAATCATTACGCTTTCAAAACTGTAGATATGAAATCTGTATATATGAAACTTGTTCCCTTTATATAAATAAAAGTAAAATAAAAAATAGAAAAATCTGGAAAAAAAAAGAATGGAGGACAATGATAGGGAGACTGCTATCGTTAGATCACGTACCATAGAATACATTTCTAGTGACTAACCCAGTGGGTGAATACCTGCCTGTCCCACTCTTGAACTGGATGCACAAGAGCAATGAGGGCTTTTATAGGAATCCGAAGCAAAAGTAAAATACCTATAGTGAACTTGAGGCTGCCTATGGAGAGCCTTCTCTCCCTAGAACGTAGGTGTTGTATGGGAGATTTGATGAGCTTGGGTTAACATTTTCTGGTCATCTATGAGTAACTTTGTGGGTCAGAGACAGAAAAAGCTTAATGTAAATAGCAGGTTTTGACTCACAGCCTTGCTGAGGGATAGAAGATCCAGAGCAGGTGCAGAGATAAGAAAACGTTTGGAAATCACCCAGAACCCATAATACGCAGTCCTTAATGTTTCCCACAACACAGAGGATCTTGTTCTAAAATCTTCCTGAGAGTGATAATCTGGGTGAGTGGATATGAAGAAGTGTTTACTGCAGCCCAGGCCAATGCACCACAGACCATTCCATAGACCTGAGTGTGAAGAGCTGAAGGCTGTGGGGTTTGTTCTTCAAACACTGAATTTCTCATACAGCTCAGGCAGGAATCCACACAAGAACCCATCCACAGCACTGAACAGAGCAGGAACTCAACCTGGATGTTTCTTTGAAAACAACTGGGCTAAGATGCTTGAAAAGTGGCAAAAGCTTCCTTGATTGTAGCTTTGGTATAAGTTCAATGAATCAGCCTTTGGGAGTAGGTGAGTTGCCCTATAGCCTTACAGGAGATGTCTCAGTTCTAGATCCAGGGTTGATAAGGAAGAAGCAGAATTAGTCTTTGGGACAAGAAATGCTTGGCAAAGATTTCTGGGATTATATCTAGAAGGAACAAAGGGATCCATTTTAACCACTATTGAGTGCCTCCAACAGTTTGGAATATTGACAAAATTGTACTCACAAATTGTACAGGTAAAATATATGTAAATATTGGACTTTCAATGGGAAAGTACACTATTTAAATAGGACATACAAGCTGTGAAGCTAAAGATTAAAGTAGTTAAGAGAACATACTTGAATTTAAAATGTCCAATGAATATAACCAAAAACAAAATACTTAAATAAAACTAACAATAAACACAATAACAATAAGAGAAATAAAATGAAACAAGGAGAGAAATACAAAGTAACAAGTATATTAAGAAGTGGAGGCTACATTAGTAAAAAAAAAAAAGACATTAATCAAAGAATATGCTCTTCAAATGAACAAATAAAATTATGCAACAACTTTAGCTAAAAGCATAGGCTAAAACGTAAACAACGGACAAAGTGCAGATGCTGGGCTGACTGCCCTGCACAGGAACAAATGGGTGCCTTTGAGGGTGTCAGTGACTGAAGCTGCACAGACTTCCTGTTTCAGGGCTTGCCCAAGGCAGCCCTTCGCTGCAGGGGTTCAAGGGCTTCCAGGCATATCATAAACTTTCAGGCCCAAACGATCCCCTCTAGACATTGTTCCAGCTGCCTTTTCTTCCTGGCCCCAGCAGATGTATAAAACCAATACCCAATTCCTTTTCAAGCAGGATGTTTGAGTATATGTAAGTTTTGCGCTTGCTTTTTTTTTTTTATAAGAGTTATTTTATTTTAAAAATGTCTAATTAATCGAATCATGTGTAAATCTGTGACAGCTGCCTAAATAATATCCCATAAGAAGTCTAGTCTCCATTTTAATTTAAAAAAAATTTTTGAGATAACACTTTTAATGTGCATTATAGTCAAAGACTTAGTGCTCTGCTAAATAGAGTTCAACAGATAAAAAATAAAAAGACCAGAGTTCAGTAGGAATATAGGCAAGTACAATTAGTAATAATCAAATGAGGGGCCGGCGCTGTGGCATAGCAGGTTAAAGCCCTGGCCTGAAGCGCCGGCATCCCATATGGGTGCCAGTTCTAGTCCCGGCTGCTCCTCTTCCAATCCAACTCTCTGCTATGGCCTGGAAAGCAGTAGAACATGGCCCAAGTCCTTGGGCCCCTGCGCCCACATGGGAGACACAGAAGAAGCTCCTGGCTCCTGGCTTCAGATCAGCGCAGCTCCAGCCATTGCGGCCATCTGGGGAGCGAACCATTGGATGGAAGAGCTCTCTCTCTGTCACTACCTCTCTCTGTAACTCTTTCAAGGAAATAAAATAAATCTCTAAAAAATAATAATGAAATGAAAAGATGTCAATTTCAAATGTCCATTTTAGACAGTATATCTATTTTAAGAGCTGGCCTTAACAAGGACTATTCCTAAAGCAGTTGTTAACGGTACTCTCATGGCTCCCCCCTCCCAACCCCGCTGCCATTGCCCATCCTTTTAACCTAGGAAGGAAGAGCACCCTGAAGCCCACGGAGTTTAGAACCCTGGCTTTGCTTGCAACACTGCCGGGGTCATTGTGTTCTCAGGCAGTCGAAGGTGGCTACCTCCACTATTGTAAAGACCCGTGGGTCTGCTCGGGGCTCTGTGCTGTCACTAGACGGGCTACAGATGATCAGTATTTGAATTTGGGGAATAATATTGAAGATGTTTTTACCCTCAAAGCTTTGATGCTATTGTTCCATATACTTCTACCATCCAATATTTTTTTTTTTGGACAGGCAGAGTGGACAGTAGAGGGAGACAGAGAGAAAGGTCTTCCTTTTTGCCATTGGTTCACCCTCCAATGGCCACCACGGCCGGTGCACTGTGGCTGGCGCATTGCGCTGATCTGATGGCAGGAGCCAGGTGCTTATCCTGGTCTCCCATGGGGTGCAGGACCCAAGGACTTGGGCCATCCTCCACTGCACTCCCTGGCCACAGCAGAGAGCTGGCCTGGAAGAGGGGCAACCGGGACAGGATCGGTGCCCCGACCGGGACTAGAATCCGGTGTGCCGGCGCCGCAAGGTGGAGGATTAGCCTAGTGAGCCGCGGCGCCGGCCCATCCAATATTTTTTTTTAACTTTTATTTAGTAAATATAATTTTCCAAAGTACAGTTTATGGATTGCAATGGCTTTTTCTCCCCCATAACTTCCCTCCCACTCACAACCCTCCCATCTCCTGCTCCCTCTCCCATTCCATTCACATCAAGATTCATTTCAATTATCTTTATTTTCAGAAGACCGATTTAGTATATATTAAGTAAAGATTTCATCAGTTTGCTCCCACACAGAAACACAAAGTGTAAAATACTGTTTCAGTACTAATTATAGCATTAATTCACATTGGACAACACATTAAGGACAGATCCCACATGAGGAGTAAGTACACAGTGACTCCTGCTGTTGACTTAACAATTTGACACTCTTGTTTATGGCGTCAGTAATCTCCCTAGGCTCTAGTCATGATTTTCCAAGGCTATAGAAGCCTCTTGAGTTCTCTGACTTCGATCTTATTTAGACAAGGTCATAGTCAAAGTGGTAGTTCTCCCCTCCCTTCAGAGAAAGGTACCTCCTTCTTTGATGGCCCATTCTTTCCACTGGGATCTCACTCGCAGAGATCTTTCATTTAGGTTTGTTTGGGTTTTTTGTTTTTGTTTTTGTTTTTGTTTTTTTGTTTTGTTTTGTTTTTGCCAGAGTGTCTTGGCTTTCCATGCCTAAAATACTCTCATGGGCTCTTCAGCCTACCATCCGATATTGATCACAAGAAATCAGATGCCAGTGCAATTCTTGTTGTTTAATCAGACATTTTTGTCTCTGTCTCTAGTTTTCAGATTTTCTTATCTTTATTTTATTCCTTTAAATTTCATTCTAGCAAACCAACCCATGGGACTTTTATTTATTTCTTTGTGCCATGATTTAGGTGAACCAATATGAAACCTGATATCTCTGGGAAAATCTGCTATATTATTTTTTATATCAAAATTCCCATTACTAGGATGAAACTTTTCTCTCAAGAAATATGTCTTTGTCTTATGAAATGTTTTCTTTGCTTTATCTTGTAACCCTTCTATTTTTTTTGTTTGGAGATGATACTTGTCATATCCAAAACCTTCTTTGTTCATGTGCTGATTGTTTCTGCAGTCATCCAGTTCTTGTTTATAGGATGAAGTAACTTCATAAAGACCTCCCAGGATGCTAATCAGATTCTCTTCTGTTCTGTCTGCCATCTCCGCTTCCTTCAGACTCTTTTTTTTCTGTTTTTTTATCTTGATCTCTCATTTTGGATACTACCCTCAAAAGTTCTATAGTCTTAAGATGGTCTTTAGTTTTTGAGAATGCACATGAATAATGCCTTAGCAACTGATTAGTTTTTGCTTTAAGGGGGCCAGAATTGGACCTCACATTTAAGAAGTCTCTAAAGCCAGAATGTTGGGGGTCTTTGCTTCTGGGATGCCAAATTTATTTGAGGAAGTATTCTCCAGTTTGGAGCCTGGGAAGTTCCTGGCTATGAGGTATTGGGTTAGAGCAGGCATGGGGATGTTAACTCTTCTGTACAGAGACTGTGAGTTAATTCTCAAGCTTGCAGCTCCACATCTAATTCTCCCATGGCAGTTTCGAAGCCTTCAGTCTCTTTGAGGCTGACTCCATGACTATCCACGTGTATGAGGCTCTGGTTTCCTCATCACTACCCCATCAAGTATCAGGCTTTCATTTTCCTTCTGTCTTAGGAAAATGTACTGGAATCTCCTGTCTGCTGAAGGCCTCCCTCCCATTTAATTGATCTGGTTTCCCTGAATTAAGCATTGGGAAAGAGAGAGGACAATATGCTGTAAGTCTGCCATTTACGCTATGTTAGCTTAAAATGATTTAGAAATATACCAGATTGTGTACATGAATTTCTGTCCCAACATGGCCCCCTTATGGCTGCATCCTGCTTGATTAAATATTAGGGTTGCATTTAGCTGTTTTTTTTTTTAATTTTCTACATAACTACTAATATTTTTGCTTATCCTCTCTAGAACTGAGAACTTTTTTTCTTTATCTAAATTATACCAAATAACTTCAGAATAATGTTTAAGTGGTAATTAAAAGCAAATTGGCTTTTTCCTAATACATGGGACTATCCCTGGTTCGAAGTTTTTCTGGAATATATTCTCCATCAAGCAAAGGAATTTTCCATCTCCTCCAAGCTTACATAACATTTTCTCAGAAAAGGATGACAAATTTTAGCAGATGGTATTTGAGGGAATCATCTTTTAAAATGACTATGCAGATTTTTTTCTTCTTTAATCTGTCTTCTTTATATTTGCCATTTTAATTTCATGTTTCTATTTAGTCTCTTAATTATGGATGGATTATTATAGATACTCTTCTGATCTACATTATTTCAGTAGTATCCATTCCAGTATTCATTATGTCTTTTAAGTATTTAATAATGCTATCCTTTTTATTGTAAGTATTTCAAATAACTGTTCTTGCTTAATCTCATTTCTTACTTTCAAATAGAATAATAAATTGAATTATTAAACAACTTGTCTGTTTCCTAAATCAGTTCTGTTTCAGTGGTGGCCATTGGTACTGAGTGAATGTAGTGAGTCTTATAGTTTTAGGTTGCTTCAGTATCTATATTGAATACAGTTTCAACTTTCTCACACCAAAAGCCATGCCCAAGCTCCCTTCACACAGTTCTATACCACATTTAAATGGTTCAAACCAGTAGCTAGACATAAAAACGTAGAGGCAACTCTCCCACTTCACAGACTGGGCATCCATACCCCTCTTCCTTTAAACAGACCATTCAGATGTTTGCCCAAGAACCTAAAGTGACCCACAACCTATTCCCTTATATATTTACATACACTGCTAGTGTGTTTGTTCTCTCTCCCTCCCTCCCTCCCTCCCTTCTTCTCATTCCCAATATACCATAAAATACACACTGTAAACCCCCACATCCAGCTCCCCTTAATTTCCTGTTAAGGCTAGATTGCTGCTGCTCCAATATCAGAACCCCAGTTTAGCTGGGGACTCTCAACACAGTGGATCAACCTAACCACTTCTTTTGAGCTTCTTGAAAGTCTTAATAATTGCATGTAGTTTGCAACATGTACAAATATATAACTAAGAAGAGACACACAGAGGACTCAGAGATCCGGTTTCAATTTCTCTTCCCTGTGCAATTAGAAATGATTCTAATCTGCATGCTTGAAAGAAGTTTTTGAACTATAAATTTTAATCCTGGGTCTCATAAATTTTCATTTCCTGCTTCTCTGTGTGTGTATGTGTGAGTCCTATTTATGTATGTACAAATGAGTCCTACTTATTGACTATCGGTAGTGGTATGAACACCATAAGTATCTATTTATTCCTTTAGTGTTTTAGATCTTGCTTTGTTCCAGTCTTGTATTTATGTATTTGTGTACTTCTCTCTCTTTTATCACATTCAGCCCCACTGATAGATGAACTAAGCTGTCAGGGAGACAATTAGATATCCCTGCCTTTGCATTGTGAACTGTGGTCAACCTTGTGAATAAGAAAACCTTCTAGGAGACGGTAGAGCATCAGGCTGGAAGCCGGGAAGCCAGGTCACATCCTCCTCCCCATTCTGAGGCTGTCATGTGAGAAAGAGTCTTATTGTGAAGTCAGTTTGGTTTCCTTGTATAAACTCTCACCTAAAACTTTGCAAACACTTATTGAGGTTCTGACCTGCTTGTTAAACTTTCCAACTCTTTTCAGCTCTGTGGCATTTTTCTGCTTGAAGGATGAGCCACAGTTAATCACCATGAACTGACTTCGGTCTAGTCTGAACATCAAGAACAAGTGTCTTTAGCAAACACCAAATGTTAGTGAATTCTTAAGTGGTAGTACGCTCAAGACCCAGAACCCACAGATACAGGGTACAAGAGGAGGCTCTGGGGCAGGAATGGGACTCATTGTGGATCCACAGTCTTGTTGTAGGCAGGAAGCTCCACCTTCCTTCCATCCCCTCTTCACTCTCTTCTCTGGCCCTGTGATCCTTGCCTTCACAGCAGATGAGCAGAAGTTCCTTCCACCAGCCCTAACAGTCAGTGTGAGCCCTAGAGACAGAGTTAGGGAGGTTCCCAGAGAGCCATGGACCCCAGCTCAGCAGAATGCACAGAGCTAGAGAGGTCCGGAGAGCTAAAATGGTCTACAGGGCACCTGCAACAAATTTATCAGTGGTTCCCTTTAAAAATGTAGATTTCTGGAGCCTAAACCAGACCCACTCTACCCAAATCTTCAGCAATTAGTTCCCAGGAATCCAGATGTGTAGCAAACCTCACGGGGAACCTTGTGTGGTCTTCCCATCAGCAGCATTGGCTTCACATTAGCAGCTGGGGACTTGCGGGGGCGGACGGGGGAGCGGAATTACAATCTCAGGCAGAGTCTAGATTTGCTCAATCAGAAACTGAATTTTATCAAGATTCCCAGGAGATTTGGATGCACATCAGCAGTTGAGGATTTTCTTATTCATTGCAGCAGCAAGCGACTTTGGATGTGAATTTCAACGGTGTTAATGCTGCAACAGAAGTGACATCTACCCAAAAGGGATCCCTTGTGTACTGACCAGATTTTCCAGTTAGTTGGCTTCTTGAAACATATTTGAAAGCAAGACTGCAAATCCTGGATTCTTTGGAATAATGTGGCAGTAGAAACAGGAGGAAGCCCTGAGAGGAAAAGTGCTCATAGAAGTTGTAAAATCTTACAGGCTAAGACTATTGACTTTTGTGTGTCTGGCACAAATTAAAAAAAAAAAGATTTATTTATTTATTTGAAAGAGTTACACAGAGAGAGGAGAGGCAGAGAGAGAGAGAGAGAGAGAGAGAGAGAGAGAGAGAGAGAGAGAGGTCTTCCATCAACTGGTTCAATCCCCAATTGGCCGCAACGTCTATAACTGTGCCAATCTGAAGCCAGCAGCCAGGAGCTTCTTCCAAATCACCCACATAGATGCAGGAACCCAAGGTCTTGGGCCATGTTCCACTCCTTTCTCAGACCATAGCAGAGAGCTGGATTGGAAGTGGAGCAGCCAGGTCTCAAACCGGCGCCCATATGGGATGCTGGCACTGCAGGCCAGGATGTTAACCTGCTGTGCCACAGTGCCAGCCCCTGGCACAAAATTTAAAGCAACAGCACCCCAAGTAATCAAGGGACATCATGGTTTGGTGCAAAATTCTTACAAATTGGAAAAGCTATGCAAAAAAATCTATGATTGAACAAAATATCAAAATATTTAAATAAAGACAGGGTCAGCATTAATTTTTTCCCAATGCTTCAGACTTCAGAATGGTCTGAAATGTCACTATTACTAATCCTGTATTTTAAATTTTGATATTTAATTTATAATAATTGTTTGCATTAATTATGGAGGTATTGCATTAAAATATTGGACATCTTGATTGCTGGATTATTCGATGCATGAACTTTTAAATTTTGCACCCAAGGCAACTGTCTCATTCCTCTCATCCTTGTCCCAGCCCATTTTCTTTTTTTAAAGATTTTATTTATTTGAGTGGTAGAGTCACAGACAGAGGGAGAGACAGAGAGAAAGGTCTTCCATTTGCTGGTTCGCTCCCCAGGTGGCCACAGCAGCAGGGCAGATCCTTGGCCAGGAACCAGGAGCTTCTTCCAAGTCTCCCACATGGGTGGAGAGATCCAAGCACTTGGACCATCTTCTACTGCTTTCCCAGGCCATAGCAAAGAGATGTATTGAAGAGAAGCAACCAGGACATAAACCAGCACCCATATGGAATGCCAGTGCTGCAGGCAGAGGCTTAGCCTACTAAGCCATGGCACTGGCCTCCAGCCTACTTTATTTTCTTTCTTTTTAGAAAATTTTTATTTAATAAATATAAATTTCAAAGGTACATCTTTTGGATTATAGCGATTTTTCCCCCATAACCACTCTCTCACCTGCAACCATCCCATCTCCTGTTCCATTCACATCAAGATTCATTTTCAATTATCTTGGTATACAGAAGATCAATTTAGTATATATTAAGTAAAGATCTCAACAGTTTGCACCCACACAGAAACACAAAATATAAACTACTGTTTGAGTACTAGTTATACCATTAATTCACATAGTACTACACATGAAGGACACGGATCCTACATGGGGAGTAAGTGCACAGTGACTCCTGTTGTTGATTTAACAATTGACATTATTGTTTATGGTGTCAGTAATCCCCTGAGGCTCTTGTCATAAGCTGCCAAGGCTATGGAAGCCTCTTGAGTTCACAAACTCTGACCTTATTTAGACAAGGCCATAGTCAAAGTGGAAGTTCTCTCCTCCCTTCAAAAATAGGTACCTCCTTCTTTGATCCCAGCCCACTTCTTTTTTTTTTTTTTTTGCTGTTTTATAAATGTTTATTTTTCCCCAAAGAAATCATTTACTTAATGAGTATAAATTTCATAAGTACAACTTTAGGAGTATAGTGATTCTTCCCATGTTACCCACCCTCCCACTCCCAATCCCATCCCACTGCCTCCTCCCTCTACCATTCCCAGTCCCATTCTCCATTAAGAAAAAAAAAAAAAACTGTTCCTCGACAGTCAAGACAAGGGATGATCAAGTCATTGCTTCTCAAAGTGTCAATTTCACTTCTAGAGATTTCCTTTTAGGTGCTCTATTAGTTATCACAGAGAACATACAGTATTTGTCCTTTTGGGAATGGCTTATTTCACTAAGTGTGAAGTTTTCCACATTCATCCAGTTCGTTGCAAATGACTTGATTTCATTTTTTACCTCTGTGTAGTATTACAAAGAGTACATATCCCATAATTTCTTTATCCAGCCTTCAGTTGACAGGTACTTAGGTTGAATCCATGTCTTAGCTATTGTGAATTGAGCTGCAACAAAGATCGGGGTGCAGATAACTCTTTAAATTGCTGATTTTATCTCCCTCGGGTAAATTTCCAGGAGTGGGATGACTAAGTCATATGGTAGGTGTATATTCCGACCTCTGAGGTATCTCCACAGTGTCTTCCATAGTGGTTTTACCAGTTTACATTCCCACTAACAATGGAATAGGGTACCTTTTTGTCCACATCTGAGACAGCATTTGTTGTTTGTTGATTTCTGCATGTAAGCCATTCTAACTGGGGTGAGGTGAAACCTCATTGTGGTTTGGATTTGCATTTTCCTGACGGCTAGTGATCCTGAGCATTTTTTCATGTGTCTTGGTCAGTTGGATTTCCTCTTTTGAAATATGTCTGTTTAAGTCCTTGGTCCATTGATGAAAAGTTCTGTAGGTACCTGTTGGGTCCATTTGGTCTATAGTGTCGATTAACTCTGCTGTTTCCTTGCCGATTTTCTGTCTGGTTGATCTGTCCATTGCTGAAAGTGGAGTATTGAAATCCCCCATTATTATTGTATTAGAGTCCATGTCTCTCTTTAGATCCCTGAACATTTCTTTTAATTAGTCACATCTTCCTGTTGAATTGATCCCTTAATAATTACATAGTGTCCTTCTTTGTCTCTTTTAACAGTTTTTTGTTAAAGTTTATTTTGTCTGATATTAGGATGGCTATGCCAGCTCTTTTTTGGTTCCTGTTCACATGAAATATCTTTTTCCAACCTTTCCCTTTCATCTTTTACTTTGCATTTTTTTAATGAGATGTTATTCCTGTAGGCAGCAAATAGATAGATTTTGTTTTTTAATCTATTCAGCCAGTCTGTGTCTTTTAACTGGAGAGTTAAGGCCACTTACGTTCAAGGTGACTATTGGTAAGTAATGACTTTGCCCTGCCATTTTTCCATAAATATTCCTTTTTTTTTCTTTGGATTTCCTTTGTACTTTTATTGGGAGCTTTTCTTCCTTTACGTTCTTCTGTAGTGAGGATCATGTTTCTGTGGTTCTGTTGTGCAGCACATCCTTAAGCTCTTCTGCAGGGCTGGACAGGTAGTGACAAATCCTTTCAATTTCTGTTTGTCACGGAAAATCTCTATTTCCCCTTCATTCATAAATGAGAGCTTTGTAGGGTATAGTATTCTGGGGTGACAGTTTTTTTTCTGAAGATTTGGAATGTATCTCACTATTCTCTCCTAGCCTGTAGGGTTTCTGATGAGAAGTCAGCTGTGAGTCTAATTGGAGATCCTATGAAAGTAATCTGGTGTTTCTCTCTTGCACATTTTAGAATCTTTTCTTTATGTTTCACTGTGGTGAGTTTGATTAAAATGTGCCATGGTAAAGATCTTTTCTGGTCATGTTTATTAGGAGTTCTATGTGCTTCCTGTACTTGGATGTCCCTTGCTTTCTCCAAATTAGGGAAATTTTCTGTAATTATTTCACTAAAAAGGCCTTCTAATCCTTTCTCTCTTTCCCCACCTGTAGGAGCTCCTAGAACCCATATGTTGGGTCATTTGATAAAATCCTGTAGCTTCCCAACAGCATTTTTAGTGTTCCAATTTCTTCTTCTTGTGTTTGGTCTGACTCTATAATTTCCTATGCTTTGTCTTCTAAGTCAGATATTTCTTCTGCTTCACCAATTTTGTTCTTAAGGCTCTCCACTGTATTTTTTATTTATTCTATTGCATTATTCATTTCCAAGATTTCATTTTCATTCCTCTGTAAGATCTCACTTTCATGGGAGAAATTTTCTTTCATATCATATATGGATTTTATTAGTTCATGCATTTGCTTCTGATTACTTCTAAGTAATTTCTGGCATTTCTTCCATTTCATCTTCACAATCTAATATTGAGGTGTTGTGTTTTTTGGGGGTGTCATGTTGTCTTCCTTGTTTTTGTTTCTCAGATTGGTGCATTTGTGGGGACACTCATTGATTTCTTTGATCTTTCACTGTGACAGCTTTTATATTTGGACTGTCTTATTGGATTAGTGGAGTGTCTTCTTTCAGGGATTACCTAGAGGCGTGTGGTAGGAGTAGCCAGGGAGCTCTGTTCAGTGCTCCAGGGTGCCTTCACCTTCATGTCTGAGGTGGCACACCCAGGTTTGGTGTGGAAAAGGTTTCTTCTTGTCTGTTGGCGTAGACTCAGCTGAGCTCCTCTCCTTGAAGAGGACCAGTGCCTGGGCACTAGCCCAAGTGAATATATTACTTGTTCACTCTGCCACAAGAACCACACAAAAGATCTGTGTAGTCCTCAGTATGAGCTCAGATTCCCCAGCAATGTCTCTCACCAAGTAACTAGGGATCCCTGATTGTTTGGAGCCTCCCACAGTGACTGTCCCATGTCCCAGCCACACCCTGAGTCCTCCCACACAGCCTCAGTGTTTTCACAGTCCCAGCACACAAGCCTTCCACAGACATGAGCATCCAGCCTCCTGTCCAATCTCCCCATCAGACTCAGGAGTCTGCTCTTGGCTGGTTGTTGGGTGTGGACACAAGTTGGTACAGCTGTTACGTATGTCCAAAATGGTGCCTGCTCTCTGTCAGCTTGTTATAGATGCCTTTGTAGGATGATTGGGGAGAGAGAAAATGTGTTCCCCTTTTGTTTTGTTTTTTTTTTTCTCTTCTAGTTTGGCAGGCACACTGTCCCCATAGGGCTCCAAGCCAGATTTCTTCTAGGCTTTCCTGCAACTTTTTAGCCAGTGACTTGGGCTGCTGAGGTCTGGTCTCACCTTCCTCTCCAACATTGGTGTGGAGGCTCTTGGCCAGTGGAGTACTAAGTTGTGCACTTCCTCGTCCTCCACGTATGTCCACTGTGTTCTTCCAATTTCCTCTGCTGTTTTCTCCATAACTCTTCCCAGAGACTGCACTCTCCACTTTTTAAAAACTATCTTCTAGACTCGAGCAGCAAGCTCCCTCCCTATTCTGCCATCTTAATCCAATCGTGTGCTTGACTTTAACTACATGAGAGTCACAGATCAGATTTTCACAGCTATTTCCAATTCCCATAATCAAGCTCACCTTTCTTTTAGGACAATACATAGTATAATGATGAATTTGGATTCTGGAAATGATCCTCTTGGCTCCAAATATGGCTCCATCAGGGAGGAGGAGATCCTCAGCAAGCTATTCACCCTCTCCAGGTCACTGCTGGCTCACCTATGAAATAAGAAAAGAGCCAGTATTGAAAGAATTCATATTAAATAAATATACAAAGTATTTACCACAGTACATAACACATAGTGGTCATTAAGTATTACCTCTTTTTTTTTTTTTAATTTATTTGACAGAGTTAGACAGTGAGAGAGAGAGAGACAGAGAGAAAGGTCTTCCTTCCATTGGTTTACTTCCCAAATGGCCACTACGGCCGGTGCACTGCGCCGATCTGAAGCCAGGAGCCAGGTGCTTCCTCCTGGTCTCCCATGCAGGTGCAGGGCCCAAGCACTTGGGCCATCCTCCACTGCCCTCCCGGGCCACTGCAGAGAGCTGGACTGGAAGAGGAACAACCAGGTCTAGAACCCAGCACCCATATGTGATGCCGGCACTGCAGGCGGAGGATTAACCAAATGAGCCACAGCACCAGCCCAGTATTACCTCTTTTCTTATCATTGCTTCTTTTACTGTTTTCCTCAGTTCTGATGAGACTGTCTTGCAATGCTTTCAGTCACTAGCAAAGTCAAGCTACTGTTTATTAATTTCCTCTTTAGTTTCCATTTCAAACTAGGCTTATGTCACCCCTGCCTTAATTTTCCTGGATTCTTCCTAAACGCACATCCTTCTTGACAAAGGAGAAAAAAGTTTTGCATGCTAATAATCATTAACTGCTATCACTCTGAAAGTTTCTGCTAGAAAGTTTTCTTTCTTTTAAAAAACTTTTTAGTAAAAAAATGTTCAAACTCAAGAAAAGAGAATAATGAACAAGTCTCCATTGTGCCTACCACTAAACTCCAATGGTTCTGCCACTTTCTCAATCATATTTTATCTCCCTCCACCCACATATGTTTTTGCAAAAGTATTCAAAAATAGTCCCAAGTATCATCTCATTTCACCCATAAATAATTCAGTATCTGAAAGCTTTTTGAATCTAAACAACTCAAAAAATCTTTTCTAATGAGGACTATTACATAATGCTGGTGACAAACAAGGTACTCATTGCTATTATTTTACTATTCTAACATGGTGTTGATGTACTCACTTTGACACAGGATGGAGGTAGAGTGTAGAAAACATCTGGATTCTTTTTTTCCTGAAGTACAGCAAATGAGAAATTTCAAAAGTAGGTCATAGGATCTCATTGCCCCATGTCAGCAGGAAGTAGCTCTAAAGACAGATCATCTTCCCTCTACCCCTTCTGGACTTTTTGGGCTAATGTAATCCCATACAACTCCTGCTTTATAAAAAACAAAAGGGGGGAATGTTAGTAAAATGGGGCAGTCTTATCTATGGCATGATCTACACCCTGACACCACCCTAGGCTTTAGCCCCTGCCACCATTGCTGGAAGCCAGGTGGCCGCATGGTCCAACCACTGGTGTCAGCTCCACCCCCATCCTAATGGGATTCACTGCTCCTACTTCCCTCCTGGCCCCCTGGCAATGTTTTAAAAGGACCTATTCCTGAACACATGGCTCTGTTTCTCTGTCTCCTGATCTCTTTCTCTCTCTGTCTCTCTCTCTGTCTCTTTTCTCTCCATCTCTGTCTTTGTCTCTTGATCTCTTTTATGCTCTCCATCTCTCTTTGAACTTCTTTACCCGTTCCCTCCAGTCTGTTGAGTTCCCCTCAATAAACCCTTACCCTAAAAAAAAAGAGTCAAAACAACTTAATACTTTATCCATTTTATTATTTTTTTGTTCTACTTAATACTATTGGTTGAACTCTTTAATTAACATACAATTATTCTTAGGTGTTTAAATTTAACTGAAAAGTGATCCCTGTTAAATATAAGAGTGGGAATAAGAGAGAGAGGAGATGTAAAGTTTGGCACATGACTTGCCCAAAACAGTAGAGTTAGAAATGTGCCAGGGAATTCCAATTCAATCCCATCAAGGTGGCATGTACCAATGCCATCTCACTAGTCCAAGTGACCAATTTCAGTTCACAGTTGATCATACTGAAAGGTCTGAGAGTCAAAGGGATCACATAAACAAGACTAGTGTATGCTAATACTAACTGATAGAATTAAAAAGGAGAGAACGATCCAACATGGGAAGCAGGATACACAGCAGACTCACAGAATGGCAGATGCCCTAAACAGCACTCTGGCCTCAGAATCAGCCCTTAAGGCAGTCGGATCTGGCTAAAAAGCCCATGAGAGTATTTCAGGCATGGAAAGACAAGACACTGTGGCAAAAAAGACCTAAATGAAAGATCTCTGTGAGTGAGATCCCAGTGGAAGGAATGGGCCATCAAAGAAGGAGGTACCTATCTTTGAAGGGAGGAGAGAACTTCTACTTTGACTATGGCCTTGTCTAAATAAGATCAGAGTTTGTGAACTCAAGAGTGTAGCCGTTGAATTCTCTACAATGTAGCAATGGGTTCGTTTCTGAGAAGAGCAGCGTGGTGGGGGCAAGAGGCGCGGAGTCAATACACAGACCCCGGGAGTCCGGTGAGAGCAGGCTTGAGGCGAGCAGCCTGCAGACTCGTTTATTACAGTTGATACAACACTTATATAGCCAAGACCAGCCAATCTGGTCAAGGGGCGGTCTATACCCCAACCAATCACAGCCTGTTGCCAGGCAGTTTCCACAGCCATCCAATCACAGCCTGTCGCCAGGCAGTTTCAAAGCCATTCCTGACTAACTGACGCTCACTTGCCAGTGGCCACCTTGGCATGGCCTTCTCATTCCACTACATTTCCCCCTTTTCGTTTATTTTTGAGCAACGGGAGGCATGATTCTTGGCCATACCATTGTTGACCCCGTTTCCATGTGGTCTCCGTACGCAGCTGTGCCTGTCTTAGGTTGTCCCCCAGGGGATCTTACCCGTCGTTGACTAACCAGCGCTCAAATCGAGAGACCACAGGATTGCTTGCTCAGATAGGGGTAGGAATGAGGAATAATGGTTATCAGGAATGGCATGACCGCACACAGGCTGTGGGCCATTGGAGTGGCTGACCAGAGCTAGTGGGGTACACAACAGTAACAGATATGGCTTTGGGCCGTTTCTCAGGGTAGGATGATAGGGCAGGTGCGTCTGCTAATAAGGCGGAGTCTTGGTCTTGTTCAGCTGGTTCTGGTTGGCTGTCAGTTGCAGGCTTGATGTTTCTGGCTGGTACCCAAATGGGCTGTTCTGCATTCTCTGGAAAGACACAAGCATATCCTCGACCCTTGGTTAATAGAAGCCTTTTTACAGGTGTTGGAATCCAGGGCCTGAATTTTGCGTACACTTCAACATTAATAGCAAACATGCTGATGGCATGGGGTCTAGCAGCTGCCCTGAGAAATTGGGGTATCCGAGTACTGCCACAAATGTGGGGATCCTCACTGGGTGCGGATGGGATTACCTCGAATGAGTTATTATCTAGAGGTCCTCTTAGTTCATCCCACGGGTTTGTGGGGGGTGGCTGACTAGGCATTGCTACCTTGTTTGCTACGTTGTTTTTTTCACTGTCGGAGCTCTCTCTCTCGGAGCTCTCTTTCCCTAAGTCAGCAACCATTGTCTGTGAGACAGGGACCTGGAGTGTCAGGCTCCTATCACTCACAGATTCACGATCTTTGATAATCTGCACAGGATTCTGAGAGGGGGGTATCTTTCCCATATCTGAGCGCTTAAGAGCGGCACGGTATGCCAACTCTAGCCAGAGGAAAGACACGTATAGCACTGCTACTATAACAAAGCAAATTCCTAGCACCTCAACTGTGGATGGCATTTTGTAGGAGGTTTCCCTATGCTAGACAAACAGATAGTGGTGTATCAGATCGTACGTATGTCTTGTGCTTAGTGGGGGACTTCCTTGATTCGTTAGGTCAAGGCCGTATGCCCACACGGTGTCTCCGGAGTGTCACCTCTCTCGAGTGAGGGAAGATGACTTGGTTCCGAATTCTGGGATGATCAGTCCCTTATGTGAATTCGCCGGGCGAACCGAAAGTAAAAGGAGGAGCCGAGAAGCGACGTACGCTTCAGGGCCGTGTGTGCTAACCTGGGTCACTTAGACCGAGGACAAGGACAAGGAAAGGGGCGTAGGAGGGGGTTCTGTGCTCACCCTCACAGAACCGAACAGCACACAAAACACCGAGGGGCCTGCTTGCCGAAATCCAGGGGGGACCTCGCCGAGTCCGACACGCTGTTTCTTTCTCAGTCACGTTGGCGCGCCAGATGTAGCCGTTGAATTCTCCACAATGTTGCAGTGGGTTCGTTTCTGAGAAGAGCAGCGTGGTGGGGGCAAGAGGCGCGGAGTCAACACACAGACCCCGGGAGTCCGGTGAGAGCAGGCTTGAGGCGAGCAGCCTGCAGACTCGTTTATTACAGTTGATACAACACTTATATAGCCAAGACCAGCCAATCTGGTCAAGGGGCGGTCTATACCCCAACCAATCACAGCCTGTTGCCAGGCAGTTTCCACAGCCATCCAATCACAGCCTGTCGCCAGGCAGTTTCAAAGCCATTCCTGACTAACTGACGCTCACTTGCCAGTGGCCACCTTGGCATGGCCTTCTCATTCCACTACTTTGACTATGGCCTTGTCTAAATAAGATCAGAGTTTGTGAACTCAAGAGGCTTCCATAGCCTTGGCAGCTCATGACAAGAGCCTCGGGTGATTACTGACACCATAAACAATAATGTCAATTGTTAAATCAACAACAGGAGTCACTGTGCACTTACTCCCCATGTAGGATCTGTGTCCTTCATGTGTAGTACTATAAAATATAAACTACTCAAACAGTAGTTTATATTTTGTGTTTCTGTGTGGGTGCAAACTGTTGAAATCTTTACTTAGTATATACTAAATTGATCTTCTGTATATAAAGATAATTGAAAATGAATCTTGATGAAGAATGGGATGGGAGAGAGAGTGGGAGATGGGAGGGTTGTGGGTGGGAGGGAAGTTATAGGGGGTGGGGAGCCACTGTAATCCAAAAGCTGCATTTGGAAATTTATATTTATTAAATAAAAGTTTAAAAAAAAAACAGGACCCAACTCAGAGGTGATCTGGGTTGGGTGCTCATGATATTGGAAGGTCTTTGCATGGGTATGTTTTGGTCTCAGTTTTTGGAATGCTTTGCCACAGACATATTCCATCTTAAGGAGGGTATCATTTGTCACCAAAATCAACAATGTCTGGCATGTGGGAAGAATGCATAATGAAGTATAGAATTGAAGAAATCCACATGCAACAATAACAATGCCAGATGAACTATTTCTTTGTGCAAGTACAAAGGGAGGGACACAAAAACCCTTCTACATAGAATAAGAGGGTCTAGGAAAGGTGTGACTACTCTGGTTGTGGTACTCTAGCCTTTTCAGTCACATTCCCTTCCAGACCAAGAAAAAGTGCCAGCCTGTACATGATGAACCTTATGGACCACGGTTTCATCATCTGTGTGATTCCTACTGTTGAAATCCTTCTCCCATCCAACCCACCTTCTAATGGGTCATTGTGAGCAGTTCATGCTTAACACAGAGGAACATTTTGCTCTGCCACCTTAGCCTGGTAGAGCTGAGAATGAAAATCTTGACATACACAGACTTTCACTAGAAACAATAAAAAAAATCTAATTTAACAAGCATGTTCTGCTTTTTAGCTTTTAAAGGCAGAAGCTTTTCTGTTATTTTCATTTGTTAGAGAGAGAATGAGGAAGAGAGTTATTAGTTAGTTCCCACTTGCTGATTGGTTCCCAACTGGTTTGGACCAAAGCCAGGAGCTGGAACTCAATCCAGGTCTCCTACACGGGTAGCAGGAACTCAATTATTTCAGCCATCATTGCTTCTTCCCAAGGTCTGCATTAGCAGAAAACTGGAGTCAGAAGCTGGAGCTAGATGTTGAACCCAGATACTCCAATATGGGATGCAGGGGCCAGCATTGTGTCCCAGTGCATTAAACTACAGCTTGTGATGCCAGCATCCTATATGGGAATGCAGGTTCAACTCCCAGCTGCTCCACTTCTGATCTAGCTCCCTGCCAATGTGCCTGTAAAAGTAGTTGAAATGGCCCAAGTGCTTGGGCCCCTTCAACCAACATGAAGACCTGGATGGAGTTCCTGGCTTCACCATGGCACAATCATGGAAGTTGTGATTATTTGAAGAGTTAACCAGTTGATGAAAGATCTTTTTCTATCTTTCCATCTCTCTCTATCACTTTGCCTTTGAAATAAATAATAACAAAACTCGGGCAGTGCCACGGCTCACTAGACTAATCCTCCGCCTGTGGCACTGGCACACCGGGTTCTAGTCCTGGGTGGGGCACCAGGGTCTGTCCCAGTTGCTCCTCTTCCAGTCCAGCTCTCTGCTGTGGCCCGGGAAGGCAGTGGAGGATGGCCCAAGTGCTTGGACCCTGCACCCGCATGGGAGACCAGAAGTACCTGGCTACTGGTTTTACATTGGCGCAGCGAGCCAACCATAGCAGCCATTTTGGGGGTGAACCAATGGAAAAAGGAAGACCTTTCTCTGTCTGTCTCTCTCTCTCTCTCACTGTCTAACTCTGTCTGTCCAAAAAAAAAAAAACTTTTCTTAATTATGGTATTCATGCATCTTAACCAGTGGCTTAATGACCAGCCTAAATCCAGCCCCATTTGTTATTAAACAATTATTATTTTTTTAATTAAACTTTTATTTAAGGAATATAAATTTCCAAAGTACAGCTTATGGGTTACAATGGCTTCCCCCTCCCAAAACTTCCCTCCCACCCACAACCCTCCCCTTTCCCACTCCCTCTCCCCTTCCAATCACATCATGATTCATTTTCAATTCTCTTTATATACAAAAGATCAGTTTAGTATATATTAGGTAACGATTTCAACAGTTTGCCCCCATATAGCAACACAAAGTGAAAAAAAAAAATACTGTTGGAGTACTAGTTATAGCATTAAATAAGAGTGTACAGCACATTAAAGACAGAGATCCTACAAATATTTTTTTAAAAAATTAATTTTCTTTTTTTTTTAACTTTTATTTAATGAATATAAATTTCCAGTGTACAGCTTATGGATTACAATGGCTTCCCCCTCCCATAACTTCCCTCTCACCCGCAACCCTCCCCTCTCCCACTCCCTCTCCCCTTCCATTTGCATCAAGATTCATTTTCAATTCTCTTTAGATACAGAAGATCAATTTAGTATAAAGATTTCAACAGTTTGCACCCACATAGAAACACAAAGTGAAACATACTGTTTGAGTACTAGTTATAGCATTAAATCACAATGGACAGCACATTAAGGACAGAGATCCCACATGAGGAGCAAGTGCACAGTGGCTCCTGTTGTTGACCCAACAAATTGACACTCTAGTTTATGGCGGCAGTAACCACCCTAGGCTGTCGTCATGAGTTGCCAAGGCTATGGAAGCCTTCCAAGTTTGCCAACTCTGATCATCTTTAGACAAGGTCATAAAAGACAGAGTGAGGATAGTAACCAATGATCCTAAGAGTGGCATTTACCAGGTTTGAACAATTATACAGCATTAAGTGGGGAAGAGGACCATCAGTACACACAGATTGGGAGTAGAGCCATTGGTGGTAGAGTAGAGGTTATGATTACAAAGGAATGAGGCCCAAGTGCACTAGACAGGGTCTAGAACAAAGGACAGAGTCATTATTAGAGGAGCTAAGAAAGGTGCTGTCTAAGCTACAATTAAGTTTTCTGATTGAGAGGCAAATAGAACCTGATAGAAGGGGCTTGATAATAATCTGGTGGGCTTTAGGCCTTGTAAGTTAAGAGGCCCAGACCTATCTATCTCTTCACATGGGGTATATCCTAAGGGAGGTGTGAACCTCCTAGGGGAAGGCACTCTGTTGACTTTCATTACTTGGCTGGCCTGGGAGGAGAGCTGGCCAGGTAAAGGCAGGGGGCATCTCTAACAAGAAATTTACAGTTCTGCCTGCAATGTTGCTGACCCTACTTGACCATCCCCTCAGCTGCAGTGGTCACTTTGGAAGTTGGGCTGAGTGAAGGGCTTTTCAGCTTAGAGCCAATAAGATCTGTGGCTCTGACCTGGGCATCCTTCGACTCCAGGGCAGGTCCATTTCCAGTGATCCAACTCTTGGCAGAGCTGCCAGGGCTCTTCACAAGCTGACTTCTGCTGAAGCCCAGGCTTACCACATTGAAAGCCACTGCAGTGGACTGGCCTGTTGGGTCTCCTTGAGGGCAGATCACTGTACAGATCAGCCATTAATAGGCCTGCCACCCATTGCTTCTGATGCCGAGCTTTCTTTTCCTCCTGGTTTGTGTTAAAGCAGACCAGAGGATGCAAGTCAAGGGAGTGCCCGTGTCCCATCTCTAATCTTCGGTGGCCTGAACTACAAGTCTATAGTCATAGGCATGTTCTGTACTAGTTTTTCTAATGTAGACAATGCCCATGAGGAAAATTATATTCTCACTTAAAAACTTTCTTTCCCTTTGGTCTGAAAGGGAGGTTTTTTCTACTTACTGTATACTTCACTGATGGCAAAGTGAATCTAGCTATGAGATTATTATTTAAGTTCTTATTGTGGCTATGCTATTACAGAAAAATGTTAGCCATCTCTTTTATAAGGTCTAAAGATTAAATTGTGCATCCTACAGATTCCTTCATAATAGAATTAGTTTCCTACCTTGAAGAGAATAGAGAAATGAAAGAACAAGTTGGGCTTAGAATAGAGAAATGAGGGAGCAAGTCCTAGATCGCTTGCTGACAATAGCAATATCACATGAATACTTAGAAAAACAATTTCAACCATTAGATAACAACTTAAGAAAACATTTACCAGAAGGTCCAATGCCTTCTATAAATTTTAAGAATCATGTATTTGAAAACACCTCTTAAATATCTAACATGGTGTAGTAGTTTAACCAGTAAACTTAAGCACAACCATATGAAATGTTTTTAGTTTCTTTCTACCAACAAGTTTAAAACATATGATACACAGATTCAGGTCACACAAATTAAAATGTATCTTTGATTAATTTTAGCAGCTTAAATTTATGGACAATCTTATCTATGAGCCATTTAAAATAAAACTCTTAATAAAATTTCCCCATGTACTAATCCTCCGCCTTGCGGCGCCGGCACACCGGGTTCTAGTCCCGGTCGGGGCACCGATCCTGTCCCGGTTGCCCCTCTTCCAGGCCAGCTCTCTGCTGTGGCCAGGGAGTGCAGTGGAGGATGGCCCAAGTGCTTGGGCCCTGCACCCCATGGGAGACCAGGAGAAGCACCTGGCTCCTGCCATCGGAACAGCGTGGTGCACCGGCCGCAGCGCTACCGTGGCGGCCATTGGAGGGTGAACCAACATCAAAAAGGAAGACCTTTCTCCCTGTCTCTCTCTCACTGTCCACTCTGCCTGTCAAAAAAAAAAAAAATTTCCCCATGTGGACATACAATATGTGCACACATATAACATAGCATAATAGACCAATATAGCAATTTTAATAATAGCTTTTAAAATCTTTATCTCTTTTTGTAGATTGCCAATTGATTTGAATTGCTTTTTTGTTTTTAGTAACCTCAGTTAACCATACTTTCTCTCAGTTGGTACTGTTAATACATTATTGGCTTCATCTGTTTACAGAGGCATCCCAAAGTACTGAATACAATAGAAGTGGCTGGAAAAAGTCCATAGGAACCTATAGGAGGACAGCTAAACACAGAACCAACAACGCTTTAGTTTTATGAGCAGCAAATCATATATAACTGTGGATGACAAAAGACTTTAAGTTGCCATGTTTAAAATTATAAACTCATCAACCAACAAGAGGCCCTTGCTTACTTCACAGTATTTTTGAGAGCAACTGTAGGATTTTACAAGTATTTAACCCTTTAGGCCTCTGGGGCTTTCTCATTAAGATAACTATCATGTCTAGTAACACAAGATCATTAGACTTTTTAATTCTCAAACATTTGTATTCATAGCATTTTCCATTATAGAAACTTAAAGTTTGGTACCACATCACATCTTGACAGTACTTCTAATATAATCCAAATAGCCTGATTAGTTGGTGTCTCTATAAGATGAGAGACATAGGTCCTTAGATTTTTTCAGTTGGGCCCAAACTGGAAAAACCAAAGTCCAGGATTTACTGGAAATTTTAGAGACCAGATTTGTTTGAAACTTTGATTTTTTGAATGCCTGTCAAGAATGCCAAGAAGGTTCAAAATCCAAAATATCTGGTTGAAATAAAATTCCTTAAAATCATGACATAATATAGACCAAATTTGATCATTGTTATAAGGTGATTATTCAAATCTTTGAAAATAAGCACATATTTAAATAACCCATAGCTCTTAATAAAAATTCAGCTGTTTTTGAACAATTAGAATTTAACAGAAATCAAGAGAACATAATAGATTACTTTAACACATTGCTTTAATAGAGCATCAGAGTTTAATTCTATGTCAAAGAGAAATTGAGCTTCCTGTGATCTTTTGCTGTGAGGTTTCCTTCCTTTACCTTCTTTCATATTGGTGACCATGTTTCTGTGTTTCTGTGTGTAACACATCTTTAAGAATCTTTTGCAGGGCAGGATGAGTGGCAACAAATTCTTTCAGTTTCTGTTTGCTATGAAAAGTCTTAATTTCACCTTCATTCACAAATGAGAGCTTTGCAGGATATAATATTCTGGGCTGGCAGTTTTTCTCTCTTAGTACCTGGGCTATGTCTCGCCATTCCCTTCTAGCTTGTAGGGTTTCTGAAGAGAAGTCAGCTGTGAGTCTAATTGGAGATCCTCTGAGAGTAATCTGACGTTTCTCTCTTGCACATTTTAGGATCTTTTCTTTATGTTTCACTGTGGTGAGTTTGATTACAACATGTCGTGGTGAGGATCTTTTTTGGTCATGTTTATTAGGGGTTCTATAAGCTTCCTGTACTAAGATGCCTCTGTCCTTCTCCAAACCTGGGAAATTTTCTGCTAGTATCTCACTGAAAATGCCTTCTAATCCTTTCTCCCTCTCCATGCCTTCAGGAACTCCTAGAACCCGAATGTTGGGTTTTTTAATAGTATCTTGTAGATTCCTGACAGTATTTTTTAGATTTCTAATTTCTTCTTCTTTTCTTTGGTTTGATTGTTTCCTTTCCTGTTCTCTGTCTTCTAATTCCGATATTCTCTCTTCTGCTTCACCCATTCTGTTTTTAAGGCTGTCTAATGTGTTTGTCATTTGATCTATTGAGTTCTTCATTTGATTATGATTTCTCGTCACTATCACAGTTTCATGTACTACTAGTTGTTTCATTTCATTTTGATTCCTCCTTAATATTTCATTTTCATGAGAGAGATTTTCTATCTTGTCCATTAAGGATTTCTGTAGTTCAAGAATTTGTTTATGAGAACTTCTTAATGTTCTGATCAATTTTTTGAGATACGCTTCTTGTGTTTCTTCGATCTCATCATCTTCATAATCTTGAATTGGGGTGTCTTGTTCATTTGGGGGCGTCATAGTGCCTTCCTTGTTCTTCTTACCTCGGTTTTTGCGTTTGTTGTTTGGCATATTGGAGATATTTGGTTTCTTCACTGTGATGTTTTTTCTTGTTACACTATGGCTCTATATTAAGTGGACTGTCTGCTTTCGGTGGAGCCTTAGAGGCTTGAGATGAGTGTGGCCTGAGAACTCTGTTTGGTTCCTCAGGGTTGAGGGTGTGTCAAAAATGACACTCCAGGTTAGGCGTGGTAAATCTCTCTTTCTTTTTTTGATTCAAAAGGGAAGTAATTCTGCACAGCTGAACGTAATTGGAGGTACTTAGCAGGCAAATGATATACCCACAGGAGCCAGAGATTGGAAGCTCATTCCCAAGGACCACACAGGGAATCTGTGCTGCCCTCAGTGTCGGCTGCATTCTCCTGCCGTCTCCCACTGGGTTGCCAAGTTAGATGCTAATCTCCTGTTATTTCACCCCTCCCCCCAGAGTCAGGTTTTTCTGCTAGGCTCAGGGCCGGTGCAGGCCTGAGGTCGCCCTGCTTATGACGTATGTCAAAATGGCGCCTGCTCTTTGTCTTGCTTGCCTTTGAGAGGTGAGCGGAGAGAGAGAAACTTGTGTCCATATCGGTCACTTTTTAAATTTTTTTCCTCTCTCTCTTCTAGTTAGCCTGGTGAATTTTTCCCCATGGAGTTTCAAGCCTCGTTCCCTCTAGCCTCCTCTTTCCGCTTGCCCCCTGGTGTCTCAGGCTATTGAGGTTCGGCTCACCTCGCGTTCCAGCGCTGGTGTGTTGAGTCTGCCGCTGGTGTCCTGAACTTGGGCTCCCACGCTCTCCACGCAGGTCCACTGTGAATCACTAGTTCCGGAAGAGTTTCCTCTGCTGTTTCATCCCCTACTCTTCCTTGACCCTGCAGTATCTCCACTTATATTAAACTGTCTCTCCCCCGGACTAATAGTGTGCTCCCTTCCTATTCCACCATCTTGCCGCTCTCGACTAAATTAATTAATTTTCTATGCCATTTCCAATTTAACACCAGGTGGTTTGTTTTTTCATTTCCAATTATCTTTATATACAGAAGATCGATTCAGTATATAATTAGTAAAGATCTCATCAGTTTATACCCACGCAGAAACACAAAGTGTAAAAATACTATTTCAGTACTAGTTATAGCATCACTGCACATTAGACAACACATTAAGGACAGATCCCACGTGGGATGTAAGTACACAGTGACTTCTGTTGCTGACTTAACAATTTGACACTCCTGTTCATGGTGTCAGTAATCTCCCTAGGCTCTAGTCATGAGTTGCCAGGGCTATGGAAGCCTTTAGAGTTCGCTGACTTTGATCTTATTCCGATAGGGTCATAGTCAAAGTGGAAGTTCTCTCCTTCCTTCAGAGAAAGGTACCTCCTTCTTTGATGGCCCCATTCTTTCCACTGGGATCTCACTAACAGAGATCTTTCATTTAGGTCTTCTTCTTTTTTTCTTTTCCATGGTATTTTGGCTTTCCATGCCTACAATACTCTCATGGGCTCTTCAGCCAGATCTGAATGCCTTAAGGGCTGATTCTGAGGCCAGAGTGTTGTTTAGGACGTCTGCCATTCTATGAGTCTGCTGTGTATCCCACTTCCCATGTTGGATCTTTCTCTCCCTTTTTGATTCTATCAGTTAGTATTAGCAGACACTTGTCTTGTTTGTGTGATCCCTTTGACTCTTAGACCTATCAGAGCCATCGAATGTGAACTGAAATTGATCACTTGGACTAGTGAGCTGGCATTGGTACATGCCACCTTGATGGGATTGTATTGGAATCCCCTGGCACATTTCTAACTCCATCATTTGGGGCAAGTCTGATTGTGCATGTCCCAAATTGTACATCTCCTCCCTCTCTTTTTCCACTCTGAAATTTAACAGGGATCACCTTTCAGTTAAATTTTAAACACCTAAGAATAATTGTGTGTTAATTACAGAGTTCAACCACTAGTACTAGAACAACAACAACAAAAACAACAACAAATACTAAAAAGGATAAAGTATTACATTGTACATGTAAAGTCAGGATAAGAGCTGATCAGGTCATTGTTTCTTATAGTGTCCATTTCACTTCCACAGGTTTCCCCTTTGGTGCTCAGTTGTCGCCGATCAGGGAAAACAAATGATATTTGTCTCTTTGGGACTGGCTTAATTCACTCAGCATGATGTTTTCCAGATTCCTCCATCTTGTTGCAAATGACTGGGTTTCATTGTTTCTTACTGCTGTATAGTATTCTATGGAGTACATGTCCCATAATTTCTTTATCCAGTCTACTGTTGATGGGCATTTGGGTTGGTTCCAGGTCTTAGCTATTGTGAATTGAGCTGCAATAAACATTAATGTGCAGATGGCTTTTTCATTAGCCAAATTAATTTCCTTTGGGTAAATTCCAAGGAGTGGGATGGCTGGGTTGTATGGTAGGGTTATGTTCAGGTTTCTGAGGAATCTCCAGACTGACTTCTATAGTGGCTTAACCAGTTTGCATTCCCACCAACAGTGGGTTAGTGTCCCTTTTTCCCCACATCCTCTCCAGCATCTGTTGTTGGTAGATTTCTGGATGTGAGCCATTCTCACAGGGGTGAGGTGAAACCTCATTGTGGTTTTGATTTGCATTTCTCTGATTGCTAGTGATCTTGAACATTTTTTCATGTGTCTGTTGGCCATTTGGATTTCCTCTTTCAAAAAATGTCTATTGAGGTCCTTGGCCCATCTCTTCAGTGGGTTGTTTGTTCTGTTGTTGTGGATTTTCTTGATTTCTTTGTAGATTCTGGTTATCAACCCTTTATCTGTAGTATAGTTTGCAAATATTTTTATCCCATTCTGTCGGTTGCCTCTTCACTTTCCTGACTGTATCTTTTGAAGTACAGAAACTTCTCAATTTGATGCAATCCCAAATGTTAATTTTGGTTTTGACTGCCTGTGTTCCTGGGGTCTTTTCCAAGAAGTCTTTGCCTGTACCTATATCTTGCAGGGTTTCTCCAATGCTCTCTAATAATTTGATGGTTTCGGGTCGTAGATTTAAGTCTTTAATCCACGTTGAGTGAATTTTTGTGTAAGGTGAAAGGTATGGGTCTTGCTTCAAGCTTCTGCATGTGGAAATCCAATTTTCCCAGCACCATTTATTGAATAGGCTGTTCCCATTCCAGGGATTAGTTTTGGATCTTTGATCAAATATAAGTTGGCTGTAGATGTTTGGATTGATTTCTGGTGTTTCTATTCTGTTCCATTGGTCTATCCATCTGTTTCTGTACCAGTACCATGCTGTTTTGATAACAACTGCCCTGTAGTATGTCCTGAAATCTGGTATTGTGATGCCTCCGGCTTTGTTTTTGTTGTACAAGATTGCTTTGGCTATTCGAGGTCTTCTGTGTCTCCATATGAATTTCAGCATCATTTTTTCCAGATCTGAGAAGAAGGTCTTTGGTATCTTGATTGGTATTGCATTGAATGTATAAATTGCTTTTGGGAGAATAGACATTTTGATGATATTGATTCTTCCAGTCCATGAGCATGGAAGATTTCTCCATTTTTTGGTATCCTCTTCTATTTCTTTCTGTAAGGTATTGTAGTTTTCATCGTAGAGATCTTTAACGTCCTTGGTTAAGTTTATTCCAAGGTATTTGATTGTTTTTGTAGCTATTGTGAATGGGATTGATCTTAGAAGTTCTTCCTCAGCCATGGCATTGCCTGTGTATACAAAGGCTGTTGATTTTTGTGCATTGATTTTATATCCTGCTACTTTGCCAAACTCTTCG
This sequence comes from Lepus europaeus, assembly GCF_033115175.1. Lineage (NCBI taxonomy): Eukaryota > Metazoa > Chordata > Mammalia > Lagomorpha > Leporidae > Lepus > Lepus europaeus. The sequence goes on along the minus strand of NC_084837.1, from coordinate 17,539,543 downwards.
ATGAGTTCCAGCAGTCTCTTAGTAGAGTTCTTTGGGTCCCCTAAATAAAGAATCATATCATCTGCAAAGAGGGATAGTTTGAGTTCTTCCTTCCCAATTTGTATCCCTTTAATTTCTTTTTCTTGCCTAATAGCTCTGGCCAAAACTTCCAGAACTGCTATATTGAATAGCAGTGGTGAGAGTGGGCATCCCTGTCTGGTACCCGATCTCAGCGGAAATGCTTCCAACTTTTCCCCATTCAATAGGATGTTGGCCATGGGCTTTTCATATATTGCTTTGATTGTATTGAGGAATGTTCCTTGCATACCCAGTTTGCTTAGAGTTTTCATCATGAAAGGGTGTTGTATTTTATCAAATGCTTTCTCTGCGTCTATTGAGAGAATCATATGGTTTTTCTTCTGCAGCCTGTTAATGTAGTGTATTACGTTGATTGTTTTGTGAACGTTGAAACATCCTTGCATACCAGGGATAAATCCCACTTGGTCTGGGTGGATGATCTTTCTGATGTGTTGTTGCATTCTATTGGCCAGAATTTTATTGAGTATTTTTGCATCTATGTTCATCAGGGATATTGGTCTGTAATTCTCTTTCAATGCTGCATCTTTTTCCGGCTTAGGAATTAAGGTGATGCTGGCTTCATAGAAAGAATTTGGGAGGATTCCCTCTTTTTCGATTGCTCTGAATAGTTTGAGAAGAATTGGAGTTAGTTCTTCTCTAAATGTCTGGTAGAACTCAGCAGTGAATCCATCTGGTCCTGGGCTTTTCTTTGTTGGGAGGGCCTTTATTACTGTTTCAGTTTCTGTGTCAGTTATGGGTCTGTTTAGGTTTTCTATGTCTTCCTGGCTCAATTTAGGTAGGTTGTATGTGTCCAAGAATCTGTCCATTTCTGATAGATTTCCCTGTTTGCTGGCATATAAGTCCTTGTAGTAATTTCTGATGATTCTTTTTATTTCTGTGGTGTCTGTTGTTATGTTTCCTTTTTCATCTCTGATCCTATTGATTTGGGTCTTTTCTCTTCTTTTTTTAGTTAGTTGGGCCAATGGGGTGTCAATTTTGTTTATTTTTTCAAAAAACCAGCTCCTCGTTTGGCTGATTTTTTGTAATGTTTTTTTGGATTCAATCCTGTTGATTTCTTCTTTGATTTTAATTATTTCTCTTCTCCTACTGGGTTTGGGTTTGGTTTGCTGCAGATTTTCTAGATCCTTGAGATGACTTGAAAGCTCATCTATTTGGTGCCTCTCCAATTTCTTGATGTAGGCACCTATTGATATAAACTTTCCTCTTAACACTGCTTTTGTTGTATCCCATAGGTTTTGGTATGTTGTGCTGTTATCCTCATTTACTTCCAGAAAATTTTTGATTTCTCTTTTAATTTCTTCTATGACCCATTGTTCATTCAGGAGCATGTTGTTCAATCTCCATGTGTTTGCACGTGCTCTAGGGATTCCCGAGTTGCTAATTTCCAATTTCATTCCTTTGTGGTCTGAGAAGCTGCATGGTATGATTCTAATTCTCTTGAATTTGCTGAGACTTGCTTTATGGCCTAGTATGTGGTCAATCCTAGAGAAGGTTCCATGTACTGCTGAGAAGAATGTAAAGTCCTTAGATGTAGGATGAAATGTTCTGTAGATATCTGTTAGATCCATTTGGGCTATAGTGTCATTTAAATCTGCTGTCTCCTTGTTGATCTTCTGTCCTGTTGATCTATCTCTGAGAGTGGAGTATTGAAGTCCCCCAGTACAATTGTATTGGGGTCTAAGTCTCCCTTTAAGTCCCTTAACAAGTCTTTTAAATAAGCTGGTGCCCTGTAATTAGGTGCATATACATTGATAATCGTTATATCTTCCTGTTGAATGGATCCCTTAATCATTAAATAGTGCCCCTCTTTGTCTCTCCTGACAGTTTTTGTGGTAAAGTTTATATTGTCCGATATTAAGATGGTTACGCCCGCTCTTTTTTCATTTCTGTTGGCATGGTATATCTTTTTCCAGCCTTTCACTTTCAGTCTGTATGGATCATTGTTGGAAAGATGAGTTTCTTGTAAGCAGCAAAAAGATGGGTTTTGTTCCTTAACCCAATCAGCCAATCGGTGTCTTTTAACTGGACAGTTCAAGCCATTAACATTCAATGTGACTATTGAGAAGGAGTAACTTTGCCCTGCCATTTGCCAAAGATATTTTCTAATATATGGTTTGAGATTCCTGTGATCTTTTGCTGTGAGGTTTCCTTCCTTTACCTTCTTTCATATTGGTGACCGTGTTTCTGTGTTTCTGTGTGTAACACATCTTTAAGCATCTTTTGCAGATATGGACGAGTGGCGACAAATTCTTTCAATTTCTGTTTGCTGTGAAAGGTCTTTATTTCACCTTCATTCACAAATGAGAGCTTTGCAAGATATAATATTCTGGGCTGGCAGTTTTTCTCTCTTAGCACCTGGGCTATATCTCGCCATTCTCTCCTAGCTTGTAGGGTTTCTGAAGAGAAGTCAGCTGTGAGTCTAATTGGAGATCCTCTGAGAGTAATCTGGCGTTTCTCTCTTGCACATTTTAGGATCTTTTCTTTATGTTTCACTGTGGTGAGTTTGATTACGACGTGTCGTGGTGAGGATCTCTTTTGATCATGTTTATTAGGGGTTCTATGAGCTTCCTGTACTAGGATGTCTCTGTCCTTCTCCAAACCTGGGAAATTTTCTGCTAGTATCTCACTAAAAAGGCCTTCTAATCCTTTCTCCCTCTCCATGCCTTCAGGAACTCCTAGAACCCGAATGTTGGGTTTTTTAATAGTATCCTGTAGATTCCTGACAGTATTTTTTAGATTTCTAATTTCTTCTTCTTTTCTTTTATTTGATTGTTTCCTTTCCTGTTCTCTGTCTTCTAATTCCGATATTCTCTCTTCTGCTTCACCCATTCTGTTTTTAAGGCTGTCTAATGTGTTTGTCATTTGATCTATTGAGTTCTTCATTTGATTATGATTTCTCATCACTATCACAGTTTCATGTTCTACTAGTTGTTTCATTTCATTTTGATTCCTCCTTAATATTTCATTTTCATGAGAGAGATTTTCTATCTTGTCCATTAAGGATTTCTGTAGTTCAAGAATTTGTTTCTGAGAACTTCTTAATGTTCTTATCAATTTTTTGAGATCTGCTTCTTGCATTTCCTCTATCTCTTCATCTTCATAATCTTGGATTGGGGTGTCTTGTTCATTTAGGGGCGTCATAGTGTCTTCCTTGCTCTTGTTACCTCGGCTTCTATGTTTGTTGTTTGGCATGTTGGAGATAATTTATGGTTTTTTGTTTTTTGTTTTTTGTTTTTTGTTTTTTTGCTGTGGTGTTTTTTTTCTCGTTATACTATGCCTCTAAGTGGGCTGTCTGCTTTGTTGGATCCTTAGGGGCTGTGATGGGTGTGGCCAGAGAGCTATGCTTGTTTCTTCAGGTTTAAGGCTGTGCAAAGAGCGACTCTCCCAGATTGTTCACTCCCTTGCTCCTTGCTGGATCGCTCTCTCTCTCTCTCTCTCTCTATCTCTTTTTTTTTTTTTTTTTTGACTCAGTTGGGAGTGGAATTGAGGGTAGTTGAAATCTGGCCTCTGTGAGTATTCGTTTGATCTACCCCTGGGACCACACAAAGAGTTTATGCAGCCCTCAATGTGTTCTCAAGTTTTGCCAAAGTTACTGAGTTTGGCTGCGCTTTACATATGTAAAATGGGGGTGCTCTTTGTTTTGCTTGGTGAGTGAAGGGAGAGGCCTCTGTTCTCCCCCCCCCCCCATGTCTCGGGTTTCTGAGGTCTTTGTCTTACCTCCTGTTGGTTTCCGCGCTGGTGAGATTCTGTGGCTCATCTCCCGCGGCTCGGCTCGTCTCCTGCGGTTGAGTTTCCACGCGGTGGGCTCCCTGTAGGTCCTCTGTGTCACATCCACTAGATCCGGAAGCGTTTCCTCTGCAGTTTTTTTCTTGAGTCTTTTCCTGAGGCTACAGTAATTCCACTTTTGTGAAACTTTATTTTCCCAAACTAAGGCGCACGTCCTCACTATCCGCCATCTTGGCTCCGCCCCCTCTGTTATTAAACAATTATTAAATCAACATGTTAGTCAACTAAACTATGTGATTTCAGTTGTCCATGTGGTAGGATATGGACAGCAGGAACACAGAGAAAACAGTTTCCATAGCTCAGTACTTTTAAGCAGAAGATCATTTGATAGTTGTTTTTCAACCAACTCTTACTGATTTATGAATTCTCTCACTCGCATCCATATTATTGAGCAAGAAGAAACCAAAATGCTTATTCATCGTAGTTAGTTTCTTTTAGACAAATTACTTGCTGTGCTTTTATGCAATGAAATAGACACAGGATATTATTCATCAATAAAAAGAAATGAGCTATCAACCAACACAAATTTAGAAGAGGCCTAAATGCATATTGGCGAGTTGGAAATGGAAGCCTGAGAAAGCTATATACTGAAAAGTCCAACTATACAACATTCTCTTATGACATTCTAGAAAAGGCAAGACTATAGCATCAGTAAAGACCAGTGGTTTTCAAGGGTTCTGTGGAAGAAAGGGAAGGATGATTAGGCGAAATACAAGAATGTCTAGAGAGGTGAAACCATTCTGTAATACTGTAATGGTGGATACATGACATAAGGCACTTGTTAAAACTCACAGAACCATGCAACATTAACAGTGAGCCCTCATGTAATGCAGTGCATCAATAGTGGTTGTTAAAATCTTGCACTATTTTCTTTTCTGGTTGCAATGACCTGAGGCACCATGAGCGTTAGTCTTTAGTGACAAACTGAGCAAGGTAGTGTGGGCAATGCTTCACAGGAACCAGCCCAAGCAAGAAAGGTGTGGAAACGGTGAAGCTGTGCATCAGCTTGAAGGAATATGAACCATAGCTCTTGTGACGCTCAGGCTGAAGCCTGCACCCCACCTTCCCAAGTTCATCATGTGTGTCCTGGGAAACCAGGTACTGCAACCAGACCAAAGCTGTGGATATCCTCCACATGGACATGAAGAGGCTGAAGGAACAAAAAGCTGGCCAAGAAAGATGATGCATTCTGGGGACTCAGAGTGTCTGAACAAGCACGTCTCAGCAATCCTGGGCCCAGGATTGCACAAGACTGACAACTTCCCTTCCATACTGACACACAACAAAACACAGTGGCCAAAGCTGATAGGGTCAAGTCCATACCAAGAGCACCACAGGCAAGCCCCAGTGCCTTTTATTAAGGCATAGCCTGATAAATCCCAGTGCTGCCATTAAGGTAAAATTAAAATACTGTATTAATGTAAAAGGCACCACAAGTATTGCAAGATGGTACATTTTACCACATCAATGCAAGATGTTAACAATAGAGGAAATTAGGGAGACGAGTAGAGATGAGAAGGATATAGGAAAATGCTGTGCTTCTATTCATTTTTCTATAAACCTAAAACCACTTTTTAAAAAACAGTCTATTATTTTTTTAAAAACAATTGCTGTTTCTGAGATAATTTTGTTGTATAAAAATAACCACCACCACCACCTAGGATTCCAGAGAAAATGGAAAGCTCCATCTCAATATTTTTTGCCAGGGTTAGAAGAAATCTTGCATTTTATCTCCCATAATAATTTTGAGCTACGTATGTTTTTTTCACATAGACATTTTTCTGTTTCTTATTCTTGGACTATAAAAAAGAATTAAATAAAAGATTTGTTTTTGATTAACATCTGTAATCTTCTCCCAAGATTATAATTCATTAGCAGAAGTTAGCAGTGATTCATTAGTGGAAAAGTGGGGGTTTGTTTTGAGAGTGGATTTACGACAGCTTCACCCCAACTACGAGATCCTTCCAGGCAGCACCAGCCCGCAGACATCTCCACCTACCCATGCTCTGGCTGGACTCTTCCTCTACACCCCTACAGCCTCCTACTTAGCGTTTTGCTGCAGCCTCCTGACCGGGTTTCCTGATGGACCCTGCTCCACGCTTTCCATCTACTCTCGGCAGAGCAACCAGAGAGATGTTATTAACACAACAGTTCAATCATGTCAAAAATCTACCCCAAATCCTGGAAGGAGTCCATGCTACTCTGTTCCTGCCACACCAGCCTCCTTGCTGTCTGTCCCTTGAGCCACTGCTTTGGCTGGTCCTTCTCTCTGGTGTGCTCTTCCCCCAGATAAAACCTCTGCCTCGTTTCCTCATTTGCTTTAAGTCTTTGCTTAAACGTTGCCTTTTGAACATGGCCCTCATTAACCACTGTATGTTGAAGGATTTCCTTACCCTCTAATGACTTACTTTGCTCTTTCCTTCCTTTTTTTTTCTTCCAGGTTTACAATCTCTCTTTCCTAAACTGTAAGCCCCATGAGGATAGGGATTGTTGTCTCGTTTGTTCACTGCTACATTCCTGACACCTAAAATCTGCTTAAAACACAGTAGGTGCTCAATGAATTTTTTTGAATGAATAACATTTTTGAATGAATAAAATGAAGTTTCTGTAGCAATGCCCGTAATCAGATTGGGCCACTTTCTAGAGCAGTTTACTTTTATATGGTTCTCATAGGCATGGAAATATTTCTTAAACTACTTTCAAATGGAAATGGCTCCAAGTATGCATGGTACTGCTATAGAATATAAATCAGAATTAGCTTCTGGTTCCCTTGAATAATGTTTGAGGAATCACAAAATAAATATAATAATCATATAAATAATAATTTTATTCCAAGAGCAATTGTAAAAGTTAACACTGTTTCCATAATTTCATTTGTGAAAAGGTGTCCAGCTTTGTTGAACTGGAACTTCTAGATTCCTATACACTTGTTGCAGCTTTACAGTACAGCGTCTTCAAAATCCAGAGAAGTTAATGCATTTATTATCTTTTGAAAATCAAAGAATGATTGTGCTTTTGCAATGTTATTTAATACATGTGGTAGAGGAGCCTCAACCTTTCCGTTTCAGACAGAAGCTGTCCCAATCAGTTGAGTTCATACTGACATCTTGAGGCCACATTTCGGCACTACATGAAGGCTCTTGTGCATTTCATAGATTGTGAGTCACTTGCACCTCCAACACTCTAAAAGGGGTGAAACATCTGAAACATTTAAAAATATCCAAAAGAATTTCTTGAGGTTTGTCTTGATTTTTTTTTTTTGCTGGAAATGTTTAAGCTCAACTGTCTGGCTTCATCGTGTTTTATGAATAATGACTTTTGTGCCTGTTATAATTATCTTTTAAATAGCATAATTAAGTTGCAGTAAAATTTGGCACTAAAAATATCAACCTGTTAAATGTATACAGACTATACATTTCAAGTATTGCAACTGTGTCTTGGTACTTTTAAATTTTTCCAGTAAACTAAGCCCCCTTTAAATACCCAACAGGCACAGCTGTGCAATTCCACAAGGAAACTTGGATATGCAGACAAGAAAGTGTCCATCTGTGCTTTATGCTCCCTCCTCCCAGACTCAGCCCTCTTGTCTAGGAAGTGGTTCCTCTGAAGGTTTACAGGGCTTTGTCGGTGAGTCAAGCCACCTCAGAAGCTAAAAGCATAATGGAGGATAATGTCTAAGAAACTAGAAGGTATTTTGCTCATTTGCCCTCAATTTCCATGTCAGTAAAATGAGGAGAATAATTTAAGGTAACTCGGCTGATGAACTTGATGAACTTCACTCAGTGCATTTCGGTGGTGTGTTTCCTGGACTTGACTAAAGGGACATAGCCTACTTCCGTAACTCTCGGTGATTAAATAATCCCGGTAACGAGGGCATTCTTTTTATAGAAACGGCAAAGTTTTTTGTTACATGAAGGTGATGACAATAGATGTCTCAAAGGGGAAAGTTGGTAGATTTTTCTCTCAGAAGTCACAGTAGGAGTGGCCACTGTCAGTAGGCACAGGGTTTCTCTCCTCTTGTTCTTACACATATGCCCAGAGATCAGACATGATGGGGGCGCCTCCTACACTTCATACCCCCAACACTCCACCCATGTTTTCTTCTGTTAAAAACTCATCAACTCAATCTGTTGATGATAGCAGTTTGGCAAGTTCAGGTATCTGTCTACCAGCTTGGGAGAAAAAGGAAAATATGTTAGGACTAGGATTGTCTGCTTCTCATTATTGTACTCTAGGCTGCTTCTGTAAACCTAAACCCTCATGATGTCTCCTCTCCTGAGCAACGTAATCTGCCATGATCACTATTACTTACATGAATACCAAGTGCAATTTGGTGATAGAAGTTATCCAACCTGAAAACCCTCTGTTTCTTCAAGTTGATTCACCTACGGTTCCTTTCATTCCTTCACACATACCCACCCAGCACCCCTCACCAATACCATATATCCAAGAGATCTTCAAAAAGTTTATGGAATCTGCATACTATGCAGGAACTATGCATGGATTTCAAAAATTTTGCACCAAACTAAATTTGTGTTTTAATTCTATTTTCCATGAATTTTTGAATTCCCCTCTGTGTGTGTGTGTGTGTGTGTGTGTGAAGAATACGTATCTAGTTCTTATTCTTCTTTATAAAGGCATCCAAATCATTCCATGATCGCCTTCCCTGGTGCCGCTGGCTCAGTTAAGGTGTTTTTGTTTTTTTTTTTTCATCTAGACAACCGTAATCATCTTCATGACTCCAAAATGCACCCCCTGCACATGTGCCTTCCACACCACAGTTAGAGTGACCTGGCTAAGGATGCTATTCCTTATCTTAAATAGACCTAAATTTAAGCTGCAACCTGTCACTTACTAATTAGCCGGCCTTGGACAATTATTTACCCTACTCCCACATCAGTAAATTGCTGTGCTCCCCTCAGAAAAATGAAAATAGTAATTACACTTAGCTCATGGGTGTGCTTGTGATGAATAAATATATCAGAATCACAATTGGAAACAGTACACTAAAATGGGATAATTGAAGATTATTTAATAGACATTTACAAAAGGTAGGCAAGTACCCCAATGCTGGAAAAGCAAGGCAGTCATTATCATGTTGGTCTCAAAAAGGCAAAGGAGAGAGTAGACACCTGAACCCAGAGAAAGTAGCTGTAGATGTGGGAGCTGACTGCTGACAGGTGATTCCAGGAAGAATGTAGCTGGTCCTTAGTGACTCGGCATTGGTAAGGCTGAGGGATTACACACCCTAAGTTCCCACTTTCCTTTCCTTTCCATTCTACTGCCAGTGATTCCTATTCGCCAAACCAAACTGAAAGAAAAAGGGCAGGGCAGCCCATCAGTGCAGTCCCTCACGTTCAGTGTGCAGGTGCAGGAGAGAACAGTGACAGGTAGAACTGCAGGGACCTGCAGACACTATCTAGGACACAATGCAAATGAAGAACTGGACACTTGTTTTTTGTTATATGACAGTTCTTTGCCTGCAGTATTAACAAAGATAATGGAAGTAAACTAAAAACCATCGTTTCTTTTTTTTATTTAATAAATGTAAATTTGCAAAGTGCAACTTTTGCATTGTTGTGGCTTTTTCTCCCATAACCTCCCTCCCACCCGCAGTCATCCCATCTCCCACTCCCTCTCCCTTCCCATTCTTCATCAAGATGCATTTTCAATTATCTTTATATACAGAAGATCAATTTAGTATATACTAAGCAAGGATTTCAACAGGCTGCCCTCACAAAACCACACAAGGTATAGAGTACTGTTCGACTAGTAGTTTTATCGTTAACTCTCATAGTAAAACACATTAAGGACAGAGATCCTGCGTGGGGAGCATGTACACAGTGACTCCTGTTGTTGATTTACCAATTGACACTCTTATTTATGACATCAGTAATCACCTGAGGCTCTTGCCATGAGCTGTCGAGGCTATGGAAGCCCCTTGAGTTCACCAACTCTGAATTTATTTAGTCAAGGCCATATCACAGTGGAGGTTCCTTCCTCCCTTCAGAGAAAGGTGCCTCCTTCTTTGGTGGCCCATTCTTTCTGCTGGGATCTTGTTCACCGAGATCTTTCATTCAGGTCATTTTTGCCACAGTGTCTTGGCTTTCCATGACTGTGAGACTCTCAAGGGACTTTTAGCCAGATCCGAATGCCCCAAGAGTTGATTCTGAGGCCAGAGTGCTGTTTAGGGCCTCTGCTATACTATGAGTCTGCTGTGTGTCCTGCTTCCCCCGCAGGATCATTCTCTCCCTTTTAATTCTATCCTTCATTATTTGCAGACACTGGTCTTATTTGTGAAATCTCTTCGACACTTACCCTATCTTTTTGATCAATTATGTACTTAAACTTATCACTTTAACAAGTGAGATGGCATTGGTACATGCCTCCTTGATAAGACTGAATTGGAATCCCCTGGCACATTTCCAGCTCTACCATTGGAGGTAAGTCAGAGTGAGCATGTGCCGACCTGTATATCTCCTCCCTCTCTTATTCCCACTCATATATTTAAAAGAGATCACTTTTCTGTTAATATTAAACACCTAAGAATAATTGTATATTAATTACAGAGTTCAACCAATGGTATTAAGTAGAATAAAACAACAACAACAAAATACTAAAAGGAATAAAATAGTAAGTTGTTCCTCAACAGTCAAGACAAGGGCTGATCAAGTCATTGTTTCTCATAGTGTCCATTTCACTCCAACAGGTTTCCTTTTAGGTGCTCGGTTAGTTGTCATCAATTAGGGAGAACATATGATATTTGTCCCTTTTGGACTGGCTTATTTCACTCAGCATGATATTTTCCAGATTCCTCCATTTTGTTGCAAATGACCGGATTTCATTAAAACCATTGTTTTCTATTAAGCTATGGAACCAGTGGACATGAGGAAGTCGTGCTGAATGAATTTACAAGAAGAATGAGCCTCTGTCAGCAGAACCAGATCGCAGGTTACCATGGGGCCAATGCAGGAAGAGGCTGCAGGCCACAGGAACAGGGAGAGGACAACTGAGACTGTAACATCAACATGAGCCGAGGAGTCCAGCTCCAAGCCCAAATTCTGTGTGTGATGCTCAGGCATGACCACTGGCAATTTCAAGATTTTGCCTGGCAGGCCCCACAGAGGGAAGTTGCCCTCGTCACAGAGGAGGCGTGGCCATGGTGCATAGCCAATGCCCTGCAGTCTCCGGCAGGAGCTGCCTCAGCCCCCAACTCCCACTCAGCCCCACCAGACCAGCCATGCTCATTCTCCTATCTCATTTCTAGCCTAAGTGCCCTTGATAGAAGACTGTAATGGAGTCACAGGACTCCACCAAGCCCTCCTCATTGTGGGAGAGGGACCTTGATTAAGATGTGTTTCTCCACTCCGACAGGCACTTTTCCACTCCTAGCTCCTACTCTTCCTCACACTAATCTGTTAGATCCATCAAAATACTTATATTTACAGTAGAATCACTGACTATTAAAAATCAGCTGGAAATTATGAGGCAGCACTTCTGAAACAAATATTATATTCAATGAGAATATAAGGTTATATTGGTAAGTTTATAGTTATAATTTATTATCTTATATATTTTCATGGGTTGTTAGGTGATTGAATTTTAAAATAGTTTTTGGCCTCCATACTATTCCAGTAGATAATTATTGTATTTCTAGTTATACTTTTATTTAAAATCCCATTGATTCTATGGTTACAAATGCTAATGTAATTCTATTATTATCAATTGACTTACCTATTACAGAGGCATCAAACCCAATAGTACTGTAAGGGGATAAATGCAATATATAATCTTTCCTTCTAAGTCCAGCACTGTGGTATGCCTGAAAATTAATAATGGTAGAAGGATAAACCTGAGAAGTTCAGTTACCAAGAAAAATAGGAGCATATAAATTGTAATTTGCCTCTTAAAAAGAGAAGAAAAATATTAAAATGAGGGTGGGAAATAAAGAGAAAGGGAGAGGAAGAGGGAGAGAAGGAAGGAGAGGGAAGAGGAAAAGTTAGTTTTTCTTTTCTATGGGAGCAACTGTTAACAGCTTCTTTATTTATAACTTCACATGGTTATGACCAACTCAGAGCTTTCTACATCCCTAACATTTTATCTGGGTCATGGCATTATCTAGTTCACTTGAATGACCTTGTCTGATGAATTTATTTAGATATAGCATAACATAACTATAAAGCCTATAAAGCTTTTAATAATATGTACAACCATGGCTTCACGTAGGCTTTAAAAGTCAACATTCAAGAGCTCTTGAGTTTCTAAAATAGCTGGATCTTTGAATTCCAGACATAATTCCAAGTGCTGGTGACATGATCCCAGGGGGAAAAAACTTCAACATCTTTTGAGATTCTGTCTGATCTTCCTTGAAAGAGAACGTGTCCTCTGGTTGAACCATTTCACGGAGGATGTTTAGGCCCTAAGGAATGCTCCGTGCTCTTGCCTCTCTTTCTGCCCCTGCCAGAATGCCCTGCTAATAGAGGATAACCAGGAGGGATAACTTAAAGTCAAGAATATTCCTTAGTCAATAAGTGATCGCATATTCTCTTAGGAGTTTCTTTGTATGAACTCCACTTCCTTGACACTGGGGAGGTAATGCCATCCAGAGACTGCTCTGACCCAGCACTGTCTTACTTGAGAAGTCCTACAGCATCTTACTTAGACCAGGTCTGAGAGCAAGCTCACCTTTAACTATCACTCTCAAGTCAGCAGAAGGGAAGGGAAAGGAATGTGTCCTGCCTCCATCATCTACTTTTTAGAATCATTTAGGCACAAGAGTCATTGCTAAAGGGAGCTTGCTTCACAAGAATACGCTGAGACAAAGCGAAATGGTAATAAGAGCAAATATTTGCCTGGCCTTGTCTACACTCTCTTTTCTGGGATACCTGTAATATCATCTCTCTTTGCCTCATTTTGCCCCCACTTCAATATATATTTGCCTAAGAGTTTTCCAGACAGAATCTTCTAATCATATATTTGAGGAATATTTCCATAATCTATAGCTTCAAATAAGTCCTTTCTCTTATCAGTGTCATCATAGGCTTTGTAAGATAAAAGAGCTCAGAATCTAAGGTCTGAAGAATTGATTTCAAGTTATAATTTTCTCCCAGGAAAAAAAAAAATCCAGACATACAGTTTTTCTATACTTACTTCACTGAGTAGTCTAGAGCATGAAACGAAATGGCTGTGAAACTGAATTTTACTATAATATTAGGATTACAGCATTTAAGGGTAAATCTATGATCCAGCCATTTTGCACCCAGGAATTTCCCCTAAGAAAATGACCAGAAAAGTGAAAAACATGCAAGAGAATCGTGGAAGCATTAATGATGAGTGGGAAATCGGAGACAACATACACGTCTGCTATTGCGTTAAGAAACTGTGCTCAATGTTCATTCTTTTCCAAACAAAATTCTAGTTGCTCCAATAATTATGTAAAGGAAATTTCTTTCTCCTAATAAATTTCATTGGCAAATTTATAAAAATATCAAGTGGCCACAATGTGTGGATCTATTTCAAGACTCTATATTCTGTCCCATAAATCTTTTTGTCTATCCTTAGGCCAATACACACTGTCTTAATTACTGTTGGTGTAGACCTGGTCTTGAAATCTGGTAATGCAAGAATCTCAACCTTGTTGTGCTTTGACATCGTCTTCATTATTCTCTGTATTTCTACAAAAATTTAGGCTCAACTTGTGTGGTGGAATGAGGAGGCCATGCCAAGATGGCCACTTGCAAGTGAGCGTCAGTTACTCAGGAGTGGCTTCGGAAACCCCCTGGGAAGCCCCCTGGCAACGGAGCCTGCCTGGCAACAGGCTGTGATTGGTTAGGGCATAAACCGCCCCTTGACCGGATTGGCTGCCTTGGCTATTTAAGCTGCTATATCAACTGAATTAAATATGTCTGCGGGCTGCTTGCCTCTGGCCCACTTTCACCCAACTCCCAGGATATGTGTGCTGACTCCGTGCCTCTTGCCCCCACCATGCTCCTCCTCTCAGAACGAATCCACAGCAACAAACTTGTAAACTTTCATGAAAAAGGCTGTTGTATTTTGTTTTGATCGCATTGGATCTGCAGGTCACTTAGAAAAGAAAAGGCCTTTTTTTTTCTTTATTTTTTAATTTTTTAAAGTTTTTGTTAATAAAAAATAATAGATTTCATGTATTTCATAGTTACAATTCTAAGAAGATAACCATACTGCTCTCCTTCCCTTCCTACTCCTATTCTTCCCTCAATTCATCCTCCTTCCTTCCTTTCTTTTTAATTTTTGTGAAAACACAATTTCAATCCACTAAATAATCATAGACTTAATACACCGCTAACCATAACTCAACAAGCAAAAAGTATAAAGACCACAGCTCCACAGGAGTATAAACAGGGCTAAAAAAACACTCATATCACAAGATGTCCATTTTATTCCTATACATTTTTTGGTATTCTATATTAACTACTACATATCAGAGAGAACATATGATATTTGTCTTTATGGACTGGTTCATTTCACTATGTGTAATGGTTTCCAGTTGCATCCATTTTGTTGCAAAGGACAGGATTTCATTCTTTTACAGCTGAGTAGTATTCCATAGTGTATATATATCAAAATTTCTGTATCCAGTCATCAGTTGATAGATATATGGATTGATTCCATATCATAGCTGTTGTGAATTGATCTGCAATAAACATGGGGGTACAGATAACTCTTTCATATACTGATTTTGTTTCCTTTGGGTAAATTCCCAGGAGTGGGATTGCTGGTCATTGGTATATCTATTTTCAGCTTTCTGAGGTATCTCTATATTGTCTTCCACAATGGCTGTACTAGTTTACATTCCCACCAACAAGGGATTAATATATATCTTCCCCACATCCCCATCAGCATTTATTGTTTATTGATTTCTGTATGAGAGCCATTCAAACTGGAGTGAAGTGAAACCTCAGTGTGGTTTTGATTTGCATTTCCTTTATGGCTAGTGATCCTGACATTTTTTTTTTTTTTATGTATCTGTTGGTCATTTGAATTTCTTCTTTTGGAAAATGCCTGTTCAAGTCCTTTGCCCATGTCTTGACTGGGTTGTTTGTTTTGTTGTTGTTGAATTGCTTGAGCTCTTTATAGATTCTAGACATTATTCCTTTATCAGTTTCATAATTTTTTAAATATTTTCTCCCATTCTGTAGGTTGCCTTTTCACTTTGCTGTTTCTTTTGCAGTGCAGAAGCTTCTCGGCTTGACATAATCCCATTTGTCTGTTTTGGCTTTGATTGCTTGTGTGTCTGGGGTCTTCTCCAGGAAGTTTTTGCCTATGCCAATTTCTTGCAGAATTTCCCCAATGTTCTCCTCTAGTAACTTGATGGTATCAGATCATAGATTCAGATGCTTGATACATTTTGAGTTGATTTTTGTATAAGGTATAAAGTAGGGGTCTTGTTTCAGGCTTTTGCACATAGAGATCTAATTTTCTTTTTTTAATGATTTATTTATTTTAAAGTCAGAGTTACACAGAGAGAGGTGAGGGAAGGAGGGAGGGAAGGAGGGAAGGAGGGAGGGAGGGAGGGAAGGAGGGAGGGAGGGAGGGAGAGAGAGAGAGAGAAATCTTCCATTCTCTGGTTCACTCCTCAATTGGCTAAAATGGCTTGAGCTGCACTCATTCGAAGCCAGGAGCCAGGAGCTTCCTCCGGGTCTCCCATGCGGGTGAGGAGCCCAAGGGCTTGGGACATCTTCTGCTGCTTTCCCATGCAACAGCAGAGCTGGATTAGAAGTGGAACATCCGGGTCTTGAACCTGCACCTATATGGGAATGCCAGCACTGCAGGGAGTGGCTTTACCCACTACACCACATCGCCAGCCCCAAGATCCAATTTTCCCAGCACCACTTGTTGAAGAGACTGTTCTCTCTCCAGGGATTGATTTTAGCTACTTTGTCAAAGCATAGTTGGTTGTAGATGCATGCATTAATTTCTGGAGTTTCTATTCTGTTCCATTGGTCTACATGTCTATTATTGTGCTGCTACTGAGGAGATTTGATTATAACTACCCTGTAGCATGTCTCGAAATCTGGTATTGTGATGCCTCCAACTTTGTTTTTCTTGTATAAGATTGCTTTAGCTATGCAGGGTCTCTTGTGTTTCCCTATGAATTTTAGTATTGTTTTTTCTAATCTGAAAAGAATGTCATTGGTATTTTCATTGGGATCACATTGAATGTGTACCTTGTTTTAAGTAATATAGATATCTTGATGATATTAATTTTTTCTATCCATGACCATGTAAGATATTTCCATTTTTTGTGTCTTCTACTTCTTTCTTTAATATTATGAGATTTTCATCACAGAGATTTTTGACATTCTTAGTTAAATTTATTCCAAGTTATTTAATTGTTTTTGTAGCTGTTGTGAATGGGATTGATTTTAGAAATTCTTTCTCAGCCTTGTCATTGTCTGTGAAGGCTACTGATTTTTGTTAATTTTATATCCTACCACTCTACCGAAGTCTTTTATGAGTTTATGAATTCCAATAGTCTCTTAGTGGAGTCTTTTGGATCCCCTATAGATAGAATCATGTCATCTGCAAATAGGGATAATTTGACTTCCTCCTTTCCCATTTGTATCCCTTTGATTTCTTTTTCTTACCTAATGGCTCTGACTAAAATTCCCAGGACTATATTGAATAGTAATCATGAGAGTGGACATCTTTGATTCCAGATCTTAGTGGAAATGCTTCCAAATTTTCTTCATACAATATGATGCTGGTTGTGGATTTATCATATATTGCCTTGATTGTGTTGAAGAATAGTCCTTGTATATCCAATTTGCTTAAGGTTTTTATCATGAAAGAATATTGTGTTTTATCAAATTCTTCCTCCACATATATTGAGGTAATCATATGGTTTTTATTTAAGACTTATTTTATTTATTTGAAAGACAAACTTATAGAGAGAGGTAGAGCGAAAGTGAGAGGTCTTCTACCAACTGGTTCACTCCCCAAATGGCTGCAACAGCCAGAGCTAAGCTGATCCAAAATCAGAAGCCAGGAGCTTCTTCCAGGTCTCCCATGTGGGTGCAGGGGCCCAAGGACTTGGGCCATCTTCCACTGCTTTCCCAGTCCATAGCAGAGAGCTGGATTGGAAGTGGAGCAGCTGGGATTTGAACCAGCACCCATATGGGATGCTGGCACTGCAGGCTGAGGCTTTAACCCACTGTGCCACAGCACTGGCCCCAATCAAATGGTTTTTATTCTTCTATTTATTAATGTGGTATATCATATTTATTTGCATATGTTGAAAACCCCCCCTTGCATACCAGTGATAAATCCATTTGGTCCAGGTGAATGATGTTTCTGATGTGTTATTGGATTCGATTAGGTAGTATTTCTTTGAGGTTTTTGCATCTATGTTCATCAGACATATTGCTAGAGACTTCTCTTTATTGTATCTTTTTATAGTTTTGGAATTAAGGTGATTCTGGCCTCATAGAAGAAGTTTGGGAGGATACCCTCCCTTTAAAGTGTTCTGAATAGTTTGAGAAGAATTTGAAATGGTTCTTCTTTAAAAGTTTGGTAGAATTCAGTGGTGAAGCCATCCATTCCTGGGCTTTTCTTTGTTGTGGGAGATCTTTGTTACTGATTCTATCTCCATCTTGGTTATTAATCTATCTATGGCTTCTATGTGTTCATGACTCAATTATGGTATATTGTATGTGTCCTAAAACCTACAATTTCTTCTTGATTTTCGAACTTGGTGACGTACAGCTGTTTTCAGTAATTCCTGATGATTTTGTTTCTGTGTTATCTGTTGTAACATTTCCTTTTTCATTCCTGATTTTATTAATTTGAGTGTTCTTTCCCATCCTTTATTTTGGTTAGTTGGGTCATTGGTGTATCAGTTTTGTTTATTTTATTTTTTTTTTTTTCAAAAAACCAGCTCTTCATTTCACTGATCTTTTGTATCATTTTTTTCTCTTTCAATTTTGCTTATTTCTTCTCTAGTTTAATTTTTTCTTTCCTCCTACTAATTTTAGGTTTGTTTTTTTCTTGTGTGTCTAGTTCCTTGAAATGAATTGTTAGATCATTTATTTGATGCCTTTTTAATTTCTTGATATAGGCACTATATCAACTTTCCTTTTAACATAGCATTTGCTATATCCCGTAAGTTTTTGCTGTGTTATGTTGTCATCTTCATTCATTTCTAGGAGTGTTTTATTTCCCTTTTGTTTTCTTCTATTACCCACTGTTTGTTCAGGAGTATGTTGCTCTGTCTCCATGTAATTTCAGATTTTCTAGAGTTTCCTAAGCTGCTAATTTCCAGCTTCATTCCATTTGCTCAGAAAAGATACATGGTATTATTTCAGCTTTGCTGAATTTTTTGAGACTTCTTTATGTCCTGGCATATTGTTCATGCTAGAGAATGTTTCATGCACTGATGAAAATAATGTGTATTCTGCAGCTGTGTGGTGAAATTTTCTGCAGACATCAGTTAGATCCATTTGGTCCATATGTAGATTAGCTCTGTTGTCTCTTTGTTGAGCTTTTGTCTAGTTGATCTGTCTATTGACGGAAGTGGGGTATTGAAGTCCTCCACTTATTATTGTATTGGAGCCCATGTCTACCTTAAGATCCATTCAAATATGTTTTAATTAACCAGGCACCCTTGACATTGGATGCACATACATTTCCTATAGTCACATTTCCTGTAGAATTGATCCCTTAATCATTACATAATGCCCTTCCTTGTGTCTTTTGACTGTTTTTTTGTGTGAAAATCTATTTTGTCTGATATTAGGATGGTACTCCTTCAAGTTTTCCCTTTACATTAACATGGTTGTTGTTATTAAGTAGTGACTTGGTCCTGACATTTTTCTTTCTTTTTTTTTTTTTTTTTTTTTTTTTTTTTTTGACAGGCAGAGTGGATAGTGAGAGAGAGAGACAGAGAGAAAGGTCTTCCTTTTTGCCATTGGTTCACCCTCCAATGGCCGCTGCGGCCAGCTTATCTCGCTGATCTGAAGCCAGGAGCCAGGTGCTTCTCCTGGTCTCTCATGCGGGTGCAGGGCCCAAGGACTTGGGCCATCCTCCACTGCCTTCCTGGGCCATAGCAGAGAGCTGGCCTGGAAGAGGGGCAACTGGGATAGAATCCGGCGCCCCAACCGGGACTAGAACCCGGTGTGCCAGCGCTGCAAGGCGGAGGATTAGCCTGTTAAGCCACAGCGCCGGCGGTCCTGACATTTTTCCATAAATATCCCTATTGTTTGTTTTGGATTTCCTTTGTGCTTTTACTAGGAGATTTTCTACCTTCACATTCTTTTATGATGATGACTATCTTTCTCTGTTTCTGTGTGTAGCACATCCTTAAGTATCATTTGCAAGGCTGGATGAGTGGTGACAAATTCTTTTAGTTTTTGTTTGTTCTGGAAGTTCTTTATTTCAACTTCATTTATAAATGACAACTTTGCTCAGTATGATATTCTGGATTGACAGTTTTTTCTTTTAGGATTTGGTCTATGTCTCTCCATTCTCTCCTAGCCTATAATGTTAGAATCTTTTAAAGTTCTGGGATTCACCAAAAGTGTGTGAAAAGGGAAAACACAATCAGTGATTTGTCAAAAAATCTCTTATTACACTATGAGAAGCAAACCAGCCCCTATGGAAGTCTCTACCCAAGACTAGGCTGGAATATATCAAGCAAGGCTTCTACTCAAGTAGAATATCCTGAAGAAGTTGTATCTTTAAGGGGAAATGTTTCCTTTCCTTCCTTCTGCTCCATGGCCTTCAGCATGTGAGTGATAATGTAGAATCCGTAAGGGATGTCATCTCAACACCACATCCCTTTCTGCAACACTATGCTAATGGCTAGTTCTATAGACAGTCCCCTTTCCTTTTATTACAATGTATTAGTTTCCTATTGCTGCTTTAACAAATTATTACAGACTCGGTAGCTTAAAACTACACAAATGTATTATTCTGATATGGATGTCATATAATCCATTTGAGTCTTGTTGATCTGAAGTCAAAGTGTCAGCAGGGCTGTGTTACCTCTGGAGGTCCTAGAGAAAAATTCTCTTCCCTGGCCTTTGGCAACTTCCACATCTACATTCCTTGGCTCATGCCTCTTGTTCCATCTTCAAAGTTGGGAGGTGAACATCATAAATCTCCAAACCTGACTCTCCTGTTTGCCCCTTTCACTTGTAATGACCCTTGTGAATGTATCGTGTCCACCTGAATAAGAGAATAACCTCCCTATCGCAGGGTTTGTTGATTAGCAACCTTGCCAAATGTCATGTTAATAGGTTTTTAAGGTTAGAAATGAACATCTTTAGGGAGCTGTGATTTTGCTAACTATATACAATATCACTCCAGTAGCTGATAATCCGGAATTTTTTTCCCTATGATTAAAAATCTCTGGTTACGGGGCTGACACTCTGGCACAGCGGGTTAAAGCCCTGGAATAGTATCTCCTAGGTAGTGAAGGCTAAATAAATAATATAATTAAAATCTTGGCTGAAGCTGAGTGTTTGGTACAGTGGTTAAGACACCATTTTGTATGTCTGCTTTTCATATCGGACTTCATGAGCTTGAATCCCAGCTCCAGGTCCTGACTATAACTTCCTACTAACGCAGATCCTTGGAGGTAGCAGGTGATGGCCCAAGTAGTTGAGTCCCTGCCACCTATGTGGAAGACTTGGATTGAATTACTGGTTCCAAGGCATTTGAGGGATGAACTAACAACAGATAGGAGATATCTCGCTGTCTCTCTCACTCTTGATCATGTACATGTGATCTCTCACTCATAAAATAAAATTTAAAAAGAATCTTGGCTCAAATTAAAAACTCAGCAAAACATAACTGGTTTTTTGCAATTAATTTTTTAAAATTTATTTAATAAATATAAATTTCCAAAGCACAGCTTTTGGTTATAGGGGCTTTTCCCCTAATAACCTCCCTCCCACCTGCAACCATCCCATTTCCCACTCCTTTCCCACTCCCTCTCCCATCCCATTCTTCATCAAGATTCATTTTCAATTATCTTTATATACAGAAGATCAACTTGGTAAATACTAAGTAAAGATTTCAACAGTTTGCACACACACAGATACACAAAGTGTAAAGTACTGTTTGAGTATAGTTTTACCATTAATTCTCATAGAACAACATATTAAGGACAGAGATCCTACATGGGGAGTAGGTACAAGTGACTTCTGTTATGGATTTAACAATTGACACTTATTTATGATGTCAATAATCACCCAAGGCTCTTGTCATGAGCTGCCAAGGCTATGGAAGCCTCTTGAGTTCACAAACACTGATGTTATTAAGAAAAGGCCATAGTCAAAATGGAAGTTCTCTCCTCCCTTCAGAGAAAGGTACCTCCTTCTTTGATGCCCCGTTCCTTCCACTGGGATCTCACTCACAGAGATCTTTTATTTAGGTCATTTTTTTTTTTTTTTTTTTTTTTTTTTTTTTTTTTTGCTACAGTGTCTTGGTTTTCCATGCCTGCAAAACTCTCATAGGTTTTTTAGCCAGATCCGAATGCCTAAGGGCTGATTCTGAAGCCAGAGTGCTGTTTAGGACATTTGCAATTCTGTGAGTCCGCTGTGTATCCCGCTTCCCATGTTGGATCATTCTCTCCCTTTTAATTCTATCAGTTAGTATTAGCAGACACTAGTCTTGTTTATGTGATCCCTTTGACTCTTAGACCTATCATTATGATCAATTATGAACTGAAACTGATCACTTTGACTAGTAAGATGAAATTGGTACATACCACCTTGATGAGATTGAATTGGAATCCCCTGGCACATTTCTAGCTTTACCATTAGGGGTAAGTCCAAGTGAGCATGTGCTGAACTGTACCTCTCCTCCCTCTCTTATTCCCACTCTTATATTAACAGGGATCACTTTTAGTTAAATTTAAACACCTAAGAATAATTGTGTATTAATTAAAGAGTTCAACCAATGGTACTAAGTAGAACAAAAAAAATACTAAAAGGAATAAAATAGTAAGTTGTTCCTCGACAGTCAGGACAAGGGCTGATCAAGTCATTGTTTCCCATAGGGTCCATTTCACTTCAACAGGTTTCCTTTTTGGTGCTCAGTGAGTTCACTGATCAGGTAGAACATATGGTATTTGTCCCTTTGGGACTGACTTATTTCACTCAGCATGATGTTTTCCAGATTCCTCCATTTTGTTGCAAATGACCGGATTTTATTGTTTTTTACTGCTGTATAGTATTCTATAGAGTACATATCCCATAATTACTTTATCCAGTCTACTGTTGATGGGCATTTAGGTTGATTCCATGTCTTAGCTATTGTGAATTGAGCTGCAATAAACATTGAGGTGCAGACAGCTCTTTTACTTGCCAATTTAATTTCCTTTGGGTAAATTCCAAGGAGTGGGATGGCTGGGTCATGTGGTAGGGCTATATTCAGGTTTCTGAGGTATCTCCAAACTCTCTTCCATAGTGGCTTAACCAGTTTGCATTCCCACCAACAGTGGATTAGTGTGCCTTTTTCCCCACATCCTCTCCAGCTTCTGTTGTTGGTAGATTTCTGTATGTGAGCCATTCTCACCGGGGTGAGGTGAAACCTCATGGTGGTTTTGATTTGCATTTCCCCAATTGCTAGTGATCCTGAGCATTTTTTTAATGTGTCTGTTGGCCATTTGGATTTCCTCTTTTGAAAAATGTCTATTGAGGTCCTTGGCCCATCTCTTAAGTGGGTTGTTTGTTTTGTTGTTGTGGAGTTTCTTGATCTCTTTGTAGATTCTGGTTATTAATCCTTTATCTGTTGCATCATTTGCAAGTATTTTCTCCTATTCTGTTGGTTGTCTCTTCACTTTCCTGACTATTTCTTTTGCAGTACAGATACTTCTCAATTTGATGTAATCTCAATTGTTAATTTTGGCTTTGACTGCCTGTGCCTCCGGGGTCTTTTCCAGGAAGTCTTTGTTGGTGCCAATATCTTGCAGGGTTTCTCCAGTGTTCTCTAATAATTTGATGGTGTCGGGTCGTAGATTTAGGTCTTTAATCCATGTTGAGTGGATTTTTGTATAAGGTGTAAGGTAGGGGTCTTGCTTCATGCTTCTGAACATGGAAATCCAGTTTTCCCAGCACCATTTGTTGAATAGATTGTCTTTGCTCCAGGGATTGGTTTTAGATCCTTGATCAAATGTAAGTTGACTGTAGATGTTTGTATTGATTTCCGGTGTTTCTATTCTGTTCCATTGGTCTATCCGTTTCTGTACCTGTACCATGCTGTTTTGATAACAACTGCCCTGTAGTATGTCCTGAAATCTGGTGTTGTGATGCCTCCGGCTTTGTTTTTGTTGTACAAGATTGCTTTAACTATTCGAAGTCTCCTCTGCCTCCATATGAATTTCAACATCATTTTTTCTAGATCTGAGAAGAATTTCTTTGGCATTTTGATTGGTATCGCATTGAATCTATAAATTGCTTTTGGGAGAATTGACATTTTGCTTATATTGATTCTTCCAATCCATGAGCATGGAAGATTTCTCCATTTTTTGGTATCCTCTTCTATTTCTTTCTTTAAGGTTTTATAATTCTCATCGTAGAGATCTTTAACGTCCTTGGGTAAGTTTATTCCAAGGTAGTTGATTGTTTTTGTGGCTATTGTGAATGGGATTGATCTTAGCAGTTCTTTCTCAGCCGTGGCATTGCCTGTGTATACAAAGGCTGTTGATTTTTGTGCATTGATTTTATATCCTACTACTTTGCCAAACTCTTCTATGAGTTCCAATAGTCTCTTAGTAGAGTTCTTTGGGTCCCCTAAATAAAGAATCATATCATCTGCAAAGATGGATAGTTTGAGTTCTTCCTTCCCTTTTTGTATCCCTTTAATTTCTTTTATTGCCTAATGTTTCTGGCTAAAACTTCCAGAACTATATTGAATAGCAGTGGTGAGAGTGTGCATCCCTGTCTGGTACCGGATCTTGGTGGAAATGCTTCCAACTTTTCCCCATTCAATAGGATGCTGGTCATGGGTTTTTCCATGAATTGCTTTGATTCTATTGAAAAATGTTACTTCTATACCCAATTTGCTTAGAGTTTTCATCATGAAAGGGTGTTGTATTTTATCAAATGCTTTCTCTGCATCTATTGAGATAATCATATGGTTTTTCTTCTGCTGTTTGTTAATGTGGTGTATCACATTGATTTGCAAATGCTGAACCATCCCTGCATATCAGGGATAAATCCCACTTGGTCTGGGTGGATGATCTTTCTGATGTGTTGTTGCATTCTATTGACCAGGATTTTATTGAGGAATTTTGCATCTATGTTCATCAGGGAAATTGGTCTGCAGCTGGGGTCCCGAGCCATGGGAGCCTGTGCCCTCCACATAGGTCCACCATGTCCCACTAATTCCAGAAGAGTTTCCTCTGCAGTTTTTTCTCTAACTCTTCCCTGAGACTACACTATCTTCACTTTTATTGAACTATCTTTTCCTGGACTATCAGTGAGCTCCCTCCCTATTCCGTCATCTTGAAGTCTCTATAACTGTTTTTAGTACAATGTAAATTACCAGCACAAGAACCAATATATAGTTGATGGTCATAAAATTCAATCAATAACTATTAATAAGTGGTAGCTATTGTTAATCATAGTAACTATTATGTATGTAATTATTATGCATCTTATTCATCTTGATATTTCTCACAATAACATTACAGTGATTAAGTATCACGATACATATTATATATAGGTATATAAAATGAGGATACATAAAAAATTTTGAAGAAAAAATATATGAAAAGATGTGTTGACACAAAATATTTGAAATCCATGTATAGCTTTTCCATAATAAACATTTTCCATGAACTTTTTCAAGACTTCTCATGTATGTCAGCTCTCTATATATGATAGTACTTCAAAAAGTTCTTGGAAGATGGAATTAAAAGTATAAGTTTATTTGGAGCAAAAAATTTTTGAAATCTATGCATAGTGTTCTCACAACATCTACTTTCCACATAATATGAAAAATTTTTTCTTGTGCTAAAAAACTTCTTGCACCAAAATAAAATCATACTTTTAACTCAAATTCCTATGAACTTTTTGAAGTATCTTCCAATTCATTTATTTTAAAATAGTAGATAAGGCCGGTGCCAAGGCTCACTAGGCTAATCCTCCACCTGCAGTGCCGGCACTCTGGGTTCTAGTCCCAGTTGGGGCGCCAGTTCTGTCCCAGTTGTTCCTCTTCCAGTTCAGCTCTCTGCTGTGGCCCAGGAGGGCAGTGGAAGATGGCCCAAGTGCTTGGGCCCTGCATCCGCATGGGAGACCAGGAGGAAGTACCTAGTTCCTGGCTTCGGATCAGCAGAGCGCGCCGGCCGTAGCAGCCATTTGGGGGGTGAACCAACAGAAGGAAGACCTTTCTCTCTCTCTCTCTCACTGTCTAAATCTGCCTATCAAAAAAAAAATAGTAGATACAGATGACTTCTGGAGCAGACACTGTTGATATTTTCTCAGAAACTTATGTCTCTGTCTGAGTGTCCTTGTCAGGATTTGGAAGCAGGTACAGACACCAAGCAGAACAAGGCAAGAGTGTCAGAGTTAACCCCATGAGGGCTGCCATAAATCACTGATTGGGAGACTAACTTCTCCAGATCCTGGGCCCTACAAAGGGCCTAATTCTACAATATGTCCTTCATTGTCTTCCCAAGTTCCTCAATGAGATTGGCTGCCAGTTCCCCATAGTACTAACATGCTGGAAAATACATCCTTTTTTCCTTTATTTCTCATTCTCTTCTCCCTTACCAGTATTTCCTGGGTTCATTTCCCAAATAAATTCTTCACATTCAGCTTCCTAGCCTTGTCCCAACATTTGAACCACATCTACCCCACCTGGTATTGCCTCTGGCTGGTGTCATAATTATGTCTTAACAAGTATTTCCACTAGATGAGGGTTGAAGGAGGTTGAAGATGAAGAAACTCAAAGCATTGAGCTTCTTGCAGAGTTGAAGACCAGGGATTTGAAGAACCGATGAATACTAAAATTTGGCCTGATAGTTTCTTAGTCTCTTAACTTCTTGGTCTTTCTTAGCCTTAGGGGAAATGAATAATCAATTTAATTATAGTGTTGTTCTTGGGACTAATCTATTAAAAACCTCAGAAGAATCGAATGAAAACTGTTACAGTGATGAGAGTAGAGATCTGCCCCAGGAGCTTTGGGAGTGGTGTTCCTCCCAGGAGCGAGTGGAACTCTGTAGCCAGGGCCGTCACACACAGCATGGAAGGTTGTACATGTGCTGACTCCAGAGCCCACCACTTACCACATTTCTGGTATGAATGGAAACCCCTGGTGTTATACTGTGCCCCATCTGAATCTGTTCCCTGACTCCAGCTTGCAAGCCCTTTGAGGCAACAATGATGGCTCAAATAATTGGTCTCGAATGTGGGAAACCTGAATTGAGTTCCTGGCTCGCAGTTTGCAGGCATTTGGAAAGTGAACCTGCAGATGGGAGCTCGTTTACCCACTCTCTCTCCTTCTCTCTATTCTCTCTCTCCCTCTCAAATAAACATTTCTTTAAAAAAACTATGCTGATTTTATGTTTATATTTGTGTTTTAAAGCATCAGTGACTATATGCTGGCATACTTTGGTACTGACTCAACATAAGTGTGTCTAACAGAATGATAGCAAGGCAGAATTCTCATTGCTGTATCTCCTGATACTAATATCCACAGTAAGAGGCCCTTTAAAATCTTAATGTAGGCTTCCTGTCATCTAACTCAGTCCTGAGGTCGTGCCACTCTGTCCTTGCAACCACATCTGCTAGACACAATCAAATATAAGAAAATGTCAATATGGTACTTGAGATTGAATGTAAATGAGAATCACCGGGTGTATCTTACCATAGGAAATGAGAGGTGGCCATCTCTGTTCTGTGAAGCTGGCTAGGAAAGAGGATCACATTTCCACAATAATTGTTGCTGAATGTCTGAATTCCGCACAGTTGTGAACCTGTCAGTCCTAATTCACCTTCTCAAGTGAACCTGGGTAACTAGAAATGATACCTTAGGACGTGATTTAGTCTATACCCAGTTGTGTCCTTGAGACAAAGCTTCATTTTGTCTTCTTTCTATATTTTAATTGCTAACTCTCCCCCATTGCCTTCTCCTCTCACCCAGGGCCAAGCAATCCTGTGTTTGAATCACATGAGTTATGTTTTTCTACTTCTTTGTGAATAGGGAAATAAGGAATAAGAAAGTATCCATCTATAGTTCACAATGATTTTTGCTGTGCCTGAAAAGGTTTAGATCCTTGAAAACAAACATGGATGAGCCAATGATCATTTTGATTGCTCATTGTTAGGAGTCAACTTTATAGTCAAAGAAGGATGCCTTACTTTCACTGTATGATTAAAAGAAGTCTTTGAGGCCGGCGCCACGGCTCACCAGGCTAATCCTCCGCCTTGCGGCACCGGCACACTGGGTTCTAGTCCCGGTCGAGGCGCCGGATTCTGTCCTGGTTGCCCCTCTTCCAGGCCAGCTCTCTGGTGTGGCCCGGGAAGGCAGTGGAGGATGGCCCAAGTGCTTGGGCCCTGCACCCCATGGGAGACCAGGAGAAGCACCTGGCTCCTGCCATCGGATCAGTGCGGTGCCCCGGCCGCAGCGCGCCAGCCGCTGCGGCCATTGGAGGGTGAACCAACGGCAAAGGAAGACCTTTCTCTCTGTCTCTCTCTCTCACTGTCCACTCTGCCTGTCAAAAAAAAAAAAAAAAAAAAGAAGAAGTCTTTGAAAAAAATCTCAACTGAGAAGTTTCGGAGACTCTCAATTAACTCTAAAGGACTGGCCAAAATTTTTAGGAAAAAAATTATTGATGCCAAATGATGCTTTACATATGTATATATATGGAATGATGTCTTTTTATTCAAAATGTGAAGAAATGGTTTTGAAGCTGCAAAATCACCAAAGTTCCAAGTCTTTGCTGGATTCATGAGCTATCATCTTTAGCAGTTTATATTTAACATGTGTATATTAATATTGTTTGTTTTTCAAGCAAGTCACGGAGATTTCTAAAGGAACTCTGAATTTATAGATTTCATGTAAAACATTTGGGTTTTCAAACGAAGGTTACCATGCTTCAAAAATTGTTTGTGTTTAGAAAAAATGCCTTCTAAGCAATCAATTTAAATATTGTAGAACGTAAAGCTTCCATTTATAAAAGAGTAAAAATAAACATTTTCTTCAAAATTCTGTTTGAAAGAATATGTATAAATGTTTTATGAATAACTAAAAAATCATATTTCTCAATATTGAGATAAATTCTTAATCAGTTCATCTAAGCTGTTATTATAAACTGTTTAATATGAAAATTTTTTCCTCAACATAAATATGCCAAAAAATAACTTAGTTTCTATGCATTTAAAGACAGCATGCCAAAATGTTTTAAGATATAATCTCACATATGTAAATGGAAATATATATTCAGCTGTATGTAACAGGGGTTTAAAATAACCATGTTTTTACTAAATTAGTAAAAATTTTACTTCTTTCTTGGGCCCCAGTCCCTAAGTAAATAGCACAATGCTGGTGTAGGAGATCTGTCCCATGAGGTCCTTCAGGGATGCCCACTCCTATCTTACTATTTCACCATCTCCAGGGTACTTAGGTAGTGGGTATAACTGATAAGAAGTCTCATCCACAGATTGCCCCTTTAGCCAATCAAATATACAAGCATGCTTGACTGCCATACAAAATTCTGTTTTCCCATGGAAGACACTCCCACTGTCCCATCAAGTAAAGATCTCAAGTTCAAAGGCCAGGATTTCTTGGGTATGGCCAGTTTTCTCCATTATGGGCTTCTTGTGACTGCTTTATCCACAACCTAGAGAGTTCTTTTCCCACAGTTGATATAGATTTGGAACAGAGGGTAAGGAGAAACATACACTGCCATTGTCTCCATTGTGGTATTAAGTCCTTTAAATAGAGGATTGTGAAGAATCCCTGCCCCGATGATGGATCAAGTCCCTGACTCAAGAGTTCTCTTAAAAGAAATCCCCATTATCCATGGCTCCTAGCTGTGGGAAGTTACTCCTTGCTCATTTGGCTCTTATGGCCACATCACAAAAGCACTGGAGAGTAGACATTTCTCAGGGACTGCTCAGCTTATGCAACCTGCTTCCTGTTGGGGCATATTAAAAAAACAGAAGTTGCTTGGAGAAAAAAAAATTATATTCCCAATGCCAATCAAACACTATTGTGCCAGTCCATGTTTGTACCACTTGCATATCTCAGTGAGAGCCTGTTGCCCACCAATAGCAATCATTCATTCAGTCTATTTATCTGTATTTCTCTTTCTGTTCAGCCCACTGGCCCCAACATGTCAGTCCTCTTTGATGACCATTTAGTCCTGCCACTTTCTATGCTTGTGATGATTGTGTAGTAAAGGTTAATTGCTCTTTCCTGTTATTAGGTCATGGTAAGAGCCACCCACCCCACCCAACGGTTTCGTCTACTTTGAATATGAGAAAGAAGGGATAAAAACCTGAGCCTTTTCTTTACCCTGATGTGGAAACCCTCAGACAACCCTTCTCCTCTCTGGAAAGGACTACAAGTTCCTTTCACCCATATATTTTCTCATACACACATATGTTTTCTCAAATGTCAACTTCTGCCTGGAAGTACCTTGCTACAAGACTTTTTTCCGATTCTAAAAATAATGTATTTTCTTTCTTTTTTAATGTTATTAAAGGTATACAAACTTCATGCATTTGATATATACAACTTTAGGAACATAGTGATTCTTCCCACTCTTCTCTCCCACCCATCTGCACTCCCACCCTTCTTCCTCCTCCCTCTCCTATTCCCATTCTTATTTATTACAAAGATCTATTTTCAGTTAACTTTATACTCATAACTTAACAATACACTAAGTAAAGAGTTCAACAAATAGTATGAAAAAAAAGAAATAAAAAACACTGTTCCTCAACAGTCAAGAAAAGGGCTGCATCTCAAAGTGTCAATTTCACTTCTGTAGATTACCTTTTAGGGACTCTATTAGTTACCACAGGTCATGGAGAACATATGGTATTTTTCTTTTGGGGACTGGCTTATTACACTAAGTATAATGGTTTCTAGTTACATCCATTTGTTGCAAATGACAGGATTTCATTTTCTTTTTATTGCTGTGTAGAATAGCATAGTGTATACATACGATAATCTCTTTATCCAATCATCAGTTGATAGACATCTGGACTGATTCCATATCTTAGTTATTGTGAATTGAGCTGCAGTAAACATGGGGGTACAGATCACTCTTGCATATGCTGGTTTCTTTTCATTTGGGTAAATTTGCAGGAGTGGAATGGCTGGGTCATATATTAGATCTATATTGAGATTTATGAGATCTCTCCACACTGTCTTCCACAGTGGCTACAGCAGTTTACATTCCCACCAACAGTGGATTAGGGTACATTTTTCCCCACAGCCTCACCAGCATTTGTTGTTTGTTGATTTCTGTATGAAAGCCATTCATACTGGGCTGAGGTGAAACCTCATTGTGGTTTTGCTTTGCATTTCCCTGATCCTTAGCATTTTTTCATGTGTCTGTTGGCCAATAATGTATTTTCTTAACAAGGAATGTATCAGTAAAGGGAAGTCCAGAGGGTGAAAATTTTATATTATTATTATTAATTGCAATACAAATTTTCTTACTGCCTTTTTAGACAAATTTATATGTTTTAAATATATAGTGAATAAATTCAATTCAAGTGTGTACATTTACTGAACATTTATACTAAATTGAGTTGATAATTTACCATACATATGGTGGTGAGACATTTATGCTAATTTTCTAGCACTATTTGTCTTCAAAAAGATGAATGTGCCATAATTTATTTAAAGGAATTCCTTTTGCTTGATAATTAAATCATTTTCTATTTTTTCTTATTAGAAAAATGCCAAAATGTTCTTTGTATATAAATATTTTTCTTTCATCTCTAAATATTTTGAGGGATATGTTCCCATAAAGGAATTTATTGGGCAAGTCTATTTGCAAAACATTTAACATTCTCTTTTGTGGAACAGCTCACAGAGGAATGTATCTTTCTATCATCCCTGAGCAAGGATGTTGTTTAGTTTTCATTTGGTTTTTAATTAATGACCTATAAGTTTGCCTGGGGTAAGTGATAATAGCTAGAAATTCTTTTTGTAGTTTTACTGAGTTATACTTGTGATAGATATAGGAAAATTACACATACATTTAATATACACATCTTCATGAAATTGGTCATATGCATATACCCATGATACCATCACCTCAACAGTTGCGTTTGTGTTCTTGCATGAAGGGTTTTCATTGTTGGTTAGGATTTTTTGGAGGTTCATTTGTTAAGAGCTCTTACCATGAGATCTTAACAGTGTATAACATCCTGTTATTAACCACAGGTACAATGCTGAAAATCAGATCTCCAGATCTTGTTCATCTTTCAAAACAGAAATTTTGTACCTACTGAAAAACAATTAACCATAGAAATCCATTTTATTTATTTTTTAACTAGAAATTCATTTTAAGGCATCTTTTTTCTGTCCCATATGTGCTCCTTTTAAATCTGAACATAAAACACACAAATTGATCTTTTCTTTCTTTCAGACAAAATTCTCCTAAACAGCAATGATCCTTTAGTTGTAATCTACAGATCAAATAAATTGGATTCTGGCATAAAACTAATGGGTGGACTTAACTCCAGAGAACATATTGGGTTCAACATCGCATGTTAGCTGATTTCAACGAAACATTCTCCAAAGCAGTAGCTCATTTAGAAATGGCGTTAAGGCTTATCATCACTGCCAGTTCTCAGTTCAGATGTGATCTGGAGTTTGACCAAGACTTCCAAGTAGACTTTCAAAGCATGATAAGTAGAATTTTCCCCAAGTAAAATGGGGAAAACCAAACTGCCTTTCCTTTCTGCTACGCTCGTGCCACTCTCAACATTTCACTTCTATTGCCAGCTACATAAGCTTTCTCCCACAAAGGCCAATTCACTAGCAAGATCCCCTATAATTCAACCTTCTTGTAACACTGTGTCCCACAGGATAAGGGTTCATCCACAGGAGTGCCCTACCTCAGATACCAACTGCAAGAGGTGGGTCTTCAAGTTATCCACAACTTTTCTATGACTTGGCTACAGAATGGAGGTTCCCAGGACCTCCTCCTCAGGTTAAATTATTTGCTAGAATGGCTCACAGAATTCAGGGAATTCTTAC
Organism: Lepus europaeus; assembly: GCF_033115175.1. Classification (NCBI taxonomy): domain Eukaryota; kingdom Metazoa; phylum Chordata; class Mammalia; order Lagomorpha; family Leporidae; genus Lepus; species Lepus europaeus. Next base: position 17,507,470 of record NC_084837.1, on the reverse strand, counting down.
TTACATTTGCTGATTTATTATAACTGGATGAAGAGGTGCACAGGACAAGATAGATGAGAAGGAACACAGAGTTTCCATACCCTCTCCAAGCATCCCATCATGCCTGTGTTCAGCAATCCAGTTCTCTGAACCCAGAGCTAAAGGGATTTTTTTTGACAGGGTAGAGTTATAGACAGTGAGAGAGAGAGACAGAGAGAAAGGTCTTCCTTCCACTGGTTCACCCCCCAAATGGCTGCTATGGCCGGTGCTGTGCCGATCTGGGTCTTCCCAGATGCTTCCTCCTGGCCTCCCACGTAGGTGCAGGAGCCCAAACTCCTGGGCCATCCTGCACTGCCCTCCCAGTCCACAGCAGAGAGCTGGGCTGGAAGAGAAGCAGCTGGGACTAGAACCTGGCACCCATATGGGATGCCGGCACCACAGGTGAATTAACCAAGTGAGCCATGGCGCCAACCCCTGCTAAAGGGATTTTTATTGAAGCCTTACCACCATATACATGGTCAGTTGTCAACTCAAATTCCAGCCCCTCTCTCCTTTCCGAAGGATTGGATGACGGGATGGGTCTGAAAGTTCTGGTTCCTAACCATGATCAGACTTTCTAGTAACCAACCTCCACCCAGGAACCTGCCAAGGGTCACCTTATCAGAACCAAAGACTTTCCCCATTGCCAAAAAAATTCAAGGAATTAGGAGCTCTTTGTCAGGAACTAGGGTCAAAAAGCAAATATTGAACGAAAGACAAACATAGTAAACTTACCGCTGGGAACATTAGATGAGATTAGAGAGTTCTGTGCCAAAAACACAGAGCAGAGACCAGCTGTGTGTGTGTGTGTGTGTAATATATAATATATAATGTGTGTATATATAAATATACATATATAATATTTCATGCCACCTGTGAACTGCTTTCCCAAACACTATTGCTGCCTTTGTCATTCAGTCCTACCAACCTTATTCCTCTTGGTTTTACACATCACTAACTTTGGCTCATCTGCATTGATCTTAAAAAGTATTAGCTCACATTTTGAGAATTAATTTTAGGTACTTTAACCATGTAGTTTCTGTTTAAGTTTTAGCACAATGCTCTCTTTAAGCTATTTCCAGTTACATTTTTAAGCCATAAAAAATCTTTTTCTCCCCACAGGAAAGTTCTTACATTAACTCCAACACTGCAAACTATCCAAGCTTCTCTTGTTGAGGGGGAGGGCTGGAGGCCGGATGGTCACCAGTCACAGGGTGCAGCTGCATAGGAGGCATAACTTCTAATGTTCTGTAGTGTTAACTATGATCGACAGAATTTAATTGCATATTTCAAAATGGCTATTAGAGAGGAATTAGAATGTCCCCAACACAAAGAAATGATAAATTTGGGGGTGCTGGATATGCCAATTAGCCTGATCTAATCACCATGCATTATAGACATGTGTTGAAATGTCACAATGGGGGGGCGGAGCCAAGATGGCGGATAGTGAGGACGTGTGCCTTACTTTGGGAAAATAAACTTTCATAAAAGTGGAACTACTGTAGCCTCAGGAAAAGACTCAAGAAAAAAAACTGCAGAGGAAACGCTTCCGGATCTTGTGGATGAGACACAGAGGACTTACAGGGAACCCACCGCGTGGAAAACCAACCGAGACAAGCCGAGCGGCAGCTGCGGGAGCGGAGCCAGAGCCACAGAATCTCGCCAGCGCGGGAACCCAGGAGGGTAAGACAAAGACCTGAGAAGTCCGAGACATTGGGGGGAGGGGGAACAGAGGCCTCTCCCTTCACTCACCAAGCAAAACAAAGAGCACCGCGATTTTACATATGTAAAGCTCAGCCAAACTCAGTATCTTTAGCGAAACTGGAGAACACATTGAGGGCTGCATAAACTCTTTGTGTGGTCCCAGGGGTAGATCAAACGAATACTCACAGAGGCTAGATTTCAACTACCCTCAACTCCACTCCCAACTGAGTCAAAAGAAAAAAAAAAAAGAGAGAGAGAGAGTATCCCAGCAAGGAGCAAGTATTCTGGGAGAGTCGCTCTTTACACAGCCTTAAACCTCAAGAAACAAGCATAGCTCTCTGGCCACACCCATCACAGCCCCTAAGGCTCCAACTAAACAGACAGCTCACTTAGAGGCATAGTATAACGAGAGAAAAAAAAAAACAAAAACAAAAACAAAAACACCACAAATTATCTCCAACATGCCAAGCAAGAAACATAGAAGCGGAGGTACCAAGAACAACGAAAGCACTATGACGCCCCCAGGTGATCAAGACACGCCAATGCAAGATTATGCAGATGAAGAGATAGAGCAAATGCAAGAAGCAGATTTTAAAAAATTCATAAGAACATTAAGAAGTTCTCAAAAACAAATTCTTGAACTACAGAAATCCTTAATGGACAAGATAGAAAATCTCTCCCGTGAAAATGAAATATTAAGGAGGAATCAAAATGAAATGAAAAAATTAGTGGAACAGGAAACTGCGATACTGGCAAAAAACATCAATGAAATGAAGAACTCAATAGATCAAATGGCAAACACATTAGAGAGCCTTAAAAACAGAATGGGTGAAGCAGAAGAGAGAATATCGGAATTAGAAGACAGAGAACAGGAAAGGAAACAGTCAAATCAAAGAAAAGAAGAAGAAATCAGAAATCTAAAAAATACTGTCAGGAATCTACAGGATACTATTAAAAAACCCAACATTCGGGTTCTAGGTGTTCCTGAAGGCATGGAAAGGGAGAAAGGATTAGAAGGCCTTTTTAGTGAGATACTAGCAGAAAATTTCCCAGGTTTGGAGAAGGACAGAGACATCCTAGTACAGGAAGCTCAGAGAACCCCTAATAAACATGATCAAAAGAGATCCTCACCACGACACGTCGTAATCAAACTCACCACAGTGAAACACAAAGAAAAGATCCTAAAATGTGCAAGAGAGAAACGCCAGATTACTCTCAGAGGATCTCCAATTAGACTTACAGCTGATTTCTCATCAGAAACCCTACAAGCCAGGAGAGAATGGCGAGATATAGCCCAGGTACTAAGAGAGAAAAACTGCCAGCCCAGAATATTATATCCTGCAAAGCTCTCATTTGTGAATGAAGGTGAAATTAAGACCTTTCACAGCAAACAGAAATTGAAAGAATTTGTCGCCACTCGTCCAGCCCTGCAAACGATGCTTAAAGATGTGTTACATACAGAAACACAGAAACACGGTCACCAATATGAAAGAAGGTAAAGGAAGGAAACCTCACACCAAAAGATCACAGGAATCTCAAACCATATATTAAAAAATATCTTTGGCAAATGGCAGGGCAAAGTTACTCCTTCTCAATAGTCACATTGAATGTTAATGGCTTGAACTGTCCAGTTAAAAGACACCGATTGGCCGATTGGGTTAAGGAACAAAACCCATCCTTTTGCTGCTTACAAGAAACCCATCTATCCAACAATGATCCATACAAGCTGAGAGTGAAAGGCTGGAAAAAGATATACCACGCCAACAGAAATGAAAAGAGAGCGGGCGTAGCCATCTTAATATCGGACAACATAAACTTTACCACAAAAACTGTTAGGAGAGACAAAGAGGGGCACTATATAATGATTAAGGGATCCATTCAACAGGAAGATATAACGATTATCAACGTATATGCACCTAATTACAGGGCACCAGCTTATTTAAAAGACTTGTTAAGGGACTTAAAGGGAGACTTAGACCCCAATACAATAGTACTGGGGGACTTCAATACTCCACTCTCAGAGATAGACAGATCAACAGGACAGAAGATCAACAAGGAGACAGTAGATTTAAATGACACTATAGCCCAAATGGATCTAACAGACATCTACAGAACATTTCATCCTACATCTAAGGACTTTACATTCTTCTCAGCAGTACATGGAACCCTCTCTAGGATTGACCACATACTAGGCCATAAAGCAAGTCTCAGCAAATTCAAAAGAATTAGAATCATACCATGCAGCTTCTCAGACCACAAAGGAATGAAATTGGAAATTGGCAACTCAGGAATCCCTAGAGCACGTGCAAACACATGGAGATTGAACAACATGCTCCTGAATGAACAATGGGTCATAGAAGAAATTAAAAGAGAAATCAAAAATTTTCTGGAAGTAAATGAGGATAACAGCACAACATACCAAAACCTATGGGATACAACAAAAGCAGTGTTAAGAGGAAAGTTTATATCAATAGGTGCCTACATCAAGAAATTGGAAAGGCACCAAATAGATGAGCTTTCAAGCCATCTCAAGGATCTAGAAAATCTGCAGCAAACCAAACCCAAACCCAGTAGGAGAAGAGAAATAATTAAAATCAGAGAAGAAATCAACAGGATTGAATCCAAAAAAACATTACAAAAAATCAGCCAAACGAGGAGCTGGTTTTTTGAAAAAATAAACAAAATTGACACCCCATTGGCCCAACTAACTAAAAAAAGAAGAGAAAAGACCCAAATCAATAGGATCAGAGATGAAATGGGAAACGTAACAACAGACGCCACAGAAATAAAAAGAATCATCAGAAATTACTACAAGGACTTGTATGCCAGCAAACAGGGAAATCTATCAGAAATGGACAGATTCTTGGACACATACAACCTCCCTAAATTGAGCCAGGAAGACATAGAAAACCTAAACAGACCAATAACTGACACAGAAACTGAAACAGTAATAAAGGCCCTCCCAACAAAGAAAAGCCCAGGGCCAGATGGATTCACTGCTGAGTTCTACCAGACATTTAGAGAAGAACTAACTCCAATTCTTCTCAAACTATTCAGAGCAATCGAAAAAGAGGGAATCCTCCCAAATTCTTTCTATGAAGCCACCATCACCTTAATTCCTAAGCCAGAAAGAGACGCAACATTGAAAGAGAATTACAGACCAATATCCCTGATGAACATAGATGCAAAAATTCTCAATAAAATTCTGGCCAATAGAATGCAACAACACATCAGAAAGATCATCCACCCAGACCAAGTGGGATTCATCCCCGGTATGCAGGGATGGTTCAACATTCGCAAAACAATCAACGTAATACACTACATTAACAGACTGCAGAAGAAAAACCATATGATTCTTTCAATAGACGCAGAGAAAGCATTTGATAAAATACAACACCCTTTCATGATGAAAACTCTAAGCAAACTGGGTATGGAAGGAACATTCCTTAATACAATCAAAGCAATATATGAAAAACCCACGGCCAACATCCTATTGAATGGGGAAAAGTTGGAAGCATTTCCACTGAAATCTGGTACCAGACAGGGATGCCCTCTCTCACCACTGCTATTCAATATAGTTCTGGAAGTTTTGGCCAGAGCTATTAGGCAAGAAAAAGAAATTAAAGGGATACAAATCGGGAAGGACGAACTCAAACTATCCCTCTTTGCAGATGATATGATTCTTTATTTAGGGGACCCAAAGAACTCTACTAAGAGACTGCTGGAACTCATCGAAGAGTTTGGCAAAGTAGCAGGATATAAAATCAATGCACAAAAATCAACAGCCTTTGTATACACAGGCAATGCCACGGCTGAGGAAGAACTTCTAAAATCAATCCCATTCACAATAGCTACAAAAACAATCAAATACCTTGGAATAAACTTAACCAAGGACGTTAAAGATCTCTATGATGAAAACTACAAAACCTTACAGAAAGAAATAGAAGAGGATACCAAAAAATGGAGAAATCTTCCATGCTCACGGATTGGAAGAATCAATATCATCAAAATGTCTATCCTCCCAAAAGCAATTTATACATTCAATGCAATACCCATCAAGATCCCGAAGACCTTCTTCTCAGATCTAGAAAAAATGATGCTGAAATTCATATGGAGACACAGAAGACCTCGAATAGCCAAAGCAATCCTGTACAACAAAAACAAAGCCGGAGGCATCACAATACCTGATTTCAGGACATACTACAGGGCAGTTGTTATCAAAACAGCATGGTACTGGTACAGAAACAGATGGATAGACCAATGGAACAGAATAGAAACACCAGAAATCAATCCAAACATCTACAGCCAACTTATATTTGACCAAAGATCCAAATCTAATCCCTGGAATAAGGACAGTCTATTCAATAAATGGTGCTGGGAAAATTGGATTTCAATGTGCAGAAGCTTAAAGCAAGACCCATACCTTTCACCTTACACAAAAATTCACTCAACATGGATTAAAGACTTAAATCTACGACCCGAAACCATCAAATTATTAGAGAGCATTGGAGAAACCCTGCAAGATATAGGCACAGGCAAAGACTTCCTGGAAAATACTCCAACAGCACAGGCAGTCAAAACCAAAATTAACATTTGGGATTGCATCAAATTGAGAAGTTTCTGTACTTCAAAAGAAACAGTCAGGAAAGTGAAGAGGCAACCAACAGAATGGGAAAAAATATTCGCAAACTATACTACAGATAAAGGATTGATAACCAGAATCTACAAAGAAATCAAGAAAATCCACAAAAACAAAACAAACAACCCACTTAAGAGATGGGCCAAGGACCTCAATAGACATTTTTCGAAAGAGGAAATCCAAATGGCCAACAGACACATGAAAAAATGTTCAAGATCACTAGCAATCAGAGAAATGCAAATCAAAACCACAATGAGGTTCCATCTCACCCCGGTGAGAATGGCTCACATTCAGAAATCTACCAACAACAGATGCTGGAGAGGATGTGGGGAAAAAGGGACACTAACCCACTGTTGGTGGGAATGCAAACTGGTTAAGCCACTATGGAAGTCTGTCTGGAGATTCCTCAGAAACCTGAACATAACCCTACCATACACCCAGCCATCCCACTCCTTGGAATTTACCCAAAGGAATTTAATTTGGCAAATAAAAAAGCCATCTGCACATTAATGTTTATTGCAGCTCAATTCACAATAGCTAAGACCTGGAACCAACCCAAATGCCCATCAACAGTAGACTGGATAAAGAAATTGTGGGACATGTACTCCATAGAATACTATACAGCAGTAAGAAACAATGAAACCCAGTCATTTGCAACAAGATGGAGCAATCTGGAAAACATCATGCTGAGTGAATTGAGCCAGTCCCAAAGAGAGAAATATCATTTGTTTTCCCTGATCGGTGACAACTGAGCGCCAAAGAGAAAACCTGTTAAGTGAAATGGACACTATAAGCAACAATGAACTGATCAGCTCCTGTCCTGACTTTAGATGTACAATGTAATACTCTATCCTTTTTAGTATTTGTTGTTGTTGTTGTTCTAGTACTAGTGGTTGAACTCAGTAATTAACACACAATTATTCTCAGGTGTTTAAATTTTAACTGAAAAGTGATCCCTGTTAAATCTAAGAGTGGAAAAAGAGAGGGAGGAAATGAACAATTAGGAACATGCTCAATCGGACTGGCCGCAAATGGTGGAGTCAGAAATGTGCAGGGGATTCCAACACAATTCCATCAAGATGGCATGTACCAATGCCATCGCACTAGTCCAAGTAATCAATTTCAGCTCACAATTGATAGCTCCGATAGGTCTAAGAGTCAAAGAGATCACACAAACAAGACAAGTATCTGCTAATACTAACTGATAGAATCAAAAAGGGAGAGAAAGATCCAACATGGGAAGTGGGATACACAGCAGACTCATAGGATGGCAGATGTCCTAGACAGCACTCCGGCCTCAGAATCAGCCCTCAAGGCATTCAGATCTGGCTGAAGAGCCCATGAGAGTATAGCAGGCATGGAAAGCCAAGATATCATGGAAAAAAAAAAAAAGACCTAAATGAATGATCTCTGTGAATGAGATCCCAGTGGAAAGAACGGGGCCTTCAAAGAAGGAGGTACCCTTCTCCGAAGGGAGGAGAGAACCTCCACTTTGACTATGACCCTATCGGAACAATATCAAAGTCAGCGAAATCTAAAGGCTTCCATAGCCCTGGCAACTCATGACTAGAGCCCAGGGAGATTACTGACGCCATGAACAGGAGTGTCAAATTGTTAAGTCAGCAACAGGAGTCACTGTGTACTTACACCCCATGCGGGATCTGTCCCTAATGTGTCGTCTAAAGCCAAGTGATGCTAGGACTGGTACTGAAAGAGTATTTTTATACTTTGCGTTTCTGTGTGGGCGCAGACTGATGAGGTCTTTGCTAATTATATACTGAAGTGATCTTCTGTATATAAAGAGAATTGGAAATGAAAAAAAAAAAAAACAAAACAACCTGGTGTTAAAATGGAAATGGCATAGAAAATTAATTATTTTGAAAAAAAAATTATGTAGGATCTCTGTCTTTAATGTGCTGTACATTGCTAATTAATGCTATAATTAGTAATCCAATGGTAGTTTTTTCACTTGATGTTGCTATATGGGCAAAATGTTGAAATCTTTACCTAGTATATACTAAACTGATCTTCTGTATACAAAGAGAATTGAAAATGAATCTTTACATGAATGGAAGGGGAGAGGGAGCGGGAGGGGGGAGGGTTGCGGGCGGGAGGGAAGTTATGGGAGGGGGGAAGCCATTGTAACCCATAAGCTATACTTTGGAAATTTATATTCATTAAATAAAAGTTTAATAAAAAAAAAAAAGTAAAAAAAATAAAAATAAAAATAAAAAAGCAAAAAAAAAAAAAAAAAAAAAGAAATGTCACAATGTACCCCACATTTATGTACAAGTACTATGTGTCCATTAAAATGTTTTCATATTAAAAAAGCTACTTTGGATCAAATAAGGTAGGGTTTTTTCCCCTAAAGCTTCATTCATCCTTGGTCCCAAGCCAAATCTTCTGAGAGAACCCCAAAGCTTGTAAGTGCCACAAGTTTGTACCAAACTGAAATCTGGTTCACTAAGAAAAGAACTGAGGGTGATCATTAAAGTACCCAGTGTGTACTGCAGTGGTCCCAGGCAATTTTTTCTATTTCTTTTTTTTTTTAACCTAGAAGCGTTTTATTTAAGTTAAACAAACTTCATGCATTTCATATATACAAATTTAGAAACAGTGATTCTTCCCACCGTACCCTCCCTTCCACCCACATTCCTACCTTTCTTCCTCCTCCCTCTCACATTCCCATTCTTATTTTTTACAAAAAATCTATTTTCAATTAACTTTATACTCATAGCTTAACGATATGCTGAGAGTTCAACAAATAGTGTAAAAAAAAAACACTGTTCCTCAACAGTCAAAGACAAGGGCTGTTCAAAATCATTGCATCTCAAAGTGTCAATTTCACATCTATAGATTATCTTTTAGGGACTCTATTAGTTACCATAGATCAGGGAGAACATATATTTTTCTTTTGGGGACTGGCTTATTACACTAAGTATAATGGTTTCCAGTTACATCCATTTTGTTGACAGGATTTCATTTTTTCTTTTTACTGCTGTGTACTATTATATAGTGTACATATTCCATAATTTCTTTATCCAGCCTTTAGCTGATGGACATCTGGGTTGATTCCATATCTTAGCTATTGTGAATTGAGTTGCAATAAACATGGGAGTGCAGATCATTCTTGTATATGCTGATTTCTTTTCTTTGGGTAAATTTGCAGGAGTGGGATGTCTGGGTCATATGGTAGGTCTATACTGAGATTCATGAGGTATCTCCATACTGTCTTCCACAGTGGCTGCACCAGTTTACATTCCCATCAACAGTGGATTAGGGTGCCCTTTTCCTCACATCCTCACCAGCATTTGTTGTTTGTTGATTTCTGTATGAAAGCCATTCTAATGGCAGTGAGGTAAAACCTCACTGTGGTTTTGATTTGCATTTCCCTGATGGCTAGTGATCTTGAGCATCCTGTTGGCCATTTGAATTTCCTCTTTCGAAAAATGCCAGGCAATTTAACTTAAAAAAAAAAAATCTTTAAACTTCAGTTGTTCTGTTCGTGTAGCTGAAGCTGGAGATATAGCCTACCTCATATTTCCTTTGCACAGTGTTGTACCCAGTTCAGCTAGACTGCATTTCATGGAGTACTTTCTATGTGTTAACTGGCAAGGCCTCTCTTGCTTTGAGTACTTGGTAATACTTATATCCTGTCCCATTGGCATCAGTAAGTCAGTCTACAGTAGCTTTATTTAGAACACAAAGGAATATTGAAATAAATATATCTGTTTTCACTTAGAGTGAGCTTGACTTAGAGATAGGTCACCCTGAAAGGCAGCATAGTATTTACAAAGTGCCATATGATTTGTGGGGTCACCTGTCTAGTTGCATACTTCTGGAAAGAAATGGTAATACAGCAAGGTCTTATGGATTCATTCACTCCTGTTCAAGAGTAGTGTTCTAATCATGCAAAAACTCTTAGACATCATATTGGGTGCCTTATGATCTCGTGTCAAAATTTGTAACAGAGCACAAGGCCTCTACTTATTGACATATCCTGGTATAAGTCATTTCAGTCATACTTTAGAATGTAAGGATAGGCTGGCGCCGCAGCTCAATAGGCTAATCCTCCGCCTGCGGCGCCGGCACACCAGGGTTCTAGTCCCGGTCGGGGTGCCGGATTCTGTCCCAGTTGCCCCTCTTCCAGTCCAGCTCTCTGTGTGGCCCGGGAGTGCAGTGGAGGATGGCCCAAGTGCTTGGGCACTGCACCCACATGGGAGACCAGGGGGAAGCACCTGGCTCCTGGCTTCGGATCAGCATGGTGCGCCAACCGCAGCGGCCCTTTAGGGGGGTGAACCAATGGTAAAGGAAGACCTTTCTCTCTGTCTCTCTCTCTCACTGTGCACTCTGCCTATAAAAAAAAAAGAATGTAAGGATAAACCATAACATATGGAAGCATAGACTAATATACACATTAAGTAGATTGTCTCTTACAAACAGTAGTGACCTGGGAATTTGCCTTGTGTACTAGCATAGAAAGATGTAGTCTTTAGTTTGCATAGTCTTTCTGAGAATGTTAGAGAATTTTGAAGCCATCATCTCCTCAATTCTCAAAAATATTGAATATTTGTATAAGAAATGAATAACAGAGAAGCTGAGTCCATGAGATTGAAATGTGTGTTCTCTATCAAAACATAGTTGTCATAACTGGATGAAGGATTGATTAAGAGAAACATTCCAACAGACCCAGTTAAAACATATCAAGTGTTTTTAATGGCAAAGCAGAAAGAAATGTGTGGAGGTGCTTACACAATGCAGGAGATGGCATGACATGTTCTCAAACAAAGGGATGGCTTCCTGGATTCCCACAGGATGGCTGCAGGCACTGAGCAAGGACTCTACCAGATACAACCTCCTACTCACCCCTCCTCTTGCCATACTTTTCTACCTGCTACCAACTGCTCAGAACACTACCTGCTTACCAGGTGTACAGGTAGTAAAATTCTTAACTTAGACCTTAACTTAGACCTCTAAGTTAAGGCCCAGCCAGCTGGTTTGGGAGTTATCATTCATTCATTCCTTCATTGATCTACTTGTGGCAAGCTTCGTAGTCCTTCCTGCACTATACAACGAAAAGCAGAACCAGGTTTATATAACCGCTCTGTCCTTGAAATCTCTAAGTATAGCAGGACTTTATGTAAAGAGATTTCCTAAATGATAGAAGCAGGAAGAATCATTTGAAAGTTTCATGGGGCCGGCATTGTCATACAGTGGGTAAAGCCATCACCTGTGATGCCAGCACACCTATGGGCACCGGGTCATGTCCCAGCTGCTCCAGTTTGGATCCAGATCCCTGATAATGTGCCTGGGAAAGAAGCAGAAGATGGCCCAAGTGCTTGGGCCCCTGCACCCTCATGGGAGATTCAGATGAAGCTCCTGGCTACAGATCGGCCCAGCTCTGGCCATTGCAGCCATTTGGAGAGTGAACCAGTGGATGGAAGACCTTTCTGTCTCTCCTTCTCTGTCTGTAGCTCTATCTCTCAAATTAATAAATGTTTTTTAAAAATCCAACTCGAACCATGAAGATATAATATGGGTTTGTATGACTTGTTAGCAAGCAATGCCAGGCAGATGGGACATCAACTAACCATACCAGTCCCTAAAATGCTATGTAGCACATACAATTTGATCATTTCTCCAGCTGGTTATTTCATTAGCTAAGCCCTATACTGCTGTGAATGTGCTTTGGGCAGTATATAGAAATAAGTCTTTTATAATATGTTTTAGAGGCAGCAGGTGCTTCTCCTAACCAGATTTTCCTGACAGTCTTATTTGTGGCATGCTAAGTTTTCGTAGTAACAAAGAGTTATACCAGTGTGAAATTTTCCCTCTTTTTTTCCCAAGAAAATGTAGTGTGTTTTGTATTTTAGGTCTCCAAATGTCATTCACAAAATTTAATTTATCTCTGTACTCTGTGACTCACATTGCTGTTAGCTGACATCATCTGTTCTTCTATTCTTATTTTCATTGTTGTCTAGTTTAAATTTTGGAAATTAGTTCTCAGTCATTAGCACAGGAAACAAATGATGGTTTTTGGCTGCAACAGGAGCAGTAGCTGTGGGAAATCTAAAAAGATGATGCAATCCTTCTGCCTCTCTGCAGAAATAGAAGAGTAACAAGATACCCCAAGAAATCCTAGCATCATTATGCCAGGGCAGGAATGGCACCTTCCAGGATGTCTGGCATCTCCTTGGCTATACTACATTTACTGTTTCAGTTCTGCCATTCATCCTACATAAAGGACAACTTCCATCCATTTTTGTCCCCATTAAGGGACAAAATTTCAAGTCTACAAATAACTTGAGAAAACTCTGAAAAGTGTACCCCTTCAGATCAAATGGTCAATCACTTCATGGAAAAGAATTAAAAACACCTGGTAGGAGGATAAGATTCTAGAAAAGTAGAGGTTCTTTAAATTCTTTCTTATGTGACTTCATTTGCATACAGCCAAAGGAACCTTAAGGACCACACAAAGCATCGCTTATTAAAGAAGGTTAGGGTGAGATTGACAGAGGACAATTATCTTTGTCATTCTTCTAGCATAACAGGAATCTTTCATCTGATGTGTGACTGAAGGGTGCACTTTATCCTGGCTCAGCTTTCCAAGAAAGGACAAAATCTCATTTTTATGCACATACCACAGACAGCTGATTCTGATTCCTTTTTCTTTTTGACAGGAAATCAATCCTACCTTTATATCCTTAGTAGAAAACTTTCTGTAATATAAAATGCAGGCACAAAAGTAAAGAGAGTCTTTGATCCTATATCTCTCTCTCCTTTTTTTTTTATAGCAAAATACTACATGCCAACTTGCAAGCAAAGCTTTGAAAGCCCCAATTTTCCTCTTTGAAACCCCATTTTCCAAGCATGCCTTAGCAAGGACAGGTCCTATTTCACATACATATCCAGTCAGGCTTCCTCTCAATTGCTAGTGATGTCTGATAACCCTTGAGGGTCTATTTTGAGTTCCACAATTACTTCTTTACCGTGTTAATGATTGTAAATATCTCTTCCCTACTACTTGCGTCTTCTAGAGTTTTCTTCTTTTACTTTTGACACATCATGGTAAGAAAAATTAGACAATTCCTAATTGCATGGTTGGAATCTCCACCTCACCTGATTACAATTAACAAGAAGAATGGGTATTAGTAATAGAATGAACCATGTAACTCTGACACCAACTATAAGGTATTTGCTCTTAGAAACCAGTAACCCATTATTCTTTTTTTTTTTTTTTAATTTTTGACAGGCAGAGTGGACAGTGAGAGAGAGATAGATAGAAAGGTCTTCCTTTTTTGTCATTGTTTCACCCTCCAATGGCCGCCACGGTAGGCGCGCTGCGGCCAGCGCACCGTGCTGATCCGATGGCAGGAGCCAGGTGCTTCTCCTGGTCTCCCATGGGGTGCAGGGCCCAAGGACTTGGGCCATCCTCCACTGCACTCCCTGGCCACAGCAGAGAGCTGGCCTGGAGGAGGAGCAACCGGGACAGGATCGGTGCCCCGACCGGGACTAGAACCCCGTGTGCTGGCGCCACAGCTGGAGGATTAGCCTAGTGAGCTGCGGCGCCGGCCTCCTCCATCCCTTTAGTCCTCAGAAATGTCTCCTGTCTCTCCTTTTACTCTCCAGAACCTTCTGTCCTCCTCCTCCTCCGCTTCTTCCTCTTCCTCCTGCCCTGGACACACAGCATCATCTTGCTAATGGGTTTGAGTTTTTCTGAAAGGTTAAAAAAGCTTCTGATACTTATGCTTTCCTCACTACAAACAGTCCTATACGGGACAACCTGTGGAGGCAGATGGTCTTAGCAAATCAAGAAAAGAAGAAAATTCTGGAAGAAAATGTTAATAAATATTTCAATAAATCAAACTGCCTCAATTTCTGCTACTTTCTAGAGGACCTTTGTCTTCTTTTCCAAAACACTTTAGACATAACTAAATACAAGGCACATCAATCAGTTCATGAGGACATGGAATTAAGGATGAGTTTACTTTGGTGCAAAAAAATGAAATTTTTACAGTTTTTTATAGTATACTTCTTATGAATTTTTAAAGACCTCTCAATTGCGTGGACTTCAAAATTTTTTGCACCAGCAGAGACTTATCTTTTAACATCATTTTCCATGAGATTTTTGTAGTATTCCCATAATGAAAATTTGTCAGAATGAAAAGCGTTAGAAAGCAACCCAGAATGCTGGGCTCAAACCCAATCTGTGTCCTCAGGGGAACTTGGAATCCAACAGGAAATGCTGCAGCGCTGTTGGGTCCTTTCTCATCGATGACGTTGTTAATTAGATACTGCAGCAGGGGTTCCTCTGGGAGTAGAACTACATACGACTAAGATAATTAAGTTGGGGAAAATGTAAACTGAACTGAAGCAAAGAGATTTGATTTCCTGGCTGCCTCATTTAAAGAATGTGATGATTTGCCTACTTGAGAGATGAACTTAAATAATTTGGAAAATTAAATGACATCAAAACTCAGCACCACTGATTTTTCTCTCTGCAGTCAGCTGTTAAATCTTGAGATTTCTCATGTCATAGAAACGAATAAATTCTGCATGTTCTGCAACAGTGCTACGTCAAAGGAAAGATGTATTGTTTGATTTGTACTTATACAGCGAGGTCATAATTAGCTGAAGCATTGGGAGAAGAGAGGATGCTGTATCAAGTGGGTTAGATTCCATGAGCCAACTTTCCTGCCTCAGTAAGCTGAGAATGGTGAATAGAATTATTTTCCTTCTTAAAATTGGTTATGCCAAATCTTACACTGTCTCTTGGTTTTGCTTAAAGGCTCGAGGAACTGATACCGCTGTCATGCTTCCACTCAGCATCAGCAGAGCCCAGAACGTTCTCTGCAGAGCAGTGTTGATAAAGAGGATCCTGGTCTCCCAACTCCAGCACAGAGTTGGTGTCATACGATAATCTATCACTTCACATCAAAACTTCTTTACTGGCCGGCACTGTGGCTCACTAGGCTAATCCTCCACCTGTGGCACCAGCACCCTGGGTTCTAGTCCCAGTTGGGGTGCCGGATTCTGTCCTGGTTGCTCTTCTTCCAGTCCAGCTCTCTGCTGTGGCCCAGGAGGACAGCGGAGGATGGCCCAAGTGCTTGGGTCCCTGCACCCGCATGGGAGACCAGGAGGAAGCACCTGGCTCCTGGCTACGGCTGGCGCAGTGCCGGCCGTAGCGGCCATTAGGGGAGTGAAACAACGGAAGAAAGATCTTTCTCTCTGTTTCTCTCTCTCTCACTGTCTATAACTCTCTCTCTCTCTCTCTCTCTCTCTCTCTCTCTCACTAACTCTGCCTGGAAAAAAAAAAAAACTTCTTATTCTGAAAATGTTTTCTTAATCCTTAAATCCGTGTACCAGTGGTTCTTCTGTAGTTTTTCAAAACCTATGAGATATTTTCCACTTAAGTAAGAACTCCAATGATTTGGGCTGCAGTTAATTGGGGTTTTGCGGTTTTCCAGGTCTCTCTAATCTCCATGCATGATAACATAGTGCAGAACCAGATTAAAGGGACAGTGTCCCCAAATTTGTACCCAGAAGGGAGTAGGACCAGGAACATGCATACATTTTAGTGAAGGAGAATTATCCAGACTATTCTGATTCTAGAATCAATTACCATATGTCTGTGTATTTACCACTTGGCATTCTAGGGAGCTATATTAAGATTTAAATTGGGATCATCATTATTTCTGTTCTCTGTTCTCATGGTTATCGGGGTGTGATGTGTGTGTGTGTCAGAGAAAGAGAGCGCTGAGCATCTTGAACAGTCCTGAGGGGAGCAGTGGAGGAGGGGTTGGAGGCTTCTGCTGCAAGTTAGGGTTGCCAGCTCTCCAAGACTGATGTGGGCAGACATGGACACATGATGTATTGGGGTGTTTGGGAGCAGCAAAGTCAAATTTAACACAGCAGCGGAGACAGAGTGGAGGTGACTATGGATGTCCTTCTGTCCCTGTTCCCTCATCCGGTTGGCACCCCATATCCTGGTCTCTCCATGGTGCTTCCTCCCTCAGAGTGACCATCCTAAACCTTGCTTCCCATCCCTTAGCCATTCCCACACCCCCACCATGTTGTCCTACCTTTTTTTTTTTTTTTTTTTTTTTTACTGTAGGAGCCTGCCCTCATCTAGTTATCCAATGGAATGTGATTTCCTAAAGTGGATTCATTCTAAGCTTTCAGATATTTTTAACAACTTAATATAAAAATTTCCCATGTAACAAATTCAAAGTTAAATGGTATTTTGGCTTCTCTTCAACTCTTACCATATAGGCAGCTGATGATGGACTTACAGAAATATGAATAGGGAAGAAGTTTCTAGAGAAATGAGAACTTTCCTGACAGCTCTCAGTGCTCACCATAAAGGTGTTTCCTACTTCTATGAGCAAGGCAGGGTCTGTGCAGCCTTCCCCAATATCCAGGCATCACTGCCATTGTTCTCAAACTTATGGTCCATTTGGCTAATGGCTTTCCAGTGTCCCCCTAGTAAGGTCTCAGAACCAGGAGTAGCATAGCTCAACAGGATATTTTGCAAGAAAGGTGGCAGACAGGATGTGACGACTAAACACTCACATTACACATTTCTCACTGCCTGGCTTTTATCCGGATTGCTGCAGCTGGTGTTCACAGCTCTGATGTGGTCACCAGAAATGTGATCCACAGACCTGGGCAGAGGTAGGGTGATGAGGGATCTGTTTATTTTATTTTAAAAATGACTCAAGCCCTATTTACTGTCTCTGGTTGTGTTGCTTAGAAACCTACTAAATCTGACTTGAATCCAAGCAATAAATGGAACATTTTGAAAAGTATGGAAAAATGTTCTTGGAACTCCATCATCAATTGGGGAACTTCTCTATGTTAACTCTGCACAACTCTCCCACATATGTAGTATTGCCTCAATATAATTTTAAACTATTTATTTTTGGTTGTTGGTTTGTGTATGATAAAGGAGGAAATACTTTTTCTTTTCCCAAAGTTCCTGAATCAGAAATTAAAGAGGCACTCCATTAAATTAGTAGCAGAGGAAAGAAGTTTTCAACTCTTCTTTCATTCTCCCCGGGGAGAAAAAGTGACCAAAACTAGTAAGCAGATCTGCTCTCCCTCGGTCAATGTGTCAGCAAGTGCTGCCCAGGTCTGGTCTGCTTTTCTCTGGCCTCCTCTTTATAAAGAAATAGCCTACCCATAGCTGCCTGTGCCTAGCTCTTCTCCACACTGCGAGCCTGCTATGGAAGGGCCTGCCCCTGCTGCGTAAAAGCCCGTGTTTCTCCAACTGCTTTGCCAACACAGGATTGGTAAACACAATTCAGGGTGCAAGCACTCAGAAGGATCTTTCGGACCCTCATCCAAGCTACATTTTCTGGTCAAGCTGTACCAGTGATAAAGCTGTTGTTTTGCTTTCACATGCCTATGTCTATGTGTCAATCTACCCAGAACTTCAGGAGAGAAGAGTGTGATTCCCTCAAACCCCGACAGCTGGTTTAAGGAAGTCATGGAATCATAGCATCTTTATACCTGGAAGGCATCTTAGCTGAACAGTTCCCTCCTGCCCCGTGAACAAATGGTGGCATTGCTACTTACCCAAAGCTTAGCAGATAGTGACTGGGAGGCAACTGATGCTTGGATCGCTGGAATTTGGATTCAGTGATCTTTCCTTTACTGTGAATGTCATTCAGAGCTAGCCATGGTCGAAAGCACTGGGAATATTTGTATCAATCAGATGCCCTTTAGTCATCAGGTCTCTCAGTTCTGACTTTCCTCATCTCCCTTGCTTGGGCCTATCCCTGTAAGAGTCATGCACAGAATATTGCCAATGACTGAAACTTCCCTCCTGGAAAAAAAAAAAAGTCATTAATTTGGATCATTTTATATCTCCCTATTTATATCTTCCTAATAGCTAACTACATCACTACCACTGCAGCTATTTTCACCCACATTGAGATATATACATATTGACTCTATTTTCTTCTCATCTTTCACCACACCCTGCTTTCACTTTCTCCTTGTCAAGCTTAGATTCTGGGGTCCTTCATTTCTTTATTTTTTTTAGAAACCTTTTATTTAATGAGTACAAATTTCATAAGTACAACTTTAGGAATATAGTGATTCTTTCCACTATACCCTCATTCCCACCCTACTTCCTCCTCCCGCTCCCATTCCCAGTCCCATTCTACATTAACATTCGCTTGCAATTAACTTTATGCCCAGACGAGGATGTGGGGAAAAAGGGACACTAATCCACTGTTGGTGGGAATGCAAACTGGTAAAGCCACTATGGAAGACAGTTTGGAGAGTCCTCAGAAATCTGACTGTAGCACTACCACAGGACCCAGCCATCCCACTCCTTGGAATTTACCCAAATGGAATTAAAGGGGAGAAAAAAAGATCCATTTGCACCTCAATATTTGTTGCAGCTCAATTCACAATAGCTAAGACATGGAAGCAACCTAAATGTCCATCAACAGATGACTGGATAAAGAATCTATGGGATATGTACTCTATGGAACACTATACAGCAGTAAAAACAATGAAATCTGGGCATTTATAACAAAATGGAGGAAGCTGGAAAATATCATGCTGAGTGAAATAAGCCAGTCCAAAAGGGACAAATATCATATGTTCTCCCTGATCGATGGCAACTAAACAAGCATCTAAAATGATACTCATTGAGGTGAAATGGACACTATGAGAGACAATGACAGGATCAGCCCTTGTCTAGACTGTTGAGGAACAACTTACTATTTTATTTCTTTTAGTATTTTGTTGTTGTTGTTGTTGCTCGGTTTGTTCTACTTAATACCACTGGTTGAACTCTGTAATCAATACACAATCATTCTTAGGAGTTTAAAAATTAACAGAAAAGTGATCTCTGTTAAACATAGGAGTAGGAATAAGAGAGGGAGGAGATATATAGCTCGGCACAGGCTCACTCGGACTTAACTCCAATGGTGGAACTAGAAACGTGCCAGGGGATTCCAATTCAGTCTTATCAAAGAGACTTGTACCAATGTCAGCACACTTGGTACAGTGATAAGTATAAGTACACAACCGATCAAAAAAGATAGGGTAAGTGTCGAAGAGATTTTACAAACAAGACCAGTGTTAGCAAATAATGAAGGATAGAATTAAAAGGGAGAGAATGATCCTGCAGGGGAAGCAGGACACACAGCAGACTCATAGAATGGCAAATGCCCAAAACAGCACTCTGGTCTCAGAATCAACCCTCGGGGCATTCGGATCTGGCTAAAAGGCCCATGAGAGTCTCACAGGCATGGAAAGCCATGACACAGTGGCAAAAACAATCTAAATGAAAGATCCTGGTGAACATGACCCCAGTGGAAGGAACAGGCCATCAAGGAGGGAGGTGCCTTTCTCTGAAGGGAGGAAGGAACCTCCACTGTGATATGGCCTTGACTAAACAAGTTCAGAGTTGGAGAACTCAAGGGGCTTCCATAGCCTAGACAGCTCATGGCAAGAGCCTCGGGTGATTGCTGACGCCATAAATAAAAGTGCCAATTGTTAAATCTACAACGGGAGTCAGTGGGTACAGGCTCCCCACGTAGGATCTCTGTCTTTAACGTGTTTTACTATGAAACTTAAAAACAACACTACTAGTCAAATACCCTATACCTTGTGCGGTTGTGTGAGGGCAGCCTGTTGAAATCCTTGCTTAGTATATACTAAGTTGATCTTCTGTATATGAAGGTAATGGAAAATGAAACTCAATGAAGGGCGGGATGGGAGAGGGAGTGGGAGAGGGGAGGGCCACAGGAGGGAGGGAGGTGGGGGGGAGCCACAACAATACAAAAGTTGCACTTTGTAAATTCACATTTATTAAATAAAAAGAAAAAAAAACTTTATGCCCAGAAGACCAACCCTATACTAAGTAAAGATTTCAACAATTTGCACACACACACACATACACAAAAAACCTGTTTTAGAACACATTTTATAGTTAATACTAATAGTACAACTCATTGAAGACAGAGGTCCTGCATGGGGAGTAAGTGCACAGTGACTTCTGCTGTTAATCTAACAATTAATACTCTTATGTATGTCAGTGTTCACCCAAGCTCTTGACATGAGCTGCCTAGGCTATGGAAGCCTTTTAAGTCCACAGTCTCTGTCAGTATTTAGACAAGGGCATAAGCAAAGTGGAAGTTCTCTCCTCCCTTCAGAGAAAAGTACATCCTTCTTTGATGACCCCTTCTTTCCAGAGATTCTTCATGTAGGAAATATTTTTTTACCACAGTGTCTTGGCTTTCCATGCCTAAAATGCTCTCATGGGCTTTTCAGCCAGATGAGAATGCCTTAAGGGCTGATTCTGAGGATAGAATGCTATTTAGAATGATTGTCATTCTAGGAGTCTGCTGTGTGAACTACTTCCCATGTTGGAACATTCTCTCCTTTTTAATTCTATCCATGGTTATTACCAGACACTTGATCTTATTTATATGATCCCTTTAACACTTAATCCTTCTGTATGATCAATTTAACACTTAATATGATCACTTTAACACTTAAGATGGCATTATAACCACCCAGCTTAATGGGATTTGGAGTCCCATGGCAAGTTTTTTTTTGTTTTGTTTTGTTTTGTTTTTTAATTTTTGACAGGCAGAGTGGACAGTGAGAGAGAGACAGAGAGAAAGGTCTTCCTTTTGCCATTGGTTCACTCTCCAATGGCCGCCGCGGTAGCGCGCTGCGGCCGGCGCACCGCGCTATTCCGATGGCAGGAGCCAGGTGCTTATCCTGGTCTCCCATGGGGTGCAGAGCCCAAACACTTGGGCCATCCTCCACTGCACTCCCTGGCCACAGCAGAGAGCTGGCCTGGAAGAGGGGCAACCAGGACAGGATCGGTGCCCCGACCGGGACTAGAACCCGGTGTGCCGGCGCCGCAAGGCGGAGGATTAGCCTGTTGAGCCACGGCGCCGGCCCCATGGCAAGTTTTTAGCTGTACTCTTAGAAGTAAGTCCTTAGGCCTGTATGTAAAACCATAGAGCTTTACAGTTACAAACTTCCTCCTCCATCTCTTATTCCCACTCTTATTTTTTACTGGGATCTGTTTTCAAAAGATTTTATACACATATGATTAATTATATGTTAGGTAAAGAGTTCAACCAATGGTATCAAGAAGAAAAAAAAAAAAAAACTTCCTCAACAGTCAAGGCAAGGGCTGTTCAAGCCATTGCTTCTCAAAGTTTCAATTTAACTGCTCCAAATTTCCTTTTAGGTGCTCTATTATTTATCACAAATCAGGGAGAACATATGGTATCTGTCCCTTTGAGACTGGCTGGCTTATTTCACTAAGTGTGATGTTTTCCAGATTCATCCATTTTGTTGCAAATGACCAGATTTCGTTTTTTACCACTGTATAGTATTCCATAGTTGTATCCCATAATTTCTTTATCCAGTCTTACATTGATGGGGTATTTAGGTTGATTCCATGTCTTAGCCATTGTGAATTGAGCTACAATAAACATGCGGATGCAGATAACTTTTATTTACTGATTTCATTTCCTTTGTATAAATTCCTAGGAGTGAGATGCCTGGGTCATATGGTCGGACTATATTCAAACTCCTGAGGTATATCCAAACTATCTTCCATAGTGGTTTTACCAGTTTACATTCCCACAGTGGACTAGGATACCTTTTCCCCCACACCCTCACCAGCATTTGTTGTTTGTTGATTTCTGTATGAAAGCCATTCTAACTGGGGTGAGGTGAAACATCATTGCAGTTTTTATTTGCATTTCCCTGATGGCTAGTGTGTCTGTTGGCCATTTGGATTTCCTCTTTTGAAAAATGTCTATTTAAGTCCTTGGCCCAACTCTTAATTGGGTTGCTTGATTTCTTGTTGTGGAGTTTCTTGATCTCTTTGTAGACTTTGGTTATTAATCCATTATCAGTTTCATAGTTTGCAAATAAGTTTTCCCATTCTGTTGATTGCCTCTTCACTTTCCTGAGTGTTTCTTTTGCAGTACAGAAGCTTCTCAATTTGATGTAATCCCATGTGTTAATTTTGGCTTTGGCTGCCTATGCCTCTGGGGTCTTTTCCAGGAACTCTTTGCCTGTGCCAATGTCTTGCAGGGTTTCTCCAATGTTCTCTAATAATTTGAGGGTATCAGGTGATAGATTTAGGTCTTTAATCCATTTTGAATGGATTTTTGTGTAAGGTATAAAGTAGGGGTCCTGCTTCATACTTCTGCATATGGAAATTCAGTTTTCCAAGCACCATTTGTTGAAGAGACTGTCTTTGCTCCAGGGATTGGTTTTAGCTCCTTAGTCAAATATAAGTTGGCTGTAGATGTTTGGATTAATTTCTGGTGTTTCTGTTTTGTTCCATTGGTCTATCCATCTGTTTTTGTACCAGTACCAGGCTGTTTTGATTATAACTGCCTTGTAATGTGTCTTGAAATCTGGTATTGTGATGCTTCTGGCTTTGTTTTTGTTGTATAAGACTGCTTTAGCTATTTGAGGTCTCCTGTGTTTCCAAACAGGAAACAAACAGGGTGGAGGGGGTCTCTAATGTAAGGCCCGCATGGAGCTTTGTAGCTTTCCTCTAGTTTTTTGGTGAAAGGAGATTGTTCCCTTCTGTTGGTAGGAACCCCCCTTTTCCTCACAGTTGTGAGATGCCCTGGGGTTAGTCTCTGGTGTGTTCAGGGTTATATCGCCCTTCTTAATGAATTGCACCTCTAATCTGTGGATATTTTCTTGAGGTGAGGTTTTCCTCTGTTATGAGCTGCTGTGTGTCTGTGCATTACAAGTGGGAGCACGGAGCCCAGCTGACTGGAGCCCAGTTCACTTCTAATTCATGGTGGAGGTGGGTATGAGCTCCAGTGTCTAGAACCTGGCCTACTGGAGCCTAGCTCACTTCTCATTGGTGGATGGAGAGGGCTCGAGTTTTCAATATTCAAGTCTTTTCCTTATCGTACAGCTTGCTTGGTGGGGAAGAAATTCTTCTGAAATGTTGTGGTCCTCGTTCCTGTGTGGAGATGTAGTGAGGTGGCCTCCACAATTGATAGGCGTGTGTGCAGGAGTCAAAGGCAGCAGTCCCCTGCTTACCTTTGAAAATGTAAACAAACAAGATGGCGCCTCTCAGCCAGATGCAGGTACAGGTGGGGAGGGAGGGAGAGGATGGAGATGGGCAGTGGGGTGCCCGACCTCTCTGTTTGCACTTCTTTAGCTTCTCTTTTTTTCCCATGTGGAACTTCAAAAGTATTTCACCAAGCTCCTTCTCCTGCTATTATTTGCAGCTCTGTGGATCCACAATTTCCTGTCTAACCTGGTCTGCTGGGGGCTGGCACCAGCCTCCCTAGTCCATGCCTCTGCCGCTTCCGTGTCTTATTTTTTCTTTCAACATGGACCTGCCCAGTCTCTGTGGGTCTCCTGGGCTTCCTGTCACGAATTTCCCATGGCTCTATCTCTGGCATATATCTTTTCTCTTGTTGAACTATCTATTTTACCCCACGTGACTCAGATTGTCCTGTTGCCATCTGGGGACACACACACCTCACCTCCCAGGGTCCTTCATTTCAATCACTCCTCTAGGTCATTCCCCAAATCCTAATGATCTTCTGTCCTTTCATTAGACCCTAACAAATCTAATTATTCAAATTCCCTTTTCCCTAAAAAAAAAGGCAGCGAATCCCTGTATAATCTAATCCCTCATAACTTTTCCATTTCCATCTCGAGTTAATAATCCAGCCACATTTGTCCTCTTCCTATTCTGCAAATATGTGACTTCCTTGACATTTCCTTCTTTCTAGAACATTCTTCCTCTTCCTGCTTCTCTGAGAAGTACCATCACAATAAATTATTGCCCATCTCTGAAGTAGAAGAAACCAGAGGTATTTCCTATGGAAACCTTCAGAAGTGTTCAAAGATTTTTGGTAACTTCATTCGAAATTAAGCGCTGTGATCTTAGTATTTTGGGGGTAAAAATGCTTTAAAAGTAAATATATTTTAAGTAATTGTGGCGGAAATTAAGTGAACCAATGCAACTTTATGACTGGTATTGTTTAGAAGAAAGTAAGAAATTCTTCAAGGTTGTAATTGCATTTCCTCCTTACCTACCTGTGATTTACTTCAGAAAACAAAGATGAATCACACATTTGGCAACAACTATGAAATAAATCAAGTTCTTGGTGAGGAAATTTAGAAATGCCATCCATGAAAAGGTCTGGGGAAAGCAAGGCCTTCTAACCAGAAAGCTCAGCTTTCAAAAGCTCTTTGCTATACTTAGTATGGTCTTAATCTCAAGTTCCTGCCATTTTCAATTTAAAGTCGGTATAGTGTGACTGTCAGAATTATCAGAAGACATAACCATAGCAGTATTATATGTTTAACCCACGGGCAGCATATGGGCAGTCTATTTTAAATAGTTAATGTTACCAGATATTTCACGGAAGAAAATATCCAGATGGCAATCTACCAAGGCAAATCTAGCTTTGTGTACATGGAACTTATTAACTTGAATCCTTGAAAAAGCTTAGATCTGGATTCTGAAAACCTTGGTTCTAATCCCAGTTCTGGAAATTTTTCAGTTTCTAAACATAGGGATAAAAATAATGTCCATTTACAGGGTTGATTTGAGGGCCATTTGATATGATCATATTTGAGCATTTTATGAACCACCGTGCTGTATACAGTGTCCATCTCTACCCCTACTTACCTGTTTCTGGACCCTATCCCTTCTACCAAAGAATTTCCAACACACACACAGGAGAATGCCATGTAAACATGCAAGCAAACACTAGAGTGATGTGTCTGCAAGTCAAGGAATGCCAAAGATTTCTGGCAACTATCAAAAGCAAGGAGAAAGGCGAGGAATAGATTTCTACCTCAGAGACCCCCACCCCCAGAAGAATGCAACCTTTCAAACTTTGGTCTCCGAATGGTGAGAGGGTAAACTCCTGTTCTTTTTAGCAACTGAGTTTCAGATCATTTGTTGAAGCAGCCCTAGGAAGTTAATACACTTATATCATCTGAAAATTAAACACTCAAATTCCTTAACCTCAGCAACCCCATTCCTAGGAATATTCCTTAAAAAAAAACTTTTGAACATAAACACCTAATTCATAAACTAATGCACTTTGTTCAAAAAATGGTATGATTTGATCTACCATTGACTAGATGCTGTGATATAATCTAATCACAAAGTGTAATATTTATACAACAATGAAAATGAATGAATTGCAGCTACTTGCAACAAATTGGGAATATAATGTTGAATGACTATTGAATGAAAAACAAATTGCAGAATATTATAGACAGCATTGTTCTACTTCTGTAGAACATAAATACTAGCAAGGTTAAGCAAAATATTGTTGTCACATAAATTTGTGATAAATCAGTTCCTTACCAGACTAACACATGCTTTCCATATGATTTAATAATTGCATTTTTGGGCATTTTTCCCAGAGAAATTAAAATTTATGTCCACACCAAACCTGTATAAGCATATTCACAGTAGCTTTGCAATAGCCAAACACCAGAAAAAAAGACAAATGCTTCCAGCAAGTGAGTGGTTAAACTGTGGTATATACCACATTTTCTAATACCATGGAATACTATTAAGCAATAAAAACAAATATATTACTAATAAACATAACTTGGATAGACCTCAATAGAATTATACCGTATGAAAAAAGCCAGTCTCAGGGAGTATGTCTGGCATGGTGGTTAAGCTGCCACTTGGGACACCCACATCCCATTATGGGATCCCTTGGCTTGAGTATTATTGGCTCCATACCTGATTTCAGATTCCCATTAATGTACACTCTGGGAGGCAGCAGGTAATAGAAAAGTACTTTCATCCCTGAAACCCACTTGGAAAACCTTGAATGAGTCCCTGACTCCTGTTGTAGGCATTTGGGGAATAAACCAGCAGATGGAAGATATTCAATCTCTTTCTTTCTTTCTCTCTCTCTCTCTCCTTTTCAAAATAAATTATTTTTAAAAGGAAAAGGCCAATCTCAAAGGACATATATTAGATGATTCCATTATGTAGCATTCTTGAAATGACAAAATAATAAAGATGGATTATACACTGGAAACTATAAAACATTGTTGAAAGAAATTAAAGGTGACACAAATAATGAAAATATACCTTATATTCAAGGATTGGGAGCTTTAATATTGTTAAGTGTCAATAATACTCAAAATGATAAATGGATTAATGCAGTACCTATTAAAATCCCAAAAGCATTTTTCTAACCTCTTTATTCCTTTTTAAAAATATATCCTTTTTTTTTTTTTTTTTTTTTTGACAGGCAGAGTGCACAGTGAGAGAGACAGAGAGAAAGATCTTCCTTTTGCCGTTGGTTCACCCTCCAATGGCCGCCGCGGTAGCGCGCTGCGGCCGGCGCACCGCGCCGTTCCGATGGCAGGAGCCAGGTGCTTCTCCTGGTCTCCCATGGGGTGCAGGACCCAAGGACTTGGGCCATCCTCCACTGCACTCCCTAGCCACAGCAGAGAGCTGGCCTGGAAGAGGGGCAACCAGGACAGGATCGGTGCCCTGACCGGGACTAGAACCCGGTGTGCCGGCGCCGCAAGGCGGAGGATTAGCCTGTTGAGCCACGGCGCCGGCCAATATATCCTTTATTTTTAATGGACACAGTATAACATTTCAATACATGTATTTGGCATGGAATGATCAGATTAGGGTACTTGGTATATCCATCACTTCAAGCATTTATCATTTCCTTTTATTGGGAAATCCAAATATTATCTCTACTATTTGAAATATACAATTAATTATCATCAATTATCCTTATCCTACTTTACTGTAGAACATTAAAAATTATTCCTCCTATCCCATTGCACCCTATACCCATCAGCAATCCACTCTCCATCACCCCCATACCCATACCAGGCTCTGGAAACCACCATTTTACTCCCTACTTCCAAGAGATTGTCATTTTAGTTGCCACATATACATGAGAACACGGACTATTCATCTTTCTGAGCCTGGTTTATTTCATTTAGCAAAATGTCCTACAATTCCATCCATGTAGCTACAAATGATAGAATTTAATATTCTTTGGTTGAATGATATTCCATCATTATACCATATTTTCTTCACCTGTTAATCTGTTGATAGACACCTGTGTTAAATATACATAAGTGTATTACTCCCTTGATTCCATATATTGGATATCATGAATGAACTATAATAAACGTGTGTGTGCAGAAGCCTCAATATATTAATTTCAATTCCTTCGGATATATGCACATTAGTGGGATTACTGGATCATATGGCACTTCTATTTCTAGCTTCTGGAGGAACTTCTATACTGTTCTCCTTAATGACTGTACTAATTTACATTCCCACTAACAATGCATGAGGTTTCTTTACATCCTTGTCAGCAGTGTTATTTTTTGTCTTTTTGTAATAGCCATTATAACTGCGGGGTAAGATGATACTTCATTATGGCTTTAATTTGCACTTTCCCAGTGGATAGAGATGTAGAGCATTTATTCATACACTTATTATATTTATCCATATACTTATATCATTTTTTGAAAAATAGCTATTTAAGTAATTTACCCATTTAAAATCAGATTATTTCTCTTTTTTTTTTTTCTTTGTTAGTTGTTTGAGTTTCTTATCCATTCTGGATATTAATCTTTGCTAAATAAGGAGTTTGAAAATCTTTTCTCCCATTCTGTATGTAGTCTCTTCATGGTTTTTTCCCTTTGCTGGGCAGAAGCTTTTTAATTTGATGTAATGCCATTGGTCAAGTTTTGCTGTTGTTGCCTCTGCTTATAGGGTAATATCAAACAAATTTTTTCCCAGACCAATGTCCTGAAGCATTTCTCCTATGTTTTCTTCTAGTAGTTCCACAGGTTGAACTCTAAAATTAAGTCTTTGATATGCTTGGAGTTTTTTTTTTTTAATGTGGTGAGAGATAAGGGTCTAATTTTATTCCTCTATGTATGAATATCCTATTTTTCCAGCATATCTCATTGAAAATACTTTGCTTTCTCTTATGTATGTACTTGCTGTCTTTGTTAAAAATAAGTTGGTTATAGATGCATGGATTTATTTCTAGGCTCTCCATTCTGTTCCATTGGTGTGTGTGTCTGTTTTTATGCCAATATCATATTGTTTTGGTTATATCACTTTGTAATGAATATTGTGAAACATAATACAACATATCAAAGGAATGGAGGTTTTAAAAAATCATATGATCATTCACAATAGCTAAGACCTGGAACCAACCCAAATGCCCATCAACAGTAGACTGGATAAAGAAATTAGGGGACATGTACTCCATAGAATACTATACAGCAGTAAGAAACAACGAAACCCGGTCATTTGCAACAAGATGGAGGAATCTGGAAAACATCATGTTGAGTGAATTAAGCCAGTCCCAAAGAGACAAATATCATTTGTTTTCCCTGATCGGCGACAACTGAACACCAAAGGGGAAACCTGTTGAAGTGAAATGGACACTATAAGAAACAATGACCTGATCAGCTCTTGTCCTGACTTTAGATGTACAATGTAATACTTTATCCTTTTTAGTATTTGTTGTTGTTGTTGTTCTAGTACTAGTGGTTGAACTCTGTAATTAACACACAATTATTCTTAGGTGTTTAAATTTTAACTGAAAAGTGATCCCTGTTAAATTTCAGAGTGGAAAAAGAGAGGGAGGAGATGTACAATTTGGGACATGCACAATCAGACTTGCCCCAAATGATGGAGTTAGAAATGTGCCAGGGGATTCCAATACAATCCCATCAAGGTGGCATGTACCAATGCCATCTCACTAGTCCAAGTGATCAATTTCAGTTCACATTCGATGGCTCTGATAGGTCTAAGAATCAAAGGGATCACACAAACAAGACAAGTGTCTGCTAATACTAACTGATAGAATCAAAAAGGGAGAGAAAGATCCAACATGGGAAGTGGGATACACAGCAGACTCATAGAATGGCAGATATCCTAAACAACACTCTGGCCTCAGAATCAGCCCTTAAGGCATTCGGATCTGGCTGAAGAGCCCATGAGAGTATTTTAGGCATGGAAAGCCAAGACACCATGGAAAAGAAAAAAAGAAGAAGAGCTAAATGAAAGATCTCTGTGAGTGAGATCCCAGTGGAAAGAATGGGGCCATCAAAGAAGGAGGTACCTTTCTCTGAAGGGAGGAGAGAACTTCCACTTTGACTGGGACCCTATCGGAATAAGATCAAAGTCAGCAAACTCTAAAGGCTTCCATAGCCCTGGCAACTCATGACTAGAGCCTAGGGAGATTACTGACGCCATGAACAGGAGTGTCAAATGTTAAGTCAGCAACAGGAGTCACTGTGTACTTACAGCCCATGTGGGATCTGTCCCTAATGTGTTGTCTAATGTGCTGTGATGCTATAACTAGTACTGAAACAGTATTTTTACACTTTGTGTTTCTGCGTGGGTACAAACTGATGAGGTCTTTACTAATTATATACTGAATCGATCTTCTGTATATAAAGATAATTGGAAATGAAAAAAAAAAAAACCTGGTGTTAAATTGGAAATGGCATAGAAAATTAATTAATTTTTAAAAAAATATTATGTAGGATCTCTGTCTTTAATGTGCTGTACACTCTTATTTAATGCTATAACTAGTACTCCAACAGTATTTTTTTTTTCACTTTGTGTTGCTATATGGGGGCAAACTGTTGAAATCGTTACCTAATATATACTAAACTGATCTTCTGTATATAAAGAGAATTGAAAATGAATCATGATGTGATTGGAAGGGGAGAGGGAGCGGGAAAGGGGAGGGTTGTGGGTGGGAGGGAAGTTTTGGGAGGGGGAAGCCATTGTAACCCATAAGCTGTACTTTGGAAATTTATATTCATTAAATAAAAGTTTAATTAAAAAAAAAAGAAAAAAAAATCATATGATCATTTCAGTAGATCCAGGAAAAGGCCCTTGAAATAAAATTTAACATCTATTCAAGGTAAAAACTCTGAACAGGCTAGGAGTAGAAGAAACATATTTCAACGTTATAAAAGCATGACAAGCTCACACCCAACATCATATTGAATGGGGAAATAAAGGAAGCATTTCTTCTATGATCTAGAACCAGACAAAGATTGCTCTCACCTCTCTTACTCAATATAGTAATGGAAGTTTTAGTCAGTGCCATTAAAAGAATAAAAGGCATAGAAATCTGAACTAAACAAGCAAAATTATTTGCAGATGACACAATTCTTTATATAGAGAAGCTAAGGCTTCATAAAAAGACTAGAATTGATAAATTCAATGAAGTTAAGGGTACAAATCAACACACAAAAATCAGTTATATTTTAATACACTGATAAGGAGCTCATTGAGAAATAAATTATAAGAACAGTCCAGTTCATAATAGCTAAAAAACCCTTGACATAAGTTTAACCAAGGATGTTAACAACCTCTACAATGAAAATAACAAGCTACTAATTAAAGAAATTGGAAAAATAAAAGGCCTTCCCATGTTTAAAGATTGGAAGGATTAATATTATTAAAATGTTCAGACTACCAAAAATAATTTACAGATCCAATAAAATTCCCAAAAAAATACCAATGGCATTCTTCACAGAACTAGAAAAAAAGTCTTAAAATTCATATGGAGGCCGGTGTCACGGCTCAATAGGCTAATCCTCCGCCTGCGGCGCCGGCACCCCAGGTTCTGGTCCCGGTCGGGGCACTGGATTCTGTCCCGGCTGCCCCTCTTCCAGGCCAGCTCTCTGCTGTGGCCCGGGAGTGCAGTGGAGGATGGCCCAAGTGCTTGGGCCCTGCACCCCATGGGAGACCAGGAGAAGCACCTGGCTCATGGCTTCAGATCAGCTGCAGCGCGCCAGCCACGGCGGCCACTGGGGGGTGAACCAACAGAAAAGGAAGACCTTTCTCTCTGTCTCTCTCTCACTAACTCTGCCTGTCCAAAAAAAAAAAAAAAAAATCATATGGAAGCATAAAAGACCCTGAATACCCAAGTATTCCAGGAAACAAAAAACAAATCTGGTAGCATCACAAAACTTGATTTTAAGGCATACTACAGAATAATGATAACCATGCCACTGTTTTTCTGTTTCTAAAAATAAATACTTCAAATAGAAAATTCTTAAATATATAATGCAGGGTTGGATCAGCGTTGCAGCATAGCAGGTTAAGCTACCACCTTTGATGCTGGTATTCCATAGGGGCACCAGTTTCAGTCCCTGCTCCACTTCTGATCCAGCTCTCTGCTGGTGGCCTGGGAAAGCAGTAGAAGATGGCCCAAGTTCTTAGGCCCCTGCACCCACATGGGAGACCTGGAAGAAGCTCCTGTTCCTGGCTTGGGATCGGCGCAGTTCCAGCCGCTGCAGCCAATTGGGGAGTGAACCATTGGATGGAAGTCTTTTCTCTCTCGCTCTCTCTCTCTCTGCCTCCCCTCTCTCTGTGTAACTCTGACTTTCAAATAAATAAATAAATCTTTAAAATAAATAAATAAATGTCTTTTTTTTAAAATGAACCAAAGGATCTACAGTATTTTTTTAAGATTTATTTATTTTTATTTGAGAGGTAGAGTTACAGAGAGGCAGAGGCAGAGAGAGAGGTCTTGCATCCGCAGGTTCACTCTCTAAATGGCCACAGTGGCAGGAGCTGAGCTGATCAGAAGCCAGGAGTCAGGAGCTTTTTCTGGATCTACTACATGGGTGCAGGGGCCAAAGTACTTGGGCCATCCTCTACTGCTCTCCCAGGCCTTAGCAGAGAGCTGGATCATAAGTGGAGTAGCTGGTATTTGTACCAGCTGCCACATAGAATGCCGACAGTGCCGGTGGTAGCTTTACCTACTATGCCGCAGCACTGGCCCCTATAGTGACTCCTGTACAAGGGGACAACTAGAAAACCTACACAGATGTCACTCTTCTGGGAAGTTCTCTTTACACTCTACCTCAAGGTGGAATTAATGCACCTTATGATCTACTTGTGCACCTTGTAAGTATTACTACACTTATCTCACTTTGCT
Source organism: Lepus europaeus (assembly GCF_033115175.1). Taxonomy (NCBI): domain Eukaryota; kingdom Metazoa; phylum Chordata; class Mammalia; order Lagomorpha; family Leporidae; genus Lepus; species Lepus europaeus. The sequence continues at coordinate 17,475,130 of NC_084837.1, read as the reverse complement.
GTAATTATTTCCTTGTGTATCTCTTTCTCCTACTGGACTGTAAAGTGCACAAACACTTCGCACCTGCTGTACTCTCCATGTCTGCTCAAGCTTGTTCCTATAGCTGTCCAATGCACTATTTTCAAGTAAAGAGGTACTATCCTTGTCCTGTCTCATTACTGGCAATAGAACACACGCTAGCTAAAGGAAGAATATGCATGCATTTTATTGACTGCAACTCTGAGACATAAATAAGAGCAATGTCCAAAACAGAGCCAACTTTCCTGACAGGACCTTAAATCAAGCGTTCTCTGTTCTCAAGACTCTCACACTCTCTTGCTGCCTTGATCTGCTAACCCCTGGTGACTGTCTTCTTCTCTCCTGTTATTTTTGCTTCCAAGATTTTTTATTTTTTAAAACTCCTTAACAGGTATATAAAAATTTTACACATTTGGGGTGAGCATTGTGGTACAAAAGTTAAGCCATCACTTGGGATTCCAACATTCCATATCAGAATGCCTGGGAGGCCATCTGATTTTGATCCAGCTTTTACACCTGGGAGGCAGCAAATGATGGCCCAAATGCTTGGGTCCCTGCCATCCACATGGGAGGTCTGGATGAAGTTCCTGGCCTCTGTCTTTGGCCTGGCCCAGCCCTGGCTATTGCACGCATTTGGGAGGAATGAATCAACAAATGGAAAATCTCTCTCTCTCTTTCTCTCTCTCTCTCTCCTTCCCTCCTCTCTCTCCCTGCCCCCAGTGTGTGTGTGTGTGTGTGCGTGTATGTGTCCATAACTCTCTGTCACTCTGTCTTTCAAATAAACAAATATAAAAAATAAACAAGTAAACCTTGTTTTGGAAAAAAAGCTATCTATAAAAACTTATACATATTTATTGGGCACTATGTGATGTTTCTGCACATGTATACATTGTATAATGTCCAGTCAGGGTAAATATGTCTATCTCCTCAAATATTTGACAATTCTTTGTAAAGAAAGCATTCAGAATCCTCTCTTCTTGTGTTCTTAATAGAAAATGGCACAGTATATTAACCTTATTAATAGGGATTCTACTGTGCAGGATATCCCCAGAACACCTTACTCCTATATAACCATAACCTGGTGCTCATTAATCAACCTTTCCCCATTCCACCTCTCCCCATCCCCTGACCTCTCACCTCCAGCAACCATCACTTCCAAGATTTTAACTTTTCTTTCACTGCCCTAAATGTACTGAGTGGCTTATAAGGAAATTGCATTTTGGTTAGAATTATTTTTTGCATTTACCTCCCCATTTTACACCTTTGCCACCATCCACCTCAAATGTAACCTAGCCTCTCTCACAGAGTCCATCCATTAGTATCTGTGCATTTTATCACCTTAGCTTCAAATGTATCCCAGAATTCATTTCTTACGTGCTATTGCAGCACACTCATAACCCTAAGCTTTGTTGGTACTATAGTTTTTACTTTCTACACTTGATCTTAGCCAAAAGGCCAAGAAGCGATACTTTCTAACATACATTTTTGATACTAAATATCATTGGGGAAGATACCAAATTGAATTTTCTAAGAAAACCGAAGAGGTGGGCATTTGGCATAGCAGTTAAGACAACACTTGGGGCATCCATGTCCCCTGCTGGAGTGCCTGGATTCACGTTCTGGCCCTGCTCCCAATTCCAGTTTCCTGCTAATGTGCACTTCAGGAGGCATCAGGTGTTGGCTCAAGTAGTTGATTCCTTGTCACCCACGTGGGAGACCAGATTGACCTGCAGGTTTCTGGGCATTTGGAAAGTGAACCCACAGATGGAAGGTTTCTCTCTATCTCTATCTCTGTCTCTGTCTCTGTCTCTCTCAATAGTGCTCAAATAACATAAATTTTAAAAGTTTTCTTTAAAAATATTTTTATTTAAAAGAAAAATAATAAATTTACAATTAGTAAATTTGCAGTACCACTGAAGACTCACACTCCATCAGTTGCTTAATGGAAAAGCTAGCAAAGGAATTAGCCTAAGGATGACTTTGTTCTACTCCCAATGGATTAGTAGTGATCATTCTTTTTTCCATCATAGAATATCTAATTCTCCTTATAAAAAGTCACATTATTGTGCATATTCCTTGCCTGGGATGTTTAGCCAATGCCTAAAAAAAAAGCACAAAGTACTGAAAGCATGAGTCCAGGATTCCAGACTCAGCACTGTAACCTTAGTCAAGTCACCTACTTCTTCAGTTGTCATTGTAAATTTCACCAGAGGATCGGGGCTAAAGCAAAAAAAAAAAAAAAAAAAAAAGTGTTGAAATTGTGCTAAAGGAATTTTATATAATGGTGAAATCTGTGAAGGGTCTGCAGTGTTACTCTACTTGAAATCTAATGAGTTGGCCATCCGTCAGTTTTAGGAATGCTGGCAAAAGATGTGTGATTCCTGGGTCAGAGAATGAAAACTTTGTTATGCTGACACGGTGTAGCAAACAGTATGAGCGTTGGCACATTTGTGTCATTTACCTTTGCTCTCGGGTTTCACAGGGGGAAGAAGGGTCAAGAAGGAAGCCCAGGACAGGTTGAGTAAGCCTGATTCTTTTATCTACTTTTTTTAAAAAAAAATTATCCTTCATCTATTTAATTTTTAATTAGTTTTAACAGATTAATATAATTCACGAATACAATTCCAATAATATAATGCAATAGCCATAAACAATAATTGAATGGAAAAATGACCATTTCACCAATATACAGTAAATTTTAAAATAATCACAGACCATTAAAACTATAGTAGTATACATTCTTCACTGTCGGTTTGTCAAAGGTATAAAACAAAGTTTCATAAACTGTATTTACAAAAATATTGATATACACACAGGCATTTCTTTCTTCTTTGTTGTTTGTCTTTTTTTGTGATTTTTTTTTGTTTTAGCTGTCACATAAAAGGGAGACAATGCAGTATTTATCTTTCTGTGTCTTGCTTATTTCATGCAACATGATGTCCTTTAGTTCTATCCATTTTGATGCATATGGTTGAATTTCATTCTTTTCATGAATAATACTCCATTGTGTATATATACATCGCATTTTCTTTATCCATTTATCTGATGATAGACACCTTGCTTAATTCCAAATTTTGGCTATGGTAAATAGTATTGCTATAAACATAATGGTGCAAATACCTCTTTGATACAAGTGTTCATGTCTTTGTGGTATCTACCCAGTAGTGGATTGCTGGATCATGTGGCAAGTCTATTTCTAGTTTTTTAAGAAATCTCCATACTGTTTTCCACAGTGGTTACACTAATTTACATTCCCACCAACAGTGTATAAGTGTTCCCCTGTCTCTGCATCCTTGCCAGCATTTGTTACTCTCTGTCTTTTGGATTCTAGTCATTATGACAGGGTTGAGGCAATATCTCACTGTGGTTTTGACTTGCATTTCCCTGATGTTGATCATTTCTTCATATATTTGTTGGCCATTTTTTCTTCTTTTCAGGAAAAATAGATAATTTTAATATTTAATTTCAATACCTATAACAATGCTGTGGGTTTTTTGCTTTTTAAATTTTTTATTAAGACAAATAAAACATATTTCATGCATTCCATAGGAACAGTTCCAAGAATATAACCACATTTTCCTCATTACCTCCCTTCCCCCCCATTTTTCTCCCTCCCTACCTCCCCTTTCATCAATTTTTTCAAAATAATTTTAATCTACTTTATATTCACAGGCTTAACTTACCACTAACCATAATATTCAACAAATAAAAAGTAAGAAGCCCACAGTTCCACAGGAGTATAAACAAGGGCTAAAAACCACAATAAAATCACAAAATCTCTGTTTCATTCCCATACATTTTTTGTAGTCTATATTAACTGCCACTTATCAGAGAAAACATATGATATTTTTCTTTGGGGAAATGGCTTATTTCACTAAGCACAATGGTTTCCAGTTGTATTCATTTTGTTACAAAAGATAGATTTCATTCTTTTTTATAGCTGAGTAGTATTCCATAGTGTATATACACCACATTTTCTTTATCCAGCCATCAATTTATTGACGTCTGAGTTGATTCCATATCTTAGCTATTGTGAATTGAGCTGCCATAAACATGTCGGGTGGGGTGCAAATAACTCTTTCATGTGCTGATTTCATTCTGCTTGAGTAAATTCCCAGGAGTAGGATGGCTGGGCCATATATTAGATCTACTTTCAGATTTCAGAGGAATCTCCATACTGTCTTCCATAATGGTTGTATTAGTTTACATTCCCACCAAAAGTATGTTAAGGTACCCTTTTCCCCACATACTTGCCAGCATTTATTTTCTTATTTCTATAAGAGAACTATTCTAACTGGGGTGAGGTAAAACCTCATTATAGTTTTGATTTGCATTTCCCTGAAGGCTAGTGATCCTGAGCATCTTTTTTTCAAGTGTATTGGCTTTCATCCTTTGAAAATTGCCTATTTATATCTTTTGTCCATTTCTTAACTGAACTGTTTGTTTTGTTGTTATTGAGTTTCTTGAGCACATTATCGATCCTGGATATTAATCCTTTATTGGTTGCATAGTTTGCAAATATTTTCTCCCTTTCCATCAGTTGCCTCTTCATTTTGTTTCCTTTGCAGTACAGAAGCTTCTTAGCTTTATGTAATCCCATTTTTGCTTTTAGCACCTGTACTTCTGGGGATTTTTCCAAGAATTCTTTGCCTATGCCAGTGTCCTGCAGAGTTTCCTTGGTATTTTTCTCTAGCAATTTGATGGTATCACATTGTAAATGATCTTTGATCCGTTGTGAGTTGATTTTTATAAAGGGTATAAGGTAGGAGTCTTGTTTCATACTTCTGCATGTGTAGATCCAATTTTCCCAACACTATTTGTTGAAGAGACTGTCCTTTCTCTAGGGATTGATTTTAGTTCCTTTGTCAAAGGCTGATTGTAGATGTGTGGATTAATTTCCGAGATTTCTATTCTGTTCCATTAATCTACATGTCTATTTTTGTACCAGTATAAGCTGTTTTAATTTTAACTGCCCTATGGTATGTATTAAAGTCTGGTGTTATGATACTTCTAGCTTTGCTTTTGTTGTTTATGATTGCTTTAGCTATTTGTGGGTTTTTATGTTTCCATATGAATTTTACAATTGCTTTTTCTAGATCTGAGAAGAATGTTCTTGGTATTTTAAATAGGTTTACATTGAATCTGTAAATTGCAGGAATGTGGATATTTGTGGCCACACCCATATAGAAGAGCTTCATCTCCTCCATTCTCCAGAGCTCAGGCAGGTATAGACCAAATAGAAATTAAATGGACCCACCTGAAAATATAAGGTCTCATAGGTTTTGCCACTCCCACCTACCCATCCAAAGACAGCAAGATACTTCTCTCTCCTCTCATCAACAGCCAGAACTCCTTTCAAACACCCTCTATCTCACCATTGCATACCACTGTCCATGTCACCTTCAGTGGCTAGGTACCTGGCGTTACTGAGATAGGCAGCAGTATCCCAACTGTGAGTTCTAGTGAATCGTGCGTTTATTCCAGAATGGCCCAAGGAGGCTGCACCCCAAGTCTTGTTTTGTCTCCCTCCCAAAGGAAAAGAAAAAAGTTCCCAATGTCCTCAACCTTTGGCAGGCACTGTGAGAGTCCAACACTCACTAGTGAATGCCAAAAATCCAAACCACCAGCTGTAACTGCACCTATGGCAATGTAGACCACCATGTCTCTAAATGCAGCCTGCCTGTGATGCCATGTGCAGCTGGCTAGGTTGGGTCTGGGCATGGATGGGGCCATATCCAGGGACTGAATGGCTAGAATGCTTCTGTGTCCATGGTGAAGTGGAGATGGCCACTGGGAGATGGTAAATTTAAAGGTGGGAATGGCTGTGATTGGAGGGAAGGGCAAAGGGGCAAGAGAAGGAGAGCTGTTTCTAGGCTTTCTTTGCTGCTGTAAGGAGAGGGAGACAGTGATGGGCAAACAGCCCCAGCATCCACTCTTCACAGGTGGCCTCCCATCCAAGTAGTAGAAATGCCGATTTACAGGCTGATTTCACCTGAAGATGTTTTATGCTCAGTAGCCATTCCATCTCAGATCTAAAACCAACCCTACCTGCTTAGCTTCTGAGGACAAATGAGATTTAAAATGCTCAAGGAAGCGTTGACAGAAGCATGGAAGTGAGGTTGGGGTCCCAAGAGCCTGCTGAATGGCTCTGCTAGTCCTGGCTCCAAGTGCCACCACTGCTGCCCAAAGCCAATGCTGCCCTGTCTTAAGCCACTCCATGGAATGAAGTGAGCACATACTCCACCCAAGGGCCCCATAGTGGTGCCTTTCTTCTGCCTCCCATCTTTCCACTATCTCCCATTGCCTTCTGTTGGCAGTGCCAGCCTGCAGGTGGCACAGCTCTGGGAAGGCCAGAGTTAAATCAGCCCTATCACTCCCATGCTCTCCCTCTGCAGTAAAACACCTCAAGTACCATGGGGTCTTAGTGGTCTCTGGGATCTCCTTGTTCTGGCAGCAGCCCCACTCAGGTCCCCCCTGACCCTCAGCAAGACCACACCCACCAGCAACTCAGGAGGCACCAGCTAAGACCTGCCACCCTTCCCAGAAACCCCTACATCACCTATCCTGACCAGGACACCACCCCTGGGTGCACACCCCACCCCACCCTCTGCCCACCACTGTAAGGAGGCAAAGGTGGAGCTCTCCTGATGGAGAGGGCACCCCTGGAAAAGAAGGAAGTCCCCTAAAGGCAGGTGGTATCAGCTGGGTACTTCCCTGGCATTGGCAGTCCTCTGAAGTCCTCTGAAGGGCTCCAGGGCCCCATTTGTAGTGATGGTCTCTTGTGAGTTCAGCTCGGACTTCCGCCCAGCACTAGGAAGGGACTCAACACCTGGAATGCGCACTTGCTCACTTTCTCCCTCTCCCTCTCTCTCTCCTTCCCTCCCTCCCTCCCTCTCCCTCTCCCTCTCCTTCCCTCCCTCCCTCCCTCTCCCTCTCCCTCTCCCTCTCCCTCTCCCTCTCCCTCTCCCTCTCTCCCTCTCTCCCTCTCTCTCTCTCTCTCTCCCTCTCTCCCTCTCTCCCTCTCTCCCTCTCTCCCTCTCTCTCTCATTCCTTCCTTTCTTCCCTCCCTTCAGCTCTCTGTCCTTGCTTTTCCTTTTTCTGCTTGATGAACACACTAGCTGAGAGCTGCTGCCTTGCTGTTTGGTGAAAGTTATAGCATGAGCACTCTAATGGGCAGGCGCCTCCACTGGGTAGGCTACCCAATTGCTCACTGGAGTTGAGGTTGGGTAGACAAATCTGCCCATATGCTTCTCAGGGGCTTGGCAGGGCAAACTTCTCAAGACATGTTACATGGCTGCTTTAAAAGGGTCTTGAGTAGGTGAGTGGATCAACTTGACTGCTCCTGTTCAGATTTGGGCTGCTTTCCCGAGGGAAGGACATTTCAGACAAGGGCCAAAGTTATTTTCTTCTAAACTGAAGAACTTTTCCAGGTTCATATTTCACACAAATGTTTTTCATGATAGAAATCTGTTTCCTATGATTTCTACTCCATGTTTGTAATGTTCTCAAATATGCTAGGGTAGGGTAGCTCTTGTAGTATGTGAATGTGGAGTCTGCTCAGCCTTTACTACTCCACTAACTTCTCCAAACCAGCATCTGCCAGGGATGGGGGCTCAGCTCTTCCCAGCACTAAGCCCTATAGTGCTGACACTGAAGAAGTTTTTGGGATAGAGCTGGTTGATGTGGCAGCAGTGAATGTATGAGAATGAGAGAGGTGGAAGGAGAGTGGCACCTGTTCCTGGGTAGAGGAGAGGCATGGTCAGATACCAGGACAGATAAGGGAAGCCGTGACCCTACAGGGAATGACCCAGACCTCTCTCTCAAACTGTCCAAACCTGATTCCTGCCCTGTGGCTGGGTTTCTTCTAATACCCTCTATCCTCTGTGATTTGATAGTTGGTGTTCTTATTGCTGGACGCCTCTCCATGCCCTTTATACACACAACTGTCAAGGGATCCTGGCTCTGGAATACCTGGAATACTAAGCCAACACTTCCAACTTAACTGTTGTTGATCCTCATTGAGGCTTTCAACACATGCTTTTTGAAATTGCATTTAAAAATTGAGAATACAAGGGGCCAGTGCCGGGGCTCACTTGGTTAATTCTCCGCCTGCGGCACTGGCATCCCATATGGGCAATGGGTTCTAGTCCCAGTTGCTCCTCTTCCAGTCCAGCTCTCTGCTGTGGCCAGGGAGGGCAGTGGAGGATGACCCAGGTGCTTGGGCCTCTGCACCCCCATGAGAGACCAGGAGGAAGCATCTGGCTCCTGGCTTCGGATTGGCGCAGCGCACAGGCCATGGCGGCCATTTGGGGGGTGAACCAACGGAAGAAAGACCTTTCTCTCTGTCTCTCTCTCTCACTGTCTAACTCTGCCTGTCAAATAAAAGAAAAAAATGAGAATACAGAATTAGCTTTGTAGATTAAACTGTATAGATTCATTTATATGAGGGGACTTCAAAAGTTTATGGAAAAGTGTAAACAAAAGACAATGCAGAGAGAGGGGGTGTTTAGTCTAGTGGTTAAATGCTGGTTAAGATGTCTGCATCCCATATCAGAGTACCTGGGTTCGAGTCCCAGCTCCAAATCTTGATTTCAGCTCCCTGTGAATACAGACCCTGGATGACTCAAGTAATTGGGTTCTTACCCACGAGTTCCTGCTCCAGCCATTGGCAGACACTCAAGAAGTGAGCCAGCAGATGGATACTCTTCCTCCCTCCCTCTCTCTCTCTCTCTCTGAATCTCCCCCCCCCCTTCTGTCTCTCAAAATAAATACTTCAATTATTTAAAAATGTAATGCAGGGTGGGGCCAGCACTGTGGGATAGTGGGTTAAACCACCACCTGTGATGCTGTTATCCCATATGGGCCCCAGTTCGAGTCCCAGCTGCTCCACTTCTGATCCAGCTCCCTCATAATTCACCTGGGAAAGCAGCAGAGGCTGGCCCAGGCGCTTGGGTCCTTGCTACACATGTGGGAGGCCTGGAAGTAGCTTCTGGCTCTGGCTTGGCCCAGCCCAATTCCAGCTGTTGCAGCCACATAGGGAGTGAACATGTGGATGGAAGATCCATCTCTTTCTGTAACTCTGTCTTTCAATTAAACAAATATATATATGTGTGTGTGTGTGTATATATATATATATATACACACACACACACATATACACACACACATATCTAATTCAGGGATAGGCATTTTTTTTTTTTTGACAGGCAGAGTTAGACAGTGAGAGAGAGAGACAGAGAGAAAGGTCTTTCTTCCGTTGGTTCATCCCCCAAATGGCTGCCACGGCCGGCGCACTGCGCCAATCTGAAGCCAGGAGCCAGGTGCTTCCTCCTGGTCTCCCATGCAGGTGCAGGGCCCAAGGACTTGGGCCATCCTCCACTGCACTCCCAGGCCATAGCAGAGAGCTGGCCTGGAAGAGGAGCAACCGGGACAGAATCCGGCACCCCAACCGGGACTAGAACCCAGGGTGCCAGCACCGCAGGCAGAGGATTAGCCTAGTGAGCCGCAGTGCCAGCCCAGGGATAGGCATTTAATAGTTAAGATGCCCAGCATCCACACCAGCACATCTGAATTTGAAACCCAGTTCTGGCTCCTGATTCCAGCTTCCAGCTAATGCAGACCCTGAAGGGCAGTGGTGATGGCGCAGGTAATTGGGTTCTTTCTTGCCACCCATGTGAGAAACCTGATTGAGTTCCCAGCTTCTAGCTCCACTCAGTCCAGTCCCAGCTGATACATGCATTTGGGAAGTGAACCAGTGGAAGGAAGCTGTCTCTCTCTCAAATCAATAATTTTTAGTTGAAAAATAAGCATTTTCCATGAACACTATGAAGTATTCTCTTATATATACTTGTATATATAATTTCAAAAAACTTTGAAAAATAAAGTTAGCTTTTAATTCCATGATAAAATATTTATTTGAGAGGTAAAGAGACACAGACAGATAGAGTTCCCATCCTCTAATTCATCCCCTAAATGATCAAAATGACTGGGGCTGGGTGGGGTGGAAGTCAGAAGCCAGGAACTCCATCCAGATCTCTCATGTGGATGGCAGGGACTTCAGCTACCTGAGCCAATACCTGCTGCCTCCCCGGGTACACATTAGCAGGAAGGTGGAATCAGGAGTGGAGCTGGGACTAGGAACCAAACACTTCAATATGGGATGCAGGCATCTAACTGCTAGGCCAAATGCCCACCCTTTTAACTCCATTTTTCAGTGAACTTTTGATATATATCAATCATCCAGGCAAGATAACCAGAAAGACACCTGCACTTTGATAAAGGCCTGATAAGTGCTTCGTGGCAAATGGAATCACGGTGGTTAGATACACAGAAGACATCACAGGGCAAGACAGGATGCCAGAGAGATCCAGGAGCCAGCGTTACTCTTTTTATAACTCTCTCTGGCAGAAACTAGAATCAATAATCCCTCCCAATTGTGGGGTCCCCAAGGACCTGTCCACTTCCACTGGGCTCTACCTCTTAAAAGTTCCAGCACCTCCCAACACCACTGGGCACCAGGTGTCCAAGCACATGAACCTCTAGGGAGCACACTCAAAACCACATCGCAGTCACAGCACCACCCACCTCCCTGTCACAGAGCCCACGGCCTGGCTTCTGAGTTCTACTCCATGAGAACGGGGCAGTCATTCCCAGGAAAATGACGAGGGGTCTCCAATACGCTGGTGCAGAAACCACGCCAGAATTTCAGAACTTTTGGCAGCCAAGTAATCTTATGTTGCAATTCCATTTTCCACAAACTTTTTGAAGCCCCCTTGTCCTAAAAGTAGAAGTTTAAAAAAAAGATTAGAAGTAAAGGAGAAATAAACGAACAGAGTGTGAAGTTCTTGGAGCGCATCCTAAGCACAAGGGGCTCCCCATCATCACCTGCCATGATAAGGCTTGACATGGGCACCTGTTGGTCGGGATCCTGATGTCTGATGGGGGTACCTGCGGCAGAGTATGCACTATGAGTAATGAAAACCTGGTGGGATTTGAAAGACAAACCGTGAACATCTGGTGTACAGAAAACATCTTCTTGTTCTGAACAGCTCCATCTCAGTTGTGTGTCACTCAGATGTCCATTTCTAAGTAACAGCTACCCACGGTTTCCCATCAGCCAGGGCGCCCGTTGGCTAAGCAGCCATAGGCTGCTGTCTCTCACCCCAAGGTTGCCATGACCCCACTCTGCGTTGCCAGGAGAAAGCATCCTGCCCAGGACTATGGACCCCAGCATCCTGCCCAAGACTATGGACCTGCGGCTCATCCTTGCCATTGGCCACGGTGCCTGGAGCCTACACAATGGGCTCTGCCGCCACCTCAGGGCCCTAGTGAGGGAACATCTCCACTGTTCCTGCTTTGGCTCTAGCCTGGCCAGCGCTCTAGACCAGCGGGAGGCTAGGGCTGGCACGGAACGCCTGGGGGCTCCGGGGAGTGGTTGGTCACTGCAGGATAAGAGCTGTCCTAAAAGCGAGCTTTGGAGAAATGTGCGCCCACTGCTCAGATCATGCACCAACCCCCTAAATGGGCAGGAGACTGGTGGGTGCAGCAGCCTCTGAGAAATGGGTTCCAGGGCCAGCAGGATCAGACCAGGGATTGGAACCCACACTGGGAACTTGGAGAGGATTGGAGGTGGGGTCTTTGTGATAGTCTGATTTCCTGCCCGGGCTCAGGTTGACAGCGAGGGTCTTTGCAGCCCCTCTCCACCTTGCAGACCTCCCACGGGATGGGTGTGTACTACAAGACCACTGGCTAAGGGGAGGTGCCAGGGTGCAGATCGCAGAGTGCGGAGTGCCACACTGGTGCCCCATCATCTCAAAACACGCTAGTGTGTCTCCCTCTTGCATTATTCAGTCATCAAAGCTGAAAACCCAGCACTAACGCCTCACTGCGCTCAGTCTGCAGGCTCCTTTGGATTTCGCCAGCGGTCCCTGATACGTGCCGTACAACGAAAGGATCTGGGTCACCATCTCACATTGTATTTTACCGCCATGTCAGTGTGGAACATACCTCGGTCTTTCCCTGACTGACAGGATCGGATACTGGGAAGAATGTGCCTTAGTGTGGCTTTGTCTGATGCTTCTTCATAATTTCCTTTAGGAGTGTATGTCTGGCAGGAAAACCACCAAAAGGGCGCTAGGTTCTTCCATGCTCGTATCAGGTCAGCGGTATCGTGGTGTGTGAGTGCTCTATTACTGATGGTAACTTGATGTGTGGTTAAGGTGGAGTCTGCATACATCTATGGTTTGTTCATTGAAACTTTCAGAAATACAAGGGGACGAAAGATGACATCTGCAGGCTTCTCCGGTCTAATGTTCTCTTCTTTTTTGTAATGAGTCGGTAGTTCATGAGGCGATAAAGAGCACACACTCTGTTACTTCTCAAGTTCTACTTATTAATTTTAGCACCCACTGGTAATTCTCTTTTGTGTTGTGGTAAAATATGTGTGATATAAATTTCCCCGTTTTAACCACGTTTTTGATGTACAGGTCAGTGGCACTGGATACATTCCCACTGCTCTGCAATCCTTCCACCATCCCGTTCCAGACACTGAAACTCTGTACCCATCAATTACCCCTCCCCACTCCTCAGTCCCCCGACACCGTCTGTCTCTACGGAGTTAATGACTAAGTCCCACACACATGGAACCACACAGTATTCATGATTAGCGTATTTCACTTAGCATGACGGCCTCCAGTTTCATCCATGTTGTAGTATGTGTTCACCAACTGTATATACAATATTCTATTTAGCACGTCAACCATGAATACCATTTAGGCTGTTTTCTACCTTCTGATTATTTTGAACAGTGCTGTAATGAATATTAGTGTACTGAGAACTGCTCATGTCCCTGTTTTCAGTTCTTTTGGGGTGCACACCCCTAAGCATAATTGTCACAACTTATGGCAGCTCTATGTTTCATTTCCTGAGGAACTGCCATACTGTTCTCCATGGCAGCTGCACCATTTTACATTCCTTCTAGCAGTGCACAGGGTTGCAAATGCTCCACATCTTTACCAACATGTGTTATCTTTTGCATTTTAGTGATAATCATGTGAATTAGAGTGAAGTGTTATCTCATTGTGAATTCAATTTGCACATCCTTAGTAATTATTGATGTTTAGCACCTTTTCATGTGTAAGTTGGCCATTTATTGGAGGGTACTTCAAAAAGTTTGTGGGAAAGTGAAATTAAAAGATAAGGTCAAGGGCCAACGCCACCACCTGCAGTGCTGGCATCCCACATGGGCGCCAGTTCAAGACCAAGCTGCTCCACTTCTGATCCATCTCTCTGCTATGGCCTGAGAAAGCAGTAGAGGATGGCCCAAGTGCTTCAGCCCCTGAATCCATGTAGGAGATCCAGAAGAAGCTCCTGGCTCCTGGTTTCATATTGGTGCAGCTCTGGCCATTACAGCCATTTGAGGAGTGAACCAGAAGATGGAAGACCTCTCTCTCTCTCTCTCTCTCTCTCTCTCTCTTTCTCTCTCTCTCTCTCTCTTTCTCTCTGCCTCTGCCTCTGCCTCTCTGTAACTCTGCCTTTCAGATAAATAAATAAATCTTTTAAAAAATAAAAGTTTTCTTCGGTGCAAAATAATTTTTGAAATCCATGCATACTTTTCATAATATACATTTTCCACAAACTTTTTGAAGAATCTTCATGTGTATGTATTTCAAACTGTTTTTGTACCAAAAAGAAATGAAATACTGATACAAGCTACAACATAGATGAATGTTGAAAGCACTAGGCCAGGTTACATAATCCAGTCGTAAAAAATGAAAAGTAAATTATTTCAATTAAAAGAAATATCCAGAGTACCCAGCAGTCAAACCTTCACAGACACAAACAAAAAAATAGATTTCAATTACCTGAAGGTGTATGGGATAGGGCAAGGGAGTGGAGGTGGGAAGTGGATGATGAGCGATGTTGGGTAGCAGGCACTGCACCCAGTGGTTAAGACACCAGTTAAGACATCTACATCACACATCTGAGTTCCTGGTTTGATGCCTGGCTCCAGATTCCTGCCAGTGCAGATCCTGGGAGGCAGCAGGTGATGGCTCAAGTAATTGGGTTCCTGCCACATGGAAGTTACTAACTCCTGGCTCTGACTTTAAACCCAGGCATCATTTGGGGAGTGAACTAACAACTGGTGTCCCCACCCCTCTCTTTCTGCATATGTATGTGTTTGTGTGTTTATGTGTCTGTGTCTGTGTCTGCATCTCCACCTATCAAAATTATTAAATTAAAAAAAAAAAAAGAGTTACTGTGGCCGGCACTGTGGTATAACAGGTTAAGCTGCCACCTGTAATGCCAGCATCTCATATGGGTGTCATATCGAGTCCCAGTTGTTCCATTTCCAATCCAGCTCCCTGATAATGCACCCGGGAAAGCAGTGGAAGATGGCCCACATCCTTGGGCCCCTGCACCTATGTGGGAGACCCAGATGAAGCTCCTGGCTTCTGCCTGACACATCCCTGAACATTGCAGTCATTTGGGGAGTGAGGTGCATCTCTCCTTTTTCTGTAACTCTGCCTTTCAAATAACTAAATATTTTAAAAAATAATATTCATTCTCTGAATATGAATCATTTGTCCAAGAACCTGAGTTTCAATAGCAATTTTGTCAATTTGTAAATTTAGTAGTTTCAGAACTTGAACACTAGGTGGCACCCAGTCACCTTAATATTGGAAATATTGCTAGTTTTGTTTTTTTTTTTTTAAACTTTATTTGTATAGTAAATTTCCCAAGCACAAAGATTGTTTTGTTCATATGAATGTATGCACTATGCTTTTCAGGACAGAAAAACTGTGTTGGTGGTTTTATTTTCAAATTTTGAATGCTTTATAAACAGTTAAAATATATAAATGAAAATTTAATGTCTTAATTTGTATAAAGTAAAGACTTGTGCAGTCTATCCCTAAGCTGGGGAAAGAGGAAGGAATAGCAACTTAATTAAAAGATGGTTGTCAGTTCCTAAGCAGAAGAAGAACTACAGAGAAATACAATAAAATGTCAGGCTGTGAGTGTATTATGTCCTTATTGTATTAAGGACACTCTTTACTATGTGGACAGGTGGTTTTTGCTTGTACTAAGAATTCAAGGCCGGCACCATGGCTCAATAGGCTAATCCTCCACCTGCGGCGCCAGCACACCGGGTTCCAGTCCCGGTTGGGGCACCGGATTCTGTCCTGGTTGCCCCTCTTCCAGGCCAGCTCTCTGCTGTGGCCCAGGAGTGCAGTGGAGGATGGCCCAAGTGCTTGGGCCCTGCACCTGCATGGGAGACCAGGAGAAGCACCTGGCTCCTGGCTTCGGATCAGTACGGTGCACCAGCCACAGTGGCCATTGGAGGGTGAACCAAAGGCAAAGGAAGACCTTTCTCTCTGTCTCTCTCTCTCTCTCTCTCTCTCTCACTGTCCACTCTGCCTGTCCAAAAAAAAAAAAAAAAAAAAAGAATTCAAATTTGTTTTTCCTTATTTGGGCTAGTTATCAACTCTAATAAAATGAAGTTATGGGGACGGTGTTGTGGCATTGTGGGTTAAGCTGCCACTTGCATCCCGTAGTGGAGGGCCTGGGTCACCACTCCCATCTCCAGATCCTCTTCTGATCCAGCTTCCTGCTAACACACCTGGAAGGCAGCAGCTAATGCCTCCTGTGCTGAGTTCCTGACGCTCATGTGGAAGAGCCGGAGGTAGTTCTGGCTCCTGGTTTTAGCCTGGCCCCTTGTGGGCATTTAGGGAATGAACCTGTGGATGAAAGATTCTCTCCCTCTCTTTCTCCCTCCATCTCTCCAACTCTCCCCTCCTCTCTCTGCCTTTCAAATCAATTAAAAAAAAAACTTTATTGGAAAGATAATGCATAATGTGAGAGTGAGGTGTTATCACCAAGTGGCACAGAGTGTGTGTACAACGTACAGAAATAGAAAAAACCAGCTATGCAACAGGCACCTCCCCCCGTCCCCACCCTCCATAGCAGGGTCAGATGGGGGCAGTGACTGCCAGGCTGGGCACTGGCTTGAAGGTGCCCTTGGCCATCTTGGTCATCATACCCACCTCCCTAAAACATTCCTGCCACCACTGTGGGCAGGGCCAGCATGGGCTAACTTGGCCTGCCACATGCAATGCCTTCTGGGGCCTGGTCATCATAGCACCTCCTGAAAACATTTTTCAAGTATTCTCTGGAGGGCAGGAACTGCCTGGGCCTGGGTGTGGATGAGCAACTTGAACAGTTTTTAAACGCCCCTCTTCAGAGTCTCAGCCAGAGAGGGCACCTTCTGCCAGAGTGATGCTTTTAAGTTTTCTAGGTCCATGTGCAGGAACCAGCCCCACAAGAAACCTCAGTGGGTCTAGGGCTCTCCCAGGGCACCCAGAGCCGTTTTGTTGCCATTCTACTTGGAAGTACATTACTGATCCATGTCATCAGGGAGAATCGAGAGACAGCAGTTCCAGCCTCAGGACACTGGAAGCCGAGACGAAGAATCCACACAAGGAAACTATGTTAAGTTTCCCTCTAAGATGGCAGCCATCCAGACAGGCTGGGGCTCTGGGAATGGCACCTTGGCTCTGGCTATGGTTCTTCTGCAGCCTGTTGGAGATTTCTCGGTGTCTTCTAGCATGGAAAGGCCAGGCAGGCCAGGGAGGCCTGGAGAGGAGGCTAGGAGGGCTCTCTATCCTACACATATCTTGCTGTTCTTCCTGAAAAGATTCTAAGCCCCCTCCAAGGCCAGCCCTGCTAGTACAGACAAGCCTAGGGGAGGGCATTGTGAGCTGGCATAATTCCATGAAAGTCCTGCTCATTGGTTGCATCTCCCAAAAAAATTTCCAATCTCCTGTCTGCCCCCTACTGGGGTGGGCATCAGCAAAACTCAGCCGTGGGGGAGCACAAGGACATTGCAACTCCCAAATATTTTTGCAAGTCCCTTCCAAAGCCAGGACAGACTTAGGCAGACATGTGGGTCTATAGCAGGCAGCCCCAAGCTGGCCACAGTCCTGTGTGTGATTCATCTCACAGAGGCCCTCCTAGCTGAGCAGCAGGACTGGCTGCCCAGGGAGGCAGCCTTGCACAGGGCCCAGTCTTTGCATGCCTGGAAGACTGCACTGGCCCAGGCCAGCGAAGGATGCCTAGCGTGGAGCACACCTGGCTCAGTCTCCCTATGCAATTCCCAAAAAAGTGCATATACCCTGCAGAGGGGGTGAGCAGCTAGAGCCAGCCGTAGAGACCCACAGAGGATGTCTGGGGCCAGTGATGGCTTGAATGCAGTTCACCTATTGGCGACAATTCTGGAAAAATTTTCCAACTCCCAGGAAGGGAATACTGCAGAGGGCATGGAGGGTGCCCTGGGGGCGCTCAGTCATTTGGGGAGTGATCCCTGAAAGATTTTCCAAGCCTCTTCCCAGAGGCAGGTGCTGGAGGAGGGTGGTAGGAGACACCCACTGGAACGTTCCCACCCCTCTTGGGGAGATGTGGCACTGGTGGGCGTGCAGTAGTAGGCGTCACAGGTCTCTTGACTCAGATGCTGTCAACCAGGCACCCGATTGCCCAAGGTGCATCCTACTCCTCAACTTTTCTCCTTACTTAGGGGAGCCGGCTGACCACGAAGGACCAGGGAGGAGGCAGTAGGATTGCACATCACCTCCCGGCTGGTCCACGAACTTCCACCCTGTCAGAGCAGCACCGGCCCCGCTATCTAGAAACATCGTGGGAGGATGCTTGGCCCAGCTGCTTTTCTGGGTAGGGTCCTAGCATCGGAGGCGCTAGGAGAAAACGAAAAGCTAAGTTTGTTTTGGTGCAAAAAGGAAAAATTGGAAATCCACGTGTATAAGGGGTCTCCAAAAGCTTCGTGGAAAATACGGGTTATGAAAATATGCATGGACTTACTTTTTCATTCTGTTTTCTACAAACTTTCTGAACTTCCCCAGACCCGGTACAGAAAGTTTCAAAGTCCACCTGCAGGGCCTGGCAGAGGCCAGACCCAGAGAGGAGGGCAGGGAAGGCCACACCTGCTTGCATTCCCTCCTGGGAACAGGATTTAGGATGTACCTTCCATCAATTGCTTTAGGCCCCATTCTGGGGAAAGCCATGAGGCCTGGGAAGTTGCTTTAAAAAAAAAAATCTGGGACCAGGTGTTCATCCTTGGGAGTTCTTGCACTGTTTCTTGGATGGTTCCCTTTGATTTCTATTTCTGAATCTTCTGGACTGTTCATGTTATCTGCTTTTCTCATGTTTTCTCACTATTTTTTTTTTTTCTGGCCTGCTTCAGACAGGTTTCAACCATAACTTCCAATACTATGATATGGACATCTCTTCCTATTTAATGGATATACTTTTTCAAAACAAGATTTATTTATTTTTATTATTTGAAAGGCAGAGTTACAGAGAGGCAGGGGAGTGGGGGGGGGAGAGGTCTTCCATCTGCTGGTTCACTCTCCAAATGGCCAGAGCTGCACTGATCTGAAGCCAGGGGCCAGGAGCATCTTCCGGGTCTCCCACATGAGTTCAGGCACCCAAGAACTTGGGGGCCATCTTTTTCTGCTTTCCCAAACCACAGCAGGGAGCTGGATTGGGAGAGGAGTAGCCGAGACTCGAACTGGCACCCATATGGGATGCCGGCACTGCAGGCAGTAGCTTTGACCTGCTACACCACTGTACTTTTTCTATCCCTGAGAATTTTTATTATCCCTTTTAAGAATTTAACAGCTTTATACAATAGAACTTAAAACTCTGAGATAATGAAAATATACCATAAGTAGAGTTTAAAAATAAATCAGAGATGGGTGATGCTATTCATACTGTATGTATTTGGCAAATAATTTGTGCCTGGAGTGTGTTTAAGCACACACAGATACACAGACACACATCTCCTAAAATATAAAAGAAAAATTCAAACAGTCTAAGAGCACACTGACAATGCATGTGATGAATTAAAGCTCAGGAATGTAAATGCTGAAAGCCATAAGAAGATGGGAATGAATGGGGCCAGCACTGTGGCGCAGCAGGTTAAAGCCCCAACCTGCAGTGCCAGCATCCCATATGGGCACCAGTTCGAGTTCAGGCTGCTCCTCTTCCAATTCGGCTCTCTGCTATGGCCTGGGAAAGCAGTGGATGATGGCCTAAGTGCTTGGGGCCCTGCACCCAGAAGACACTCCTGGCTCCTGGCTTTGGATCAGCTCAGCTCTGGCCATTGTGGTCATTTGGGGAGTGAACCAGTGGAATGGAAGACCTCTCTTTCTCTCTGGCTTTACCTCCTTCTGTAACTCTCTTTCAAATAAATAATTCTAAAAAAAAAAAAAGAAAGAAAGAAAGAAGACGGGAGTGGGTTGAAATTTCGTCACTGTGTGGTCATTTAGAAGCTGACATAACCACACGCCCTGCTTCTTCCAGCAACCTCCTTCACAGCCAGTTTCAGAGGCTCCAGGGGAGTTGTCCCCTCCCCTGGTTTTTCATCCAACACTGGGCACTCAGCAGCAGTCTGGATGAGTGACCTCGGGAGCAAGGTCTCAGGCCACAGCTTGTCCCAGAGACACTGTTCTTTTTCCTGGCATTTCTTTCTCCTTGCAGAGTCACTGACTCTGTGCCTGAGCTAGAACACAGCAGGACACGCAGCTAAAGAGCTGGATCATACAGGGCCTGTTCTGCAGGTCGAAAGAAACTGCACGGATTGATTAAGGACAGCTGCCATCTTTTACACTATTCATTCTTCCTGCCGTGGAAATGACCCTCTCCATAATGGAGACAGGTCAGATAAGCCAAGGTTAGAAAAACCCCTGAGTCCTATTGCTCAAATAAGCCAAGGTTAGAAAAACTCCTGAGTCCTATTGCTCAGAAGTTTGGAGTTTATCCTGTAGGCCATCAGTTCCTACCTAGGGGTGATTTTGCCCCCAGAATGCATTTGCAACCTTTGGAGACTTTTTGGTTGTCACAGCAGGGGTGAGGAGAGTTACTGTTGGAATCTAGTGAGGAGAGGCCAAGGAAACTGCTTCAAGTTCAGTGTGCAAGACAACTCTCCACAAGAAAGAATTGTCCGCTAAAGCTGAGGTCTAGAAATCCTGCTGCAGACCGTGGGGAGTGGGGTAATCAGATCTGTGATGGGATCAGAGTCAGAGACGGGTGAGGGGACCTCCCAGGGGTCTAGGGTCTAGCCTGAGGCAACGGGGAAGAAAAGCAGACTTCAGAGAGAATTCAGAAATCAAATAATTGTTCTGCATTACTGAGAGGAAAGAGACTGGCATAGGCGGGGAGTCTCTGCTAGGTGCAGGGGGGAACGCTGGGACAGGTTCCTATCTCAAGACAGGAAACGAGAACACAGGCTGATCGGGAAGGGAGAGAGTGCGCTTCGCTGAGTGGCGTCTGAGCCTTCCAGGGAAGCACTGTTTCCTTCTTTAATGAGTCTCAGGATGGTCCAGGTATCCTTACTCTCAGTGCCAGTGGTTAGCTGTGAGCAGAACTCGCACGCAGCTGACATTTAGCGGGTGAAAGACAATGAGGAAACGAATATGCTCTTACACCTATTTATACACACGTTTTTATTTGGGAGACAATCAGCAACTAAACAATGCGTCTGGGGGGCCAAGAGTACGTGGGCTGTGCACCCAGATTTGAGAGTGACAAGCGTGGCGGTTGAAGCTGGAGTAGGAAACACTGCCAGGCCAAGGATTTGAGGAGCTAAAGCTCGAAGAATAAACCAACCACACCGTGGTACGTGGAAATGCTGGGGCAATCAATGTCCTGCAGAACTCGCTGGCTGCGCGGCCATCCTAAAGCCATCCTAATTAAACCATCCACCAACGCTGGCCGGACGCTTATTAATCTGATTAATGATAACAACAGTTCGCTCTGAAGACACCGCGCGCGACTACAAAACACATTCAGATTGCCGCCAAAGCCCCACACACCGGTAGGAACTCTCGCGAGAACAGGAGGCGCCGCGCCGCGGGAGCCAGACCTCTCGCGAGAACGGCTGCAGGATCACGGGGAGGCTGCGCGGCGGGAGCGCTGCTGAGCCATGGCCCGGCCGGGGCCGTCCTGGAGCCGGCTGGAGCGGCAGCAGGAGCGCGACGTGCGCGAGCTCGTGCGACATGTCACCGGCCTGCAGGACGAGGCGGACCCCAACTTCCAGCTCGCGCTGAACTTCGCCTGGTCCAACTTCAGGTCCGTGGGGCGCGGGGAGGCTGGGGCGGGCGCGCAGGCCGCGGTGCCCGGTGAGCCGCTGCGAGGTGCACCGGTGAGACGCGCGGTGCCCCCCGTCAGTCACACGGTGCCCGGTGAGCCGCTCGGTGCCCCGGTGAGCCGCGCGGTGCCCGGTGAGCCGCTCGGTGCCCGGTGAGCCGCTGCGTGGTGCCCCGGTGAGCCGCTCGGTGCCCCGGTGAGCCGCTGCGTGGTGCCCCGGTGAGACGCGCGGTGCCCCCCGTCAGTCACACGGTGCCCGGTGAGCCAAGCGGTGCCCCAGTGAGCCTAGCGGTGCCCCGGTGAGCTGCGTGGTGCCCCGGTGAGCCGCGCGGTGCACCCCCGTCAGTCACACGGTGCCCGGTGAGCCAAGCGGTGCCCCAGTGAGCCAAGCGGTGCCCCAGTGAGCCTAGCGGTGCCCCGGTGAGCTGCGTGGTGCCCCGGTGAGCCGCGCGGTGCACCCCCGTCAGTCACACGGTGCCCGGTGAGCCAAGCGGTGCCCCAGTGAGCCAAGCGGTGCCCCAGTGAGCCTAGCGGTGCCCCGGTGAGTCGCACGGTGCCCGGTGAGCCGCGCGGTGCCCCCGGTGAGCCGCTCAGTGCCCGGTGAGTCGCACGGTGCCCGGTGAGCCGCTCGGTGCCCGGTGAGTCGCACGGTGCCCGGTGAGCCGCCCGGTGAGCCGCTCCGTGCCCTGGTGAGCCGCCCGGTGCCCGGTGAGCGGCGCGGCCGTACCCGGGGGCTGTGCACCGTGGGGCGCCGGCCTCCCACCTAGCCTTGTGTCTGCCGTGTTCCCTGCTGAACTCGCTGCCCGTCGGGAGTCATCTGGGGCGCACACCCACACCCTTTAAAACTGTGCTCCGGGCCCCCTTCCCTTCTTACTTTGACGCACTGGGGAGTGTTGGAAAGCGACAGCTGTCACTTCTCGTGTCGCCCCGACCACCGCACCAGCGCCTGGAAGGGCTGCTGGCACAGGGTACGCTAGGGCTCCTCGCCCAGTTCTCATTCACTGTCTCGGGTGATTAATTTTGGAAGGGCTGGGCCAGGTATTTGGCTGGAGTCAGATGACCGATTTTTTGTTTCTGGAAAATGTAAATTAGACAGTGCTTTTATGATTATTACCCGTAATGGAATTATCACTGAAAGAATGTCATTCATTGTTAATATTCTGTCTGTTTAAGTTCCATACAAGTCTTGAATAATGAAGTTTTTCAGGATCTTTTAATCTTGATTGCTTAGTGATCATGCATATAATCTGCCTACTTGGCTTATAAGAATAGAGGTCTTTCAGATTCAGTGAAAGCGTGCCACATTTCTGAAATAATAAACAGTTCCTTTTTTAGGAAACCCACTTTTTTTGCTTATTTGTATTTGTTTGAAAGGCACAACAGGAGCGAGAGAGAGAGAGAGAGAGAGAGAGAGAGAGAGAGAGAGAAACCCAAGAGATAGACAGCATGAGACAGATCGTCCGTCTGCTGGTTCATTCCCCAGATGCCCACAACCACCAGGGCTGGGTCAGGCCAAAGCCATGAGTTCAGAACTCAGTCCAGGCCTCCCACACGGATGGCAGGGACCTGGCCTGAAACCATCACCTGCATTAGCAGGAAGCTGAGCAGGAACTGGAACCCAGGCACTCGGATGTGGAGTGTGGGTGTCCCAGCCTCTGTGCCAAATGCCCGTCCCTTCAACTCCATTCTTAAATCTTAAATGTAATTTATAAAAATAACAGTGTCTGTGGGCCAGCTCTGTGAGGTAGCAGGTAAAGCCACCAACTGCAGTGCCAGCATCCCATATGCACACCCATTCTAGTTCCATTTGCTCCACTCCCTTTTTTTTTTTTTTTTTTTTTTTTAAGATTTATTTATTTGAAAGGCAGAGTTACAGAGAAGAAGCAGGGGGAGGGGAGCGAGAGAAATCTTCCACCTGCTGGTTCACTCCCCAGATGGCCACATTAGCCAAAGCTGAGCTGATCCAAAGCCAGGAGCCAGTAGTTTTTCCAGGTCTCCCGTGTGGGTACAGGGCCCCATGAACTTGGGCCATCTTTTACTGCTTCCCCAGGCCATAGCAGAGAGCTGGATCAGAAGTGCAGCAGCCAGGACTTGAACCAGCGCCCATATGGGATGCTGCTTTACCCTGCTACACCACAGCACCAGCCTCCATTTGCTCCACTCCTGATCCAGCTCCCTGCCAATGCACCAGGAAAAGCAGCAGAAGGTGGTCCAATTACTTGGCACCCACATGGGAGACCTGGATGAAGCTCCTGGCTCCTGGCTTTGACCTGGTGCAGCCCTGACCATATTGGCCATTTCAGGAGTGAACCAGCAGTTGGGAGATTTCAAGCTCTGTCTCTGCCTCTCCCTCGCTGTAACTCTACCTTTCAAATAAATAAATCTTTAAAAATAATAATAATAAACAAAAATAAATGCCTGAAATAGCTCATATGACACAGAAACTTGAGTGGTATATCCCAATTAATTTTTCTATTAGTATTTCTTATTGGCAGTAGGTAGATGATCATTATTTTAGACGTGGAAAGAACAGTTGAAATTATTTCCTTATGAAAATTGAGAGACTAAATTGTGATAGGTAAAATGGTGTTCCAAGCAGCCATTTACTAGGGTAGAATTAAATGTGTTATTAAACAGTGTAATTTGTTTCTTTATAGTACACCTTGGTGGGGTTGTTAATAAAAAAGCTGGAAGGCTGGGGCCGCGGCTCACTAGGCTAATCCTCTGCCTGCGGCACCGGCACCCCAGGTTCTAGTCCCGGTTGGGGCGCCGGATTCTGTCCCGGTTGCTCCTCTTCCAGTCCAGCTCTCTGCAGTGGCCCAGGAGTGCAGTGGAGGATGGCCCAAGTGCTTGGGCCCTGCACCTGCATGGGAGACCAGGAGGAAGCACCTGGCTCCTGGCTTCGGATCGGCGCAGTGCGCCGGCTGTAGTGGCCATTTGTGAGGGTGAGTCATTGGAAAAGGAAGACCTTTCTCTCTGTCTCTCTCTCTCTCACTGTCTAACTCTGCCTGTCAAAAAAATAAATAAATATAAAAAATAAAAAAGCTGGAAAAGTTGAGAGAGCTATGCTATAATTTTATACTTTAATTCATCAGAAAAATGAATGATTCATGGTTAACATTTTTGAAAATTGTGGCCACATTTTAGGCCTTGAAAATTCGAAGACAAGTAAGAGCTGTCCTCTGTCATTAAGAAGGAGGAACACCAAAGCCAGTTGCAGGAGGATGCAGAATAGGGTTCTAACCTGAGGGTCCAAAGCTGGCATTCAGGGGCTTGTGAATTTGGTTGAAAAAATTTTTACACCATCCACTAACTGAAAAGTAGCATTTTCACCAATTATGAATGAAAGCAACAAACCACAGCAATGTTAGCCTACCTATGATTTGTCAGCAGTAAAAACCACATGTCATATTAGAGTTGTTGTGCAGGTATTACTGAACATTGTTTATTCTTGACTTTAATGGCAGTCCTTAGGCCCACTGCTAGATGCTATATTTAAATGTTTAATAAAGAAATGTATCTCTTAACTCTATCACCAACATTTAAAATTACTTGACAGCTTTATTTCCATTTTCTTTGTATTTTTGCATTTCAAAGCATCATTCAGGGGCCCTTACACTTTGCCCGGCTTCATTCATAACAAAGATTAGGAGCACCTGCTGTAGAATATGCTGTGCTGAACTTAGGGCCTTGTAGGAAGACACAGCAGCTAGCAGACAGGACAGGGATGCTTTCTCAGAACACAGGGGCTGTTTGCCTGTCTGATGGTGGAGGTAAGGGGGGAGAGGTGCACCCTGGAAATGTTTAAGTATAGAGTCTATGGAGGGATATTCAGAGCTGTGAGACAGGGCTACTTAGCCAGGTGACAGAACTGACCAAAACATTGCATTTTATTTTTGTTAGGTTTCATCGTTTCTTGGATGTCAATAGCCACAAGATAGAAAAGACAATAGAAGGGTAAGTTGAGTTTTCATGTATATATGTGCACATTCAGAAATATATGTATTTTTATGGACCTTTCTGTTAATATAGCTCTATAACAGTTGATGTTTTAAATATTTTAGAATTCATGAGAAATTCATAATTCATTCTGATCTCAGCAAGGCGGCTAGCTGGAAGAGATTAACTGAGGAATTTCTAAATTCATCACTTCCCAACATAAGCGAAACAAAGGTATGGTTCACTTACAAGATCTCTGTTGGGTATTTTACTATTTCCAATCTGATTATTGTCAGCTTGTTTCTGCTAATATAACAAGGGTATATATTAATTAATATAACATAATAAGGATATATATTATGTTTATTCAATTTTAGTATTGTCAAGTGGCTAAAACAGGGTCTCCTGAAAACTGACTTTAACATTGCCATCAACCAGGTGTGCCTCAGCTTGGGATGAATGGAAGAGCATGTTCTCATCTCCATTGCCTAACCCCAAACCTGCTATGGAACTAGACGCCAGAGATTGGCTCAAATAATAGCGCAGGCTGGATACCTTAAAACTTCCCAATGACTTCCCAGCACTTGGTAACAATAACTGCCTACACTGTTACGGTTCCGAGCACGTGGTGGTAACTGCCTGTGCTTGTTAGGTATCAGGTGCACTTTCATACGGTGTCATGCGTCACCAGGACCACGCGTGGGCACAGTGACTCACTAGGATTCACAGAACTTAAGCTGTCATCTTCACCGTTAGTGCTTGTTACAGTGGAAGGGTGCAGATGTGATCCACGTGGGCAAAGGTGCGTGGAGCAAAGGCTGGGAGAAACCGGGCAGAAGCTTCCAATGTCCCTTCCCCGTGGGGAGACACGGAAGGAATGCACTTAATTCTCTCGTATTAGTGTGTGGCAGGATTTGAAAATTGGTACCCAGAGGTTTTTTGGGGGGCAGAGGATCAGCCACATAGGCAGGCAGAGCCTACCTCTGATTCCCATTTTGGCCTTTCATTAGCATCTCCAACCATTTTTCTGTGTTCTCTCCACTATGGGCACCCTGGACACAATGGGACCATGTCCCCTCCTCTGCTGTGACACATCCTATACCTTACCTGCCTTGCTCCTCTTCTTTCTCCTGACTGGGGACTCTCACCCTTAGTTAAACTCAAGTACTGTCTTAGTGGGTACTATGTATTTCACTTACTTAGCCTTTTAAGAAGCTGCTAAATTGTTTCCCGAAGAGGCTTATATTTCTACTAGCAAAGTATAAAGGGTTCTACTTTCTCCATATCCTGGTCAGCTCTTATTATTGTCTGTCCTTTTGATTGTAGACATCCTAAAGGGTATGCAGTAATATCTCACTGTGTTAGAGTTTACCTTTCTCTAACACCTCATGATATTGAGCACCTTTTCATGGTTTGTTTGGTGGTTTTTTTTTTTTTTTTTTTTTTTTTGAAGATTTACTTCATTTATTTTGAAAGAGTTACAGAGAGAAAAACAGAGAAAGATCTTCATTTGCTGGCTCGTGCCTCAGATGGCCGCAATGGCCAGCACTAAGCCAAGAGCCTGGTTTCGTCCCAGTCTCCCTTGTGGAGCCCCTTTGGCCATCTTCCTCTGCATTTCCCAGGCCATTAAGAGGGAGCTAGATCAGAACTGTAGCAGCCAGGATGTGAACCAGTGCCCATATGGGATGCCAGTATCACAGGTGGCAGCTTTTACCCACTAAGTCAAAACGTGAGCCTCTTTTCATGTATGTGTTTTTGGCCATTCGTTTGTTTTCTTAGTATCCACTCAAGTCGTTTACTCATTTTTGAATTGGCTTAATTTACTGAGTTACCAGTTTCCTTATCAGAAAAGTGATTTTTGTTTAAGATTTATTTATTTATTTGAAAGTCAGAGTTACACAGATAGAGAAGGAGAGACAGAGAGAGGTCTCCCATCCACTGGTTCACTCCTCAGTTGGCCGCAATGGCTGGAACTGCACCGATCTGAAGCCAGGAACCAGAAGCTTCTTCCAGGTCTCCCATGCTGGCGCAGGGGCCCAAGCACTTAGGCCATCTTCCACTGCTTTCCCAGGACATAGCAGAGAGCTGGACTGGAAGTGGAGCAGCCGGGACTCAAACTGGCGCTCATATGGGATGCCAGCACTGCAGATGTCGGCTTTACCCATTACGCCACAGCGCTGGCCCCTATAGTCTCTGTTTTCTTTTGAGATCCCCAAGATACAATTATTTCACTTGGCCGGCGCCGCAGCTCAATAGGCTAATCCTCCACCTGCAGTGCCGGCACACCGGGTTCTAGTCCTAGTCAGGGTACCGGATTCTGCCCGGTTGCTCCTCTTCCAGGCCAGCTCTCTGCTGTGGCCTGGGAAGGCAGTGGAGGATGGCCCAAGTGCTTGGGCCATGCACCCGCATGGGAGACCAGGAGAAGCACCTGGCTCCTGGCTTCGGATCAGCGCGGTGCGCCGACCGCAGTGGCCATTGCGGGGTGAACCAACGGCAAAAAGG
This sequence comes from Lepus europaeus, assembly GCF_033115175.1. NCBI lineage: Eukaryota > Metazoa > Chordata > Mammalia > Lagomorpha > Leporidae > Lepus > Lepus europaeus. The sequence goes on along the minus strand of NC_084837.1, from coordinate 17,447,515 downwards.
AAGACCTTTCTCTCTGTCTCTCTCTCACTATCCACTCTGCCTGTCAAAAAAAAAAAAAAAAAAAAAAAATTTCACTTAGCAGTTTGTCAACTTTGAAATAATGCAAAAGCAATGTGCATTCAGTAGAAGCCCTACTTCAATTTTATCTTTTCTGCACCTGGTACATGTGTTATGACACAATAGTCTTGTGATGCTGGGCAGCATCAGTAAGCAACAGGCCCCTATCAGACTCACAATCATGAACGTACACAACTGATACTCTACAGTACACTGTGTAAGGGGACTGGAAGAACTCCAGGGAAAATGGAATTAAAAGATAAAATATATACACTTGTTTTTCTTTCTTTTGTTGAGAGAGACAGAGAGAAAGGTCCTCCCTCTGTTGGTTCACCCCCCAAATGGCCACCACGGCCCGCGAGCTCCTGGTCTCCCATGCGGGTGCAGGGCCCAAGCACTTGGGCCATCCTCCACTGCCTTCCCGGGCCACAGCAGAGAGCTGGACTGGAAGAGGAGCAACCGGGAATAGAACCCAGAGTACCAGCGCCACAGGCGGAGGATTAGCCTAGTGAGCCATGGTGCCAGCCCACTTGTTTTTCAGCATACACTTCACCAAGTTAATAACTGTGTTCTTTTTTTTTTTTTTAAGACTTATTTATTTGAGAGGTAAAGTTACCAAGAAAGAGAAGGAGACACAGAAAGGTCTTCCTTCCACTGGGTCACTTCCAAAATGGCCGCAGTGGCTGGAGCTGAGCTGCTGAAAAGTCAGTAGCCAGGAACTTGTTCCCAGTCTCCCACAAGGGTATGAATGCTTGGGCCATCTTCCACTGCTTTCCCAGGACATCAGCAGGGAGCTGGATCAGAAGAGGAGCAGCCAGGAGTTGAACTGGTACCCATATAGGATGCTAGCACCGCAGGTGGAGACTTAGCCTAATATGCCACAGTGCTGGCCCCTCATGACACTTTGATAAATGATACCACTAGTCATTTTGTCCATGCCTGAAGAACTAAGTGGCCTGGGAATTTATCCACATCAACACAATCCTTTTTTACATTATTAACTGAAGAAAAAATGGGTACTTTTTAAAGATTTTTTTTAAGAAGCCAAAGGAAGTCAGAAGGTGCCAGACTAGTTCTGTAAAACAGGTGCCTAGTGACTCCCATCAAACTCACAGAACTGCCCTTGTTTGAGGAGGGCTGAGCAGGAGCATCGTCTCAGTGGAGAAGGATCCTGGTGGATTTTTTCCAGGTGTTTTTCTCCTAAAGTTCTGGGCTAACTTTCTCAGAACCTCTCATGCTAAACAGATGTTATCATTCTTTGGCCTTTTAGAAAGTCAACAAGCAAAATGCTTTGTCATCCCCAAAAGCCTGTTGCCATGACTTTTGCCTCTTGGTAGCCATTGTGCTTTGTCTTCAGGATCACACTGGTAACACCATGTTTCAACTCCTGTTGTAACTCTTCAAAGAAAGTCTTCAGGATCTTGATGCCACTTACTTGAAATTTCCACTTAAGGGGTCGGCGTTGTGGCGCAGTGGATTAAAGCCCTGGCCTGAAGCGCTGGCATCCCATATGGGCGCCATTTCTAGTCCTGGCTGCTCCTCTTCCCATCCAGCTCTCTGCTATGATTGGTTTCAGATAAGCGCAGTTCCAGCTGTTACAACTATCTGGGGAGTGAACCAGTGGATGGAAGACTTCTGTCTCTGTCTCTGCCTCTCTGTAACTCTGTCTTTCAAATAAATAAATCTTTAAAAAAATTTTTTTCAACTTAAAAGGGGAACGCTAATACACAGAATGGGAATGTAAATTAGCATAGCTACTGGGGAAAACAACATGGTTTCTTTTTTTCTTTTTTTTTTTTTTTTTAAGATTTATTTTATTTGAAAGACAGAATTACAGAGAGAGGTAGCGACAGAGAGAGAGGTTTTCCATTCGATGGTTCACTCCCCAGATGGCCACAGTGGCTGGAGCTGCACCGTTCCAAAGTCAGGAGCCAGGAGCTTCTTCCAGGTCTCCCACGTGGGTGCAGGGGCTCAAGGACTTTGGCTGTCTTCTGCTGCTTTCCCAGGCCATAGCAGAGAGCTGGATTGGAAGAGGAGAGCCGGGACTAGAACCAGCGCCCATTTGGATGCCAACGCTTCAGGCTAGGGCTTAAACGCACGTCACCACAACACGGTTTCTTAAAAAACTAGAAATAGATTTGCCATATGATCCAGCAATCCCAGTAATGGGTATATACCCCAAAGATGTGAACACATTATATCAAAGAGAATATCAAAGAGATTTTTGAACCACCATGCAATCAACCAAGGTGTCGTCATCACATGAATGGACAAAGAAAATGTGTTTCTTATGTATACACAAATATTATTCAGCTATAAAGAAGACTGAAATTCCATTTGCATCAAAATGGTTGCAACTGGAGAACATCATGTTGAGTGAAATAAGCTGGACACAGAAAGACATACTGCATGTTCTCCCTTATATCAAAAAACAAAAATATAAAAGAAATACCTGTGCATATCAGTATTGCTGCGAACTTATTTTTGTCAAACTTTGTTTTAAAAAAATTGAAATTGCTTCAGGAAGTTTTTAAAAAAAGAAAAAATAAAAAGCAAATCACCATTGAAAAGTAAAAATTTCCACTTAAAATTTGGCTTTTGGGGCTGGCATTGTGACATAGCTGGTAAAGCTGCCACCTGTAATGCTGGCGTCCTATATGTGCGCCAGAATCATGTCTCGACTGCTCCATTTCCAGTCCAGCGCCCTGCTAATGGCCTGGGAAAAGCAGTGGAAGATTGGCCGGCACCGTGGCTCAACAGGCTAATCCTCCACCTTGCGGCGCCGGCACCCTGGGTTCTAGTCCTGGTCGGGGCACCAGATTCTGTCCCGGTTGCCTCTCTTCCAGGCCAGCTCTCTGCTGTGGCCAGGGAGTCCAGTGGAGGGTGGCCCAAGTGCTTGGGCGCTGCACCCCATGGGAGACCAGGAGAAGCACCTGGCTCCTGCCTTCGGATCAGCGCAGTGTGCTGGCTGCAGCGCCCCGGCCGCGGCGGCCATTGGAGGGTGAACCAACGGCAAAGGAAGACCTTTCTCTCTGTCTCTCTCTCAGTGTCCACTCCGCCTGTCAAAAAAAAAAAAAAAGCAGTGGAAGATGGCCCAAATATTTGATCCCTTGCACCCATGTGGGAGACCCAGATGAAGCTCCTGGCTCCAGGTTGGCCCAGCCCTGGCTATTGCAGCGATCTGGGGAATGAACAAGCAGATGGAAAAATCTCGACATTATTCCACCGAAGCTTCACCACAGATGTGGTTTATTCTGATGCAAAAAAAAAAAAATGAAATCCATGCATAGTTTTTCATAATATGCATTTCCCATGAACTTTTTGGAGATCCCTCTTATTTAACAAGTTGTACTGTGTATTCAACATATTATTTAAAACAAATTAGATGGTTTTGCCCAGCTCTGGGCTAATGTAAGTGCTTTTGAGCACATTTAATCTAGGCTTGGCTAGGCTCTGATGTTTGTTAGGTTGGGTATATTTAAAGCATTTTCAACATACAGTATTTTCAACTTAACAATGGGTTTATCTAGACATAATTGCATCGTGAGTCTTTTTATAGTAATAGCACTCATGTTTATGTCTGTGCTCCATTGTTGCATGTGCTGTGAGGAAAGGGCTTAAGTTAATTTATTTTACACAGGAATATCCTATTGTCCTAATACCATTTACTGAGAAAGGCTATCCTTTACCTGTTAGATTATCTTGGCAGCTTTGCCAAAAACAAATCTATCTTAGTAAATGTAAGGATAGATTTCTGGAGTCTGTATTGTTTCATTGTTCTATGCCTACCCTTACCACCATACTGTTTGTAGCTACATATACATGTCTGTGTGTGTGTATAGTATAAATTTTATGGAGGGTATTTTGGCATTATTTCTTGAAATTCCAAATGTAAATATTATTTGACTTAGCATTTCACATTTTAGGAATTTATTATATAGTTGAACTCTTATAATTATGAATCAGTAAGTTTGTGATTACAAAAGATTGAGGGAGGAGCCATGCTGTGGCGTAGTAAGTTAAGCCTTTGCCTGTAACGTCAGCATCCCATATGGGCACCAGTTCAAGTCCCAGCTGCTCCAGTTCCAATCCAGCTCCCTGCTAATGGCCTAGGAAAGTGGTAGAAGATGACCAAAATGCCTGAGCCCCTGCAACCATGTGGGAAACCCAGAAGAAGTTCCTGGCTCCTGGCTTTGGATCAGCCCAGCTCTGACCATTGCGGCTATTTGGAGAGTAAACCAGTGGATGAAAGACCTCTCTCCAACTCTGCCTATCAAATAAACAAATTTTAAAAGTCTTAAAGAAATGATTGGGGAAAAGTTTCAATTTTACTAACAGGGGAATGGTTAAATAAAAAAATGGTACATCTGTGTTAAACTGTTGGACATGTTTAAGCTTCATCTTACATACTGCCATGAGAGAATAATCAGTACCCTAAAAGCATTTCACTTGTTCTAGAAATAAACACTCTCATCACTCAGATGTTTTATACTTGTTAGAAATAGAGAACTGAAACTTCTGATGGCTTTGCGGTTCCTTAGGTGTTCACATTTGAGCTATGAAAAGAGTTTAGAGATTAGGATTTAATTAGGTATACTTCATGTTTTCTCAAAGCAGGGAAAGACTGGGAGATGGCTGGCGTGGGTCTTCTTGGCTCTGGTTCAGAAGGCACTGCCCTAAGTGACTCATCATCTTCCTCTTTTCTTTTAAAGACAGATGCGCATTATTCCCTTCTCTCACTCCTTCTGTGTCTGTCTGATTCCCCTTCAAACAGCAATTATGTGGAAACACCAAGAGATAAAGAAGTGGGTATGTTACCAGATAGTTCATCATATAAAAATATTCAAGAAATTGATTTTATTACTTAATTAGTAGACATTGAGGTTTTATTAAAAGTTGTAAAACTGTACAAAAGTAAAATGTATGTTTCTTTGAATGTGATTGCAATTGCAAAATTTCATTTAAAATTTGAGTTCTGACTTTGTAAGTTAAACTACCTTCAATTATAAGAATGAGAAAACACATTTGAATGTGAGTTAAACTGTGCAAATGTATTAAAACATCAATTTATTGTATTTCCTTATTTTGGAACTTTTCATTACCTGAATGTGTCTTGAGTTTTGTTAGACTTTTTTCATCTAGCTTTGGAGTTTGTTTTAGAAACATTTATGATAAAGCTGATGAGCTTCTTGTTACATTTTAGAAAAGAAAGATGATTTTGACTGGGGAAAATACTTAATGGAAGGTGAAGAAATTGACCTTGGTCCGAACGAGGATACACCAGTAAGTGGCCATAGTCCTGTTACACTTGCCAAGTGATATAGATGAGTTCAATGGATCTACCTGCCATAGAGCAACTTAGCTAAAATAGGGACACTCTTCACAGAGCCAGAATAGCTTGTTATGGAAGAGTTCCTTAGAGCTTGTAGTAGTACAGGGAAGGTGACTGAGTGAATACAACTCAAAGTTAAGGGGCTATGACCCTGGGATTTTTGCCACTCCAAATAATTTCATTCCTGTAATTGACAGTTTTAAGAGATTTATAAAAAAAAACAAACATTTTATTTTTGCTTTTATGTCCATGTTACTTGAGAGTTTTTACTTTTCTTCATCTTTTAACCTAAATAGCTCTGGTGGTAATACTCCCTAAGGGTGCAGTCTGTTTCCTTTTTACATCAGAATTGGTCTGAAGATAGTGAAGATGAAGATGACCAACAGCCCTTAAGCAGAGAGGACTCTGGGATTCAGGTGGACAGGACACCGTTAGAAGAACAAGATCAAAACAGGAAACTGGGGTCTCGTGTCAGCTGGAAAGGTAGTATGTGTTGTCAAATGCTGGTGTTTTCTAACAGGAATTCTCTGGGAGGAAGGGCAGGCTTTAAGATGGTTCCTTGTGATCTGGATAGTGCTAAGCTGAGCTGTCTTTGTAAAGCAGATCTTTTTAAACCATTCATGCCGCTAAGAAATAGCCTTGCCAGGTGGACACATAGTGGTTACAGCTGACTCTATTGATCACCTCTTCATTACTGTAACAATGGCAGCTAACTCATAGAGACGAATGACTTACTTTGGCTCACAGTTCTGGAGATTCGAAGTCCAAAGAGTGTGTGGTAGCTTTGATGAGCATTCTCCTTGACCACATTAGACAGTGGCAGGAGCACACAGATGTCAGAGAGTCAGAAACAGGGAGAGCTCTTCAGATGCTAGTTCTTTTCCCAAATGCCTACAACAGCTAGGGTTGGTCCAGGCCAAACCCAGGAGCCCAAAAGTCAATTCAGGTCTCCATCACAGGTGCAGGGACCCAAGCATTTGAGGCGTTACCTCCTGGCTTCCAGTGCACACATAAGTAAGAAGTTGGAATCAGGAGTGGAGCCAGGACTCCAGTCCAGGCTTCCTGCTATGCCAAGTGCCAGTCCCAACTGTGGAGTTTAAACTCCTGTATGAGTTAGGGGGCCATATTGTATTCAGACTGTAGCTGTGACTTAACATCCTCAGGATTTTCTGGTTTTCTTTTTCTTTCCTTTCTTCATTCTTGAGTTGAACCTCCAGGGTAAATTGTGTTACCTGTGCCACTCAGTTCAAGTACATCATCGTCTCTATGTCTAAGCCTCTTAATTTAGTTCTTCTTTTCTGCTGTTTCTGTTTGCTACTCCTGTTTCCTTTATTCTGCCAGCTGTGTCATAGGCAACTGTTCTGATATACCATGAATCTTTTTTTTTTTTTTTGACAGGCAGAGTGGACAGTGAGAGAGAGAGAGAGAGAGAGAAAGGTCTTCCTTTGCCTTTGGTTCACCCTCCAATGGCTGCCACGGCCAGCGCGCGGCAGCCAGCGCACCGCACTTATCCAAAGGCAGGAGCCAGGTGCTTCTCCTGGTCTCCCATGGGGTGCAGGGCCCAAGCACTTGGGCCATCCTCCACTGCACTCCCGGGCCACAGCAGAGAGCTGGACTGGAAGAGGGACAACCGGGACAGAATCCGGCATCCCGACCGGGACTAGAACCTGGTGTGCTGGCGCCACAAGGCGGAGGATTAGCCACGGCGCCAGCCATACCATGAATCTTTTAAACGCTCATGGGAAAATGGAAGTTAAAATATGGCTTCATTTAGATGCAAAAAATTTTTATAATATGCAAAATGGATATTATGAAAAACTACATGGATTTCAAAACATGTTTTTGTAGCAGAATAAACTCATACTTTAAATTCCATTTTTCCCTGGACTTTCTGAAGTGCTTTCATTGCTGTATTCTTATGTGTCCTGAATTCTTATAAAACAACATTGTGTTTGTTGGTGTATTTCATTTTTTAAAGTAAGTAACTGATATTATGCTGTGTGTAAATTTTCTTGTTACTCTTTGCCCTCAGCTTTATTTTGCAATGTGTCCCTGCTGCCATGTGGATATTGCTTCCTTTGTTCCGAACTGCTGTGTAGGATTCTGCAGTTTGCAGCCAACATTTTTCCACAACCTAATCTCTGTCGCCTGAGTTGCCCTTACCCTCTCTGCCACGCTACAACTCTGCCCACTCTGGACCTGTGGGAGAATTTTGCTACAATGCAAATTCCTGCCCCTAGCATCTCATCAGTGCTTGATAAGATCCTCGCTTTTGATTGGCACCACTGTTTCCATTGCATTTGTCTGACAACAAATGGTTTAGGGATTTCTTCATGTACTTGTTGGTCTCTCAGAATTACCCCTTCTGTGAATTGCTTGCCTGCTGATACCATTTGCTCTATTTCCTTTTGTGTTTCATATCATTCCTACCCACTCTCATCCCTGAGAGATCTTTACAGATCTGGATATTAATTTCTGTGGTTTAGAAGTTATAAACATCTTCTAGTCAGTCACATGACTGTTAACATTTTTGTCTGATATCCTTCAAGTAAAATCTTTGAGTGTTTATATATATAAATTGAATTTTGGGCTCCTGGGTTTGGCCTGGACCAACCCTAGCTGTTGCAGGCATTTGGGGAAAGAACTATTCAAACCTCTGAATTTTTCATGTTGTCATTATTTGGGTCTCTCTCTCTGTCTGTAGCTCTACCTGTCAAATAAATAAATTAAAAAAAAAAGTAGAGGGGCCGGCGCCGCGGCTCACTAGGCTCATCCTCCGCTTGCGGCGCCAGCACCCCAGGTTCTAGTCCCAGTTGGGGCGCCGGTTCTGTCCCGGTTGTTCCTCTTCCAGTGCAGCTCTCTGCTGTGGCCAGGGAAGGCAGTGGAGGATGGCCCAGGTCCTTGGGCCCTGCACCTGCATGGGAGACCAGGAGGAAGCACCTTGCTCCTGGCTTTGGATTGGCGCAGCGCGCCAGCCGTGGCAGCCATTTGAGGGGTGAACCAACGGAAGGAAGACCTTTCTCTCTGTCTCATCTTTCTCTGTTCTTCTGCATTTCAAATATATATTTTTAAAAAATTTTTAATTCCTCTGTACTTTTGTTCTGCATGCTTTTTTATCAGTTGCGTTTGGGTCTTTAGTGACATTAGATATGCTTTTGTACAAGAAGTGACGTTAAAGGGTCCAGCTTACTGTTCTCCCATGTCATGAACCAAATTTCCCAGCAGTATTCAAGGAAACAATTTATTCTTTCCACATTGCTTTGTGATTTAACCTTTATCATGCATCAGATTCCCCTGTTGATGCTGTATTTATTCTAGACTTCCTGTTCTGTTCTGTCCCTTTAATGTGAGTCTGGCCCAGGAGCAGAATTTTCTTAGTTTTAAGACTTATTTATTTATTTGAGAGGTAGAGTTACAGACAGAAAGGGAAAGATAGAGAGAGATTTTCCATTCACTAGTTCACTCCCGAAATGGCCATAATGGCCAGAACTGTGTCAATCCGAAGCCAAGAGCCAGGAGCTTCTTTCATGTCTCCCACACGAATTCAGGAGCCCAAGCACTTGAACCATCTTCTACTGCTTTCCCAGACCATAGCAGAGAGCTGGATTGGAAGAGGAGCAACTGGGATTAGAACCAGTGCCCATTTGGGATGCTGGCACCACAGGGGGAGGCTTAGCCCACTAAGCCACAGTGCCAGAGACAGACTTTTTATTTATATGGCTTTCTAATACTGTATTTTAAACACAGAGGTAAGTCTCCTCTTTAACCTCTGCTCCTCTTCAAACTTGATGTAGCTGTTTGTGAGCCTTTATTCTATAAACACTTTAGAAATTTGAAAATTTTATTTTTAGAGATATTCATTTGTTAATTTGTAAAGGTATTTGTTCATTAATTTCTATATATGTTATTTTTTGTTGCAAATATTGCCTGTTGTTTTATTACTGTATTGATAAATTTTCTGATGTTAAATCATTCTTGAATTTCTGAGTTAAATTTCCTTGATCATTCTATTTGTACATTATTAGACTAATTCCAGTATTTTTTACTATAGTACTTTTTATCTTTGATCTTTGATGAATAACTTTTCTTATCATGTCTTTGTCTGATTTGATTTTAGCGTCATGGTTATGTTAGTCTTGTAAAAATATAAGACAGCTTTCTCTTTTCCTATTTTCTGAAACATCCTGTGTGAAAAGGCAGTATCTAACTCTTAGACATTTAATACCAGTCCTGAGGCTTTGGGGATGGATGGGAGGTCTTTCATTTCAATATCTTTAGTGTTTGTTGGATTATTCAATGTACTGTCTGTGTCTTTTCATTCATGAGGTCATTTTAAATTTGAGCATTTAAAATTTTTTTTCCATTCAATGACAGTTAAATTTTGAGTGTGTATCTGTAATTTAAAATATATGATTATATACATATGTATTCACACACACACATACTCAGCTATATGTTTGTTGTCTGGTAACTGTTAAAGAGTACTTTTGGGTATGTATATGTATTTGAATGAAGTGATAAGTCCAGATACTGTGACCAGGATTTTTCTTAATTAACTATTTTAACTCAGATTTATTACATTTTCTTCCAGAAGATGAACCAGATGGCCGAAGCTGGCTGGAGCAGCATGTGGTCCATCAGTACTGGACAGCCAGGCCTTCACGGTTTCCTCATAGTCTGCATTTACACTCTAATTTAGCTGCTGTCTGGTAAAGAAACCAAACTTTTTATTTAAAGTAATCATAGCAGAAATTCTGATGTTCAAATATTTGACTTTAATGTCTGGTTTAAATCAAATACCTCCTTGAAAGATGTTCAAATATTTGACTTTAATGTCTGGTTTAAATCAAATACCTCCTTGAAATTTAAACTTTGTTAGCCTTTTGTTTTTGTTTTTTAAAGATTTATTTATTTGAGAAGCAGAGTTGCAAAGAGAGACAGATGTCTTTCATCCTCTGGTTCACCCCCCAAATGGTCGCAACAGCCGGCGCTGGGCCAATCTGAAGCCAGGAGCCAGAGGCTTCTTCTAGGTCTCCCATGTGGATGCAGAGACCCAAGCACTTAGGCTGTCTTCCACTGCTTCCCCAGGCCATTAAGAAGGAGCTGGATAGGAAATGGAGCAGCCAAGACTTGAACCAGCATCCCTATGGAGTGCCAGCACTGCAGGCAGAGGCTTAGCCTACTATGCCACAGTGCTGGCCTTTAATCTTTTTCTTAATAATTCTAACTGAACAACTTTTAGTTTTTTGCTTTTTTTTTTTAATAATGAAATTTAATTGAACTGTTTAACTTTTGTTATTTTCAATGTGAATGAATTGGTATATATTACTTTATTATGTAATTTCTGTTTTAGGGCATTTATTACAAAAGTACACTTCTTTTTTAATTTATTATTTATTTGAAAGTCAGAGTTATAGAGAGAGATCTTCCATTCACTGGTTCACTCCCCCAAATGGCTGTAACAGTGGAGGCAGGGCCAGGCCAAAGCCGGGAACCAGGAGCTTCTTCCAGGTCTCCCACATTGATGCCAGGGCCCAGGCACTTGGGCCATCTTTGTGCTGCTTTCTCAGGCACATTAGCAGGGAGCTGGATCAGAAGTGGAACAGCTGGGACTCAACCTGTTCCTATATAGGACGCCAGCATTGCAGGCAGCAGCCTTACTTGCTGTGCCACAGTGCCAGCCTCCAGTTACTCTTTTTGTTTTTCTGTTTTTAAATTTATTTATTTATTTGAAGGCAGAGTTACAGAGAGGCATAGAAAGAGAGAGAGAGGTCTTCCATCTGCTGATTCATTCCCCAGATGGCTGCAACAGCCAAAGCTGCGCCGATCCAAAGCCAGGAGCTTCCTCCGGGTCTCCCATGTGGGTGCAGGGGCCCAAGGACTTTGGCCATCTTCTACTGCTTTACAGACTATAGCAGAGCTGGATCAGAAGCAGAGCAGCCTGGACACAAGCCAGTGGCCACATGGGATGCCAGCCCTGCAGGCAGCAGCTTTACCCACCATGCCATAGCACCGGCCCCTACTGTTTTTCAAAAAATAACATTGCATAACTTTAAACATTTGCTGAAATTAGTGGGGCCGGCACTGTGGCACCTGCAATGTCAGCATTCCCTATGGGCGATGGTTTGAGTCCTGGCTGCTCCACTTCTGATTCAGCTCTCTGCTATGGCCTGGGAAAGCAGTGGAAGATGGCCCAAGGTGGGAGACCGAGGAAGAAGCTCCTGGCTCCTGGCTTCGGATCAGTGCAGCTCCAGCCATTGCGGCCAACTGGGTAGTGAACCAATGGATGGAAGATTTTCTCTGTCTCTCTCTCTGCCTCTCCTCCTCTCTGTGTAACTTTGACTTTCAAATGAATAAATAATTTTTTAAAGAAAGAAATCAGTAATAACATAGCAATTGGAATTTCTGTGAAAATGTTTCTCTGAGAATATTTTGATTTAAGTGTGAACATAAATATGGAGGGCATTTCAGGCTTTTATTACACTGATTTTTGATTGATTATGTGTTAAGTTAGCATTAAATTGGGGCCGGCGCCGTGGCTCACTTGGTTAATCCTCCACCTGCGGCACCGGCATCCCATATGGGCGCCAGTTCTAGTCCCGGTTGCTCCTTTTCCAGTCTAGCTCTCTGCTGTGGCCCAGGAAGGCAGTGGAGGATGGCCCAAGTGCTTGGGTGCCTACACCCACATGGGAGACCAGGAAAAACACCTGGCTCCTGGCTTCAGATCAGCGTAGCTCCGGCCATAGTGGCCATTTCGGGGGTGAACCAATGAAAGGAAGACCTTTGTCTCTCTCTCTCACTATCTAGTTCTATCTGTCAAATAAATTTTTTAAAAAAAGTTAGCATTAAATTGCATATATTCTTTTAGACAAATAGTTACTTAGCTTTTCTGTTGACGTTTGATGTTTGCTGTCTTACAGGGACCAACACTTGTATAGCAGTGATCCATTGTATATTCCAGATGACAGGGTTTTTGTTACAGAGACACAAGTTATTCGAGAAACCCTATGGTAAGATCTGTTAACCAAATTAATCATTTGAAAGATGTTATCAGTAAGATGAGAAACTATGTTTTTAAAGGGATGAATTCAGGATTTTTTCAAATGCAAATTAGAAACAGACTGTTGGGTAGTTCAGACTTGAGATTTGACCATGAAGATTGGGAGATTTTGATGTGTTCTTTCCCATTTGAAATAATTTAGTATATGGTTTTAGGGATTAGACTTTCACTTTTTTAGCATCTGCGTTCAAAGCTCTGACCAGGGAGAGAAGAGAACATCAGTGACAGTTGCCTGTGTTTGCCCCTGGAGGCCAGGGTCTGATGCCGCAGGTAGAATTGTTCCTGCTGCACCTGCAGGCCCCCGTGCTCTCACCATGCAGTGTGGTTCTGACGTTCTGACAGTCTTAGCATTGGATGGTCTCTCCAGTTCATCAAGTACATGGGGGAGATGCTTTGACAACACTGGTTTAGATTTCCCTCTAAGAAAGTGTTGAAAAATCTTGAGTCTTAAAGTAATCACATTAAAAGATGTTCCCTTTTCTTATTATCTGACCTTATTCGCTCCCTAATTCTTAACTTTTAAAATAAAAAAAAAATTAGGCAGTAATGTGTTGGATATTTTTCTAGGCTTAAAATACATTCATCTTTTTTATTTTATTTCAGGTTACTTTCAGGGGTTAAAAAGCTCTTTATATTTCAGTTGATAGATGGAAAAGTAACTGTGAGAAACAATATTATAGTAACTCATTTGACACAAGTAAGTTATTTGTATTTACTGTAATTTAAGATTTAACTTAAATAATAAGTTGTATGTAAACTGTGGTAATTCAACTTTAGAACATTTTATGATACTAAAATTAAGCTTGTTAAACATATTTAAGATCCAGACAGCAAAAGTAAGTTGTGTTTCAGTAATTCTTTTTTTTTTTTTAAGATTTATTTATTTATTTGAAAGGCAGAGATACACAGAAAAAGAAGGAGAGGCAGAGAGAGAGAGAGAGAGAGAGAGGTCCTCCATCCACTGGTTTACTCCCCAATTGGCTGCAATGGCCGGAGCTGTGCTGATCTGAAGCCAGGAGCCCCTTCCAGGTCTCCCACGTGGTTGCAGGAGCCCAAGGACTTGGGCCATCCTCTACTGCTTTCCCAGGCCATAGCAGAGAGCTGGATAGAAGGTGGAGCAGCAGCCAGGACTCGAACCGATGCCCATATGGGATGCCGGCACTGCAAGCAGTGGCTTTACTTGCTACGCCACAGCACCGGCCCCTCAGTAATTCTTTAATTATGTTTGCAACTTTTTAAATTTTGATTTGTACTTTCTGCATTTCATTTCTGTCTCTGTATTGAGAAATTATATACTATGAATTTTTTTTTACTTAATATTTTTTACTTAATATTTATTTTTAAATCATATAAGCCATGGAGTGAACATTCGATGCAGCAGTTAAGACACTGCTTAGGATGCCCACATCCCATACCAGAGGGCCTGTATTCAAGTCCTGGCTCCACTTCAGTTCTAGCTTCCTGCTAATGCACACCCTGAGAGACAGCAGTTGATGGCTCAAGTAAATGGGTCCCTGCCACTCATGTGGGAGAACCAAGCTGAGTTCCAGGCTCCTAGCATTGGCCTGGCGCAGCCCTAGCTGTTGCAGGCATTTGGGGAATAAACCAGCAAATGGAAAATCTCTCTTTTTCTGTGTCTATCCTTGCCTTTCAAATAAAATTGAAATAGTTGACTTTTAAAAGTATAAACCACAATTCTACACTCTGTGGAAATTAATGCTTACTGTGTTTTCTTTGAATATGAAGCTATTCCTTCCTTATTACTTTGTCTTCTGCTGAACATAGTGTTTAAAACCATCACAAAAGAAATACTTTACAGTGAGAATGAAATGACTTTGAATGTTTACTGAAGACTGACGTTAAGTGATTGCGTTTTGCCTGTATCTTAGAGCTGTTTGCGATCTGTACTGGAGCAAATAGCAGCATACGGCCAGGTTGTGTTTCGACTCCAGGAGTTCATTGATGAAGTCATGGGACACAGTTCCGAGAGCATCTTACCTGGGAATGGGTCCATTCCTAAGAAGTCGACAGAGGCACCCTTTAGAACCTACCAGGCTTTCATGTGGGCACTGTATAAATACTTCATTAGCTTCAAAGAGGAACTTGCAGAAATTGAGAAGTGCATCATCAACAATGGTATTTAAATGCTTTTTGCTTTTATTCATAAGACAGATAACTCATTTTGAATGCCACTGAAGTTATTCATTGATACATTTTGAAGGTTAGATGGCACATAAGTAATTCTCATGAAAACATTCATATTTTAAATTAAGTTTGTATTTTTAATCGATTCATATATTTAAAAATTCAAAAAAGTACAGATGATTTACAATGAAAATTCAGCCAGCTACTTTACTTCCCCAGCCAGCCAGTCAGTTCCTCTCCCCAGAGGCACCAGTTTGAGAGCAGAGGAACTCAACTTCTTGTGTATTCTTCCAGATAGAACTTGGACACACAGAAACAGTGTGTCCACTAGGCACACACACCTGGGAGTCATCACACTGCTCTCCCATGCTTTCTAATGTAAATTTTGAGAATTATGCCATATGAGTAGATGAGAGCCTCCTCTTTCCTTTTTATGAACTGTTTTGTATTTGGCTGTGTCATAGCCTAGTCCCCTGATCTTTTGCTATAGTCCTGAGTTTTTGCTAGTAGTTATAACCACTTATCCGTGTCCATAATCATACACATGAAGCAGGTTATCTGTAGAATAGGTTCTTAAAAATGGAATTACTAGGTCAAGGGTATGTGATGGCATGTGTGGTTTCCCTAGATTTGTCTCTAGGAGGTAAAGATAAGTAAATGTACACTCTGGCCAGCCAGGTCTATGAATACACATTTCCTCACTCTTGCCAGCGTTGCATTATCAAGCTTTTGAGGCTTTGCCAGTATGACAGATGTGAAATTGGAAGCAAATGTAGTTTGCCCCTGCCTTTAACTTTTGTTTTAAACTATTGTAAACAGTAGTACAGAGAGACCTCCATCACCCTGCTACCCCCAGTGTTGGAACTTTACATAAAAGTAGTGCATGTTCAAATCTGGGAGGCTGACACTGACAGAGCACAGAGGCAGCCTGCAGACCGCACACGGGCTTCACGGCTGGAATGAGGGGCACATACATCTTTGTGAGTGGTTCTGACCCAAACTGTACTGTCCCCACACAGTAACTTGCTTGTGTTACCCCTTTGTAGTCAGCCTCCTCCACTGCTCACTAAACTGGTGGCCCATTGTGGGGAAATTCTGTTTTACCTGGTGTAGTTTTAATTTACATTGTTTTTTTATAAGTAAGGTTGAGTGTGTCTTTATGTGTCTAAAAATCTCTTCTCTTTCCTTGCCTGGGAACTGTCATTTCCTTTATGTGTTATGTTTCTCTCGTTGACTGGTAGGAGTTCTTTCTTCCTTGGGGAAATTAGTTCCTTGTGTTGTGAGATGAAAACCCACCGCCCTCCATTTTGCCATGCCTTTCTATTAGCCAGATAAGTGGCCTAGTATTTACAGTACATTTTGGATGCAGATGTTTCCCCCGATGTTGAATTTGGTTTGTTGATACTTACAGACACTACAATAACTCTTGCAATAGTGGTGGACAAGTTGTCACCTCGATTGGCTCAACTCAAGGTTCTACACAAAGTGTTTAGCACTGGAGTAGCTGAAGTTCCACCTGACACTCGAAATGTTGTCCGGGCATCTCACCTGCTCAACACGCTGTACAAGGCCATTCTTGAATATGACAACGTTGGAGAAGCTTCTGAGCAAACGGTATGTGGGACCTCTGCCTAATCTAATGTAGGTGTCTCCGTTCTACACAGCAAAGGAGTGGTGGATAGCCTGTCGTAGTTCCATGCTAAATGATGCTTAAACTGAGGTGAATGTTTAGCCTGGTAGTTAGAACACTCACATCCCGCATCAGAATGCCTGGGTTCAATTCCTGGCTCTAGCTCTTTATTCCACTTTTCTGTTAATGCAGCAGTAATGGTTCAAGAAATTGGGTTCCTGCCACCCACTTGAGGAAACTGGATTGGATTCCAGGCTCTCAGTGTCAGGACTGGGTGCCATTGTGAGCATTCGGGGAGTTAGCCAGTGGACGGGAGCTCTCTCTCTGTCCCTGTCTTGCAAATAAATAAGTCACATTTATAGAAACAGAAGGTAGAATGATAATTACCAGGGGCTGGAGAGAAAAGAAATGAGAAGTTCTTTAATGGGTGTAAGTTTTGGTTTTACATTATGGAAAGTTCTGGAAATCTGTCATAATTTTAAACTTTTAAAATGGTAAAAATGGTAAACCTTACATATATATATATATATATTTTACTACAGTTTTTAAAAATAACTCAATATTAAATAATCTGTAAAGGTTTGTTTAGGTGCACATTTTATGTGTGCTGCCATTTGTTGGGGTAGCTTTCTGTTTTGCACCATTTTGGTAATGCAATTCAGTATAAAGGTTGTTGGTTTCTTTTAGCCATACAGTTTTTTTTTTTGTTTTTTTTGTTTTAATTCTTGACAGGCAGAGTGGACAGTGAGAGAGAGACAGAGAGAAAGGTCTTCCTTTTGCCGTTGGTTCACCCTCCAATGGCCGCCGCGGTAGCGCGCTGTGGCCGGCGCACCGCGCTTTTCCGATGGCAGGAGCCAGATGCTTCTCCTGGTCTCCCATGGGGTGCAGAGCCCAAGGACTTGGGCCATCCTCCACTGCACTCCCTGGCCACAGCAGAGAGCTGGCCTGGAAGAGGGGCAACCGGGACAGGATCGGTGCCCCGACCGGGACTAGAACCCGGTGTGCCGGCGCCACAAGGCGGAGGATTAGCCTGTTGAGCCACGGCGCCGGCCTTAGCCATACAGTTTTTTTTCCTACTGGAAACCATAGGAGAATGAAATCAGTGTGGTCATTCTCAGTAGACGTGTTGGTAGTGCTGTTTCACTAGGGCACTTGTACCCTTTTGTCTGGGCTGTCCCAGGTTACACCTGCCTAGTTTTCACTCTCGGGAAGGTCCTGGTGCAGATGACAAACGATAGGATCATCCCATATTTAGGTAAGTTCTTCATAAGGATTTTGTAGTGTATATTTTGTGTTTTTAATCTTACTTTGTTTCAGAAAAGCATAGAAATCTGACCACTTTTTGGCAGTATTTAAGCTTCATTCTACCATGAGCTATGAGCACTAACTACACCTTCTCATTCTTAGGTCTCACTCTTGTTCTCTCTCTGGGTGGAAACTGTGAGGCCCTACCTACAGACGGTAGATGAGTGGATCGTTCACGGGCACCTGTGGGATGGCGCCAGAGAGTTCATCATCCAAAGGTGAGGCTGTGGCTCGAGGTATGATGGACACTGAGTGCTGGCTTCCCTGTTTGCTTGCACATGAGAATTCAGATGCATGCATTAGCTCCAAGCATTACTAAGAGAGTGCAGTTCCAATGGCAGAGCTATTTTGCTGCTATAGCGTGGGCAACTTCTGCATTTTCATAGAAAATGTCAGATACTGTAGCCTATAAATAATATCTGAATTTCATGTCAGTTCACAGCTTTTGTTAATAAACTGTGTTTTTTGAATGGTAGTGTGTTTATGAGTAACTAGTATGTTAAATGTACACTGTCCCCCATAAAATGAATTTAGGTGATATCAAACTGTTTCACCCATTCCCATTATAATTTATTAATAAAGTAAGAGGTATGAAAGTATTACAGAAAATCCTCTAAAATATGTATTTCTCAGAATAAGCTACTGATTGTCTACTTTCAGTATAATATTTAATAAAACAACTAAGAAAAACATTAATCCATTTATGATCATTCCCTTCCCATTAATGGATTTCTCTGAGCAGGATCATAAACTGCAAAGTACAACGATTAGTCCAGTTCTAACCCAGTGTTAAGTTATGCAGTCCGTTCAGCTGTGTGGTTTTGCTAGCAACCCACTGAGCTCCTGAGGAAGCGGACCTTAATCCCCAGGGCACAGGAAAGGTCCTGCTCTTTACCCAGTGCTCACATCCTTCTCTCAGGCCTGCTTCATTCATCTCGTGTGACTGTTGTAGGGCAAGGGTGGGGAACTTTTTTCTGGTAGGGGCCATTTGGATATTTATCACACCATTTGCAGGCTGTACAAATTTATCTGCTTGAAAATTAGTCTGCTCTAGATTCATCAGATTTCAAATCCCACCTGTGGTGGCCTTGGCAGGGCCAGACCAAATGGTTTCGTCAGCCCATAGGCCTGACCTTCCCCACGCCTGTTCTAGGGCAATGAATGACCATCATCTCGCCATTAAAAGCAGTCCAGTTGGGGCCAGCGCAGTGGCACAGAAGGTTAATCCTCCACCTGTGGCACCTGCATCCCATATGGGCACTGGTTCGAGTCCCAGCTGCTCCACTTCCAATCCAGCTCTCTGCTATGGCCTGGGAAAGCAATGGGAGATGGCTCAAGTCCTTGGGCCCCTGCATCCACGTGGGAGACCAGAAGAAGCTCCTGGCTCCTGGCTTCGGATCGGTGCAGCTTCAGTCATTGTGGCCATTTGGGGAGTGAACCAGCAGACAGAAGACCTTTCCCTTTGTCTCTCCCTCTCATTGTCTGTAACTCTACCTCTCAAATAAATAAATAAAATCTTCAAAAAAAAGCAGTCCAGTTAAGAACTTGTGTTGGGGTAGAAAAGTCACGAAATTACTTTCACAGGAGACGATAAAATGGACAAAGTTTAATTTTAATTCCACAGAGGACCAAATTCATCATATTTTGTTTAATTCCAATTCAGGAAGCTGTATCTACTTAATTTTACCTATACCTTTCAGAGTGTTCATTCGCTTCACTTTTTTTTTTCAAGATTTATTTATTTGAAATGCATAGTTACAGAGAGGCAGAAAGAGAGAGAGAGGTCTTCCATCTACTGGTTTACTCCCCAGTTGGCTGCAACAGCCAGAGCTGCACCAGTCTGAAACCAGGAGCCAGGAGCCTCCTCCAGGTCTCCCACGGAGGTGCAGCGGCCCAATGACTTGGGCCATCTTCTACAGCTTTCCCAGGCCATAGCAGAGAGCTGGATCAGAAGTGGAGCAGCTGGGACTCGAACTGGTGCCCATATGGGATGCCAGCACTGCCAGTGGCGGCTCTACCTGCTATACCACAGCACCGGCCCCTGCTTTACTTTGTTAAACTGGGGTCAGATGAAACCTACTGGACTCTGCCTAAAGATTGTTTCATTTTACTATAAAGTGCTATTACTGTGTTTTGGGATGTATAGTCAACATGCACAAGCTATAAGAGTTATATTATTATTTTAGAAAGACAAGTTGAAAGTTTAAAATTCTTCTGAATCTACAGAAACAAAAACGTTCCAGTAAATCACAGAGATTTCTGGTATGCAACGTACACGCTATATAGCGTGTCAGAAAAGACAGAAAATGAAGAGAAAATGAGTGACAACGCCAGTGCCAGTTCCGGCAGCGATCAGGGGCCGTCCAGCAGGCAGCACACCATGGTGTCCTTCCTCAAGCCCGTGCTGAAGCAGATCATCATGGCCGGCAAGTCCATGCAGCTGCTGAAGAACCTGAGGTGCGTGCAGAGCGCCCCAGGCCAGGCAGCAGCCAGAGGTAGCCCGTTCCTTCCTTCCCTAAACATTGCGTTTGTGTATTTATCTCGTCGTTTCAGAGACAGAGACAGACAGAGCTCCCCTCTGCTGGTTCGCTACCCAAGTGGTCATAACAACTGGGCTGGCCAGGCTGAAGCCAGGAGCTGTGAACTAGTTAGCATCTCCAAATTGAGGTGTCCCATGTGGGTGGCAGAATGCCAGTTACTGGAGCCAGAGTGGGGAATTGAACCTGTATACTCCACTGTGGGATGTGAGTGTTTTAACTGACACCAGAACCGGCAGCTTCATCAGTAGTCCAGGTGCTCATCCCACCAGTCCCTTCTTGTGTCTCCTTTAGAGCGGGGCTAGCTGCTTCCAATTCACTTCTGTCAATCCATGAAACCTAATTATTCTGTAATTTGAAAGTCATCAAGCTTTTGTTTTAATGGAAATTATTACCATGATTGAATTAGTGATCACGCTGCTTCTGGCTGGGACAAGAAGCCTGTTTCATTTGACATTTACTGTCCTGTTTGGAAAGGCAGTGACAGGGAGCCCCACATGCATGTTCCTCGCTTTGATCCCTTCGGACTGCTCCTTCATAGAAACGTTCTCTGCCATTCTCACTGCGTGCGGCGTGTGGCTCTTGAGGACCATGAACTCTGGCAGACAGGAATTTGCTTACATGCAGTTCAGACTTGATCACAGATTCTGAGAAAATCTTAGTGTAATTTCTTTTTGATGTAATTTAAGTAATATATTTAAAGTTTCATTAACTCAAACCCCTAAATGCTGTAGATGTGACCTTCTTTGTTTGGCTACAGGTATAATTGTTCCATATTATTACATCTGCTTTAAATATTCCCACTCTGTGGAATAGTTCTTTTTTGACCAAATTATGAACTGTAATGAGCCCTGCAGCTCCATGCTGAAATGCTGTTTCTAGTAAAATGTGGCTCTGAGTAGTGCTATCATAGTGTTCTGTAGTGAGGTGGTAACTTCAGGTGCTCTGCTTGAGGTGTTAACTCTGTTCAGACAAAAATTAGCTTGTGCATTGTGATTTTTAACAGGAACTTTGCAGTTGTGTAATAGAGGATATAAAAATGTTGAATTTTGCTGTAACATAAGGTAAAAACTAAAGAAACAGGAATAGACCTTCATAGACCAAAAATAAAATGCCAGGCTGTGTTCAGATAGCATTACTTACTATGCCCTGGTAGTATTCACTTAGTGTCATTCACCTTACATGTTTCTTTATGTCCAGATGCAGAAAGGAAAAGCTTGTACACCCTCTTCCTGGAGTCAGTGCAGTCACGCCTTCGGCACGGGGAAGATTCCACTGCACAGGTCCTCACTGAGCAACAAGCGACCAAAGAGAAACTCATTAAGATGCAGTCCATTGCGGAAAGGCATCTTGAACTGGACGATGCTCATGATCCACTCCTGGCCATTAACTTTGCAAGGTGATCACCTGCAAGATTTTCAGTGATTGAAATGGCAGAATCTGTACACTGTTTGGTAACTGTTTATTTCTGCCGGCAGGGCTGCCCAGCCTTAAAAAATTTAAAAAAAAATTGTAGCTGTAATTTCTAATGAATTGAATGCAAGTTGTGCTACTTATTCCAGATGTATAATTTGGCCTTCTTACTATCTGTAGTAGTTCACAAACTTGGCTCTGCTGTCTTATCTCTGTGCCTCCAGGCTTACCCAGAAAATACTCCTGAAAGTCTGGGTCATGGGTAGGCATCAGACATACAAGAGTCGGGACATGGGCTTAGGATGTGTTCCTGCACTTAGCCCAATGATAAGCTATTACTGCCCATGCAGTGCCATAATATCCTGCAGCCAGCATTCACGATGTGCAGACCGCCCTAATAGCTAGAAGATCCTAAAGGCATCAGCAACTGAAAGAGTGGTTCTCTGATAGGCTGTTTTGGAGAGGAAGATTTTCTCTTTTAAGTTGCTCGTTTTAAAACTAATTGGAAAAATGGAATGCTGATGTTTTAAGAGGATTCTGTTGATAACAGCTCATCAAAAATAACTCATATTTTTATCTTGAAGGTTGTATTTGGAGCAAAGCGACTTTCATGAGAAGTTTTCTGGTGGTGACGTATGTGTCGATAGATCATCGGAATCTGTGACCTGCCAGACCTTTGAGTTAACACTGAGATCGTGCCTCTATCCTCATATTGATAAGCAATATCTAGACTGCTGTGGGACTCTCATGCAAACTCTTAAAAAAGATTACAGGTGAAAAGAAGAAACTTAGTTTTAGAAGCACTCATCGTTGATTATACTTAAAGAACAGTTGAAATTATTTTAAAAATTATGTTTCAAGTTAATTTTTATTAGTCAGAAACAGAACTAAAGTAAACAGTCTTTTTTAAGATTTATTTTATTTATTCGAAAGCAGCTGCTTCTGATGCTTTCCCAGGCCATTAGCAGGAATGTGGACCAAGAGTGGAGAAGCCAGGACTTGAGCCAGCACCTATTTGGGATGTCGGCATTGCAGGCAGGTGGCTTAACCAATTACGCCACAATGCTGGCTTCAACAATGTTCTTTTAGAAGGATTAATTAACCACCAATATTGTCTTTTTTTTTTCCAAGATTTATTTGTTTATTTGAATGTCAGAGTTACAGAGAGAGAGAGAGAGAGAGAGAGAGAGCGCGATCTGGTTCACTCCCTGAGATGGCTACAATAGCTGGGTAATCCAGGCCAAAGCCAGGAACTTCATCTGGGTCTCCCATGAGGATGGCAGGGCCCCAAGTACATGGGCCATTCTCTGCTGCTTTTCCCAGGCCACTTGCAGGGAGCTGGATTGGAAGTGGAGCAGCCAGACAGGGACCATCACTCCTGGGATGCTGGTGTTGCAGGCAGCAACTTTACTCACTATGCCACAATACTAGCCTCACCAATATCTTAGGTGTGTTTTTAAATGTTGGTTTTGAGAATCTGTGACAAAAGAAATACAGAAAAATTTTGTTGTACAAAAATATCCATCATAGGACTGCCGTTGTGGCATAGTGGTTTAAGCTACCTCCTGTGACACTGGCATCCCATGTGGGCAACAGTTCCTGTCCCAGCTGTTCCACTTCTCATCTAGCTTACTGTTAATGGCCTGGGAAAGCAGTGGAAGATGGCCCAAGTGTTTGGGCCCGTGCCAGCCATGTGGGAAACCTGCAAGAAGCTCCTGGCCTCTGGCTTCAGTCTGGCCTAGCCCTAGCTGTTGCAGCTATTTGAGGAGAGAACCAGCAGATGGAAAATCTTTCTTTCTGTCTCTCTCTCTCTCTCTCTCTCTGTGTAACTCTGCCTTTCAAATAAATAATTCTTTTAAAAAGAAATCCATTGGGGCTGTTGCTGTGGCGTAGCAAGTAAAGCCACCGCCTGCAGCACCAGCATCCCTTATGGGCACCAGTTTTAGTCTCTGCTGCTCCACTTCCGATCCAGCTCTCTGCTATGGCCTGGGAAAGCAGTAGAAGATGGCCCAAGTGCTTGGGCTCCTGCATCCAGGTGAGAGACCCAGAAGAAGCAGCCAATTGGGGAGTGAACCAGCAGATGGAAGACTTTCTCTCTGTCTTTCTCTCTGCCTCTCCTTCTCTCTCTGTGTAACTCTTTCAAATAAATAAATAAATCTTTAAAAAAAAAAAAAACAGAAATCCGTCACAAAGTTTGCTGTGAGACTGAAAACTCTGCAGTTACTAAGAAGAGACAAGTTCTTTACAGGATGGTATATGTATACTATGTAGGAACTTTATAAAGTTCACAAAAATTATGTTTGTATAGAATTTTAAGTCCTTAAAAAAAGTCCTTAAAACTTAGGTAGGATATAATATGTGGTAAGAAATGGATTCTTTTACATACCTAGAAAAATATTCTGGAAAAGAAAAACAAAAAAAAATTTTTAAAGATTTCTTTTTATTTATTTGAAAGAGTCACACAGAGTCACACAGAGAGGTCCACATGGCCACAACAGCCGGAGCTGAGCCAATCCGAAGCCAGGAGCCAGGAGCTTCTTCGGGTCTCCCATGTGGCTTCAGGGGCCCAAACACTTAGGCCATCTTCTGCATTCTCAGGCCATAGCAGAGAGCTGGATCAGAAGAGGAGCAGTCGGGACTAGAACAGTGCCCATGTGGGATGCTGACGCTTCAGGCCAGTGCTTTAACCCACTGTACCACAGTGCTGGTCCCTCAGATATTTAATAATTGAAATCCACTATGGATGGTGAGATTTGAATTAATTTTTTATTATGTTTTTGTGACTTGGTCAAATTTTTATATTTTGGAAAGATAACATTTGTGTTTATTAAAGAATAGCATATTATTATTGAAAGAGGTCTTTAAGAGATGTTAGTATTTATAATTTTAATAAATATATGGCCGGCGCCACGGCTCACTTGGCTAATCCTCCACCTGTGGCGCCGGCACCCCGGGTTCTAGTCCCGGTTGGGGTGCTGGATTCTGTCCCAGTTGCTCCTCTTCCAGTTCAGCTCTCTGCTGTGGCCTGGGATGGCAGTGGAGGATGGCCCAAGTGCTTGGGCCCTTTTCCCGAATGGGAGACCAGGAGGAAGCACCTGGTTCCTGGCTTCGGATCGGCACAGCGCACCATCCGTGGCAGCCATTTGGGGGGTGAACCAGTGGAAAAGGAAGACCTTTCTCTCTGTCTCTCTCACTGTCTAACTTGGCCTGTCAAAAATAAATAAATAAATATAGAATAGACACTTGTTTCACTAAAAATGACAGTGTACAAAACCTGGTGTTGATGTAGAATCCTGCCTTATGAATTGAAAACATCTTTGTCACTTCTCTCCATCCAGGTTGGTGGAATACCTACAGGCTATGAGAAATTTTTTCTTAATGGAAGGTGGAGATACCATGTATGACTTTTACACGTCAATTTTTGATAAAATACGAGAAAAGGAAACCTGGCAGAATGTGTCTTTTCTTAATGTTCAACTCCAGGAAGCAGTAGGACAACGTTATCCTGAAGATAGTTCACGGTAAAATTAAGGAGATGCCTTTTTATTAAAACAGTGTAAAATTAACCATGTGCCAGGAAATATCTGAATTTTTACATTTATTATCCTTCTTAATCTTCACACTAGCCCTCTGAGGTCTGCTAATATTATTTTACATATTAGAAAGTTGAGACAATAAGTACCCAAGCACCTCACCCACTAAACAAGAGAAGACCATCAGATGGAACCACCCAGCCTCTTGGGGTCTATAGGCCCCACCGTGTGCTTGGAGTCTGTGCTTCTCTCTTAGCTCCCACACATCTTTGGTGCTAAGTCCCCCTAGAGAGTGCTCCCCAGCACTCTTAACACCTTTATATGACCATGGGAGTCAATCCCCTTGTTAACACCCATGAGGCTTTTTTGAGGATTGCGTGAGTGGTGCCTCAGTAGTGCCTGGTGCATGGACACCCCATGTGCTGTGTTAGGTACTCTCCTTTTGAGAATCATATTCAGACTTGCTTCAGGAATGCATGGGGGAAAGCAGGGTGTGCCACTCATGTCACAGATGTGGCACCCACACACACCCTGTTTTCACCTTGGTCAGACTCTGGCAGCTGCTGCACATACCACATGCATGGCTCCCTGAGGAGGCCGCTCCCTGCTCACTCCTCAAACGCGAGGAGAAGGCTCTGTCTGCTGAGCCTCTTCTCTGATTTTATCAGAATTAAGCTCCCAGTCTATTACTGTTATTTCTTCTCTGTCTTTACCTTTTTTTTTTTATTAAGAATTGCCCTTGTTAGTATGTCTTCTGTAGCTAAACCCATTGTCTAAAATTTTTGCCACTTTTCCTTATTTTGAAAGTCAAATGCCTGTTCTGAAATAGATGCTAGAAAACATACCTTAGTTGACAAATTAGCATTCCTTTGAAATGTAGAATACTTTTGGAATATTATGTAAATAAATGTTAAAAAGCTAATTGTTTTTAAAAGGCAGTTTTATATAAACATAGTACCATCATAAACTAAAATTGAAATTTCTTTATTTAGTCTGTCTATATCTTTTGAAAACGTTGACACCACAAAGAAGAAGCTACCTGTTCATATCTTAGATGGTTTGACCCTGAGCTACAAGGTGTGTGCTGAAATTCTTTTACAAATGCTTTTTTCTACTCTGAAGCAGACAATGGTGGATTACTTTCTCTTCTAATTTTCTGGTTTTGTTTTCATAGGTTCCTTGGCCTGTGGACATTGTTATAAGTTTGGAATGTCAAAAAATTTATAATCAGGTGTTCCTGCTCCTTTTGCAAATAAAGTGGGCAAAATATAGTCTGGATGTTTTACTGTTTGGTGGTAAGATTTGTTTTCAACAGATAAATTGCAATTTAATCTTAGCCCTGAAAAAAAGAGATTGGTGGTCTTTGACCAATTTTTATGTGTACACAAATACCAAAATTTATAGCAGACATCTGATATCTGAATGAAATATCAGAATGTTTTATGGATAATCTGAAATACGGTGCTTTGAGAGAGAATTTAGCCAGAATAAACACTTAGGTTATTCAAAAAATATAGTAAGTGTATAGAACTCCTGACTCATATTTTTCACGAGAGTGATTCCAAAGGTGACATGGGTCCTTCATGCTCCCTTTTCCCAAGGCACTGAGGTCAGTCCTTGACGTACCTCGGAGAGCTGCTCTCTGTAGTGCCAAAGCCTGGCCCCCAGAATTCCCACCACATGCGGCAGAGCAGCCGGGCTCGAGGCCGTGCTCTCTCTACCCTCTTTGCTCTTCTCAATCTCCTACAGAGTTGGCTAGTGCTGCTGAAAAACCGCCGCTCCAGGAAGGCCTTCTGAGTGAACAAGACACAGCTGCGCCGTTTGGACCGCAGAAGGAGCCGCCAGTGAGGCAGCAGATCCACCGCATGTTCCTCCTGAGAGTGAAGCTTATGCATTTTGTGAACAGCTTACACAACTACATCATGACCAGGGTTTGTGTCTGCCTCTACCTGAGTTCTGTATCCAGCAGTTGTTCATAGCAAAGTACTTGTTGCATTCTGTGCACAGGAACCTACAGATACATGTAGATGATGGAGATGGGACGTAGAAAATCTGGTATTTGGCACAGAGATTAAGACACTCCTTGGGATGCCCTCATCCCATATCAGAGTGCCTGGATTTGAGTCCGACTCCACTCCCAGCTCCAGCTTCGTGCTAACACGTGTGTTCCCTGGGAGGCAGCAGGTAATGACTCGAGTGCTTGAGTCTCTGCCCTCAGTGTGGGAGACCCACATTGAGCCCCATGCTCTTGACTGTGGCCTGCCTGACTCCAGCAAGTACAGGTACTTGGGGGTGAACCAGCAAAAGGAAGATCTTTCTGTGTCTTGTCTTTTTCTCTCTGTCTCTTGGCTGCCTTCCAAATAAATAAATGTGGTTTTTAAAAAAGAATGCTCAAGGGGCTGGCCCCATGGTACAGTAGGTTAATCCTCCACTTGCGGCTCCAGCATTCCATTTGGGCGCCGGTTCTAGTCCCGGTTGCCCCTCTTCCGATCCAGCTCTCTGCTATGGCCTGGGAAGGCAGTAGAGGATGGCCCAAGTCTTTGGGCCCCTGCACCCATGTGGGAGACCTGGAGGAAGCTCCTGGCTTCAGATTGGCTCAGCTCTGGCCGTTGCAGCCATCTGGGGAGTGAACCAATGGAGCGAAGACCTTTCTCTCTGTCCCTCCCTCTCACTGTCTGTAATTCTACCTCTCAAATAAATAAAATCTTTTTTTAAAAAAAATGCTCAAGATTAGAACTTTTTTTTAAAGATTTGTGTATTTATTTGAAACAGTAACAGAAAGATCTTCCATCCACTGGTTTACTCCCCATGTGTCCACAGGGGCCCAAGTACTTGGGTTATCTTCTGCTACTTTCCCAGGCCATAAAAGGGAAGTTAGATTGGAAGTGTAGTAGCCAGGACACAAATTGGTGCCCGTAAGGGATGCCTGCATTGCAGGCAGTGCCTTTACTCACTGTGCCACAATGCTGGCCCCAAGATGAGAACGTTTAAAAGTTTTTTGTTGTTTGGTTTTTTTTTTCATCATAAAACATCCTATCAGGGGGAGAAATGATTGAAAGGCAGAGCAACAGACAAAGGGAGAGAAGGAGAAAGAGCTTCTGTGCACTGGTTCGTTCTCCAAATGCCTACCAACAGCCAGGCCTGGGCCAGGCTGAAACCAGAAGCCAGGCATTCCATCTGGGTCTCCCACGTGGGTGGCAGGGACTTGAGAGCGTAGGTCATTATCCGCTGCCTCCCAGGATGCATTAGCAGGAAGCTGGATTAAAGCAGAGGCGCTAAGACTTGCGCCAGCATCCTGATATGGGATGCAGATGTCTCAGGTAGCAGCTTAACACACTGTGCCACGACACCACTCTGAGAAATGTCTTCAACATCCCAGGACACGTATGTTCAGAACCTGGGGTCCCTCATGTCCACCACCCACTGGGACAGGCACACCCCAAGCTCCTCTTCTGAAACATTCATAATCCTCTCAATTTCCTCCTAGAGCCTGCTGTCCCTGGAAAATGGCCTCCATGTTTAGTCACAGCCAAAACCCTCAGGCTAGTGCATGTGTGAGGAGGAAGATGCAGCCAGATTGTGTACTTTTTTTTTTTTTTTTCTTAAAAAACAAGAAGTAACTTACTGTGAAGTAAATGAAACTGCTTGTCTTACCCATCTTAACAACTGTTTCCAGAGGAAGTTCTCAGGGAGGAAAAACAGAAGTGCTGTTACAGGAAAGCTCTCATTTGGGTTTAAAATTACTTTTAAAAAACTTCATCTAGGCTGGTGCTACGGCTTAACAGGCTAATCCTCCACCTTGTGGTGCCAGCACACCAGGCTCTAGTCCCGGTTGGGGCGCCGGATTCTATCCCGGTTGCCCCTCTTCCAGGCCAGCTCTCTGCTATGGCCCGGGAGTGCAGTGGAGGATGGCCCAAGTCCTTGGGACCTGCACCTGCATGGGAAACCAGGAGAAGCACCTGGCTCCTGGCTTCGGATCAGCTCAATGAGCCGGCCGCAGCGGCCATTGGAGGGTGAACCAACAGCAAAAAGGAAGACCTTTCTCTCTGTCTCTCTCTCTCACTATCCACTCTGCCTGTCCAAAAAAAAAAACTTCATCTATTCCCATTCTGGTTTTATTTACTTATTTTTAAATTTTTATTAAAAGAACATATTATTTCAACAACCGGCGCCGCGGCTCACTAGGCTAATCCTCCGCCTTGCGGCACCGGCACACCGGGTTCTAGTCCCAGTCAGGGCACCGATCCTGTCCCGGTTGCCCCGCTTCCAGGCCAGCTCTCTGCTGTGGCCAGGGAGTGCAGTGGAGGATGGCCCAAGTCCTTGGGCCCTGCACCCCATGGGAGATAAGCAGCTGGCTCCTGCCATTGGATCAGCGCGGTGTGCCAGCCGCAGCGCGCCTACTGCGGCGGCCATTGGAGGGTGAACCAACGGCAAAAGGAAGACCTTTCTCTCTGTCTCTCTCTCACTGTCCACTCTGCCTGTCAAAAATAAAAAATAAAAAAAAAAAATATTAAAAAAAAAAGAACATATTATTTCATAGATACAACCCCATTCTGGCTTTAAATTATTTTTTAAAGATTTATTTATTTATTTGAAAGACAGAGAGAGAGAGAGAGGTCTTCCATCTGCTGGTTCACTCCCTAACTGGCCACAATGGCCAGAGCTGCGCCGATCTGAAACCAAGAGCCAGGAGCTTCTTCCGGGTCTCCCACACAGGAGCAGCGGCCCAAGGACTTGGGTCATCTTCTACTGTTTTCCCAGGTCGTGGCAGAGAGCTGGATCGGAAGTGGAGCAGCCAGGACTAGAACCGGCGCCCACATGGGATGCCGGTGTTTCAGGCCAGGGCATTAACCTGCAGCACCACAGCACCAGCCCCATGGCTTTAAATTTTAAATCCTACCGTTAAAATGAAGTGACCCTTGGGAGCCTGTGGTGTGGCTATGAGGGATGAGGGAAAGGGATTGTGTGCTTTCAGTAATTACATTGCCAGCCTCTGGGGGCTGGCCTTAAGCCCCTAATTATTAAAAGTAAATGGGGGGAGTTTAAGTTTTTTCTTAGTTTGTTTCTTTTCAATTTGAAGTATATCTATGCTTTTTTTTTTTTTTTTTTTTTTTTGACAGAGTGGACAGTGAGAGAGAGAGACTGAGAGAAAGGTCTTCCTTTTTCCGTTGGTTCACCCTCCAGTGGCCACTGTGGCCGGCGCACCGCACTGATCCGAAGCCAGGAGCCAGGTGCTTCTCCTGGTCTCCCGTGCGAGTGCAGGGCCCAAGAGCTTGGGCCATCCTCCACTGCCTTCCCGGGCCATAGCAGAGAGCTGGACTGGAAGAGGAGCAACCGGGACAGAATCCGGCGCCCCGACTGGGACTAGAACCCGGTGTGCCAGCGCCGCAGGTGGAGGATTAGCCTAGTGAGCCACAGCATCGGCCTGTCTATGCTCTTAAAGACCAATATTCTGTGTAAAAGTAGAGCTTACTACAACATGTAAATTCATTATAAAAGTAACATTTCCATTTACAACAAATTTACCTGATAATTTTTTCCATGAACTTAAAAAAACAAGATTTATTTATTTATTTGAAAGAGTGACAGAGGGAGAGACAGAGATCGTCCATCTACAAGTTCACTTCCTAGATGGCTGCAACAACCATGTCTGAGCCAGGCTGAAGCCAGGAGCCAGGATCTTCATCCTGGTCTCCTGTTTGGGTGGCAGGGGTCCAAGTTCTTGAGCCATCCTCCACTGTCTTCCTAGGTGCGTTAGCAGGAAGCTGGATTGGAAACAGCAGCTGGGATTCGACTCAGCACTCCCAGATAGGGTGCTGGTGCAGATACAAGTCTGCCTGATAATTTTTTAAAGCAATACGTTTTCTATGAAGTTTGATGAACTTGCCCCTGCTGCCAGGAAGTCTGTTAGTCAAAAGTTTGATGTTTATTCACTGTGCAAGGGGTTATCCCACAAAACTGACTCTGTCATTGTCTTAGCATCAAAATGCCAAGGTGTCCAGTCAGCCTTTGAAGGAGGGTACTTTATGAAACTTTACAAATGTGATGCTTTTTTTACGTTTTATTTATTTATTTGAAAGAGAGAGGGGTATCATCCATCTGCTGGTTCATTCCCCAAGTGCCTACAACAGCCAAGTCTGCATCAGGCCAAATCCAGGAGCCAGAAACTCAGTCTGGCTCTCCCATGTAAGTGATGGGAACCAAGTACTTGGGCCATCATCTGCTGGCTCCCAGGTCCACTAGCAGGAAACTGGATCACAAGTGCAAAATAGGGACACCGTTGTGGCATAGGAAGATAAGCTACCACCTGTATACCATATCAGTGCCAGTTCAAGTCCCAGCTGCCCCACTTCCTATCAAATGCCCTGCCAGTTTCCCTTAGCATCAGAAGATGGCCTAAGTCCTTGGGCTTCTGCACCCACATGGGAGATCTGGATGAAGCTCCTGGCTCGTGGCTTTGATTTGACCTAGTCCTGGTCATTTCAGCCATTTGGGGAATGAACCAGAAGGTGGAAGATTTCTCTCTCTGTAACTGCCTTACAAGTAAATAAAATAAAAATCTTTAAAATTAAAAAAAAAAAAAAATAGCCGGCACCGTGGCTCAACAGGCTAATCCTCCACCTTGCAGTGCCGGCACACCGGGTTCTAGTCCTGGTCGGGGCGCCGGATTCTGTCCCAGTTGCCCCTCTTCCAGGCCAGCTCTCTGCTGTGGCCAGGGAGTGCAGTGGAGGATGGCCCAAGTCCTTGGGCCCTGCACCCCATGGGAGACCAGGAGAAGCACCTGGCTCCTGCCATCGGATCAGCGCAGTGTGCTGGCCGCAGCGGCCATTGGAGGGTGAACTAACGGCAAAGGAAGACCTTTCTCTCTGTCTCTCTCTCTCACTGTCCACTCTGCCTGTCAAAAAATAAATAAATAAATAAATAATAAATAAAATTATAAAAAAAATAAGTGCAGAGTAGCTGGACCTCAAACCAGGCACTCCAATATGTGATGCAGATGTCCCAAGTGGCGGCTGAACCCTGTATACCACAACACCCACCTTACGTGTGGTATTACTGAAGGAGGAATTTGAGAAGAGTGAAAAAGGCTGGTAAAAGGGCTGGCATTGTGTACCAGGTAATGCTACCGCCTGCAATGCCAGCATCCCGTATGGGTGCCGATTCGAGACTTGGCTGCCCTACTTCCAAGCCAGCTCCCTGCTAATCTGCTTGGGAAAGAGCACAGGATGGCCCATGTGCGTGGGTCTCTGCTCCCATGTGGGTGATCTGGAAGAAGTTCCTGGCTTAGGCCTGGCCCCAGTGTTGGCTGTTATGGCTATTTGGGGAGTTAACCAGCCCAGCAAATGGAAGATCTGTCTCTCTCTCTCTCTCTCTCTAACTCTGCCTTTGAAATAAGTCTTAAAAAGAAAAAAAGAAAAAAAAAGACTGGTTAAAAAAGTTGGTGTATATCACACAAGTCCTTGAAGGAGTCTGCTGATTAAGCTTTTCATCTTTTCCAAGATTCTTCATAGCACAGGGCTGGAGTTTCAACATCAAGTTGAGGAAGCCAAGGATTTAGATCAGTTGATTAAAATTCACTATAGATATCTGTCAACTATCCACGATCGATGTCTGCTGAGAGAAAAGGTACGTGAGTTGTCCCTGCAAGCATGGCCACCGCCACAGAGGAAGCTGAGCAAGTGCACGTCTGTCTGCATGTCTGCTGTATGTCTGTCTGCCTTGGAATTCTACCATTGCGGAGCTTCTGTCCCGCAGCAAGTCCTTCAAGGAAGAACCAGGTCAGATGAGGTTAGATATGTGTGCCCTACTACTGGAAATTATATCTAAGAGAAACAAGAGTGAGTGCCACACTACACTTGGATTCAGTTAGAAAACTGGAGTCTTAGTGCATGCAGCTTAGTGTGAACGCGTATTTGAATAGTATGGCAGCCATTGGAATTGCTTGCCTGTTTTCACTGTCAGATTTAACTGTTCATCCCAGGAAATGGGAGCCTGTTCTATTGGTTCAACTTCAGTGCTAATAGTATCTGTATTGTGCACTCAGTAAGTGGATGGGCTGATCGCAGGTGGGCTTGATTCCAAGCCTGGTGCCCGCCTTACACAGAGAAGGCAGTCGCTGGACTGCTGAGCTTTCCCTGGGACATCTAAACTGGATGAAAGTGTTGGTGTCAATGTTGAAACCGAGTTACAGAGCCCATTTTCTTCTGCCCGTGACTTTGGTCTCCAGGTCAGCTTTGTGAAAGAAGCCATCATGAAGGTATTGAACTTGGCTCTCATGTTTGCAGAAGGTTGGCAGGCGGGCCTGGGGGCTTGGCAGTAAGTATGTGCCTCGTGAGGCAGTGTTGTGACCATTTCAGCTTCCCTGCTAACAGGCTTTGTCCAGGGAGCCTTTCTTCATCTTGGCAACATACCACACACCACTGTATTTTACAGTCAAGGAGCTGAGTTTGTTCACCTACACTAGGCAGTGTCACAAATGGTGCACTTTTCTTTTTTTTTTTTTTTTTTTTAATGAAAGGTAGAACAAGAAAAATCTAAATTCTTAATTAGGACAAGTAAGCATTCTTAGATTACAAACATGTTTTGTTAAATTCTTTTTTTTTTTTTTTTTTTTTTTTTGACAGAGTGGATAGTGAGAGAGAGAGAGACAGAGAGAAAGGTCTTTCTTTTTGCCATTGGTTCACCCTCCAATGGCCACTGCGGCCGGCACATCGAGCTGATCCGAAGCCAGGAGCCAGGTGCTTCTGCTGGTCTCCCATGCAGGTGCAGGTCCCAAGGACTTGGGCCATCCTCCACTGCCTTCCCGGGCCACAGCAGAGAGCTGGCCTGGAAGAGGGGCAACTGGGATAGAATCCGACACCCCAACCGGGACTAGAACCCAGTGTGCCGGCACCGCAAGGTGGAGGATTAGCCTGTTGAGCCACGGCGCCGGCCTGTTAAATTCTTATTATGGATATTTTCAAATATACACAAAGTAGAGAAGACAGCATAATAAACCTATATACCCATGACCCCACTTCCACAGTTACCAGTGTGGACCAGTTCTGTGTCATGTCTGCCTCCTACCCTCCACTTGCACTTGCTGAGTTATTTTAAAGCAAATTCTGGACATCATGGCAGATTCTGGCCCAAAGTTGCGTTCACTATCTCAGAGATAGTGTGTATTTTCCTTTGCGTGTGTGTTACTCACATGTGTCGCAGACAGTAGCAAATGCCCTGAAGTCAGGGGGCACTTGAGGACTGGGGACTCCTCCCGTACTGGCAGTGCCATCCTGCCAACCTGCATGTACCGCTCAGTACGCTGCCCCTCTCTGCTGCTGCTTCCCTGAAACAACAGTACAAGCCGAGGACACTGCCCTGTTGTGCCTCACAAGCGCCACATGAGCAGAGTTCATTGAGTAGTGGGACTTGGTCTCAACCTGCGACCGTAGTCTGAGTGAAGAAACTAAGAGGGTAGACGCAAGTTCCATCTCAAAGTGCAACACGTATCTGTTACTATTGCTGTCTCCGAGTGTGCCAAGCAGATTTTAAATGGCAGTGGAGGAGGAACTAGCACTGCTGCTGCACTTTGCTGAAACAGAGCTGTTTCCGTTTCTTCAACAAATTGTAAGCGAAAAGCAGGGTGAGGACTACTGAAGCAGCATTATCAGTCATCATGGTTCATGGGAGTTCATTGACACTGATTGAAGTTTAAAGCAGAAACATGGGAAAAATTGTGGAAGCTACTTGAAACTTGCTTGACCACTGACATTATATTAAAGCATCGTTAAATGTCTTTTTTTCTTTTTTAAAAGATTTTATTTATTTTATTTGAGAGGTAGAGTTACAGACAGTGAGAGGGAGAGACAGAGAAAGGTCTTCTGTCTGCTGGTTCACTCCCCAAATGGCCGCAACGGCCGGAGCTGCACCAATCCGAAGCAGGACTTGCTTGGGCCCTGCACCTACGTGGGAGACCAGGAAGAGGTACCTGGCTCCTGGTTTAGGATCAGCACAGCACCGGCCGTAGCGGCCATTTGGGGGGTGAACCAACGGAAGGAAGACCTTTCTCTCTGTCTCTCTCTCTCTCTCTCTCACTGTCTATAACTCTACCTGTCAAATAAAAAAAAAAGAAATGTTTGCTTTTAAAGTATATGGTTATCCTTATAAAACATTTACAGTTGAAATGTTCTGATGTCTCACATTTGCTCCCAGATCTGTTGTGGGGCTCATGGTGTAAGCAGGGCTGCCTGGGGGGACGCCTGCTGAGGCTGGTGGGGAGCACATGGAAGCCCATTGTGCAGTTCTCCTGTGTGTATTTGGTATTTCCAGTAGAAAGATGACTTCAAAAATCATTTCATTTCTTAGGGTGTGGTATCTTTAATGTATTTTTCTCAAAGAGAATATGCTTACAAAAATAAAAATACAGAACCAGTGCAGGAAAAGGGGTATCCCCTTATCCTAGCTCCAGAACTAAATACTGTTCGAAATTACACAGTTTTATAGACTAATGAATCTTTCTCTACAATACTTGGAAAATATTTATTTTAAGAAAGGCAGGACATTTTATTTTATACTCTTTAGAATCGGAATGTCAAAGAATTACAGTGCATTTAAAATTACTCAAAAGATATTTCATAGCCTACCTGTTAGTCCTCTGTGTACTTACTTGAATTGAAATTTACTCTTTCCTAGAATGGAATCTATAGAGAAAATGGAGTCTGATTTTAAAAATTGCCACATGTTTCTTGTAACCATTTTAAACAAAGCCGTCTGTAGAGGATCTTTTCCCCATTGTGAGTATATCATGTAATATTTTCAGATTATAGCTAAGTCTTATGTCATTGTTTTATTTTGATCACTTGAAGAATTGGAATTCCTTATCCTTTTCAAAGCTGAGCAGTCCTGTAGCAGTTGTCTCATGCTTTGGGTCGTTTCAGAATTAGCATGGAGTGAGTGAATATCAAATGTGAAGCACAAAGATTAAAGCTCTTGCTTATGTTGCTTTCTAATATATCGTTTATTATAAAACAAGGCAGTGGCAGAATAGATTTCTATTGCATTTTACCACCACGTGTAGCCTTTGTAACTATTCCTTTTCAAAACATGGACTAGGATTCTTTTAGCAACTTTTAAATTCCCGGTTCTGCCTCTTATCACAAGGAAATATGGACTTGGCAGTTCAGAACGCAGGCTGGGAAATAGAGGTATGGGGGGAGGAGAAAACAGTTTAACCTGTAGAAACAGAAGTACCTCTGAAGAATGTATATAGGGTTAATCCCTTCCCCATTTCTAATTATGGTGTTTTCAAATTGTATACTTTTTAAGATTAGCTAAACGTTAAAAAAATATACTGTTGGAGGAAATATTGATGTATTTATCCATTTTTACATTGAATGAATGTTACGCAAGTAGATTTCATCCATAGGTTAGCACTGTGTTGTGAACTGACTCCAGGTGTTATGACATATGGGACAAATGTGTAGTGAAAGACCTGCTTGTTATTTGTTTCCAAATTTAAATTATCTAAAATAGAAATATAGCGTAGTGGTTTTTTCCATTTGCATGTAATAAATGAAGATAAACATCTTTACTATACATTAAAATTAATCAGTGTTTTAATTAAAAATAGAACACATCTTTACATACCTTCCCATTTTTAATTCATTAAAGCTTTGAACATTTAAAAACATTTAAAACCTGTTGTTCTTAACCTTGTTTTTGTTCTTCCCACAGTGGAGTCTCTAGCCCTGTCCCTCATGGCAGGCATGGAGCAGAGTTAAATACCTCCAGTGCAATGAACCTCGGACTTCACCTTCACAACCTGTACATTTCTACCACGTGCAGCTGAAAAGTGGGACTCTTCTTATTTGGGTTCCTTTTAGAAAACTGCTGTCCACAGTGTGTTCACATGGATTGTAGGTGTTTTCTCTGGAGATTGTTAGATAATGTATAGAGTCATGTACATAAAATTGTGTAAATAGGGCCAGCATTGTGGCTTAATGAGTTAAACTGCCGCCTGCAATGTCAGTATCCCAGATGGACACCAGTTCGAGTTCTGGGTGCTCCATTTCCCATCCAGCTCCCTGATAATGATCCTGGGAAAGCAGAGGTAGATGGCCCAAGTCCTTGAGCCTTGCCCCCATGTGAGAGATCTGGATGAGACTCCTCGCTCCAGACCTCAGCCTGGCCCAGCCCCAGCTGTTGTGGCCATTTTGGGAGTGAACCTACGGGTGGACGATCTCTCTCCATCTCTCCTTTCAGATAAATACATGAATAAATCTTAAGGGGCTGGCATTGTGGTATAGCCAGTAAAGCCACCGCCTGAGATGCTGGCATCCCTTATAGGCATTAGTTCATGTTCTTGCTGCTCCACTACTGATTGAGCTCCCCACTAATGCTCTTGAGAAAGCAGTGTAGGATGGCCCAAGTCCTTGGGCCCCTGCGCCCACATAGGAGACCACGAAGATGCTCCTGGCTCCAGTCTGGCCCAGCCCCCTGGCTGTTGTGGCCATTGGAGAGTGAACCTGTGGATGATCTTTCTCTCTGTAACTGTGCCTTTCAAATAAAGTAAATCTTTTTTAAAAACTGTGTAAATAATGTATATATATACATATATATATATAGGCTGTTTACTCTTGTATTTCCTACTGTAAGCTGAAGTTTTATGGTATTGATATGCTTAAATATAAATTATAATCTTTTGAACATGTAATTATTGATATTAAAAGTAAGTTAAAGCACTTTAAATTATTTAATTGTTCTTTCGCTTGGTCACAGAAGTTTTTTATAGTTTCACATGTCATCGTACCTAACAATTGTCTTAGATTTGTCTGATGAGGAAAAATGTATATTTTTATGTGCCTAGGAAGTTCAAAAATGGAAAATAGCTTCAAATCAATATAATAAGTGTAAAAAACCAACCTCACTTTGAGCCAACTGTTGATACATGTAATTGTTTGGCATTCCTGAGCAATTCTTACGAGCTTACCAGTTACATCTTAAATAAATTATGCTTTTTATTCAGTTTTCCACATTCCTTTGTATGCTTCTTGGCATGTATATTAGCATTCTTCAGATAAACAGAAGCAGTGGGAGAGGTAGATTGACAGAGAGGCAGAGTCACGTCATACCCAAGCAGGAGCAGAAACCCCTAGGAGGATATACAGAACCAGGGGACTTAAGCCATGGGTAACAAATTGCTGGAGGCTCAGTGTGGACAAGCTTGAGAGTTAAAAACTCCACAGGGCCCAGTATTGGGGACTTCGGTGAGTTTTACTTCCAGAAGGCCTACCAGGTTTTCATGGGAAAGATCAGAGAAAAATCTTCGTGTTTCTAGCAGGTGGAAGGGAAAAGTGACCACTCTACAACGTGCTCAGAGAAGTTTTTCTTAACAAGGCCTGGGTCAAGGTACATCTGCCAGTGCTCAGTGGGTTGACGTTTAATCCCACCTGAGGTAGAGGAACTTCTAAACTCCAGCCCCCACCAGCTGCCTTGCCTCACCTCAGCAGGGGCATGTGGAGTGAGAACAGAAGCTCTTGTGAAGATCCAAGCCCAGGAACACTGGCCCACAGCACAACCACAACCTAAACCTGGGCCCACAGAGTACTTCCTCTATCTCCATCAACGGGGCTCCTGTAAAATCTTGGGATTACAACTGAAAACAATGCAAGCTGAAAACTTATTTAAGGAGACAAAAGCAAGAACACCAGAGGAAATTTTATCCTTTGACACAGCTACAGCAAATGACAAACACAGTCTATCTCCTGGCCAGATAAAACAGAAACCCACACTAATGGCCTATACCTCA
This sequence comes from Lepus europaeus, assembly GCF_033115175.1. Classification (NCBI taxonomy): domain Eukaryota; kingdom Metazoa; phylum Chordata; class Mammalia; order Lagomorpha; family Leporidae; genus Lepus; species Lepus europaeus. The sequence continues at coordinate 17,408,717 of NC_084837.1, read as the reverse complement.
GTTCCATTTGCCCAGTGCATCATGTCTGACTTTCAACAGAAAATTACACAGCATTCTGAATGACAACAGTTTGATGAGACAGCCCAGGAATCAGAACCCAACTCAGGTATGGTAGAAATGTTTGGTTCATCAGATGGGGAATGTATGAGAACTTGACAGAAATGCTGAGTTCTAATGGAAAAACGGATACCACGCAACAGCCCATGGATAATAGACGCAGAGCTGGAAACTCGGCAAGGACACAGTAGTACTGAGCATCAGTCAGCTGGATCGCATTGCCGCTTGTTGTCATTGATGACACCCAACAGCAGTAGAGTGCACCTCAAGCTTACACAAAACCTCTGTTCACCAAACCACAGTTTTTGGCCATCAAACACACCTTAAATTTTTAAAAGTAGAAACTGTGCAGTCTGCTGTCAGACCACAATGCAGAGAATGAACAAGCAAGGGCTGTAGGAAGCAGGCATAGTAACTAGAAGGCAGGGTGAGTCTTAGATCAGACAGGAGAGAGGATGTGGTTGGCTTAGATAATTTTGTGGCTGGCAGAGACGTGAAACCCATTAGACTGAGGACCAGGCAGGGCACAGCTGTGCTGGCAGATGGGGAACCAGCCAGGTTGTGGGATAAAGGGATGTGTGATGAGAGCAAGGGAACTCAATAGATATTTCTAGGTCCCTGGGAGACACAGATGTCCAGGAAGCACATGAAAAACAATTTTAGTCCTTATGGTAGAAGTGTGAAGTAGGGTCTGACACTGTTCATTTGTATGTAGATGTCTTGTTATCCCAGCATAATTTTGTTGAAATGACTGTTCTTACCCCTGTTGAATTATTTTGGCATCTTTGTTAAAAATCAATTGATTATATATGTGTGGGCTTATTTCTACCCTGTCAGTTCTATTCTATTAATCTGTGTGTCTATACATGTGCCACTACCACATAGTCTTGATTATGGTTTTGTGGTAAGTTTTGAAATCAAGACATATGAGTCCTCTCACTGCATTCATGATTCAAGATTATTTTGGCTATTCTGGTTCTTTTGCATTTCCATATGAATTTTAGGATTAATTTGTCTAGCTGAAAATGGCAATTGGAATTTTGATAGAGACTGTAGAGCAATTTGGAGAGTATTGCCATCTTTACAATATTTATAAGAATGAGATGTCTTTATTTAGGTCTTTAATTTTTTCTCAACAGTGTCTTTTCAGAGCATGAGTCTTGTACTTTTGTTAAATTTATCCCTAAGTATTTTATTATATATGATGCTATCATAAATGGATTTGTTTTCTTCATTTTATTTTCACACTGGTAATTGCTAGTACATAGAAATATCACTGACTAATTGATCTTGTATGATTTTTGTTGAACTTGTTTACTAGCCCTAATGTGTATGTATGTGTTGCTCAGAATTTTACATACAGAGGGACCAGCATTACTGCATAATGGGTAAAACTGCGCCTACAATTTCGGCATCCCAAATGGGTTCCAGTTGGTGCCCGGGCTGCTCCACTTCCTATTCAGCTCCCTGCTTAATGGCCTGGGAAAAGCAGCAGAGGATGGCCAAAGTGCTTGGGCCCCTGCCACCCATGTGGAAGACCCAAATAAAGCTCCTGGCTCCTGGCTTCGGCTCAGCTCTGGCTATTGTGGCTATCTGAGGAATGAACCAGTGGATGGAAAATTGTGTGTGTGTGTGTGTGTGTGGTCTCCCTCTCTCCCCATAATTCTGACTTTCAAATAAATAAATATTAAAAACAGAATTTTATGTATATAAAATAATGTCATCTACAAATAGAGAAGATTTTACTTCTTCAATCTTAATGACTGATTTTCTTGCCTAGCCAGATACTCCAGTACATCGGTGAGTGAAACTAAAGAGAGCATGTCCTTGTGTTCTTGACCTAACGGGAAAGCCTTCACTCTCAGCTTTACAGTATTAGCTATAAATGTCTACTGATTTGAGGAAGCCTTTTCTACTTCTATATATTTGAGTATTTTTATCACAAAATTGTTGATTTTTGTGAAGTATTTTTGTGCATCTACTGAGAAGACAGGACATGGGAGTGTCCATTCTACGAGCATGCCACTGGATAGCTATGCGCTCCCACTTTTATTTAGAGGGTACCATCAAGTCTACAAGCCAGCAGGCCTGTGGGCAAGGTTATACATCAACTTAAGGATTTGGGAGAAGGAATTCGGTCTGGTGGGCTAAGATAGGGATTAGAGCTGTGTTGTAAATCTTCAGAGACAGGCCCATTTAGATGTTCGTGCAAATATACAAATTCCTGAAGATACTGCAGGTACAAATTCATGTCCATCAGCCCCCTGCTGCTCCAGCTGCTACATTCCTTTGGGGGCGGGTGTGCCCATCCCAGGCCTGTTTTAGGGTGAGCAGAAACTGCAGCTGTGCCTTTAATTTCAGGGGGTTGTGCCCCCAAGAAGCACTTTGCAGCAATTCTACAGAAGACCACGTGGGTTTTTCTCCCTTCATTTTATTACTGTGGCTTATTACAATAACTGGCTTTCATTTGTTGAACCAACCTTGCAATCCTGGAATGCACTCAAGCAGGTTATGCTGTGTAATCTATTTTATATGCAGTTGGAATCAGCCTGCTAGCGTTTCATCGATGACTTTTGCACCTGTGACGATCAGGTATGTTGTTTCATAATGGTATTGTGATATCTTTGGCTTATCAGAATATGCTCTGTCCAAGAGGATGCTCTATTATATGTGAGAAGAATGTGTGTTCTGTTGAGTGTAGATTTATGTTACATCTGGTTGGCTTAAGGAGTCATTCAAGTCTTCTAGTTCTATTTTTGAAGTTGTCATATTTAAGTCTCCATCTATTGACTAACCAAATTATCTGTTTCTCCCTTTATTTTGTCAGTGTGTTTCATGTATTTGGGCTGTGTGTTAGGTACATATATGTTTATAATTGTTATACCTTGTTGATGGATTGGTGATTTCGTTAGCATGGCCTTCTTTGTTTCTAGTAACAATATTTGTCTTTGTTTTGTCTAATAGTACAGCCACTCCTGCTTTCCTCTGTAGTCTCTTTATGTGGAATAGCTTTTTCCATCCTTTTTGTTTCAATATGTCTTTAAATATGGAATTTATCTCTTGTAGAGAGCAGATTGCTGGATTTTTTCAAATCTTATCTGAAAATCATGTGAATCCACACCTATCAACTGGTGAGTTCAACCCATCACAAGTAATACAATTACATTTATTATTGTATAATCACTGAGAAGGATTTATGTCTACCATTTTGCTATTTGTTTTCTTATGATGCATTATCAACAATTAACTTCACATCTGAGTATTTTCAGGATTTAAGTTGCAGCTGAGCAAAGAGGAAGAATTCATCACTCCAGGATGCCGGGTTCTCTTCACCAAAGTGAGTGTGCTCTGGGAAAAGGGAGATGATCTGAGCCTCGCCAGCCTGGCTGCCCTGCTGGTGATGAGACCCCTGCTGACTCTGCCATTGGAATTGGAATTCCATAAGGAATTGCAGTGGACGAGTGGGGCGGCGCCAGAAGTTCATGATGGAGGAGTGACTAGAAGGTAAGAAAGCGAACTTTGAGCTGGAACTAACTGCCAGAGACCCAGGATATGGACTGTGGCTTCCAGAGTAGGGGCTTATGGAGTTCAGGTGATCAACCTGAGCTGCTTTAATTTATAGGAGAGATTTATTTATTTAAAGAAATATTACAACATACAAAAACTACATAAAGTCTTAAATTTCCACTTGTAATTTGATACAGTTATAATAAAACACTTCTAAAATCCAGATTGCACAAAGGACTACACGGTGTGGCCATTAAGTCATTAGTTGATAAGCAAATCTCACACAATAGCTCCACGTCAGCCAGGGCTACAGACACCATGGACAGTACATTTGACCTGACGGATTTCTTCCTTTTTTTTTTTTTCTTTTTTTAAAGAGTGATTTATTTATTTGAAAGGCAGAGTTACAGAGAGGCAGACAGAGAGAGATCGATTGATCGATCGATCGATCTTCCATCCACTGATTCACTCCCCAAGGGGCAGCAATAGCCAGAGCTGTGCTGACTGAAAGCCAGGAGCCAGGAGCTTCTTCCGGGTCTCCCACACAGGTGCAGGAGCATCTTCCACTGCTTCCCCAGGCCATAGCAGAGAGCTGGATCGGAAGTGGAGCAGAAGGGACTTGGCCGGCACTGCAGGCGGCAGCTTTACCCACTACTCCACAGCGCCGGCCCCGACCTGACGGATTTCAACATGTTAAACATACAAGGACATCAGTGCAGGTTGGGGGTTGCTGGTGCCTACAACAAGGGGGTCAGCCAGGAAAACTAGTCCTGGCAGCCTTGTCCTCCTCTATTTTAGCTGAGGCAGTCTGTCTCGCTTTGCCAGCACACACTGCTTGATCTCCAAGCTGATGGCTTTGGCCAGGGGAGGCAGCACAGCATTTCCATCTGCCGGTGCTTGTTGAGGATGTTGCCTAACAGTTGGAAGGCGTTGGGGAAGCCCCAAGAATGGGCGCACTCCCGCCCGCTCACCACGCGGCACTGCTCAGGGTGGAACACGTGGCCCTGCTTGCTCATAGGTTCGGGGTTGGTGACAGTCATGCTGAAAAAGCCATGCCACTCGCTGGTAGAGGCCAGCCCAGAGGCTCTGCCTGTTTCTGGAAGAAACATAACTCAGGTCCCATTCCCAGGGGGCCCAGTGGGTTCCCATAAATTACCTTGTATTTCCCCAGTTCCAGGATGTATAATTGGCACAAACTTAGCAGCTCACAAAATGAACAGTGGAATGAGAGTTATTATGGTAGGAATGGACAAGTGGAAGCCACTAGAGCTGCTTCTACCCTCAAAAATATTTAACCAAAAGCAGCACCACATTCTTGAAGGGAGTGCAGAGCTGAGTACCACCACCAAGGACTTGAAAGTTACAGGGCTGGTGATCCCACCGCATCCCCTTCGATTCTGCTGTGTAGAGGACAGATGGAGAGTGACAGTGGATTGTTGTAAGCTTGACTTCATCTCCAGCAGCTGTACCAGGTATGGTTTTGTTGCTTGAGCAAAGTCACACATCCCCATGTCAATGCTCACTGGAGTGTGACCTCATCAGAAGAGGATTTTAATAATCAAGTACACAGAGGGACCTGGTCTGTGGAGATACTTAACTTCTTCCCCCAGCTACCTCAGTCATCACCCAACGGGCTCAGGAACACAGCGGCCATGATGGAGGTCACGCATGGGTGCAGCAACATGGACTTCCACTCACAAAGGCCACCCTGGACTTAGGGCTGAGTACCCAATCTGCCAGCGTCAGAGAACTACACTGATCGTAGTGTAATTCTCTGAGGAGCTACTGATAAGAAATGAGCCACTGGCAAGCAAGCATTCCTCGAGGGTCAGGCATCGTGACGCAGTGGGTTGAGCTGTCACTTGCAATGCCCCGTCCCATATCAGAGTGCCGGTTTGACTCCTGGATGCTCTGCTTCCAATCCAACTTCCTGCTGATGTGCCTGGGAAGACAGCAGAGGATGACCCAAGTGCTTGGGCCCCTGCCACCAAGTAAGAGACCTGGATGGAGTTCCTGGCCCTGGCCTCGCTGTTGCAGCCACTTAGGGAGTGAACCAACAGATTTGGAAGATGCCTCTCTCTTTTTCTCCCCGCTGCTCTGCCTTTCAGTTAAATAAATCCTTTTCTAAAAGTCGTTCCTTGAGACGATCATCCAGCCACATGGTGGTAGGTTGATTACTCTGGGCCGCTCCCATTGTGGAACAGTCAGTGTTTGGCTCTTACTGGAACAGGTACTCTGGACACGTGCTTGCCCTCCCTGCATGCAGCGCTTCTGCTGGAACCACCACCTGTGGACGCAACAGGGTGCCGTGCCCTCCACCGCAGTCCGCACACAGCTTCTCTCCCGGTCAGGGAACTCACTTCACAGCAGAAGTGCGGCAGTGGGCTCCTGTTCCTGAAACCCCCCGGTCGTACCCCGTTCCCCACCACCGTGAAGCAGTGGAACGGCCTTGGGCAGACTCAGCTGCAGTATCTCGCAGGGCCGAGGCCGAGGTCCCCGCTCTCACGGGTGAGAGCCCCGAGGAGGCGGCTGTCAGCCTGACATTTTCTAAGATGTGGAACCATTCTCCCAAGAGCTGGGGCGAATCAATCAGGGCTCAGCCTCCACTCCGTGTGCGGAGCCCGGGTGCAAGAAGGGAGCCCACCTCACTTGCCTGGGCCTTGGCAAGGGCCATGGGGGCGGGACGAAGTTCTACTCCTGCAGGAAAGAACTCCCTCAGACTGGGGCCTGGGCCGAAAGACTGCAGCACTGTGCAGAGGCGTTTGCCCCTGAGCCGAGGGTGGGGAGGCAATGATGTTGGTGCAGACGTCATGGACTCTTCCTTACCTTTCTTGCATCATTTTTAGATTTTCCTAAAAAGATGTTTCATCTTTGGCTGTATGCCCGTAGACTCATTTCCAGAGTCCTTACATGGTTGGTTTCTTTTCCCCCAAGTTTTACCAGTGCCACCAGGGAACTGAACTGCGGAGCACCTCACACTGCCATAGCGGAAGTCCTGATCTCTTCCAGTGTTTTCAGTTCGGCTTTTCGTGGTTCATGTTCACTTTGTCACTGGAAGCCTTGGGCTAGTTTCTAGAGTTCCAGAAAAGTTGGCTCCAACAATTTTTGCTCATTTTGGGGGAGCATTTCTCTGGAGGAAAAGGCCCTCTGCCATCTTTGCTGATGTCACTCCTGAATATTTGCTAGTATTTTTTTTTCTTTATTATCTCATCACCTAGCACAAAATATGTTGACAGTAGCTTTATATCACTGTGTTTGAGTTACAGGAGATGAGAAGAGAATGAACCTCAAAGACTTTGCCGCCTCTGCTGGGGAAAAGTATCCCGTGTCTATGGTTGTGCATGGTTTTGTTATGTCATGTTAGGCGGGGGGATGACTTTGTTATTGTCTATGTGGGAATTAAGTGTGATTTAAGAAGAAGTGTGTGAGTGCCAAGTGGAGAAAGAGTGTATCGTAATGGTCTTTTGGATGTATCAACGTGGTGAGACTATTGACCCGGTGATTCTATCAAAAACACAGCTTGTGTAGCTGTGCAGATGTTTTGTGGATGTGGCTATAATTGGTTGACTTTAAGTGAGGGTGGTGATCCTAGATAATCTGGTGGGCTTGACCCAAACAGGCTCCTGAGAGAAGAAATTCCACCTGAAGGCATGTGGGGAGTAGAATAAGGACCCCAAAGACGCCCACTTCCTAATCCCTGCACTATGTGACTGCGTTAGGTTACATGGCAAGAGGATTGAAATTGCAGATGGAATTAAGTTGCTAATCAGCTGACTTTAAACTAGAGGAGCAAGCACTTTGTGGAGCAGCAGGTTAACCCACTGCTTGGGATGCCCAAAACCTGTGTTAGAGTGCCTGGTTCGAGTCCTGTCTCTTTTTTAAGATTTATTTATTTATTTGAAAGGCAGAGTTACACAGAGAGAGAAGGAGAGGCAGAGAGAGAGAGAGTTCTTCCATCTGCTGGTTCACTGCTCAACTGGCCCACTGTGCCGTTCAGAAGCCAGAAGCCAGGAGCTTCTTCTGTGTCTCCCACGTGGGCAGGGGCCCAAGGACTTGGGCCATCTCGTACTGCTCTCCCAGACCATAGCAGGGAGCTGGATCAGAAGTGGAGCAGCTGGGACTCAAACCAGCACCCATATGGGATGCCTGCCCTGCAGGCGGTGGCTTTACCCACTATGCCACAGCGCCTAGTCCAACCTTGGCTGTCAGAGGCATTTGGAGTGAACTAGTAGATGGAAGATCTCTCTCTGTGTGTGTGTGTGTCTGTTTGTCTTCCTCTCTGCTTACCTGCAATTAAGATGAAAATAAATATAAAATCATTAAAAATAAACCCAATTCCTGTTTTTTATGAATTACCCAGTCTTGGGCATTCTGTTTTAGCTACAATGAGAGCTAAGAGGTTACCCTGGATTATCCAGGAGAGGGGGTATTATCACAAGGGTGCAAAAGGTAGAAGGGAAGGCAGAAATTGGAGTTGGAGAATATCTGATGGCAGATGCAACAAGAGGGAGGAGTTATACTGCTGGCCTTGGAGACGGAGAAAGAGGGCAGACGTGGAAGAATGTGAACACCGTCAGGAAGCTGGGGAAGCAGATGCTACTGGAGCCTCTGGGAGGGCATGCAGTCCTGCTGACATGTCGATTTCAGCCCAGTGAGACTCACATTGACCTTCTGAACTGTAACATAAATTTGTGGATTTTTTGCTATTATGAATAGGGTAATAAGAATGTTCATTGCAAGTCTTTGTACAGAGGTTAATTTTCATTTCTAATAGATAAATACCTAGGGATGGAATTGCTGTATTGTATGTATGTTTAACTGTAGAGGAGACTCAGGAATTTCTTTCTGAAGTGCTGGTTAGCTTTTTGCCTTATTTTTATTGGCTTATTGTTGACTTGTTGGGGTTCTTTATTCTGGACTCAACCTCTTTGTCAGCTCTATGTATTGTTATGTTCTCTTGTAATTTTGTTTGTGCCTTGACTTTTCACTCCCATAACATTGCCTTTAAAAACAAAAAGATTTATTTTATTTATTTGAAAGGCAGAGTTAGGGAGAGAGAGATCTTCCATCCACTGGTGAATCCCCCAAATGGCCACAATGGGGAGTAGCCAGGCTGAAGCCAGGAGCCAGCAGCTTCTTTCAAGTCTCCTGTTTGAGGGCAGAGGAGCAAGCATTTGGGCCATCTTCCTCCACTTTCCCAGGTGCATTAGCAGGGAGTTGGATTGGAAGTGAAGCAGCCACAACGTGATCCAGCACCCTTATGGGATGCCGAGGTAGCAAATGGTGGCTTAACCCATTACACCCCAACGTCAGCCCTCATTCCCTTTTTTTTTTTTTTTTTTGGTAATGTTTGATAGAGAGAGAAAACAAAAGATCCTATTCACTTGTTCACTCCTCCAATGCCACATGGCTGGAGCTAGGAGCCAGGTAACCCAGATCTCCCACGTGGGTGGAGGGAACCCAATGACTCCAGCCGTCACTGCTGCATCCCAAGGCCTGCGTTAGCAGAAAGGTAGAATCAGAAGCCCTGGAGCTGGAAGTCAAACCTGGGATGTGGAGCCTTATCTGTGTCTCAACAGCCACCCCAAACACCCACTCCAACACTTTCTTTTGATGGAAGTTTTTTATTTTTTAAAGTTTTATTTGTTTATTTGAAACGCAGAGTTACAGGAAGAGACAGAAATAGAGCAAGATCTTCCATCCACTGGTTCACACCCCAAATGGCCACAACTGCATTAGCAGAGAGTTGGTTTGGAAATAGAGCTGCTAGGACTCAAACTGGCGCCCATATGGGATGCCGGCACTGCAGACGATGGCTTTACCCACAATGCCACAGTGCCGGCCCCTTTATGGAAGTTTTAAAAGTTGATCAAGTTGTGGTTTTTTTTCTATTTACTTTTCCTGTTCTAAGAAATCTTTGCCTACTTCTACTACAAGATTGTGAAGTTATTCTCTTATATTTTCTTCTAGATGCTTTGTACCTTAGTGATTGCCTTTAGGTCTATGATCAATATCGAGTTGATTTTGGTTTATGGTGTGAGGGAGGGAGTTGAGGGTCACTTTTTCCCATGGTTGTGCAGCTATTCCAGTGCTGTTAACACACATACAGACTTTACCTTCTCTCTGGAATTCTGTTGACTTCCTTAATGAAATTCAACTGACAAATAGTATGTACTTATTTCTCACTTCTGTCCCATTGATCTAGTTGTATATTCCCCTGCCAAGGCCACCTATTTTAATCAGTTTGGCTCTGTAAAATTGCTCTTGCTTCTTCCTTGAGTGCTCACTAGAATTTCCAAGTGAAATTTTGTAGGTCTGGAGTTTTTATTTGTAGGAAGACTTTTCACTACAGATTCAATTTTTTTTTTCTCTTTTAAAAATTTTTTTCTGATTTTTGGCCAGCGCTGTGGCTTAACAGGCTAATCCTCTGCCTAATGGCGCCGGCACACTGGGTTCTAGTCCCGGTTGGGGCGCCGGATTCTATCCCAGTTGCCCCTCTTCCAGGCCAGCTCTCTGCTATGGCCCGGGAAGGCAGTGGAGGATGGCCCAAGTGCTTGGGCCCTGCACCCGCATGGGAGAACAGGAGAAGCACCTGGCTCCTGGCTTTGGATCGGCGAGATGCGCTGGCCGCAGCGGCCATTGGAGGGTGAACCAACGGCAAAGGAAGACCTTTCTCTCTGTTTCTCTCTCTCACTATCCACTCTGCCTGTCAAAAAAAAAAAAATTTTTTTTTCTGATTTTTAAAAAAATTTTCTTTTCTTTTAGATTTATTTATTTGAAAGTCAGAACTACAGAGTTAGAGAGAGAGGGAGAGAGAGAAAAAATATTTTCCATCTGCTGGTTCACTCCCCAAATGGCCACAATGGCCAGGCCAAAGCCAGGACCTTTATCTGGGGGTGCAGGGACCCAAGCACTTGGCCATCTTCTGCTGCTGCTCGAGCAAAAGCAGAACTGCTGGGCCTCGAACCGGCAGCCATGTGGGATGGTGGGATGCTGGTACTGCAGCCTGAGGCTTAGCCTGCTACACCGCAGCGCCGACCTCAGTTGTTTCTTCCTCTTACCAATATGAGACTGTTCATATTTTTCAAGTGTCAGCTTGGGAAAGCCATGGGGGTTTTTTTGACAAATTTATCTATTTCCACTAAATCATTGGATTTATTGCCATAAGTTTTTCAATAAAATTTCTTTAATCTCGCCTTATTTTATAAATCAATCTATTTTATTTTCTCGTTTTTTTTTTTCCTGATGTTGTTAATCTTTTAAAAACCAGCTTTGCTAGGGTATAACAATTTTATTACTTTTTAAAAAGCCAGCATTTGGGGATTTTTTTCAATTTGATTATCTGTTTTTTATTTCATTGACCTATGTTCTTACCTTTATTATTGATTCACTTCTGTTCTCTTTGGATCTCATTTGCTCTTGTTTTCCTGACTTTTTGAAGTAAAAGTTCAGATAATTTATTTTAAATCTTTCTTATTTTCTAAATATTTAAAATTTTTCCCCTGAGAATTCCTTAGCTGCACTCATAATTTGGGTGTTGTGCTTTTCATTGTTTAAAAGTAAGTATTTATGCTTATCCTTTCTTACTTACCTATTTGAGAGGCAGACATAGGTAGATAAATGATAAATAGATTGATAGATGATAGATAGATAGAGGGGGTTCATATGCCAGCTATGGCCAGGAGGCAGAAGCTGGAGCTCAATACAAGTGTCCTATGTGGGTGGCAGGAGCTCAACTACTTGAGCCATCACCACTGCTTTGCAGGGTGAGCACTGGCAGGAAAAGGGATTCAGGAGCCAGAGCTGGGTTTACCAATCAGGTACTCCAAAGTGGATGAGAGTGTCCAAACCGGGCCCTTAACTGCTAGGACAATTGCCAACTCATGTTGTTGTCCAATGTATTTTTCAACTTCCATTGTGGTTTCTTTTTTGATGAAGGGAATATTTAGAAGTGTATTGTTTAATCCTCAAATATTTGGACATTTAATTTATTTTAAAATATTTGTTTTCATTTTATTTGAAAAGTAGAAAGAGAGAGAGAGAGAACACGCTATCTCACTATCTTCCATCTGCTGATTCACTCCCTGAATGCCTACAACAGCCGGAGTGGGGTCAGCCTGAAGCCAGGAGCCTGCAGCTCAATCCGGGTCTCCCACATGGTGGCAGGACCCAGGTACGTGAGCTGCCCTAAGATACGCCTGATGCCGCCAAGGATGCCTGTTAACAGGAAGCTTGATCAGATGTGGAGGAGCCAGGACTTGAACCAGGCACGTGGTATGTGGACCTCCCAAATGGTGACTCAGGTGCAACCCAAACATCTGCCCCCCAAAATTATCTTTTTAATGTTACTGCTTTCTGGCTTAATTTTGTGGCGATGAGAAGATTCTGTAAACAGAACATTCAATCTCTGAAATCTATTGAAACTTGTTTTACTTATAGCATATGGGATATTTTGTAGACATTATATGCATATTTGTAAACTTTTTTTTTTTGACAGGCAGAGTGGACAGTGAGAGAGAGAGAGAGAGAGAAAGGTCTTCCTTTTTGCCGTTGGTTCACCCTCCAATGGCCGCTGCGGCTGGCGCATCGCGCTGATCCGAAGCCGGGAGCCAGGTGCTTCTCCTGGTCTCCCACGCGGGTGCAGGGCCCAAGGACTTGGGCCATCCTCCACTGCACTCCCGGGCCATAGCAGAGAGCTGGCCTGGAAGAGGGGCAACCGGGATAGAATCTGGCGCCCCAACCGGGACTAGAACCCGGTGTGCCGGCACCACAAGGTAGAGGATTAGCCTGTTGATACACGGCGCCGACCTAGGCTATTTGCTTTTAAAATTATGTGTTTTTTATTTTTGTGTTTGCCTGTCAATTACTAATAGAGAGGTGTTAAAAATCTCTTATTATGGGGATTTAGTTGTATTTTGTTTTTTTTTTTTTTTTGAAAGTCAAAGTGACACAGAGAGGAGGAGACATCTATATACACATAAGAGAGAGACTCTTCCATCTCCTGATTTATTCTCCAAATGCTTGCAAAAGCCGGGAGTCCAGAACTCCATCTGGGTCCCCCCCGTGGGTGGGAAGAACCCGAGTACTTGGGCATCATCTGTTGCATCCCAGGACTATTAGCAGGAAGCTGCATTGGGAGCAGAGACTTGATCCCAGGTACTGCCATATGGGATTGTGACGTCTTAAGTGGCAGCTTAACTCACTGCACCATAACACCCATCCCCTTCTTCCTTTGATTCTATCAAGCATTTAAAAACTTATGTGGTAGACTGGCGCTGTGGCTCAATAGGCTAATCCTCCGCTTGCGGCGCAGGTACCCCGGGGTTCTAGTCCCGGTTGGGGCGCCAGATTCTGTCCTGGTTGCTCCTCTTCCAGTCCAGCTCTCTGCTGTGGCCCTGGAGTGCAGTGGAGGATGGCCCAAGTGCTTGGGCCCTGCACCCGCGTGGGAGACCAGGAGAAGCACCTGGCTTCTGGCTTCAGATCAGCGCAGCATGCTGGCTATAGCAGCCATTTGGGGGTGAACCAACAGAAGGAAGACCTGTCTCTCTAACTTTGCCTGTCCAAAAAAAAAAAAAAACTTATGTGGTGTACATATACTAAGATTTTTTTTATTTGAAACATAGAGTAATGGAGAGAGAGGGAGAGACAAAAAGAGTGAGATCTTCCATCTACTGATTCACTCATTCTCCAAATAGCCAAAACAGCAAGGTCTGGGCCAGTCCAAAGCCTGGAGCCAGGAGCCAGGAACTCCTTGCTGGTCTCCCTCATAGGTGGCAGGGGCCCAAGTACTTAGGCCAGCTTCCACTGCCTTTCCAAGTCCATTAGCAGGGAGTTGGATTGGAAATAGATGAGCCAGGACTAGAACTGGCACTCCCACGTGGGACACAGGCACCACAACGTAGGCCCTGCAGTGATTTTTCTGAATGATTCAACTCATTTATTTTTACCACATGTCTTTTTTTGTCTCTGTGGTGCTCCTTGACTTGAAGTCTACTTTGATATTGATAGAAACACTTCCTTATTCTTAGTATGCACGTGGTATATACCCTTATATGTCTTTTGAATTTCAGCCTCTTTAATTTTCTCAAAATACATCTCTCTTAACACATATATTTGGATCTTCTTTATATCCATTGGGACAGTTTTTGTCTTCTACTCTTAGTGTTTAGTCCATTTACAGAGAGAGAAAATCTTCCATCTGCTGATTTACTACCAACATGCTGGCAACCCTGGCTGAAGCCAGGAGCTTCACCTGGGTCTTCACCCACGTGGGTGCAGGGGCCCGAGCTCCTGGGTCGTCTTCCATTGCCTTCCCAGGTGCATTTAGCAGCGAGCTGGATCAGAGGTGGAGCAGCTGGGACACCAAACAGTGCTCTTATGGGATGCCGGGATGGCAGGCAGCAGCTTTGCCCACTGTGTCACATCGCGGCCCTTCTATCTTCTTTTGATTGGGTTTGCACTCTATCTGCCTCTTCTTCTTTTATTAATTGCTCTAGGAATTATAATATTTTTAAGTGATCGATTTATGTCCTGTCATTTCACCTACAGTGTCATAACCCTTTGGAACCTAACTTTGACATTCGGCCCTGGGGCAGAGAAAAGTAGCCATCTGTTCATTGAAAACGTGTGGGTTAGGAACCTGGGTGTTACTCAGAGGCCCTGTGTTCCAGGAGCCTGAGGGACCTCCGGAGCCGCCGGCAGCAGCAGTCTGCAGAGGGAGAGATTCTCCGGCCAGAATTCATTCGCTGTTCCGTTCTGCCTGACCCAGAGCACAGCCCGTGGGTCACCCAGCCTCTGGTGGCCGGGCTAGAACACTTGACGGCTGGGTGAGGGGGAGCACGGAGCTCGGGCCGTTCTCCTAAGCGTGTCTGTGACAAGCTCACACCGTCAGTAGCTCCACGGGATGTGCTCCGCCTGCCTCCAGGATTTGGGGGGGCGTGTGTGTGTGGGGGGGTAGTTCCAGCGGGGTTTCCTCGGGCCAGCCATTCCCATCGGGGCTGTGATCCGTGCGGAGGGCAGGGGCTCACGCTCCGCGGACCTGCGGGTGAGCGGGCCTCCTCCCCGGCGGTGGGGCGCCCCAGGGGTCCCCCCCAACCCAAGGCCCTGCGGTAGCTCCTCCCGCCCCCCGCGCGGACCCCTGCCCCCTTTGGTTCTGGAGCGGCGGCCCCACGGCCGATCCCCGCGGAGGTCGCCTCCGGGGGCCGGCGGGACGGAGCGGGCTGGGCCGCGGCCCGAGCGCGGAGGGAGGAGCGCCAGGAGGAAGGGGCCGAGCCGGGAGAACACCCGCCCCGGGAGGAAGGGGAGGAGGCCGGGTGTTTCCTGGCGCATTCCCGGCCCGCCCGGGTGACTCACTGAGGCAGGAAACTCCCAGCGCCCGCCGGGACCCCCGAGCCGCCGCCGCCGCCGCGGACGCAGGTAACGGGCGTCGATGCTCCCACTCCCGCGCGCGCCCTGCAGCCTCCCGTGGGGTTCGGGGCTGCCCTGGGGACCCGAGCCGGCCAGGGCGGCGGCGGCGCTGGGCCGGGACTTGCCCGCAGTGCGCGGCCTCCCGGGCGGCGAGGCCTTCCCGGGGTCGCCGCAGCCGCACACGCCCGAACCCTCGGCCGCGGAGCGCCGGACCCCGCACTCCCACACCCACAGCCCCGGCCCGCAAATCCCTCTCTCCCGCACCCGGGGCCCCTGCGCTCCCGGAACTACGGCCCCCGGGCCCCTTGGTCCCGGAACCCCCGGCCCCGGCGCCCCCCGGCCCGGTGCCCGCGCCCCCCGGCACGTGGCGGAGCGCCCGGCAGGGAGGGATACACGGCGCGTTGCGTGGCATTGTTGGGAAGCGGGGAGAGCGGCGTGTTCGTATTGCGCTAGGGTCGTGCGACGAGACCTGACCCCGCTTTTGTGGTCAGGCGAAACCGCTCTGCGGCTGCAGTGGGGAGAGGAGTTTGGGGCTTTGTTCGGGAGACTGGATGGCTGCGTGGGGAGCGCCGCTCGGCACAGCCGTTCCGGATCGGGTATTTTAAGCCTCAGAGGCTTCATTTGCAGCACATGGTGGGTGGGAGAAGAAGGTGCGAGGGTTTGGAAATGGGGTTGGAGGAGCGTCGTTGGCGCTAGTGCCGCTCAGCTGTGCCGCTGAGTCTGGACGGCCCGGATAGCCACTGCTGTCCACGCCCGCGTCCGCCCCCGGGGGCCACTGCGACCTCGGGAGCCGCGCGCCCCGTCCGACCACCTCTGCCGCTTGGCGAGCCCCTGGTGGGTCCTGGCCGCCGTGATTGCAGCGGCAGTGCTACCTGGCGCTGGTGTCGGGTCGCTGTGCTCAGACCGGTCAGGTGCCTGGGACGCGGCCGCTGCCTGCGCAGGTGCCTGGACCAGTGCGGGTCCCGAGCCCTGCACATCGCGGATGGTTTTCTGTGCACAGCCTACACCTGCAGACGCGGAACAATCTCGTGCTGAATCCACGCGGGCCGCGCCAGGTGTGCAGGGGTAGGAATCCGGCCGATGATGTGGGGTTCGCTGCTGCCTCTTCCTCCAGCTGCTTCCTCACTGGGAGGGAGGCAGAACGCGCGGTGTTGTGGCCGAGAACATTTCCTGTGCCCTACATGTATTTGTGTGCCGATAGGCTGCTCGTACAGAATAGAGCCCCTACGTGTCTCTCTCTCTCTCTCTCTCTCTCTCTCTCTCTCTCTCTCTCTCTCTGTATTTAAATTTATTTTAAAATTTGCATGCTGTCAAACTTGGGTTTTGCTGTGCAGTTCCGTGAGCTTTGACCAGCTGATACAGAAGCGTGTGAGGGCAACCACAGTTAGGAAATGGGCCGGCTGCAGGATCCCCCATGCTGCCCGGGCGGTCCGCCTTGCTCCCTGTCGTCCTCCATTCCCGGTGCTTTGCTCTTCCCAGAGTGTTGTATGTGGTCCAGGGGTCTGGCTTGTTTCACATAGTTAGCAGCAAGCATCTGAGATGCAACTGTAGTTTGTCCCTGAGGACTGAAGAAGGGAGGTTGGAGAGTGTAGCTCTGGGGTACAATGTGAAAGAGACTAGAATCGCATTTTGAAGTGGTGAGAAAACTTACAAAACTCTAACTCATTAAAACCACACAGAACTATGTATACTGAAAGTGAAATTCCCTTAGAATTTCTCTGTGTGTTCGGTTTTTTTTTTTTTTTTGTAACATGCTGAGATTGTATTGTGTGTGCTGTCATACATTTTCACTTAACGATGTTACATTACTTAAAGATCTTGGAAATCTTTTTCCTGTTTTTTTTCTAAGATCTTGTAAATCTTCATATGTTGGTGTACACAAATTTCCCCATTCTTTTTATGACTATAGTATTCCATAGGAGCATATTTTATTGAGTCAGCCGCTGTTGGCATTATTCATCACCACAGTCTATGCTTGTGTCTATTTTTGTGTAATACTAACTTTGTCATACTGAAGGCAAATTTGGGGTTTAAACAACAGCTAACACTTCTTAGGTGTTGACGTTGTGGGCATCATTCTAAACCAGGTCTACTTTTCCTATAAAGGTCCAGGTAGTAGCTGTTTTAAGGCTTTGTGAGACACTTAAAAATTATTTATCGGAGAGGCAATGTGAGAGATTAAGACAGAGCTCTCATTTTCTATATTTGTTTGCTTTCCCTAAATGCCCACAATGACCAGGGCTTGGCTGGGGCTGAGGCCAGGAGCCGGGAATTGAGTCAAGGTCTCTCATATGGGTGACAAGGACCTAATTACTTGGGCCTGCACCACTGTCTTCCAGTGTTTGCATTAATGAGAAGTTGGAATTGGGAGCCAAGCCAGGCATCAAACCCAAGAAGGCTAGATATGGAATATGGACATCTTAACTAGTGTTCTTTTTTTGTTTGTGTTTTTTAAACTATATGTTACAGAGAAGGAGAGGCAGAAGTAGAGAGAGGAAGAGACAGAGAGACCTATCTGCTGGTTCACTCTTCAAATGACCTCAAACACAGCCAGGGCTGGGCCAGACTGGAGCCAGGAGCTTCCTCCAGGTCTCCTACATGGGTGCAGGGGCTGAGCACTTGGGCCATCCTTCATGCTTTCCCAGGTACATTAGCAGGGAGCTGGATCAGACGTGGAGTAGCGGGCACTTGAACCAGAGCCAGTATGGGATGCCGGCATTGAAGGCAGTGGCTTTACCCACTACGCCACAACGCTGGCCCCTTAACTGGTGTTTTAAGTGCTAGGTTGAATGCCTGCCCTGTGGGACATTTGGATTCTCTGTGTAGCACCAAAGCAGCATGCACAATAGGTGATGAATGGATATGGCTTTGTGCCAACAAAACTTAGTTACTGAAAAGAGGCAGTGGGCTGTCATTCTATGTAGTTATATAACTACCCTCAAAGGTAGGTGCAAATATTCCCATTTTATGGATGAGGAAAACTGACAAGGAGAGAAGTACTGGTGCTAGGTTACAAGTCTGATAAGTTCAGACTCTTAATTCAACCATCTGACTAGCACACTTGCATATTTCAAACTTGCACAGGTTTAAAAATTAGAAGGATGCCGGCGCCATGGCTCAACAGGCTAATCCTCCGCCTAGTGGCGCCGGCACACCGGGTTCTAGTCCCGGTCAGGGTGCTGGATTCTGTCCCAGTTGCCCCTCTTCCAGGCCAGCTCTCTGCTATGGCCCGGGAAGGCAGTGGAGGATGGCCCAAGTGCTTGGGCCCTGCACCCCATGGGAGACAAGGATAAGCACCTGGCCCCTGCCTTCGGATCAGCGCGGTACGCCGGCCGCGGCGGCCATTGGAGGGTGAACCAATGGCAAAAGGAAGACCTTTTTCTCTGTCTGTCTCTCTCACTGTCCACTCTGCCTGTCAAAAAAAAAAAAAAAAAATTAGAAGGAAGCTGCCAGATACCCAGATACCTCCCTCCCTCGTCCCCAAGTGTCAGAACCTGTAAGGTAACCCTCAGGTGCCCACTGAATCACCCACTGGTGCTGCTGCTGGGAGAGTGACCTTGCTCAGCGACCGCCCCACAGCACCTTTACCACTGCCCGGGTGTTCTGTGTTCTCACCGAGCCCGTCTGGATTCCGGGTCTGGATCTGTGTTGCACCAGCACCAGTTGGTAGAAAGGTCAGCTCAGTCAGTGCCTGGGGCCTCCCAGCTGGCTGGTGGGAGGAAGGATAGAGAATTCTCTGGCAAGTCGGCTGCTTTGACTTTGTTGGTGCCTGCTCCACGAATGATCACCCAAGCCTGGGTGGGCGCGCTGCTTGGCCTGCCACAGCTCATTTTCCTTCTTTTTTTTTTTTTTTTTTTTTTGACAGGCAGAGTGGACAGAGAGAAAGGTCTTCCTTTTGCCGTTGGTTCACCCTCCAATGGCCGCCGTGGTAGGCGCCCTGCGGCCGGCGCACCACGCTGATCCGATGGCAGGAGCCAGGTGCTTATCCTGGTCTCCCATGGGGTGCAGGGCCCAAGGACTTGGGCCATCCTCCTCTGCAGTCCCAGGCCACAGCAGAGAGCTGGCCTGGAAGAGGGGCAACCGGGACAGGATCGGTGCCCCGACTGGGACTAGAACCCGGTGTGCCGGCGCCGCAAGGCAGAGGATTAGCCTGTTAAGCCACGGCGCCGGCTCCATTTTCCTTCTTGAGTAACATAGAACTTAGGAGATTGTGATGAATGTTAAAGGAGATAACACAGGAATCCCACAGTAAGGGAGGGTTACTGTTTGTACTGTTTTCTAAAGCTTTTATATTTGAAAAATGTATTTTACAGTGGGAGGTTTTAACTAACATGTTACAATTACACTTTCTGCTTTTGCCTCCAAAATTTAGCCAGCTCTGGGGCAGGGATGCTTGGGATGCCCACACCCCATAGCAGAGGGCCTGGGATGGAGTTCTGCCTGCTCTTCTGAGCCAGCTTCCTGCCAGTGCACACCCTGGGAGGTAGCGGGCGATGGCTCAGGTGCTTGAGTCCTAGAAGGAGTTTCTGGCTCCTGATTTTGGCCTGGCCGAACTCTGGCTGCTGTGGGCATTTGGGGAGTGAACTAGTGGGATCTCTCTCTCCCTGTCTCAGATTCTCTTTATCTTTTTCTAGAAAAAATATTTATTTATTTATTTATTTGCAAGGCAGAGTTATAGAGAGAGGATGAGACAGAGAGACCCTCTATCCACTGGCTCACTCCTCAAATGGCCTCAGTGGCCAGGACAGGACCAGGCCAAAGCCAGGAGCCAGGAGCTTCATCCTGGTTTCCTATGTGGAGAGGAAAGCAGCGGCCCCAAGTACCTGGGCCTTCCTCCTCTGCCCTCCCAGGCACATTATCAGGGAGCTGGATCAGCTGGGACTAGCTGATCATATGGGATGTCAACATGGCAGGCTGAGGCTGTACTCCTTGGACCACGACGTGGGTCCCCTCAAATAAATAAATCCTTTTATAAAAAAACTGGTGAGTAGACAAACAAATGTGACGTATCCACACAGCGTAATATAACTCAGCACGAAAAGGAATGAAGCCCTGATATAGGCTGCAACACCAATGAACCAATGAAAGTGAAAGAAGCCACACAAAAACATCACATACTTGTATATTTTGGTTGATGTTAAATGTACAGATAAGGCAGCTCTGTAAGCGGAGACACAGTAAATTATGATTACGTGGGGCAGGACTTAGGAATGGGGATTAACTGTTCATGGTCGGAGGCATCTTCCCGGGGTTATGACGAAAAGTCACTGTGCACTTAAAGTAGGTGGATGTTGTAAAGCAGGTACATCGTAACTCAATAAAGTTGCTTGAAATTTCTGTTTTCAAATCCTGCTGAGATTTTCCATTGAGATTGTGTTAGATTGATAGGTCAATTTGGAGGGGCTGGTGCTGTGGCATAGCAGGTAAAGCTGCCGCCTACAGTGCCAGCATCCCATATGGGCACCAGCTCGAGTCCTGGCTGCTCCACTGATCCAGCTCTCTGCTGTGGCCTGGGAAAGCAGTAGAAGATAGCCTAAGTCCTAGCTTAAAAAATGGGTAAAGGACTTCAGATGTTTATCTTATGACCCAGAAATAACACTTCTAGATTCTACCCTACTGAGATTTCTATAACAAAAAATTAAGTTTACCTTATGACCCAGAAATAACACTATGTAGATTTTTCTAGATAAAACATGCCCACATAAAGGCTTGCGTAAGAATCTCCATAGCAGCATTTTCAGAAGTAAGAAAAAATTTAAATACTTTTTCAGGGGCTGGCATTTGTGGTGCAGTAGCTTGGGCCACCTATGATGCCAGCATCTCACATCCAAGCCCCACTTCGAGTCCTGGCTGCTCGGCTTCGGATCCATCTCCTTGCTAGTGCGCCTGGGAAAGCAGCGATGGATGGCCCAAGTGTCTGGGCCCCTGCCGCCCAGAGGGAGTACTGAGCTCCTGGCTTTAGCTCGGAGCAGCTGTAGCTGTTACAGACATTTGGGAAGTAAACCAGCAAATGAAAAAAATCCGTGCCACTCTGCTGTTCAAATAAATCTTTAAAAAAGAACATTTGTACTTCAAAAAGATGCCATTTCAGTAACTTCAACAAATCAAATACTTAGGTATAAATTGAATAAAACAGGATCTGAGCCGGCGCCGCGGCTCACTGGGCTAATCCTTTGCCTTGCGGCGCCAGCACACCGGGTTCTAGTCCCAGTCAGGGCACCGATCCTGTCCCGGTTGCCCCTCTTCCAGGCCAGCTCTCTGCTGTGGCCAGGGAGTGCAGTGGAGGATGGCCCAGGTGCTTGGGCCCTGCACCCCATGGGAGACCAGGAGAAGCACCTGGCTCCTGGTTTCGGATCAGCGCGATGAGCCGGCCGCAGCGGCCATTCGAGGGTGAACCAACGGCAAAAAGGAAGACCTTTCTCTCTCTCTCTCACTGTCCACTCTGCCTGTCAAAAAAATAAATAAATAAAATAAAATAAAACAGGATCTGTACCTGAAAAAGACGAAATGAAAGAAATCAAAGATCACTTAAAGAAACGGGGATTCCGCAGTCATAGTCTGGAACAGTCAGCCTAGGAAAGCTGTCCTCTCCAAACTGATCTCTTTTGTTTTTTCCTAAAGATTTATTGATTTATTTGAAAGAGTTACATAGAGAGAGAAAGAGAGGCAGAGAGAGAGAGAGTGAGAGCAAGCGAGAGGGTTCACCCCCCCGCTGGCCACAACAGCAGAGCTGCGCCAATCTGAAGTCAGGAGCCAGGCACTTCCACCAGGTTGTTTAGTTTATTTTTGTTGTTCTGGATGTCAGTCCTTTATCTGATGGATGATTTACAAATATTTTTTCCCATTTTATAGGTTATCTATTCACTCCCTGTTGATAAGAGTCCTTGAATGTACACACTTTTTTTTTTTTTTAATATAGTCAGACATATGTATTTTTCTCTTCTGTTGCCATTAAGCTTGGGGTAGTCAAGAAATCATTGCCAATGCAAAGTCATTAAGCTTTTCTAAGAATTTTACAGCATTAGCTCTTATATTTAGGCTTTGTATCTTTTCTGAGTTGACTTTCGTATGTTACAAGGTAATGGGTCTAACTTAATTCTCTTGTGTGTTGTCACTCAGTTTTCCCAATACTATTTGTTGAAAAGACTGTTCTTTCTCCATTGAATTGTTTTGACATCCTTGTTGAAAATCATTTGACTGTGTATGTGAGGGTTTATTTTACTGTGTGATGTTTAATTCTGGACTCTTTATTTTATTGGTCAGCATGTTTGGTTTTATGTCAATACTGTACTGTTTTGATTACTGTGCTTTACAGAAAGATTTGAAGTCAGGAATTATAGGACCTCCAACATTTTACTCCTTTTCAGTTTTTTTTTTTTCCTGTTGCAGGTCCCTTGAGATTTGCGTGCAAGTTTTGGGATAGATTTTTCCATTTGTGCAAAAAACAAAAAAATGCCATTAGAATTTTGAAAAGGAGTGCATTGACTATAGAGGGTTGTATTGTCATCTTAACAACATCATGTCTTCCAATCCAGGAACTTAAGATAGCATTTTATTTGTGTCTGTTTTATAATTTTAATATACAAATCTTTCACTTCTTTTTTTTTTTTTTTTTTTTTTTAAGGTTTTGTATATTTACCTGAAAGGCAGAATTACAGAGTGAGAGGCAGAAACACAGAGAGATCTTCCATCCACTGGTTCACTTACTAGATGGCAGCAGTGTCCAGGGCTGGGCCAGGCTGAAGCCAGGAGCTTGGAACTCCATCTGGGTCTCCCATGTGGCAGGGGGCCTAAGCACTTGGACCATCCTCCATGCGTTCCCAGGTGAATCAGCAGGGAGCTGGATCAGAAGTGAAGCAGTTAGGACTTCAACCAGTGCTCATATGGGATGTTGGCATTGCAGGTGCTGGCTTAACCCACAACACTTCAATGTCTGCCCCTAATTTTATTATTAAAATATGCTATTTTGATGCTATCCTAAATGAAATAGTTTATTTTCTTTTTGGTGGGTTTTTGCTAAAGTATAGAAATGCAACTGATTTTTATGTGTTTTCTGTCCTGCAACTTTATTAAATTCATTTATTAGCTCTAACAAGTGTTTTTGTGGAATTATTAACATTTTCTGTATAGAAGATCATTGTCATCTGCAATTTCATACTATGAGGCTGTGTGGTTTGTCAAATATGTCTATAATTGTTGTCTTATTGATGGATTGATCGTTTTATTATAATGTTTCTAGAATTCATTATGACTTCATGTCTAATTTTGTCTTACTTGTATAGCCACTTCTGCCTGCTCTCTTTTGGTTTCTCTGCATGCTTTATCTTTTTCTATTCTTTTAGTGTCTTCCTGTTTGATTCTCAGATGACCTGTAGTTGGTTCATGTTTTTTACCCATTCTGTAAGTCTGTGCCTTTTGATTTGAGTGTCTATTTACATTTAATGCAATTTTATATGGTAGGATTTAAACCTACTGTTTTTGCATTTGTTCTCTTGTATCTGTAGATCTTATAGTTACAGGTAGGGGCTTAAACATGGCAGCTCTGGCCTGATTTCAAGTTACCTAATAGGAGAATTCCAGGTAGAAGATTTGCATTTGCATGATTTTTTTGCATTTAAGGCCTCTCGGAACATGTTCTTATTTTGTCTTTATTGGTTTTAAGCCTGGTGTGCATTTGTGTTCAGCAGAAGTTCATTGAGCATTCATTTACCTTGTTCTCCTATCCAGCTTCTTCATGGCTACTGTCTTCTATGCATGGCTGTGGGGTACAGAAATGATGGGCCTTGAACTTTGCCATTCAGATTTTTCAGTTGTAGATGAGACAGATTTATAGTGATAGCTACTGTGACCTTGAAACCATCATATTGGTGATTTTTATTTTATTTTTCTAAAAGACTTATTCATTTGAAAGGCAGATTTACAGAGAGAAAGGGAAATACAGAAAGAGATCTTCCATCTACTGGTTCACTCCCCAAATGGCTGCAGTGGCTAGAGCTGGGCCAGGCCAAAGCCAGGAGTCTAACTCCATCCTGGTCTCCCACATGGGGACAGGGGCCTAAGCACTTGGACCATCTGCTGCTGCTTTCCCAGGCACATTAGCAGGAAGCTGGATCAGAAGTGGAGTAGCAGGGACTTGAGCTGGTACTCATGTGTTGTAGGCAGTGGCTTTACCTGCGCTACAACACTGGTCCCTGTGATTTTTATTTATGTCTTAGGTACTTAAATAGCCAAATGCCATGCCCTCTTCCTTGCTGTCTCCTCAACACATGGAGATACTTTGGTCTATAGGAGAGAAAAAAACAATGCGAAAACAGTGGGTTCTATCTTGGAACTTGATTTTATAGCCAGAATTTTATGTGCAGAGCCTTTGAGATTGCTTCTTATGCTCATGTTGTCCTGACCGGGACAGTGGGAATGAGTGTTGTCCTTTAAGATAGTCACAGGAAGGGGCACACTTTGCTCTAAGAACCATACAGATCCAACTCAACAAGTGGTGTGAGGATCAACTTTGTGTTTGAATCCTTGTCCAAAACTTGACTTACTCAAGCTGTTTCTATTTATTTATTTGAAAGGCAAAGTTACAGAGAGGGAGAGACAGAGTGCTATGGAGGTCTTCTAACTGCTAGTTCATTCCCTAAGTGGCCAGAGCTCCATCCAGGTCTCCTACATGGGTAGCAGGGGTCCAAGCACTTGGGCCATCTTCCAGGCCCATTAGCAGGGAGCTGGATCAGAAGTGGAGCAGCCAGGACTTGAACTGGTACTCATATGGGATGCCAGCATCACAGGCAGTGGCTTAACCTGTTGTGCCACATCCAGCCCTGTTTTTATTTTTAAGGCCTTCAATTAGATATTATGCAGGTATAATATCTGCTATACTTAGAGCCTACAGACTTAAACTTTAAGCTTCTCTGAAAAAGTCCTTCACAGCAACATCTGGACTGGAGTTTGACCCAAAACTGGGTACACAGCTTAGTCAGATTGACATGTAAAAGTAGCCATCACAAGGGGTAATTAATTGTTGTTTTCTCTCTCAGCAAATTGTACTTTAGAGCACTGCCTCCTGTGCTTACTGTGTGGGGTACAGAGAGTAGACGGCGGGATCCCTGCCCCTAGAACTTCTAGCCGACCAATGAGAACCGACACTGCCAGCCCTCCCTCCACCGGGAACAAGAGACCCAGGTGCTGGTCAGACCCCAGGCACAAGCCATAGGAAACCATAAACACTCTCAGCGTCCACACGTGCCCTATATCCACAGGAGGTGAACAGCCGGGTGGACCCCTTTGGAAACGGCCAGGTCTGGGGCACTGCCACAGGGACAGGACTTTCTACCCTGTACTTCTGTGCCTCCCTGGCAGACGGTTATGCCAGGAGCGTCTGCCGTCTGTCACTTGTCCTTTAGTCACCTGTTTTGGGCTTACCTCCTGAGTGTGTGCAATTGGTCCTATGAACACTCTCCGTTGCCTCCTTCTGCCCAGGTTCAGGTTGGAAGGCAGACGTGTGTGGTCGGTCACCTGTGGGCTGTGGTTCAGCTTGGCACGCACAGCCAGGGGTGGTGGGCAGGCCTGAGGACCTCAGCAGGTCTGAGCAGCGTGTAGCCTGGTGCCCGGCTTTCCATTCGCTTTGGCGTGAATGGCTTAGGTGCCCACGTACTCTAGCTTTGTACCCGTAGCAGGTGTATTACTCCAAAGTTAGCCAAGAGTGCATATTCCACTCTGTGCGCTTCGTGATTTCCTTTAGGAAGATCGGAGTTGGCTGCTGGTGGGACAGCGCCACTCCTGTCACCCATGCCTGAGCTGCGGGAGCCACAGACTCGAACCAAGACACCCATGCTGAGCTCCTCCGCCAGCAGCCGGGGTCTCTCCAAGCCGTCTGCACTCTCAGGCAGAGCTCGCCAAGCTTTAGGCACAGGTGGTGCCCGCTGATTGCAGTCCGGCCACTCCTGGGAAAGGGCCACAGTGCTCCGTGCCCCGCTGTCCCTGAGCTGCGTGTCAGAGCCGATTTTTTTCCCCCAGATTTCAGATTGCTTGGAAAAGTCTAAATTATGCATACTTACTCGTAGTTCTCCTTTAACCTTTTATCAGATGTGTCGTTGTTGGCTCCCCCACCATGGAGAGGGGAAGAAACAGAAGTGATTTAGGGGAAAGTTTTCATATCTGAGTCGTTTCTGAATGTGTGCCCCGCCCCCAGGGTGTCTCCTGCAGGGCTGTTCCTGATGAGCTGCAGTGGGTGCGGGTTGTTAGCTCAGAACCCTCAGCGTGGTGTAGTCTTCCCTGTGGTTGGCTGGGCTGTCGCCATACCTGTTTCCTCCTCGGTCCCCATAGGAACAAACTTTCCTAATGGTTTGCATGTTGGTTTGCTAGGGCAGCCAATCCCAGGCAGAGACTGGGTGGCTTAGCAAGTGACACTTGTTTTCTCCCAGGGCTGGAGGCTGGAATCCAGCCCGGGAACAGGGTCTGGGCAGGGTGGGTTTCTCTGCATACTGTGTCCGGATTGTTCTTCTTACGTCCTATCTAGGCCTTCCCTAACAGCCTCATTTTAACAGTCACCGTTGTAAAAACCCTATCCCCAGATACCATGCATTCTGAGAAGCTGGGGTTTGGCTTCCACACATGAACTTGGTGGGAAGGGGACACGATGCCGCGGTAACAGTTTGTTAGGTAGAACTTGGTCCGGTCATTATCACTGTCATCTGTTAGGAGCATTCTTCCTGAGGCTAGGTAATTTGTACAGAAAAGAGATTTATTCGCTCACAGTCCTGGAGTGCCTGCTGCTGCTTGGCTCTGATAAGGACCTCATGATGATGGCACCGTGGTGAGACAGGAAACCGAAGAGAGGGAGGGGGCCCTGCTGGGGCCTTTAGAACAGTCTGCTCTCAGGAAAACTAACCAGGGTCCCATGAGAACTGATAATTGCTTCCAAGGGTAAAGCTCCCTAATTACCCCTCTGTAGCCCCTCCTCTGCAAGGTTTTACCACCCCTTTATATTGCCACAGTGAGGACTGCACTTCTAACTCATAAACTGTAGTGTGTGGGACTCTAGGCAAAGCCTTCCCCTGGGCAGATACGTACATTTCCAGGGCACCTGCTCTGGTTGGAAAGATGTGTTTCACCGCAATGGATGCAGGTGTCTGATTTAACCATGTTTTGTAGTAATGAAGAACAATTAAAACACACGTCAAGGAGGTTTGCTAGTCTGTTTTGAACATTTTAAATTCCTTTTTTTCCTATGGCCACAGAAAGTTTCAAAAAGATTTTTCATTTCTTCTCTTTTGAAATAATTTTAAACTTACAAGCCATTGCAAAAATAGAAATAGTACAAAAACCACAACTTTCCTCCATCAGTTTGAAACTAAACACTTCCGTGTATGTTTCCTAAGAATAAGGATTTTTTTTTTTCATATAGGTTGAGCATCTCTAATCTGAACGCCTGAAATAAACTAAAAATTGAAATTTTTTTGAGCACCGTCATTACTGACCTCATGTGATGGACTGAAGTCAGAACTCAAGGACACTAAAAAAAAAATTGTACAAAATTACCTTCAAGCTATGGTATAAGGTGTATGGAAGGTTTGGCACAGCGATTATGCTGCCTGCATCCTGTATCAGAGTGCCAGGGTTCAAGTCCTAGCTCTGCCTCAGGCTGCAGCTGCCTGTGGATGTGCACCCTGGAAAGCAGCAGGTGGTAGCTTATGTACCTGGGTCCCTGCCACCAATCAGGAGGCCCAGATTTGGTTCAGGGCTCCTGTTTCAGTCAGGCCCAACCCTGGCTGTTGTAAGCTTTGGGGTAGTGAACCAACAGATAGAAGATCTCTAGTCATGTGTCTCTGTCTCTCCGTTCTTAATAATTAAAAAAATTTAAAAGGTTTATAGAAAATTTGTTTTATGAAAAGATGGATTTTAAAATTTGTACCAACAAGATGAAACTTGAGATCATTATGCCAAATAAGATAAGCCAGACACAAAAAGACATCTGCTCTTATTTGTGGTAGTTAATATCTATAGAGAGGATTTTTTAATAGAAAAAGGAAGGGAAGTATCATTATATTCTTAGAATTATATCTATGAACTGCATTGGATCTGTTCTCTGTGTTAATATCACACTAACATGAGATTTGATAAAAATTGTGTTGTAATTTTTATACATTTGTTCTGAGAATGAGAATCTAATGTATTAATAAATTATTTTAAAATTTTTCTTTGCAGCAAAACACTCATCTTTTAGTTTTGCTTTCTATGAACTTTTGGAAGTGTACACAATATGAAACATAAATGAGACTTGGGTCCCATCCCCAAGAAATTCCATTATGTAAATACAGATATTTGAGAATTTGAAGAAAATCCAAAATCTGAAACACTTGTGATCTCAGGCATTTCAGATAAGAGATACTCAGTATACTCAGCATGCAGTTACTGCCTGTGGCCCTCTATAGAAAAAGCTTTCTGACCGCTGCCTAGAGAATGTATTGCATATGTGTGAGAGTACTAGAATGTTCCGCACAGCTCATGCTAGCCAAGTCTCTGTCAGGAGCCTCAGTGACTACTGATTGACAGGGACTGGGCCTGTAGACTGAGGCCTGTGTGTTCAGTGGAGTAGTGGACACCATCGAAGCGGCACTTGGGGAGCGCCTTGGGGCAGTGTGGATGCGTATTAGCAGTAAAAGAGCAGTGAGAAGGTCAGATGACTATGTTTACGAATACCACAATGCCCCTTTTATACATCCTAGGCTTTAAAGTACCTTTAAAGAAGCTGTGTAGATGAGATACAGCCTGTGTAAAGAAAGCAGGGTACCGACGCCCAAAGGGGACAGGCGGGTGTGAGGCACACTGAGGATCACAAGCAGGATTCAGCTGTGTCATGGCAGTAGTGGGCTCTCTTTTTTGTTTTTTAAAAAATTTTGTTAATGCTTATTTTTTTAAATGATTTACTTTGTTTGAAAGGCAGAGTTATGGCCGGCGCCGTGGCTCAACAGGCTAATCCTCCGCCTTGCGGCGCCGGCACACCGGGTTCTAGTCCCGGTCGGGGCACCGATCCTGTCCCGGTTGCCCCTCTTCCAGGCCAGCTCTCTGCTGTGGCCAGGGAGTGCAGTGGAGGATGGCCCAAGTGTTTGGGCCCTGCACCCCATGGGAGACCAGGATAAGCACCTGGCTCCTGCCATCGGAACAGCGCGCTGCGCCGGCCATTGGAGGGTGAACCAACGGCAAAGGGAAGACCTTTCTCTCTGTCTCTCTCTCACTGTCCCCTCTGCCTGTCAAAAATTAAAAAAAAAAAAAAGAAAAAAGAAAAAAAAATAAAAAGAAAGGCAGAGTTATATATAAAGAGAGACAGAGACAGAGAGAGAAAGAGAGAGAGAGAGACAGAGAGAGAGAGAGATCTTCCACCCACTGGTGCACTCCCCAGATGGCTGCAAGCTCACGCCTGAGCGAAGCCGAAGCCAGGAACCTGGAACTCCATCTGGGACTTGCACGTGGGTGGCAGGGGCCCACATACTAGGGCCATCTTCCATTGACACATTAGCAGAGAGCTGGGTCAGAAGTGGAGCAGCTGGGACTTGAACTGCCATTCATATAGGATGCCAGCATTGCTGCTGGTGGTTTAACCCTCTGCACCACAATGCTGGTCCCAATACTTGTACATTTTTCAGAAGCACAATACAGTATTTCAACACAAATACACAGCATAAACCTATCATACCAGGTAACTAGCCTTCCATTTCCTTGTGTTTTCATTGTGTTTGAAGCCTACCAGCTCCTCTACTCATCCTATTTCTTTATCTAGAATATAACACTGTACTGTAGTTGTCACACTGTGCTACAAAACCCCAGAGCCTGGGACATTCACTGCACTGTGTTTTGGAACCCGCTATCCTCCCGCATCCTCCCAAACCCCACATTTACAAGCTTCTAGTAACCCCTAATTTAAATTCAGACTGAACACATAGGTGCAGATCAATTAAATGTATATTTTTAAAAGATTTATTTATTTATTTTGAAAGTTTGGAGAGACGGAGGAGAGATCTTCCGTCCGCTGGTTCACTCCCCAGATTGCATTGGCTGGTGCTGGGCCAGGCTGAAGCCCAGAGACAGGAGCTTCGTCCATGTCTCACACTAGTGGCAGAGGTCTAGACATTTGGGCCATCTTCCACTGCTTTTCCCAGGCCACAAGCAGGGAGCTGGATCAGAAGCGAAGCAGCTCAGACAAGAACCAGCGCCCTTACGGGATGCCAGCATTGCGGGTGGCGGCTTTACTGGCTGTACCACAATGGAGGCCCCAAATGTATTTTTGTGACTTCCACTTGTAAGAGGTCGTGCAGTATTTGTCCTTCTGTAGCTCACATATTTCACTTACTGTAATGATCTTCAGTTCCGTTCAACATGATGTAAGTGTTAGGATTTCATTTTTTTATGGCTGAATAATAGTCCTTTGTGTATATATACCACATCTTCTTTATCCATTTGTCTGTTGATGGAAACCTGGGTTGATTTCCTGTATTGACTGTTGTGAATAATGCTGCAACCATTGTGGGAGTGCAGGTATCTCTTTTGTATGCAACTTGCATTTCTTTTGGCTATAGCCCCAAAGAAAATGTAGTTGTGTCATATGATTCTCATGTCTTTAGTATTATTTTTTTTTTGACAGGCAGAGTGGACAGTGAGAGAGAGAGAGAGAGAGAGAGAGAGAGAGAGAGAGAAAGGTCTTCCTTTTCCGTTGGTTCATCCCCCAACAGCTGCTGCGGCCGGTGAGCTGCGGCCTGCGCCCCACTTGATCCGAAGCCAGGAGCCAGGTGCCTCTCCTGGTCTCCCACATAGGTGCAGGGCTCAAGCACTTGGGCCATCCTCCACTGCCTTCCTGGGCCACAGCAGAGAGCTGGACTGGAAGAGGGGCAACCAGGACAGAATCCGGCTCCCTGACCGGGACTAGAACCCGGGATGCCGGCGCTGCAGGCAGAGGATTAGCCTATTGAGCTGCGGCGCCGGCCACGTCTTTAGTATTATTAGATACAATTCTTTAAGTTGAGAGTGGATGAGGTGTAAGAATTATTATATATCTGAGGTCTCGAAAAAGGTATACCACCAAGTTCATGACCTTTTTATGAATCTCAAGTATTATAATTTTTTAAAGATATATTTATTTTATTTGAAAGGCATAGTTACAGAGAGGCAGAGGTAGAGAGAGAGGGAGAGGTCTTCCATCTACTGGTTCACTCTCTAGATGACTGCAACAGCTGGAGCTGTGCTGATCCAAAGCCAAGAGCCAGAAGCTTCTTCCAGGTCTCCCACACAGGTGCAGGGGCCCAAGCACTTGGACCATCTTCCACTGCTTCCCTAGGCCATAGCAGAGAGCTGGATCGGAAGTAGAGCAGCCAGGACTCAAACCTGTGCTCATATGGGATGCTGGCATAGCAGGCTACACCACAGTGCTGGCCCTTGTATTACTTTTAAAGTAGTTCTCCGAGAGGGCTCGTTGCCTTAGCTATTTATCGCATAGACGATTGCTTGGTCTCTGATGGTGGAGACAGCAGTTCGCTGAGACTGGGACTTTGATTAGAAACAGCTTCCTTCCCTGGGCCGGGGCAGGCAGAGCTCTTCCTACTTGGTAAATTTAGAAGTGAAAGAGGAAATTCCAATAAAAGGCTGAAAAGTGTCATATATAGTAAAGTCAAAGCCTAGGTTTCCAGGAGAGAAACACTGAGCAACATGAAAACCAGGAATTTGACCTGGGAAACGTTCCGCAGCATCATAGCTGTAGTCGTGGCTTGTAAATGGATGAAGGAGATTCCAGGATTCCAAAGGATTTAACAGGCAGACTACCTGAGCTGCCAAGTTACCCAGGAAGCAACACGAGCTGGCTACTGTGCAAAAAAGTGCTTAACCTCCGTGACAATAAAAGGACTGCAAATTCAGTGAACATTTAGGTCCCCCTTCCCTCACTATGTTGTGAAGATGAGAGTGATGCCTGGAGACTGTGGTGAGGCGTGGTGCTGGGGGAAGACCCCTCCGTGTCAGTGAGACCCCGTAGGGGAGGGCACATGGCCGGGGTTTAAAGACAGTAGTACTGGGGCAGGCACTGTGGCGCAGTAGGTTAACGCCCTGGCCTGAAGTGCCAGCATCCCATATGGGCGCCAGTTCGAGACCTGGCTGCTCCACTTCTTAAAAAAAAAAAAAAAAAAGACAGTAGTACAACCTGAGAACCCCGCTTGGGATAACGTCGCCTGAAGACCTGCACTGACCTGTTCTGCCCAGGAATGGTGACGTCGGGCTGTTGTCCTGCATGGGCCTCTCTGGTTTTGCTTCCTTCTTCAGTGGCTCCGACTGTGCAGGCATTACTCTAACGAGGAATGTTTGCGTGGGCTCAGTGAAAGGACAGCTGAGCGACCTGACACCCTGTCCCGCGGTTCTCAAGAACTAGCGAGGCGGCGGGAAGCGGGATTCTGGCTCACTTGAGAAGCACTTCTCCTCTAAGTCCCTCCGGCCTGCTGCACAGTCCAGGGGCGCTCTTCTGAGAGGTGCCAGGGACGCTTCAGGCATGGGCCAGCCAGGGTTGGGTGCCTGAGGGCCTGGGCTGCCTGACTCTGGCAGCCATTGGATGCCTTGGCCCGTGGGGAGGAAGACGCAGAGGCTGGTGCTGTTTCTGGCCTAAGCACCCTGATAGCTTAGGTCCCCTTGGTCCCCATGAAGGTGCTTGATCGTCTGCAAGACTCATTTCTCACCCTCTAGCTAAAATCCGGCAGATCCATGGTCTGTCAAGACGCCGAGATGTGCTCAGGTGGGTGACAGGCAGCTGCCTCCCTTTCCAGCATCAGGGATCGGAGAAGGCTGAGAATCCCAGCCACAAGGACCAGCGGTTGAGTTGCTTTGCCAGTGCCCTGAGTGGTGCCCGGCACACCACTGCGTGCTTGGCCACCTGAGCAGAGCACTGGTGCTATTGGTGCACCCAGGTGGGCACCGGCCTATGCTGGCTCAGGGTGGCCGCACATGGCAGACCCCTTGGGCCCCTCCACAGTCAGCTGCCCTGTCTGTGAATGGGGATCCCTTGTCTAGTCTGGGGCTTGTAGCACCCCCCTCTATGGTGTGACCACTCTCCCAGGCCCCCAAGACTGTAGTAGGGCCTGTTCTGGCGGAAAAAATAAGCTGAGCTGCAAATACCATTGTCTCCCCTTTGTCTCTTAATCAAGCATTGGATTCTGTGTGAAAGATAAAGAATGCCAGTACCACCAGAAGCCTTCTGGAATTAGAAAATCGTGTTGTTTCTTTGGATCCTGTGCATAGAGCACAGAGCAAAATAACCCCTCGCACTAGCAAGAATCTTACCTGGTCCAGGTGCGAAAGGTTCTCGGATGTTTCTCTTTGTGTCTGGCAAGCTTGGCCCTGGGAGATGTTTCGAATTTTTGTTTTCCTGAAAGAGGACCCTGCTTGGGGCAGTGAGAGCACTGGGCTTGATGTCGCGGGGGCGGGGGGAGTGTGGAGGCAGAGAGCGGTTGAGAGAGGGTGGCTGGAGAAGGGCTAGAAAGGCCCTTAGCTATTGAATGAATGATTGAGATTTTATTCTGTGGAATACTGGACCCTTTCTCTGCCTTTTTTTTTTTTTTCCCCCAGCATCAGAATAGCTTTTCCATGCAAACCCAGAAGGCTTCTGGTGGTGGTGGCGTTCTTTATCTTTCACACAGAATCCAATGCATGATTAAGAGACACAAAGGGAAGACAACGGTATTTGAGCTCAGAGTTGTGCTTTGTGCAGTTGGGCAGGCGTTTGGCTTGGTGGTTAGGGGGTTGGTTAAGTCATTGGAGTCTCTGGGTTCGAGTCCCGGTTCCACTCCAGATTCCAGTTGGCTGTTCATGCAGACTCTTGGAGGCTGCAGGTGATGGCTTAAGTGGTTGGGATCCTGCACCCCCATGGGAAACCTAGACTACATTCCCAGCTCTCGGTTTTAGCCTGATCCAGCCTTGGCTGTTGTGAGTAATCTCTATTTCTCTGTCTCTCAAATAAATAAAATCTTAAATATATAAAGAATTAAAAAGAAGATTGACAGAGGTAAGTGAAGATTTGGAGGGATTCAGCTTGGTCAGGGACAGTCAGGCTGCATGGGGGCAGCGACAGGAAGCCTCGGCAGGGACTTGCAGGAGGCAGAGAGACCACGCTGTCTTGAGAAGCTACACCATAGGCAGCCTGGCCTGGCCTGGCCACAGGAGCTGCAGGCTGAGATGGGGACCAGGCAGTTTCTTCTCAGAGACTCAGGATCGCTTGACACACTCCGCTTCAGACTTCAGTGTCTCGCTGTTGTAATTTTCAAGCTAAGCTGACTTTGGTTTCTCTGTGAGGCAGTCTTTGGAGCTGGTCTTGACTTACTGCTTTCAGTAATAGAATTGGAAACTTTCGTGCATTAGAAGCAGGTTTTTTTTTTTTTTTTTTTTCAGTAGTAAAGCTGGACTTGAAGGTGGTGATTTCTTTCTTAAAATCTGTGGATTTATTTGAAAGGCAGAGTGATAAAGGAGAGGGAGAGAGGCAGAGAGTGGGATATCTTCTGTCTGCTGGTTCATTCTACAAAAGCCCACAACAGCCAGGGCTGGACTGGGCCAGAGCCAGACGACAGTAACTTTGTGTCTCCCATGTGGGTGGCAGGAACCCAAGTACCTGGGTCGTTATCTGCTGCCTCCCAGGTGCATTAGCAGGAAGTTGGATCAGAAGCAGAGTAGCCAGGACTCAAACCAGGCACTCTGAATAGTGGAGGTGGGCATCCCGACCAGTGGCTTAACTTGCTGTATCACAACACCAGCCCCAGCAATTTGGTTTTGTAATTGTGAACTTTTTGCCTGGCTGGTCCCAGCAGCTTGTTGCCACGTGGGAGCCATCAGTGCCTGCCTAATGTGGGGGAGCCAGCTGGAGTCCATGCTGGCGCTGCTTGGTGCTTGGCCATACAGGAGAATACAGTCTTTTAGCATGTGGGAGGGAAAGGAACAATTCAATAAAATATGCTCTTCTTCTTCAGATTATTTAATTTACATGGGAACAGATTGCACAAAATATTGGAAGTTTCCACTTTTCTGGGAAGTGCTATGATTTGTGTGTAGAAGACAAAGAAAATCAGCTCATGTCTCAATGCTCATTAATAGGAACATCTCATAGTTTGTCTTTGTTATGCTGTGCAACCAACCAAGAAAAAATACTTTCAAGGTATAAAATTTAAAAATGACCAGCTTGGGCATGCTTGGAAGACCCTGTTTTTCGCCGAACACCCCTCATGGTGTGGGCCATTTTGGTATGCAGGTTGGCTTCTGACATCCAGGCCAGCTGTGTGCGCCGCTGGCACAGGCGTCGGAACTGCGCGAGACACCCTCAGTTCTGCATTTTCTGGACTGTGGGTTCACCACATTTTCTAACCTTGATGTTGAGTGCCTGCCAGTTTCTAGTTTAACAGATGCAAAGACGATTCCTCTTAGTCCCTGTGGAAAGAGAAGACCCTCACTTGGTTTGTGTTTCCAGACATCACCGCTACCTGGGCAGTGTAGGGCAGGCACAGTGGTGCTGCCTCCTGCATCTGGTTAGTGTGGGCTGGGCCAGCAGGTCCCTGGGTCCCCAGCTGTGTCACCCTTGTCCGTAATCTGCTTGAGTGGTGTCCCCACACCTCAGCCTTCCTCAGAGCAGGGGCTGCTGAGCCCAGGGAGCCTCTTGATGCAGGCCGGCTGCTGCTGCGTGTACTCGCCTGCCCCGCCAGGGCTGTGGTCACATTTATGAGCTGAGTTGGCTGCTACCCCTTCTTCACGTCTTTTGTCTCATGTTTGGTTCTTGGCCCTTGGAAGCTTATTATGTATTAACAGGCGTGCACCTGGCGTGATATACAGCCATGCTTCGCTTAATGATGGGAGCTATGTTCTGAGAAATGCACAGTTGCACAGTTGGGCCATATTTCCGCTGTGTGACTGTCATAGCACGTCCTTGCCCAGAGCTAGCTGGCAGAAGTCCGTCACTCAGCGTGGCCTCTTGAGGCCATCAAGAGGTGTGATAAACATGTCTGAGGCTGCTGGTGTCACTCAGCACACTGTTTCACAGTGAACTTTTTTTTTTTTTTGATAAGTAGGGGTACATTCTACAATGAGGATAAAAGTGTGGTCATTTGTTATCATTAATCAAGTATTGTATACTGTAAGTAATTGCCAGGGCTACACTTGGACATGACTGGCGGTGCAGTAGGCTTGTTTACACCTGCAGCTCTGCAGACATGTAAGCAGTGGGCTGTGGCATTATGACAGTTGTGACGTCACCGGCCGTGGGGGGTCTTTCAGTTCCATCATAACCTTATGGGACCTCTTTTT
Source organism: Lepus europaeus (assembly GCF_033115175.1). Lineage (NCBI taxonomy): Eukaryota > Metazoa > Chordata > Mammalia > Lagomorpha > Leporidae > Lepus > Lepus europaeus. The sequence goes on along the minus strand of NC_084837.1, from coordinate 17,372,438 downwards.
TTTTTTTTTTTAATAAAGATTTATTTATTTATTCGAAAGTCTGAATTAACACACAGAGAGAGGTCTTCCATCCGGTGGTTCACTCCCCATCTGGCCGCAACGGCCAGAGCTGTGCCAATCCGAAGCCAGGACCTTCCGACAGGTCCCCCATGCGGGTGCAGGGGCCCAAGGACTTGGGCCATCTTCTACTGCTTCTCCAGGCCATAGCAGAGAGCTGGATGAGAAGTGGAGCAGCCAGGACTTGAACCAGCGCCCATGTGGGATGCCGGCACTTCAGGCCAGGGTGCTTACCCACTGCGCCACAGCGCCAGGCCCCAGGACCTCTGTTGTAAACGCAGTCTGTTGTTGACTTGAACACCGTTGAGCACCACATGACTGTTAGAACCATCTGACTTCTGTTTTCATGGACAGTGATTTATAAAGACCTTAACTTGGTACAAGTGATAGAGTCTGAACCTATGTGCGGAGCTCATAGTTATAGGTAGATGAGACCAATGGGTTTAGATGTTTGATACATTAAAAGGTTTAAAGTTAGACACTGCTGTGGAATCAGAAGTAACCAGAAAGTGTCCCTGTTCTGAGCTGTTCCACTTTGGATTTTCACACCTGGGCCTCCACGTGGATCTCCCTCCTGCAGTGTACAGTCCTGGGTTCCGACCTTAATTAGTACTCATTTCCTCTTGCTCTTCATTTGTGATCCTTAGTGGTAGATAAATGTCCTTACTGCAATTACAGGGATATTATTCCAACAGAATGTTCTTAGATTTTTCTTTTCTTTTTTTTTTTTTTTTTTTTTTGACAGGCAGAGTGGACAGTGAGAGAGAGAGACAGAGAGAAAGGTCTTCCTTTTGCCGTTGGTTCACCCTCCAATGGCCGCCGCGGTAGCGCGCTGCGGCCGGCGCACCGCGCTGTTCCGATGGCAGGAGCCAGGTGCTTATCCTGGTCTCCCATGGGGTGCAGAGCCCAAACACTTGGGCTATCCTCCACTGCACTCCCTGGCCACAGCAGAGAGCTGGCCTGGAAGAGGGGCAACCGGGACAGGATCGGTGCCCCGACCGGGACTAGAACCCGGTGTGCCGGCGCCGCAAGGCGGAGGATTAGCCTGTTGAGCCACGGCGCCGGCAGAATGTTCTTAGATTTTGTTTGTTTCCCGGACTAGAGAAAAGGTGATAGAAAATAAATACATTTAAGATATTTTTCCTTTAATCTTGTAAGTACAAGGCCCTCTATGGCCTGCATCCTCCTGTGGGTGGCCTGAGTGGACAGCGCAGGCCGAGGTTGTCGTGGCTAGGAGGTGGCCCCGTGTGTCTCCCATCAGCAGCAGCTCCAGGACACCACCCCATCATGCTTTGTGGGCCTGACATCACAGGGGCCTGCAGTCCCTGAGCTGCCTTCAGTTGTTTTTTCTGTTTTTAAAGATTTATTGGAAAGGCAGAGTGACAGAGGGAACAACAGAGAGATTGAGAGAGGTTTTCCATCTACTGGTTCACTTCCCAAATGACTGCAATGGCCTGAGTTGGGTCAGGCCAAAGCCAGGAGCCAGGACCTCCATCTGGTTCTCCCACATGGGTGGCAGGGGCCCAAGTACTTGGCCCATCTTCAGCTGCTTTCCAAGATGCACTAGCAAGCAGCTGGATTGGAAGCAGAGCAGCCAGGACTCAAACAGGTCCTCTGATCTGATGCAGGCATCGCAGGCATCAGCTTAACCTGCTGCACTATAGCACTAGCCCTATTCTTTTACTTATTTTTTTTTTAAGATTTATTTTATTTACTTGAAAGGGAGAGATAGAAAGAGATGCCTCAGATTCTAAACCATGTGCAGGCCCAGTGGGAGTGGATGTGTCCACAGTGCTCTGACATGGGACTGTGTGGGGGCCATCTGGGTGGTGTGGACTGTGGGCGCCCCCTCCCCAGCAACCTGCCCTTGAGCCTCTGTGGAGTCTCATCTGGGACGCCCCTGGCTGTAGGCACCTGTCTTCTTTTGCCCCTTTGTTTTGTTGTACGTCTGTGGCTGGTTTTCTGATGAGAAAGCCTCCATCCTCCCAGGGACGCTGGCTTATTAAACACACGTACACTCACACACGCACACTGACCTTACACTCTACTCTCATGCATTTTCCCCCTTTCTCTTTTAATTTACTGCCACTGCTCTCACTGCTAGGTTGAAGGTCAGTCTCACGGCTCTATGTTGTTTTTTTTTTTATAAATTTTATTTTATTTATTTGAAAGAGTTACAGAGAAAGGTAGACAGAGAAAGAGGTTTTCTTTTTTTTTTTATTTTATTTATTTGACAAGCAGAGTTACAGAGAGAGGTAGAGAGAGAGAGAGAGACAGAGAGAGAGAGAAAGAAAGGTCTTCCATTTGGTGGTTCACTCCCTAGATGGCTGCAGTGGCTGGAGTTGTGCTGATCTGAAGCCAGAAGCTTCTTCTAGGTCTCCCATGTGGGTGCAGGGGCCCAAGCACTTGGGCCATCTTCTGCTTTCCCAGGCCACAGCAGAGAGCTGGATCGGAAGAGGAACAGCCGGGACTAGAACCGGCGCCCATATGGGATGTCGGCACTTCAGGCCAGGGTGTTAACCCGCTGTGCCACAGTGCCGGCCCCACAGCTTTATGTTCTGCAAGTTATCTTTGCATCCTGCATTTTCTTGTATGAGACCTTGTTGAGTTACCCAAGGACCAACGGTCTGTTACAGCTTATTTTTTAAAAAATTATTTTTTAATTTAATTTTATTTGAGGGGCAGACAGAGATAACTTCCATCTGCTGGTTCACTGCCCACATACTTGCAGGGCTAGGTTAAAGCCAGGAGCCGGGAACTCAAATCTAGGTCTCCCATGTGGGTGTCAGGAATCCAGTTACTGGGGCCATCACCTGCTACATCTCAGGGTCTGCACTGGGAGGAGCTGCAGGCAGGAATTGAACGTTGGTACTCTAATGTGAGACTCGGGTGTCTGAACCCCTGCGCCCCTGTTCCTGTTCCTCCCTCCTGACTGAACAGCAGGACACGAGAGACTTCTCGTTCTTTCCACCCACCTGCCCCCACACTGCCTGGAGGCAGTGAAAATGATCAAGTCCTATTTATTATTTTTAAAGAGTTCTGTTATTCATTATTCTTTGTTTTGAAGCATGTGGTGACAGGTTTTACAGACACCATCTTTCTTTTCTTTTCTTTTCTTTTTTTTTTTTTTTTTTTTTTTTTGACAGGCAGAGTGGATAGTGAGAGAGAGAGAGAGAGAGAAAGGTCTTCCTTTTTGCCGTTGGTTCACCCTCCAATGGCTGCTGCGGCCGGTGCATCGCGCTGATCCGAAGGCAGGAGCCAGGTGCTTATCCTGGTCTCCCATGGGGTGCAGGGCCCAAGCACTTGGGCCATCCTCCATTGCCTTCCCGGGTCATAGCAGAGAGCTGGCCTGGAAGAGGGGCAACCGGGATAGAATCCGGCGCCCCAACTGGAACTAGAACCCAGTGTGCCGGCGCTGCAAGGCAGAGGATTAGCCTGTTAAGCCATGGCGCCGGCCCTACAGACACCATCTTATCCTTTCTTTAGATCTTCACTGTGCAGGAAAATAGGGTGAAGGGCCCCTCTGGCTGGTGGGGTTCCCCTGGTGCCAGTGAAGGGCGATGCACACAGCTGAGCCCATGAGTGTGCATGAGGGAGCGTGTTAAACCTTGGCCTCCTGCCGGCCTAGGATCTCCATACCCCCTGGGGTCCCATGAGCCTACCTGTCATTCCTTGATGCTCACCTGGGGTCCCCTAATGCCTACCTGCAGCCCCCTGAGGTTAATCTTCACCCCTTGATGCTTACCTGACATTCCCACCTGGCATCCCCAGATGCTCACCTGGCGTCCTCTGAAATCCACCTAGGGTCCCATGATCCATTGGCTTCCCTTGATGCCTACCTGGCATTACCTGAAGCCCACCTGCAGTCTCCTGGTGTCTGCCTGTGACCCCCCCTGATGCATCCTGGGTCCTCTGGAATCCACCCAGGCTACCATGACCCCAACTGGCAGCCCCTGACCCCATATGAGGTCCCAGGATCAAGTGGCTAAGTGAGGTGTGCACTGTGGTGGGAATCACTTACCACACTCAGACTGCTGGCTGCTCTCTCACTGACCGATGGTTATGGCTGCTCTGGAGATTCTCTGTGATCCACCTGGGGACATGCAAGAACAGCAAAGATTGGTCTTTTGAAACCTTTCTTTTTAAAAGCCCTTCAATTTGCAAAGTAAGTGAATCGATGGCTTGTTGAAATGGTAGTTCCGGAGCAGGCACTGGGGCGCCACGGGAGTGTGCCTGCACCTCCTCCCAGAGTACTGGTCGAGTCCACCCCCACTTCTTCCCATCCAGCTTCCTACTGGTGCACCTGGGAAGCAGCTGTTGGGTCCCCGCCACCCACATGGGAGACCCGGATTGACTTCCTGGCTCTGGGCTTTGCTGTGGGCATTTGGGGAATGAGCCAGCAGATGGAAGATCTGTCTCTCTGCCTTATACACTGATCAGTCTATTCATTTTTTTTTTGTAATACAAAACAAAACAAAAAAGAACCCCAGCAGTTCCTCTAACACCAGCACCCGGCCGGAGCTGCTTTGTGCTGTCCTGCAGCTTTCTTGACTGCATGGCATAGGATGCAGTGATGAGAGAGGGAGAAAGGCCTCTGCCTTGTTGTAAAAGCTTCTGTAGGTTTTAAATTTGAAGTTGGAAACCTGCAGAACGGATCCTCTGCTGTGGTGGGGTGGGGGCCTGTCTAGGACTCTCGGGGAGACCCAGGGGGTGGTGCTGAGGCGCCCTGCCTTCTGCTTTCCTGTCAGTCACTGAGGGGGATGTCGAGGTCTCCACGTGCAGGCTGGAGCCCCCCGTTCCTCCTTCCAGTGCTGTCCGTCTTTGCTCGGTGTAGCTTGAAGCTCTTCCGGCAAGTGCGTACCGCCTTAGATTTGTTCTGTCTTCTTGGGGAATTGACGCTTGTTCTCCTTAGGTAACCTCCCTCTGAGTGTTAGGAAAAATGAACTCACGCTTAGCTCACTTCCTCCTGCTGCACAGTCACTCCCAGCACAGATCACGTCAGTAACCTCAAAGCGCTGGGATTTCTCCCCGGCAGCAAGCAGGCCGCCAGGTCTGCCGCAGACCCAGCCGGGTCCTCCAGTTCAGCTCAGTCCTGACGCTGCTTGCCAGGACGGCATCGGACCCCACAGCTCGGGGTTGGAGTTGCCTTTGTTTATCTCATAATTATATATGTGGATAGTTTATGCTTATGAATATATTTTACATTTATGTACACAGAAAACCGCATCAGATAATTTTTTTTTATTTTTTACTTTTAAAAAAATATCTATTTTATTTATTTGAAAGAGAGTTATAGAGAGAGGTGGAGCCAGAGAGAGAAAGGGAGGTCTTCCACCCGCTGGTTCACTCCCCAAATGACCACAATGGCCAGAGCTGAGCTGATCCAGAGCCAGGAGCTTCTTTCGGGTCTCCCACTTGCAGGGACCCAAGCTCTTGGGCCATCTTCTTCTGCTTTCCCAGGTGCATTAGCAGGGTGCTGGATCGGGAGTGGAGCAGCCGAGACTTGAACTGGGGTTTATATGGGATGCCAGTGCTGCAGGCCAGGGCTTTAACCCACTGTACCACAGCGCCGGCCCCCAAATAATGTTTTAATTATTGCTTTCGACCACCAAACATTTTTTTTCAAGATTTATTTTATTTATTTGAAAGACAGAATTACAAAGAGAGGTAGAGACAGAGAGGTTTTCCATCTGCTGGTTCACTCCCCAGATGGCCACAACTGCTGGAAGCTGCACCAATCCGGAGCCAGGAGCTTCTTCCGGGTCTCCCACATGGGTACAGGGGCCCAAGGACTTGGGCCATCTTCTGCTGCTTTCCCAGGCCACAGCAGAGAGCTGGATCAGAAGAGGAGCACCCGGGACTAGAACTGTTGCCCATATGGGATGCCAGCACTTCAGGCCAGAGCTTTAACCCACTATGCCACAGTGCTGGCCCTATACCAAACACCTTTTTCAAAAAACAAAGTAAAATTACTTATTTATTTGAAAGGCAAAAAAAAAAGAAGAGAAAGAATCAACCGATCTTCTGTCTGTTGGTTCACTCCCGAAATGGCCACAATAGCCAAGGCTGGGCCAGGCCAAAGCCAGGAGTCAGGAACTCCATCCTGGTCTCCCATGTGGGTGACAGGAGTCCAAGTACTTGGGCCATCTTTCACTGTCTTCCCAGGTGCATTAGCAGGGATCTGGATCAGAAGCAGAGCAGCTAGGATTTAAACCAGCACTCCGATTTTGGATGCTGGCATGACAACTGGTGGTTTAATCGGCATGCCACAAAGAAGTTACCAAACATCTTTAAGGAGTTGTAAGGAAAAGATCTGTCCTGTTTCTTAGCCGTCTCCCCTTTCTGTCACTTTTGTGTCACTCGTCATGTCCGGGCCTTCCTTCTGGATCGCTCCCCTTCACGTAGGCTGCGGTCTGAGGATTCTGATCTCCTCCATCTGAGAATGTCCTCGTTTTGCCCCCACTCCTGAGGAATGAGTTTATGCTTTGCTGTGGGGCTCTGGGCTGATGATTCTCCTCTGTGCAGCTTAACAAGTCTGCGTCGGCGTGCAGGCTGCCTCCAGAGGTGGAGACCATAGGCACGTCCCTCGCTCTCTCTGGCTCTTTGCGAGATATTTTTTCTTTGTCTTTAGTTTTCAGTAGTTTGACTAGGATATGTCTAGTATGGATTTCTTTAGGTAATTTTGTGGGGTCCAGAGTTTGGTGTTTTTTGGTTTTTGGTTTTTTTGGAGAGACAGAGATCTTCCATCTACAAGTCCACTCCCCAAATAACTGCAACAGCCAGAACTGTGCAAGGCCAAAGCCAGGAGCCAGGAGCTCAGTCCTGGTCTGATGTGGGTGGCAGGGACCCAGGTTCTTGAGCCATTCATTACCTGCTGCCTCCCAGGATGTGCGTTAGCAGGAAGCTGGAATTGGAAAGGGAGCTGGGACTCGAAGCCGGCACCCTGATGTGGGCTGTAGGCGTCTTAACCCCTGTGCCAGATGCCTGTCCCCATGAAGCTTCCTGACTGCAGGCTGACGTCTCCAGGGTGGGAAGTTTGCGGTCATTTTTTCAGCTGTTTTTCAGCACTGCTGGCTTTCTCCTCTCCTTGCACTCGGATGCCACCGGCATTGACCTTTTCTATTGTCCAGAGGTGCCTGAGGCTCTATTTAGAGTATTTAGAGTGAATGATTTGAATTGCTGCATCTGTAAGCTCATGGCATCTTTCCCTCTGCTCTGAGGCTCATGTGGGGGGTTTTAACATTTTCAGTGCTGCATGTTCTAGTTCAAACTTTCCATGAGGTTCCTCTTTACGTCTTGTTTGGTTTGCTCTCCTGATTTTCAGGTTCATCACTAAATTTGGGAATGTCGTGATGGTCAGCGTTTTCTCAGCCAGTGCTTTCAGGGCCAGCGGATCATTGCAGTTTGTGCCCTTGGTGTCTGAGGATTGTCTTCCCACAGGGGTTGAATTATTCTTCATTCTTCCTGTGCTGAGTAATTTGGATTGCAGCTGCCTGTTTGGATATTGTGATGGGACACTCTGGGACTTGTTTACATACCAAGAGGACGCTAGTATTTTCACTTTAGCCATGTGGTTCTATTTACGACTGATTGGCCTTTCACAAGTTGTAGCTCAGTGTCAATTCCATTTCCTCCCTCCCTCCTCCTTCCCTCCCTCCCTCCCTTTCTCTCTTTTCTCTCTTTTCTTTCTTTTAAGATTTATTTATCTCTTTGAAAGTCAGAGTTACAGAGAGATAGGGAGAGACAGAAAGAGAAAGAGATCTGTCCACTGGTTCACTCCTTAGATGGTCCCAATGGCCAGGACTGGGCCAGGCAAAAGCCAGGAGCTTCTTCCAGGTCTCCCACATGGATGCAGGGACCCAAACACTTGGGTCAACTTCCACTGCTTTTTGGGAGCAGCCAGGACACAAACCATTGCCCATATGGGATGCCGGCCTTGTGGGCGGCAGCTTTACACGCTACACCACAATGCCAGCCCCAATTCCATTTTCACAGCCTCTGCAGTGCCATTGTCCCCTGTGTGCCACCCATGGCTGTGGTCTCAGGGTTTGGGGTGTGGAGAGGATCAGATCCAGGCCTCTGCCACTTGAGGATGGCCTGGGAGCTCATGAGAAGCTTTGTGAGTTCACTCTCCTGAGTTTTCTGCTCACCACATGGCCCTGGGACTTTCTGTGTCCTTGGGGCTTCTGTTTCAGTTCTCCAGTCACCTGGTGGCATGAGCTTGTGTCTGGCGCCCCGTGCTGGGAGTAGCAAATCCAAGGCTCCTTCTATTCTGCATGTTGCCCAGCCGCCTACTGCTCTTTTTCTCTCTCTCAACCTCAGAGCTGCCACATGTCCCACCCAGGGCCTGAGCTGCCCCCAGGTCCCACCCAGGGCGGGAGCAGCCTCAGCTGAAAGCTGGCCGCACCTTGCTGACCACCTGGGGAGTAGATGTGGAAAGGTGTTTAGAAGATGCCCGCCTTCCTTTGGTGCCTCTCTCCACTAGCCACCGAGTCCGTGCTCCGTCCCCTCCTGATAACTACTGCCTTGGTTTACCGAGCCTCTCCGGGGCTCCCTCTGTGATGCTGTAGTTCCTGCACCCCTAGCCTGCCTGTGCAACCAGACAGGTCTGCGTTCAGGAAAGCATTGCTGTGCCTCTCCAGTGCCGTGCTGGGCATACATGGTGTTGGAGAGGTGCTGCCGCTCCTCTGTGATCCTCCCAGGGAGCCCTCAGCCCCGGCAGCTAGGGAGGTGGGAAGGGTGGCAGGACGTGATGGCACATGTGGCACCCTGTGTCCCCTGCACCATGACAGAAGGCCAGGAGAGCCTGCCCCAGTGAGCATGGAGGAGGGAGAGTTGCACTGTCCTCAGAGAGACACCCGACTCTGGGGCACCAGCTGTGACCTTGTCGCCACCCCCAGTGCCCTCAGGAGAGAGAGAAGGGGGTCAAGGGGCCTGGGTACTCCAGCCCATGCCGGGTGCCCCATCCTCACGGAACAGGTGGCTTTGTGTTTGGTTCTAGCGCAGGATGGCGGCCCAGGTGACGCTGGAGGATGCGCTGTCCAATGTGGACCTCCTGGAGGAGCTGCCTCTGCCCGACCAGCAGCCCTGCATCGAGCCCCCGCCATCCTCGCTGCTCTACCAGGTGGGTGCCCGAGGAGCTGTGGGCCCGCTGGCTGGTGGCTCCGGTGTCAACACGATGTCTTCTCTCTTCCTTGCAGCCGAATTTCAACACTAACTTTGAAGACAGGAATGCGTTTGTCACCGGCATCGCAAGATACATTGAACAAGCCACTGTCCACTCTAGCATGGTAATGCTGTCTGCGTGTCTTTGTGTCCGGGGGGTGGCACACAGAGTGGAAAATGCACATTTCTGGTTTTTTTCACCATAGGCTATTTAGTGAGGAAAAAGAGAATGAATGAAATGCCTTATACATTTTTTTAATGATTCATTTATTTGAAAGGCAGAGTTAACAGAGATTGATCGATCTTCCATCTGCCCTAAATGGCCATAACATCTGAGGCTGGGCCTGGCTGAAGCCAGGAGCCTGGAACTCCATCCAGGTCTCCCGCATGGATGGCAGGTGCCCAAGTACTTGGGCCATCTTCTGCTGCCTTCCCAGCCCGCGGGCACATTAGCAGGGAACTGCATTGGAAGTGGAGCAGCCAGGACTGGAACCAGCGCCTGTACAGGATGCCGGCATCACAGGCAGTAGCTTACCTGCTGCATCACAATGCTGGCCCCATGCTGTATATTTAATAGTCGTTGCTTTTCCTTATTACAAAAACAGCACATGTTCTTTGTGAAAAGTTAGCATCTGTAGGCAAAACAAACAAACAAAACCCCACCTTTGTCAGTGTTTTGAGGTCACCTCTTGCTGTTAGCGCCCATTCTCCCTCTATGTGTGTGCTCACCCATCCCAGGAGTGCACTCACAGGGGATTTAGATGGGTTTGTCATTAGCATTATGCATGTGAATAATTTCGTGAACATTTTATATATCATGAAAATGTGCCAGGGATAGTAACCTTTAATGTGTGATTCATCTGGTAAATGTACACAATTTTATCATTTTTGCACGATTCCTTAGTTTCCACTTTCGTCTGTAATGAGTGTCTTTCTAAGAATTGGCTGAATTTGTAGAAGTGAAGTTACAGGGTCAAAGATCATGACCATTTTGAAGCATCTTAGATGCATTGTCAGATTGCAAAGACTTAAAGTGACAGCCCCCTTCCCGTGGACACTCTGCCTAGATTCTAAGTGCTGTGGGAACACTTTGGCCTGTCCCTCGCACGTCCAGGGCAGGGAGCCCTGGCTCTGGGTCCTCTCTGAACCAGGGGGCTGGTGTGAGCTAGGCACCTCTCTGGGGGGCGGTTCCTGCCCGGAGTCCTCCTGATGTCCCCAGCTTCAGGTCTGCATTGCCAGCAGGTCGTTCAGGATGGAGTGCAGCGGAGTTGCAGTGCCTGTTGTGGCCTCTCTGGGCTGGGCTGTCCCTGTGTGGAGGCACCTGCTGGTCGTTCACACCCTCTCCAGCCTGGAGAAGCCGTGGGAGTGTGGTGGTAGCTGACAGAGCCTCAGGTTCCTGGCGCCGCGTCTCTTCTCATGCTTGTTCCGTGTGCCCTTGCAGAACGAGATGCTGGAGGAAGGCCAAGAGTACGCCGTCATGTTGTACACCTGGAGAAGCTGCTCCCGGGCCATCCCCCAGGTGCCCTACTGCCTTCCTCATCCACACCCTCATTTCTCCAGGCCACACCCTCCTGCAGGGCCCCGTCCCATCCCCCTGCTGTCCTTGCCCAGCCCAGGCCTTGCTGGCCCCGCCCCACCCTGCCCTCGCCCAGCCCTGCCAGGCTCCGCCCCAGTCCCTGCCAAGCCACTCCCCAACCTCCACCCTGGTCCTGCAGAGCAGGGGCAGCAGGGGTAAGGGCAGGGGTAGGGGCAGGGAGGCCTCCTGTGGCAGGCCCTCAGCTGGGTGGAAGGCCCTGTGGGTCACACTGGTTTCTTCATTTCCAGGTGAAATGTAATGAGCAGCCTAACAGAGTGGAAATCTATGAGAAAACTGTGGAGGTCCTGGAGCCTGAGGTCACCAAACTGATGAACTTCATGTACTTCCAGGTAAGGCGGCCAGCTGCTTGCAGAGCAGGCGCTGCTGGGTTCCCCTGGTGCACACGGGGCCTGCGGGGAGAGCAGCGCCGCGGTCTCCGAGACGGGAAGCAGGGCCCTGCACAGCGCCAGGGTTCCCGTCGTGTTTCACTTCTCTCTGCCTCAGAGTGGATGTGTGTTTCCTTCATGGTGCCTCCTTGCTGTTGGTTCCCAGTTCTATTTTTTTTTTTAACTTTCTGCCAGTTTGTACTTGCAGTTCCACTGGGTTTTCCATCTTGCAGCCTCACCCTGACTGCCAATCCCTGGGGATCCCAGCCCTGGCCTTGTCCTCTTCTAGCCCTTTTAGTTAGGCATAAAGTGGCTGCAGGGACCTGTGGCTTTTTAAAGTAGTCCTTTTGGAAAAAGTTTTTAAAATATTTGTTTGTTTATTTGAAAGAGTTAACAGAGGGAGGGAGAGGGAGAGCGAGCTTCCATCTGCTGGTTCACTCCCCAAATGCCTATAACAGCTGGAGGCTGGGGGCTGGGCCAGGCCAAAGTCCGAAGCCTGGAACTCCACTGGGTCTCCCATGGGCACACTTGGGCCGTCTTCTGCTGCTTTCCCAGGCACTTTAGCAGGGAGCCGGATCAGAAGTGGAGCAGCCGGGTCTGGCACCTGGTCCTCTTTGGGGAGGCTGGCGTTGCAGGCAGTGGCTTAGCCCACTGTGGCACTTGCGGGCCCTGGAAAGATACTTAAATTGCGGATTCTTCTGGCAGAGGGAGGAGACGGAACTGACTAGGAGATTACTTTTCGTTTTATAATAAAGCTGCCAAGAGGAATAAACCCCACCCGTGCCCCCTTGACCTCGGAAAGTTACCTCTATTTTATAGATGTTTTGTTGGAACATTTGCTGTTCTTTTACTTTGGGGACATAGTTGGTAAAGTGCAAAAGGAGTAGCCACCGTGAGAGAGCAAAGGCAGGTGGGGATTGCTTTGCTGAGTTGGAAAGACTGGAGCCTCAGGGGCTGGGGATTTTGCCAGCAAGTGACAGGAGTGCCGCTGCTGTGCTTAAAGCTGGGACGTGGCGTCCACGCACCGCTGACTGCAGCTCCTTTGCCTTCCCTTGCTCCTCTCAGAGAAACGCCATCGAGCGTTTCTGCGGGGAGGTGAGGCGCTTGTGCCACGCCGAGAGGAGGAAGGACTTCGTGTCCGAAGCCTACCTGATCACGCTGGGCAAGTTCATCAACATGTTCGCCGTGCTGGACGAGCTGAAGAACATGAAGTGCAGCGTGAAGAACGACCACTCGGCCTACAAGAGGTGAGCTCGCGTGCATCCCCTGGGCGCCGCGCACCTGCCTCCGGGGTGGCGGCGACTGCTTTCCAGTCTTGGGCTGGGTGCAGGGGTTGCTGGCCGACGCAGGGCCACGGTGCCACGTGCTGCTACGTCATGGGCTTGAGTCATGGCTGGAATGGGCCCTGCATGTCCTGGTCATGCTCCATTGTCCAAGCCCGACCTCTGGGTGCTCGGCGCCCTTGGGGAGACAGACAGGCACAGGATGCACTTCCTGCTCCTGGAACACGGGCATTTGGCTGCGTGAGTGTCTTGGCCGGGGGCCAGGTGGGCTCTGCAGCTCCAGGGGGGACTCGGGCATCAGATGGTACCGCCTTTGCCCCACTGCAGTGGTAGGCAGACATGGCTTGTGCCTTGCCATGGGATGTCTTGGGGCCACATAGGGCTTCCAGGTCCTCCAGACACCTCTCATGCTTGAAGAATTTTTTTTTAAACGTAGCAAACTTCCGTGGAGTTGGGTAAGTGTCTCAGCTTGTGTTTCTGGAAGGCTGGGGTGGGGGGCAGCAGGCACAAGCGGGCATACACAGCGAGCTGTCTTCTCACGGACTTTGTTCAGCACGTCTGGGCTCAGTGCTGTCGAAGACGCATTTGGCTGGCATGAGATGCTAGCTTCTGTTCCTAAGCAGTAGTGGAGGAAATCTTAGTTCCAAAATTAAATTGGAAGAAACTTTCCTTCGTGTCAGAATGTGCTGTACTTATGTCGTGTCTTAGATCATACAACTGTTGCTGTGTCTTCATCATAAAACTGACTAGGGACCGGGCACCCACTGGAATGTGGGGACAAGGCGGGAGGGGGAACAGGCAGAATCACCTGCAGTTCTCGGCCTTTCCCTGGGAGGTAGCACAGTGTCCCATTCTGTGCGGTCAGCCGTGCACGGAAGCCTAGACTGTCAGAAGTAGGGAGAGCTCTGGGGTTGCCCTGTCAGCCCCTGTCGGGTGGGACATTCTGGAGCTGTCCCTGTTTGGTGACAGAGTTTGTGGGATGCTAAACGTGTGACTCGCTGGTTGGAGCAAGGTGAAGTTCTTGGGGCAGAAGCAACCCAGCCCTAGAGGGCAGCTGCTGCTCCCCGCAGCGCACGTCACTCGCTAAGTGATCTTGCACAACTTTCTCTTTGGCTTTGATGAGGAAGTGGGGGCGTGGCTGGCACCAGTGGTTTTCGCTATTTAGATTTACTTTTTCTCTCTTAGCAGCAGCACCTTTGTTCTAGAGTCCCGTCTGTAAAGCAGATTTAGGATGCGGCTGCTCCGTGGAATGCTGGGAGAAGGGGTTGTTTCCTGCATCAGCTCCGAGGTGCCTTCACCACCCCAGGCTCCCCTGAGCCCAGCAGAGTGGGCCTGGGCACCTCAGTGGCCCTTCCAGCTACTTCTTCCTGTGGCCTCTGATGGGCACTTGCCCAGACAGCAACCCCCACTCCTCCCTTGCCCCCACACCCGCAAGTACATCTCTCCCTTTGGCACCCAGCTGGGAGCTACCAGTACCATGGCTTCTGGGCGTAGATGCCAGGTCAGCCATTTGATGATGGTGAGGGAAGAGAAAACGGCATTGTTGATCCCTTCCTCCATCGACATACTGCCTGCCCCAGCAGCGACTTCAATCAGTAAACTGAACGTGTTTAAAGAGGCAACGAGTGTTAGCGTATCAGTTACTATTAGGTGTAACTACATGTAACTTTTGAGAGCTCACGGGAAGGACAGTGGTTTGGAGAAGATGCGGTTTGTGTTTCCCTTCCCTGAAAAGTCCCCAGTTAGATCATCTGCGGCTCACGATGGGGCCATGGGGAGCGGGACCCAGGACTCCTGCTGCTTTACTGTCATCCTGCCCCTCTTCGTGGTCCAAGATGAGTGTTTGAGCTCCAGTCACCAGGGAAGAAGGAGCGAAGGCAGTCCCTGCTCTTCCTTATAAGTCAATTTTAAAGTGCTTTTCAGGGTTTTGCATTGTATCTCCTGGGCACGTGGTCGCAGCTTATGCTGCACGGGAGGTGAGGTGTGTTGCTGCTCTACAGGAATTTGGGGCTTGTTGCTAAGGAGGAAGGGGGTGAAGTGAGCATTGCGTAGGTTATCAGACCTGGCCATGGGCACTCTGCTTCAGTTAACACACCAGGCCTCGGGGTTGTGTAGTCATATCTCTATGGGGCAGTTTCCTGTACACTGCCTTAGGAGACAGCCCTGGGTGTGCAGAATCCTCACTCTACCCTCCTGCGGAGACCTCACACACTGAGCATATGCCTCGCGGTATTCTTGGACCTCACCGCGGGTTCCTTGGGTGGGTGTCAGGTTGGATTATTGCAGATTGGTAGCTGAGCCACGACTGGTGACTTGGGGCGTCACTGGTCCCTAAGGTGACACGCCAGAGACAGGTGTTCTTGTCGGGAGGCATGGTGGCCTAGAGTTTTCCCAGCAAAGAACCCCAGGGTGCCCTGTGGCCTCGTCGCATGGCTTTGGGACATCACTGAGCAGAGCAGCCCTTTGGGCTTCGGGCAGCCACAGGGAGAAAGTGCAGGGGCCTGGTGGGGAGGTCCCTCAGCTGTGGACAGCAGGGTGGTAAGTCCTCTGGAGTTGTATATGTCACATCTGTGTGGGCAAAAGAGAGGCTGAACTCCTAGCCAGCTTGCAAGATCCACATTTCTGCAGATAACTGCAAGGGGCGGGGATGGCAGGAATCCTCATTTTCCCAAGCATTTTGGAAAATCAGTGCATCAGTGCACGTTGGGATTCATTCTTTCTTATTTTCAAAGGGCTGCTCAGTTTTTACGTAAAATGGCAGATCCACAGTCCATCCAGGAGTCTCAGAATCTATCCATGTTCCTGGCAAACCACAACAAGATCACGCAAGTAAGGCCTGCCTTCCCGATGCACCCGCGTGAGCCGTCCCTGGCGGGGCTGGGAGCAGCGGATGGCACAGGTCTCCCGCTCTGTGTTTCAGTCTCTCCAGCAGCAGCTCGAAGTCATTTCTGGCTACGAAGAGCTCTTGGCAGACATCGTGAATCTGTGCGTGGATTACTACGAGAACAGGATGTACTTGACGCCCAGCGAGAAACACATGCTTCTCAAAGTACGTGTGTGGGGCTGGCAGCCCCCAGCAGCGCCGAGGCACCAGCTTCCACAAAGGCTGCACTTCCTCCAGAGTCCTTTCTCATGCTGCTGTGGACACGGGCAGCATCCGGTCCCCCTGCAGGCCCTCGGCATGTCCCATGAGCGTGTCCCAGTGAACCACACGCTGACAATAGGAAAGGGTTGTCATGGGCCAGGCGGTCCTGGGTCACAGGTTCTTCTACTTGTGCCTTGGGGTTCTCGGGGGATTGGTTCTAGGAGCCCCTGCCCCCAAGTTCCCCCATCTTCCCACCATTGATAATGAAATTCATGGACCACAAGTCCCTTATATAAAATGACATAGTATTTTCACAGAACCTATATACATCGTCCCAAATACTCTATTTTATTTTAAAGATTTATTTATTTATTTGAACAGCAGAGTTACAAAGAGAGAGGAAGAGAATCTGCTGGTTCACTCCCCAAATGGCCACAAAATCCAGAGCTGAGCCAGGCTGAAGCCAGGAGCTTCATCAGGGTCTCCATGTGGATGCAGGGACATCCTCTGCTGCCTTCCCAGGCAACATTGGCAGGAAGCTGGATCAGAAGTGTAGCAGCGAGGACTCGAATCAGTGTCCACGTGGAATGCTGACTCTGTAGGTGGTGGCTTCAAGCGCTGTGCCACAGCACCAGCCTCCCATATACTTTAAATACAGTGTGAATAGTTATTATACTGCATTCTTCAGGGGAAATGACAAGAAAAGAAGGCGTGTGGTTGTTTAGTAGAGATGCATTTGTTTTTTAATATTTTTAAGCCATGGTTGGTTGAATTCTTGGGTGTAGACGCTGTGGCCATAGATAGCCAGCTGCATATTGTTTCACCTTAATTACAGTGGATTTTGCCTGGTTCACTCTATTTACTTTTGTTATGTTTCAAATTGGGGTTTTCAGTTGCATTTCTCATTGGAAAAATGAGAAGTCTGCTCTGCTGTTCCCTCTGCTCCAAGCTGCCCCTCTGCACAGGATGGCCCTGGGAAACCCGCTGCTGCGAGTCCGGCCCATCCAGCCTCCCACCTTTTCCTGGTGCAGGAAGCCCCGGGAAGTGGTCAGGGCTGCAACAGCGCCACCCATTGGAGTTTGCTGGGATGGCAGAGGTGTTGTGTCTGTGCCAGCTGATGCAGGAGCCCTAGCCATGAGCCTCTAAGGAGCAACTGAGATGGGCATTTGCTGTGCCACATTGGACATTTTCCATACCTATGCATTGAAACTGACTTAAACGTGTAGCCACTTTTTGGACCCGATAGTTCTAGAATATCCTGCTGTACAGGTTAGTCTAGTAGACGGTTTGCTTTTTCAGCTTTTAGCAGCTGGTTTGGAACCTCAACAAACGTTTGTAACATGAAATCATGGGGGGGGGGGGGGAATGCATTTGAAGCACCAGAGAAGCAGCCTAAAAATACATCTTTGTGACTGCTTTGGGGAACTGTCTGAGGATATAGAATATTCAGTGCAGTTTCTCTCTCTCTCTCTCTCTCTCTCTCACACACACACACACACACACCCCTGCTCCACCTTCAGTGTGAGCTGAGTTAGCACTGAGTGATGTTGAGTCACGGTGCTTGTCCAGTGTTCTAACCTTTGCACCTGCCACTGCTTATTAACACACTCATAGTGGGAGTGAAGTTACTATTGAAAGACCACAAATGATGACAGTAGTTGCGAGCTGTCTCATAAATGTCAGCGTAAATTGTCCCAAGTCTAGCACTGCCCTGAGCTTGACGAGGGTTGGCTCTGGGATGTGTGCCTTGGGGGGAAGCTGAAGTAACCAGAAAGGGTCCACATAAAGGGATAGCTTCATGTGAGAGAGAGCTATTCATTTCCTAGGAGCTTTTAGGAAAAGCAAGAGTGAATTGTGATGTATGTCGTATGGGTAATTACATTTTTGGTCTGAGTGTTTTTGCACCATTTGTGGCTTTTCAGGTCATGGGGTTTGGTCTGTACTTGATGGATGGAAGTGTCAGTAACATCTATAAACTAGATGCCAAGAAAAGAATTAACTTGTCCAAAATTGACAAGTACTTCAAGGTAAGTTACTTTTTTTTTTTAATATAAATGTTTTTATTGACATATTGTACAGTTTAAACTTTTGCAGAATGAATCCCTGTGCGACCATGACCCAGATCACAGAACATTGAGGAGGCAGGGAGAGCGTCTTGGGTTTCTCCTCCAGTCTGCAAAGGCGTCTTGCTGCATTGGTTTTACCTGGAGTGAACTTGGTACAAATGGAGTCAGGCTGTTTGTCATCTTATTGCCTCTCGCTGCATTCCCCCAACTTTTGTTGGTGAGACAAACAGTCGCGGGAGTCTGAGGCTGTGGCTCTTACGTGTTCAGTGTGCCGTGGTCTTCTGCCTCACCATCACACGAGCTTACTTGTCCCCTCTGTTTCTGGTTCCTCCTGGTGCAGACAATGCAGCTGATTTGGTGTGGCTGCCGTTGGATACATACTGAGGAGAAGTGACAGGGGTCCTAGGGCACATGTCTTTTCAGTGTCAGTAGCCTAAGGACCTTCGAGGCTTATCTTTTTTTTTTTTTTAAGGTTTATTTTATTTTTTTGAAAGGCAGAGTTAGAGAGAGAGGGGGAGAGAGAGGGAGGGAGAGATCTTCCCATCCACTGGTTTCCTCCCCCAAATGGCTGCAATGGCAGGGGCTATGCCAGGCAAAAGCCAGAATGTAGTACCTTCATCGGTGTCTCCTCCATGGGTGCAGGGGTCCAAGTACTTGGACCACCTTCCACTGCCCTCCCAGCTGCATTAACAGGGTGCTGGATAGGAAGGGGAGCAGCCGGGACTGAAACCAGTGCCTGTATAGCATGTCGGCGTTGCAGGTGACGGTTTAACCTGTTACACCACAATGCAAGTCCCCTGTGTTAGCTTCTGGAAGCATTGCTTCCTTTTTTTGCCTTGATCTACAGCGGTCATCCAGGAACTAGCTTCAGTGTATGGTGTGAGGTAGGAATTTGCATTCTTGGTTTTTGGTTTTTTCCTCCTGGTCCAGTTGACCCTGCCAAGTTACTGCAAAGACCACCTTTCCCCCATTGCCCTGTGGTATTAGCTGGGTCAGAAGTCAGACCTCCACCTGTGGCTCTAAGTTGTCTATCCCTGCTCCATGGCCATGATGCCCGAATGATCTTGAAGTACAAGGCTTACAGTTTTGTGTTTTAAGATTGCCTCAGATATCATCCTTCCATCTTTTGAAATACTTTTTAGAATTGATTTGCTGATGTACATCCACAATTTCCAAACAAAGCCGTTTTCCATCCTGGAATATTGATTGAGATTCCATTGAATGAATAGAGCAATTTAGGAAGAATGGACATTTAAAAAATGCCAAGCCCGATGGGCTCTTTGGCCCAGCAGTTAAGTCCTATGTCAGAGCGCCTGGTTTGAGTCCCTGCTACCACGCCTCCAATGCAGCTTCCTGCTTGTGCTTGCCCAGGGAGGCAGCAGATGAAGGCTCCAGTACCTGGTTCCCTGCCACCCACACGGGAGACCCGGAGTGAGTTCCAGGTTCCTGGCTTCAGCATGGCCCAGCTATGGCTGTTGTCGGCATTTGGGGAGTGAACCAGTGGATAGAAGAGCTCTCTCTGACTCTGCCTTTCAGCTAAAATGAAAATTAAGAAAAATGCCAAGCCTTCTAATACTCAAGTATGGGGACAGTATTTTTATTTAGGGGGTCTTATATATCTTTTTCGTTTTTATGCTTATTTTTAAATTTTTTATGTATTTCTCATTAAATTTATTATTATTGCTGATATATGGAAATATAGCTTTTTAAAATGACTGTAGATCCAGCAACAAGATAGGTTAATTTTAACATCTGCATAGTTTTTAAATGTAGATTGGTACTTAAATTGATACTTAAAACCATAATTTGCTACTTAAATTGGTACTTAAAATTGTTTTGTTCTTTTCAAGGTGAATTTGCAGGTTATTTACTGCAAATTATTTATTTCTTTTATGGTAATTATTTATTTTATGGTAATAAGTGACTTGGAGAGGCAGCATTCAACCCACAGTAATTATTAGCCTCAGTCATGTTCTGGGAGCTTATGTATTTGGTGACTAAACATACATAATGGCCCTGGTGTTTTGTCCTTTGAGTACAGCAGCTCCAGGTGGTTCCGCTGTTCGGGGATATGCAGATAGAACTGGCAAGATACATCAAGACCAGCGCCCACTACGAGGAGAACAAATCCCGGTAGGAGGAGAGCAGAGCTGCCCGGTTGCGGAGCCTCCTGTGCGGTTCTGCGGCCCCCTGTGAAATACCTAGAAAGAGCGCTTGACGTTCTCACAGCCGACAGGCAGCCCTTGCCTCGTGTGGCCGTTTACATTCAAGTTCATTGAAAAATACAATTAATTTCATTTCGTTAGAAGCACAGCCACATTTGAAATGTTCATAGCCTACTGCATTGGACCGCGTAGATGTGGAACATTTCATCGAGCTGAGGATTTTGGTTGCACGGAGCTGGTGGGGAACACGGGTGTAAAAGCCCTCTCACTCCCAGTGGTGTGCTAGTGGATGCTTAGCAACCAGCTCCTGTGGGGGGCAGGAGGCTCGCATGTGTGTTACAGAAGCTACAGTAGAACTACCAGCGGGGCCAACCCAAGCCAGGCCCATTTTTGTAAGGTCCTTGTTCTTGAAAGGTTGTGTTAGAGGAACAGGATGGCTGTGTGACAGACAGTGGGGCCAAAAACATCCGCGATGTTTACTGTCTGGCTCTGTGCAGACAGTTGTCTGGCCTCTGCTGTAACCGGTCTTCAGCGCACAATGACCAATGACGACACACACACGGTCCCCTTCCTTACAGATCCCACAGAGCCAGTTAACTCTCCTGGATTGGTACTGACTTCCACTGAGCGCGGGCGCCCGTAGCCAACCTATGGTCCCCATTCAGCCGTGACTTAGACCAGTGAAAGCTACATCTCAGGCTCAGGGCTCAGCGGATTTTTCTGCCAAGGCCCCACGGCCATGGCTGAGGCTCTGTGGGACACAGGGGCTCTCTGCCACATTGTCTTTGTTTTGTTTGTTCAGTGACCTTTTAAGAACAAGCCTGGTGCCACACAGAGGGGCCCCAGCGGTTGCATCAGTGCCGTGCTGCGGCCTCTTCTGGTGACGCAGGGCCTTCCCTCCCCCGCCAGGTGGACCTGCACGTCTTCCAGCAGCAGCCCGCAGTACAACATCTGCGAGCAGATGATCCAGATCCGCGAGGACCACATGCGCTTCATCTCGGAGCTGGCGCGCTACAGCAACAGCGAGGTGCGTGCACCCCCACGCCACCCATGGGGCACCCGAGGGCCACGCGTGCACCTGCCTGTCCTTTGTGTTCATTTTTGCACCCAAATAATAGCTTTAGTGGCTTTGAAGAACGTTTAGTGTCGAACACTTAAAAAGCGCCCTTACAGTTGAGAAGGTGGCAAAATTACTATTACTGGTGTCTGTCCGGCTGTATGAAAGGCATCTTTTTATCAGAAAAAGTAAATGCAAATGCCAAAAGACAAGACCGAGCAGAGAGTGTTAAAGGCACTTCCTAGTCTGTAGTAGTACTGCAATTCTTAGCAGCTAGAAGAGGGATGGAGAAGGAAGTAGTAGTTCTGACCCCCGACCCCTTCCGTGTCTAAAGGGAAAGGAAGTGCCAAGGCCAGAGGTGAGCCAGAGGTTCTGGGGCTGCAGCAAGGAGCACTGTCCAGCAGTGGGTCCAGGGGTCCAGGAGGCGGGGTTTGCTTTTTTATTTATTTATTTATTTATTTTGACAGGCAGAGTGGACAGTGAGAGAGAGAGAGAAAAAGGTCTTCCTTTTCTGTTGGTTCACCCTCCAATGGCCACTGTGGCCAGCACGCTGTGGCCGGCGCACTGCGCTGATCCGAAGGCAGGAGCCAGGTGCTTCTGGTCATGGGATGCAGGGCCCAAGCACTCGGGCCATCCTCCACTGCACTCCCGGGCCACAGCAGAGAGCTGGCAACCGGGACAGAATCCGGTGCCCCAACCGGGACTAGAACCCAGTGTGCCGGCGCCGCAGGTGGAGGATTAGCCTAGTGAGCCGAAGCGCCGGCCGGGGTTTGCTTTTACTTCCCTCCAGCTTTGCTGTGCCCCATCTTGGCCGGGCACCTCTGTCCACGCCTGCAGCCTGACTGCCTGGTGTGTGGGGTGCCAGAAGTGAGGCGAGAGCCGCCAGGCTGTCTGACCGGGAGGAGCAGCAGGATGTCACTTGTCACATCTTAGTGGGCCAGGCAGTGAGGTCAGGGCCAGAGGGCAGTGACAGCCTGGTTTGTGTGTCCTGAGTAGTCCAGGGGGACGCAGACCTGGTGTTGAGGACTGGCTGATTCCTCAAGATCCTCAGGTCCCTACCTCCAGGGAGAACATTGTGGCGGACGTTGGCCCTACCCCGTGCAGGGCGATGAGCTTCCCTGTGCCCCACCTACCAACCACGCTGGTCACTGTGGAACCAGAAAGCCTGGAGGAGGGCCTGGCAGTCCCAGTGCCTCCGCATCTACGGCCCCTGTGCAGACCCCTGGTGAGGGGCTGGGTGTGCCTGCCGTTGGCCAGCTTCCCAGTAGGAGGCGCCGTCTCACTGCAGGGGCTGCCACAGCCTGCAGGGTAGAAGTCAGGACCATCAGGGTGTGACTATAAACCAGCTTGATGGGAAGCCCTTAAACATCAGGTGATTTGCCGTTTTTGCTATCGAGTGTATGAGTGCCTTATGCATTCTAGATGTCAGTCCCTTACCTGGTAGGTTATTTTCACTTATTTCCCCATTCTGTGAGCTGTCTTCACTTTCATGATGCTGTCCTTTGAGGCACAGTTTTTAATTTTTGATGTCCAATTTTATATATTTTTTTCAGTCACTTATGTTTTTGGTGTCATATTAAAGAAGATTTACCCCTCATTTTTCTGTAATAGTTTTGCCATTTTTGGCTCTTAGATTTCTCTCTATAACACGTTTTGAGTTAAGTTTTGCATATGATGTGAGACGGGTTTAGTGTCATGCTTTTGTATGGGGATAGTAAGTTTTTACAGCACGATAGTTGAAAAGAATTCTTTCCTCATAAAAACACTCGCATCAGAAATTAATTGTAATAATATGGATCTATTTCTGGACTCAGTTCTTTTTCCATTTATCAAAATGTAAATCCTATGCTGATCACTATGTTGTCTTAACTTTAGGGTAAGACTGAAATTGGAAAGTTTGAGAATTCCAACATTTGCCAACACTGTGATGTGCTGGATTTTCATATCGATTTTAGGATCAGCTTGTCAATTTCTACAAAAAAGGCAGCTAGAATCTTGATAGGGATTGAGTTGAGTCTATAGATCAGTTTGGGGAACATTGTCATCTTAGCAATATTAAATGTCCTAATCCTAGAACATAAGATATCTTTCCATTTATTTAAACCTTCTTTAATTTCTCATAACAGTGTTTTAGCATTTTTAAGAAGACAAGTTTTATGCTTCTTTTGTTAAATTTGCTCTGAAGCATTTTATTCTTTTTGATGCTATTGTAAATGGAGCTATTAACCTCACTTTCAGGATGCTTGCTCAGTTTCTTTGACAAGGAGGTAAGGTTCTGTGTTGAGCTGGGGCCGGGCCAGCTCTGAGTCATGCACTGGGTATCAGTGGTGCAGTGTGCATGGGTCAGTAGGCGTCCCCAAACACATCAGATCTGGTCACTTCCTGACAGTGGCGAGTACCATGCTCTGGGCAGTTTTTTTGTTTTTAACTTCCCATTATGTAAGTATTCACTCATAGAAGGGGAGAGGGGACAGTGTGGCCTGGTAACATGTCAGGTCCCAGCACTGGGGCTTCTTGGCCTGGGCCCTTTCAGGGACTGCCCCCAGCACTGTGCCTCCATCTCGATTAGTTTGAAACAAATTTCAGGCAGCAACACGTTCCCTCTGGAAACACCTCCTATGTATCTCTATATGGCTCTTTTAAAACTAAATCATAATATGATTGTGACACCTAAAAATGTCAACAGGTGTCCCAAAATATTAGATAGCTGGCCATTGCTTAGATTTCCCCATTCAGCTCATTTGGTTTATTTTTACATATTTGCCCCAGGATCCAAGTTAAATCCTTACTGAGAGAAAGAGAAAGACACTGTACCTTTTTTGTTGTTGTTGTTAAGATTTATTTATTTATTTGACAGAGTTACAGACAGAAGGAGAGATAGAGAGAGGGGTTGTCCTTCTGCTGGTTCACTCCCCAGATGGCTACAACAGCCAGAGCAGGGAGCCAGGAGCTTTTCCCAGGTCTCCCACATGGGTGCAGGGGCCCAAGCACTTGGGCCATCTTCTACTACTTTCCCAGGCCATTAGCAGGGGGCTGTATTGGAAGTGGAGTTGCTGGGATTTGAACCGGCACCCATATGGGATGCCTGCACCACAGACAGAGGCTTAACTTACTCCACCGCAATGCTGGCCCCATAAGGACCATATCTTGCAAGACACAAACCAATGGCAGTGAACAGTGCCTAACTCATGAACTCAGTAGGTTGCCGGATGATCGTATTCCAGCTCCGTCCTCCTAACTGATAGCAGTGGTGCCTTGCCCTCAACAGTGATTCCCGTGGAAGAAATGGAATATCTTGGTCTTTTCTGCTTTATCTGTCAGTTTATCAAATAACAGGTTTCCCAGCGTCATCTTTTTTAAATATCATCATTTTTAAATACCATTCTGAAGTCAGTCCATGTCTGGTTTGCTGTGATTTTGTCTTTTTCCTCCCATGCTGAAAGCGCTGGTTCTTACAGACGGCAGCATAATCCGATTTCATTTGTGTCACGAGCTTGTCTTTAAAAAGCAATACCCGGCGGGCGCCGCGGCTCACTAGGCTAATCCTCCGCCTGCGGCGCCGGCACACCGGGTTCTAGTCCCGGTCGGGGCACCGATCCTGTCCTGGTTGCCCCTCTTCCAGGCCAGCTCTCTGCTGTGGCCAGGGAGTGCAGTGGAGGATGGCCCAAGTGCTTGGGCCCTGCACCCCATGGGAGACCAGGAGAAGCACCTGGCTCCTGCCATCGGATCAGCGCGGTGCGCCAGCCGCAGCGCGCCAACCACGGTGGCCATTGGAGGGTGAACCAACGGCAAAAGGAAGACCTTTCTCTCTGTCTCTCTCTCATTGTCCACTCTGCCTGTCAAAAAGAAAAAGAAAAAAAAAAAAAAAAGCAATACCCGCACAGCTAATTGTGGTGGCTAAGAACTGTTTTACGGTTTCCTTAGCAGGCAGTTTTATCTCTGGAGTGTCTCCTTTAGGGATGCTACATCGGATCATGGTGTTTCAAAGTCTCCTGAGTGCTTTCCATCTGAGTGGTCGTGATAACAGCGCCATACGCTGTTCCAGTATTGCTTGATTTCTCTTTTGTGTTAGAGAGATCGCTCTTTTCCTTCTAATTTAATCATGTATCATAATTGACGTTTCAATGTCATAATTGATATTGATGTTTCAATGTCATAACTGCCAAAAGAACTATATGCAGAGACGCGTGGTTTGCCTTCTCCCCGTCCCTTTCTCCCATACAGGTAGCCATTTTTAAATTTTAGTCTTCATTATTTGATGTAAGCATGTGGACATGCTATGTCAGTTCTCCGTTAGTGAAGTGGGAGCGTCCTGTGCGCATGGCTCGCCTTGTCTGTGTCCTGGAGATCCCAGCAGGCAGTCGGCAGCTGTCGAGCGGGGGGCGCCTATTTGGGCTCCATGGTTGCCACCTCTGGTGGTGGTGGAGGGTTCTTGTGCCCACATCTTTCTGTATTTACCATGTGTGGCTGCGGGATGCACCGACTCCCAGAGCGAGGATGACGGTCAGAGGGTAAACGTGCCTGTGGTTTTTCTCTTGCCGCCCCTGCTTGCCGTGCCCTAGGTAGTCACAGGGTCAGGCCGTCAGGAGGCCCAGAAGACAGACGCCGAGTACCGGAAGCTCTTCGATCTGGCTCTGCAAGGCCTGCAGCTGCTGTCGCAGTGGAGTGCACACGTGATGGAAGTGGTAGGTGCGGTGCTCGCGTGCATTTGGAATTCAAGGAGCTGAAAGTATAGCCTCCCTCTGGTTAGTCAGAAGTGCTTTTCTTCCTGAACTCATTGAGAAAGTAACTAACATTTTTTTTTTTGCATTCACTTTGATTTTTTGGGTCAAGGATGAATTGGCTTTTTATCTTTAGCCCTAGAAATAGCAATGTTTCTAAGGTGGCTCAAAGTGTATTTCATATATGTGTGTTAGAATTAAATTTGTACCATTATGATGGCCTTTAATTCTCATTTTTTAAAAACTTTTTCTTTTGGGAGCTCTAGATGCATCTTCTGTTGAACTTAAGTAAATTGTCTTTGGTGGGGGGGGGTGTTTGGCTTAACAGTTAAAGACACCCATATCCCACATGGGAGTGACTGGGTTTGATACCCAGCTCTGCTCCTGGCTCCAGCTTCCTGCTAACGCAGACCCTGGGAGGCAGCAGTGATGGCTCAGGTAATTGGATTCCTAACCACCTGGATTAAGACCCTTGCTCCTGACTTTGGCTCCAGCTGAGCCATTGCAGCCATTCTGGAGGAAAACTAAACAGCACATGGAAGCTCTTGCTCTTTCTTTCCGTGTGTGTGTGTGTGTGTGTCTGCTTCTCAAATATATACAAATTAAAGTTGCTTCTGGTGCCATACAGAGGTTTGGATACCTGTACATCGGGAAAGATTTTTCCTTTGGAGATTTATTTTGATCAGCTAAAAATAACCAGTTTGAAAGTGTACACGATCCTTTGAAAGGCAAATTCTTTTCAATGGTGATGAAGAAGCCTGGCATTTTAAATACTCAACACAGAACACCCCGGTCATTTTGCCTGGTATGTTTCTGAACTTGAAGTAACGTGGCCAGAGTGCTTTGCCTGTTGCGGAGAGGGGACGTGTGTTTGTGTGTGCACATGTGACTCTCAGAACGCAGCAGCCGCCAGAGGGCTGATCTCTTGGTGGTTTGGCCGTGGTCATACAACGCAGACCGAAAGTCCCACATCTTGCATTCAGCACGGAATGTCTCTCCTCTCTCTCTGACCACACCAGTACTCGTGGAAACTTGTGCACCCAACCGACAAGTACTCCAACAAGGACTGTCCAGACAACGCCGAGGAGTATGAGCGTGCCACACGCTACAACTACACCAGCGAGGAGAAGTTTGCCCTGGTGGAGGTGAGGACGTCTCTCCACTGTCTCTGGCCTCACGCCGTCTTCCCTTTCAAAAGTGAAAGGGATGTGTTTTCAGTCCGATGCATCTCTGATGCATCTCTGCCTTCATGGCGCCCAAATGGGCAGTGGGTACAGAGACAGTGTTGGGTGGTCAGTGGCGGGACACAGCCGCTCCGGGGTGGCTGAGGGGAGGCAACTGCTGGCCCTGTCCTCTGCAGGTGATTGCCATGATCAAGGGCCTGCAGGTGCTGATGGGCAGGATGGAGAGCGTGTTCAACCACGCCATCCGGCACACGGTCTACGCAGCGCTGCAGGACTTCTCCCAGGTGACGCTGCGGGAGCCGCTGCGGCAGGCCATCAAGAAGAAGAAGAATGTCATCCAGAGGTCAGCCCCCCACCCCACTGCAGGAGGAGCTTAGCTGCTAATGGGAGCAGAGTTCAGTTTCCATTGAGCCCCAGATCTCCAGATACTTTCCTCAAACCGCCTCTAAGTGTAATTCAGTGGGGCCAGACGCTAATCTGAGCTACAGGTCCACTGCAGAGCATCTAGGAGTCCAGTGACAAGGACCCCAAGGCTGGTGGGGACCCATGGCCCCACACAACTCTGCCTCCCTCGCCAAGTGTGTCATCTTTAGTAATCTTGCTTGTGTTTTCCCTGGCCTGTCCTATACATCTGCCAAAACTCGCATGGAAATCTAGTCATGATGTGGAGCTTGTTTTTTTTCTCTCTCTCTCTTTTTTAAAGATTCATCGTATTTATTTGAAAGACACATAGACAGAGATGTTTTCCATCTGATGGTACACTCCCCAAATGGTGGCAATGGCCAGAGCTGAGCTGATCTGAAACCAAGAGCCAGGAGCTGCTTCTGGGTCTCCCATGTGGGTGCAGAGGCCCAAAGACTTGGGCCATCTTCTGCTGCCTTCCTAGGCGCATTATCAGGGAGCTGGATCAGAAGTGGAGCAGCCAGGACTCAAACCGGTGCCCATATGGGACTGTGGCACAGCACTTGCCCCCCACCTTTTTAAAATTATTTATTTACTTGAAAGATGGAGTCAGAAAAAGGAGAGATGGAGAGACAGATCTTCCATTCATTGGTTCACTCCACAGATGACCAGAATAGCCAGTGCTGGGCCAGGCTGAAGCCAGGAAGCAGGAGCTTCTGCAAGCTCTCCCATATGGGTGGCAGGGGCCTGAGCTCCTGAGCCATCTTCCATTGCTTTCTCCGGCTCATTAACAGGGAGCCAGACTGGAAATGGATCATTTGGAACATGACCTGATGCCTGCATGGGATGCCGGCATCACAGGCAGAGGCTTAAGCTGCTGCACCCCAGCGCTAGGTCCAGGCTTATTTTCTCTCTAATGTGAGCCTTTTAGGTAAAGCAGACTCTCAATGGGCATCTCTGTAAAATTTGGCTTGTAGGGGTTCACAAAATTTCTGGACCCATTTTCTTGTTTATTGTGGATACATTTATAACTTAGCATGCTATGATTTGTAGCATAAATAAAATTTTGGGTAGCTTGAGAATCCCTAACCCAAAAATTCTTTTATACTCCAAAAATCTATAATACTCCAAAATCCAAAGTATTTTGAATGCAAATAAGTGGAACATTTTACACTGGGAAACCTTATTTCCTATACAAAATTTTTAAGAATATTAAGGCAGGGATTTGGCACAGTGGTTAAGATACCCTTGGAGGGCCAGCATTATGGCATAGTAGGTAAAGCCATCACCTGCAACACCAGCATCCCATATGGGCACTGGTTTAAGTCCCAGCTGCTCCACTTCTAATCCAGTTCTTTGGTAATGCACCTGGGAAAGCAGTAGAAGATGGCCTAAGTACTTGGGCCCCTGCCACCCATGTGGGAGACTCAGATGGAGTTCCAGGCTCCTGGTTTTGGCCTGGTCCAGCCCTAACCCTTACAGCCATTTAGGAAGTGAACCAGCAGATACACGATCCCTGAGGTCTGTCTGTCTCTCTAACTCTGCCTTTTGAATGAATACATGAAATCCTAAATAAAAAACAGAAGATGCCCTTGGGATAGTTGCATCCCATGTCCAGTGCCTGGGCTCAAGTCTAAGCTCTGCTTCTGATTCCAGCTTCCTACCAATGCAGACCTTGGGAGGCAGCAGATGATGGCTCTGATACTTGAGTCTCTGCCACCTACTTGAGTGACTTGGATTGAATTCCTAGTCCCTGGGGCTGATGCTGTGGCAAAGTGTGTAAAGCTGCCGCCTTTGGTGCTGGCATCCCATATAGACACTAGTTTTAGCCCCAGCTGCTCCACTTCTGATCCAGTACTTTTATGGACTGGGAAAACAGTGGAAGGTGACCCAAGTCCTTGGGCCCCTGCACCTGCATGAGAGACCTGGAAGAAGCTGTTGGCTCCTGGCTTCAGATGGGCCCAGCTCTGGCTGTTGGCAGCCATTTGGAGAATGAACCAGAAGATGGAAGACCTCTCTCTGCCTCTGCCTCTCTGTAACTCTGCCTTCAAATAAATGAGTAGATCTTTATTTAAAAAAAAAAAATAAGAATTTCTAGCTCCTGGCTTTGGCCTTGCCCAGCCCTCCCCAGCCATTTTAGGCATTTGGGGCATGAATCAGCAAATGGGAGATCTCTGTCTCTCTGTCTCCCTATCTCTCTACCTTTCAAATAAATAAAATTTAATAGATATAGTATAAACTTTATATATAGTATAAAATGTAATAGGTATAGTGTAAACTTTCCTTCACGTGTATAAGGTGTATGTGAAATGGATGTGATGTTTAGACTTGCATCCCACCCCTAAGATTTCTCTTTATGTACTAGGAGTCTTCAAAAAGTTGGTGGAAAATACATGGCTTTAAAAACACATAGGACCAAATATCTCTATTAATTCCGTTTTTGCAAAACTTTTTGAAGTACCCACATATATGCAGCTATTCTAAAATGCTAAAGAAATCAGAAATCTGAAGCACTTCCGATCCCAGGCGTTTGGAGAAGGTTTGTTTTCCATGCCCTGAGGGCTCGGTCTGCAGCTCGGCCTATCGCCCGTGATGATGGGAGGCCCGCTGTGTGTTCGGAACCGTGTTCAGGCACGTGTCCTTGCAGGCCTTGCCTCACTCTTTCCAGTTATTAGAAGTGCACAAGATAACAGGAAGTGCTTGGGGCCAGGATAAGCTGCCACCTGCGATACTGATCGCAGTCCCTGTTAATACACCTGGGGAAGCAGCGGAAGATGGCCCAAGTGCTTGCTGCTTTCCTTCCTACCCTGCTCACCATGTGGGAGACAGGGATGTAGTTCCCGGCTCCCGGTTCCGGCCCAGCCCAGCCCCGCCCCGGCCATGGTGGCCAGCATTTGACAAGGAAAGGACCCGAATTGCAAAGCTTTCATAGTAACTTGAGTTTTAGCCAGAACTTTCCCCACAGGGTGACCAGGGCCTGCTCACGGTGCCTGTGGGCTCCCTGTGTCTCCGCACGTTGGAGCCTTGTTGGCGATGGGGACTCAGGCCCAGTGTCCTCCTGTCGGGAGGGTGAACTCATCTTTGAGCTTTGGGGGAGCAGCCTATGTGTGGTTTTCTTCCTCTCCCTGGGTGTGACTCGGGCCACCTTGCTGCAGTGAAATCAAAGATCGCTTCTGGGCTAATGGCTGCAAGCTGAGCTAAACTGGGACTTCTGGGAATAGCAGCGGTCCCAAGAAATAATCTCTGTTTAAAATTTCGTGCTCCGCTCTACTCTCCCCTGCCCCAGGGGATTTGTGTCTGCGTTGGCTGTTCCCAGAGCCTGTTTGTGAGGGGAGGAGAGGCTGTGATTGTCCCCAGGGGTCTCAGCTCTTAGTGCTTCGGTGGTAACTGGCCAGGGCTGTTCAGTGTCCTGCAGGCCATCAGGAAGACGGTGTGTGACTGGGAGACAGGGCACGAGCCCTTCAACGACCCAGCTCTGCGGGGCGAGAAGGACCCCAAGAGTGGCTTTGACATCAAAGTGCCACGGCGCGCCGTGGGACCCTCCAGCACGCAGGTTCTTGTCCCCTGTGCCGGGCGCGGGGGTTAGGGGTGGGCTGTCCTGAGCTGGGGGCGGACAGGGCCGACAGAGCCAGGGACAAAACGACAAGGGCATTGCCGTCTTCTGCTGGGGCGAATCCAGTCCTGCGTGTGTCTCATCTGCCACTGCTCTGTCCCCCTCCACGTGGACCTGCCATTGCCGGAGACACCTCTGCCATTCTGATGTGTTCCTTTGCTCTCAGGAGCAAATCTGACTCCACTTCAGCTGTTGTCCCCAGAACACCAGGGTCGTCTTTGTGTACCCACTTACTCTGTCTTTCTTCCTGGGTGTCTGTGTGACAGTAGTTTTTGCACTGAGTCGACAAATGAGCATTCCCAAGGATCAGAGACGCTGGGAAATCCTAAGCCCTGGCCTCTGGCCCGGCGTGTGCAGGCCGCCCCTGACATGGGCGGGCCGTGATGGGCCTCTCCCTCCCTCTCCCACCTGCTCTAATTCGCTCTCTGCTTCTCTCCTCCCGTGCCGGGGCCTGGTACTTCTCCCCGGCCTCTGCCTCGGAGGCTTTTAAATCTCTCCCGTCCTCCGTCCTTTAGAAAGTGACCAGCTAAGCACGTTGCTGGCGCCGTAGGAAGCCTCCTGGCCCGCGTCCTGCGCGTCTGTCCGCGTGACCCCTGCCCGGGGCCTGTGTGTCGTGTGACTAACGGCTCTCTCCGCCTCTCCCTCCTTTGTCTGTCCGTGTCTAGCTCTACCTGGTGCGCACCATGGCCGAGTCCTTGAGCTCTGCCGAGCTGCTCAGGCAGCTCAAGTCTCTGGGCATGGAAAGGCTCTTGCATGTGGTAAACGCGTTTCTGAGGCAGTCGTACACCTATCCGCCTCTCTTAACCTTTGGTGGTAAGACAACGTTTGTTTTTCTCGTTGATGTTTGTGGCTTGGAGCTGAACTGCTCCACTCCAAGCGGTTCTTTCCCCCAAAGCAGCAGCAACTCAGCCGCGTAGACGGGCACCCAGACCCCCTCGGAGGAGCCGGGGCCCGGCTCGGGTGTGCGGCTCAGGGCCCGGCTCCTGCTGGCGCGCGCGGAGCAGGCCTTCTCTGGCGGGTTCTCCGCGTTGGGCATCACTAATGTACCGTGTGTATTTTCTCCCCCACAAATGTTTCTTTGGATAATGCAGCTTTACATGGTGAGAACCATGCTAGAGTCCCTCATTGCAGACAAAAGTGGTTCCAAGAAAACCCTGAGAAGTAGCCTTGAGGGGCCCACCATATTGGACATAGAAAAATTTCATCGCGAGTCCTTCTTCTACACTCACTTGATAAATTTCAGTGGTAAGAGACACTGCCGAGCGGCGTCCGGCCTGGCATGTTCTAACACGGCTAACACCCTAGAATGCTTCCGCCTGCCTGACCGCTCCCTGCTCCGGTCCTGTCGTGCCCCCAGGTGGTGACGCGTCCTAACATTCGTGGCGATGGCCCTGTGTCCTGAGGCTCCCCCCTACTCCCTCACCAGCCCTGGCCTTGACCTTGGCCTCCATGAGGTGTGGCCTTTAGACGGGTGAGAGCTCATGGCCGTGACTGGCCTTGCACGATGAACACAAAGTCTTTTTGCTACCTGGGGGTCAGAAAAACAGGTAAATGGAATCCGACCTCTTGATCACAACCCAGGCATTGATACCTATCAGAAATGGCTTCTATGGGCATTGATGTTTGGGAAGGTGACAGGTGTCCCCCTGCAGGCGATGCCCAGCCACCTTAACCAGGCACTAGTGGCTGTGCCCCCACCCTCCGTGTGTCTGCCTGTGTCCTCATCGAGACGTCCATGTCCGCTCCCTTGCCACCGCCTCTTGCTCAGAGCAGGAGGCCTGTCCGTCTTGGCTGGGGGTGCTGCAGTATTGGGGTAAACAGTAATGCTTTGGCTGTTAACTCTGTGAAAGGGTGGAATTTTTTTTTTTTTTTTTTTTTTTTTTTTGCAAATGTGCCTCTGTTTTTGCATTAGCCGGACCCCCCTCAGAGTGTGCATGTAGTGCTATATCCCAGCCGCCCAGCCGTTGGTTTTATTCCGAGTGAAAGTGAAGTACAGGTTGAGTATCCCTTATCCAGATGCTTGGGCCCGGAAGTGTTTCAGATTTTTTCCCCCCACTTTGGACTTTGGAATATTTGCATAGGCATAATGAGATAGCTTGGGAATGAGGCCCAAGTCTAAGTACAAAATTCACTTACGTATCACGTCTACCTCGTACAGAGAGCCGAAGGGTGACTCTGTACAGACGTGTGCCATGTGGTGCTGCAGGCCGTGGCTGACCACATACAAACAGCGGTCCCAGCGACCCTGTCACCTCGTGACACTGTGCCCGTCCGTCTGAGTAAGTGCACACTTTGATTTTCTTGCACTGTGACAGGGTTGCCTAGCAATGCATTTCTCAGAACTTTCCGTATTTACAGTGCCCTGCGTTTTTACTTGAACCCGTCACGTGAGATCAGGTATGGAATTTTCCACCTGAGGAGTAGGGTCAACGACACTCAGAAAAGTTTTGGGTTGGGGGGCATTCAGAATTTCAGAGTTTCGGATAAGGAATGCTCAACCTGTCAGCTTGTTTTCATTTCTCCTTTTAAAAAGGACATTTCCCCCCGATCCCGCCAGGGGCCTAACAGGTTTGTGAGGTCCCTGCTGGTGGGTGGACACTGACTGCTCAGATCGCACAGGTTCCATGGGCGGCCCCTGCGGCCACACGCGTGCTGGTCCTGTCCCTGCTGGGAGGTACTCGACGTCCCCTCCCCGCTCCTGTCCATGCTGCATGGCTCCAGGCTGAGCGCAGCAGAGCCGTCGCCCGGCTCAGAGCCCTCCCCGTGTGTTCTCTGCTAAATCTCTGCCTGTGTGCGGAAGATGACATGGTGTCCTTTGAACCCCTCAAGAAACACTGCAGCAGTGCTGTGACCTCTCCCAGCTGTGGTTCCGAGAGTTCTTCCTGGAGCTGACCATGGGCAGGAGGATCCAGTTCCCCATTGAGATGTCCATGCCCTGGATCCTCACCGACCACATCCTGGAGACCAAGGAGGCGTCCATGATGGAGTGAGCATCCCGCGGGGCCTGTTTGTTCGTGGTCCCTGGGGGCCCTGCGAGGCAGTTGGGACCCGGGAAGTAGATGAGGGACGCTGGACTGCTTTCTCGCGTGCCATCTGCAGTCGTGTTTCCTGGTAATACAGGTAGCCGGTTTCCTGGCTTCAGACCGGAATCTCAAGCTCAGGCAGAACAGGTTGAGTTGCTGTCTCACCTGAGTGCCAGGGAAGATCCTGGGCACACAGCCCGGATCAGGGAGATGAGATGAGCCTGGGCCTTGCACATGGGCCATTGGTGTGTGGCCATGCCGGGCGCACCGAGGGCTGCAGGGTGGGCATCCTAGCTTAGTCTCGCCCTTCCACCACAGCCAGAGGCCACAGAGGCCACAGCCTCTGACCCACAGTAAACTGGCAAAGGAGGTGCAGGTTGAAGAGCTGTTTCGGGGGACTGTGGGCCAGGATGAAATGTGACATCCATGGGAGGGAAAGCCATAAAATGGGAAGTGCTTTGTGGTGAAGAGTGGGGACCAGCCCAGGGACACTTGTGTGTCCCTGTCACAAGTCTCTCCTAGTGCCTGGGTAAGTCACAGAATAGTCGTCTTCCACAGTGGGGTGGCCACAGCTTCTATGTGCGCAGAGTAGCCAGCAGCCTATTCCAGTGTTAGGAGCAGCATAAGGAGCCAGAGCTGCAGGGCAGGGCCTTCCCCGAGGCTGGGGCCTCTACTGCCTGGACTCACCTGCCCGCACGGCTCCTCCCTGCACTGGCGGCCACCCAAGGCCTCCGGCCGCTCCTGGGAGGTGAGCCTTCTTCTGGCCACAGGCCCAGTGCTGTACTTGTGGTCAGCGGGAGATGTGGGATCCTCCTTTGTCTTTGTTCTTAAGTCATATAGTTCATTCTTAAAATAAGAAAACTTGATTTTGTCATTGAAGAGAAACGTGAAGGCTGTGGTGAGAAGTTTGAAGCGTGACTAGCGATGCCTTGTGTGGGCGTGGCCTTAGTGAGCGTGCCCCTCCCGAGGGCTCGGCGGCCAGGCCCTCCTCCTGTGTTCCCTGGCCTAGGCAGATGTGCTGGTCTCTGCAGGTGCGGCCTCCAGGGGCTCCTAGCAGGAACACGCTTTGGTGTCTGGAGCAAGTGCTTGTGTTTCTCTTGTGGGAGGGAGAAAACGCCAGTGACATTTCCTGTGGAGTAGGAGGAGGCTGAGGGCTCCATGTCCATGGGGGGTGGCTGGGGAGTGACCGCCACCCACCACTCTCCTCAGGTACGTCCTCTACTCCCTGGACCTGTACAACGACAGTGCCCACTACGCGCTCACCAGGTTCAACAAGCAGTTTCTCTACGACGAAATCGAGGCAGAGGTAAAAGTCCAGACACTGCCAATCCTGTTAATTTCCTTTAATTAAATTTCCTTTTTCAGCCGGTGCCACGGCTCAATAGGCTAATCCTCCGCTTGCGGCTCTGGCACACTGGGTTCTAGTCCCGGTCGGGGCGCTGGATTCTGTCCCGGTTGCCCCTCTTCCAGGCCAGCTCTCTGCTGTGGCCAGGGAGTGCAGAGGAGGATGGCCCAAGTGCTGGGGCCCTGCACCCGCATGGGAGACCAGGAGAGGCACCTGGCTCCTGGCTTCGGATCAGCGCGGTGCACCG
The DNA here is from genome assembly GCF_033115175.1 of Lepus europaeus. Classification (NCBI taxonomy): domain Eukaryota; kingdom Metazoa; phylum Chordata; class Mammalia; order Lagomorpha; family Leporidae; genus Lepus; species Lepus europaeus. The sequence goes on along the minus strand of NC_084837.1, from coordinate 17,337,063 downwards.
GCCGCAGCGGCCATTGGAGGGTGAACCAACGGCAAAGGAAGACCTTTCTCTCTCTCTCTCTCTCACTGTCCACTCTGCCTGTCAAAAAAATTTTTTTTTCCTTTTTCTCTGAGTTTTAACGGAGTTAAACTTTTTTTTTTTTTTTCTGACAGGCAGAGTGGACAGTGAGAGAGAGAGAGACAAAGAGAAAGGTCTTCCTTTTGCCGTTGGTTCACCCTCCAATGGCTGCTGCGGCCAGTGCGCTGCGGCTGGCGCACTGCGCTGATCCGAAGGCAGGAGCCAGGTGCTTATCCTGGTCTCCCATGGGGTGCAGGGCCCAAGCACTTGGGCCATCCAACAGATTTAAACTTTAAAACATAAAAAAAAATTTTAAAAGTTCTTAATTGTTTTTTATTTATTTGAGGAAGAGACTAGACAGAGGGCTCCCATCCTCTGATTGACTCCCCAGATTCCTGCTAAAGGACAGGGAAGTAGGAACTCAGACCAGGTCTCTCCTGTGGACAGTGGGAACTCAGTGACTTGAGCCCTCACTGCTACCTGCCAGGGGAGTCAGGAGCTGGAGCCGGGAATCGAACCCAGGCAGTGTAATGTGGGATGCAAGCTTAGTAACTAAACACCCACAACCACAAAGCAGTTTCAGTAGTGGAACAGGTGTTTTGTGCGCGTTCCTCTGTCTGCACACATGATGAAGGTAGGATGTGCGTCCCCACTGGACACTTGGCAGTTTCCGGGTCCCCTGCTTTCTGCGGAACGTGATCTTTGCAGTGAACCAACCCCGATTTTATGTCTTTGCTTTTTTGGTTCCCTAATAGTACTTCGACAAAATTCTAGGAGCGTAATTTTTGATTTGCGCTGAATTGTTGAGGACAGATTCCCACAAGTGTGGAAATGGCCTGGTCAGCATCCACACAGCTGCAGAGATGAGCCGTATTCTCTGGTTTAAGATACAAGAGAATTTAAACCTCAGAAAAATTGCTGAGTGCAACTAGGACTGCTCCGTGTCCTCATGAAAACCTAGAAGTACTTCCTCAGGAACGTGGCACAGTGCCCTGGAGATGGGAGGTGGACAAAGGGCAGAGATGTCCCTCCAGGCTCTGCCCACGGGCCCCCTAGTTCCGGGTCCCCTTGCCTCTGAGCACATTTTCATGGTGGTTCAGTGGGTGGGGCAAGGCTCATCTGCACTTGAGAGTTCAGGTCTGGGGATATCGCCTGACCAAGGTCACACCCAGTGCCACCCAGCTCCCTCAGGCCCTGGCTCCCAGGAAGCCAGACCAGAGGCAGGAGCTGCCCATTTTGGGACCCCAGATGCACATGAACCCGTGAGAGCATGTGGTGAAGGAGAGACTTTTCCATACTCTTGTGCATTTAGGGGAGTTTGTTTTTCTTAGTAAGAAAGGCCCTGATGTAATTTTCAGTGGCTGTGTAGTGATCACACCGTAACTTAATGAGCTCTTGTTGGATAGTGAGATTATTTCTAGTTTCTCTTTTTTAAGAAGAGCCTCAGGTTATTACCTAGGAGATTTTTGTTGGGATGGGGGTGAGTATTTGGCGCAGCAGGTCTAAGTACAGCCCGCCTCCGAGCACCCGTTCAAGTCCCAGCTACGCTGCTTCTGATGCGCCCCCCTGCTAATGTGCAGCCTGGGAAGCAGCAGATGCCCTGCCACCATGTGGGAGACCCAGACTGAGTTTCAGACTCCTGGCTTCAGCCTGGTGCAGGCATTGGAGAGAACCAGTGGGTAGAAGATCTAGCTCCGTTTGTCTGTCTTTCAAATAAAAAATTAAATAAAAATTTTCAAAAACTGCATTTTTTAAAGTGCGTTATTTGATCTTGGTTTAGGGAATGGAAATCTAATGCATACTTTTTTTTTTCTTCAGGTGAATCTATGTTTTGACCAATTTGTTTACAAGCTGGCTGACCAGATATTTGCATATTATAAGGTTATGGCAGGAAGGTGAGTATCTGGTTTGTGATTCTGATATGAAATCTTGGATCGTTTGATCTGACATTTCTATTGAACTTTACGATGAGTGGAAATGGCCTGTCTTCTAGTTTACTTCTCGATAAACGGTTACGATCGGAATGCAAGAACCAGGGCGCCACGATCCACCTCCCGCCGTCCAACCGCTATGAGACACTGCTGAAACAGAGGCACGTGCAGGTGAGGCAGCCACGGTGGAAACCTCAGGCATGCGCGGGGAACGGTGGGGCTAAAATGTTAAAAATTTCTACTGTATCCTTCTATGAGTAAACTTTGCTTATTCTTTGAAATAGTTGCAGGGAGATTTTTTTTCTTTTTTGCTTGTTTGTTTGCTGTTTGCTGCTTCTAAGGTTTTCATGTTTACTAATCCTGATGCCCTTCTGTCCCCCAGCTCCTGGGCAGGTCGATAGACCTCAATCGTCTGATTACTCAGCGTGTCTCTGCAGCCATGTATAAGTCTCTGGAGCTGGCAATTGGGCGATTTGAAAGTGAAGACTTAACATCAATAGTTGTAAGTGCTGGCACTGATCTACTGTTGTCCTTACTGAAAATATCAGTATGTCCAACTCTTGTGCAGACTGTAAAACATAAGCACTAATTGTGCTTGGCATATTTCCAAGGATCTTTTGCAGTATCTTCTCTGAGTAGTCACAATTCTGAATGGACTTCAAGGAAATCCTTGACTAAATTATACCTAATAAATGATACCTAAAAAAGTAGCATACTGCTTAATTCAGTAACATTCTCATATTTTAGTAGTCATGAGCTAATAGGAAAAAAAATTTATGATGATAATCACAAAAAAGATGTATATTTTTGGAAGTAAGCCTGATGTGATTGAATTTATACAGTGAAATTCACAGGCTCCAATACAGGATGATGTGAATACCTTAAAAGAAAGCATTTTCTTGGATGGAAAGACTAGTAGTAAAGATTAGGTTCCCAACTAGTCTGTAGATCTGATGCAAGTTCTGCTAGATTCTATGTACTATATGTAGAATTTGGTAAAATAATCCTAAAGTTTTTTCTTCTTAATAAACTGTCAAGATGATCAAGTGCTACTCTGATTTTGGAGAGGTATTGAGGGAGGACTAACCCTGTCAGGATTCCAAAAGTGCTCCAGATCAATCCTAACCAGAACTGCGTGGGATTTTTTCAAAAGCAAGAAAGAGAAAAATAAAAAGAGGAAAGTCCATGGGGACAGAAGAGATGAGTGTGTTTAAACTGGAGAAGAAGGGAAAGTAATCTTGCTGTTGAGGTGAACTTCGTTACGGAGAGAAGGGTGGAAGGTGCCACCGTGGGACTTTACAGACCGACTCAGGGAAAGGTGCAGTGGCCCACAGCAGGCCAGCAGTCCTGTTGAAGTCGACCAGACAGGCTGAATAACGAACAGTAATGCGGTGGGAACACTCGCCCACATCAGTCCACGAGGATTCAGGAGGGCAGACCTCCCAGCCGAGAGCGCAGGGTTTAAAGCTGCTTTTCCACGGGGCGTCTGCCGGCTCTTGGCTTGGGCTAGCTGGTGGGAATCTGACCTCAGCTCAGGCATCAGAAGCTGCTCGGGGAACAGAATGAGAACAGAGCTCAGGCAGTTGTGAGGCCTCTAATGGTGATGCTACAAACTGGATGGGACCGCAGCACATGGCTGGGTCCCCTTGGAGGAATCGACTGGATTCTGGCATCTAGGCGGTAAAGCCTCCAAAAGCAGAGCAGAATTCCCCACCATCTCTTTGTGCTGAGGGCAGACACCTGCTGGGCTCAGGCTCCAGTTATGTTCCTCGTAGGAGAAAGCAGGGGTGCTCTCTCTGGAAACAGTTGCTTCGTGAGCCTCCTTAGTTTTGATTTTTTTTTTTTTATGTCCAATGCTTAGTAGTCAGTGAAAAATTACTAGACATAAGAGGCAAGATCCTGTGACCACACCAAGAGGAAAAAGCACAATAGAAACACCTTCAGTGAGGTTGGTACTTACAGAAGATGGAGGAACAGGTGGCAAAAAGAGATGAAGAGGGGGAGAGTTTCTGTAGAGAATCAGGAACTGTAACGCAGAATCATTCAGATGTTCTAGAATTAAAGAACGTCATGTTCTTGATGAGTTTATGGGAGTTTAAATTATGGAGAGGACAGGATTCAGGAACAGAAAAACAGGACATTAGAAAAATGTCTAAACTAGGGAACAGAGAAAATTAAGAATGGATGAAACAGAGCCAGCATAAGGAACATGGAAAACAGTAAGAAGATCTGACATGGGATGGGAGTTACAGGAGACGAGAGAGAAGGTGCCACAGAGGCCTTGTCTGAAGCTACAATGACAGAGACACTTCAGGGCGTGTAGACGATGCCTGCCTGCCATGCAGGAATGTTGACAGCTGTGGATTCTGGAACTAGGGATGTAGCCGCAGCGCGGGCTCTGTAAGGTGGACCAGCCAGAGCCCCGTCAGCCACCTGAGTATTGCACCTTGGGTAGCTTTAGATCTTCAAGCGTTAACGTCAGTTCAGAGCCAGTGTCCACTAATCCAGGATGGTCTGGTGTCTCCCTTGTTCTCACTGCGATAGATGGCCTTGTGCCCGTTAGAGCAGGGCAGCCTGGGCAGAGGATTAACATCCTGTGCTTTCGTTAATGTCATACGGCTCTGCCTCTCCTCCCGTCTAGGAGCTCTGGGTCCTTGATGGGAACAGCAGTGTTTCCTGATTCTGGCCAGACTTTGTCTGGTGGACCTAGAGCCTTCCCACTGGTGAAGATCGGTTAAGACTTTTGAAAGCTGACTGTCCATTCAGGCTGCATGGGCACCAGGATCCGTGAGCCAACACCCAGATCTCTCTGGGTCAAACCATTTGGGGAGTCACTTTGCTGCTCCCTCCTTGACCCCGTTGGATTCAGGGAGCCTGGTCTGATGGTGTCAGTCCCGGTTGTTGTTCGTAGCCCACAGAGAGTCACTTCTGGAGGTGAGGGACGGCTTGCTGGTGCTGGAACTGTCAGCCCTGCAAATCCAGAATCTAAAAACTCAAAATTCCCTTCCAAGACAAGGAAGTGCACCGGGGGCACTGCTGGGAACACCACACAGGAACACCTGATATGGTTGGGGAGAATGGGCTGACGGGAAGTCCAGACCGGATGAGGGGAGGGGAGCCCATGAGGCATCGCACAAAACATGAGACATGATGACCTGAGTCACAGAGGTGAAAATAGCTGCCTTGGCCTCAGAAGCATGGAAGAGCTCCTTTCATTAAATGGTTGAGACACCCGTAAATGGTTCAATCCTATTTAACTGCGTTATAATAAAAAAAGAATGTAAGTGCAATGGCACCCCTGCAGACAGCAAAAGCAGGTCAGAAAGGAGCCCATGAAGCCCAGGAAGCCATAACGCGGTCACAAGGTAAAACAAGGGGCGAAAGCAGTGGATGCTAAGAAAGAAAAGCCTAAGTCGGAAGTTTTTAAAACCTAGAAATATTGGCCAGTGCCGAGGCTCACTAGGCTAATCCTCCGTCTGTGGTGCCAGCACACCAGGTTCTAGTCCCGGTCAGGGCGCCGGATTCTGTCCTGGTTGCCCCTCTTCCAGGCCAGCTCTCTGCTATGGCCCGGGAGTGCAGTGGAGGATGGCCCAAGTGCTTGGGCCCTGCACCCGCATGGGAGACCAGGAGAAGAACCTGGCTCCTGCCATCGGATCATCGCGGTGCGCCGGCCACAGCGCGCCGGCTTGTGGCGGCCATTGGAGGGTGAACCAACGGCAAAGGAAGACCTTTCTCTCTGTCTCTCTCTCACTGTCCACTCTGCCTGTCAAAAAAAACAAAACAAAACAAAACCAAAAAAACCCTAGAAATATAGTCATTGGAGAAAAGATAATTTTAAAAAGACAGATGCTGAAACTCATGAAAAAATTAAAACCAAATGATTTCAAAGATGAAGTCAACACGGGAAGGTAATGGATAATGACTTTAGAGAAATAAAAAGAAAGCAGAGGGTGGGCTTTGTGGCACAGTGGTTAAGTTGCTGCTTGGGGCACCCACATCCCACATCAGAGTGTCTGGTTTGAGTCCTGGCTACCCCTCTTCAGAGCCAGATTACTGCTAGTGTGTATTCTGGGAAGCAGCAGATGATGGCTTAGGTACCGGAGTCCTTGCCACTGACCTGAGTTCTTGGCTCCTAGCTTCAGCCTAGTCAAACCATAGCTGTTGTAGGCATTTGGGGAGTGAACCAGCAGATGGAAGATCTCTTTTTTTGGTCTCTCTGCCTTTCAAATACATAAGAAACATTTCATAGGAAAAAAGAAATATCAAAAAGGATTTGCAAGAAAGTGATGTAGAAGACAAACAAGGAAGAGCCAACATAACATATCATATCCCTGGAAAAGAAAACCAAAGCAACTGAGTGGAACAAAGGTCAAAACTTGTATTTTAAGAAAATGTTGATAAAATAGAAGGCAACACGAAAGTACAGATGGTCCCCAACTTACGGCGGATCCACAACAATTTTCTGACTTTCTGGTGGTGCGAGAGCGTGTCCACACCCCATTCTGTTTCTCACTGTTCAGTGAAGTACAATGTTGTTATGAAATAGGCTTCGTGTGGGATGACTTTGCCCAACTGTGGGCTGATAGAAGTGTTCTGAGCACATGTAAGGACAGCTAGGCTAAGCCGTGATGGGTGTTAGGTTAGGTGTATTAACTGTATTTTTGTGTAGAGTATTTTCAGCTCGTGACAGGGTTATTGGGATGTAAATGGATCGTAAGTGGAGGAGCGTCTGGGTATATTAACAGCAGCATTGCATCCCTGAGAAAACTGCCCCACAGTGGCCCACACTGCGAAGTGATGCAGTTGAAGTGATGGACTTGAAGGAAGAAAAAAGCCTTTGCCTGTCTAAATGGAGCAGTCAGGGAGAGAAATACGACTGTCTTCAGTGCTGGCCAGCAGCCCGGTAGAGGGTGTGAAGCAAGGATTTTGTACCCAGCCAGACTGCTCTTCCCAGAGCACAGGCTGGAGACAGATGGTAACACACAGCAAGAACTCAAGGAGAACTGCTCAGGGCTGGGGAGCAGGGGAGGCCTCAGCAGGTGGCCTTTCGGCACCGTGGGGCACAGCCCGTGCCCATGTAGCCATTTCTGTGTTCTCCAGGGTGATCCAGGCTGAGACAGTGGCCACCTTTCTTCAAAGCATACACTGGTGCAGGGCCCTGATATTTTCGTTGTCACTGATGAGCAATGATTTTGATCAAGGCTTTTGACTCAGGCCAGAGCTGTCTAATAGAAATATACATTTAAAAAAATTTTTTTTAAGAATTTGATCCTGAGATCGGCATTGTGGCATAGCAGGTTAAGCAGCCACCTGTGATGCTGCCATCCCATGTACCACGGGTTCAAGTCCCGGCTGCTCCATTTCCGATCCATCTCCCTTTTATTGCACCTGGGAAAGCAACAGAAAAGACCTAAATACTTGGGCCCTGCCACCCAGGTGGGAGATCCAGATGAAGCTCCTGGCTTCCTGGCTTTGGCCTGGCCCAGCCCTGACCATTACGGCCATTGGGGGCGTAAACAAGCAGATGGAAGTTCTCTCTGTGTCTCTGTACTTAGGCCCCTGCCCCCCACCTGGGAGACCATGTGGAGTGGAGTTTCAGCTCCTGGCTTGGGTCTGACACAGCTTAGGCTATTGTGGCCATTTGAGGAGTGAACCAGTGGACAGAAGCTCTCCACCCACCTCCCACCCAACCCTCACCTTCCCTCTCTGTAACTCTGCCTCTCAAAAAAATACATAAATCTTTTATATAAAAAAGAATTTTATTTTTTAAAGACTGATTTGTTTATTTTGAAAAGCAGAGTGAAAGAGCATATTTTAAATATGTAATTTTAAATTCACTAATAACACTAGGAAAGTAAAAATTATTTTAATAAGACGTTTTATGTGACCCGATTATATTCCCAAATTATCTGACATGCGAGGCACAAAGCAGCATTACCGAGATGGGTGTTTGCCATTCTCCTTCTTCCTATGGAGTCTTTGGAATCTGGTGCGCCTCTCAGTTGGGCCCAGCCGCGTTCTAGCCCTGGAAGCCACACTGGATGAACCTAGGCGAGTTTCCTGAGCAAAAACCATGAGCGTATGCGAGGCCACGTCTCACCTGCTTGCTCTCGAGTAGCTCCAGGCCTTGGAGAAAAAGCGGAGTCAGACACCCATGGAAAAGCAGCAGCCAGCTCTGTGGTGTCACAGGGTGGGGACGGGGCTGGGGCGGTGCTGCGTGGCAGGGAGGGGTGGTAGGAGGAGGTGACGCCACCACGTGGACTGCCTGTGGGGTGACTGGAGGGCAGCCGTGGGCAGTGTGGAGGCCGCTACAGAGGGCTGTAGAGGGCGTCCTGAGAAGCAGGCTCACGCCTTCCAGACGCTCCTGCCCGATATAACGAGTTCTTGGCTCATGCGTGCTGGCAGCCACCTGGCAGGTCTCTCGCTAATTCTCCGCTGTGCAGTGGTCCCCCCGGGGCCTTCCAGGCCTGCGTGGGGAGTGGAGGCCCTAGCAGCACGGGTGACTCTTCCTGTGCGTCCCAGTTCTGTCCTCACACCCCTGTCTCTGATCTTCTAGGAGTTGGATGGCCTCTTGGAAATCAACCGAATGACCCACAAGTTGCTGAGCAGGTACCTGACACTGGACAGTTTTGACGCTATGTTCCGGGAGGCCAACCACAACGTGTCTGCTCCCTATGGGAGAATCACCCTCCACGTCTTCTGGGAGCTCAACTACGACTTCCTGCCCAACTACTGCTACAACGGCTCCACCAACCGGTGAGCAGCCCTACAGCCGTCTCTGGGCACCGCCCCCAAAGAGCCCTTGCAAAGGATGATCTGGGGAACCCTCCCCCATCTCTCTCTGACCCCTGCATTTCTCATGTCCAGGACCCTCCAGCCCTCCTGGTCTCTTCCATTTATTTGCAAGTACGTGGCCCTGGGCCAGCCTTGGGCCGGTTGTCATGGTTGTGCATGTAGAGACTGGAGACTGAATGACAGGGCCACAGCCTGGGAGGTCGATCCATCCAGGGCTCTTGCTTGTGGTCCAGAGTGCAGTGTCCGTGCACGCGGGGAATGGCTGCAAGGGCTGTGTGCACCTGTTCTCAGTCTGCCTGATGTTGGAATGTGGTGGGTGACTCTACTTTGATGTTTCTGCCTTGGAATGTTGGGCTGTGTGAATGGATTGGTCAGTTACACACCCTCCTACCCACCCCACAATTGTACTGCTCTGTTGAACAACATTGAGTGGCCAGCTTAGTGGGTGGCAGAGTTGATACCAGCGGTGTACCATGAGGCTTAGTCTCATAATGTGGCCCAAGGCCTGGGATGGCTCTGGCCTGGCCTCCATGCACTGTGCAAAGGTCTGTGGGGCTGGGCTTTGTTCTTTCTGTGCTGAGCCTGGCTCGCTGTGTGTGTGTGTGTGTGTGTGTGTTACATACCAGTCTTCACCACAGATACCAACAGTCCAGGAGGCAATGGAAGCACCACGTAAGATACCTGGCCCCACTCCAAAAGTCTGTGTGCAGTGAGCACTTGGAAGAGTGAGTGCCTTACCATGCTGCTGAATCTTAACATCCCCCCAGAGTATTGGCTGGATTGCTACTGGTGTTTCGACTGAGGGTTTTCTGCCTTAAGAGATGAGGGGGCTAAAAAAATAAAAAGAGAGATGAGGGGGCTGGGCTCCGTGGCTGAGGAGGGAGGGGTCGTCCTGTGGTCTAGTTGTGCCTGCTGTAGCTGCTGTCAGTTCAGGACACCTGTGTGTCAGGGTTGCGGGTACAGCTTGGGCCCCAGATGCATTTGCCAGGCAACTTCTTTTTTTTTTTTTTTAACTGTTATTTACAAATTTTTATTAGCACATAATACTTGGGGCTGGTGTTGTGGCATAGCCAACTGAGCCGCCACCTGCAACTCTAGCACCCCATATGAGTTCCAGTTTGAGACCTGGATGCTCCACTTCTGATCCAGCTCCCTGCTAATATGCCTGAGAAAGCAGCAGAAGGTGGCCCAAGTTTCTGTGCCCCTGTACCCATGTGGGAGACCCAGAAGAAGCTCTGGGCTCTTGGCTTCAGCCTGGCACAGCCCTGGCCATTGTGGCCATTTGGGGAGTGAACCAGCAGATGGAAGGTCTCTCTCTGCCTCTTCCATCTCTCTTTCTCTCTGTAACTCTGCCTTTCAAATAAATAAAAATAAATCTTTAAGAAAAGTTAATACCTAGGCATCTTTATAGGGAACAATGTAATATTTTAACACATATATACAGCACAGAGCGATCAAATCAGGCAACCAGCTTTTCCATTTCCTTTTTTTTTTCTTTTTTTCCTAAGTGTTTGGCACCTAGCAGCTCCTCTCTTGAAGTTTTGTATGTCATGCAGCCCTTCTGAGTATCCCCACAGCTGACACCCATTCTCAGCCAGAGCCAGTGGCTCCGGACCCACAGGAGGCCTCGTTGGCCTGGCTGGGTGTGCTCCACAGAAACCAGTCTTTATTTTATTTTATTTTATTTTATTTTTGACAGGCAGAGTGGATAGTGAGAGAGAGAGACAGAGAGAAAGGTCTTCCTTTGCCGTTGGTTCACCCTCCAGTGGCCGCCGCAGCCAGAGCACTGCGGCCAGCGCACCGCGCTGATATGAAGGCAGGAGCCAGGTGCTTCTCCTGGTCTCCCATGCGGGTGCAGGGCCCAAGCACTTGGGCCATCCTCCACTGCCTTCCCGGGCCACAGCAGAGAGCTGGCCTGGAAGAGGGGCAACCAGGACAGAATTCGGCGCCCCGACCGGGACTAGAACCCGGTGTGCCAGCGCCGCAAGGCAGAGGATTAGCCTGTTGAGCCACGGCGCCGGCCCCAGAAACCAGTCTTTAAAGACTTAAAGACTACTCACTTCTTTTTAATTCAGTTAAAAATTTTTTTAAATTTTTTTGACAGGCAGAGTGGACAGTGAGAGAGAGAGAAACAGAGAGAAAGGTCTTCCTTTTTCCATTGGTTCACCCCCCAAGTGACCACCACAGATGTCGCGTTGCTGCTAGTGCACTGCACTGATCCGAAGCCAGGAGCCAGGTGCTTCTCCTGGTCTCCCATGGGGTTCAGGGCTCAAGCACTCGGGCCATCCTCCACTGCACTCCCGGGCCATAGCAGAGAGCTGGCCTGGAAGAGGGGCAACCAGGACAGAATCCGGCACCCTGACTGGGACTAGAACCTGGTATGCCAGCGCCAAGAGGGCGAGAGGACTCCCATCCACTACCTCCCTCCCTAGGTGCCCACAATGGCCCAAGCTAAGCTGGAGTCAGAAGCTGATAACTCAATCCAGGTCTCCTATATAGGAGGCAGGAACCCAATTACTTAAGCCATTAGCACTGCCTCCCAGGGTCTGCATTTCAGAAAGCTGGAGTCAGGAACCAGAGCCAGGAGCTGAACCCAGGGACTCGTATGTGGGATGCAGGTGTCTTTACTGCTAAGCTAAACACCCACTCCTAACTCGCTTTTAAGGTACTCACTTCCTAAACTTATTTTGTAAAAGTTGGTATAGTCTGAGTTGATGGAAAAAGTCTTCATGTTAGACAATACATCATAATTGTAGAAGAATCAGAAATCATAGATATGTAAGGGGAAGGGGAGTGAAAGCGATCCCCAGAGGTTTCCTTTGTAGAACGTGTCTGTCTTCCAGCATGCTCTTCGTGACGGCGATGACGCAGCAACTTGCTGCTCTGAAAACACGTTTGTGTCCCGGCTGGGGCTCGCAGCATCTCCTCTGTCGTGGTGGGTGGCTGTGGTTGTCCCCCCACCCCCGCCGTGGGCTCAGCAGCACCTGCGTGACGTCCTGACGTCAGTGATCCTCCCGGGAGAGTGCTCAGACCTTCTTCATTCTCTCTCTGCAGCCCAAAGGCCTTTCCCCCAGCGGTGCCCTTCCCTGAGCTTCCTGGGACCACTCCCATGGGTCATCAGGGAGTCCACGGTCACGTGGAGTGTTACTGGGGGCCACTTCATAGGTTGGTGACTCCTGCGTGGGTCCCACTCTCCAGGTGTTTCCTGGGGTTGTCATGTTATCATGTCGTGCTGTTATGTAGTGTCAGTTATCATGTAGGGGGGGACAGAGTCCAGCCCGTCCGTGTCAGTGCTACATGTGCCTCTCCCTGCAGCAACACTCACACGTGTGCAGGAGTGGGGGTGCCCACCTTGTGACTGTGAGACGGCCCTGCCCCCATCCCATCGCCATGCAGTCATGTTTGCCGCTTTGCTGCGTCCTGCTGCCTTAGCACCACGTGCCAGTGAGCCACATCCAGCTGGCCTGGTGCCAGAAGCTGTGTCCGGTCCTAATCTGGGCGGCTGGGACCCGCCTGCATCCCCACGGCAGAAGCACAGCCGTGTGTGCTGTGACTCCTGTTTCCCGCGGATGGTGTGCGGGTGGTCCAGTGTGTGACTGCGGACATCCCTGGAGACAAAGCTGCCTGTTGGGTTCAGACATACCTGCGTTGAGTGACGTTCGCCGCCTCCCTCCCTTAGTCCTTGTTGTACCACTGCCCAGCTGTGGGGCTGGACTGTTCCTGGTGGGGGCTGTCCCCTGGGTCCTAGGACTGAGCAGGAGCCATGGCGTCCCCCAGGGTCCCCATTCCCCGTTGTCAGCCAGAACTATCTCCACGCAGCGCCAGGGCCGCCCCAGGTTGAGAGTCCAGCCCAGGCTAGTGAGGGAGCACGGTGCTCTGAGGCGTGGTGGAGGTGCTGCCCTGTCCTCCCAGCTGGGCCGCTCAGCCCGAGCCCACGGCTGTCCCTCCTGCCGCTCACTGTGCTCAGTACATGGGCTGGCCAGGTCCTGCGCCCGCCCTCCGAGTCTGCACAGAGCTGACAGCAGCAGGAAGGGATGGCTGGGTGCTTTTGTGTGACCGCACATTGCCGCCTCAACCCTCTGTGACCCCTTGTGGTGTTGGTCATTCCTACTGGCAGATCAGTGCCACACACTGGGGCCTCCTGCCCGGCCTGGGCCCCTGGACACATTGGGTGCTCCCCGCAGGCAAGCAGGTTTGCTCTGACCTAGAGCCCGGTTTGACGTGTGTCACCTACCTTCTCTGTGAGATCCAAGCCTTGATGTCTCAGGACGTACCTTTTGGGCAGGAGGCAGCACGCAGTGCCCTGAGGCTCCTGGGAGCCCAGAGCCCAAGAACACCTGAGACACAATTCCCAGGGAACCCTTGCTCGTCACAGGGGCAGTCCCCTCCCCAGAGCAGCTCTGCTTCACCTGAGCCCACCTCCACCTCCATTACCCCTGGTTGTGTTTTTTTTTGTTTTGTTTTGTTTTAATTAAAAACAAGTTCCCAGGGCCTGGTGCCCTGGCTCACTTGGTTAATCCTCCACCTGTGGCACCGGCATCCCACATGGGCACCGGGTTCTAGTCCCAGTTGCTCCTCTTCCAGTCCAGCTCTCTGCTGTGGCCCAGGAAGGCAGTGGAGGATGGCCCAAGTGCTTGGGTCCTGCACCCGCATGGGAGACCGGGAAGAAGTGCCTGGCTCCTGGCTTGGGATCGGCGCAGCGCCAGCCTTAGTAGCCATTTGGGGGGTGAACCAACAGAAGGAAGACCTTTCTCTCTGTCTCTCTCTCTCTGTCTGTAGCTCTACCTGTCAAATAAATAAATTTTTTTTAAAAAGTAGAGAAAAACACATTCCCAGTGAGATCATTGACGTTTCCATTTCCTTCTCTAACAGGCATTTTAAATCGGGGTTTCTGTTCACTGAAACCAGAGAAGACACAAAACCCTGCTGCCTGGACTCTCAGTACCCTGCCTGAGGAGTCGGGCAGGAAGGAACTTTTCTTGTTGCTTGGCCCTTATTTCCAGTTAAAGGTGGCTCTGGGAGACGGCTCAGGGTGGCGCTCTGCCTGGAATTTAGCCTGTGCAGCTGAGAAGCGTAGCAGGTGACAGCTCTTGGAAAGAGGCCAGCAGACTTTGCTGAGGACCAGAGTTGGGCCTGTGGCCAGAAGACCACCCGCCAGAGGGAGTGTCGTCAGAGTGACGGGTCTGGGGCAACACCAGCCCATGCCTGGGCCCGTGAGCTCGCTTCCCCAGGCCGGGTGCTGGCTGCAGGCTCTCCCTGGCCCCTTCCCACTTTTCTGTTTAAATGCGTCGTTGTGGGAGGTAGCTTGAGTACCTGCTGATGAATTTTGACCCGTTATTTTCACCGTGGTGGAGCAGCTGTGAGTTTCTGACTCCTGCATTCCACCTCCAGGTGTTGGCTGGCGTTCTGCTGCTCACGTTTGTTTTCTGTGAGGACTCGGGATTCCAGCCCAGGGGTACACTTTGTGGTTTCCATTAGTTGAGTTTTGTGGCTCAGATTGGCCCCGTTCGGAGCACTGGGTGCCTGTGGCTGGTGTCTGTGTCTCTGTCATTCTTTAAGTCCCGCCTGATTTTCTGCACGTGACATGTTCCAGGCCACACCTGCTCTTTTCCCACTCAGCTCTTGCAGGCTGTCAGTGCGGTGCAGAAGGGTAATGGTGGGATTGCCTCTGCGTGCCGTGTATGCTCCTCGCTCCCCGGATGCCCCTGTTTCTAGACCCTAGTGGTGGTCCGAGCTAGGAAATACCTGCAAGTGCACCATGTTAGCTTCCTGTGGCTGCTGTGACGAAATGTCACGCACTGGGTGGCTGCAAACAACAGAAATCTATTCCCCTCACAGTTCTGGAGGCCGGAAGTCAGAAACCAAGGTGTCAGCAGAGACTCTGCAGAGCATCTGGATTTAGCTTTTCCTGGCCTGTGGTCATGACTGTCAATCCCTGGTTGCCTGGGTGTACAACTGTGTCACTGTAATTTCTGTCTCTTTTATCACATGACTTCCTCCTTGTGTCTCTGTGTCTCTTCTGTTCTTGTAAAGACAAGAGTCAAATTGGGTTCAGGACACTAGCATCACAGGGAGTTAGGCAGACACAGACAAGGCTTCTGTAACCTCAGTACCACGTCTCATTTTGGGGTTTAGCTCCCTTCGGGTGATTTGTGCTGTGATTTCTCTCTGCTGTCCTCTCCTGTCCCCATCAGAGGTGCCGGAGGCTGATGCGTGTGCAGCAGCATGACAGGTGTGATGTCAGCAGGTAGCCATCCCCAGTGTGAGCAGGACCTAGACTCTCTGGGGAACAGGGTTCCCTCTTCGAACATTACCCTAGCATTGGTGCCTCCTGACGGAGTGTTCTCCCCGGAACAGGAGTAGGGACACAGCACAGGGACATGCAGAGACATATCCCCATATGTGCACACACAGCCACACACACGCAGACGCAGATCACACAACCCTGTACACAGATATGCACACACGTGTGCAGACACAGGTATGCAGATGGACGACTGGGAGAAAGAAACACAGATGCTTAGACACAGACACACATGCAGTGTGGAGTGTTGTGATACACCTGGGACGTTGACATCCTGACAGCACAGGAACCCAAGATCCTTGAACAAACACACAAAAGGGGAAGTGTGTGGTTTTCTCCTGGTGTGCATTTAGGTGATTTGTAGGCCTGTGGTTGTCAGGATCCCACTGCAGTTGGTGGGAAGCGGGCCTGGCGGCTGCTCTCCCACCCCATGCACCCCATCTGCAGGAATCCACTTGCGCTCAACCCTGCAGACTGCTGGCCTCTCCCCCAGGCGCACACTCTTTGTGACCCATTGGTGCTGCGGCAGTCACATCGTGTTTTATTTACTAAAGTCTAATATGAATCCATCTAGTTCTTAGAATATTAATCCACATATCTTTATTACACTTTCGTAAAAGTTTTATACGTTCAAAAGAACCCTTCTGATTTGAAGGCATTAGCCAAGGTCGCTGTAGCTGCTTGAGAATTTAATTATCTGATTGTAAATGGCCCCTGACCTGTCTTCAAGGCACAATCCTGTAACTGAGTTTGGCCACGAATGCCTGAGTTTGCGTGTTCGTCCCTTGTTGACCCGTAACTGGTGATCTGAGCCATGCGGCATCCCGGCTTGTGCTCTGAGCTGCTGTCACTGCTGTGTGTACAGCAAAGTACAGTGAAGCTCAGAGCTCACTCACTCCCTGTTATCAAAGGATTGGGTTAGGTTTAGGATGATTCTGTTCCCAGGTGGACCAAACTCTGTCCCAGTTTGGAAGCTGTGTTTACAGGTAAAAAGATACTGGGTATTGTCACCTTGGCTCCTGAACTTCATATGTATTTATTGTACTTCAGAATCTTTGCATCTAATTCATTCTGTAATTTTTCATTGCCTAGATTTTTCCCATTTGATACTCATGTCGGTTAACTGGGAGGAAGACTGAATAGGTTGTTAATACAAAAGTTCTGAATTTTAAAGAACTATCATTAAATTTGATTCTTTTTTTTCTTAATCTTTCTTGTCTAGGTTTGTTCGGACAGTATTACCATTTTCTCAGGAGTTTCAAAGAGACAAACAGCCAAATGCACAACCCCAGTATTTGCATGGGTCCAAGGTAGGCTCTTGTGTGGGATTTTTCAATTTCTAACCAAACACATTTTTAAGCTTAATTTAGTTCGCTTGAGTTGCGATGACTTAAATTTATCATGCCATTTATAAAATGTTTTTTCCTTCCATTCCATTAGCTTCTTGAAAAATAGCAACATTTGTTACTGTTACTGGTTAACAGGAGCTAACCAACTAACCCCCCAAAATCCTCTGACCTGGGATTAATGACACGTGGGTGTCAGGATGTGTCTGGCTTCGCCCTAGAATAAAGTAGTGAGATTGCTGGGACACTTCAAGGTTTAAAAACGTGGAGCTAGGACAGCTTGTGCAAGAGGCGCGGGGGCCGGGGCTGCCATCCAGAGGCGGAGGTGAGGTGGGCGTGGAACAGGCCTGACTTCCAGAAGCAGCCAAGGCAACCTGTGTGTGGCGAGCGGGAGGAAACCCCGAACACCCTCATCTCATGAGAGAAGGCACACGCCTGTGCACAGGCACCGGCACACAGCAGTGTGTTGGGAACGGTCGGTGGTCTCAACTCGGCCCCTCCCGTCTGTTGGCTTTGCATCTGTGGGTTCAACTAATTGTGGATCAGAAATATTCAGGAAAAAAGAAATTGTGTTCATTGAACAGGTGCAGGCCTTTTTCTTGTCATTGTTCTCTCAGCAACCCAATGTAACTACTGTTCACACATCACGTAGATAGTGTTGGGTGTTGTTAAGTCATCTAGAGATGACTCTAAGTATTTAGGAGGATGTACATGATCATACGCAAACTCTCTGCCATTTTACGTAAGGGACTTGAGAATCTGCACATTTTGGTATTCGAAGGAGTCCTGGAACCAATCCTTTGTGGATACCAAGGGATGACTGCATTTAAAACACTCTTTTGATTCATAAGAAAAAGATAAATACTCGACAGTAAAGAGAGAGAGAGAGAGAAGCATGAGATGAGCAGACTCTCCAAAAATAATAATAAATACAATAAAAGCAGACGTCCAGCCATACCAGTAACTGCAGAGAGAGATGACAGCGGTAGGGATTTTGCCCATGAGATGGGAAAAGGTTAAAGGCCTCAGCTTCTTCTGTGAAGAGTGCCATTGTCTCCCATGCTGCTGGCAGGGGTGTCCCTGGGCTCTGCCGCTGGGGCACACGGCCTGCATTCATGAATGTTTAAACATTCTCCCTTGTGAGAAGCCAAGTCCTCAAGGAAATCAACAAGAAATACAAAATGAGGTCTCACGGGAGTGATGCTAGGGCACTGTCTGTCCCGTGTGCTGGTTGGCGGGAGCTGGGCATCTCAGGGTTGTCACGGTCCCGTCCACGTGTGTTCGGACGTGAGCAGATGGCACCCGAGCGTCATGTGCTGTGCAGGTGTGAGGCTGGCTCACTGCCCTGCCCCAGGCTATGGGGGAGAGGGCCCCGCCCCCGCGGGCATCAGGGCCGAGGCTGCAGTGGGGCAGGGTTGGAGGCTGAGTGGCAGCCATCTGGTGGGGTTTGGGCAGCTGCTTTAGGCCTCAGGTGACAGCCAGGGTTGAAGAGGGCAGACCCTGTCCTGCATGGTGTTCCTAACCCGAGTCTCTCTCTTTTTTTTGGTAAACGTTTAGTGAGGCTGGTTGTAATTTTGTACAGATTGTCAGTCTGTAGTCAGTTTGCTGGCTCACTCAGCCAGCATCTGTTGAGCGTCTGCTGTGTCCCTCAGTGTCCTTGGTCTCCATCCAGCAGCAGAGTTCTTGGGGAGACTCAGGTTCCCCAGAGCAGCCATTTGGGCCCCACAGCTGAGAGGGTATAGGTTTGGTCAGCAGGCCAGGGTGGCCAGAGTGGCAGGGAGGGCCCAACAGGAAGTCTGGTCAGACGCAGGGATGGCAGTGTTCCCAGGAGACAGGGAATTCAAGCCCCTGCCCCCGCCCTTCCTCCCTCATGCCCTTGGGGTTGAGGGGCAGTCAGCCTCTGACTTCTCACTGCGGGGTCTCAGAGAAGAGCCAGGAGGAAGGGAAGCGCCTGTGGCTGCTCCAGAGACGCCCTGGTAGCAGAGGCCCTCCCTGCCATCTTGAGTGGACCCCAGCCTGTCTCCGTGGACCCCTGTAGAGGCCATGGCTTGTACTCTCTTGCACTGGTGGAGTGAAGCTGACTGCAGATAGACCTGAGCCCAGCTGGTGATCGTGGAGGCCAGGACCAGCAAGCTAGAATCCCACAGACAGCGAGGGCCCTGGGACAGCCACACCACGCAGCCTGCTTCCTAGGGCCCTGTGACGGCCATACCACCCGGCCTGCACCTGGGCCCTGGGACAACCACACCACACAGCCTGCACCTGGGTAGCCAGGTCTCGAAAAGCAGAAAGGATGGTTGTGACCATTGCTTTGTTCCCTGTTCTTTAGTGCAGGATCCTCTCATTTTGGCTCTCTTGGTTGCCTTCATTCCTCTCCTCGTCAGTGACGTGAACTTGACGTTGGAGGCAGATTTGCCTCTTGGGAATGGGCTTTTGTTTTCCGGACGGCAAGTCCATCAGCAGCCATTACTGTCTCCTCCGCCCCTCTGAGAACAGTGGGCTTTCCATCACAACAGGGGTGTCCCTGAGAGGCAGGGGTGTGTTGAAGGGGGTGTGAGAATCCTCTTCTGAAAGTGGGGTGATGCTGTAAAGAATGTGACCCCCCAAAACAATGGTCTTTCCGGTTTTCAGAGGATAGTTTAATTTTTAGCAACTCTGATAGTTTATAGAATAATACAGTTTGGCTATTTCATAACAGATGCTGATGTGGTTAAAGGCTGGGAACGGATTTTGCCTCTCACAGCAGGAAGTGGGACAGAAAAGTGACCTTGCTAGGAGCCTTGCTGACACATGGGGAGCGGGGGGCACTGGCTGTGGGTACAATGTCTGAAACAACCCTGTGTTCTGTTGCTGTCCTTAGCACCACCCAGTGGCCATGGAGCTGTGAGTGGACACACAGGTCTTCATAAAGGGCCTGGGGTCACCCTGGGCAGGCTCTGGGCTTAAGGCATCTTCAGCAGCACCAAGTGGACAAGTAGCCAGGTGCCAGGAATGCAGTGACCAGGCGCGTCCTCCAGGGGGCAGCTCGGAGCACATGTGCCTGGGCAAGGGGCGGGGTCTGGAGGCTACTCCTCTCCTGAAGCCGTGGTCGTTGAGTTAACTCAAGTGCTCTCCCCCAGGAGGGTTTAAAAAAGACTTTTATGCAATAATCAGTTATGTACTCTAAAGGATATCTTAAGGGATTAGAATAAGTGCTCGGATGCCCACTTTCTGAAATTAACCTGTAATGTTTTAACTCTTAGAACCAAATGGAGTTTTGTGTTATTTTAGAAGACAGAACACCTGATGAGTTAGATTTTTAAAATTCCTGTATCTCAGAACGGACAGACTTCCTCTGAACTCGGTTTGTCTGTTGGGGAAGCACGCCGTTTTCCCGTCTGCTCTCACACCACTGCAGTCAACACACATTTCCTTGACCTCGAAACGCAGGGGGATTTCTCCCCACCCGCAAGCGAGCACCTGCTGGGGCTCCTCTAGTTTACAGTCCAGTTCTGGCATTGTCTTTGGCAGATGTAGTCGGATCCCCGCAGCCGGGGGCTCAGCCCCCAGATCCGCCCCCACCCCCATCACGTTAGAGCCCAGTCCCAAGCCCCAGGTGGTTCTGACTGATCAGCTGTGTAAGTCAGGATTCCCACTACTCCCACCTCCGGTTCAATTAGTTTGCTACAGCGGCTCACTTAATTGACTTAGTAGGTTTATTACGCTGGCTGGAGGGTGAGGTATGGGAGAAGAGACAGGAGACTCTCTGAACCCTGTCTTTTGGGTTTTTATGGAGACTTCATTGTATACACATGATTCAGATGAACAATTTTGTAGAAGTGTGGTTGGACAGAGAAGGTGTGATCAGATGCTAATAGACTGGGGAAACCCAGCAAGGCCGTGCGTTCAGATCCTTCTTGGCCCCTTTGGAGTGGGGAAGCTCTTCTGACGGCTGTCAAAGGCCAGTCAGACTTCCTTTTTGCCCAGCTAAAGGCAGGGCAAGATGACCCAACTTGGAGAGGGAGTTCAAACCAGGAAGCCTGGATGGAATCCAACATTGGGTATCACAGCTTGACTCTGAAATGTTTCATCCTCTTAGGCATGCCCACAAAATAAGTTGCTCTTTGTGAGAGGACCCAGTGCGGCAAGGCTGTTCTTCCCTGGTCCGTGCTGCACTTCCTCCTCGAGCCCAAGGGTGCAGGGGCCAAGTGTAGAAGCCAGGGAAGCTGGGCCTCTGAGGCCAGCTGGATGGTCAGCATCACGTGTGGGTGGCTTGTGGTTCCGGGTGGAGCATTCCTAGAGAGAAGGCTTGCAGACATGTTTGTAAGAAGATCCTGAGACTACAGGGCTGTGTCCATCCTGGCAGCCCAAACGCATCTGTGCCTTCTTTGTGGTGTGAAAGGCTCAAGAGAAGCATTTCGATTCTCCAGGATTTTCCTCCAGGAGCACAGGGTAGCAGGGTTGTGTCTGTTCCCAGTAAGGTGTGAGGGGACCTCACCTCATCAGAGAGCACCCCTCCAGGGAACTGAACTTGAACCTCATGGAAACAGGTTTCAGCCCTCAGTTTGAGAAGTTAACGTTTGTGCAGTTTTTATTCTTACAACCTAAGTCAGGGGTTTTTTTGGCTGGATTGCTTGAACTCATGCAAGTGATGTTGATGCTGACTGCTCATCCTATACATATCACACAAGGCTTTCTTGGGGACTCCCCACCCCAACGGTGGCTAAATGCCAAAACATGATGTCAGAGTTGAATAAGCATGCTCAAAAACAGCCTATTTTTAAAATTAATTTATATATTTGAAAGAGTTACAGAGAGGGTCTGTAACTTCATCTGGGTCTCCTACATGGGTGGCAGGGACCTAAACACTTGGGCCATCCTCCATTGCTTTTCCTAGGACACAAACCAGTGCCCATACGGGATCCTGGCATTGCAGGCAGCGGCTTTACCCACTATGCCACAATGCTGGCCCCACTGACAGCCCTTTTTACTTGAGAACTCTTGTATGTGTCAGACGCACTTGATTTTGTTGCAGTATAATTTATAGTGCTTTTATCTATGCAATTAGGAAATATAGAAGAATCTAATTCAAAAACTCGATGTTCTTTTTATGAATAATGAACTAGGACTAATATATTCTGAGAATAAAATTGACTTAGGTGAGTTATGATCACGTGTTGGCTCTTGATAACATTGCCACTTAGGAAATATGCGTGTTCTGAGTAAAACACACTCTCTTGCGCACATTACTGGTAAGATTGCCCTTGGTTCACAGATGAAGAGAGAGTGTCCTGAACGTGAGAAGAACCCAAGTCACACAGTCAAGATGCTGTGAGGGTAGCACCTACCTCTGCTTGTTGAGGGAGGCTGGAGTCTGCATCAGCCAGGGGCTGTGAGTCTTCCTGGAACCAAGCTGAGGCTGGATGGCACGGGCTGCCCTCCTCTAAATATTGGATAATGCAGTTTGGAAGTTTGCTGCCCTTACAAATAGTGACCCCCCACCCCCAGCACTGCAGCCCTGTCTGCTGTTTGACTCTTCTTGGGTTGTCTCTGGAATGTGCCCACAGGGAAGCCAGACACTGGGTAGGGCGAGGAGGCCGGGGACCAAGTGTGTCTTGAGCAGTGACTTCTCTAACAGGGCAGCTCTGGGTGTGAGTGTTTTCTCTTGTTAAATGAGGTCATTAGAGTTCTTTGTTGGTTTCCATTTCAAGCATGTGAACCTACTGTCAAGCAAAGACCTTACACAGAATTCCAGCATTTAAAGCACAGGGGCATGGCTTTGAGGAGGGTGTGGGAGGAGAGGTATGTGTCTGAGCTCATGATCAAATACGGTTCTTTCAAGCATGAGAGTGGTTTCAGGGGTTGGTCACAGGATAGGCACGTTGTCTGACTTGCTTAATGTGGTATTTACAGTCAGGTCAGATGTGGACTCCCATGACCACCCACACATCTGGTGGTTGGCTCGGAAGGACTCACAGGACTGTGATACTCAAGGCTGCAGTTTAGTCCAGCATAAGGGTGTGAGGCAGCATCAGTAAAGGAAGAAACAAACACATCTGAGCCCACCCCCAACCTGCCTTGTTTCACAGCACTTGAAAGAAATGAGTGTTCTCTTACTGTGGGGCAGAGTGTTCTATACATGCCCATCAAATTCTGTTTGTTGATGGCGTTGTTTGCTCTGTTGTTACTGACTTTCTGTCTATTCTATCAGTTACTGATTTGAGAGAGAAGTTGAAGTCTCCAGCTGTAACTGTGGATTGGTTCATCTCTCCTATCAGTTTTGCATCAAATATTTTGAAGATACTGTTCAGTGCACGAACATTTCAATAGTCTGCTCTTTTTATCATTATGTGATACAGTCCCTCTTTGTCCTGTGCTCTGAAGTCTACTTTATCTTAAGATAGCCATTCTGGTTTTCTTCTGATTAATGTTTATATGATTATTTTTCCATTCTTTTATTTTTGACTTACCTTTATCAATATGAAGTTGAGTTTCTTGTAGCGTATAAATAAGTCCTATTTTTGATCCATTCTGCCAATTGCTCTTTTAACTGTTTTTAACCACTTATCTTTAATATAATGACACATGATATGTTAGTGCCCATGAAGGGTTCACCAAGATAGGCCTTACCTTGGGCTCTAAAAGTTCAACAGAATTAAGAGTTGAAATCATACAGAGTGGACCAAGTAAACACCAGCTAGAAATCAGTAATGAAAAGATAAGAACCTGCCGGCACCATGGCTCTCTACGCTAATCCTCCGCCTTGTGGCGCTGGCACACCGGGTTCTAGTCCCGGTCGGGGCACCCATCCTGTCCCGGTTGCCCCTCTTCCAGGCCAGCTCTCTGCTGTGGCCAGGGAGTACAGTGGAGGATGGCCCAAGTGCTTGGGCCCTGCACCCCATGGGAGACCAGGATAGGTACCTGGCTCCTGCCATTGGATCAGCGCGGTGCGCCGGCCGCAGCGCGCCAGCCGCGGCGGCCATTGGAGGGTGAACCAATGGCAAAAGGAAGACCTTTCTCTCTCTCTCTCTCTCTCACTCACTGTCGACTCTGCCTGTCAAAAAAAAAATAATAATGATAATAATAAAAATTTAAAAAAAAAGATAAGAACATCTTCAGATACTTGGAATGTAGCATAACTCATGGATAAAGAGAAAGTCTCAAGGAAAATTTTTAAAAATACATTGAATTGAATGAAAATGCAAACGTAGGAAAATTTGAGGGGATGCACTGAAGAAGTACAAGAGGGAAACTGACAGCCCTGGATGAACTGCTTGTGTGGAGGGGCCTCCCTGCTCTCTGTGCTGTGTTCTTCAGCAGTCTTAGCGAGGTCTCCCCTACAGGAAGTGAGCTGACCGCCTTTCCCACCCTCCTGCCTTAGGGCACTCCCTCATCGCCTCCTGGGAACCCTGTGTTCTCCAACTGTGTGTCCTCGAACATTTCCCCTGAAAGGCTATGGGAGCCGCTCTGTGGAGGCACGCATGAGGCTTTAAGATGTAATTACTTCTCATTCCCGATCTCATAACAGCTTCTGTCAAATTGGCAGCTCAGTAAATGCTAGAACACCAAATGGTTTTGTTTCCTTTTTTCCATTTTAACAAGTTTGCTTTTCATAACAGATTGAAGATTCCAGTAAGGGCAGTATATCCTTACTAAAACCCATGAAGAACTGTTTCATAATATTTATTTTCCACACACTTTTTGAAGACTCCTCACGTGCCTAGATTTCAAAAAAAAATTACACCAAAAAACAAACTTATTTTTTGTTTCCAGTTTCCTTGAACTTTTTGAAGTATCCTTGTATTTCACAAGTAAATTCACTGGGTCCCTTCACCCAAGGGTGTTGTGTGTATTGACTGCATCCACCAGCAGACTTCTTCACCCGCATGTGTGTCCCTTGTTCCTAGGCTTTGAACCTGGCCTACTCCAGCATTTATGGCAGCTACAGGAACTTCGTGGGGCCTCCACACTTTCAGGTCATCTGCCGGCTGCTCGGCTACCAAGGCATCGCTGTGGTCATGGAGGAGCTGCTGAAGGTTGTCAAGAGCCTGGTGAGTTTCCACTGGATGAGCCTCCTTCACAGGGCCTGAAGGCATCAGGGCCCAACAAGCAAGGAGCTCTTCTCTCTGTTGTCCGGGCTGTGATTCTATAACACATGAATGGATTCAGTTTAGTTTCAGATCATATGTAGCTGATATAGCTTTTAACCATATGTACCTTGATTTCTCCCCTCTCTTTCCTAATTCAAGAGAGTGGATCCATATTGTATTAACTGACCCAGAGAAGGTGTTTTAATCACCCACATACTGCCTGCCTTATAAGGGAGTACTGCTCTTTGTATGCAGAAGTAGACTGTGCACTCCCCCTGGCCCCACGGAAGGGATCACCGCTGTTGCCCAAGCCCCATGTGGAGAAACTGCTGTGGAGGTGGAAGACAAAACAAGGCAGGAGGTCAAAATAGAGATGCTTGTCTCAGCCTTCTCCCAGTTCTTTGTGTTTGTGTTGGCATGTGCCTGAGTATGGGCAATTCTGGAAGGACTCCTGTTCCATTTGTGAAATACAAGTTTTCTTAAAAGATCTGTGGCCGTAGAAATGAAGTAAAGGCCGGCGCCGTGGCTTAACAGGCTAATCCTCTGCCTTGCGGCACCGGCACACGGGGTTCTAGTCCCGGTTGGGGCGCTGGATTCTATCCCGGTTGCCCCTCTTCCAGGCCAGCTCTCTGCTATGGCCCGGGAAGGCAGTGGAGGATGGCCCAAGTCCTTGGGCCCTGCACCCGCATGGGAGACCAGGAGAAGCACCTGGCTCCTGGCTTTGGATCAGCAAGATGCGCTGGCCGCAGCGGCCATTGGACGGTGAACCGACGACAAAAAGGAAGACCTTTCTCTCTGTCTCTCTCTCTCACTATCCACTCTGCCTGTAAAAAAAAAAAAAAAAAAAAAAAATGAAGTAAAGTATTGGCCTGTGGAGCTCCGAGGTGTTCATGGGCCGCAGGGGCTGCAGTGACCAGGGGAGGCTCAGCAGTGTGGTCGTGGTCCCTAAGTGCCTCTGTGGGCTGCTGCTATGAGAAGGTTCTTGTTGCTTCAGAGCAAGCTTGGTGCAGATGATTTGCACGGGCCCACTTTCCTGGATGCCAGGTGTTTTGTAACGAGTAAGGACTCAGATGCACATGTGTCCTGCCTACAGACTGGCGTCAGGAGGTGTGCACATGCCACTGTGTGCAGAAGCTTGATCATCCTCAGGTCCTTCCAAAGGGAAAGATGGAGAGGATGATGTCGTTTGTCATCCGTAATTTATTCCTGTCACTCATTGAGAGAGAAGTTTTTAAAGAAAATATTTAGCCGGCGCCACGGCTCAGTAGGCTAATCCTCCGCCTTGTGGTGCCAGCACACCGGGTTCTAGTCCCGGTCGGGGCACCGATCCTGTCCCGGTTGCCCCTCTTCCAGGCCAGTTCTCTGCTGTGGCCAGGGAGTGCAGTGGAGGATGGCCCAAGTGCTTGGGCCCTGCACCCCATGGGAGACCAGGAGAAGCACCTGGCTCCTGCCATCGGAACAGCGCGGTGCGCCAGCCGCAACGCGCCTACCGCGGCAGCCATTGGAGGGTGAACCAACGGCAAAAAGGAAGACCTTTCTCTCTGTCTCCCTCTACTGTCCACTCTGCCTGTCAAAAAAAAAAAAAAGAAAGAAAAAGAAAATATTTAATCTCTTCTCATCTCAACAATCTTTCTGTGACTGAGCCCATTATGACTTTCTTTATGGTCAAGTATTGATTTTCTTGTCTTCCATGATTCTCACACTCGGCAAGAGAAAGCTCAAAATAGAATTTATGGTTCCCTGGGTACAGCATCAGTTCATCAAGAAGATGGTCATGAACTTAATGCATGTAGGTCAAAAATAAAAAATTAGAACTTAGACCACTCTCACTATTTGGTAAAGACATGACCCTATGACCCACATAGGCCCTGCTAGGAACCCCAGCTGAGGGCTCTGTCCCCAAACACTTGGTAACTTGATTAGGATTCCTGGCCTCAGCATGGCCGAGTATGATGGCAACACAGTCCAGCCTGGGAGCTGCACCAAACCCAGCAGAGGAACAGGGAAGTCATCCTGGGAGAACTGCCATTCCCTGGAGCTGCCAGCACTCCTCATGTTGGTGGTGCTTCTTCGTGGGAGTCACGTGGTGGTCCAGGGTCTCCCACCTGTCTCCTTGTTCACCTCAAGGTCACTTGGGTCCTGAGAGGAGAGTTGTGTTTTAGCCTGTAAACGTCATCCATGGTGTGATGACACCTGATGAGGGTTGCTTTCTCTTTCCATGAGTGGGCTTTCACTCCCCGGCCAAAGCAGTTGTGCAGTTCTGGTCATTTCTGTGCAGTTGCTCAAAGACTCATCCTCAGAACGTGCGCCAGCCACAGCCCTCAGGGAGAGGGAAGGCTGGTGGCTGATGCAGCGCGTGTCTCTTGCAGCTTCAAGGCACGATCCTGCAGTACGTGAAGACACTGATGGAGGTGATGCCCAAGATCTGCCGCCTGCCCCGGCATGAATACGGCTCTCCTGGTAAGTGCAGGGACTTTGCAGGACAGACATGAACGTGTTCCTCTGCGGCACAGGGAGCATCTGATGTCCATGGAGAAGAGGGAAAGGTCAGCCTTTAGTGAAGGAAATCAAGGAGAACTTCTTGACAAGTATTGATTTGCCTTCCCCCAGTGGAAGGAGGTAAGGATGCCCAAACCAGATCCTCATTGTTTCTGGTAGAAGAAACAACTGAATCTTACAACCAGGAAGCAGATGTGTGGAGTCCCTATTTGCCACTGTAGAAGCCAAAGGGCTCTCTGAAGTCAGCTAGAAAGTTTCAGGCACTGAGAAGTGGTGGGCCCTGAATCCCGTGCCCTGCCCCAGATCCCTCACCAAAAAGAAAAAACGACCACTAGGGTGGGCAAGGAGCTCCACTACTGAGTCCTGCTGCCCTGCTGGGCTTTGGGGTTAGTAAACCCCAGGGACAGCTCCATGGAAGGGGGACAATGGTCCTCACCTCCTGTCTCTCCCTGTAGTCCCCTCTGTCTAGGAGACATCCCCTCTGCCTCAAGCCTGTCCTGCTCCCAGGCTGTGGAGCCCACCACAGATATGCTCTGCAGGCCCATGTGACTTGGAGGCAGTCGATCTGAGGCTGTTCTCATGAAAGTTAAAAGAGTAGGACATTAGCCTTGTTAAATAACTTGAGCCCACATGTGGGTCACCAAGAGGCCTCTCAGCAGTCCACTGGACGGGCTAAGCTCCCATATTTGGCCTAGCACCCACCCAGGTCTGTTGTTGGTGTTTGAGGAGCCAGTAAAGCGGCCCCCTCAGCCACCATGAGTGTGGCTCTTGCTTAGGAGAATCGTAAGTTCGCTTCATTGTGACAAATAGATACATTCATTTTCTATGTTGGGATAATACAATGCATGTATTCTGACTAGAGAAGGAAATTTTAATTTTTTTAAAAAAGACTTATTTGAAAGGCTGAGTTACAGAGAATCTTCCATACCCTGGTTCACCCCACAGATGACCGCAACAGCCAGGGCAGAGCCAGGCCAAAGCCAGGGGCCAGGGTGGCGGGAACCCAAACAGCTTGGTCCATCTTCCACTGCTTTTCCCAGGCCATGAACAGGGAGCTGGGTCAGAAGTGGGGCAGTTGGGACTCAAACCAGCGCCCATATGGGATCTGTCATCGCTGCCGGTGGCTTTACCTGCTACACCACAGCACTGGCCTGAGAAGGAATTTTAAATGCTGAAGAGGGAACCTTTTAGACCAAGCTCAGTACAGGTACCACCATGTATACATTAGTGGCTTACAGAGCTTCCCTGGTGGGAGTGTGTCAGGATGACACAGGTGCAGGAGCATTCTTCCCACCAGGAGGTTCTACAGGGGATTAGACAGTGAAGCCAGGAACTGTGAGATGGCAGTGGTAGGGACCCTGGGGGCATGGGCTGCACAGAGGAAGGAGCTTGCAGGGAGGCAGGCATGTGAATCCTGGAGGTGGTACTCCGGTGTGACCCACTGGGATGAGGTGGTTCAAGTCTGTAGAGTGTCTAGCTCTGTCCTTCCCTGGGTAGTTTTGGCCATTCTCTGTCTTCTGCATGACCATGAACGTGGGGATCCACTTCTTGATTCTTGACTGGATTAGCATTTTATCTATAGATCAAATTAGGGAATACTGGCTTTCTTTCAGGTCTTTATGTTTTCCATGTCTGTGGACCTGTTCCCTTGTACAGAACCTGGATGAGAATGCATGGCTTGCTCGGAAACTCCTGGGAGGCAGCAAGGGTGCAGCTTTCCCCATTGTAGCTGTCTGGTTTTGTAGATTATCATTGTGTGAAGGGACGTTGGATTTTATCACGTACTTTGTCACCACTGGAGATGGCAGTAAGGTCCTTCTTTTTTCTTGGGTTGTGGTGACCATTTCCTATTGTAGCCTTCTCTGAGGATACAGGGTTGACTGAAAACAGGTTCACATGGTTTACAGAGGATGTTCCCAGATGGCGAACATCCACCATTGGGGGAAGATGTTGGGGACAGGACATCGAGGCCATTCCCATAACAGGGCATGCTGGCAAGGTCAGAGTAGCAGGTGCTCCTGGCTGTGGGCCTGGGCTGCTAGGATCTGCTTCTGCAGCCTCTCCTAACACTGAAGCTTGCTTTCACAGGCATCCTGGAGTTTTTCCACCACCAGCTGAAGGACATTGTAGAGTATGCAGAACTGAAGACTGTGTGCTTCCAGAACCTGCGGGAGGTGGGCAATGCTGTCCTCTTCTGCCTGCTCATTGAACAGAGCCTGGTGAGTGCTTGACCCAGCCTGCCCCAAGCGTGCCCAGGGCACTCTCTGCCAGTAGTACAAGCAGCCTTATTTAGTAGGGAGTATGGGCGTGTTGTAAAGCACCATTCTTTTTTTCATGGCTACTTAGACTTTGATTTTTGAATGATTACTTACAACTGAAAAAAATGTGATGTAGATTTATTTTGAGAATGTTTTGTTTTGTGAACATTGTGAAAATGTTCTGTGGTATCTGCAACAGCTAAACTACATATTTGATATGCCTGTAAGATATGCAGATGGGATTACTGCCCAGAAGTCTGCAGTGAGGGAAATTTCCCTAGGCTGCTGATCACCTGAAGTGTGGGTCAATGTTACAGAGAAACTGATTTATTGAATTTCAATTAATTTGAATTTAAATAGCTGTACTTCCCCTCTGGCTACTGAAGACAACAGTATAATATGAATACCTAAGAGTACAGTAACACTTAATAACAGTGGGATACCTTACTTTCTTGACTGCCTCCTGGTAGTGTCTTTTAACCTGTTGCTCTGTCCCCTGTACATCTCAACTAACAGTTTACAACTTTCTGAACTGCAAACCAAGTGGCTGTTAGAGCCTTACGCAACTCTAGTCTGCCTTTAACTCATGACTAACAAGGAAGACATTTGGTCATCAGCTCTCATTTTCTGTCAATTGGCACCATTTGGTTCCTTTGTGTATTTCTGTACAGATGATGGTAGGGGAAGGAATTCTTTGTGTGCATTATACAGATCACAAATATTTCTCTTGTACCTCATCTTTTCATGCTGATAATGGTGACTTTTGATCAAATGATCTTAATTTCAACATAGTCTTTTTAAGGGTTGTCACTTTTGTAACCTTTTAAAGTTTTTTCTTACGTAGGAGTTATCAAGACATACCGTCATCTAATGGGTTTCAGTTTTGCTTTTTGCATTGAAGTTTGCAACACTTCTGGAGTTAGCCTGGAGTGTAGTGTAGATGAAGCTTCTCATCTTCTTGGGCTGACCAGTTGTTCCTCCTTCCCTGGCTGATCAGTGATATCCGTCCCTGTCACCTGTCTGCTTCCTGGGTGCACTGGTCTTCTGACATATCTTTCGACACACTGGCTTTTGACATATCCCCTTGGTCCATGTGTCTGTCCCTGGCATAACAAGTCATGCTCATTACAGCTCTCATCAGTCTTATTACATGATGGTACTTTCCTTTACCTTGTTCTCTTGTGCAGGTATGTTGTCTTTGGGGAATCTTTGCTCTGCCCTGTAAGTTTTAGAACTAGCTTGCCAAATGTATTCAAAAACCATTTTGGCATGTAGATGGGTATTGCATAAAGCTCTAGGGATTTTTTGTCACTTTTTAATGTTTATTTTGAATATCAGAGTTAGACAGTGAGAGACAGGGAGAGAGAGATATCTTGCATCTGCTGGTTCACTCCCCGATGGCTGCAACACAGTGCTGCACCGGGCTGAAGCCAGGAGCTTCATCCAGGTCTCTCAAGGGGGTGGCAGGGGCCCAAACACTTGGACCATCTTCTACTTTTCCCAGGCCATTAACAGGGAGGTACATCAGAAATGAAACAGCTGGGACACAAACTGGCGCCCACATGGGGTGCTGGCATGCAGGCAGCAGCTTTACCTGCTATGCCACAATGCTGGACACAGCTAGGTTGCTTTTCAAAACTCTCTTGTACTAGTGGCTTTTCAGAAATGGAGTCAAAATTCAGGGTGTGGCAGACTGCCAGGCCCCCAGGGACTGAGCTCTAGCACTGGCCACCTTACAGTAACGTATGAGTTGGCTCACATCTGTTGGTCCAGGGTCAGGTGTGGACACATCCACAGGCCAACAGCCTTTGTCAAGACCTGTGTCTTTCAGCTTCCCCTGTTCCTGTACTCCTAGGCAGAGGGACTGCAGCAGCCCTAAGACCTCAGTGTCCCCACTACACGTGAGCTCAGTGGGGACCTTTTTGAGCAATCCCTCCCAGGGCACCCTCCGTACTAAGAGTGATGGGCATGAGATGGAGAACCTGCCAGTCTTGGCCAGCAGGTGGCCCATGTCTAGGGCAGTCTCACTCTAAGAAATTAGTGTTCACCAAATAAATATGAATTTTAGAAAACCAGGTAAGTTACAACAAATTCCTTAAAAGTAATCTCTCATCATGAATTTTAATATAGGAAAGTTTGTTTGTTTATTTCTTTCTTTATTTATTTATTTGAAAGTCAGAGTTACACAGAGAGTAAAGAGGCAGGGGAGAGAGAGAGAGGTCCTCCATTTTGCTGGTTCACTCCCCAGATGGCTGCAGTGGAGGGAACTGCACTGATCCGGAGCCAGGAGCTTCTTCCAGGTCTCCCACATGGGTGCAGGAGCCCAAGGACTTGGGCCATCTTCTACTGCTTTCCCAGGTGCACCAGCAGGGAGCTGGATAGGAAGTGGAGCAGCCGGGACTAGAACCGGTGCCCATATGGGATGCCAGCGCTTCAGGCCAGGGTATTAACCCACTGCATCACAGTGCTGGCCCCAGGAAAATTCTATACTACAGGAAAAGTACCTTCGTGGGCAGCTTTTCCTGAACACACAGACCTCTCCTCAGTGGTCCTATCCCTGGTGTAGCCCAGCCTGAACATGTTTTCTCCCACTGGCCTCCAGTCAGGCAGTGAGACTTCCTGAGGGGAGACAGCCTGAGAAACTGGGTCAGGTGGTAGCAGGGAGCCCATGAAAGGCTGCTACCTCTTCTGTCCAGCTGCCATTTTAGAAAATAAACTCAAAGGTTTTGCTTTACCTGCAAAATAGAAGATGTCAAGGAGTGCTTGCGTGGACATAATTACAGAACCAAACGAATTTGAAGCAAAACTTAGAATATTCAAGGGAACAATCTCCACCCATTGACATGGCATTGACTGGATAGCTGTTGACTTCTGGAAGGAGTGTGATGCTTAAGGGTAAGAGAACTCTGCTCAGATCCTTAAATCACAGCTGTTGTGTCAACACATCCCTTGCAGTTATCTGACACTGAGACCATGCTGTAGTGGCCAGGGCTGCCACTAGGATTTTATTTTAGAACCAAAATTGTTAATCTTACTCCAAATTGTGTGTTGAATAGATTCATCTTTTAGCTTTTGGAAAGTAGTATGTTTTTTAAATCCTGCTCCAGAAACCCAACCTAAAAATTCTTGTAATATAGTTATTTAGCTGTGGTTGTGTTTATTAAGCTGTTTTAGAAATAATTTAAGATGCGGTTTTTAAGACTTTGTTTTTTGAGAGGCAGAGAGAGTGAGTGTGTACTCCTATCCATTGGTTCACTTTCCAAATGTCCCCAACAGTCACTGGGACTGAAACTGGGAGCCAGGAATTCAATCCAGGTCTGTCATGTTGGTGGCAAGGACTCAACTACTTGAACTATCACTGCTACCTCCTAGCATCTACATTAACAAGCTGAAAGCCTGGAATCAATGCTGATGTGGAATGCAAACATCTTAATGGATGTCTTAACTACAGGCCAAATGCATGCCCTTCCTTTGTTTTTAATGCTGGTTTTTATACCAATTCTCATCTTTTTCTAGTTTGGTTTGGATGCAAAAATTTAAGCTCATTGGCAGTGATACCTAAGAAGCACAGACTGCCCAATGGGGCCCCTGCATGGCCTACAGAATCCACTCATGCTCTCCCGCTGGGACTCTTCCACCTGTAGTCCCACTGACTATCCAGGGGTCATTCAGCTTCTTCATCTGGTAAGGCCGATCACCATCCTATCCTGTTAGTCCAGATGGGCCCACTGCCCTCTCGGCTTTGCTTTTTGCACTTGACAGTAAGCATGTGTCTTGTGAGATGACATCACTCCAGGATGTGGTGATGGTCCTCTTTGTAGCTGCATGGTACACCCCTGACATCACTACATCTGTGCATTTGCACCATGTACCTTTTTGTTTTTGCTTGTTCCTCTCTCCTACTGTGTGCTTCCATTTCTAGAATACAAGCCCCATGGCAGCAGGCTCCACTATGGACACTGGTCCTGAGTTAGCTGCTATTCTGTATATCTAATGAAGCACTTAAGATTGCCGCTCCTTTGCCTGCCTTAGGAGTAGAAAGTGGGGTCTGAAGTTGTCAGGCTTCCTTAGTGTCCCCAGGGGAGCACACAGTAGCCTTCTGGCTACTGGCACTAGGTTTGACTGGCTTGATGATTATGGACTAGTCTTCTCATCTTCCTCTGGTCTTAGTTGTACTATCACCATTTTGGGGGAGGTCCTCAGGAGGTAAAATCAGTTGTCCTGACTTTATGATGGCTGATTCTTTGTTTAATCTTTTATTCTGTCTTGATGGATTCTAACAGTGCAGGAAAGGTATGAGTAGGAGGCCCTCTTACATCTTCCGCTTGCCCTGTGGAGAAGAATCACTTCCATCTGCAGGGACCCTTTCCCATGGTCTAAGATCCTGGTTGTCCTATTCTTGCCATGTTTGGGTTCATGGTGGGTTTTTAGGGGTTCTGAAAGCCCTGTAATATTGGAGGTACACTTTTTCTCAACATGTCAATTCTGAAGAATGTTCCTTGTCTAGGCTTCTTGCCACTGGAAAGAAGTTTGTGGTCTCTCAACAGCCCAGAGTTAACAGTGCAGAACTTTGTTCCAGGCTTTGTGAATGAGCTGGGTTCCACAGTCATGTTCCTGGTTCCTTCTGCTTCTACTGCCTTGTTCACTGGGGAAGCATCCTTCCTTCTGCCTGTGTGTACAGTGAGGTCTGGCTATAAAATGTGGTTGAGGCTGGTAGGGGTGGGGGAAGGGCTGCCAAACCAGTGAATCCTGGACAGCAGTCTACCACACTCAGTCCCAATACATACTCATATATAGATTTTTAAAAGGAATTAAAATAATTAAAATTAAAAATTCAGTTCTTTGGGTACAACAACCACATTCCCAGCACTCAGCAGCCACATGTGGTGGGTAGCCACGGTATGGACAGCACATACAACACTTCCATCATCCCAGAGTTCTGTTGCCATGCCACTTGGAGGGTTTGGCCTCACTGGCAAAGACGTGCCTTGTTTCCAGAACCACGTTTTTCTGTCCATCTTGCTGTTAGACACACTCTGACATGACCTTCTTTCTCTACCCTAGTCTTTAGAAGAAGTATGTGACCTGTTACATGCAGCCCCTTTCCAGAACATCTTACCACGTGTCCACGTGAAAGGTAAGCTGTGTGTCCAATGTGGACCAGGAGTTCAGAATGCCTATTGCAGTGGTATTGCTCTGTGCAACCAAGAACTAAAGGCCAGTGCTGGACTGAGCTTGATGCCTGAACAGTCACAACTGGGAATAACTGAAGAGTACTCACAACCAAATTAAACAGATGCTGTATAGCTCAGGAATTTATGGTTGAAATTATATGTAATCTTTACAACAGCATGGGAGCAGAAGTGGCCAGGAGGCACTGTCTTAGTAGATTATGGGTAAAGAGGTTCCTTGTATAGTTCTCTGCTTCTATTTGGAATTTTCAGTAAGTTTTTTTGAATAATGAATACTGAACAGATCAGTTTTCTCTGTTTGATTTAAAGCATCAAATTAGTTCTATGAAAGAATTTTTAAAGAGAATCTCTATACTTGTTAACTTATAAATCTTTCATTTTCTTAACAAAGGAGAATATAATTTTTTTTTCTACTGCAGAGGGGGAGAGACTTGATGCCAAAATGAAAAGACTGGAATCCAAGTATGCCCCACTGCATCTTGTCCCACTGATTGAAAGGCTGGGGACTCCTCAGGTAATGTGCTGTGGCTGCCAGGCATTGGGACCGATACTCCGCCACTTGGGCCTCTATGTCTCAGAGTGCGTGTAGAGTTTAAATGAGCTAATGATTGAAAAGATTTAGTACAGCACTTGGACCTAAGACGTGCTCAGTAAATTTCACTAGTTGTTGCCATTATCCATCCTTCATAGGTTTTTAAGAACAACAAATTAGGACAGGAGGAAGGGTATCAGGGTAAAGTTCTGTATCAATTTACACTCGGATCAGGAATACTCAAGCCTGGCACTGTTGACATTTCAGACCTCTTTGTAGTGGGGGCAGTCCTGTGCATTGTAGAATATTTAGCTGCATCCCCCACATGCTGGGTGTCAGTAAACCCAGCCCACATTCTGACAGCCAAAACGTATCTCTGAACATTGCCAGATGTTCTAATCAGAACAGCTGTGCATCATTCCCTTTGACTGTTTAGTAATATATCTTATAAGCCATATAGGTAATTGCTGATGTATTTGACTTTTGTTCCTAAAAATCCTCTAAGATTCCATGAACAAAACTACAGTAGTTTGGTCTCAGTACCGACATTCTGTTGAGGGCCCAATAATATCCCTCTGCTTTTGCTTCCTGCAGCAAATTGCAATTGCAAGAGAGGGCGACCTGCTGACCAAGGAACGGCTCTGCTGTGGCCTGTCTATGTTTGAGGTCATCCTGACACGGATTCGAACCTTTCTAGATGACCCTATCTGGCGTGGGCCTTTGCCTAGCAATGGAGTCATGCATGTGGATGAGTGTGTGGAGTTTCACAGGCTGTGGAGCGCCATGCAGTTTGTCTACTGCATTCCAGTGGGGACGCATGAGTTTACTGTTGAGTAAGTATGTGTTAATATCTGATGCTCTGGAATGGAACAGTTTGTAGGGAAACTACAGCATACCAGAGGAACTCAGAAGAGGTATTTACCAGAAATGGAAAATCACCCCATGCTCTTGATGATTCTGGTGGTTCCCTTGGCTGTGGGGGCAGACTATGAGATGGTGGCTTGGTCATGGATGTGTGGAAACAGACTCGGATGAACATTTATGAAGTCTTTCCCACTGTTTATTGCTTCTCCCAGGCAGTGTTTCGGTGATGGACTCCACTGGGCTGGTTGTATGATCATTGTACTTCTCGGGCAACAGCGGCGCTTTGCTGTGCTGGATTTTTGCTATCATCTACTTAAAGTCCAGAAACATGATGGCAAAGATGAGATCATAAAAAACGTGGTATGTGAATGAAAATCTTCTGTCATATGGGTGTTTTGCAGAAACGAACTTCCTACTTAGGAAAACTTTTTCTGGGAAAGTTCTGCATCCTAGTAAAGTACCACTAGCTGAACCTTTCTTTCCCCAAATGAATTAAAATATAATTAAGTAAAGCAATACAGCAGATAAAATACAAATTGTTCCAAATTCCTTCTCTTTTCAAGGTACTTAGATCTTCATTTCTTACCTTGCAGCATCTACATTTTCAATTTATTGGCATGTTATACCAGTCTTCTGGCTTCCCAGAAATCAAAGTGCTTTTCCAGCTGTTTTTAAGCTCTCTTTTCTTTGTTAAGAATTCCTTGAATTCTAGAAAACTCAGCCATTATCTTCTCAAATATTTTAGCCCTTTTCCATTCTCTGTTCTCTTCTGTAAAGACTTTTATTAGACCTGCTTATTCTATTTTCCATGACCCTTTCCCGTTGCTCCCATAACAAATCACCACAGGCTTAGCAACAGTTCTTCTGATCAGAAGTCTGGGTATTGCATGGCTTAGCTGAACCCTCTGCTTACAGTCTCACAAAGCCAAAATCCCTGTGTCGGTGGTGCTGTGTTCCTTCAGGAGGCTCTGGGGATGCATCTGCTTTCAGGCTCATGCAGGTAGTTGGCTGTAGTCAGTTCCCTGCAGTCATAGAACTGAGGTCCCATTTCTTGCAGGCTGTTAGCTCACATTTCTCTTCATTCTTGTCACTTCTCCCCCACTTCCAACACTGGCTTGAGCTCTCTTCTAGGTAGAACCAGTCTAGTCCTGTGTCTTAAGAGTTTCCAACCTTAGCCATATCTGCCAAGTCTTTTTCGCCATGAAAGGTAATATACTCACAAGTACCAGGTCTTGGAGAGACTGTTATAGTGCCCATGCCTTCATTTCCTTGACTGTCTGGGCTACATCTCTAGTACTTTCTTCAGATTTGTCTGTAGTTGACTAACTCACTTAAGCTGTGTCAAATCTGGTGTTTACTTTTGTCAAATTTATCACCAAGATTTGAACAAAAATCATTTTTAAAAGACATTTGTCAAATTTAATTTTGAAGGCCTTAGGAAGCTTAAAAATACCAGTACATAAAATAGAAGCTCATAAATAAATAACTTGTTTCCTTATTAAACGGAATTTATATAGCTTTCCTCCCAAGGTTTGCATTTGCTTGGCACCAGAGTGTTACCCTCTGGGACTACTATGGCGTAACTTCCTGGGAGAAATCTCAGGGACAGTCCAGCTTGCTTATGGCCCTGACTTTACCTACCACAGCAGCAGTGCCTTTAGAGTTTCTTGTGTGTGTGTCTCTATTTTAACAGGAGGGTCTACTAAAGATTACTAGTCTTTCCCCACAGATTATACCATCTTCATCTTCTATAGTCTCAGCTTTTTGCACACAATAAGTTCTTAATAGCTGCTGAAAGAATAGGTCTTTAAATTGTGCAAATGGGCACTGGACTATCTTCTAGTTGTTCCAGTAGTTGCATTAAAGATGAAACTATGTCAATACAGTTTGCTACAATTTTTATGAGAAAATATGAAAATCCTAACATTTTGAAACATAATAAATTTACAAGTGGTAACAGTAAAACATCCTCCTTGTTGTAGCCTTTGAAGAAGATGGTGGAAAGAATTCGCAAGTTCCAGATTCTTAATGATGAGATCATCACTATCCTGGACAAGTACTTGAAGTCAGGTGATGGAGAGAGCACGCCCGTGGAGCACGTGCGCTGCTTCCAGCCGCCCATCCACCAGTCTCTAGCCAGCAGCTGAGGGCACACTGGGCTCTGCCGCCCACAGCAATTAATAACTCTAGGCATGTTTTTCTTTCCATAAACTATTTAGTGAGATTTTTAGGGACTATTTTTCAGTATCTGTTCTTGTTAAAGAGGGTGCTTTTTGATCTAAAGGCTTAATTTTATAAAATTGACTTATTTTTCTAGACTAAAATTGTATATGCTTTTGGTAATTATGAAGTCTGAGAATATTGGCTGCTGAAGGTTCCCATCATATTGTTACAAGATATTTCCAGTTTTTCTATGGAATGTTCCAGCGCTAGCTATGTCAAAATGTTGCTGAGTTCATTCATTTATCCCTTAAGTTACTTATTACCAGCTAATTGTATTAAAATCCCTTACCATTAAACTTAATCATTAACAGTTTAGCTTTGTTGAGGGATTATGGACAATCTCTTTTTTAAGTCACTGTTCCCTTTCCTGTCTTGTGCCAGTATACTTCAATTCAAATCTCATTGTGACAAAATCCAATTTGTAGGGATATGATTTAAAGGTTATAGAAATAAAACTAATGAAACCTATTTGTGTTCTTTCATTTTCTACAACCCTGTGTTGGCTGGCTTAGACAGAGTCCTCTAATTATCTGAATGAAAGGACTGGGCCCAAGTCAGAGCCTGCACCACTCCCAGGATTACGAGGTGGGACAAAATACTCAACTGTTCAGAATGCAACCGTTCTCACGAGCACACATGTTGAACTTTCTATTTAGTTTTCCACAGGAGTGAAATACGTAAGACAATGGCTGTGTCTTGGCAGCTCCCTTCTGGATATAAAGAAGGGAGACACCTAAGTGCCTCTTGCTGTGTGTTTCCATGACCTGGAAGAGGTCAGCAGTTTGGGAAAAGGAAATTGGCCTGGTAATAGCAGGTGCTGCACATAAGGGACTGAGAAAAACTTGGGTCCTGTCCCTAGTAGCCCTCAACCTCCTTTCATGTAGTTGGAGTTGGTCCATATAATCTGCCATCAGGAGTGATGCCAAAGTCTAGTCTACTCGTGAGTCATGGACATGCACAAAAATTGGTAAGAATTGAGAAACACAAAATTTTAAAGTATCAGGGCAACATATTGCTGGAAATGCTGACTAAATGGAAAAAATATTTGTACCTATCATTAAGTGCACAGTACAAAACGCCAAATTCTAACTGTCTTAACGTGGCAGTTATTTTACATTTGGAGTGTCACAAACATAGGCAATCTTAAAGATTTCTTATGTTTGACATTTTCACACAAAAGGTAGGAATACTTCCACAAGTCTTGGGAAACAATACCAAAGTCTAAAAGCACCATGAAGGATACAGCAAATAA
Source organism: Lepus europaeus (assembly GCF_033115175.1). Classification (NCBI taxonomy): domain Eukaryota; kingdom Metazoa; phylum Chordata; class Mammalia; order Lagomorpha; family Leporidae; genus Lepus; species Lepus europaeus. The sequence continues at coordinate 17,297,741 of NC_084837.1, read as the reverse complement.
GGTATATGATCCATTCTGTTATACAGTTAACCTGGAGCTAAGCAAAGTTTAACAAAACTATTAAAAGTTACCTGAAAATGTTGCCTTTGGTAATGTGAATTAATAGCCTGGGGCCAGGATTCTGCTACAGATTAAGAGGTGATGTTTGTGCTCACCCTATAAAATACAATGAGAAATTAATCACTAAATGGCTTATATTACTGAGTTTTATAAGGCTTAAACCAAATAACATGTAGTAATACTTATTTAAAATCTTATTACACTTGAAGTTATATATAAGAATTAGCAATAATTAACTCATTCTCAATGAAGGAACTGTCACTCCCAAGTGGGTAAAAAATTGTTCTCTTAGGTACAAAGCACAAATATACAGCATATCTGTGGAATTAAATGGGGAGATGCAGTTAAGCAAAAAATTTCTCAAAATGCTCCTCTGGTCAATACTAAAACAAGGTTGTTGAAAGGGCAAATTATTTCCTAAAACTTGAGGACAGTGGAGAGCTGTCAGCACCATTATGTGAGGCTCTTATGGTACTCAGTGTGGCTCAGAATAGACTTGTCCCAAACCTCAGATGGGAGCAGCACACAGGGGCAGGCCCACATCCACACTCTTCTCATCACCAAGGGGAAACTCAAAACTTTAAAAAGGCCAATCAGTGGCCATGAGTAGCTAGGTTTTGAAGCTGGATGGGGTTAATTATACTGTTATACCTTTTTCACATTTCCATTATTGCTAAAACTATACAGTGAACCAAATGAACTCCTAAGAAAGTAAAATACTTGGTACAAAGAGACCATTTTTACAAACATTTTTTTCTAAGCATTCAGACTTAGAACTTTGTTTCAGCTTACTTTTTTATTATAACATGAGCTAAATTTAAGAAATAACTCATTTTCTGTTTCCCCAGTTGTTGAAAAGTCCCTGTAACAACATAACTCAATTTAAAAGTATATTGAAAAGTACAGGAGCTGACATAAAATGATAGTTAAGGTTTTAGGTATCATGGGATTAGAAAAACTTAAGAGTAAACCCAGCCAGTCTGCAAAATAGAGCTTACCAGCCACACAGATGGGAAATGCCCTGGTTTAACCAGGGACTAAGGCCACCAAATGCACACAGGAAGTTGGATTCGTAGTAAAATGTCACAGTCTAAGAATTATTTCTTTGGGGGCAGTTTACTACCTTTATTTTGTTTTATAAATGAGCTTCTTCACGTAGAAAGTTAGGATTCCTGAAACTATAACACATTTCATAATTAAAATAACTCATCAAACAGGAGTCATGTGTACAGGTAACATGTCACAAGATAATGTACTGGGATAATTTTGTTCTTTTTAAAAATCAAGATGATGTATATGGTTAGGGATTGATGGGTTTAGATGACAAATGTACTCATTTTCATCACCAATGAAAAAATAAAGCATTTTATACACTTAAAACTGTCATTAGTGCATTTAGATTTTGGAGAAGGAATCAAAAGGTAAAATATTTCTACAATAATACAATGTTAATATAAATTGGTCATGTTCTGAGGTCATTATAGTGAGCTACCATCACTTAAGAAAAGTGATTTCTTGGTCCAAATTAGTGAAACCTTAAAAAAGATTGTCTTTAGATAACCTTACTTGAGGACAATGCATTTTCAAGACACATTCTGATGTTCAAATTCACTTTACAACAGAATTATAGATTAGCCTTTTAATTACATCTTAAAATGCTGTCAGGTTTCCATTTCTTCGGGAGATATTTTCACCAGTGTGTTGTTCAATTCCACAGGTTACGCTTTCTTCATTACTATTAAGAACTTCATACATACTAGAGAGATTGCCATTTACTGCTTTTTCATCTTTCCGAAAAGACACGGGCAAACTTGATAGACTAAAGCTGACATCTTTAAAGGCATGCAACAGGAAGATCCCCACAATGATTGTAAAGAAGCCACTCAGAGTACCAATGACATCATCAACAGGCATATCTTGCCACTCCTTAAAAAGAATAGCTGAACATGTTAAGACAGAGGTTGTAAAGAATACATAATATATTGGAGTCACGATGGAAGTGTTGAATATGTCCAGGGCCCTGTTCAGGTAATTAATCTGTGTGCTCACACAGACAACCAGGCTCAGCAGAAGGATCCAGGCCAGAGGATGCCGCAGCACGGGCTTTCCTGCAAACAGCTCTTTGATAGCAATGCCCAGGCCCTTCACACAGGACACTGAAAATGCTCCAATGACGGAACAGATTGTTATATACACGAGAATGTTTGTCTGTCCATGGCGAGGTCCTACCACAAAGATGAATATCAAGGACACAATGACCACAAGTGTTGCAAAGACCACAAAACCTGGAAAAGGCAAAGAAAATTTACATTTAGTCAATATCCTCTTTAAACACAGAATCCACAGTAAAATATACTAAACAGGAAGAAGAAAAGTTAGGGGCTGAAAATAGAAGTCAGTCTTTTGGTAACCCACAAAAGCACATCCACAAACACTTAGAATGAACACAGTAGAAGACTAAACAAAATTTCACAAAACGTTAGACCACTAACATCTTTTAAATAGCACCTCAGACCTATTTAAGTGCTTTATGTCATAAGGAAAAGAGAATAAGTATGATCAGAAGTGATAGAAAGTAGTAAAAGAAAAATCAAGCTGCCCTTGAATTTGTTCAACAAATATACAGATGCTAAAATGAACAGAGGGGTTTTAAATCACATTTTCCCTCAGAGAAGTAAGAAAATTTTAATATTTAGAGAAAACTGCTAGAATAAACAGCAAATCAATTAAGAACATGAAATGTACTGTCAGAGTTCTGAATGAATATGGAAAATTGAAACAAGCATGACAACAGCTAAGATATGTATAGCACTGTGTGCCAGGCACTTTTCTCAGTAATTTGCACTCAACTACTATACAGATACTACCATCGGCATTTGGAGATGAGGAAAAGGGCTGCCTATGATGCCAGCATCCCATATTAGAACACTGATTTGAGTTCCAGTTATTCTGCTTCTGATCCAGCTGCTTCTTGATGTGCCTGGGATGGCAGAAGACGGCCCCCAAGTACTTGGGCCTCTGATACCCATTTGGGGGACCCAGATGGAGTTCTTAGCTCATAGCTTCATTCAGCCTGGCCCAAAACCAGGTGTTGCAGCCATCTGGGGAGTAAACCAGCAGATGGAAGCTCTCTGTCTCCCATCTATCACTGTGCCTTTAAAAAAAAAATAAAATAGGCCGGCGCCGTGGCTTAACAGGCTAATCCTCTGCCTTGCGTCGCCGGCACACTGGGTTCTAGTCCTGGTTGGGGCGCCGGATTCTATCCCGGTTGCCCCTCTTCCAGGCCAGCTCTCTGCTATGGCCCGGGAAGGCAGTGGAGGATGGCCCAAGTGGTTGGGCCCTGCACCCGCATGGGAGACCAGGAGAAGCACCTGGCTCCTGGCTTCGTATCAGCAAGATGCGCTGGCCGCAGTGGCCATTGGAGGGTGAACCAACGGCAAAAAGAAAGACCTTTCTCTCTGTCTCTCTCTCTCTATCCACTCTGCCTGTCCAAAAAAAAAAAAAAAAAAAGAAGAAGACGACACTGAGGCACAGAGAAGTGACAAAAATTTACTGTTATTTTCTCAATCTTCACTAATAAACAGTAATAGCTTTTTTTTTTTTTTTTTTTTTTTTTTTTTTTTGGACAGGCGCTTCTCCTGGTCTCCTATGCGGGTGCAGGGTCCAAGGACTGGAGCCATCCTGCACTGCACTCTCAGGCCACAGCAGAGAGCTGGTTATTTTTTAAAGAAGTAAATACACAAAAAGCAAATACAGTAAGGGGATGACAGCAATATTTTGTAAATCAGAAAGCAGAGGACAACTCATTACTGATACAGCAGATCCAAGAGAGCTGAATGCTACAGCAATGATTAGACAAAGTAGCAACTTAGTTTGCAGCACAAGATGCTCAAAAGGTACAAAGTGTCTCTGCAGTAGTGGGGCAGACAAGATTGAAAGCAAGGCCTGGCTGAAAGTGCATTTACGAAGCACCGAGACACCAAATCCCTTCCAACTGTCTTCCCTTTGCATTAAAGGGCCCCAGGCCAGCATGTGGGTGCCACACTAAAATAGGGAATGTGGTAAAGGTGTGGATCCAGACATTAAACCCTCCTCTCCTCTTAACTCCCAGGAAAGTACCAGCTTTGCTGGGGATGTGACCAGCCTTTTAAAGAAAAGCAAGCAGCAAAAGACCACCAGAAGAACAACTAAAGCAAACAAAAAAATAAAGCCTTTGCTTCCTCCACACAGAGAAAAACTTACAAAAATTATCCCCTAAAAGAACAAGAAAAACTGCCACTAGTAGCCTCAGAAACATGTCAGGAAACATCATTCTAAGTTGATGCCCAAAACAATTGTAAACAACAGGTGAACATAAAACAAAACCCAAGACAAACAGCAAACATTTACTTGAGGGCATGAAAGAACAGCCAAAATTGAAGGGAAAGGGACCAAAATTGTGAGAAAAGGGGAAACTGCCCAACACTCATTTGCATTTTCCAAGGTAACTGCCAACGCCAGGGTGACTGTGTATGTAAAAGCCAGTGAAAACTGTGGACATTTTGATGGCATCTTAGAACTTGGGGTTACTTAAGGAGCTAGGACTTAATGGAGTAAGATCCAGAAATGAGGGAACTACAGAACAGAGGGTCCCAGTTTCTGTGTCCAGTTCCCTTGATGGCATTTGTGGGCCCTTAAGCTATTCAGCCTGTGTTAGAGGAACCAAATGGAAAGACTGCCCAGAGGGCTGTGGGCTGTGCTGGGACATCAGTGGACCTGTGGCACTTAGTAGCCAAGGTCACAGCTTCCCCAGGTAGAGGGACTCACATCAACATCCCCAGCTACCAGCTGGCAGCCACAGAAGTATGAATAACAACAGCAAATTGGAAAGAAACCAGACTCAGCAAAACTTTAATTCACACCTTCAGCTGAAAGAGATCTGCTGCACTCTTATTTGCCTGCCAGAAGAAATTTCTCTCTCAATATCCTATGTTCAGCATTTAAAAACCATTAAAGGACAAAAAAACTAAATGCCCCAAAACCAAAAGGAACAAGACTACAAAAACAGGTCTACAAATAATCTATTATATTGAAGTTAGCAAAGACTTTAACAAAAACCAAAGAACAGGGACCGGCGCTGTGGTGTAGTAGGTTAAGCCTCTGCCTGCAGCGCCAACACCCCATATAGATGCCAGTTTGAATCCCGGCTGTTCCACTTCTGATCCAGCACTCTGCTGGATGGGAAAGCAGCGGAAGATGGCCCAAGTGCTTAGGCCCCTGCACCCATGTGGGAAACCTGAAAGAAACTTCTGGCTCCTGGTTTTAGATAGGCACAGCTCCAGCTGTTGTGGCCATTTGGGGAGTTAACCAGCAGATGGAAGACCTCTCTCTAACTCTGCTACTCAAATAAGTCTAAAAAAAAAATCAAAAAACAAAAGCAAATGCTTAGAAATTAAAAGTACAATAGCAGAAATAGAAACTCAAGAAGCCAGCATTGTGGTATAGTGGGTGAAGCTGCAATTTACATCAGCATCCCCTATCAGAGCAATGGTTCAAACCCCTGCTGCTCTGCTTCTGATCCAGCACTATGCTAATATACCTGGGAAAGCAGCAGAAGACAGACCAAGTACTTGAGTCCCTGCCACCCATGTGGGAGACCCAGAAGTGCCAGCTATTTGGGGAGTGAACCAGCATATGGAAGATCTTTTTCTCTTTCCCTCACTCTGTCGCTTTGCCTTTCAAATAAATAAATCTTTTTAAGAGAAAAAAATGCAAGATACACCTTAGGAAAACCAGAAGGCAGAGCAAAAAGGAAAAAAAAAAAAAATCCAGAAAAAATCAATGATCTACTTCAAGAGGTGCAATCAACAATGTGTAAGAATTTCACAAAGAATAAGGGAAAGAATATCAAAGGAGTAATTCAATTCAGTTCCCCAGAAAAAAGACATGAATATACAACTTAAAAAGACTCATCAATACCTAGCACAACAGATAAAAATCGACTAAAATCTAGACATGTCACTGGGAAATTTCAGGCTCCAAAGGTAGATAGTACCTGAAGTAGTTAGCAATGCAAGCATGTTATTTAGAAATACAGAGTTAGAGGTTGGGGGATGAGGAACATGTGCTCATCTTAAGCTATGTAGAAAAATTTAATCAAAATTTTGATTAAAAATAAAATTAAAAAGTAAAATACAATTAATACTAATAAAGCTTTTTTTTTCTTACCTGGATCACCTAGTTTGTGAGACATTTCATTTAAGGTCTCAATCTCTTCCTCTTTTGGAGCATGAATGACCATAACTGTAGATCCTAGAATACTTAGCAAACATCCAATTTTCCCATGAAGATTAAGTCTTTCATTTAGAAAGTATGAAGAAAGAATGGCACTAAAATGGGAAGAAACAAAGTTGGGAACTTTAAAGTAGCCAGCTATTTTTCTTATTTTTAATTATCAAAACTCACAATTTACATTACTGAACTCACACTGTGAGCTTATGAGAATTCTGATTTTCGACTAAAGTGAAAAAAAATTAACATGCAATATTAAAAAAATTACCTGCTTCATTTACTAAACCTATATTTACAATGGAAAAAAGCTATAGTGTGCACAAATTTATATCCTAATTAATCATATAGATAGATGTGGGCATTTAGCCCAGCAATTTAGCCCAGCAAAAAAAAACAACAACAATGAAGAGGCTTGCATCCCACATCAGAGAACAGGGTTTGATTCCCAGCTCCAGCTCCTGGGAGGCAGCAGTGATGGCTTAATTGGGCTGCTGCCACCAAGGCCTGGACTGAATTCCTAGTTCTTAGCTTTGGCCTAGACCCAGCCCCACCATTGCAGGCATTTGGGAAGTAAACCAATGGACAGAGAAAAAGCTCAAGTGCTTTTTCTCTGCCACTCAATAAAAAAAGAAAAAAAAAAACTACATTAAAAATGTTTAAAGTTTGCTCAGATTTAATGTATTCTTACTAATTAATCTATCCCTCTTAAATGTTCAAAATTATATGAATTTGCCTATTAAATAATCAGATTTTAATAATGTATGGATAGTTTATTAAAACCTAAAAAGAAAAGCTACTATAAATAATGGTATAATATAAAAAAAACTTGGCTGGCGCTGCAGCTCACTAGGCTAATCCTCCACCTGCGGTGCCGGCACACCGGGTTCTGTCCCGGTTGCTCCTCTTCCAGTCCAGCTCTCTGCTGTGGCCCAGGAAGGCAGTGGAGGATGGCCCAAGTGCTTGGGCCCTGCACCCCCATGGGAGACCAGAAGGAAACATCTGGCTCCTGGTTCGATCGGCATAGCGCGCCGGCCATAGCAACCAATTTGGGGGGAGAACCAACGGAAAAGGATGACCTTTCTCTGTCTCTAACTCTGCCTGTCAAATAAATAAATAAATAAACAAACTGGGGTCGGTGCTGTGGAATAGTGGGTAGAGCTGCTGCCTGCAGTGACAGCATCTCATATGGACACTGGTTCAAGACCTGGCTGATTTGCTTCTGATCCAGTTCCCCACTAATGCATCTGGGAAGGCAGCAGAAGATGGTCCAAGTGCTTGGGCCCCTGCACTGACAAGGGAGACCTGGAAGAAGTTCCTGGCTTTGCACTGGCCCAGCTCCAGCTATTATAGCCATTTGAGGAGTGAACCAGTAGATGGAAGATCTTTCTCTCTCCCTCTCTGTAACTCTGCCTTTCAAATAAATAAATCTTTAAAAAAATAACTTCTTGGAAAATAAAGATAAAAACACCTATTATGTAATCAACTCTGGGAATACTACCCAAAACCGAGATTCAACATGGACTTAGTTGTTTAGGCTAATCATTAAAATAAGAGAAATGTCCCTGTTTTAGACTGCTCATGTAAAACAAGATCCTTAGGTCAGTCTTCAGAAGCATATAGCCCTGACTCAATTGATGACTTCCTGTAGCAGACATAGAAACTTACTCATCTCCAACCATGACCTATCAAAGTATACATGTGTTAAAAGGTAAATGCTGGGACAAATACAACTTGAAATTCAAAACACTGAAATCAAAGTAGAACCAGTGCAGCCCTAATAGCAAGATAAAGTACAAAATTAACTTTATCCCACAAATCACCTTTTTAGAACCACTACAAAGTATAAAAAAGTCCTGAAGGGTCCAGCACTGTGGCGTAGTGAGTAAAGCCACTGCCTGCAGTGCTGGCATCCCATATGGGTGCCAGTTCGAATCCTGGCTGCTCCTCTTACAATCCAGCTCTCTGCTATGGCCTGGGAAAGCAGTACAAGATGGTCCAAGTCCTTGGGACCCTGCACCCACGTGGGAGACTCAGAAGAAGCTCCTGGCTTCGGATCAGCACAGCTCTAGCCATTGTGGCCAGTTGAAGAGTGAACCAGCACATGGAAGACTTCTCTTGCTCTTTGCCTCTCCTTCTCTCTGTAACTCTGGCTTTCAAATAAATAAATAAATAAATCTTAAAAAAAAAATTCCTTAAGGTTGCCACTATAGCTATGCCAAATACATGTAATTAGATATCACTGAGTATTTTATAGACTAAAACACTGACTACTGGTTCTGCATGTAAAATGCAGTGTCCTTACCTTACGAGGACGCTGAGAGCTCCTAGCGGAGTCACTAGCGTGGCTGGTGCAAATGCATAAGCAGCAAAGTTGGCCACCTCCCCAGCTCCCACTTAAAAGAGATGAACAAAAGAAAAACTCAGATAGGAATATATGTACTCAATTTGGAAATGTCTGTATTTTACCATGATATAAATAATGGTATAACATAAATATGCAATATCTATTTGTTACTTCAACTGTATCCCGTAACTTTCATATTTCCTCCCACCTATTAATGTTATTGTTCTCCTGTAAATTATCAACATTAGAATAGAGTCCAATTAGAAATAAATCTATAATTTTAATGGAAGAATTCTAGTTCCTTACATAAAAATGTTTCAATACAAACTTTAAATATTTGTATCCTACAACAAGCATAAATCAATTAAAAGCAGCCAACACTGATATAAAGGTATTTCTCCTAAGCCTCTGTCACTGACTCCTCTTTTTAAAAATCCAATTCATACAGTATACTAAGTCTGAGGCTAGGATCAGGAAATATGAGAATAATTCAAAAAGTTTGTGGAAAAATAAAAATTATTGTGATGCAATAATTTTTGAAATCCTTGCAGTTATTTCATAATACACATTTTCTATGAACTTTTGGAAGACTCCTTGTATAGCAAGGAGCAAAACAAAGATCTTGCTCCATAAAACTTACATTTTAGTGAGAGACAAACAATACATGTGTCAAATGGCTCGTTTTTCTATGAAGAAAACAGCTAAGGAAAAATGGAGTTTTACTTTCTGTTGTGTCATGGCTCTCTGATAAGAGAACCTTTGAACATATCTATCAGAGGATAAAACATTCCAAGAAGGGAACAGCAAGTATAAAAACCCCTGACTGAAGAAAATGTTTGGCATATCTGCCAACCAAAGCCAATGTGGATCCAGCAAGGTCAACAAGGGGAGGGTGGTCAGTGAGTTGGAAGAAGCCAAGGCCACATCACAGAAGGCCCTGGTGAATCTCACTAGGGGTTTTATCTGAGTTGAAAAACCACTGGGGAATCCCACACAGAGGGAAGGGCATGATCTCATAGAAAGATCCATCTTTGGCTGGTGCTGTGGCTTAACAGGCTAATCCTCCACCTTGGGGCGCCAGCACACCGGGTTCTAGTCCCGGTCGGGGCGCCGGATTCTGTCCCGGTTGCCCCTCTTCCAGGCCAGCTCTCTGCTATGGCCCAGGAAGGTAGTGGAGGATGGCCCAAGTTCTTGGGCCCTGCACCCGCATGGGAGACCAGGGGAAGCACCTGGCTCCTGGCTTTGGATCGGCACAGTGCGCTGGCCACAGCGGCCATTGGAGGGTGAACCAACAGCAAAAAGGAAGACCTTTCTCTCTGTCTCTCTCTCTCACTATCCACTCTGCCTGTGGGAAAAAAATAAAAAAAAGAAAGAAAGATCCATCTGGGCCACTGTATTTTCAAAACAGTTATGCCAGATTTCACTTAGCAGTATACAATGATGCCCTTGGTCTCACATTCTTTATGATACTTGGTATCATCAGACTTAAAAATCTACTCATCTGTTAGGTCATCCTACTATGCTTTGAATTTGCATTCATATTTTTATTTGTTTACTGGCTAAGTGAAATCTTTCGGGGGAGGAGCTACTCAAGTTTAACTCCTATATATAAGCTTTTTCTCTTATTAAGGCAATTCTCTGTATATCTTGGGCATGAGTTTTTGGTTAAGCCCATTCCAATTATTTTTTTTCACGCTCTGCATTGTCCTTTCATTCTCTTAATAAACTCTTTTCATCAAAGTAAATTCTTAATTTAAATGTCAAATTAAGTATTTTCCTTTGTAATTACTGCTTCATAAACTTATTTAAGAAATCTTTTAAGCTCTTTATCTTCTAAATTCTTTAGTGTTTTGCCTTTCCCATTTAGGCCTAAAGGCGTTAAGTTGACATTTATTTAAGAAATGAAGCAGGAATTGATTTTACTCTTTCCTGTGGATTGTTACAGGAAGTATATCTACTTCCCAGACTTGACATTTTCTCCAGTGTTTTTGATTTTCTTTTATATGTGTTTTCTGCTAATTATTTTTACGGAATTTCCAGCATATGACATCTGACTCCTATTTGTAAAAATATGCAGACTTGAAATAAGAAAACTCTTACTTAACCACAAAACCACATCACATGCCAATAAATCTCTAATGCCATTTAATAATTCATATTCAGAACCCTCCTTTAATTTCTAAAATGTCTTCTCTGGATGTTTTGTTCCAACTAGAATTCAATCAAGGAATTTGCCATCTGCCAATCCTGACCCTGGGAGGCAGCAGTGAGGTTCAAGTGGTTGGGTTCTTGCCACTCATATGAAACCTAGATTGAATTACTGGCTCCTAGCATAGACAACCCCCAAACCCACCACATTCCATTGCCAGGCCGTTGCTGGCACCTGGGGAGAGAATCAGCAGATGAAGTCTTTCTTTCAAATCATTTTTTTTAACAAAATTAAAGAATTAGGCTGCAGTGTCTCTAATTCCTTCTTATCTAGGATAATCTACCATTCCTATTTATCCATAATACAAATTGAACAAAAAGGAGGCAAAAAAGTCTTGAAGAAATTCTCTAATGTCTGGACTTTATCTGATGACTTCTATTTTCTTATGTATAATCTGTGCAATCTATGTTAGGTTCTTCTCATCTTAAAAAATCTGTTATTCTTTGCTCAATTAATTAGGAAGTTACACACTTTTCTGAATGCTCTAGAAATTATGCTTCCTTGTCAAGTTTAAGATTAATGTTTACCTTTACTCTTCCAGACAATCTCAGAACCTTAGAACCCTTTAACCCATTTCCCCCTTCCAATTTATACTACTGTTGTGTATTTTCACTTATATGTATGGACACTTTGAGTCCATGAGCTATTTTTAATATTTTTATTGGCTGGTATCCACTCAGATGTATTCGTATACACACCACTCTCACTTCCTCTACCTCTGAACTTCCATGTGGATTAATCTCTTTCTGCTTTGCATAGTATAGTAATTATCAGTTTTAAATTGTCCAAACATGTTGATTTAATTTTATTCTTACTGCATATTTTCATTGAGTAGAAAACTCCATGGAAGTTACTTTTTCCAGTACTTTGAAGCTCTATTTCCAACTCTCTTCTACTTTCAATGTTGTCGAAAAACTCAGCTGTCAATTTGCTACCTTCTGAAGTATTGTTTCACAAAAAATTTAATTTGAGAGGCAGAAAGAAACAGAGACAGATAATATTCCCAGCCACTGATTCACATCCCAAAAGCCTGCAACAGCTGGGACTGGGCCAGGCCAAATTCAGGAGTTGGGAACTCAATATAGGTCTCTCACACGGTTGGCAGGTATCAGATTACTTCAGCCATCACTTGCTGCCTCACAGGGTACAAATCAGTAAGAAGCTAGAGCCAGGAGCAGAGCCAGAACTCGAACCCTGGCACCCCAATATTGGGATGAGGGTGTCCCAAGTGTATCTTAACTGCTACGCCAAATGCCTACTCCTCACTTTTTCTATGACTGTTTTCAAGATAACACTGTTGGAGCTGGTGCTGTGGCAAAGAAGGTTATGTCTCCACCTGCAGTGCCAGCATCCCATTTGGGTGCTGGTTCGAGTCCCAGCTACTCCATTTCCAATCCAGCTTCCTGTTAATGCACCTAGAAAAGCAGCAGATGATGGCCCAAGTGCTTGGGCCTCTGCACCCAGGTAGCAGACCTGGAAGCAGCTTCTGGCTCCTGGCTTCAGCCTAGCCCAGCCCCAGCTCTTCTGGCCATTTGGGGAGTGAACCAGCAGATGCAAGATTGATCTCTCTCTCCTTCTACCTCGGCCTTTCAAACAAATTTTAAAAATCATAAATAAATAAATAAATAAATAAATAAATAGGGGCCAGTGGTCTGGTGTAGAAGGTTAAGCCTCCACCTGCAGGAACAGCATCCATATGGAAGCTGGTTTGAGCCTCGGCTGCTCCACTTCCAATTCAGCTCTCTGCTGTGTTCTGGGAATGCAGTGGGGGATGGCCCAAGTCCTTGGGCCCCTGTATCCATGTGGGATTCCCAGAGGAAGCTCCCGACTTCAGATCAGCTCAGTTCCAGCCATTGCAGCCACTGGGAGAGTGAACCAGCCGATGGAAGACCTCTCTCTGCCTCTGGCTGTCTATAACTCTGCCGTTCAAATAAATAAATCTTTAATAAAATAAAATATAAAACAGATACTCTGTCTTTTGGTTTTCTTAAGTTTTTTGTTTAAGATTTATTTATTTGAAAGTCAGAGTCAGAGAATGATTTTCCATCCATTGGTTCACTCCCCATATGGACACAACGGCCATCTCATGGGAAAATTCTCAGCCATTTTCTCTTCAATGGCCAGGCTGAAGCAAGGAGCTTCTACCAGGTTTCTGATGTGGGTGTCAGGGGTCCAAACACTTGGTCATCTTTTGTTGCTTTTCCCAGGCCATTAGCAAGGAGTTGGACCAGAAGTGGAGCACAAACTGGGGCCCATATGGGATGCCAGTGTTGCAGGTAGCAGATTAACCTGCTACACCACAATGCCAGCTCCTGGTTTTCCTAAGTTTTACTATGATGTGTTTAGGTCCAATTTTCAGATTTTGTATAGGTCTTGTTGGGCTTCTTGAATGTGGGTCTTGATAACTTTGGTCATGGGACAATTCTCAGCCATTTTCTCTTCAAACATTTCTTCTGCTCCATTCTTTGTCCTGTATTCTCAGTCTCCAATTATTCATTGAATTCTTTAAGTTCCATAACCTTTTTTTTTTTTTTTGACAGGCAGAGTTAGAGAGAGACAGAGACAGAGACAGAGAGAAAGGTCTTCCTTTTCTGTTGATTCTCCCCCTAAATGGCTGCTACGGCCGGTGTGCTGCGGACAGCGCGCTGCCAATCCAAAGCCAGGAGCCAGGTGCCTCCTCCTGGTCTCCCATGCGGGTGCAGGGCCCAAGCACTTGGGCCATCCTCCACTGCCTTCCCAGGCCACAGCAGAGAGCTGGACTGGAAAAGGAGCAACCGGGACAGAATCCGGCGCCCCAACCGGGACTAGAACCTGGGGTGCCAGCGCTGCAGGCAGAAGATTAGCCAAGTGAGCTGCAGCGCCGGCCTAAGTTCCATAACCTTCTAATCCATATCCATCCTTTTGTAATTTATTGCTTCATTTTAAATAATTTCTTCCAAACTATATCCAGTTCACTAAGTTTCTTTTCAACCACACACAACCTACTGTTAAGCAATTAATTTACTTTTCATTATTGCATTTTTAAAATTCTATAATTTCTCCCTAATTCTTTTATAAATCTGAAATATCACTAGAGTACAGTAGATTGAAATAACCACAATTCTTTTTAGTAAGCACAGTTGTTCAATGGTCATGATACTTCCAGTATCTAGAGAATCTTCAGGTTTCTGTGTTTTGTTTTTGCTAAATTCCCTTTATCTCATATACCTCCTTTCTGGGGGGGAATTTAAAAAATTTCTTATTGACATGCAAGGTGCCAGAGAGCATTAGCAGCTTAGGACCAAGGATAGAGGTTACCCAGTGCACAGAAACGACCAGTTAGTCATGGTCCCTAACTGACTCCCAAAGTACAGCCCTTCCAGAGTCCTCAGAGCAGATGGTATTTCTGATTCTTGGCAGCATCAGACTTTGACCCTTGTTAAACCAAAGGTTCACTCTATCTTCCCACCGCCTACTCTAGCACCTGCAATTACCACTAGGGCAGAAGTAACTCCAGCATCCCTCATCTTGACCAGGTAACCCTTCATGGTCATGTTAGCTCTTTGATGCTTTAAGAGGATGATTTCTAAATTTTGTTCAGTTTTTTAATTTCTGAATTTTTAAAAAATTTATTTTGGCGCCGGCGCCGTGGCTCAACAGGCTAATCCTCCGCCTGCAGCGCCGGCACACCGGATTCTAGTCCCGGTCGGGGCACCGGATTCTGTCCTGGTTGCCCCTCTTCCAGGCCAGCTCTCTGCTATGGCCTGGGAGTGCAGTGGAGGATGGCCCAAGTGCTTGGGCCCTGCACCCCATGGGAGACCAGGAGAAGCACCTAGCTCCTGTCTTGGGATCAGTGCGGTGCGCCAACTGCAGCGCGCCGGCTGCGGCATCCATTGGAGGGTGAACCAACGGCAAAGGAAGACCTTTCTCTCTGCCTCTCTCACTGTCCACTCTGCCTGTCAAAAAAAAAAAAAAAAAAATTATTTTGAAAGTCAGAGTTACAGAGATAAAGAAAAGGCCTTCCATCCACTGCTTCATGCCGCAGATGCAATAGCAACCGCTGGGCCAGACTGAAGCCAGGAACTTCAGCAGAGTCACACACCTGAGTGGCAGGGGCCTAAGCACTTGGGCCATCTTCCATTGCTTTTCCCAGGCCATTAACAGGGGGCTGGACAAGACAAACCAGGACCCATATGGGATGCCAGTGTTACAGGCTGTGGCTTTGCCTGCTATGCCACAATGCCAATTCCTTGTTCAGTTTTTAAAAATTTATGTTTTGGGGGCTGGTGTTGTGGTACAGCAGGTTAAGCCACTGCCTACCACTCCAGCATTCCATATCTGAGTGCTGCTTTGAGTCCTATCTGCCCCATATCTAATCCAGCTCCCTGCTAATGCAACTGGGAAGGCAGTAGGAGATGGCAAAAATACTTGCACTCCTGCCACTCACATGAGAGACCTGGATGGAGTTCTTGGCTCAGCCTTAACCATCACAGTCATTTGGATAGTGAACCATCGGACAGAAGATCTCTCACTCTGTTTCTCCAGCTCTGTCACTCTTTCAGATAAATAAACTGTTAAAAAATAGTAAAGTTTACATACTTTCATTTTTTTTTTTTTTTTGGAAAGACAGAAAGAGCTCTTCCATCTATTGATTCAATCCCCAAATAGCTGCTTTTAACAGGGCTGGGCCAGGTTGAAGCCAGGAGCAAGAGCTCAGTATGTCTATCCCACTTGGGAAGCACCTGATAGTGTGCATTCTCCCAAGATGCACAGTATCAGGAAGCTGGATCAGAATTGGAGTGGGACTCAAACCAGGAACTCAATGTGGGATGCATACATTTCAAGCAGTATATTAACTGCTGAGCCAAACACCCACTCCTTGCACAGATTTTTAACTTGTTTTCAGTAAGAATGTTGATTCAATCACCTCATCTACCATTATAATGATCCCCAATATTACTTTCTGATATTCAAAAGTTTTGTAAGTTTCAATACCTAAACTACTGTTCTCAAGATCATTAATGAGGGGCCAGCGCTGTTGCGCTGTACGTTAATGCTCCGACAGCAACCCATATGGGTGCCGGTTCTAGTCCCGGCTGCTCCTCTTCCAATCCAGCTCTCTGCTATGGTCTGGGACAGCAGTACAAGATGGCCCAAGTCCTTGGGCCCCTGCACCCATGTGGGAGACCCAGAGGAAGCTCCTGGCTCCTGGCTTCAGATTGGCCCAGCTCCAGCTGTTGTGACCGTTTGGGGAGTGAACCAGCGGATGGAAGACCTTTCTCTCTGTGTCATCCTCTCACTGTCTGTAATTCTACCTCTCAAATAAATAAATAAAATCTTTAAAAAAGGAAATCACTAACAACTTACACATATTGCTATACTCAATGGTCCCTTTTCAGTCTTCGTAGTGTCTACTCTGCACCAGCAGCATGTGACACAGAAGAGCACTGTCTGCCCCCTTGAATGCTTTCTTCACTTGACTCTTGATGACATAAGGCTCACCTGGTCTCCTCCTGCTACGTGGCTGTTTCTTTGCAGCTTCCTCCCACTCCACCTAAATTCTACAATGGATCTGGGCCTTTTTCATATCTGCTCTCATTTTCTACATGATCTCACCTAGTCTTGAGACCTTCCAAACTTTTATCTCCATCCTAGGCCGTTTTGCAGATTTCAGATCTGTTGATTTGATTACCACCCTCAAATTTCTACCTATATATTTTATAGAATTTCTAACTTTAACATACTCTTGGTTTCATTCCATCCCATCAACCCAAATCCTTCTTGTAATATGAACAGGTGAACATCAACTCAATTCTGCTAGCTAGTATGGCCAAAAACCTCATCTCATCCTCGACTCTACCCTTTCATATCCATATTTTGGTCACTGAACAAATGATGGGCAGTTCAACCTTCAAAACATATCCAGAATTCTACCACTTCTCCCTACACTCAGTGCCACTACCCTGGCCCACGCTGCCATCACCTCTCATCTGATTATTTCAATTGCCTCCTAACTGGTTTTTCAGCTTCTGTCCCTGTGCAGTCTATGACTCAACACAGGAGCCTGAGTGATCCTACTGACATTTAAGTCAGATCACACCACTCTGTTCAAGTCTCTGATGACTTCCTAACATAAAAGTCCTTTCTATGACTTACAAAACCCCCACATGATGTGAGCCATCATTATTTCTCTGAACTCACTGCCTGATACTTCTTCCCTATCTTCATTCCCTTACTGCTATATCTGTTTTTAATGCTTGGGATTTCAGTAACCTAGTGCTATTAACAAAGCACTCCAAATTTGGCAGTTTAAAAGAACAGTAACTGTTTACTCTCATGGTTTCTCTTGGTCCTGTTATAGTCAAGACTTTAGGAGTCAGCAAGTAGTTTTC
Source organism: Lepus europaeus (assembly GCF_033115175.1). Taxonomy (NCBI): domain Eukaryota; kingdom Metazoa; phylum Chordata; class Mammalia; order Lagomorpha; family Leporidae; genus Lepus; species Lepus europaeus. The sequence continues at coordinate 17,280,487 of NC_084837.1, read as the reverse complement.
ATTCAGGATCTTTTAAGATGGCAGTCAAGATTTAAGTTGAAGCTGCAGGTATGGGAAAGCTGGACTGGAGCTAGAGAACTCAAATCCGAGGTGACACACTCAGATGACTGCCTTCCTTACATCTTCTACTCAAATATTATCTTTTCAGTGAGGCTTGCCCTGGCCCCTATTCTAAAATTTTAAATCAATCTCTTCCAATTTTACATCTCCCTTCTCATTTTTACTCCTCTTTCTTAGCATTTGGTACTACTCACACACACATTTTATCTTGCTTATTGTTTGTCTCCCATCAAGAATATAAGCTTCATGTGGGTAGAAATTTTTCATATTTTCCTCAATCTAGTGTCTCCAGCACCTATAATGATGCCTAGCATACGAAAGGGATCAACAAATACTTGTTGAATGAACAGTCAAGAATCAGTATCTTAAGGATAATATTTTTCATGTATTTCATGTATTTTGTTAAAGGAAACCAATTAAATAAGCGTGGGCAGTAGTCTTACCAAGTACATACCTTCTTTTCAATTCGGAATGATAACCAATGGAAGGAGGAAACTACAAACAGCATTTCTTATGAACTTTCACTTTCAAAATTACTTTCTAAAATTCAGAATTTTTAACAATACAAAGGTAAACCAAACATGTTTTAATCAGATGGGTAAAAAAAATCTTATCATTCAAATAAAATAAGCTATTAAATTGCAAAATGAGTTATACAGGCTATTATATATTTTTAATTTTGATCTTTAAAAAACAAGATTCAAAGTTTTAAAACTTCCAAGTAATATGAGTAATAGTATATGCAAGTATTTTTGTAGTTGTAATATTTTAAAATGTTTTCTATACATACTTGACAGCAGTCCAGCCCACCACAACCATTCTTTAAGATATGCATGACCACCCTGACCTGTGAATGAAAAAAATGCTTATTTATTTGAAATATTACCAGGCTTTTGTGTAAACAATAGTATGAACACTATTAGTAACAGCAGACTTAAAAATATCTAATTACTACTGCTTTTAAAAAAAAAGATTTATTTATTTATTTGAAAGAGTTACACAGAGAGAGGAGAGGCAGAGGCAGAGAGAGAGAGGTCTTCCATCCACTGGATCACTCCCCAGTTGGACACAATGGCCTGAGCTGCGCTGATCTGAAGCCAGGAGCCTCTTCCCTGCCTCCCATGTGGGTGCAGGGGCCCAAGGACTTGGGCAGCCATCTTCTACTGCTTTCCCAGGCCATAGCAGAGAGCTGGATCAGAAATACAGCAGCCAGGACTCAAACCAGCACCCATATGGGATGCTGGCACTGCAGCTTTACTTGCTATGCCACAGCACCGGCCCCAACATTTTTTTAAAAATATATTTATTGGGAAGGCATAGTCAGAAAGAGAGAGAAAGAGAGATATCATCTATCTGTTTTATTCACTCTACAATAGCCAGGATTGTGCCAGGCCAAAGTACTTTTAATAAAGGTTTAAATAAAGGTTTCTGGATAATTATAAATGGGAATGTTGAGATAATATTTTTATGATTACCTTAGAAAAGGGGATGTTAAGATCATGAGAATGTTAAAAAATGTTTATGTCCATACTATACTCCTGATTGAGGAACTAAATCAATCCTTATATTCAACTCATACTTCCTTCTTTAGTTTTGTGGACTCAGCTTAAATGAACTAATCGGAAATTGGATAGGCCATTTAGGTGTGAGTGCCCTCACTTATGGGATAGTAACTGTGGAGATCGTGGTCCTATTCTGACCAGACACTATGCTGACCAGCACTGCCAAAACACAAATCCTTTTGCCTTGGCTTTCCTTTTGACAAACTAACAAGGTCAGGAAACAATCAGTACTTAACACTGCCCAAAAGAAAAAGCTAAAGTGAATGAATCCTTTACAGCCATGTCCCTCACAAGTAACAACATTATCTGCCTTAGGACCAAGGATAAGGGACTGAGATAGCAAACAGGAGATGCAGTACTTTCTTCTTTGTCCATTAAATCCCATTAGAGGCTACTGTTTTATGTTCTGAAGACTGTTGATTAGGTATGGCTATAAAGTTGGCATAAGAAAGATAGAGAAGGTGATTTTTTTATTGCCAAAGCAGGTCTACTTGAGGTCCAATTCAGGTCTAGAACTGCAGCATAGAAAGAAAGATAGAACCATGACATGGGACCAATAATGCTGGAAGCTGTCATTAACATCCTTAGATTGAGGCGTCAAGGTGGAGTTCAGGGGCTGGCACTACGGTATAGTAGGTTAAGCCTCTATCTGTGACACCAGCATCTCATATGGGTGCCAGTTCAAGTCCCAACTGCTCCACTTCCAATCCAGCTCCCTGCTAGTAGCCTGGGAAAGCAGTGGAAGATGGCCCAAGTACCTGGGCCCTTGCACACACATGGGAGTCCCAGACAGGAGTCCAGGCTCCTGGCTTCAGATTGGCTCAGCTCCAGCCTTTGCAGCCATCTATTAGCCCAAAGATGGAAAACCTACTTGTCTGTAACTCTTTCAAATAAATAAATCTCAAAATGGGGTTCAATCAAAGGATCCCCCAGATTTTGTGACCTGTTGGCAGTTGAGGAAACCTGCATTAGAAATTTATTGAAATGAGTATTCTTCAAGCCACAGAAGCCCTTTCTTTCCTGCCAATCTGACATTAGAAAAAATGTCTATGGTAAAAGTCAAAACTTGCACTATCGTTGACAAAGGACCTCAGTCTTCAGTAAGATTCTGATTCAAGAATCTTTATTTTCTTCTCTGGAGATACATAGAAATTTAAAGTAAAGGCTGAGGGGCTAGTGCTGTGGCAGAGCGGGTTAAAGCTCCAGCCTGTAGCACCGGCATCCCATATGAGCCTGGCTGCCCCACTTCCAATCCAGCTCTCTGCTGATGATCCTAGGAAGGCAGCAGAGGATGGCCAGGGTACTTGGACCCCTGGTGCCCACATGGGAGACCTGGAAGAAGTTCCTGGCTTCAGACAGGCTCAGTTCCAGCTGTTACAGCCATTTGGGGAGTGAACCAGCAGACAAAATACCTCTCTCTGTGTGTCTCTACCTTTCTCTATATAACTCTTTCAAACAAATAAAATAAACCTTTTAAAAAAAAAAAAGGCTGGATGCAAATTTTTCTTAAAAATTTATTTATTTATTTGATAGGCAGAGTTATAGACAATAAAAGGGAGAGACAGAGAGAAAGGTCTTCCACTCAGGTACAGGGGCCCAAGGACTTAGGCCACCCTCCACCGCATTGCTAGGCAATAGCAGAGAGCTGGATGGGAAGAAGAGCAGCCAGGACTAGAACCAGTGCCCATATGGGATGCTGGCAACGCAGGTGGAGGATCAACCCACTGTGCCACAGCACCAGCTCCCTCCTGGATGCAAATTTGGCATCAGTTCTTGCTACAACTCTGAAAATAATTACAGGATGGGCAGTTAACTAATTTAGACATTTCACTTTTTTTCTCATTACAAAATTGATACTTGATTCTCTATCCACATTTAGAACTCCTGAACAGTTCACAGATTTGATATACTCAGTAGGCATGACCTTCTACGGAACAAGAACCTGAGTACGGAAGTACACCCTGATATTTTAAAGTCTCACAGGACACAACCCACCTGCTCTCATGGAACCTTTTCTGGCAAGTCGCAGAAGTCCTTTTTTTTTCAAAATGAAACTCCCTCCAATGAAAATACTGGAGCTCATAGCCAATCCCAGACCAATATAAAAGTCATATTTTCCACGCCCTGGGCTCATTTCGTTTGCTACTTAAGAAATTCCTGTGAATTACATTGATCACGGAAGAGAGAAACTGCTGGTACTGGAGGCAGGATGATGCAGTTTTCAAATCTAAACAAACAAACAAAAAAAATGAAATTGAGATTTTCATGGGATGATTATAATCACTCATACGATTCAAAACTTTACTTCATTTCTATTCTCAAAAAGAAAAAATATTTTTGAAATTTTTTATTAGTATAAAGAGAACAGATTTCATGCATTTCTTAAGTACAGTTCCAAGAAGACATTTCCTTCACCCTCCAGCTCCCTTCCCAAACCCCTTCCTGTTCCCTCTCTTCATCAGTTTTTGCAAACACACAATTGTAATCCACCCTATATTAACAGGCTTAATTTGCCACTAATCATAATATTCAACAAGTAAAAAGTAGGAAGACCACAATTCTTCCACAGGAGTATAAATAAGGGTTAAAAAAGATAATCATATGCCAAAGTGAACATTTCATCCCTGTAATTTTTTTCTTTTTTTGTATTCTCTTGACTGTCTCATATCACAGAAAACATGGTATCTGAGACTGGCTTATTTCACGAAGTATAATGGTTTCCAGTTGCATCCATTTTATTGTAATAGACAGTACTTCATTCTTTTTCATGGCTGAGTAGTATTCCATAGTGTATTTATGCCACATTTTCTTTATCCGGTCATCAGTTGATAGACATGTGGGTTGATTCTTTATCTTAGCTATTGTGAATTGAGCTGCAATAAACATGGGGGTGCACATAACACTTTCATATGCTGATTTCATTTCCTGTGAATAAATTCCCAGGAGTGCAATGGCTCAGTCACATGGTAGATCTATTTTCATATCTCTGAGGAGTCTCCATAGTGTCTTCTATAATGGTTATACTAGTTTACATGCCTACCAAGGATTAGGGAGTCAGTGCTGTGGCATAACAGATAGAGCCGCCATCTGAGGTGCCAGCATCCCATATGGGTACTGGTTTGAGTCCCAACTGTTCCACTTTTGATCCAGCTCTCTGCTATGGCCTGGCCCAAGATGATGGCTCAAGTCCTTGGACCCCTACACCTGCATGGGAGATCTGGAAGAAGTTCCTGGCTTCTGACTTTACATCAGCCCAGCTCTGACCCTGCGGCCATTTTGGGGAGTGAACCAGCTTCAGATCAGCTCCGCTCTGGCTGTAATGCCCATTTAGAGAGTACACCAGTAGCTGGAAGACATCTCTCTCTTTGCTGCTCCGTAACTCTGCCTTTCAAATATTACACAAAGAGGAGACATAGAGGGAGAGAGGTCTTCTATCTGCTGGTTCATTCCCCAGTTGGCATCCACAATGGCCCAAGCTGCACCGACCCGAAGTCAGGAGCCAGGAATTTCCTCCAGGTCCTCCCACGCAGGTACAGGGGCCCAAAGAATTGGGCCATCTTCTACTGCTTTCCCAGGCCACAGCAGAGAGCTGGATCGAAAGTGGAGCAGCAGGGACCCAAACTGGCATCCATATGGAATGTCAGCACTGCAGGCGGCAGCTTTACCCACTTCGCCACATAACCGGCCCCGTCAAATAAATAAATCTTTAAAAACAAAAAAATGTTCCTCACCAGCGTTTATTGTTTTTCTATTTGTGGATTATAGCCATTCTAACTGGGGTGAGGTGAAACCTCATTATGGTTTGTATTTGCAGGAAAAATATTTTATTACTGCTTATTAGTAATGCATCTATTATAATTGAAATTTAACACCAACCTAATATTTCTTTTTAAGAGAAGGGATCATGATCTAAAACCGTTTAAATAAATGTAATTAATTCTGGTTTAAATTAAAAAAAAAAATCCAATCTGAGCCAGTACAGCAAAGGACAAAAACTTAACTGATATGAAAATATATCCAACAAATAATTTTTAAAAATATATATTTATTTGAAAGAGTTACAGAGGTAGAGACAGAGAGAGAAAGAGATCTTCCATCTGCTGGTTCACTCCCTAAATGGCAAAAATGGCTGGAGTTGAGCCAATCCAAAGCCAGGAGCTTCTTCCAGGTCTTCCATGTTGGTGCAGGGGCCTGAGGACTTGGGCCATCTTCCATTGCTTTCCTAAGCCATAGCAGGGAGCTGGATTGGAAGTGGAGCAGCCAGGACCTGAACTGGTGCCCATATGTGACGCCAGCGCTACAAGCCAGAGCTTTCACCCACCGCCCCACAGCACCAGCCCCTCTAACAAATATATTTAAGTTTTATAAATATGACTTTTTTGAATAAATTATAAAACTCAAAATTTTCCCACAGGTTTTCTTCTTAAAAATAAATATGGGGGCCAGCATTGTGATGTAGTGGGATAAACCAGTGCCTGCAAAAATGGCATCCCAGATTGGTGAAGGTTCAAGTCCTGGCTGCTACACTTCTGATTCAGCTCCCTGCTGATGTGTTTGGGAAAGCGATGGAAGATGGCCCCCAAGTCCCTGGGCCCCTGCACCCACATGGGAGACACAGATGGAGTTCTTGGCTCTTGGGTTAGGCCTGGCCTACTGTGTCCATTCATGGAGTGAACTCTTTCAAATAAAATAAATCTTTTTAAATATATACACATAAATAGCCGGTGCCGTGGCTTAACAGGCTAATCCTCTGCCTTGTGGCGCCGGCACACCGGGTTCTAGTCCCGGTCGGGGCGCCGGATTCTATCCCGGTTGCCCCTCTTCCAGGCCAGCTCTCTGCTGTGGCCAGGGAGTGCAGTGGAGGATGGCCCAAGTTCTTGGGCCCTGCACCCGCATGGGAGACCAGGAGAAGCACCTGGCTCCTGGCTTCGGATCAGCACGATGCGCCGGCCGCGGCGGCCATTGGAGGGTAAACCAACGGCAAAAAGGAAGACCTTTCTCTCTGTCTCTCTCTCTCACTATCCACTCTGCCTGTCAAAAAAAAAAAAAAATTTAAAAAAAATATATATATACATAAATAAATACATGTGGACAGAAGTATATGGTGATTTATTTAGCCTATTTAAGGATGGGTTGAGAGATGGCAGATTTCATGTTATTTTGTTAGCAGAGGAGGACAATCCTAGGAGGGAAATGTCTGTCAGGGTACAGTACAGTAGACTTTAGAGAGCATGAGGACCAAGGCACCTAGAGGGCTCAGTCCACAACAAAAGATGGAAATTAGAAGCTTACCAAAGACTACAAATATTTTTTCAAATGTCCAACTCCTAAATTCTGCTGATAACTGAACTAAAGGTAAATATAAAAAGCAAAGGAGGAAAAAACAAACAGTATTTAGCAACAAGGTATACAACTGGCTACAACTAACTGCCAGCCCAACATTCTAGTATGTCTCAGAATTATTAGTTCCACAATTTAACTACTGAGTTCTAGAAATAACCTGCAATTCAGTTCACTCAATATCCTTATTAAGTAGCCAAGTTTTTCATTCTTTGGCCTTTAACCAAAGAAACAACTTCCTATCTACCTAGCCCCCTTATTAGTTTAATGTGTTCACTGACAAAGGTATTTGTTTGATACAGTCTGCATATAGTAAGCATATGCTAAGCACTCTGAATAAAATGGTGATAGCTTTCAGTCTTCATTAGTGTGACAAATAAGAAACAGGTAAATAAGAAGTAACAATGTACTATAATAATGGTAAATAGTATTATTACACTAAAGTTGCTATTACTCCACACAAAACACCAATGTTTCGAACTGCCTATTGAGGTACATTATGATTCCTATATACTTCAAGGGGAAGACTTTTTATTCCACTGATTTAGATTCGGCCATCAAGCTGGCTCTGGCCAGTGGGAGTTGGGGTGCTAGGAAAGAGGGCCAGTTCTGAGTCTAGACCTAAAGAGGCACCTTGTATTCTCTAGTCCCTTTGTCCCTTCGTCCCCGAATGCCCTGGGTAGCTCACTGATCACGATATGGAGAAAGACAGAAAACAGAATTATCCCTACTGCTCTACAAACTGGTGAGCATGATCATAAATGCTTGTTCTTATATGACACTGAGATCACTAACTTATACACATCAAAAGGCTTATTACAGTAATAAAAATTTCCATCAAAATTTTTGGGAAAAAACTGTCTGTAGAAAATAGGAATCACAGTTAAAGCTGGGTGATGAGCACAGAGGGGTTCACTGTATCATTCTTGCTACTTCTGTGCATATCTGAACATTTCCACATTAAGGTTCTATAACACATACTTCAGTGCTTAAGAGATGCAGGGATGCCAATACATAAACCATTATCAAATTCCCAAAATAAAGGTCACCCTACAATCTAGGGCAAAATACTGAAACTTGATAGCAGATCAGATATTCAAATCAGAAAGGTGCTGAGTTTTCTTTTTTTATTTACTCATTTATTTATATTTTTATTTATTTGACAGGTAGAGTTATAGACAGCGAGAAAGAGAGAGAGACAAAGAGAAAGGTCTTCCTTCCATTGGTTCACCCCCTCAATGGCCGCCACAGCTAGCGCTGCATCAATCTGAGGCCAGGAGCCAGGTGCTTCCTCCTGGTCTCCCATGCAGGTGCAGGGGCCCAATCACTTGGGCCATCCTCCACTGCCTTCCCCGGCCATAGCAGAGAGCTGGACTGGAAGAGGAGCAACTGGGACTAGAACCCACCCATATGGGATGCTGGTGCCACAGGCAGAGGATTAACCAAGTGAGCCACGGCGCTGGCCGAGTTTTCTTTTTTTAAAGATGTATTTATTTCAAAGCAAGAGTGACAGAGAGGGAGAGATATCTTCTATCCACAAATTCCTCCCCAACTGACTAGAGCTGGTGAAGGCCAAAGCCACACCTCTTTAGCTCCATCTAGGTCTCCCATGGAGGTCACAGGGCCCAAACACTTGCGCCATCCTCCACTGCTTTCCCAGGCACATTAGCAAGGAGCTGGATCATAAGCAGAGCAGCTGGGACTTGATCCAGCTTGCCAATATGGTGGGATGCCAGCACTGCAAGCAGCAGCTTATCCCACTGTACCACAACGCCAACCCCAGTGCTGAGTTTTCTAAGTTTCAGTCATATAAAATGTGGCGTTATATCTACTTGAAACCTTTTTAGAAATGAACTCTCTCATAAGTAATAATGGAAAAAGTATCTTTAGTCCTCCCTGTGTCCCTCTTCAGGGAACACGATCCCAGTGAGAAAACTTCTGGGGTATCCGGTGCTGTGGTACAGTATGGTGGAATGAGAAGGCCATGCCAAGATGGCCACTGGCAAGTGAGCGTCAGTTACTCAGGAATGGCTCTGAAACCCACCTGGCAATGGAGCCTGCCTGGCAACAGGCTGTGATTGGATGGCTTTGGAAACTGCCTGGCAACAGTCTGTGATTGGTTGGGGCATAGACCGGATTGGCCCCTTGACCGGATTGGCTGGTCTTGGCTATATAAGTTGTTGTACTAACTGAAATAAACGAGCCTGCCGGCTGCTTGCCTCAAGCCCACTTTCACTCGACTCCCGGGGTCTGTGTGGTGACTCTACACCTCTTGCCCCCACCACACTCTTCCTCTCAGAAACAAATCCACTGCAACATTGTTGAGAAATCCACTGCAACAGTACAGTAGGTTAAGCTGCTGCCTGCGAAGCTAGCATCCCATATGGCTGTTGATTCAAGTCCTGGTTGCTCCATTTCCGATCCAGCTCCCTGCTAATGCACCTGGGAAAGCGTAGGATGGGATTGAGTCTTTGGACCCCTTCATGCATGTGGGAAACCCAGATGAAGCTCCTGGCTTCAGCCTGGACCAGCCCTGGCCATTGTGGCCATTTAAAGAGTGAACCAGTGGATGGAACATCTCTATCTCTCCTTCTCTCTAACTCAGCCTTTCAAATAAATCTTTAAAAAACGAAACAGAACACTTCTACGTGGGGAGTTTGGCCATCCTGCCTCTAGCTAGGTGTTGGATGAGTCACAACTTTAACAGACACATATAAGAAAAGAAGCTAATCAATCAAAAGTACTCCCCTCTTTACAGTCATCTCAAGTCTCAAACTCTAGCATGCTTCTGGAAAAATTCTAGACAGGAGAGTCTTCTTGACTATAACAACTGGTTACAGAGATGAAAACACAAGCAGGAACAAAGGAGGTAAGAAAATTTGGGAAGAAGATGGTTAGGGACAATCATTATTTTTACACATTAGAAGATTACAACAGGCCAGCGCTGTGGCTCAGTAGGCTAATCCTCCGCCTTGCGGCGCCGGCACACCGGGTTCTAGTCCCGGTCGGGGCACCAATCCTGTCCTGGTTGCCCCTCTTCCAGGCCAGCTCTCTGCTGTGGCCAGGGAGTGCAGTGGAGGATGGCCCAAGTTCTTGGGCCCTGCACCCCATGGGAGACCAGGAGAAGCACCTGGCTCCTGCCATCGGAACAGCGCGGTGCGCCGGCAGCAGCGCGCCTACCGCGGTGGCCATTGGAGGGTGAACCAACAGCCAAGGAAGACCTTTCTCTCTGTCTCCCTCTACTGTCCACTCTGCCTGTCAAAAATTAAAAAAAAAAAAAAAGATTACAACAAACAAAAATGTCTACATTGTTCCTACCACTCCCTATATGACAAGTCCATCTGTGTTTATGAACCAGTCTTACTCATCGGACTATAAGTTCTTGGGCTCCTGAACAATACTCACCTCTTTAGCTTGTACGCCCAGATATGACACTTTCAAAACATGTTTAAATATATATTTAGATGTTAAATGTTTATAGATGAATGAAATGCTTCCTAGCTGGCCCTAAAAGATAAGGTATCTATTCTTAAGTAGCCATTAAACCATAAAACTACCTCATCATTTAGGTCAGTATCCTAAAATGTAACCAATATTTTATAGTTTCTAAACATGAAAACTCAAAAATGATCAAAATACACTAGGAAATTAGTAGTACTAGATGAAGTGAAAATGCAAGGATAATGGTAGTAGGTCTGGGAAAACAGGAGTAAGACAATCCAGCTATTCAAACACTCAGCCCTCTTGGCAGGTGTGATATTTTATTTTGGCTCCTAACTCCTTCCTCAAGGCAACCCAAAGAAACTAGAGTTTCTCTTGCCCAAGGTGGGTCAGCGAAACTCTAATTTTCTTTCACTTTTCTATCTAGGAACTGACCATAAAGAAATTCTAGGGACCGGTGCTGTGGTATAGTGGATAAAGCTTCAGCTGGTGGCGCCAGCACCCCATATGAGTGCAGGTTTGAGTCCTGGCTACTCCACTTCCAATTCAGCTCCCTGCTAATGTGCCTGGCAAAGCAGAGGAGGATGGCCCATGTCCTTGGGCCCCTGCACTCATGTGGGAGACCTGGTTGGAGTTCCAGGCTCCTGGCTTTGGCCTGGCCTAGCCCTGGCTGTTGCAGCCACAGGGGAGTGAACCAGACGATGGAAGAACTCTCTCCCACTTTCCCTCTCCCTCTATAACTCTGCCTTTCAAATAAATGAATAAAAACCTTTAATAAAAAAAAAAAAATTGTTAGTTGTTCCTAACTTTACCATGACCCATAATATGAATTTTCTCTACAGTTAAGTTTCATGATGCTATATAAAATCTATTTTCTCCTTCCATTTATCATAAAAAATTTCAAACATACTCAAAGTAGAAAGAATTCCTTCCTGACTTGTTGGGTCAATCATGTGTGTATGGCTTGAGAATCCCAATAGCTGGGCCACCCCTCTCCTGTCCACTTCATTTCCCAACAAAGAATTTCAAATGCCCATTAAGCAGGAATCATCACTGTCCACATACACCATGGCTTTCTCCATTCCTGTGACAGGTTGTTGCTCCCCTCTTCTCCCAGCTTGTCACTGAAACCCTGGCCACACTAGAAGCTGAGGTATACAGACTTCTACAACAACTCCAGACCACAGGGATTTTCTTTCCTTTTCATTTATTTTATATATAGTTAAGCTCATCAAATTTTACTCCCAATTACTTTTCTTTTAAGATTTATTTATTTTATTTGAAAGAGTTACAGAGAGGCAGAGAGGGGAGGGGAGGGGAGGGGGATGAGAGGAGGGGAGGGGAGGGGAGGGGGAGGGGGTAGGGGGAGAGGAAGGGGGAGGGGAGGAAGGGAGGGAAAAAAGAGTCTTTCACTGGTTCACTCCCCACATGGCTGCAATGGCTGGAATTGGGCTGATTCAAAGCCAGGAGCCAGGAGCTTCTTCCAGGTCTCCCACGCTGGTGCAGGGGCCTGAGGACTTGGGCCATCTTCCATTGCTTTTCTGGGCCATAGCAGAGAGCTGGATCGAAAGTGGAGCAGCCGGGACTGAACCAGCACCCATGTGGGATGCTGGCACTGCAGGTAGTGGCTTTTACCCGCTATGCCACAGTGCCAGCCTCATCAATTACTTTTCTATCTTGCAAGGTAAACTAGTTAAGTTCCTTAAAGATAATTATTTTAGTTCTTTGTGTTGGTTTCACCACAAAAGGCTAACTTGATTTATAAAGTTTCCTAGAATCCAGGTGATTTGTTTTGCCTACTCACTTATGGAATTTTTCCACTGTACATGGATGTGTTGGGAGAGGAGAAAGAAGGGAAACAAAATTTACAAGCCTTCAGCCACTAAACTAAGGAAATAAATTTATCTCATTTTGACTTACAGTTTGAAAAGAAGACAACATCAGTAGGAATGGCCTGAAAGGATTGCGCGGCTTTGCTATCCTCACACCTGTTAACACTCTGCTCCCAATCTCTGTAACTGAAGGTCAATCACAGCCAGGAGAGCCTGCTAAGGAGATAGTTTTTATTCATAAGGATTAGCTATGAGGAAAGGCCAGGCATAAAGATAGTTTAATAAGAAAATGCGCTAAATTTCACCTCAACCAGGTTCCCAAACCAGAATTGATAAGCCCCAATTGGTAACCTGTCCACTCCACTTCTCGGTGACTATTAAAAAGTAACCCCAGGAGTCAGCACTGTGGCACAGCAGGTTAAGACACCGTCTGCAGGGCCACCATCCCATCTGGGTACCGGTTTGAGTCCTGGCTGCTCTATTTCTGATCCAGCTCCCTGCTAATAAACCTGGGGAAGTAGCAGAGGATGGTTCAAGTCCTTGGGCCCCTGAATCCTTGTGGGAGACCTGGAAGAAGCTCCTAACTCCTGGTTTTGGTCTGTCCCAGCCCTGTCTGTTGCAACACTTGGGGAATGAACCAGCGGACAGAAGATCTCTCTCTCTCTCTCCCTCTTGTCTCTGTAACTCTGACTTTCAAATAAATAAATAAATCTTTTAAAAAAAAAGGGGAAAAAAAGTAGCCCCTGTTACTGTTACTTACATGTGACCATTTGTTCAATGAATATACCAAGCAGTTATTACATGCTAGGCATTGAGAGATAAAGATGATCAAAGGTCCTCGTCCTCTAGGACTCCACAACTAACAATCTAAAAATAACCTACTCAAATGTTAAGCACACCTTTACAGATTCTTAAAATTTCCAGTTTATTCTATCTAAATTTAAAACAACTTAAAATTTCCACAACTGATTTTTCCAATACGGATTTATACTTACAATGTAAATTTTCATTTAATGCAAGCATGTCCTAAATGAAATACATCTCAAAGAAAGTAACATTATGAACTTGGTCTACCCTCTTCTGTAATGTAGAAAGCATAGAATTTAAAGAACAGGGGGAAAAGGGACAAGTATTCCAACATCTATTTGGAAAGCCTATTATTAATACTTGCTTTGCCAACTGAACAGTAGGTAACATAATCACCAAAGATATGAAACTTAAAAATTCATATAAAATAAAGTACATACACAGCTTTAAACCTGTTACAACACTTTTGATATCTCCATTTCACAAAGGCTTGAAATGATACTTGGCAAGGGCCTATAACAAGGAAACAAGCAGAAATGTTAAGTAGATTGGATTAAGAAGGCGGAGTCGGGAGGGAGCTTGCTTCTCTAGTCTAGGAGAAGATAGTTTAAAAAAAGTGGATTGAGTGCAGTCTCAGGGAAGATTCAAGGAGAAAACGGCAGAGGAAACTCCAAGCAAATTAGAGGGACACAGTGGACCTAAGTGGAGGGTGTGGATGCACACAACTCAGGACCCCACCAGCCGAAAGCTTCTGTACCAGCTTTGGAGGGTGACGTGAGACCAGACTTCAGTAGCCCAAACCACTGGAGATAAAGCTGCAGGAAGAGCCTGGAGGGAATCCAGCTTGGAGCTCTATAGGTGATAGTGTGCATGCCAAGCTACAGGAGAAAAAAAGGAAGAGCCTGGAGGGAATCCAGCTTGGAGCTCTATAGGTGATAGTGTGCATGCCAAGCTACAGGAGAAAAAAAAGGAGGGGGCACGTTTTTCTCTCCCCAAATACCCTGTAACGGCGTCCTGCAACAAGCCGATAGAGAGCAGGCACCATTTTGGACCTGAAATCTTGGAAATGAAGAATTCAATAGAGTAAAAACTGTGGTGGAAAGCCTTAACAACAGAATCAGTGAAGCAGAAGAAAGAACATCTGACTTAGACAATGACACAACATTCAAGTTCTAGGAATTCCTGAAGACGTGGAAGACAGAAAAGATTAGAAGGCCTTTCAGTGAAATAGTAACAGAAAACTTCCCTAATTTGGAGAAAGAGACATCCAAGTACATGAAGCACACAGAACTCTGAACAGACATGACCAGAAAAGATATTCACCGTAACACATTGTAATGAAACTCACCAGAGTAAAACATAAAGATTCTAATATGTGCCAGATTACTCTCAGAAGATCTCCAATTAGACTCATAGGGGACTTCTCATCAGAAACCCTACAGGCTAGGAGAGAATGGCGAGATATATTTTAAGTCTACTGTTAACCAAGAATACTGTACCCTGCAAAGCTCTCATTTATGAATGAAGGTGAAAAAAGACCTTCCATATCAAACAGAAAAGTAAAGAATCTGTCACCACTAGCCCAGCCTTGCAAAAGATGCTGAAGGATGTGCTTGTACACAGAAACACTACAAAAGGTAAAGGAAGAAAATTGCCCAGTAGAAGTACAAAGGAAATCCAAAGTAAAAATAGGAATATTTTTAGAAAAATGCAGGGCAAAGTCATTACTTATCAACAGTCACCTTGAATGCAAATGGCCTCAACTCTCCAGTTAAAAGACACAGACTGACTGAATGGATTAAAAAACAAAACCTATCTATCCACTGCCATTAGGCAAGAAAAAGAAATCAAAGGGATAATGATTCGTAAGGAGTAAGTCAAGCTATCCCTATTTGCAGATGACATGATTCTATATATATGGGATCCACAAGACTCCACTAAGAGACAACTAGAACTCATAGAAGAGTTTGGTAAAGTAGTAGGATATAAAATAAACATACAAAAAATCAACACCCTTTGTATACACAACGTCACAGCTGAGAAAGAACTTCTAAGATCAATAGCATTCACAATAGCTACAAAAAAAAAAAAATCAAATACCTTGGAATAAACTTAACTAAGACTCTCTATGATGAAAATTAAAACATTAAAGAAATAGAAGATAGAAAAAAATTCTAAAATCTTTCATGTTCATGCAATGGAAAAATGAGTATCATGAAAATGTCCATATTTCTGAAAGCAATATACAGATTAAATGCGATACCAATCAAAATACCAAGACATTTTCTCAGATAAAGAAAAAATGTTGCTGAAATTCATATGGAAACACAGGAGACCCCAAAAAGCTAAAACGATCTTATACAACAAACCGGAGGCATCGTAATACCAGACTTCAAGACATACTACATGACAGTTATAATAAAAACAGCCTGGTACTGGTACAAAAACAGATGGCTAGACCAATGGAACAGAAAAGAAATGCCAGAAATCAATCTAAGCATCTACAACCAACTTATATTTGACAAAGCAGCTAAAACCAATCCTTGGAGCACAGACATTTTCATCAACAAAGGTGCTGGGAAAACATGATTTCCACATGCAGAAGTATTTAGCAGAACCTCTACCTTATACCTTAAACAAAAATCTACTCGAAATGGATTAAAGACTTAAATCTATGACCTCATACTATTAAATTATTAGAGAACATTGGGGAAACCCTGCAAGACATTTGCACAGGCAGAGTTCTTGGAAAAGACTCCAGAGGCACAAGCAATCAAAGCCAAAATTGACAAATGGGATTACATCACATTGAGAAGCTTCTGCACTTCAAAATAAACACTCAGAAAAGCGAAGAGGCAACCAATGGAATGGGAGAAGTTATTTGCAAACTACAGAACTGATAAAGGATTAATAACCAGAATATATAAAGAGATCAAGAAACTCAACGACAAAACAAACAACCCAGTTAAGAAATGGGCAAACGATTTAGACATTTTTCAGAAAAGGAAATCCAGCCGTGGAGGCCACTGGGGAGTGAACCAACGGAAGGAAGACCTTCTGTCTCTCTAACTGCCTGTCAAATAAATAAATAAATAATGTTCAGGATCACTTGACATCAGGGAAATGCAAATCAAAACCACAATGAGGTTTCACCTAACCCCTGGTTAGAATAGCTTTCATACAGAAATCAACAAACAAATGCTGATGAGGATGTGGGGAAAAAGGTACCCTAATCCACTATTGGTGGGGATGTAAACTGGTAAAGTTACAATGGAAGACAGTATGGACATACCTCAAATATCTGAATATAAACCTACCATATGATCCCGCCATCCCACTCCTGGGAATTTACCCAAGGGAAATGAAATTAGCATATGAAAGAGTTATCTGCACCCCCATGTTTATTGCAGCTCAATTCACAATGGCTAAGACATGGAATTAACCTAAATGCCTGTTTTAACTAAAGACTGGATAAAGAAATTATGGGATATGGATACCATGGAATATTACACAGTAGTAAAAATGAAATCTGGTCACTTGGAACAAAATGATGAATATGGAAAACATCATACTTAGTGAAATAAGCTAGTCCCACGGGAAAAATATATGTTCTCCCTGACCTGTGATAACTAATAGAATACCTAAAAGGTAATCTGTAGAAGTGAAATTGACACTTGGACAAGCAATGACTTGAACAGCCCTTGTCCTGACTGCTGAGGAACTGTTTTGTTTTGTTTTTTACTATTTGTTGAACTCTTTACTTGACATAGTTATTCATATGTGTATAAAGTCAATGAAAATAGATCTCAGTAAAAAATAAAAGTGGGAATAAGAGAGGAAGGAGGAAGAGGGATGGGAGGATGAGTGGGAAGGAGGGCAGGGTAGGAAGAATCACCATGTTCCTAAAGTTGTAAAAATGAAGTGTATGAAGTTGGTAACCATAAAGCTGTATAGTTCTGTATACACTCCCTACAGAGTTACTTTTAAGGGCACAGTTTTTTGTTGTTGTTGTTGTTTTGTTTTTTTACAGGCAGAGTGGACAGTGAGAGACAGACAGAAAGGTCTTCCTTTTCTGTTGGTTCACCCCCCAATGGCCACTGTGGCCAGCACACCGTGCTGATCCAAAGCCAGGAGCCAGATGCTTCTCCTGGTCTCCCATGCAGGTGCAGGGCCCAGGGACTTGGGCCATCCTTCACTGCACTCCCAGGCCACAGCAGAGAGCTGGACTGGAAGGGAGTGGCCGGGGCAGAATCCAGCTCCCTGACCAGGACTAGAACCTAGGGTGCTGGCGCCGCAGGTGGAGGATTAGCCTATTGAGCCGTGGCGCCGGCAAGCACAGTTTAAAAACTTGCCAAGGGGCCCCAAATCCCCTTAAGCTGGGTGTTAAAAATACTACCTTAAGTATCTAAGTGATCATATGGATTGGGTTAAGTATCTGGTAATAGTAAATAGAATTAAAAAGGAGGGAATGTTCCAACATGGGAAGCAGTCTACACAGCCAACTCAGGATGCAATAGCTTTAAGTAGCACTCTAACCTCAGAATCCACCCTTAAGACATTCTGGTATGGCCAAAAAGCCCATGAGAGTACTTCAGGCATGGAATGCCAAGACACTGTGGCAAAAAATGTTCTATATTAAGGACCTCAGTGGGTGAGACCTAAGTGGAAAGAAGTGGTCATCAAAGAAGGATGTACTTTTCTCTAAAGAGAACAGGAACTTTCACTTTGTTTATGGTCTTGTCTAAATACCGATGGAGTTTGTGCATTCAAAAGGCTTCCATTGCCTAGGCAGCTCATGTCAAGAGCCTTGGGTAATCACTGACATCACACATAAGAGTGTTAATTGTTAACAAGAGTCAGTTGGGGCCGGCGCTGTGGCATGGCTGGTAAGCCGCTGCCTGTGGTGCCAATAACCCATAATGAGCACCTGTTTGAGTCCCAGCTGCTCCACTTCCAATCCAGCTCTCTGCTGTGGCCTGGGAAAGCAGTGGAAGATGGCCCAATTCCTTGGGCCCTTGAATTTGTGCCGATCGGCACAGCTCCAGCCATTGCAGCCAACTGGGGAGTGAACCAGCAGATCGAAGACCTCTCTCCTCTCTCTCTCTGCCTCTCCTCTCTCTGTGTAACTCTTTCAAATAAGTAAACAAATCTTAAAAAAAAAAAAAAAAAAAAAAGGAGTCACTGCACTAACTTCCCATCCAGGACCTCTTTCCTCAAAGAGTTGTGCTCACAAAAGATGTGTCATTCTTGGATGCTTTTTTAAAGTTAATTAAGTTTCTAAAAAAAGAGAGAGAGAGAAGTGAAATTAACTTCAAGATGCAATGACTTTGAACAGCCCGTGTCTTGACTGTTAAGGAACAGTTGTTTTTTCCACTGCAAATTATTGAACTCTTTACTTAGTATAGAGTTGGGCTTCTTTGTACAAAGATAACTGAAAATGGATCTTAGTGGAGAATGGGACTGGGAATGGGAGAGAGAGGAGGAGGTGGGATGGGAGTGTGGGTGAGAGGGCGGGTATGGTGGGAAGCATCACTGTATTCCTAAAGTTGTATTTATGATATGCATGAAGTTTGTATTCCTTCAATAAAAGGTTTCTTTAGGGGGAAAAAACCCACGAATTTAAATGTGTGTGTATATATGTATATATATATATATATAAATGGAAAATTCATTATGAAAATAAAAGTTCAGTAACTTGATACACAGCTTGTGAGTACCAGAACAGGAACTACAACTCAGGTCTCCTAATCCTTAGTCTTCTGTTTCTCCCACTGGAGTTCCGTTCTAGTCCCAGAAGTAGAACATAAACAAGAAGCAGTTCAAATCCGACAGACCTTCAGTGTAGGTCATTGTCTTCTCTGCCCAAACTGCTTCTCCTTGTGCTCGTGACAATGGCATCACCACCTTTATCACCCAAAGTGGACCCTAGAACCAACAGTGAAAGATGGATTCTACCTTTGAAATATGGCCTTGCCATCTGCTCTGAGTCTCTCCATGTCTCTCCCAATGCTACTCAGCTTAAAAAACATCTTGCTGTCATAGTGCTCTATCAAACACTTCTCTGCCATCTCATTCTGCTTAAAAAACTTAGTTACCACCCACTGTTTACAATAGAAAGTTTGAATGTTGTAACCCACTAAGACTTTTCATTTGTCCCAAACCTACTTTTGAAATATTATTGGCCGGCACTGTGGCTCAACAGGCTAATCCTCCCCCTTGCGACGCTGGCCACCGGGTTCTAGTCCCGGTCAGGGTGCCAGATTCTGTCCCGGTTGCCCCTCTTCCAGGCCAGCTCTCTCCTATAGCCTGGGAGTGCAGTGGAGGATGGCCCAAGTGCTTGGGCCCTGCACCCCATGAGAGACCAGGATAGGCACCTGGCTCCTGGCTTCAGATCAGCGCGGTGCGCCGGCTACAGCACACAGATCGCGGTGGCCATTGGAGGGTGAACCAACGGCAAAGGAAGACCTTTCTCTCTATCTCTCTCTCTCACTGTCCACTCTGCCTGTCAAAAATAAAAAAAAAAGAAATATTATTTCCCAGTAGTACTATACTTTACACACATTGTTTTCTATTCAGGGTCAGCACGGTGCTGCCATTCTAATCAACCCCAACATTTCCTCCTATCTTTGTTTATACTACGCCTTTCACATTGCAATGTGCTGTTTCAAAAGCACTCTAGCAAGGAAGCCCTGCCTGAATTCCATAATCCATAGTGATCATAATCATTTCTGAATTCCCCAGCCTTAAACCTGCAACGCTGGACACTTACTTTCTAGCCTATGTTTACCTATGTCATGATTCTTATCACCTTCACCTTGGCTTCCTGTGAACAGGTGGCATGCTTATCTCATTTACTCAACAAAGATGTACTGAGTCCACACTATATTCTAGGAACTGGGGTACAGCATGGAATGCAACAGGCCAAAACACTCCCCTCATGGAGTTTACCTTATGTTGGAGGGAGGGCAAAAAAAATAAATGACATTATATTGGAAAGTGGTAAATGCTAAGGTAAAAAACAAAGCACATCATGAGGACTGGGAGTTGAGTTAGGAACTAACTTGAGCAAAGGCTTGAAAAAGATGAGAAGATACAGCAGAGAGAGAAGTACAGAGGCTCTGAGGTATGAGCAGGTATGCAGTTTTCCAGGTAAAGAGAGACAAAATGGTTGACCCTGAGTGAAAGTAGTGGGACATCGCAGGTAACAGATTAAGGGGAGTGTCAGATCACATGGAGGCCCTAAGGGCTATACACACATCCAAGACATGAAACAGACTTGCAATTCATTTATTTTGCCAGATCATAATTTGCTTTCATATTGTATAGTTGTTCTATTTCAAGTTTGTTTACATAACAGATTCAAGTTAATCAAATGTGTATAAAGTTAATTAAAAAATAGATCCTATTAAAAAGTGGGAATAGGAGAGGGAGGAGGAAGAGGGATGGAAGAGTGGATGGAAGGGTGGGTACAGTGGGAAGAATCACCATGTTCCTAAAGTTGTAATTATGAAATGTATGAAGTTTGTATTCCTTAAATAAAAGGTTTCTGGAAGGGAAAAAAAAAGATTCGAAGACATGTTTAAAGCTGTTTAACGCTGAGCCTGTTCTAGCCTGAGTTCTACAACACAGACATCTCCTTTTCTATTTTATTTCTTTTAGTTTGTCAAATAGGGACTTTTTAAAATTTACTTTCATTTTATTTGAAAGGAGGAGGAAGTGGAAAAGGTGGAGAGAGAGATTTTCCATTTGCCAGTTCACTACCCAAATGCCTGCAACAGCCACTGCAGGCCAGACCAAAGCCACAGGCCAGGAACTCAAACTGGGTCTCCCACATGGGTGGTAGGGAACCAAGTACCTGAGCCATCATCTGCTGCTTCCCCAGGATGTGCATTAGCAGGAAGCTCGATCAGAGTCTAGTAGAGCCCAGACTGGAACAGACATAGAACATGTGCATCCCAAGCAGCACCTTAACTACTGCTCCAAACACCTGCCCCGAAATTTTTTTTCAAGTAAATTTTACTGTGTATATTTGAGTTTTAACAATATGTTATGAGATAGATAGTAAAATGGCAACTATAGTGAAGCAAATTAACATATTTACCATCTCATTTTTTTGGTGACAAGAGCAGCTAAAATCTAATAAAAATCCCTAATGTAATTTGGTTAACTATAATACTCATGCTGTACATTAGAAACCCTAGACTTGTTCATTCTACATATCCACTTTGTATCCTGTGACCTGTATCTCCCATTTCTCTCCCTTTCCTACCTGCTGTTAACCATTTTATTCTCTACAGAGAAACTCATCTTTCTGTTCAATAGCACAAAATATACCCATCAAATATATTAGATTTTGCTGAAGCTTATTGTATCTTTAATAATATTTAATAAGTCATGTTTTAAATATGAGTGAATCATATTTATACAATAGAAATATCCTGAAAACAAGTTAAATTGTTTTCATTATTCCTCAGTAATAGCTGCCACTCACGGAGCACCTTTTCAGTTGATTTACACGCATCATCTCTAGTCTAGAAAATGAGAAAAAGGCATCATCATGTCCACTTTTCAGCTAAAGAAACACACCGCACAACGGGAGAGTCACATGCACAGGAACACAGAGAGAGTTAGTGGACTTTGCTTCTACACTTTGCCCACAACATAGTCAAACTTTAGAATTCTTAGTCTTTACCTCTTACTGATTTTCAGTGCTACCTTGTTAGCTTTGATACTGTCCAACCTCTTGCTTCACTTTTTTTAAAGTACCACTTAAAAATACTACAGAACCTAGTCTCCAATCCTAACGCAGTACATGAGTTATAAATTAAAATTTTTAACTTACACGTAAGCTTAATATGTTCTCTCTTATGAAAAAAGGGCTGGAAGGGGTTAAGAGATGATCTATGCACTCTCATTTCCTCGTAAATGCTACCCTTTATTCCCATTTAAAGTTTTAAGCCCTGGCAGAGTGGCTCCAGCCTGGAAAGAAGAAAATACAGAAGTAGACAAAAGGACTGAGTAAGGTTACTAAGTACTTTTAAAAATATGGCTACTAGCCTCGGTACTCATCTTACTTACACACTCAAACAAAACACACTCTGTGCAGAGTATGACATACTGCTTCGACAAACAGCTCACAGAAATGAAAGATCTCCAGTTTCTATTTCCGCTTATTACATGGTTTTTAAAAGTAACTAGCTGAGCACGTGGTATAGACAGGATTTCTAGAAAGAGTGCTTAAAATGTAGCCCGTGTTCAACGAGTTTACAACGCAGACAAATTAAAGCAGCGCAAGCACAGGACTAAGCGTACTTCAAGTTTTGCGCAATGGCTTGCGGAGGGAGATAGCATTCTGATTTTTTAAAGTCTGAGGAATTGAAAACAGCCATGTTCAAGGCGCCTCAGCAGTCCTACGGCTTCTCCAGCTGTCAGTGATTATCCCTGCGGTAGATGAGCCACCCTCTCAAACTCACCGAGACAAAACTCTTGTGAATGAGCTTAACGAACGCGCTCCCGACAGGGCCAACACGCCGGGTTTCCGCGGGACGGATCCACCGCGGGTTCCTGCCTGCCCGTCGCCAGGAAAACCGCTTCCACCGAACGCGCGCAAATCCGCCCCCGAAGGGCTCGTCCCCGACCCAAGTCGGGCGGGCTCGCCCACACGCCAACCCCTTCGCGCTCGCCTAATAAGGAACGAGTGGCGACCTCACCCCAGTCGCCTGGCCGGCCGCGCGGGTCCCCTCGGTGACCTGGCCCCTGACACCGCGGTTCACACACCCACGCAGGCCGCACCGGCCTCGCCCTCCTGCGCTCGCGCGGCCACCACCTTCGTCGCCGTCCAGGGGGAGGTGCGAGCATCCGGGACTGCAGCCGTGCGCGCTGCCTCCTCCATGGGGAGCGCCGACGAGTTCCTGCCCCGGACGACCTACGGCCCCGCAGCGGCAGGGACAGACGGCCGCCGCCGAGAAAACGCTGGGCGCGGCCGAGTGACGTCAGAGGCCGCGCACGCGCAGGAACGCGCCGTGCAGGCCCCGCCCCCTCTGCCCCTTCTGGTTTCCGGCGTCTCGACGAATCGCTGGTCTGTGCAGCGGCGAGCCGGGCGCCGGTCGTAGGCACAGCGGGCAGGTTTATAGGTGGTATCCTTCCAGGTGGCTTTTGCCCATCGCGTTGTCAGAAGGGAGTCCCGTGCGGGGCTTGTGTAAGACACGAGTTCCCAGGGGGCAGCCATGCTGCTCCGAGGGGGCGAAGACCGAGACGCCGGGGGCCGGAGAGACCGCGCGGCGCTCCGTAGCCTTCCCGGGCGCTAACCGACCGAGCCCCGTTGTGGCTTGGTAAAGTTTGCCTGCGAGTTTGTGATTTGCTACAAAGCCTGCTTGGATGCTTGGAGCAGAGATTTGTTTTTCACGAGATCCATAGGAGACCCACTAATAGGAGAAGCGCTTGGGCTAACTCTCGTGTAATGGAAAGATTCTCCAGGACTCGCCATCATGGTTTTCTGGAAACAAGACCAAGGCCAGGCTCACTTCTAAAACGTGAGAGACAGCACCCAGCTTGATGAGAGCGCGAGGCCTGCTGGACTTGTATTCCGCCCACAGCTCCTGACCACTCTCCTGTGGTCACTATGCAGCTTCTAATTTAAAAGCCTTTTAAACCACTGTGAACATGGCAAGCGTGACTCAGAACTGGTTCAGAGAACCTGTTCTGTTTGCTTCTTTGGAATCAGCCACGTTCTAGGTAGATGACATTGAGGAACTAAATTGAGTATTGCAAAGAAGTCTTTAATGATACGGTAGGCAGGTGACAAATGGCTGATTGTCCACCAGTCCATATGCCCACTCGTTTTGCAGTGACTTTGCAACTCCATACCCTGTGTATCTGCATTGACCTTGAGATGACTTTGTCCAAGAAAATGTGGCAGTCCCCAGCCTATATCATGGTGAAAAGAAGCATGGAGTAGCTGCCCCATATTTGAGACCAGGGTTTGAGCCAAGTCCACAAAACTGCCCCCACTGACCCACAGACGTAAGAGAAAGAATAAATGATTGTTGTGTTAAGCCACTCATTTGAGGATGGGTTTATACATAGCAATAACCAACTAATAAACATACCTCCAGATACCTCTAGAAGGTAGATGGCTGTATTGATAGCCACGTGAAGAGGAATACTTACAGGATGATATGTTATTTTAACCTAATGAATGAATTTACTTATGGCTCTTTTCTGTGTAATCTCAGAGTACTGCTCATCTAATCATCTTTCATCATGACAGTCCAGAGATTACTCTCAAATTAATTATTTGGACCTCCTACTTGACACTGCCACACTGTACAGTGCACTGCTCTTGAAGTATATGTACAGAGATCTCCAAACAGCTTGTGGAAAGTGGAATTAAAACATGTTTCTTTTGGAGCAAAAAAAATTGAAATCCGTGCATTCAAGGTAGTCTTTTAAAATTCCACAGAAAATGTATATTATGAAAAACAATGCATGGATTTCAAAACATTTCGCACCAAAATAAGTATCATTTAATTTCATTTTTCTGTGAGCTCTTTAAAGTACCTTAATACATTTTGCTAATAAGATGCAGGCTCCTTAAATACCCTAATCATTTCCCTTGCCCATGATCTTGCACATCTCGTATACTCTGAGTGTTCAAGCCATGATCACGAGATATTTTAAAAATGTTAAAGCTCTAATTTCTTCTCATATGCTGCTGGTAGAATTATAAAATGATACAACTCCCTCGGAAAACAGGTCAATAGTTTCTTAAAACATTAAACATACACAGTCAGATGACCCAGCAGTTCTAATCCTAGGTATTTACTCAAGAGTGGAAACATGTATCCATGAAAAGAGTTGTAAATGAACAACATTCTGTAGCAGCTTTGTAACAGATCAAAAGCTGGAAACAGGGGCCAACGCTGTGGCACAGCGGGTTAACACCCTGGCCTGAAGCACCGGCATCACATATGGGCGCTGGTTCGAGTCCTGGCTGCTCCACTTCCACTCTGGCTCTCTGCTATGGCCTGGGAGAGCAGTAGAAGATGGCCCAAGTTCTTGGGCCCCTGGACCTGCGTGGGAGACCCGAAAGAAGCTGCTGGCTCCTGGCTTCCGATGGGCGCAGCTCCGGCCATTGCAGCCAATTGGGGAGTGAATCAGCGGATGGAAGACCTCTCACTTTTTGCCTCTCCTTCTCTCTCTGTGTAACTCTGACTTTCAAATAAATAAATATATCTTAAAAAAAAAAAGCTGGGAACAACTGAAATATCAGGTGAGTGAATAAACAAACTGGGATATATATTTAATATATAATAGAATATTAGAGAGCAGTGAAAGAGAATGAACTATTTATACATGCTACATAACATGACTGAGTCTAAAAATAACTATGCTAAGTGAAATAAGCCATACCCATATATATATATATATATATATATATATACACATACATACACACACTATTTAATTTATATATATAAAAGTCTAGGGAATGGAAACTGAGAGAAAGCATGTGAATGTTTCCTGGGAGTGGAGGGGACAACGAGGGCAGAAGGGTTACCAAAAGAAACTTTGGGAGGATGGATATATCTGCTGTTTTCACCCATGGTGAGGCTTTCATTATATGAACATGTAAATGTTCATTTACAACTCTTTTCATTATATGACATGTCAAAACTTACCAAATTGTGCCTTTCATATATGTGCAGTTTATTGTATGTCAACTGTACCTCAGTAAACCTGTTAAAATCTTCGTCACTGTTTCAGAAGCACAGGCAAGACTTATTAAAACAGCATTTTGAAAAAAATCATATATTAGGGGCCGGTGCTGTGGCACAGTGGGTTAACGCCCTAACCTGAAGTGCCGGCATCCCATATGGGCACCAGTTCGAGACCCGGCTGCTCCACTTCCAATCCAGCTCTCTGCTATGGCCTGGGAAAGCAGTAGAAGATGGCCCAAGTCCTTTGACCCCTGCACTCTTGTGGGAGACCCGGAAGAAGCTCCTGGCTCCTGGCTCCTAGCTTCGGATCAGCACAGCTCCGTAGCGGCCATCTGGAGAGTGAACCAGCGGATGGAAGACCTCTCCTTCTCTCTGCCTCTCACTCTCTGTGTAATTCTGACTTTCAAATAAATAAATCTTGAAAAAAAAATTAAAAGTATGTAGTAAAATAGAATTAAAAGATAAGTTTATTTAAAGAAAATCATATATTAGGTAGTCAAATAGGTTTTCTTGTATGTACAGACTGTTCCCTAATTACTCTCATATAGTTTGGTTTCATTAACCACAGAAGCATGGGAAAAGTATAGCAGATGATAATTTTTTTCTTAACTCAAGCCTGTTTTTGGTTAAATTTGCCCTTTTTCCTTCTAAAGCAAATAGTGACATTATTTGGCATTTCAAAGCATTAGTATTTCAGTTAATTGTATTTAGTTTACTCAAGGCCATAGAAGACTGACAATGTAATAAGGCAATTTGCAAAAAACTGGAGGAGGCAGGGGAGCTCTGCAATAAGAGAATACCAAGATATACATGAAAAGCCAAGAGTTAGCTTTTAACGATTGCCTCATGTTAAATGCATGTGGTAGGAACGGTAATGCCCCAAGATGTCTTAATCTATGGACCCTGTGACTATGTTATTTTACATGGGACAGCGATTATGGACCCTGTGACTATGTTATTTTACATGGGACAGCGATTATGGACCCCGTGACTATGTTATTTTACATGGCGACAGGGATTATGCAGATATGATCAAGTTAAAGATTTTGAAGTGGGGAGATGATCCTGAATCATCTAAGCAAGCCCCCAAAAATCACCAAGGCCTTGCAAGAAGGAGGCAGGAGTGACAGAATGATGATGGCAGAATGGTCAGGGAGCTGTGACATTGCTGGCACTGAAGATGGAGAAAGGAGCCTTGCGTCAAGAATGAGAACAACCTCTAGAAACTAAAAAGCAAGGACTAAGTTCTCCCCTTGAGCCTCCAGAAGAATGCTGCTGACACCTTGATCATAGCCAGTCAAATGCTGTGTTCTTCCACCCTACAGAACCTTAAGGTGATAAGTGTGTGTTGTTGTAAACCACAACGTTTGGGGTAACTTAACAAGCAGCAATACCTAACTACTACAGGAAGTGTGCCAAGTTCAAGAGAAGAAGATACTGAGATTCCCCCCTCCCCCATGTCTTTACCAGAAATAAAGATGCAGTTTTATAAATGTGTAGCCTAATTTGACCTTTCCTTTATCTCTTGTCTATTATTTGTTATTTTGTGGGGGATTTTATTTATTTATTTATTTATTTGTCAGAGAAAGCTGCCACCTACTGATTCACCCCACAAATACCAGCCTAGCCAGGAGCCAGAACCTGGGAACTCAATCCATTTCTCCCAGGTGGGTGGCAGGACCCACATTACTTGCGCCATCACCGCTGCCTTTGAGGGTCTGCATTGGCAGGAAAATGGAGTCATGAGCCAGAGCCAGGGTACAAATTCAGACACTCTGAAGCGGGACACAGGCAACATAACTGCTAGGCTAAGCGCCCACTCCCGTCTCAGTTAATTTTATGTGAACTGTGTTTGTCACTTGATTGCCATTGCTCCCATCCTGCCCACCACTGTCCAGTTCCACATCCAACTCTTTGTTATGTCCTTGTCTGGAATTCATCTCTCTTCTCCGCAATGTTGATAAAGATACCTAAGTATTGTATATCTGTGTGTTGACTATTCCTCACTTGTCCAACTAAAAATCTTTTTGAAACTACCATGTGAGATTCAAAGTAACAGTATGTAAGTAAGACTAACATTACAAGTATACTGACATTGGGCTGGCACTGTGGCTCATTAGGTTAATCCTCCGCCTGCAGCACCCGCACCGCGGGTTCTAGCCCCGGTTGGGGTGCTGGATTCTGTCCTGGTTGCTCTTCTTCCAGTCCAGCTCTTTGCTGTGGCCTGGGAGTGCAGTAGAGGATGGCCCAAGTGCCTGGGCCCTGCATCCGCATGGGATACCAGGAGGAAGCACCTGGCAATGCACTGGCCGTAGTGGCCATTTTGGGGGTGAACCAATGGAAAAAGGAAGACCTTTCTCTCTCTCTCTCTCTCTCTCTCTCTCTCTCTCTAACTCTGCCTGTCCAAAAAAAAAAAAAAAAAAGTATACAGACATTGTCACAGTACAGGTCATCAGACAGGGATATACCAAACTAACAGAGGAACTCTAGCCTTGGGTCCACAGAGGGGTGGGCAGAACAGCTCACATTCAACAACCACTGTGGCTGGGAGCTAGAACTCATAGATCCACAGTAGTAACCAACCAAGGTGAAGAATCCAGCATTTAGGCCGGCGCTGAGGCTCACTAGGCTAATCCTCCGCCTTGCGGCGCCGGCACACCAGGTTCTAGTCCCGGTCGGGGTGCCAGGTTCTGTCCCGGTTGCCTCTCTTCCAGGCCAGCTCTCTGCTGTGGTCTGGGAGTGCAGAGGAGGATGGCCCAAGTGCTTGGGCCCTGCACCCCATGGGAGAACAGGATAGGCACCTGGCTCCTGTCTTCTGATCAGCGCGGTGCACTGGCCGCAGTGCACCGGCCGCGGCGGCCATTGGAGGGTGAACCAATGGCAAAGGAAGACCTTTCTCTCTGTCTCTCTCTCTCTCACTGTCCACTCTGCCTGTCAAAAAAAAAAAAAGAATCCAGCATTTATACATTTCTTAGACTCCAAACGCAGTCTGGAAGGGGCTAGCCATATAAACATTTGGTGGTTTCTTGTTTATTCCTGATTTCTGTATGTATGTGTTTTGATCAAATTGTGAATGAATGAATCCTTTTGGACAGAGCCTAGAAGAAAATGTCTTTACTCATGTAAAATATTTTCCTCACTTGATGACTTATATTACACCAAAGAAGATTTAATGACAAGACATCTAATGATATTTGATGGATTAAAGTGTGTTATGATTCTCTAATTTTCTATGGGCTTAAAATCTAAAATGGTATGCTATACAACTAAAAAACATGTCAAAGTTATGGACATACTAAAGTAAGAGCTGTGATACCATCATTTCACTGGATCAGGAAGTAGTCCCTGGATGGTGAATTCCTTTACACATCAAGGATCTGCTCCCTCAAGGAGATGTGCAAGCAAACATTTTCAACATTATAGACTCCTAGGCTATTCCTTTCTACAGACAAATAGGAAAAATCTTAAGAATTGGGATGCTCTGGGACCTAATACTACACAAAAACTTCGAGCAAAGGGAACAAAATCAACAAGTGTTCAGCTAGAAATAAGTTATTTTATTTTAAAACACATACAGATTAATAAATATTGGAAAACTTAATAAATAGCCTTTTTATTTACATAAGGCAATAACAACATGCTATGACTACTTCTAGAAAGCAAATTATAAGCATCTTAGCCATTGATAAATGTATATATGTATGCTAATTGGAAGCTCCCCTGATACATTTATATGAAAAACTTTTATGCAACCCATCAACATTAGACAGTTTTGATCTAGACTTCCTCTCTTTCATGATTATATCCCATTTTACAAGACAAAAATAGTTATCCTTTAAAAAGGCAAACACACTCAGGAATGCTACTGAAAAACAACACACTTCAGTTTTCATAAAGCACAAAAACAATGAAAGGATGGGGGAAATTATTAGATTCTGACAAATAAAATAACTTCTGAATTTTTCAATGGCCCCTTTGGCACTAGTGGTTTGGGAGCTCCTCACATTCACCTGTTGTCAGAGTTCATAGTCAAGGTTGAGCTGCTTGGAAGCAGGAAGTTCAGCAACATTCATCAGAAATTCAGTGGAACAGAATCAATTTGTTATGTAGGTCATTAAGTCTGCAGATCACAGAGCAAACAGAACCTCGGAGGAGCTCATCATGCCATCAAAATGTGCTCCGTTAGTGCTGCTTTTATGAAGTCTGTGTAACTGCCATATTTTACAGTAGAATATATAAACCCTTCCTTAAAAAAAAAAAAGGAAAATTAAAGCTTCATGGATTCATGCACACTTCACATCCAGTGCTTCCATTGCTTTTGTGGTGCTCAAAGCTGTGTGTTCTGCAGCAGGATCCTGAGCAGACTCCACAGTCAGTGCAGTTCATGTTTCCACCAGGTCACTTCGCCAACAGTCTGGGACATGGTGCTCTCTTCTGAGGTCACCAGAACACTGCTAAATGTGCTAGCGGTTTAGAAACAACCCAATTGGAGAACCACCTCGCTCCTTCAGAGGTAGAAAAACGGAGGCACAGAAAGGTAAGTGACTCACCTAGATTTGTACAATTCAGGGAAAACTAGAAAAAAAAGAAGAAATCAATCCTTCTCCTTGGCTCATGCTCTGGGCCCTCGACTCTTTTTTTTTTTTTTCTTTTTTTTAATCACTTTGGGTATATTTGAAATAGATATTTACATGATCACTGTTCTACTGAATATCAACTTTTTACTAGACAACATTTTTGACGTACAAAGTTACATTTTCTTAAAATATAATTCTTTTGTTACATTTAATAGCATGTGAGAAATGTTTATGAAAATAAACAAGTAGTGGTATTTGGCCAAATTCTCATTCCTGATCCTATAATTCTGAATCTTTTCAAGTATACGGTGGAGATATAAGAATATGGCCAGATGTGAAAAATCGCCTATCAGCTAAAGGACAGATCTTTAAAGTTTCATCACTAGTACAACTGTGAGGTGGAAATGAGGAATACAAAAAATTGAGGTATTTTATATGATAAACTGTCCTGTGGAATAACTGGTGCGCAAATTGGTCTCTTTTCTTTTCAACTCAAGTTAACAGAATCTACCTATGAGTACAAGTAAGATACAAAAAATGAACATGGGCCATGTCCTTGGGAGGAAGGTCAATGCTAAGGACTAAATGATACATTTTTGGTCCCTGAGAAGACAGAACACCAAGATCACTTCCAGTCCTGCTCGACGGGTGAACAGATGCACTGAGACGGACAGCTCCTTCAGACCATGGAAGCTAATGCATACTGTCATGAGCAGACCCTACACTGACCTTACTCTTCCTAATTTCCTACACAGTCACAGGGAGCCTAAACGGGATCTAGTAGGCATCTGGGAAGAGTAAGGGATGGGGCTCTGTGAACCATCTGAGCATTCTCTCCGCTCTTCTAGACTAGTGGAGCAGCTTGGAAAAGAGAGGTATCCTCCCGACAAGAACTGTGCAGCAAGGCAGTGGACTGTGTGCATCAGCACTTGCTGTGGGCTGAACATTCACCCACATCTGGGAGACACTGCATCTCAGTGCTTGTCAGCAGTCTAGGAACTGGCCTTTAGAAGTCAGGCACAGTATTTACCGTGAGCTGAGCTATAGAGGAAGGTGAGCAGCAACTACATATTAGAATAGTGCTTTCTTGTATCGCATAGCAGACATGAAAACCAAGGAAGAACAAAACCCATACATTACTGCTGGGGGAAATCTGGGGAAATATAATCGAGTGTAACAAAATGGCTTTGAAAGTAGGACAGAAAGAATATTTCTTATTGCTGAACAAAGAGCAGCGACACCTATCACTAACATCCTAATGTGACAAAACTGTAGTGACAGTCTGAGCGATGAGCAAGGCCACCAGGAAACCAGATTCTTTCCAAAGGTCCCAGCTGGGGCAGGCCTTCTCCACATGTGACAAGGAGCAGGCTGTCCTTTCTGTCCAGAGACACAGGGGTCATGTGGACCAGCAGAACACTTACTTTGTCCAGGGTTTGAGTCAGAATCCTTAATCGGTCCTACACTAGATCCATAAACAGAACAAGTGGCAGTCTTTTAAGATACAAAGACTCAAATGAGAAAGGACCTATTTAAATATCTACCAAGAATAAATCTGCAAATTGTGATTAAAAGCCTTCAATTTTAAAGGAGCTGGAAAACAAGTGTACAGTAGGTATTTTTTTTTCTTCATTTTTATCAGAGATGACACCCAAAGAACCACATCATGGTGAAAATGTTTTGCATGCATTTACTTTTTGAAAGGCCAAAAAGAGAAGAATCCCTATTCCAGGTCCTTCCCCAAAGCTCTCACTTTAGGGATTTTATATTCTTGGCATTTCCAAATGAATTATGAAAATATGAACTGCAAAACAAAGACTACTAAGTCAGAATTTAAAAGTTCTATGTTAAACTTAAAAATTGGACAGCTAAATCACTATCATGTCAATCACCTGGATGCTAGCTGAAAAACAATGAGTGCTATGTACTGTTCCCTTTGGAACAAAGGCTGTGTATCCTACTGAAGCAGTCTGCTGAATGGATCTAAACCTGGGAAATTCTACCTGTTCTAGGCCTGTCATAAAGAGAAGAAGAGCCAATAATACTTCGAAATTCTGTTTCAGTATTAAAATCATAGGGAGTATTGCCCAGAAAACAATATCACCTCTGAGTATCCATAGTATAATTGTGAATTAACATATAATAAAATACAGCAATAGGTGCATTTAAGCCTTACATGGAAGCTGCAGCAAAATAATCATGATTTTTCCATTTGACACACGAATTTCCTCATTATACCTTTATAGCAACATATGTTCTTTGACCACCTTAAACTCCTTAAGCAGGAAAACCATTTTATGCTTACAAGTATACTGATTCTGCTACATTACATCATCAGAAAGTTCAGTACAATAAGTTAAGGTCTGTATTTCTAAAAACACTGGTGATGAAAAAAAAAAACATCAAGAGCTGATAAAAAGATGAATCAACTTTTTGAGCATATATTAACTATAAGTTAACGAGGAATGTTTTAAAATTTTCTTAAAAAATTTTCTTGCTGCTCTTAATTCACAAATCGCTACAACCTAGGATCATAATATGGTACTTTTAATTCAAAGAGGTGTTTTATAGTCTATGTTACATTGCAGTAGTCTTATTTTATATACCTTTCTTATTAAACACTTTAGGCAACTATTCCTTGGATCTTTACTTTAGAAATAATTTTTAAAAATTGTAATAATAAAAAGAAATGTTACTTTTGCCAGGAAAAAACATTTTTTCTTAGTGAGTAACTTTAAATGGATATTATTAAATGGCAAATTCTACTTCATCTACTCTACTCAATCTCATTTTTCAATTTGGCATAACTTCCTACATAGATTAGAACATTAGACATGAAGTATATATCACAATTAACTATTTATCACTTCATGCTTTGCTTCCATAAATACAAATGGAAGGTTATAATGGACAGAAGAATGAGCTTTTTTGATGCAAACCCTGAAATAATCAATGGCTACTTTGCATTTGCAAAGTGTAATGAGAGGCTGGGTGAGGAGCTCTAGGATGCTTTGCCCTCTCAAACAACAATGAGATGGCCAAACTGTTTTCATTTTTGCTGGAAATTCTTTGGAAAATTCTGTGCGTTTCAATTTGTAGAAACTAGCCAACTGTCCCTTAACATGCTCCCATATCACAGGGCACTCAATATATGTGCTGTTGAGCTGTTAACTCTCTCACTTAAACAGCCTTATTTCAAGCTAAATAATTTATTTCTTCTGTATGGCCACAAATGCTTACTAAAAGAAAGGTATACGTATTTGACACTGGATCTCAAATACATAGATTGAATGCAAATAAAAATACCTCATGCTACTTAGCCAATTGTCTTTAAGAGAACAATAACTACATGCTAAACAGGTCAATTTGCTCTAATGGGTCTTTAGTCTTGACTACCTTCCAATGAATGTACTATTATTTCTAATTGCTTTACATATTTATAATTTGAATATTGAAATAGTAAGGTATAACCAAAGAAGTTGCATTATTCTAATCTAAAAGAATATACAGAGTAATAGTCAAATTAAGTAGATAATCCAAGTGATAAAGGCACTGAAATTGATTTGAGCTATTGTGAAGTCATCCTGCCGATGGAACACTGCATCATCAATTCCCTACCTCCTCTCTCTCTATTTGCTATTAAAATGTGTAGGGGTGTGTGGGAGGAGAGAGTCACCTTGTTAGAGGAATAAAAACAATTCAATGTACATACTTATTTGGATGAGGTACCTGAATGTGATACATGCTTAATGCAAACCAACACAACTACAGGCATACTTACTATACAGAGGCAGATATCAAGACAATTTCTCCCATTTCCAAAGTAACCTTCTACATAAGCATATCTGCTCTCTTACAGAGACTAACCAGAAAGAGCCCATGTTTAGTTTCTGTTTAAATAATGTTAAAATGTTTTAAAGGGGAAGAGTAGTCATGAAAGCTTCCAGGTTAATGGAAATGAAAATGCAATTCGTCTCATCAGAGAGAGATGATGCCCAGGCAAGTGTCGGGGAGCTTCGGGCTGGGCCCCTACTCTGGTGCAGAGCCAGGCTCCCCACTGTCCAGCAGGCCACCCGTTAGTACACAGGCAAGTCTAACTCCAGGGATTGAGGGTCTCTTCTACTTCACATCCAATCAGGAGCAGGAACCACCTCCAAGGCCTGTTCTTGAGCCCCTCAACCCCGCTGCACCCTAGTCTGTTTTCATATTGGATTTGTTCATCTCCCCAAGGTTGAAATTGAACTCTTTGAACACCTGTATAAGGACAATCCCCACGGAGACGGTCGTGAATCCACAGGCCATGCCCAGGAAGTCCACCAGGCCCACGTTGCTCCACTCTCGAAAGAGGATGGCTGAGGCCAGCAGGACCAGGGTGGTGAACACCACGTAGTAGATGGCCCCGAACACAGAGGAGTCGAAGCACTCCAGCGCCTTGTTGATGTACCTGAACTGGACGATGATGCTGCAGCCCAGCACAGCCAGGAGCACCAGGCACAGACACAGGGCTCTCTGACTGGACGGGTTGTTGTGCAAGATGTCTTGGGCTGCCAGCCCGATGCCCTTGGTGGAAGGCACGGTGAAACTGCCCAGCAAGGAGCAGATGCTGATGTAGACCATGATGTTGGTGGGCCCGTGGGCCGGTGCAATCCAGAAGATGAGCAGCAGCAGCATGAGCAGCACGATGCACAGGTAGCCCACAAACACTGCAAGATAGGAAGACATGGTGACCCATGCAGTCCCCCAGCCAGCCCACCACCCAGAGGGGCAAGTGGAGCTCTGAGTTTACCAGATCCACCACACAACAATTATTCTCATGATTTTCACCATTAAAACATTTATAGTGGGGCCAGCGTTATGACACAGTGGGTAAAGCCACTGCATGCAATGCTGGCATCTCACACGGGCGCCAAATCATGTCCCGGCTACTCCACTTCTGATTCAGCCCCCTGCTAATAGCCTGGGGAAAAGCAGAGGAAGATGGCCCAAGTGTCTGGGACCTTGCACGCAAGTGGGGGACCCGGTTGGGGCTCCTAGCTCCTGGCTTGTGCCTGGCCCAGTGTGTGCTGTTGTGGCCATTTGGGGAGTAAAGCAACAGATGGAAGATCTCTTTCTGTCTCTCCCTCTCTCTCTGTGACTCTGACCTTTAAAATAAATAAGTAATCTTTAAAAAACATTCATAGCTTCTGAATGATTACATGATCCTCTCTCTTCAGTAGCATTTTTATTATGGTAAAATCAAAGTACATGATCTGAACTTAAACCAAAAAACCATTCACGAAATGCATTCTCTTAGAGTCAACTCAACAAAAACCTTTAGTGAATGCGTGTCACAGGCAGACAGTGCTGGAGGTGTGAGGAGGCAACGTGGAGTCATACATGGTGAGTCTACCGGTGCCTGGCCCAGCAGTCAGGGGCTGTACGAGCAGGCAGAGAGGGATGTGCAATCAAACTTTATCCATTCACCTCACAACTTCTTTGGACTTGCAAGTGACAAATATGATTATCAGATCGAACCCCAAACCAATCTTATGCGTAAAACAAAGTAAGGTTTGAATGGGTCTCATTTCCACCGAATTTTTCAGAAACGCAACTTCCACGTAGATTGAGGAAGTATTATTCTTTCTTTGATTGGAAGTTGGTCAAGGGTCTTTCTCATTTTGAAGGATCATATTGCTAATGGCAAGACCACCTAGTGTTGTCAGCTGCCTGACACCTCCACATCGGTCTGCAGCTGCCAATTCTCAGGGACCCCATACAAGGTCGGCCAGCTTCAACATCCTTCTCCTGTGGTTGCACCTGAGCACTTCCATTTATAAAGAAACATCCTGCTAGTCCTCCTTGATTACAGCAAGGGCATTATGCTGGTTGTGCTGAAGTTACATGCACAAAGAAGTTATAAAAGAGTCTGCAAAGGTTCATGAGAAATGTGCTTTATGAAAAAATTATGCATGGATTTCAAGTCTGTTTTGTACCCAAATGAGCTTTTGTTCTTTAAAGTTTATTTATTTTTATTTATTTGAAAGGCAGAGTTATACCAAAAGAGAGAGTGCAAGAAAGAGAGAGAGATATCAATTTTCCATCTTCTAGTTATTCTCCAAATGCACACAACTAGGGCTGGTCCAAGCCAAAGCCAGGAGACAGGAACTCCATCAGAATCTCCCACGTGGATAGCAGGGAACCAAGTACTTGAGCCATTATCTGCCACCTCCCAGGGTGCACATTGATAGGAAGCTGGGTTGAAAGAGGAGGTAGAATGAGATCCTAGGCATTCCAATCTGAGATGTGGGTGTCCCAAGATGCAGCTTAATCTGTTGCTCTACAATGCTCGCCCAAGCTTATCTTTCCATGCATTTCCACGAAACTTTTTGGTGTCCCCTTATAGTGTATGAACTTTGTACCCAGATTATAATTGGGGCACTCGACCTGACAGGGCTGGGAACCATCTAGACATGCAAACAAGCCAGTGTAGACATGTAAACCAGCAAGTGTGAACATGCAAACCAGCAGTCAGGCAATGGTGAGAAAAAGGAACTGTGGAGTCCTGCCTGCTCTGGGGGAGGACTCAGGGAGCCTCTACAGCAGGGATGAGGAACATCCAGCCCACAGCCCATATAAGGCCTGCAAAATCATTGGGTCTGGGTCTGGCCCTGCCAGGGCAACTGGAGGAGGAATCTGAGATTCAATGAATCTAGAGGAGGCTAATTTTTTAAGCTGATAATTTCGTATGGCCCATGAATGATGTTATTAAATATCCAAATGGTCCTTGGCAGAAAAATGGTTCCCCATAGGGAAAGGACACTAGCAGGGCAGTTGAAAGCTGCCTGGGAGCCTGACCCACAGGAAGTGGCAGCAGAAGGAGGAGAGCTTGGCACGTGGGAACACAAAACATGGCCAAACTGTGGCTTGGATGCACCTGTGCTCACCAAAGCAGCAGGGCGAGGCGTGAAGGAGTCTGGGCTTTCTCTCACAGGAAGGGAGCTGCAAAAGGCTTTGGCACTGGGAAGGGACATAATCAGACTATATTTCAGAAGGGTCCTCAGCATCAAGATTCCTAAGGGGAGAGGGCTGGGGCCACGAGAGATTGTGTCTTAGGGCAGGCAGTGAAGAGCGGCAGGAAGTAAAGGTGGGAAGTGGTCAACCGGGTAGAGGGACAGGAGTGGGCACACTGCTAGTAAGGGGGCATGGTGCACAAGTGTCAGCCTTGAGAACTGAGCAACTCAGACAGAAAAACCCACATCAGAGGAAACCTCTGTTTCCAAGTGACCAACCATGACTTATTTTTATCTCCCTAGCTTTATGATTATTTATGTAAAGTGTTTCTCAACACATCCAGTGTCTCAGTTCTTTTTGTCTTATCAGCCCTCTAAGGAAACCTGTTGTGGCTTTTCCCCAACTGCTCACTCCCATGAAATTTTAATTCTGCCACATTGTACAACTGTTTATACTTTGTATCTATACCTGTGTTTATACATTAAACACATTATTTTTTTCTGCCTTTAAGGACTAGTTTCTGCTCTCCAGGGTGACTATCACCCCCCTGAGAATGCATGCTTTATGGTTTCTGTGGTTTGGATGTTAAACACCCGGTAAAGGCTCATGTGTGTAGGGCTGAAGAAGTATTTTTCTGCAAGAGCCATACAAAATTACCAACTTAAAAATCAGCCTGCCAGGGGCTAGCACTGTGGTGTACGAGGTTAAGCCTTGACCTGTGGCGCCAGCATACCATCCAGGTGCCAGTTTGTATCCTGGCTGCTCCACTTCTGATCCAGCTCCCTGCTAATGGCCTCGGAAAGCATGGGAAGATGGCCCAGGTACATGGGCCCCTGCACCTGTGTGGAAGACCCAGAAAAAGCTCCTGGCTCCTGGCTTTGGATCAATCCACTTCCAGCTGTTGCCATTTGGGGACTGAACCAGCAGATGGAAGACCTCTCTCCCTGTTTCTCCCTCTGTCTGTAACTCTGCCTCTCAGAAAAATAAATCTTTTTAAAAAATTAGCCTACTTAAGGTTTACTGAATTTTGAGTACTGCCAGTGATTCGAAGGGCCAGACCCAGTGATCTGCTCCCGATGCCTGAGCTAAAGGGTTGGTTTGCAGGGTGGTGCTATCAGGAGAGGTTGGATCCTCTAGGGGGTGGGGCCTTGTGGAAGATCCGTAGGTCACTTTGGGTGGTTATGAGAACCTGAATCTGTCTCCACCCACTCTCCCCCTGCTTCCTCCTTCACCATGTGATCCTGTCTCTGCATGCGCCCTGGCATCTGCCATGGGGCCTTTGGACCTGCAGGCTCCAAAACTGGGAAAACCTCTTTCATTCTTAACTACTCTGTCTCAGATATTTTGTTGTAGTAACGAGAAGCAGATTAATACATGGCATTCTCTTTTTTTAATATATATTTATTTTTTTGAAAGGCAGATTTACAGAGAGGCAGAGGCAGTGAGAGAAAGAGAGAGAGAAGTCTTCCATCCAATGGTTCGCTCCCCAAATGGCAGGAACAGCTGGAGCTGGGCCAATTTGAAGCCAGGAGCCAGGAGCTTCTTCTGAGTCTCCCCGGCAGGTGCAGTGGCCCACAGACCTGGGCCATCTTCTATGCTTTCCCAGGCCGTAGCAGAAAGCTGGATCAGAAGTGGAGCAGCCAGGACTTGAACTGGCACTCATATGGGATGCTGGCACTGTGGGCAGTGGCTTTACCTGCTGTGCCACAGTGCCAGTCCCTGGCATTCTTTATTGAGAGAATTTTCCAGGTGTTTCTATTCTTTCACCTCTGAATATCAGAGATCACATATCAGGGATTTCAAAAATATAAACAAGTGCTCACTTAAGTTTTATCTGGGGCAATTATTTGGCAAAAAATTAATTCTGGTGTTTTAACTTCAGCAAAAAAACTAGAAAAATGTTTAGTATATTAAGCAATCAGAATAGTACCATTTTATATTTCAGTTGAAAAACAAGCCTTTTGGGGCCAGTGGTATGATGTAGCCTGCAGAAGAGCCATCATCCCATATTTTTGCTGGTTTGAGTCCCTACTGCTCCACTTCTGATCCAGCTCCCGCTAATGCACCTGGGAAAGCACTGGAAGATGACCAGAGTGCTTGGGACCCTGCCACCCATTTGGGAGACCCAGATGAAGCTTGAGGCTCCTGGGTTTGGCCTGGCCCAGCCCCAGCCACCAAGACCATTTGGAGAGTGAACCAGTGGATGGAAGATTCTCTCTCTCTAACTGCAACTTTGTTTTTCAAATACATAAATAAATCTTTAAAAGTAATAATAATAACTTAAGAAAAAAACAAGTTTTTCATGTCTAAAAGAAAAATTCTGGTTCATGTAATGACTTGGGATGTCCACATCCCATCCTGGAGTATCTGCATTCAAGTCTCCCCTCTGCTTCTGATCTAGCTTCCTGTTACTGCACAACCCAGGAGGCAGTGGTGATGGCTAAAGTACTTGGGTTCCTGCCACCTACATGGGAGACCGGGATTGAGTCCCTGGTTTCTGGCTCTGCCCTGGCCCAGCTCTGACTTTGCAGGCTACTGGGGAGTAAGCTAGCTGACAGAAGATCAGTATCTCTTTCTCTCTCACTTTCAAGTAAATAATAAATAGAATTTTTTTTTTTTTTTAATTTGCAGGGGGCTGGATCTGAAGTGGGGCAGCTGGTTCTTGAACTGGTGCTCATTCCGGATGCCAGCACTGTAGGCAGTAGCTCATCCTACTGCTCCACAGCACCAGGTCCCAAAACATTTTTTAAAAAGGAAAGAAAATTTTTTCTGCTACTATCACATCTTCATACCAAATTTTTATAGTGATATTCAAATTAAACATGTTTGGTACAAAAAACTGAGGAGCTAGATATACTGGTATCATCCACATTTATCAATAGATAAGCAGCGTTTGGAGATGTCCCTCCTGAAATTACTATAAAATAGAGGTCAGCAGTGTGGTATAGTAGGCTAAGCCTCCACCTGTAGCCAGATTGGCACCAGATCTAGTCCTGGCTGCTCTTCTTCCGATCCAGATCTCTGCTATGGCCTGGGAAACCAGTAAAAGGTGGCCCAAGTGTTTGGGCCCCTGCACCCACATGGGAGACCCAGAAGAATCTCTTGGCTCCTGGCTTCCGCCTGGCCTAGCCCATCATTGTGGCCATTTGGGAAATGAACCAGTGGATGGAAGATCTTTCTCTATGTCTCTCCCTCTCTCTGTAACTCTGCCTCTCAAATAAATATATAAAATATTTTTACAAAATTACCATAAAATAATCAGGACACTATACTCTAGTTCTTAGGTCTTTTTTTTTTTTTTAAATATCTTTGTATTCTTGTTTCTTGCAGTATTGGAAATATATTGACATTTATGGGAAGAAATAAATATCACAATGCAAACATTTGGGGTACAACATGGTAAGGAAATAGTCTTGGCTAATTACACTATAAATCCCTTTACAAGCTGTATAGATGTTTCTGTTGCTATGCCCACCATTGCAAATTGAGAGCTGCAAAGGAAGGGTCACTCTTTGCAACCTAAAGATGCTCTGCATTTGAACATTGGTGTGAAGGTTGTTTTGTGTTGGCACCTGCCTAAAATCATTGCAAGCAATGCAGAATGATCTTCTGGAAGCAGTCTAGAAAAAAATCTGTACTGTAAGGCTGGTATAATTATGTACATAGTGTTTCTAATTGAATTTGTCAATAAAAGAAGCTACTATATGTCAGAAAAAATAAATAAGCCTAGTCTCTGCTCTCAGAGAGTTCTAAGTAGGAGGAGGGACAACCCCACAGGACATGCTCCACAGCAGGGACAGCAGGGAGGATGGTAAGGGGAGAGGGCAGCAGTCAGAGGTCAGGAGGCAGCCCGGTAGGTGCAGTGGTCAGAGGTGGTAGCACGGAGCACAGGGGATGGAAAGGGAAGGCGCTGATGCACAAGGTCCAGAGGGAACCAGTGCGTGCAGTGCTAAGTTCTGAGAGTAGGAGGGTCAGGAGGAGTGTGAGGGAGATGAGGGAGAGGTGACAGTGACCATGAGGATCCACTCAGGGTTCAGAGCATCCAAGGCAGTGGAGGAAGCCCCTGTAGGCAGGAGGGTGAAGGATAAATGCACAGGACTCCAACACCGCCAAGCTGGGGGCCCCTAGGGTGGTCAGTGGGAGCTCTAGCTCACAGCCGACTGACACACGTGGGCCTGCAGAATGCAGACCTGAGAGGCAGGCCAGGGTGGACACACGGTTCACTCGTACCACCAGGGGGCGTTATGTGCAGCCTGGACATGCACTCTTGGCAGCGTTGCCAGAGAAGTTACCTGGATTGGTCAGCTTCTCCTCCAGTTCGGCCTGCGTCGTCACACTCTCAGATTTCGGGGAGTGGATAATCAGGACCACGGAACCTGCACAGCTCAGCAGACACCCCAACTTGCCCAAGATGTTGAGCTTTTCCTTCAGAAGGTAAGAAGCTAAAATGGACCTTCAGTGACCAAAAAATGATTCATTAAAATTTAAACCAAACTGTCTGTTCTTGTCTACCAACTGAATACACTTTCTCTAGAAAAGCCACATTCTCTTTATAGCCATACCTTATTTTTCATTTAATTTTTAAGAAAAATAATTAAGAATTTATTGAAATTTATTTATCTTTATACAAATGGGATTTTCATATGAATTCCATGCATAGCTAGTACATTGTTTGCAGCATTCTTAACTCATGACACTTTATATTATTTTCTCAGTAGATATGAAATATATCACAGTATAAAAACACATTTTCTGATGACCAAAAAAAAAAAGTATTGCATCTATATTTATAAAACAAATCATCAAAACAACTATGCTAAGTAAGAAAGTAAAAAACAAAAACTGTCAAAATAACTACAAGTAATGCATTATTTAAAAACATGGTAAGTTGGGGCAGGTGTTCAGCCTAGGAGTTAAGGCACCCACATCCCAAATCAGAGTACTTGGGCTCAATTTCCAATGCCAGCTCTTGACTCCAACTTCCTGTTAATGCAGATCCCGGCAGGCAGCAGTGAGGGCTCAAGTGATTCGGTTCCTACCCCTGTGTGGGAGACTTCGATTGTGTTTCCATTTCCCAGCTTTGGCTCTGGCCAACCCCCAGCTTTGGGAGCTCTCTCTCTGCCTTTCAAATAAAATTTGTAAAATACTTTAAGTTTAAAAAAATAAGCGAAGGGGCTGGCTCTGTGGTGTAGTGAGTAAAGCCACTGCCTGCAGTGCCAGCATCCCACTTGAGCACCAGTTAGATTCCTGACTGCTCCACTTCTGATCTAGCTCCCTGCTTTGGCCTTGGAAGGCGGAAGAAGGTTGCCCAAGTCCATGGAGCCCTACACCCATGCAGGAGACCTAGAAGAAGCTCCTGGCTTCGGAATGGCCCAGCTCTGGCCGTTGTGGCCATTTGGAGGGTGAACCATCGGATGGAAGACCTCTCTCTCACT
This sequence comes from Lepus europaeus, assembly GCF_033115175.1. Taxonomy (NCBI): domain Eukaryota; kingdom Metazoa; phylum Chordata; class Mammalia; order Lagomorpha; family Leporidae; genus Lepus; species Lepus europaeus. Next base: position 17,237,724 of record NC_084837.1, on the reverse strand, counting down.
CTCTCTGCCTTGGCCTCTCTGTAACTCTGCCTTTTTTTTTTTTTTTTAAGATTTATTTATTTTACTTGAAAGTCAGAGTTACAGAGAGAGAGGAGGGGCAGAGAGAGAGAGAGAGAGAGAGAGAGAGAGGTCTTCCATCTGCTGGTTCACTCCCCAGATGGCCACAACGGCCAGAGCTGTGCTGATCTGAAGCGAGGAGCCAAAAGCTTCTTTCCAGGTCTCCCATGTGGGTGCAGGGGCCCAAGGACTTGGGCCATCTTCTACTGCTTTCCCAGGCCATAGCAGAGAGCTGGATTGGAAGTGGAGCAGCTGGAACCGGCTCTCATATGGGATCCCGGCACTGCAGGTGGCAGCTTTACCTGCTACGCCACAGCGCCGGCCCCCTGCAACTCTGCCTTTCAAATAAATAAATAAATCTGGCCGGCGCCGCGGCTCACTAGGCTAATCCTCCGCCTTGCGGCGCCGGCACACCAGGTTCTAGTCCCGGTCGGGGCACCGATCCTGTCCCGGTTGCCCCTCTTCCAGGCCAGCTCTCTGCTGTGGCCAGGGAGTGCAGTGGAGGATGGCCCAAGCCCTTGGGCCCTGCACCCCATGGGAGACCAGGATAAACACCTGGCTCCTGCCTTCGGATCAGCGCGGTGCGCCGGCTGCAGCGTGCCTACCGCAGCGGCCATTGGAGGGTGAACCAACGGCAAAAGGAAGACCTTTCTCTCTGTCTCTCTCTCACTGTCCACTCTGCCTGTCAAAAAAAAATAATAATAATAAATAAATAAATAAATAAATCTGTTTAAAAAAAGTGAAAAATGCACAAACAAAAGAAAAAAAAATTCTAATAGTAAATGCAGTATGTTAGTATAACAGGTGATTATTCTTCTCTAATACTTGACACTTTAAAAATGTGATAATAGGGGCTTGGATTGTGGCATAGTGGGAAAAGCTACTGCCTACAATTCTGGCATCCCATATGGGCACTAAGTTGTGTCCTGGCTGCTCTACTTCCAATCCAGCTCCCTGTTAATGGCCTAGGAAAAGCAGTGGAAGATGGCAAAAGTGCTTGGGCCCTTTCTACCCATGTGGGAGATTGGGGAGAAGCTCCTGGCTCCTGGTTTCTGCCTGGCCCAGCCCTGACTGTTGTGGCCATCTGGGGAATGAACCAGTTAATGAAAGATTCTCTCCCTGCTTCTCCCTCTCTATAATTCTTTTAAATAAACTTTAAAAATCTTTTTAAAAAATAAATAAAAATGTGATAACATTATGCTTTTCTATTTAATTAATGTATTTATTTGAGACGCAAACAGGAAGTGCTCCCATCCCATCTTCTGGTTCACTCCCCAAATGCTTGCAACAGCCAGGATGGAGCCGTGCTGAGGGTGCACATTAGCAGGAAACTGAATGGAGGTGGAGCCTGGACTTGAACCCAGGCACTGTGATTTGGGATGTGGACTTCCCCAAACCATAGCTTAACGACTGTGCCAAAGTTCCACCTCATATTTGTGATTTTTAGCCCACAGTACTTTAAGGTGCAAACCCAAATACATCTATCACAAACATACTTCTTTGCAAGGATTTCAGGGTCTGTCTGGAATATAGCAAAAAAATAAAAAATTTTAAAAAAAATCAATGATTCCATGAGCTGGAACTTGGATTTTATTTCATGTCCATTGGTACTCATGTGTCATTTGTCCTAAATTAAGTAATTCCAGGGGTGAGTTGGGGACTGTCCAGTATTCAGCAAGGGATGCTAAGCACCCGGATAAAACACCAATAAACTCATTTTGCTTCTTGGGAAAAATCCATAGTCTCTAAGACATTTTCCAGGGCAAACCCCAGGGGAGTGGCAGCATCAGACATTGGCTTCCACGCATAACTTACAATTCGAAACACAGTGAGGCAAATTTCTAGGAGAAGTGTTAGTAATGCACAATACTACACCTGAAGGGTTAAAATTAAATGACATAGAGTAAAATACTGAATATCTATCTTCAGGTATAATTTTACTGTTATTATTTTAACAGAAACATTTTAAATGAAAATTTCTTCACATCTAAACTATGCATTGAAGACCAAAACACATAATCTTAGCGCTTACCCGAATGGCACTCCGAGGGCACCCAGGGGAGTCACGAGGACTGTGGGGACTGCCGTGTAAGCCAGAAAGTTTCCAATTTGGCCAACAGCCACTGTCAAGACAATCACAAGGACACCACTCTCTTTTAGTGCAGATCAAGGCTCGGCTCTGAAAGGACTACTTCTTTCCCTTGTGAGGAATCAGATCTGGGGTTCCATTTCTACTGGAGGCTCATGGTGACAGAGGGCAGGCCCCACACTGGTCTTAGCTGGGGAAGGAGTTTGAGCCTTCTATGGAAATGCTCAATCTTCCCAACGGTTATCGACAGTGGGCACGACGCTGAGTATATTTCCACTCCCTTCACGTATCCTTGTCCTAAGCTGAGTGGAGCAGAGCTTCTTGTGATCCGTCAAGTGGCCTGCGACCTACTCAGCTGTCTACAGCTGGCCACAGCGACAGGCTGCTGGCACATCCAGTGAGAATGGGAGGAGTCAGACTGGTTAACAGGCAGTCAGGTTGGTCCTGGTGGAAACCGAGGGTGTGGAATGCTTGCTTCCATTACCTTTAGCAAGATTAAAAGTGCCTACCCCATTCCTTGGGAACTTCCAATCTTACCATGAGAACAGCGACGGAGTGGTGATGCCTCCTGAGCTCCCAGTTCACTGTAAAACAAATTAGCCACCCTTCTGATGGCTCTTTTGTTTTCTCATGAGCAAGACAGGGTGAAAAGATGATAAATCAGGTCTTGTGATGAGTTTGTCCCCTCCTTATACTGACTGACAGCTTCTTCCCCAAAATTGTGCTTAAAAACCCCAGGACCACCAGTCCCTTTAGGTTTTGCCTCTCCTGAAGCCCCACCCCTGGCCACTCTGCCAGGAGGTCCCTGACTTAAATAAATCTTGCTTTTAAATACACCTTGATTTTCTCTTTGCCTTGTCCTCTTGGAAATTCTTCTATGTGAGACAAGAACCAAGGTAACCTTTTCCCTGCTGCTCAGATAGCAACTCCAACGTGACTCAGATCCCGTTCGACTTCAGTTCCAGCCAGTATTGGATTATCTCCCTGGACAGGCAAGCGGGCGGACTGCTCTTGCTTCTTGTTTTTTTGTTTGTTTGTTTTTTGGAGAGTTTTGCACTCCCTCCGTTGAAACGCTCTCATTTTCTCAAAAACACAGGGTCCCTGTCAGCCAGTTAAAGGTGATCAGCATGGCTGCCAGCCCTAAGACTCAGGGGCTAGGCTTGCTGATTAGGTTAGAACAACCCCCTGGAGCTGAGATTCTATTCTAACCCCTCTCTTCTCCAATATGGATCGGCCCTTCATAAAGAAACTGGGAAAAGGCATTGAGATGATTGAAGGGGCTGGGGCACTCCCCAGTGTGTTCTGAAAATCTCTTGGCTGGACCCCACACCTAGACAAGCCCGTGTGGGCACTGGGCTGTAAAATACCTCCCCTCCCTCTTGCATGGATCAGCCCTTGGCATGGGATAGGGAGAAGGCTTTGAGACAACTTATGGATTCTGGCTGGGGCTACACTCCTGGCTGGGCACCAGACTCCGACAGCCGAAATGGTGCCGGGTCAGGAAACGCATTTTCCTGCAGGGAATGAGGCCCCTGCTCTTTGGAGTCCTCACGAGCCACAAAGCCAGATGCTCCACTCTTCATACTTCTCATCTCAGCTCTGGGAACGTTGGTCCGGTCCAACTCAGCTTCCTTTCCTGGGGGACTGGCCCGACAGGCAAGACTGGGAGACGGACTTGGAGTAATCTTGAAATTCAGGCCAGGGTCACTCTCTGGTTTTTGTCAAGGACTCCTTGACCAGAAAGCAGACTCTGACAGCCCATTAGGGTGTCGGGCTGAAAACTGCATCCTGTTCTTCCTTCCTCGGAGATCAATTTGTCGGTGAGGCTGGGCACAGCTTGGAGCGAGGCCATGGGCTCCAGGCTCCATGCCTCCATGAGTTTTTCCTTTACCCCAGATCCTGACAAAATTTCAGTCTCTCTCTGCTCCTCTAAATGTTTTCCGTACCTCACCAGGTCTCCTCGATTCCTACAGATTTGATTTCCTGGTCCCATTAGTGGGTATTCCCTAGATATGTTTCGTTCATTAGCTCTGGGTTCAAGTTTAATTATTCCTTTTTCAGACAGGCAGGTTTTTTTTTTACCTAGACTCTCATTAAGTCCCCACATGAGCTGAACTTCTGTAGGCAAGTATCAGCATGTCTCTGGTATCCCACACCGTCCTTCTCAAGTCCCCTCTTTTGGGTCCCCTCTGTCAGGTCCTTCCTGTGTAGCCCATACCTCAGAGGAGGTTTACTGGGGAGGATTTTATTCCCCTACTCTGCTTCTTTGTTCCTCCACCTGCCTAGTCATCAGCCTGGGTGGTAACCAGGACAGGCACTCTCTCACCAGACTCTGGCTTAAAAACACCTTGGCTAAGACTCTTGCCATGAAGGCTCATTGTTGAAATCAGGCCCAATATTAGACAAGACTCAAGGTTACGAGGAGTAGAACAACTATTTTCCTTATGTATAAGAACAAACCATGGCCAGCGCCGCGGCTTACTAGGCTAATCCTCCACCTGTGGTGCCGGCACACCAGGTTCTAGTCCTGGTCTGGGCACCGGATTCTGTCCCGGTTGCTCCTCTTCCAGTCCAGCTCTCTGCTGTGGCCCGGGAGTGCAGTGGAGGATGGCCCAGGTCCTTGGACCCTGTACCCGCATGGGAGACCAGGAAGAAGCACCTGGCTCCTGGCTTCGGATCAGCGCAGTGTGCCAGCCGCAACACACTGGCCGTAGTGGCCATTTGGGGGATGAACCAACGGAAAAAGGAAGACTTTTCTCTCTCTCTCTCTGTCTCTCTCTCTCACTGTCTAACTCTGCCTGAAAAAAAAAAAAACAACAAAGTAAAGGTATATATTTGACCAGGCAGAGGCCCAGTCTAAGACAATACCAGTAAGGGGACTGATCACTCCCTGCGTGTACATTTCTACCAAATACATACCCTAGGCTACAGGTGAGGAAGGCTGATCAAGAGTGGGTAATGTGTGCACCTTCCTCCCTTCCCTGTGGGCTTCAGTGCACATCTGGACATCACAGTTTTAAGAGACGTCTCAAACTCAGGAGAGATGAGAAATGAGGTTCACTTCTGTTATTATCCTCTCATTCCAGATAGGAGACAAACCATCTACTTTGAGATTTCTTTGACCTCTGAGCTTAAAGAAAAATGCCTCATCTTTTTGTGCAGTACTTCCTGGCCTGGTTATAAGTGAAAGGATGGAGAAGTTAGCCTAAGTGAGTTCTAAGACTTGCCAGCCCCTCTACTCCGACTCCCTATCTCAGAACTCTGACTCCTAACTTCTCTGTTGCCTCTATTACTCCGCATGTGCTCCAATATGCATCAAATTCACAGGGTCCTTGGGTCCATCTAGTGAGCCACCAGGGTCCCTCTGTTTGACTACTGTTGAGGCTTTTAACCCCCGGTGGAGGAGAGTTTTTATCAAGCAACCATTGCACTCATTGTTGTAATTTTACCCAGGGTAGGGGGGTGGGTTCTAGGCAAAAATCCAGGCCCAGGAGCCTCAGATGATGAAGTCTTGGACTTCTTGAGTTACCTCCCGACCTGACTCCTCATGCCTGGGGCTGAGCTGACTGACAGCTGCATGACTAGACACTTCTAGTATTATCTTTTTGTCTGGGGTGTAAGGTTATTGTCTCTTTGTAGGGCCTCCAGATTCTCTCCCTCTACTCTGGCTCTTTGCAGGCTCTTACAGGGGCCTCCTTGTAGGTCACTGCCCTTTATTTTGTCCCCTATCTGATTCTCCTCCTTAGGAATCTCTCTGGAGGGGTGCCCATCTGATCTGATGGATGCCCTCTCCCATTAAACCTAAGACAACAGTGAACAATCTCTAATCTCATCCTTGGCACATGAGCCCCTCGCTGACAGTCACCCTTGAGATCTGTCTTGCAGCTGCCTGATTTCATAGCCAGTCCCAAGTAGCAGACTGTTGAATAGGTATCACTGGCCCAAGGTGTTTTATTGGGTAAAAAGAAAACAGACTCAGATTCAATTAGAATCTAAAAAGATGTCTTTGGTAAATAACAAACTCATACATGAAAATTTGGTTCAGCTGTAACTGGACATTGGGTTTAAAGGAATTTTTCTCTTTTGACTCTAGGAAGATCATTGCCTTTAAAAGAAATAACAAGTTTCTGATGAAATAGCAATGGGTAATCAGCACTTAATGTCACTGACTCATAGCTAGAATTTTATAAAATGGACTAGAATGCCATATTAATGTAATTTTGACTTTAATTCAGATAAATGTGTGATATAATATTAGCATCTTAAGTCATCTAGGTGTAATTGCTAAATGTAAGTTGGGTAAAGGCAAATGAGCTAATTGTGTCTAAATGTAAACTTTGGTACTCTTAGCACCCTAGATTCTATGGAAAAACTATTTGGGTTTGTTACCATATGTTTTCATAAACTGTCCATATCAAAAATAGTTTAACAGTGTTTGAAAGTAACTAAAGTTGAAATTTTATGTATTATATTATTTAGAAAATGCTGTCTTAAATTGTAGATTTTAAACGGTTATTTCAAAATGTAAATCAAGGAAATCAGCAAATGGAAAAAGCTTACAAATAAAACATATTCTTAACGTGTTCTTGGTAAGGAAGGTTAAGAAGGAAAGACTTTTTTTTTTTTTTTGAAAGGACATGGTTTGTAAGAATTACTTTATCCTAATGGCTAGTTCACTTTAGACTAAAATGGAATAGATAGGAATGTTTAAGTAAGTTGCTGAAGGTGTGAGGAAGTCACAGAAGGTTATGAAAGAAATTTTTGGATATAAAAGATATTAATCTATTTTTCTTTGACATATAATTAGAATTTGATCCTCTTAAAACAATGAGGTTTCTGCAATACACGTATGTTAGTAAATATTTTGAAATAGTCTTAAAAATGTGTTTAGAAACTGCAACATCTCCTTGTAATAGTTGTGTTTAATTGGTGACTCTCTGTCAGTTTTCTAGCCAGCCCCAGTAAGCTATTTTCTCTTTCTTTGTTCTGACTCTGTTAAAATTGTTCCAAGTTATGGGATGATTCCATATGCTAGCTCCTATATTTAAGTTTTTATTTCCGATTTTTGGGATGACCAAAGAGATACAGATTTTGTGTTTTGTTGAAGTAATCTATTGTGTTCTATTAATATTTCTGTTAAGTTCTGAATAGTTAAAAACAGCTGAGTTTTAAGAGTCATGGTTTGATTAATTATCATTATTCTAAACATTTTGGTGATCACTTTCTAACAATAATCAAATCTTGTCTATATTACATCATGAAGTTAAGGGATCCTGTTTCTACCAGACAGGCAGAGTGGACAGTGAGAGAGAGAGAGACAGAGAGAAAGGTCTTCCTTTTGTCGTTGGTTCACCCTCCAATGGCCGCCGTGGCTGGCGCACTGCAGCGGGCGCATCATGCTGATCCCAAGGCAGGAGCCAGGTGCTTCTCCTGGTCTCCCATGGGGTGCAGGGCCCAAGGACTTGGCCCATCCTCCACTGCACTCCCTGGCCATACCAGAGAGCTGGCCTGGAAGAGGGGCAACCGGGACAGAATCTGGCGCTCTGACCGGGACTAGAAACTGGTGTGCCGGCGCCGCTAGGCGGAGGATTAGCCTGTTGAGCCAAGGCTCCGGCCCAGATATTTTAAGCCTTCTTGGCAACTTTGACAGGCAATCAAAAAATCCAAGTTCCAAATTCTTTGGATTTTGATATTTCCAGTTGGGCCCTGGACAATGTCAAAGGATACATCTCTCATCTTGTAGAGATTCCAACTAATAAGGCTATAAAGATTACATTAAAGAGACTGTCAAGATGTGAAGTGGTGCTAAATTTTAAGTTATCATAATGTAAAATGCTACTATTATACAAATGTCCAAAAGTTACAAAAGTTAAATGATTTTTTTTTTTTTGACAGGCAGAGTTAGACAGTGAGAGAGACAGAGACAGAGAGACAGGTCTTCCTTCCGTTGGTTCACTACCCAAATGGCTGCTATGGCTGGCGCGCTGCAGCCGGCTGCGCTGTGCCGATCTGAAACCAGGAGCCAGGTGCTTCCTCCTGGTCTCCCATGCGGGGGCAGGGCCCAAGCACCTGGGCCTTCCTCCACCACCTTCCCGGGCCACAACAGAGAGCTGGCCTGGAAGAGGAGCAACCAGGACAGAATCTGGCGGCCCGACCGGGACTAGAACCCAGGGTGCTGGCACCGCAGGCAGATGATTAGCCAAGTGAGCCATGGGGCCAGCCTAATGATCTTGTATTGTTATCAGACATGATGGCTATCTTAATGAGAAAGGCCAGAGGTCTTAAAAGGGATCTGTAAGATCCTACAGGTGCTTTCAAAAATAATGCGTGGAGGAAGCAAGTGCCTCTTTTCATTGGTTAATGGGTTTACAATTTTAATCATGACTATTTAAAGTCTTTTGTCATCTACAGTTTTGTGTTCTCCAAACACTAAAAATCAGATTTACTGCTCATGGAAGTTAAAACATTATTGGTTCTGTGTTTAAATATGTCCTCTTAAAGGTTCCAAAAGAATTCTTTTTTCTCTGACCTCTATTGTCAGAAAAATAGATGGACACTTCTGTAAGCAGACAAAGCCAATAATGTAGTACAGGTTCCAACTGAGAAAAAGTATGGTTAATTCAGGTTACTAAGAGCAGGAAGTAATTCTAGTCAATTGATGGTAAGTTGAAAAAACAGGTAAAAATTTTAAGAAGCTATTACTGAAACTGCTTTATTGTTTAACCTTGTATGTTACATTATATGCATATACAAATTGTATGTCTACATGGGAAAATTTATTGACTGTTTTAACTGGCTTATAGGTAAAAGATTGCTCAAATTTAAACTAATAAGTTAATCAGCAATACCTTTTTGGTTCATGTGACCTAAATAAATGTCTGTAACAGATGTTTAAATCTTTTAGTAGAAAGAAACTAAAAATGTTTAAGTTATTGACATGTTTATACTTTCTTTTTTTTTTTTTAACTTTTATTTAATGAATATAAATTTCCAGTGTACAGCTTATGGATTACAATGGCTTCCCCCTCCCATAACTTCCCTCCCACCCACAACCCTCCCCTCTCCCGCTCCCTCTCCCCTTCCATTTGCATCAAGATTCATTTTCAATTCTCTTTATATACAGAAGATCAATTTAGTATAAAGATTTCAACAGTTTGCACCCACATAGAAACACAAAGTGAAACATACTGTTTGAGTACTAGTTATAGCATTAAATCACAATGTACAGCACATTAAGGACAGAGATCCCGCATGAGGAGCAACTGCACAGTGGCTCCTGTTGTTGACCCAACAAATTGACACTCTAGTTTATGGCGCCAGTAACCACCCTAGGCTGTCGCCATGAGTTGCCAAGGCTATGGAAGCCTTCCAAGTTTGCCGACTCTGATCATATTTAGACAAGGTCATAAAAGACAGAGTGAGGATAGTAACCAATGATCCTAAGAGTGGCATTTACCAGGTTTGAACAATTATACAGCATTAAGTGGGGAAGAGGACCGTCAGTACACACAGGTTGGGAGTAGAGCCATTGGTGGTAGAGTAGAGGTTATGATTACAAAGGAATGAGGCCCAAGTGCGCTAGACAGGGTCTAGAACAAAGGACAGAGTCATTATTAGAGGAGCTAAGAAAGGTGCTGTCTAAGCTACAATTAAGTTTTCTGACTGAGAGGCAAATAGGACCTGACAGAAGGGGCTTGATAATAATCTGTTGGGCTTTAGGCCTTGTAAATTAAGAGGCCCAGACCTATCTATCTCTTCACATGGGGTATATCCTAAGGGAGGTGTGAACCTCCTAGGGGAAGGCACTCTGTTGACTTTCATTACTTGGCTGGCCTGGGAGGAGAGCTGGCCAGGTAAAGGCAGGTGGCATCTCTAACAAGAAATTTACAGTTCTGCCTGCAATGTTGCTGACCCTACTTGACCATACCCTCAGCTGCAGTGGTCACTTTGGAAGTTGGGCTGAGTGAAGGGTTTTTCAGCTTAGAGCCAATGAGATCTGTGGCTCTGACCTGGGCATCCTTCGATTCCAGGGCAGGTCCATTTCCAGTGATCCAACTCTTGGCAGAGCTGCCAGGGCTCTTCACAAGCTGACTTCTGCTGAAGCCCAGGCTTACCACATTGAAAGCCACTGCAGTGGACTGGCCTGTTGGGTCTCCTTGAGGGCAGACCACTGTACAGATCAGCCATTAATAGGCCTGCCACCCATTGCTTCTGATGCCGAGCTTTCTTTTCCTCCTGGTTTGTGTTCAAGCAGACCAGAGGATGCAAGTCAAGGGAGTGCCCATGTCCCATCTCTAATCTTCGGTGGCCTGAACTACAAGTCTATAGTCACAGGCATGTTCTGTAGTAGTTTTTCTAAGGTAGACAATGCCCATGAGGAAAATTATATTCTCACTTGAAAACTTTCTTTCCCTTTGGTCTGAAAGGGAGGTTTTTTCTACTTACTGTATACTTCGCTGATGGCGAAGTGAATCTAGCTATGAGATTATTATTTAAGCTCTTATTTTGGCTATGCTATTACAGAAAAATTTTAGCCATCTCTTTTATAAGGTCTAAAGATTAAATTGTATGTCCTACAGATTCCTTCATAATAGAATTAGTTTCCTACCTTGAAGAGAATAGAGAAATGAAAGAACAAGTTGGGCTTAGAATAGAGACATGAGGGAGCAAGTCCTAGATCGCTTGCTGACAATAGCAATATTACATGAATACTTAGCAAACCGTTTCAACCATTAGATAACAACTTAAGAAAACATTTACCAGAAGGTCTAATGCCTTCTATAAATTTTAAGAATCATGTATTTGAAAACACCTCTTAAATATCTAACATGGTGCAGTTTGTTTAACCAGTAAACTTAAGCACAACCATATAAAATGTTTTTAGTTTCTTTCTACCAACAAGTTTAAAACATGATACACAGATTCAGGTCACACAAATTAAAATGTATCTTTGATTGATTTTAGCAGCTTAAATTTATGGACAATCTTATCTATAAGCCATTTAAAATAAAACTCTTAATAAAATTTCCTATGTGGACATACAATATGTACACACATATAACATAGCATAGTAGACCAATATAGCAATTTTAATAATAGCTTTTAAAATCTTTAACTCTTTTTGTAGATTGCCAATTGATTTGAATTGCTTTTTGTTTTTAGATTACTTTAACACATTGCTTTAACAGAGCTTCAGAGTTTAATTCTATGTCAAAGAGAAATTGAGCTTCCTGTGATCTTTTGCTGTGAGGTTTCCTTCCTTTACCTTCTTTCATATTGGTGACCATGTTTCTGTGTTTCTGTGTGTAACACATCTTTAAGCATCTTTTGCAGGGCAGGATGAGTGGCAACAAATTCTTTCAGTTTCTGTTTGCTATGAAAAGTCTTAATTTCACCTTCATTCACAAATGAGAGCTTTGCAGGATATAATATTCTGGGCTGGCAGTTTTTCTCTCTTAGTACCTGGGCTATATCTCGCCATTCCCTTCTAGCTTGTAGGGTTTCTGATGAGAAGTCTGCTGTGAGTCTAATTGGAGATCCTCTGAGAGTAATCTGACGTTTCTCTCTTGCAACTTTTAGAATCTTTTCTTTATGTTTCACTGTGGTGAGTTTGATTACAATGTGTCGTGGTGAGGATCTCTTTTGGTCATGTTTATTAGTGGTTCTATAAGCTTCCTGTACTAAGATGGCTCTGTCCTTCTCCAAACCTGGGAAATTTTCTGCTAGTATCTCACTGAAAATGCCTTCTAATCCTTTTTCCCTCTCCATGCCTTCAGGAACTCCTAGAACCCGAATGTTGGGTTTTTTAATAGTATCCTGTAGATTCCCGACAATATTTTTTAGATTTCTAATTTCTTCTTCTTTTCTTAGGTTTGCCTGTTTCCTTTCCTGTTCTCTGTCTTCTAAGTCTGATATTCTCTCTTCTGCTTCGCCCATTCTGTTTTTAAGGCTCTCTAATGTGTTTGTCATTTGATCTATTGATTTCTTCATTTCATTATGATTTCTGGTCACTACCACGGTTTCTTGTTCTACAAGTTGTTTCATTTCATTTTGATTCCTCCTTAATATTTCATTTTCATGAGAGAGATTTTCTATCTTGTCCATTAAGGATTTCTGTAGTTCAAGAATTTGTTTTTGAGAACTTCTTAATGTTCTTATCAATTTTTTGAGATCCGCTTCTTCTTCTATCTCATCATCTTCATAATCTTGAATTGGGATGTCTTTTTCATTTGGGGGCATCATAGTGTCTTCCTTGTTCTTGTTACCTCAGTTTTTGCGTTTGTTGTTTGGCATGTTGGAGATATTTGGTTTCTTCACTGGGGTGTTTTTTCTTGTTACACTATGGCTCTATATTAAGTGGACTGTCTGCTTTCGGTGGAGCCTTGGAAGCTTGAGATGAGTGTGGACTGAGAGCTGTGTTTGGTTCCTCAGGTTTGAGGGTGTGTCAAAGATGACACTCCCAGGTTAGGCGTGGTAAATCTCTTTTTTTTTTTTTTTTTTTTTGATTCAAAAGGGAAGTAATTCCGCACAGCTGAACGTAATTGGAGGTAGTTAGCAGGCGAATGATATACCCACAGGAGCCAGAGATCGGAAGCTCTTTCCCAAGGACCACACAGGGAATCTCTGCTGCCCTCAGTGTGGGCTCCAATTCCTGCAGTCTCCCACTGGATTGCCAAGTTAGATCCTAATCTCCTGTTATTTCACCCCTCCCCCCAGAGTCAGGTTTTTCTGCTAGGCTCAGGGCCGGTGCAGACCTGAGGTCACTCTGCTTATGACGTATGTCCAAAATGGCGCCTGCTCTTTGTCTTGCTCGCCTTTGAGGGGTGAGCAGAGAGAGAGAAACTCGTGTCCGTATCGGTCACTTTTTTTTTTTTTCCTCTCTCTCTTCTAGTTAGCCTGGTGAACTTTTCCCACGGAGTTTCAAGCCTCGTTCCCTCTAGCCTCCTCTTTCCGCTTGCCCGCTGGTATCTCGGGCTATTGAGGTTCAGCTCACCTCGCGTTCCAGCGCTGGTGTGTTGAGTCTGCCGCTGGTGACCCGAACTTGGGCTCCCACGCTCTCCACGCAGGTCCGCTGTGAATCACTAGTTCCGGAAGAGTTTCCGCTGCTGTTTCTTCCCCTACTCTTCCTTGACCCTGCAGTATCTCCACTTTTATTAACCTGTGTGTCTTGCTGAACTATCAATGTGCTCCCTTCCTATTCCGCCATCTTCGACATGTTTATACTTTCAAACAAGTATTAGATATTTAAGCGATGTTTCCAAACATATGTACTCTTGTCTTGAAATTTATAGAAGACATTGGACCTTCTGGTAAATGTTTTCATAATTTGTTATTTGAGAGAATTGCTTGCTAAGTTTTCATTTGATATTAAGTTATTAACAGAAAGCGATTTGGGAAGGCTGACTTGTTCCCTTATTTCACTATTCTCTTCAAGATGGGAAACTGACTCTATTCTGAAGGGCTCTCCAGGATATACAGTTTGATCTTTAGAACTTATTTGGAATGGCTAACAATTTTCTGTAATAATAGCCTGGCTACATATAGAAGAAATTAAGATTTCAGAGCTAGATTTACTTTGGCATGGGCACAGTAAACAGACAAAACCTCCCTTTTCAAACCAAATGAAGGGGACGGCACTGTGGCATAGCAAGTAAAGGTGCTGTCTGCAGTGCCGGCATCCCATATTGGTGCCAGTTCAAGAACTAACTGCTCCACTTCTGATCCAGGTCTCTGCTATGGCCTGGGAGAGCAGTGGAAGATGGCCCAAGTCCTTGGGCCCCTGCATCCATGTGAGAGACCCAGAGGAGGCTCCTGGCTCCTGGCTTCAGATCAGCGCAGCTCCAGCCATTGCAGCCATCTGGGGAGTGAACCAGCAAATGGAAGACCTCTCTCTCTCTCTCTCACTCTCTCACTCTCTCACTCTCTAACTGTGATTTTCAAGTAAAATAAGTAAATCCTTTTTTTTTTTTTTATTTGACAGGCAGTTAGACAGTGAGGGATAGAGACAGAGAGAAAGGTCTTCCTTCCGCTGGTTCACCCCCCCCAAATGGCAGCTACAGCTGGTGCGCTGCGCCGATCTGAAGCCAGGAGCCAGGTGCTTCCTCCTGGTCACCCATGCGGGTGCAGGGGCCCAAGCACTTGGGCCATCCTCCACTGCCTTCCCAGGCCACAGCAGAGAGCTGGACTGGAAGAGGAGCAACTGGGACCAGAACTCGGTGCCCATATGGGATACTGGTGCCACAGGCAGAGGATTAACCAAGTGAGCCATGGTGCTGGCCCTCAATAAGTAAATCTTTAAAAAAAAAAAAAAAAGAAAGAAAGAAGAGAAAGCTTTACTAATGACTTCAAAATTTGTAAATAAGGTGGTCACCATGTTTGATCTTAAAATAAGGACATAGCTTTCCTCATGGGCACTGTCTACCGCACAGAAAAGCCATTGTGAGAACGTGTCTGTGACTAGATCTCTGCCTTAGGCCACCAAAGAACAGAGATGAGACTGAGCACCCCCTTGCCTTGCGTCCTCTTAAAGGCTGCCTCCGTGGCCTGCCTTACAGCAGGAGGAAGAGCAGCAAGCTAGACAGCAGGAGCAATATAAAAATAGGTGGCAGGCCAATTAATGGCTGCTCTACGCGGTGATCTGCCATCCAGGAGACCTAACCGGCCAGCCCACCACAAATGGTGTTGGTTTTCAATATGGAAATCCAGGGCTTCAGATGGACATAGAAATCAGCGTATGGGCCGGCACCGCAGCTCACTAGGTTAATCCTCCGCCTTGCGGCGCCGGCACACCGGGTTCTAGTCCCGGTCGGGGCACCGATCCTGTCCCGGTTGCCCCTCTTCCAGGCCAGCTCTCTGCTGTGGCCTGGGAGTGCAGTGGAGGATGGCCCAAGTGCTTGGGCCCTGCACCCCATGGGAGACCAGGAGAAGCACCTGGCTCCTGCCATAGGATCAGCGCGGTGCGCCAGCCGCAGCGCGCTACCGCGGCGGCCATTGGAGGGTGAACCAACGGCAAAGGAAGACCTTTCTCTCTGTCTCTCTCTCACTGTCCACTCTGCCTGTCAAAAAAAAAAAAAATTAAAAAAAAAAAAAAAGAAAAGAAGTCAGCGTATGAAGAACCCAGGCAGCTCTGTCAGCCAAGAACTGGGTCACTGGAAACAGAACTGCCCTAGAGGTTAAAGGACTCCTGGGTCAAAGCCAGACCCAGTTGGCTCTAAGTTGAAGAAAGCCTTTCACTCAGTCCAGCTTCCAAAGTAACCACCACTGTTGAGGGGCCAGCCAGGTAGGGTCAGCAACACTGCAGGCAGAACTGTAAATTTCCTTTAGAGATGTCACCTGCCTTCTCTTCAGGCTAGATCTCCCTGGCCAGCTAGGTAATGGAAGTCAACAGGATGCCTTCCCTAGGGTGGTTCACACCTCCCTTATGTCTCTTCCAGAACCCCATATGAAAAGATAGATAGGACTGGGCCTCATACCTGGCCAGGCCCTAATTCCTACCTGATTATTATCAGGTTCCTCTTGTCTATTTGCCTCTCAGTGGGAAAACTTTCTCATGGTTTGGACAGCACCTTTCTTAGGTCCTCTAGTAATGACTGTCCTTTGTTTCAGACCCTGTGTATTTAATCTGCTTGTTAGATGCATTTTCTCCAGACTCGAAACAGTGGAATTCTAGATGGCCATGCCCATGAAACCTCAGATGGAAGCAGTTTCTGGAAGCCGGCACTGCGTCTCCCTTGAGAGGCCCCCTCCTGCTGGAACCCTGAATTGATTGTCAGTCCCTACTCTGCCCCTACTCAGCTTGAATGAACCAGAGCAGTTGTTGTCCCATACCCCCTAATAGAAGTTAGGGTCCATTCTTCTGGGGGAGGGAATGTGAGGAGTCAGACTGGTTAGCAGGCAGTCAGGTTGGTCCCAGTAGAAACTGAGGGTGCAAAATGCTTGCTACCCCACCTCAAAAGTTATATCTGCAAGGTCAAAAGTGCCTGCCCTACTCCTTGGGGGCTTCCAGTTGTAACACTAGAATAGCCAGGGAGTGGTGATTCCATCCTTCTGAGCACACAGTTTACTGTGAAAACAAGTTACCACCACTCGTCAAATAAGATTACAGATCAGGTCTTTTGGTGGGTTTTGTCCTTGCCTTGTAACTGAACGTCAACCTGTCAAGTTTTTTTTCTTCCCCAAAATTGTGCTTAAAAAACCCCGGACCACCAGCCCCTTCAGCTTTTGCCTCTCCTGGAGCCCCCCTCTTGGCCACTCTGTCCAGAGGTCTCTGACTTAACTAAATCTTGCTTTTCAATATATCTTGCTTTTCTCTTTGCCTTGTCCTCTTGGAAATTCTTCCATGTGAGACAAAGAAGCAAGGTAATCTTTTCTCTGCCACCCTTTCATCAGTAACAAAAACACGGCACCCTGCACCAGCCCACACCAGCCCACACCATATACTCTTCCCAGACAGAGCCCGAGAGAAGCTCTCAGATGAAAGCAATCAGCACTTGCCTAAAGATGAGACAAAATACCACATAATATTTCTACTTCAACTGTGCTGTATGTATTTATAGTTCTGAACTCTCATAATTTTATCACTTGTATTTATGTGATGGCACATGATCTCTGATACGGTCTTAAGTGAGAAGAAACTCTCCATTCAATCAACTGCATTGAGCAAAACTAGGCACTGTAATACATGGAATTTCACCAAATGTCAACAACCAACTACACGTGAGCAAGCAGGAGGTGTTTCGGTTTCTTGAGGCCCAGGACACTTTGTCCTGGAAAAATTCAGCACTAATCATGGACAGCAGGAGCCTCTGCCATCTCTCGTCCAGTCATCATTCCACACTCTCCCACCCTTTCCCTTCCAGGAATGGAGAGGACAGCTGGAAGAAGGAGACTGACTGAAGAGGGAAGCAAGGTACCCAACTGACACTTTCTGTGGCTACCTTTCCAAGAATGGAGTCAAGCTCACCCCACCCCCTCCAGCCCTGCCCAGAGGAACGACCACTCTCTGGAAACAAAGGAAAGGACCAGACTCTATCTCATGTGCTACTTACTTGCAATTGTGCCAGCCCACCACACAATGTCCGTTAAGTAGGAGGTACCTATAAAAGAATGAGTAAAAATGTCAGGTTTATAAGCTAAGTACTTAAATTTTTACATGAAAATGAAAATTCAAAAAAATAAGGAATGTCAGGCTGTTTATTCACCATATAAACCTTAGTCCATCAAGAGCATGAGAAACCACTAAAGTGTCAGAGTGGATATGTCTGCAACCAATGCAGTCTGACAGAACTTAACAAATGCAAGCTTTGTAAATTGGTTTTCTTTGGCCCAATAAACCACTACACATACAGCAAATTTTCTTTGCAATGGAATTTTATGTTGATCTCAAATGAGAATGAGTCATTAAAGTCCAACTCTCTCATGCATTTACTATAAGCCATTTATATGGTAATTTTACTATCCTATGGTTCAATGGCTTCTGCTTAAACAGGTTACTCAATTTTCTTAATTTAGAAGGCTGAAATGACTCCTTTTTTAACCATTTGAGCACTAAATCCCTACAGCCAAGCTTTAACATTTTTCTTAAAGATTTATATATTTATTTGAAAGTTACAGTCACAGAATAGAGAGAGATCCACCAACTGGCCCACTCCCCAGATGGCTCTGACAGTCAGGGCTGACCCAAGCCAAAGCCAGGAGATTTATCTGTGTCTCCCACATGGGTGCAGGGGCTGAAACACTTGGGCCATCTTCTGCTGCTTTTCCCAAGTCATTATCAGGGAGCTGGATTGGAAGTGGAGCACCCAGGACCTGAACCAATGACCATATGGGAAGCTGGCATTGTAGGTCGCAGCTTTATCCTCTAAGCCACAACACAGGTGCCCTAGTTTTAATGTTTTACATGACACTTCCCTTGTATTCTCTTGCTATCCTCCTACATATTTCCCTGCAGGACAGGCAGAATCGGAGGAACTACCTGTCCTCCCAGCACATTGGTCCTTCCACGTGCCCCATGGGACAGGTGCTTACAAACAGGTTTTGCAACTTGTGAGACACAGCTGTCCTTTAGCTTTGTCAAAATGCTTCTAGGCTGACTTTATCCCCTTACAGATAAAAGTATCTAATTCAAATTGGATTTTTTTAAAGGTTTATTTATTTCTTTGAAAGACAGGATTATACAGAGAAGGAGAGCCAGAGAGAGAGATCTTCCATCCTCTAGATCACTCCCCAGATGGCTGCAATAACCAGGGCTGTGCCAGGCTGAAGCCAGGGGCCAGCAGCTTCTTCCAGGTCTTCCATGTGGGTTCAGGGCCCTAAGCACTTGGGCCATCCTGCATTGCTTTCCCAAGAGCATTAGTAAGGAGCTGAATCAGAAGAAGAGCAGCCAAGAATTGAACCGGCACCCATATGGGATGCTGGCTCTGCAGGCCTCAACTTAACCTGCTGTGCCACAGTGCCTGCCCCACATTGGATGCTTTAATTCTCAGTAGTAAAACCACAGTATTTTGGTATAAGGAATATAGGAAGCCACACTGCTTAATGAAGGAAACAGAACTACAGGTATCATAATAATTGTTTACAAAATGAAATGGGGACAATATGTAATGACAGAACAAAAGGAATGATGAAGTTAAAAATGACCATCTCACAACACCACAACAGAAGCTAATTTAGGCATGAGTCATGGGTACTGAAACAAGTGGATGGGGGCTGGCACTGTGGTGTAGCAGGTGAGGCCGCTGGGATGATGCCTGCAGCATCCCATATGGGCGCCAGTTCGAGTCTCAGCTGCTGCACTTCTGATACAGCTCTCTGTTATGGCCTGGGAAAGCAATGGAAGATGGCTCAAGTCCTTAGGCCCTTGCACCTGTGTGGGAAACCCGAAAGAATCTCCTGGCTCCTGGCTCCTGGCTTCGGATCAGTGCAGCTCCAGCCATTGCGACCATCTGGGGAGTGAACCAGTGAATGGAAGACTTCTCTTTCTCTCTGCCTTTGCCTCTCTGTAACTCTGCCTTTCAAATAAATATTTAAAAAGAAAAAAAGTGTGGATGGAATGCTGCAGTCAAAAAAAAAAAAAAACAAAACAAAAAACAAAGAAGAAACAAGAACAAGTGAAGTGGATAGAAGTTTGCTGGGAAACAGGATTGTTACACAGGCCCTGGGAATCACCCCCACCAGTTTGTGGGGTGTGTGTGCTTCACTAATCACAATGAGAAAAAGTTCTCTTCACAGTAGAGAAGCCTGGCAGACATCAGCTTCACCAGGTGGTCAAAGTGCATCACCAGCAGCGGGGCAGATGGCATCATGTGACTCCTGAAGGGACGTACTGAGAAGGACATCACACAACCTCTGTGATGTTCCTGCCAAACGCACAGCTTGAGGCTAATCACAGAGAAACAGCAGACAAAGCCAAACTGCGAAACAATCTCTGCATTAGCTGGCCTGAGTCTTCAAAAACAACAAAGTCACAGAAGACCAAAGAACTGCTGCAGATGAAAGGAAACTAAACAGAGGAGATGTGGTACCAGAACACACAATGCTAAGCACACACACACAAAAAAGTTGCTATTCAGGAAAATAGTGGAGTAACTGGCAAAATGTGATTTATAGTTCACTTTCTGGCTCTAGAATGCTGACAGCCAGGCTGCCAGGCAACAGCACTTATGGTTATAAAAATAAAAAGCCCTTTGATGGGCAAATGACACCTGAACTGGAGGCCTGTGAACAGGACACACGAGCCCCTTGTTTGGGCTCTGAGTGTGATGCCCCTGGGAAGAGACAGGCCTCCTTATGGGGTCCAGAGCTCTGCCTGTGACTGCAGCACCGCCCGGGCACGGGGCTTCCTCACAGAGAAGCTGTACAGCTCTGTCTCTAGGCCCTGACACCACTGGGGCTCTGTCTTGTGTCCTTCTGAATGCATGCCATACAAACGTGGCCCAGAGTGTCCTACAAGTTGGAAAGTTTAGGGAGGCCTAATTATGTCTAATAGCAGACACCGCAGAAGTACTAGTTATTAAAAAACTCAGTGTTAAATTTCCTGAATGTTGCTCATCACACAAAGGCTGTTTAAGAAAATGTTGCTGCATCCTGCAAAACACTTGCTGAATATTTAATGGTGAAAAGTCATGATGTCTGTGTCTAGACACTGGTGTGATAAGCCCCACGGACCAGCTACTTAGCAAAGCTACCATAATTAATTAAAGTATTAAAAAATTAAAGTCTCTGTAAATTATCTTTGGGACAGAGTAAATATCCCCTTTTTCATTCATTTTTGTAATTTGATTGATTTAATTCTTTTTTGCTTAGTCAGTCTAGCTAAAGGTTTCATTATTCTTTACAAAGAACCAACTTTTGGTTTTGCTGATTTTACTGTTTTTCCATTTTCTGTCTCATTTATTTTACACATTAGAGTGTATTCTTTTCTCTGGGTTTAATTTGCTCTTTTTATTCTAGTGTCTTAAGGTGGAAAATCAGGCTGCTGATTTCAGATCTTCTCTTTTTAAAGTTTTTATCTGTTTGTTTGATTAAATGAAACACAGAGAGAAAGATTCCCATCTACTAGTTCACTCCCCAAATGCCTGCAACAGTCAGGATCTGAGAAACCAACTCAGGTCTTCCACTTGGCTAACAGGAACCCAACTACTTGAGTCAAATTTCCTGTGGCTTCCAGGGTACACATTAGCAGGAAGCTGGAATTGGGAGCAGAGCTAGACTCAAACTCAGGTACTCCAATGAGGGGTGCAGTGTCCCAAGTGACATTTTAACTGCCCACTCCTTTTCTTTTTTATATATAGGCATTTGAAGCTATAAAATTCTTTAAATTTTAAAAAGTTTATTTATTTGAAAGAAAGAAGCAGTTAGACAGAGAGAAAAAGCTCCCATCTGGTGGTTCACTCCTCAAATACCCACAATTGCAAGGGCTGGACCAGAACAGGAGCCAGGAGCTAGAAACTCAATACAAATCTCCCAAGTGGGTAGGATCTGCAGTAGCAGGAAGCAAGAATCAGGAACCTAAGCCAGAATCAAACCCAGATACTCCAATGTGGTATGTGGCATCTTGATCACTGGGCTAAACACCTGCCCCCACAGCTAAAAACTTTCCATCCTGTGCTGTGTTAACTGTATCCCATTAATTCTGCTATTTTGCATTTTGCTTTCATTCATCTTTAAGTATTTTCTAATAGCTCTTATGACTTCTTTGACTCATTTTTTTAAACATTTTATTTATTTATTTATTTATTTGAGAGGTAGATTACAGAGAGAGGGAGAGACAGAGAGAAAGGTCTTTCATCTGTTGGTTCACTCCCCAAATGGCTGCAACAGCTGGAGCTGGGATGATCCAAAGCCAGGGAGCCAGGAGCCAGGAGCCAGGAGCCAGGAGCCAGGAGCTGCTTCTGGGTCTCCCATGCGGGTTCAGGGTCCCAAGCACTTGGGCCATCTCCTACTGCTTTCCTAGGTCACAGCAGAGAGCTGGATTGGAAGAGGAGCAGCCAGAACCAGTGCACATATGGGATGCTGGCGCCACAGGTGGAGGATTAACCTACTGGTCACAACGCTGGCCCCAGACTCATTGTTTATTTAGAAATATGTTAACTTACTTATTTAGTAATTTCATAAATTTATCTCTGCTACTGATTTCCAATTCCTTTCAACTGTGGTTGGAGTATACGCTTTGTATAATTTCAACTCAATTAACTGATACCTGTACAGTGACCTACTCCCTCATCTAGCCCAGAGAATGTTTCACAGCCACCTGAGGACATTCTGCTGCTTTGGAGTAGTTTTACAGATGCCTTTTACATCTGGTCCGTTTATATTTCCATTCGAGACTTTAAATTTCTTTGCTGATCTGCCTAGTTCTTTCAATCCTTTATTGAAAGTAGGATATCAAAGTTCCCAACTATGATTGTTGAGTTTTCTCTATCCTTATGATGTCAGTTTATGCTTCTCATTATTCTGGGCTCTATTGTTAGGTGCATATATAAATTGCTATGCTGTCCTGGTGGACAACTCACAATTTATTGTTATAAAATGTTCTTTGCCACCATAGCTTTCATTTGTTTAAAACAGGATATTTGTTATTTCAAATGACTGCCAACACATTTCATTCGATAACATCCCAAATTCATTTTTAGGGAAGATTTATGTAGTAATTTACACAACGGACTTTCAAATTCTATATACAATACAAGAAAGATTGTAGGGACCAAGAATTATGCAAGTGATCACAACTTTTCCTCTTAGTCTCTGGCAAAGGCAGAGAAGAGAAAAAAAAAAGGTTGTCTCCTTTTATTGATGAACATAGTTTGGTTATGAGTTCTTGTGAAGTCCCAGAATTACTGCTACAGCAGAAGCCGGACTGAGCCCTTCTACAGTGAAGCTTATTCAAAGATGTCAGTGACCAATGCAGTGGGGCCCTGGGTCCTTCCCTTCCACTGCATGGTTTTCCCAACACTGACGACCATCATACAGCACCTTTTTGGTGGTTTGAAACTGACCACATTACCAAAATGGGGAGGAACTTGGGATACCAGGTACCTAGGAATGAGGAAGTGACAGGCTTTTGTTCTCCCTCTAAGGAGTTTGGTTCAGTTCCAAGTATTTCAAGCCTTCCCTTCCCTACTCCCCAGCAGGGGCTTGCATTTGCTGAAACCCAACTGGGTTCAGATCATCCTCACCTTTTAAACCATTATGCAAAAGCTTTTGCTTCCATGGATGTTAAGCAAGTCAGAGTTCTATCTGGATGCCTCTTCCATCCCCCAACACCTACCCCAAAGCCTTAGCTGTAGATTAAAGTGAAGCTCCTGCATATGATCTCCAAGGGCTACAGACCAGGAACATGTCCTTGGTCTGCCCTGCAGGAAGTGCGTAGTTCTGCCTGAGAGCCCATCCACCTGTGCCCAGCTGCCCCAGATTCCTCCCCCCTTCTTCAGCCAGGAGCTGCTGGGAGCCTAGCCTCTGTGAGCCCTAGCCTCTGTCACAGATATTTTCTTGTTATGTCCTAAAACCACAAGTTCTCTTCACAGTTTCACCTCCAAATGGCAATGTCCCTAAAGATCCTAATGTCACTCAGCCAGCACTCCCAGCAGGCACCTGTTCAAGCCTCTGCCCACACTGCTCCTCTCCCCAGCTGGTGCTATTCCTCTCATCCTCTTCAGGTCCTCTGGCCTCTGCAAGCACAGTACGTCACAGGACTGAAGAATGTTGAAGATTTTCTGCTTGTTTTACCACACTCATACCTCTTCCCCCAACTCCTAGGCGTGGACTACAGAGCTAATAGTGGCTAAGGTCTGGTTTGTTTTTTTTTTTCCTGCCCTCACATTAAAACCTTGGACCCTAACTGACAGCACATAGTTGTTTAGAACAGCTGAATTATAAGACAAAGAAGTGTTTGTGCAAATACAAAAAGGACTTGTCAGGATGATAATCTCAAATGGCAGCAATGTCATCTAACAGGGGACTTATGGCTGCTAAGACCTTCCATTTAGTTATCAATGTAAATCAGAAATGTCCTCAAAATATAACTTTCTGGCATAGAAATACAAATGGGCATCTAATTTATTTGTCTTCTGGTCATACCACAGAAAACCTGTTCCCACTCAATGCATGCTCCTAGCAGCAACAGTAGAAATTGCTGCTAACAGCAAAGCAAGAGAGGATCACTATGTCCCTTGTAAATGAGTGTCTTGACTTCAGATTACAAAAAAGGACACTACATGGCTTGTACAGAATTCTTTAAAAGGGACTGTGAATCATAGGAAGCACACTGCACATGGGAGTGTAAAACTCTAGTGGTAAAATGTCAGCACTTTCTAGCCATTTAATTATACGTCCACTCCATGATCCAGCTCTGCTACTCCAATGCATTTACCTGAGAGAAATGAAAATATTTATTAAGTCCAAAAATAAATACATAGGAGGGATTTTTTAAAAGTTCATGAAAATTCATATACATTTTATAAAAACAAAATACAGCCTTTTAAAAGATTTATTTCTATTTATTTGAAAGTCAAAGTTACCGAGAGAGATCTTCCATTCACTGGTTCACTCTCCAAATGGCCACAACAGGTGGGGCTGGGCCATGTTGAAGTCAAGAGCTAGGAGCCTCATCTGGGTCTCCAACAGGGGTACAGGGTCTCAAACACCTAGGCTGTACTCTGCTGCCTTCCTAGGCACATTAGCTTGGAGTTGGATTGGAAGTGGAGCAGCTGGGACTCAATCTGGTGCCTCTAAGACATGCTGGCATCACAGGTGGTGGCTTAACCCATTATGCCACAATGCTGGCCTCAACATACATAGATTTTAAATTTTTCTTGCACAAAATAAACTTGTTATAACATGTCTATATAGGATCTAGTCTGAGTTACTTAGATAAGACATCAATTTGAAAACAGCCCCTATCTGAACCACATGAATTCTGCTAAAACTGAGGCAAGAATAAATATTAAATTGATGGTGATGCTTGGGTGAAATAATGGTGAAATCATTGATGCTTTACGTAAAACTTAAGAGGACAAAGCCCTAAAGAAATCATTAGTTTACAAATGGTTCACTTGGGGGCTGGTGCTGTGGCATAGTGGGATAAGCCTCTGCCTGAGGCGCCACCATTCCATAGGGGTGCCAGTTCGAGTCCCAGCTGCTCCTCTTTTGATCCAGCTGTCTGCTATGGCCTGAGAAGGCAGTAGAAGATGGCCCAAGTACTTAGGCCCCTGCACCCACGTGGAAGACCCAGAAGAAGCTTTTGGCTCCTGGCTTCAGATTGGCCCAGCTTTGTCTGTTGCAGCCACTGGGGAGTGAACCTGTGGATGGAAGACCTTTCTCTCTCGCCCTCTCTCTGTCTATAACTCTCTTTCTCAAATAAATAAACAAAATTTTTTTTAAAAAAAGATGGTTCACTTGTTTAAAAAGGAATGAGAGTAGAATGGCAGATGTCCTAAATAGCACTCTGGCCTCAGAATCAACCCTTAAGGCATTCGGATCTGGCTGAAGAGCCCATGAGAGTACTGTAGGCATGGAAATCCAAGACACTCTGGGAAAAAAAAAAAAAGAAGACCTAAATGAAAGATTTCTGCGAGTGAGATCCCAGTGGAAAGAATGGGGCCATCAAAGAAGGAGGTACCTTTCCCTGAAGGGAGGAGTGAACTTCTACTTTGACTATGACCCTGTCTGAATAAGATCAAAGTCGGCAAACTCAAAAGGCTTCCATAGCCTTGGCAACTCATGACTAGAGCCTGACACCATAAACAAGGGTGTCAAATTGTTAAGTCAACAACAGGAGTCACTGTGTACTTACTTCTCATGTGGGATCTGTCCTTAATGTGTTGTCCAATGTGAAGTAATGCTATAACTAGTACTGAAACAGTATTTTACACTTTGTGTTTTTGTGTGGGTGCAAACTGATGCAATCTTTACTTAGTATATACTAAATCGATCTTCTGTATATAAAGAGAATTGAAAATGAATCTTGATGTGAATGGAATGGGAGAGGGAGCAGGAGATGGGGGGGTGCAGATGGGAGGGAAATTATGGTGGGGGGGAAAGCCATTGTAATCCATAAACTGTACTTTGAAAATTTATATTTACTAAATAAAATAAATAAATACAAAGGACTGAGAGGATACTGCAGATGAGGGCCACAGTGGCAGAGCATCCACATATTTGTGAGGAATATTTAATCTACGTCCAACCTGAAGAGCACCTACAATTAGCAGGAAGAACAGCCAACACCAAAGACATCTCAATTGGTTCAGCTCACACAACTCTAACCAAAAAATTCAAATGGAGAAAACTTTCCGCTTGCTGGATGCCAAAACTTCTATACCCAGACCAGTGGCAGACAAGAGCAGAGCCTTCGATGGACGTTTTCAGCAAGTGGAATCAAGATCTTGAAGCATTTCTTTGAAAACTCCAAACAGGAGATGAAATGTAGTTTACCAGTGTGACCTAGCAGACAAGGCACAATCAAAGCAATGGCTACCAGGAGGTAGAAGTGGTCCAGTCAACGCAAAAGTGGACTGGTCGCCAGCAGACGTCATTTTGCTTGTTGACCTTCTTGGGTGCTAAAGAATGACAGCATCTGAGTCTTAGGAGAACATTTTGAGAAAGTTAACCAAAGCCGGACCATGGTTAGGAAAGCTTCGGTAGAAAGCCCCTCTCCACCACCACAACACTCCTGCTCATTCCTCTCATCAAAGCGCATTGTTGTGTTTTGATGGGAAATCAAGAGGCATCCACCTTAGAGTCTTAATCTGGCTCCTTCTGACTTCTTTTTCCTTTCTAATCTTTTTTTAAAGATTTATTTATTTTACTCGAGATTCACAGCTACACACAGAGAGAAGGAGAGACAGAGAGAGACAGAGAGAGAGAGAGAGAGAGAGAGAGAGAGAGTTTTTCCATCCAATGGTTCATTCCCCAGATGGCCACAGCAGCCGGAGCTACGCTGATCTGAAACCAGGAGCCAGGAGCTTCTGGCTCTCCCACACGGGTGCAGGGGCCCAAGCACTTGGGCCATCTTCTACTGCTTTCTCAGGCCATAGCAGAGAGCTGGACTGGAAATGGAGCAGCCGGGACTCAATCTGGAACCCATATGGGATCCCGGCTCTGAAGGCGGCGGCTTTACCCGCTATGCCTCAGCGCCGGCCCCTTGTTTTCTAATCTTAAAAAAATCCTTAGAGAGCGCCCTTTTTTGGCTCAACCAATAATGTAAAAAAGACTATGCTGACATGGTTAAATTCCTGGGACCTTCAGTTCTTTAGGAGTGGGCTAGTCTCACTGCTTACAAAAGTGTCTTGAACTTGATGGAATTTGAGAAAGTTTTCATTCTCTATTTTTATCTTCTAATTCAAATTTTTTTCACGAACTCTTTGAAGGCCCCTCATAAAAATTTTAATTTCAGTTTTGTTAAAATAGCAAACATTTGGGAACAATCAGAATGTTCATCAAGAAGAGAACAGATAAGTGAACAGAGGTATGATGCTTAAAAGAGAAACACTAGTCAGCAATAAAAATGAACATCCTACTGATACCTAATACACACATTATGATGATTTTTCACCATGTTCAACAACAAAAATGCAGGGCCAGTGTTGTGGCACAGCAGGTTAAGTTGCCACCTGCAATGTGGTCATCCTATATAGGTGCCAGTTCAAGTCCCAACTGCTCCATTTCCTATCCAGCTCCCTGCTAATGTGCCTGGGAAAGCAGTGGAGAAATGGTCCAAGTGCTTGGGGGCTTTCAACCATATGGGAGACCTGGAAGAAGCTTCTAGCTCCTGGTTTCAGTCTGGCCCAGCCCTGGGCATTGTGGCTGTTTGGGGAGTAGGCAGTAGATGAAAGATCTCTCCACCTGCTGCCACGTGTTCTGTCTACATACACACTGGCAGTTGGTTGACTTCTGCGAGTTTATTTTCTCTGAATACATTTGGTCTGGCTGTGAGTTCATATTCTCTCTCCTTTCTCTTTTCCGAGTTCTTTTTCCTTACATTTTGGTGCCCTATGTGGGGAGGGAAGTGGAGGACCTGGTCTCTGGGTATTAGCTGTGATCCCCACCCTTCCTCTGAACTTTCTTCTTTCTGAACTGCTTCCAGACATTTTACTGTCTCTGCTCACCCCTACCTTCTCTTTCCTACAATCTCCTTCTTCCCTTCTGACCCAGAAGGCCCTGAGAAACACCTCTCCAGGACACTTTCTCACTGCCACTTGCACTTCTCATTTCCCAACAAATTCACAGTCAGAGCCTTTGCCAGATCTCACCATCACATGCCCACATCGGACCTAATTCTCAGCCTATCAGATTGGTAAGAGAGATCTCGTCACCTCAAGCATGCTGGGGCAATGCTTGTGCCTGGTTCATGCCCCCTCGTAGGGTCTGGGGTGCTGGGTCAGGCCAGGTTATCCCCACCTCATAGGGCCTGGAGTGTTCAGTAGGTTTCCCTCACTTGGGGGAAACGTGCAACCACCACAGCTTAGAACTGGGGCACTGGTCCAAGCGTGGGGATTCTCACCCCTCTCCTCTTAGAGGGCTCAGAACTTAGGCTCTCGGTTGGGGTGATTCTTTCCCTGGGGGGAACGCCCTGTGAAAAGATTCCTTCCTTCAAACCATATTTTGCTTAATCCATGGGTTCTAATTTCGACTTCCCTCTGGCCTGCCTCTTAGAAGACTTTTGCAAGTTGGGCCTGTAGAGGGAAGTAAAGCAGAAGCAAAGTGGAAACGATTCATCCATTTCCACATTAAAATTGGGCCATGATATTAGTCAGACAACGATTCTGTTTCAACTCAAAATTCTCTAAGATTTTAATAACTTTACACAGAGAAATGGCAAATGGTCAGAAGTCCCCTATTCCAATACTTTTTTCTCCTCTGGGGTCAACTTTCCACACCCCAAGTGCTCATGGAGGAAGGTCTAGAGCCTTCCCTTAAATCTTTTTTTGTTTGTTTGTTTATTTAAGATTATTTATTTATTTGAAAGGCAGAGTAACAGACAGGCAGAGACAGAGAGGGAGAGAGAGGGGTCTTCCATCTGCTGGTTCATTCCCCAAATGGACACAACAGCCAGAGCTGGGCTGAAGCCAGGAGCCAGGAGCTTCTTCCAGGTCTCCCATGTGGGTGTGAAGTAGGCATACAGGTTGAAATTGATTAGGTTTGTGAGCTGGAAGACCATGCCTTCACTATGCCCCTGTGTGGCCTCAGGCCCCTACCTGGCCACACCTGTGCACCCACTGGCCAATCAGGTTAATTAACCACTCCCTTTGAAAGTGGATTACAAGCCTGGGACACAGTGTGTCCGGCCCTTTTCCTCCTTTCTCTTCCCGTGGCCTCTTGTCAGCAGGGGGCTGGTTAAATCCCTGTGCCTTCAGGGCGCATGGCCTTCGGCCAACCGGCCTATGACTCCTGGCCTAGATGCTCTTCCACGTGGCTGGTTCCTGGTACCTATGAACCTAGATCTACCTCTCTCCTATAGATAACGCTCTCTCCTATGCATCTTTCGCACTGAATAGAAGCTTAAAATGTACCATGCTGCCTTGTTCATTTATGCCGGTATTCAGAATTCTCTTCTAAATATTAGGCAAAAACCCACTTGGCTTATTTTTTTTTAAAGATTTGTTTTATTTATTTGAAAAAGTTACAAAGAGAGGTAGACAGAGAGAGAGGTCTTCTATCCGCTGGTTCACTCCCCAGCAGGGGCAGTTGCCACCCCCCATCCTCTCCTCCCCTGAAACTCTCTTTATCCTGTTCTCCCCAAGGAAGAATAACCTCCCTGTAGCCCTCCACCACCTGTCCTCTCCCTCATCCCACTCTGACATTGACCCTCCCAAGCCTCCATCTGGTGACTCCTCTCTGGCAGACCCACCTGACTCCCCTACACCTAAGCCTTCATCCTCTTCCAAGGTCAACTTTCCTCCTTCCAAGCCCTCCGGCAGGAGAAAGGCTTGGTGCCTCCTGTTGAACCCTGATTTTCCCTTCTTTCACTCTCGCTCTTTCCTCAGGGGTGCTGCCGTCTCAGAAACAGGACTCTCTACTCACCCTGCCTGCCACGTCTGGCTCTTCCCCACTCCACCCCCATCCCCCTATTGGCAGCCAAAATTGCCTCTCTCCTCTTCCTGACCCCTCCCCCTCCTCTGTGCTGCCACTCTTTCCTCCTGGGTGCAGAAAGACAGTGTAAAGGCTAGCAGAATATTTACTGATCTGGAAAGCCCCACACTTGGGACATTCCAAACTCCTAAGACAATGCACTGTAAACTTCACTAAGAGCTTTTTTCACAACTTCCTGCCACTTTATCAGGGTCCATGCCAGTGCTCTGTGCCTGCCCCAACAAGCAGCTCCAGAAAGGACTGCCTGCTGCTCAAATGCAATGAAGCCTGACTTCAACACCCCCATCCCCACCCCTGCCCTCTGTGGAGGGAGGGGGAAAGGTACTCAGCCCCCACTCTTCCTTTAACCCCCCCCCCATTCTGTCTTCCTTAAAATAAAGTCTTCTTTAGCCACAATCTCTTCTTCTAGAACACTAAAATCCTAAAACCTAACATAATTGAGCCACATCTCGCACAAGGATGAAACCTCTGTTCTAACATCTCTAGTAATATATTTGGTAGGGCTAGCAAAAAGAAACTCCAGAACAATGGTAAGTCCTGAGCCACTCTGCTCCAAAGAATGCTCCATGACTAGCCACCTTCTATCTTTCCCCTTGTCTTCTGTAGTGGCAGCCAAGATCTCTTTGCTAATAACTGAGTCTTTCTGTTCTCTCCTGTAATATATTATACATATGTACATGGGAAAATTTATTAAGAGCTCTGTTTTAATTGGCTATCACTTGCGTTAGATATTCAAGAAATATTTCCAACTACATTGACTTTTTTTTTTTAAAGATTTATTTATTTATTTGAAAGTCAGAGTTACACAGAGAGAGAGAAGAGGCAGAGAGAGAGGTCTTCCATCCGTTGGTTCACTACTCAATTGGCTGCAACGGCCAGGGCTGTGCTGATCCAAAGCCAGGAGCCAGGAGCTTCTTCCAGGTCTCCCATGTGGGTGCAGGGGCCCAAGGATGTGGGCCATCTTCCACTGCCTTCCCAGGCCACAGCAGAGAGCTGGATTGGAAGAAGAGCAGCCGGGACTCGAACCAGTGCCCATATAGGATGCCAGGGCCGCAGGTGGAGGATTAACCTACTGTGTCACAGTGCCGCCCTGCAACTACATTTACCCTTAAAATTTATGGAAGGCAGGGCTGGCACTGTGGCATAGTGGGTTAAAGCCCTGGTCTGCAATGCCAGCATCCCATATGAGTGCCAGTTCATGTCCCTGCTGTTCCACTTCCATCCAGCTCTCTGCTATGCCTGGGAAAGCAGTAGAAGATGGTCCCCAAGTCTTTGGGCCTCTGCACCCATGTGGAATACCTGGAAAAAGCTCCTGGTTCCTGATTTTGCATCAGCACAGCTCTGGCCATTGCACCCATTTGGAGAGTGAACCACCAGATGGAAGACCTCTCTCTCTCTCTGTCTCTACCTCTCTCTGTAACTCTTTCAAATAAATAAAATAAATCTTTAAAAACAATTGGGAGGCATTGGACCTTTTGGT
The DNA here is from genome assembly GCF_033115175.1 of Lepus europaeus. Taxonomy (NCBI): domain Eukaryota; kingdom Metazoa; phylum Chordata; class Mammalia; order Lagomorpha; family Leporidae; genus Lepus; species Lepus europaeus. The sequence continues at coordinate 17,206,510 of NC_084837.1, read as the reverse complement.
AAATGTTTTCATAAGTTATTTGACAGCTAAAATTATTTACTAAGTTTTCACTTGATATTAAGTTGTTGACAGTAAGGCATCTGGGAAGCCTGACTTGTTTCCTCATTTCTCCTCTGTTCTCTTCAAGATGGAAAGCTGATTCTATTCTGTCTGACTTTCCATCAGCATGCAGTTTGATGTTTAGACCTTATCTAAGACAGTTTGGATAAGGTGGTCTTAATGTTTGATCTTACATAAAAGGATGTAGCTTTCCTCATAGGTATCATCTTATCTCACAAGAAGAATATGGTCATGCCTGTGACCACAGATTTCTAGCTCAGGCTGCCAAGATTAGGGATGGAATTGAGTGTCCCCATGGCTGAAATTCCTAAAGCCTTCCTCTGTATTCTACTTTAACAGAGACCAAGAGAAAGAGGAGTGAGACAGCAGGAGCAGTGTAGGGATAACGGCTGCTTTACATGATGATCTGCCACCAAGGAGACCCAACAAGGCCAGTCCACCCCCAAATGGCACCTGTTTTCAATATGAGGAGTCAGGGCATTGGGCAAGCAACTGTCAGCTCTGCCAAGATCCAGGCCACTGGAAATGGAACTGCCCTAGGGGCTGAAGTACTCCTGGGTCAGAACCAAAGACCTTGTCGGCCCTAAGCTAAAAAAGTCCTCCACTCTGGCTGCAAAGAGAGAGAGAGAGAGATAGAGAGAGAGATATCTCTATTCTCTGTTTCTCCTCCTCTTTCTGTAACTCTGCCTTCCATATTTATAAACCAATCTTTTTTAAAAAATTGGAAGAGAATACATATATAGAATACACTCCATGATTCCATTTCTGTGAAGTTCAAGAACAGGCAAAACAGACTCAATCTATGCAGATGGATTTCATAAGAGCTGGGCACCTATGTGGAGGATGGAATGAAAACAGGCATGAGAGAACTTTCTAGGGTTATGGTTATAATCAACTTATTCACTGGAGTGTTATTACACAGACATGTTTTGTCAAAAAACAACAAACTGTACCTTTAAGATCCATGAAGCTTACTTTATGCAATTATATAACCATGTTTTAAAAACAGAAATCAAAAAGAGGACTTCTTATTTTGGTAAAATACATGTAATACACACGCTATTTTAAGTATTTTTTAATTTATTTATTTGACAGGCATAATGGCTGAAAGGGAGTGGAGGGGTGTGTGTGTGTGTGTGTGTGTGTGTGTGTACAGAGAGGCAGGTAGGGAGAGAGGAGGAAAACTATCATTCATTGATTCACTTCCCAAGCGGTCCCAACAGCCAGTGCTGGGCCAGGCCAAAGCAAGGAATCCAGAACTTCATCCAGGTCTCCCACAAGGGTGGCAGAGGCCCAATCACATGGGCCATCATCTGCTGGTTTCCCAGGCACATTATCAGGGAGCTGGATTGGAGGCAGAGCAGTTGGGACTTCACCTGGAGCTGGCAGAGAGGATGCATTGTAAGAGGCAGCTTAACTTGCTGTGCAATGCTAGCCCCCATTTAAATTATTTTTAAGAGGACAATTCAGTGGAAGTATGTTCATTTTCACTGGTGTGCAGCCATCACTACCATAAAATGCTAGAACTCTGTCATCATTCCAAACTGAAATTCTGCACCCTTTAAACATAAACTCCCTACTCCTGCTCCTCCCAGCCCCAGGCAACCACCACTATAAAATTCTGTCTCCATGAATTTGACCACTCTAGCTACCTGGCATAAGTAAAATAAAATCAAACAGCTGTCCTTATGTGATAGTCTTATTTCACTTAGTATTATGTCCTCAAGGGTCACCTATGCTATAGCACATTCTAGGATTTCCTTATTTTAAAAATAAGAAAAATCCCATCATATGACTACATTTGCTCATCCATCCTTCAGTTGATAGACATTTGGGTCATTTCCATCTTTTGGCTACTGCAGTATTCCTATATACATACACATACACATATATATCTATCTATATCTATCTATCTATCTATATACATTTATCTTCCAGTTCCCTGCTTTCACTTCCCTTGAGTAATTCCAAAAGGGAATTATTTTATTTATTATAAGGTCAGAGTTACACAGAGAAAAGAAGAGAGAAGGAGAGTGAGAGTGAAAGAGAGAGAGTCAGAGAGAGAGAGAAGGAGATAGATCTTCCATCTGCTGGTTCATTACCTAAATCACCATGATGGCCTGGGCTGGGCCAAGCCGAAGCCAGGAGCCAGGACCTTCCTCTGGGCCTCCCACATGAGTGCAGGGGCCCAAGGGCCTGGGTCATCCTTCGCTGCCTTTCCCAGGCACATTAACAGGGAACTGGATCGAAGTAGAGCAGCTGAGACTCAAACCAGTGCCCATATTGGATGCTTGCATCACAGGCAGTGACTTAACCTGCTGTGCCACAATGCCAGCCCCCCGCCATGCTGTCTTACATAGCAGCTGCACCAGTACTGCACAAGGGTTCCAATTTGCCCACATCCCAGCCAACACTTGCTGTTTCGTACATGTTTTGTAACAGTCATCCTAATCAGGGTGAGGCGGTATTTCATTGTGCCTTTGATGAAAGTATTTTTTAAAAAGATCAGCTGTTCATCTTGATTGAGGGAATCCTACATGAAGTTAATATCTAATTCTTAAACACCACCAGTAAATTCTTAAGCATAAAACTCCTTTTTTTAAGATACATGTTATTTATTTATTTGTAAGGCAGAGGAACAAAGAGGCTGAGAGGCAGAGAGACAGAAAGAGAGGCAGAGAGAGAGAGAGAGAGAGAGAGAGAGAGAGAGAAAGAGAGAGAGAGAGAGAGAGAGAGAGAGAGAGGGAGAGAGATTCTATATGCTACATTACTCTCCAAATGACTGAAAAGCCAAGTCTGGATCTGACCAAAGCCAGGAACCAGGAACTCCATCCTGGTCTTCCACATGGTGACAGGGACCCACACACCCAGGGCCATTATGCATTGCCTTCCCAGGTACCTAAGCAGAAAGCTTGCTGGGAAGTCATACCTGGCACTGGCACTCAGATATGGGATGCTGGCATCACAATCAGCAGCTTACCCTGCCAGTGCCATCACGCTGGCCCCAACAGAACTTTCTTTAAAAAAAAAAAGAATTATTTTATTTATTTGAAAGTCAGAGTTACACACACACACACAGAGAGAGAGAGAGAGACAGAGACAGAGAGAGAGAGAGAGGTCTTCCATTCTGCTGGTTCACTCCCCAAATGACCACAACGGCCAGAGCTGAGCCGATCCGAAGCCAGGAGCCAGGAGCTTCTTCCAGGTCTCTCATGCAGGTGCAGGGGCAAGCTGGGACTTGAACCTATGCCCATATGGGATGGAAGCACTGCAGGCTGGGACTTTAACCCACAGCGCCAGCCCTCCCACAGAACTTTCTTAATCCTGTTTCCAGGAAGTCTAACCCAGAGCAGTCACCCTGCCCCTAGACTAGTGAAGCCTGACTCCTCACCTATCTCACCAGTGCACCACTGGAGCCAAGGCTCAGGAATACTAGTCTAACTGGCTGTCCACAAATGCCGTCACAAGCAGCAATAACTTGTTTCTCTTCTCTAAGCCCTGCTTCAACGGAGCTTTTACACCAGACACACAGTGCAGTCTGAGGTACATCTGGGCTCTGCACCTGCCAATTCTATCAACTTCAGATGGAAAATATTCAGAAAGAAATTGTGTTTGTACTGAAAATATAAGTACTTTTTCTTATCATTATCCCCTAAATAATACGAGACATAACAGCTATTTACACAGCATTTATTGGGTAGTAGGAGTCATCTCGAGATGATGTACACCATAACGAAGGATGTGTGCAGATTCTATGCAAACACTGTGTCATTTCACATAAAGGACTTAAGCACTCAACAGGTGAATGTCCTGGAACCCACTCCCCCCAGACATGGAGGGTGGCTGACTGAGAATGACCTGGACCCAGCTGGCTCCTTGCCCAGTTGCCCTCACATGTTATGTGAAGGCACAGTGAGGAAGCCAGGCAGTGCCATTCTGGGACTGTGTTGTACAGAGAAGTTCCTGGGCTACCAGGAGCTGCACTTGATGACTCATCGGGAAGGTACTTTAAGGGAAGAGTGAAAGCTGGCCACAAAGAAAGTCATGCTCCAAACTTCCCAACAGGAGGACTCTCACCGGAATGTGGCTGCCCTGCACAGAGGAGCTCTAGGAACGCTGCCCCTGACAATGCTTTTACTGTTAAAACTTTCAGTATGACACAGCTTGTGAGAGCATTGGAAACAGCCAGATCAGGTCTCCCTTCACACAAGAACTTGACTCTCCGGTTTTTATCTACCTCCTTTCTCTTCCCTCCTCCCTTTCAGTCATTACATGGTGCCAACTCTGCTGCTTATTAGCACTCATGGAAGAAGGCTTTATAGAGAGTGGGTTCTAAAGCCGCTGTGTCCCCAACACCTGCAACAATGCCTGACATAGGAGTCTCACAAATATCCATTCAATAAGTCAAACGTGGATTCTTTGAAACAAGACTACCCTTGAGTAACCCATCACAGCTGAATCAGCAACAGTGGGTTAGGACTGCGAAAATATGAAATTAATGCAAAGACATAAGTAACAGCACCCATTATGTTTGTTTGCTTAAAGATGGATCTGCAACTGGAAACCATTATACTTACTGAAATATGCCAATCCCAAAAAGACAGATCCCATATGCTTGCCCTGATCTCTGGTAACTAATAGAGTACCTAAAGTGTAATCTACAGTAATGAAATTGACATTTTGAGATGTGATGACTGTTTACAGCCCCTGTCTCAACTGTTGAGGAACAGTGGTTTTTTTTTTTTTTTTTTTTTCCTTCATGCTATTTGTTGAACTCTTTACTTAGCATAGGATTAATCTCAGGGGTATAAAGTTAACTGAAAATAGATCTTTGTGTAAAAATTAAGAATGGGTGGAGTAGCAAGGTAAAGCTGCCACCTACAGTGCTGGCAATATGTATGGGCAGTAGTTGAAGTCCTGGCTGATCCACTTCCAATCTAGCTCTCTGCTATGGCCTGGGAAAACAGTAGAAGATGGCCCAAATCTTTGGGTCCCTGCACCCGCATGCAAGACCTGAAAGAAACTCCTGGCTCCTGGCTCTTGGCATTAGATTGGCCCAGCTCTGGCCATTGTAGCCATTTGGGGGAGTGAACCAGCAGATGGAAGACCTCTCTCTCTCTCTCTCTCTCTCTGCCTCTTTGTAACTTTGCCTTTCAAATAAATAATCTTTAAGAAAAACTTAAAAAACAAATAGGAGAGGGAGGAGGAAGGGGGGGAGCATGGGTGGGAGGGAGGGCAGGGTAGGAAGTATTACTATCTGTATATAGGAAATACATGGAATTTGTATACCTTAAGTAAACTCTAAAAAAAATAGATCTGTTGTTTCTCATTCATCCACACAGACAGAGCTGAAGTAACACACTGAGGTTTAGTTTAGTTTAATTAAGACCTATACTCGGATCTCCTTTGCTTTCCCCTAACATCTTACATCTGGTGGTCCTGTGTCCTTAGGCTCCTGGCTGCCATGAGTTTCTTTGATTTCATGGCCTTGACCAGAAGAGCGGTCAGGTAGTTCTTCAGATGTCCCTGAATTCAGCTTGAATGAAGTTTCTCTTGTGGTTACCCAGGCTTTGTGGGATTTGGGAGGATGCCCACAGAGGTTACACTGTCCTATCCAGGCACACACATCTACTTCTGGGTAACAGCAAAGCCTCTCCCATCTCAGAGGCCCGTCACGCCGAGCAGCATTTTCTGAAGACAGTGTAGCTGCTAGATCAGTGTTTGTTAGCTAAGGGAGGCACACCTCTGCATCCTTGGGAAACCATACCTGCTTACATTTAGACTTTATGTGAAGAGAGCAGTGCTGTGTTGCCTCGAGGCTGAATTCTTTTTTTAAAAAAAAAAAATATTTTATTTGAAAGGCAGAGTTACAGAGAGGCAGAGGCAGAGAGAAAGATCGAAGTGGAGTATCCGGGCTTTGAACCATTGTCCACATGGTATGCCGGCACTGCAGGCTGGCGGCTTTGCCCGCTATGCCATAGCGCCAGCCCCAGGTTGGATTCTCGACTTTATAATTTTACCTGAGCTGAAGGTACCAGGTGTTGACTCCTAATCCGAGCACTCAAAGTTTCACCTGCACGCTGGAGTCTGAACTAGTCCATAAGCTTCCTACCTCTCAGGCCTCCTGACCTACCTACCGGTCAGGTCCTCTCCAGAGGGCTCCTAAGACCAGTCCCATACTTTCTCGGCCCCTCCGGTAGCCACGCTTATTTCCTATTTCAAGGCGTGCTGTTTCCTGCAGTTGGGTCCTGCCCCAGGACCCCCAGCACAGCTCAGACACCGGCAAAGAAGGTCCCCTAGCTTGGCACTGCATCCAAGGAGTGGTGTTCGGTGGCCTATCCACTCGGGAAATACTCGGTGGGCCCCATTTAGGGGTTTGGTTTTCATTTCCCTTGGATGTCCTGCACATCGAGGTCCCTGTGTTCAGGTGGCTCAATCAAGGACCCCAAGGGCTGAAGCCAAGGCAAAGCACAGACCTGCGCTCCAAGCCGAGAGGCAGCGCCTCCCAGGCCCGCCGCATGGCTCCCACCGCTGCACCTGCCTGGCCACTGCAGGGAGCTCGCAAGCAGCAGGTCTTTCTCTCCCAAGCGCAACCCAGGGCCGCTGGCCCCGGTAAAAGCAGGAGGTCCCCGTCCCCGACTGCTTCGGGCGCACTGAAAACGGGCAGGTGCTCCGGCAGCCGGCCAGCGTGGGCCCCGCCCCGAGCACAGGTCGCTGGACTGCAGGGTGACAGAGAGCAAATGAGGAGATAAGGCGGCTGGAAAAGCACTGAAAAACTGAACAAGGCCTCTGCTGCCGTTGGGAAGGGGGGAAAGCGGCGGCGCCGGCCACGCCACGAACGCTCTAGACGCACCGGGATGCCCCCCGCGCGGCTGCAGCTGCGGAGCCCGCTCCGCGGCGCCTTGGGCGTGTGCTGGGCCCCGCAGGTACCAGCGCGTCAGGTGGGCGCCCGGCCTCCAGCCCGCGAGCCCGCCTCTCCGAGGGGCGCCCCACGCGCCCCCCGAGTCCGCGGCCGCTCCCAGCCACCCGCGCCGGGCGGCACACCCCGCGACCCCGAGCGCGGCCCGCGGCCAGCCCCTACCTCGCCGCTTGGCCCGTACGATGCCCTTCTTCTGCAGCACGAACGTGGACCCGTTCACCAGGCTCGACACCACGGCCACGCCCAGGCCGAGCGACACGGCGGCGGGGCTCGGGCTGCGCGCCCCCTCCCCGGCCGCCGCCGCTGCCGCCGCTGCAGTCCCCATTCCGCCCGCGCCCGCCCTCCGTGCCTGCGCCTGCGCGCCGCGCCCGACGGGGCGGGGGAGGGGGCGCCAGGCCCGCAGGGGTGGCGGGGCGACCCCGGAGGACGGCCGGGGGCCTCTGCGGGCAGGGTCGGGTGCGGCCCCCGGGGCTGGGCAGCTGGGCAGCCGGGCGCACTGCGGGCCGAGGTGGCGTGGGATGCGGTGGGGCAGCTCCGGGCGCCGCAGGGTCCGGGCTGCTCCGGGGGCGAGGCGAAGGTCAGGCGGCAGACCGGGACGGGGGCTCCCGGAGCGGACCGCGGAGGAATGGAGCCTGGGGCTCCGGGTAGGACGAGGCGAGAGCTCAGGGAGGAGGGCGGTAGGTGGGTGGGGAGGTCGGGCTCCAGATTTAGCAAATAAAAATCCAGGATGCCCCGTTAAGTTTGGCATCGCAAATAAACAGTGGCTAAGCGCCGGGAGAGCGCACGCAGCGGGACGCAGCCCTGGCCGGGGTCAGGTGCCGCAGAAGCTGCCGCGAGCCGGGGGCGGACGGGGACCCCGAAATCAAACCGAGTCGGCGGGGGACCCGCGAGCGCCGTGAATTCCCTCCCGCGCCCTTCTTCCGTCTGTGGGGCAGTGAGCTTGCGATCGCACCGTCTCGTTTCCATCTTTTAATTTTTAAACAACTGTACCAAAATTATAGAAAGCCTAGAAAATACAAAACAATGATCTTGAGGTCAGCCCCACCTCACCTAATTGTTGTCTGGGGTATTTTCCCACACGCATACTTAACTGTCACATGTTTCCAAATACGATACAGAACGTTTCCTTTTTACTTATCACAGTCAGTTTCCACGTTGCTACATAATTATGATTATTTTAGTGACAGTGACAGTGTAACTACCATAATCTGGTCATGCAGCTATTGTTGGTTGTTATGTTGCTACCACTTTCTTGCTACAACAGTGGTGTTACAATGTATATCTTGTAAGTGTTGAAAATACTAAAGAGTATTTTTTGCAATATATATATATATACAGCATTATTTTGTGAAGCAATATAAAAATCATATACTATTTCTGTAAGAAAGATTCATGCTGAATGAATGTATTGCTTTTTTATTGCAACATATATATGACATAAAAGTTGCCAGCTGGGAAGTTATTGGGGGGGGGGAAGCCATTGTAATCCATAAGCTGTACACTGGAAATTTATATTCATTAAATAAAAGTTAAAAAAAAAAGAAAAAAAAAAGTTGCCAGCTTAACTTTTTCAAACATGCAATTCCGTGGTTACAATTACATTCACAATGACCTACAAAACTCAATGGCTATCTAGTTGCAAAACTTTGCCATTCCCTGAACAGAACATCTGTAGCCATTGACCACTCCTCATTTCCCCCTCCCCCCAAGAGGCAGTAGAATCTACTTTCTCTATATATAATTTGCCTATTCTAGATATTACATGTAAGTGAATCATACAATAATCAATCTTCTGTAACTGGTGTATTTCACTTAGCAAAATATTTGCAAAGGTCCTCCATGCCATGGAATGTCTCAGAACTTCATTCCTTTTTCTTTTTTCTTTTCTTTTCTTTCTTTCTTCTTCTTTTTTTTTTTTTTTTTGACAGGCAGAGTTAGACAGTGAGAGAGACAGATCTTCCTTCCATTGGTTCACCCCCCCAAATGACCGCTATGGCCAGCGCGCTGCACCGATCCAAAGCCAGGAGCCAGGTGCTTCCTCTTGCTCTCCCATGCAGGTGCAGGGCCCAAGCACTTGGCCATCCTCCACTGCCCTCCTGGGCCACAGCAGAGAGCGGGACTGGAAGAGGAGCAACCACCGGACAGAATCCGACTCCCCAATAGGGTCTAGAACCCCGGGTGCTGGTGCTGCAGGCGGAGGATTAGCCAAGTGAGCCGCGGCACCGGCCAGAACTTCATTCCTTTTTGTGGTTAAGTAATATTCCACCACTTGTACATGCAACATTTTGTTTATCCATTTCATTTGTTAATGGATACTTGAGTTGTTTACATCTTTTGGCTACTGTGAATAATGTAATCAATATTGGTGAGAAAGTATCCATTTGAGTCCTGATTTAAATTCTTTGAGGTATATACATAGAAGTGGAATTGCTGAGTCAAATGATAATTCCATGTTTAGCTTTTTGAGGAAGTGCCAAACTTCCACAGCAGCTGCATCATTTTACATCCCCACCAGCAATGGTGAGAGTTCCAATTTCTCCATGTTTTGACTAGCACTGACACATGCTATTTTCTAGTTGTCTTGCTTTTTTAATAACCATCCTTGTCGGTATAAAGTGTTGGCTTATTCTTTGTAGACATACTTTTTTTAAACATATAATTCAATATCATTTCTAGGCTCTTTTTAAATTTGCACCCAAATAAATTTATCTTTTAATTTCATTTTCCATGAACTTTTTTTTTTTTAAATTTAGTTGAAAGGCAGAGTTATAGAGAGGGGATATACATATACAGAGAGAGAAATCTTCCACTTGCTGGTTCACTCCCTTAAACAGCTGCAATGGCCAAGGCTGGGCCAGGCTGGAGCCAGGAACCAGGAGCCACGAGCTTCTTCCAGGTCTCCCACATGGGTACAGAGTCCCAGAAAATTGGACCATCCTGTGCTGTTTTCCCAGGCACCTTAGCAGGGAGCTGGATTGGAAGTGGAGCAGCTGAGACTTGAACTGGTGCCCATATGGAATGCTGGCATCGAAGGTGACAGCTTAACCCATTACGCCACAACACCAGCCCCTATAGATACATTTTTCAACATAAATGATAATATTTTCTAAAATAAGCAATAGCTTTTATTGTTAATCTCAGCAGAAGCAAGCAAATGAAAGCAGCAGCAACAGCGGTGCCAACATAATCAAAACTATTTAATTTAGGAATACTGCCAACATAGAAAAATGACTTCAGTGCTTTTGGCTAAAGGATGCTTGTGCAACAAAAAATAAATTTAGTAAATGTCAAATTTCATCACCTCAAAATTACTATTATTACCATTAAGAAATCCACTCCAGATATTTTTCCATGGCAATGTATGGTGAAAAGGATAGACAGACGTATTTAGCCAAATGGGAATGTGACAGGGACCCTCCCAAAGTGAAAGAAAATGAAAAATTAAGCTTTAAAGAGAAACTGGCTAGGGCAGATATAGTAGGGACTTTCCAAAAATGAGGGGGCAAAGGGAACTTTCCAAGAAATGCCACCTCATCACAACCTAAACAATTTTAGTATACACTTGTATAGCAATGTATCAATTATGTAAGTAGTGCTTTAGCTCTAAATATCCAATCAAAATATATATAAACAAACATGTAAAGGGAAACACAGCTTTTTGGGCCAGGATGTATAAGACAACACTGTGTTTTGTTTGGGGCTCAGGCTCTGGATAGAAATCCCTGGGTCTGCCACTATAGGGAATAAAATCTGCTTCATGCTGAAGGCCATGGTATCCCACTTCTCTGTCCAAGACTCTCACTACAGGAAGGCACATGTGCTATCTAAGAAGATGAAACTGGGAGAGTCATTGTGGAGCAGATATGGTGCCCACATCCCATGTCAGCGAACCTGGTTTGAGTCTGGCCTACACCTCACATTCAATCCAGTTTCCTGCTAACATGCCTGGGAGGTGCACTGGATGGCTAAGTCAATATGCACATTTGATTCTTCCTGGAGGCACTGTGCTTAGAAGCCACAGCAAGGGGATCCGGTCTCATTAAGTGCTGTTGAAGGTCCCTGGGGGTGGACCTTAATGTTTTAGGATCAGGAAAGAACTAAATCCATTAAATATTTTTTTGTGGGGTTGGGACAGGCAGCAACCTCCCACCATCCAAAAATCTCCCAGTATTGCTGCAGAGGGAACTGTCTAGGTAAAGAAAACAATATCTGGGGCTGGCACTGTGGCACAGCAGTGCAGCAGGTAAAGCCACCACCTGCAGTGTTGGCATCCCTTGTGGGTGCCAGTTCAAGACCCAGCAGCTCCACTTCAGATCCAGCTCTCCGCTATGGCCTGGGAATCAAGTAGAAGATGGCCCAACTCCTTGGGCCCCAACACCTGCAAGGGAGACCCAGAAGAAGCTCTTGGGTTCGGATCAGCCCAGCTCTGGCTATTGCAGCCATTTGGGGAGTGAATCAGCGGATGAAAGACCTCTTTCTCTCTCTCTGCATCTCTGCAACTCTCTGCTTTTCAAATAAATAAATCTTTTTTTTTTTTTTTTTTTTTGACAGGCAGAGTGGACAGTGAGAGAGAGACAGAGAGAAAGGTCTTCCTTTTTGCCATTGGTTCACCCTCCAATGGCTGCCGCGGTAGGCGCGCTGCAGCCGGCGCACCGTGCTGTTCCGATGGCAGGAGCCAGGTGCTTATCCTGGTCTCCCATGGGGTGCAGGTCCCAAGAACCTGGGCCATCCTCCACTGCACTCCCTGGCCACAGCAGAGAGCTGGCCTGGAAGAGGGGCAACCGGGACAGGATCGGTGCCCCGACCGGGACTAGAACCTGGTGTGCCGGCGCCGCAAGGCGGAGGATTAGCCCATTGAGCCTCAGCGCCGGCCCAAATAAATAAATCTTAAAAAAAAAAAAAAAAAAAGAAAATAACAATTCCTTTGTGGGACTGAAATTTAAATGCTTTTGATTTTGCATAACTTAGGGATTTTTTTGTTTGTTTTCAAATTTGGTTTATTGTGAAATATGACACACATGGAAGAGTACCTAAAACAAATTCACAGGGTAAGAAATTGATCCAAAGTCAGTTCCCAGGAAATGACATTCCAGGCCAAGAAGTAGTGTAGGCAGCAGCCCCTGCACCTGCCCACTCCTGCCTCCTCCCATCGTTTAGAAAAAATTATTTCCCCATTTATCTTCAGAGTTTTATAGCCGAAATGTAGCACAGGGGTCTGCAAATTACAGCCTGTGGACCTACTCTAGCACCCAGCCTTTTCAAAAATAAAATTTTAATATCCTCACACTCCTTTATGTACTGTCTGTGGCAACTTGAATGCTACATAGCAGAGTGGAGTAGTTGCTACATCCACTGGACCTTCTACTGAACCTGAAGTATAAGCTGATCTGACCCTTTTCGGAAAATATTTGCTGCCCCATGGTGTCCTGTGTGATTGTAATTCTCAAATGGGAGTTTGCTGCCCCCTGGTGTAGCGTGTGCTTCCCAGCTGCTGAGAGAACTGGTCACTACCAGGTCAGGGAAGCTCACTTCTCTGGGGACTTCTCTCAGATGTGTAGGAAAACCCTACCAGGAGAGTTCCTTTGTGTAGCCCAGTAATGGTATTATAAAAAGAATTTGCTTTCAGTTTCATTTTTGAATCGTAGATAGCTAGTGATCAGAAATACATTTTTTCTTTTTAAAAGATTTATTTTATTTATTTGAAAGAGTTACAGAGAGAGGTAGAGACAGAGAGAGAGAGAGGTCTTCTATCTGCTGGTTCACTCCCCAGATGGCTGCAATGGCTGAAGCTGAGCCAATAGGAAGCCAGGAATCGAATCGGGAGTTTCTTCCAGGTCTCCCATGTGGGTGCAGAGCTTGTCAAGGACTTCGGCCATATTTTACTGCTTTCCCAAGCACATTAGCAAGGAGCTGGATCCGGAAGTGGAACAGCCAGGAAGTGGACTGGGATTCTGGCGCTGCAGGCTGTGACTTTAACCCGCTGCACCAGAGTGCCAGCCCCTACAATTGACTTTTAATATTAATCCTGTATACTGAAACTTTTTTGAGCATATTAGTTCTAATAAACTTTTAGCAGACTCTTAAAGTTTTCCATGTAAAGCCTATGTCATCTGCAGATCAAAAGAGCTTTATTTCTTCCTTTCCAATCGAGTTGGATTTTTTAAAAAGTATTTTATTTATTTATTTGAAAGGCAGAGTTACAGAGAGGCAGAGAGGTGGGGGGGGGGGGGGTCTTCCATCCACTGGTTCACTACCCCAAATGACTGCAATGCCTGGAGCTGAGCTGATCTGAAGCCAGGAGCCAGGAGCTTCTTCTGGGTCTCCCACTTGGGTGCAGGGGCCCAGGGAGTTGGGCCATTTTCCACTGCTTTCCCAGACCATAGCAGAGAGCTGGATTGGAAGAGGAGAAGCTGGGATGCGAAACAGCCCATATATGGGATGCAGGTGCTGCAGGCAGAGGCTTAGCCTAACTACGCAGAAGTGCCGGCCCCATCAAGTTGCCGTTTTATGTCTTCTTTTTTTCACTGCCCTGGCTAGGACCTCACGATGGGTATGTGGAATTGGAGTAGCAAGGTATCCTTGTTTTGTTCCTGATCTTTGGGGTAAGCGTTCAGTGTTTCAGCACTGATGACAGTGTTGGGTGTGAGATATTTGTAGATGCATTTCATCAGCTTGGGGAAATTTCCTTCTACTAGTTTGTCAAAGTCTTGTCCTGCATCTATTGAGGTAATCATATGTTTCTTTCCTTTTTGCTACAAATATGGTGTATGACATTTTGTATATTGAAGTAACTTTGATAGCTGGAATAAATCACGCTGGTCAGGGTGCATAATCCTCTTTCAATGAAGCTAAATTAAACTTGTTAATATTTCGTTGAGGGGGGTGGCGCTGTGGCATAGCAGGTAAAAGCCTCCGCCTGCAGTCTCAGCATCCCATATGGGCACCGGTTCAAGTCTCTGCTGCTCCACTTCCAATCCCACTCTCTGTTACGGCCTGGGAAAGCAGTGGAAGATGGCCCAAGAGATTGGGCCCCTGCACCCGCATGGGAGACCCAGAAGAAGCTCCTGACTCCTGGCTTCGGATCAGCACAGCACTGGCTGTTGCAGCCAATTGAGGAGTGAAACAATAAATGAAATATCTCTCTCTCTCTCTTGTCTATCCTTCTCTCTCTGTGTAACTCTGCCTTTTAAATAAATAAATACATCTTTAAAAAATTTCATTGAGAATTTTTGTGCCTTTATTTGTAAGGGACGTTGGGCTGTCATAAGAGTATGACTACATTGATATCAATGTAATATTGGACTCAGAATGATTTGAGAAAATTTCCTACCTCTTCTAACTTTTGGAAGAGTTTATGAAGAATTGGTGTTAACTGGTGTTTTAATTGGAATTCACCAGAGTACCCATCTGGTCCTGACATTTTCCTAGGGGAAGTTTTCTGATTAAATCTATCTGCAAACTATTTATTAATCTATTCAGATTTTCAATTTCTTCTCAAGTCAATAGCATTTTGGGCCTTTCTAGGAATTTCTCCACCCCATTTAGTTTACCTTACTTTGTTGAGATAGTTGTTCATGATACTTCTTTATAGTCCCTCTCCCTTTTTTGTAAGGTTTGTACTAATGTTCCCACTTTCATTCCTGATATTCATAAGTTGAGTCCTCTTTCTTTTCTGTTGTCAGTCTTGTTGAAGACTGTCAATTTTGTCAGTCCTTTCAAAGACCCAGCTTTTGATTTCATTGGATTTTCCTGTTGATTTTCCATTTTATTTATTTGCATTCTAATCATTATTCATCTTTCAATTTATTTTTAATTTAATTTGGATTTAGACTGTTCATTTTATTTTTTTATTTTTTTTTATTTGACAGATAGAGTTAGACAATGAGAGATAGAGAGACAGAGAGAAAGGTCTTCCTTCCATTGGTTCACCCCACAAATGGCCGCTATGGCCAAAACTGCACTGATCCGAAGCCAGGAGCCAGATGCTTCCTCCTGGTCTCCCATGCAGGTGCAGGGGCCCAATCACTTGGGCCATCCTCCACTGCCCTCCCAGGCCGCAGCAGAGAGCTGGACTGGAAAAGGAGCAACCAGGACTAGTACTCAGCACCCATATGGGATGCCGGTGCCTCAGGCGGAGGATTAACCAAGTGAGCCACAGCGCTGGCCCCTAGACTGTTCATTTTCTAGCTTCTTAAAATTAGATTATTTACTTGATAAGTTTCTTTTTAAGATTTTTTAATTTATTTATTTGAGAGAGTTACAGAGAGAGGGAGAGAGAAAGGTCTTCCATCCACAGGTTTACTCCCCAAATGGCTGCAGTGGCAGAGCTGGGCATATCTGAAGCCAGGAGCTTCTTCCGGTTCTCTCACGCAGGTGCAGGGGTCCAAGCACTTGGGCCATCTTCTACTGCTTTCCCCGGTCATAGCAGAGAGCTGGATCAGAAGAGGAGCAACTGGGACCAGAACTGGTGCCCTTATAGGGCACATGCAGAGGCTTAGCCCAGTATACCACAGTTCCGGCCCTTCCCCTTCCTCTTCCTTGCCTTCCTCCCCTTTCTACCTGAGATCTTCCATCTACTGGTTCATTCCCCAAATGACTTCAAAATGACCAGGGCTGGGCCAGGCCAAAACCAGGAGCTTCATCTGGGTTTCCCACCTGTGTGCAAGAGCCCAAGGACTTGACCTATCCCCAGCTTTTTTTTCCAGGCCGTTAGTATGAAGCTGGATTGGCAGTGGAGCAGCTGGGACTTGAACTGTGCCCACATGGGATTTTAGCATACAGGTGGCTGTTTAACCCACTATGCCAAAATACTAGCCCCTCCTTCTCCTCTTCCTCTTTCCCCTCCACTTCCTCTTCCTCCTTCATTTTAAGATTTATTTACTTATTTGAAAGGCAGAGTTACACAGAGGGGGTGGAGAGAGAGAGAGAGAGAGAGAGAGAGAGAGAGAGAGAGAGAATATCTTCCATCTGCTGGTTCACTTCCCAGGTGGCTGCCAAAAGCCAGGAACCCAGAGCTTCTTCCAGTTCTCCCACTGGGAAGCAGGCACCCGAGAACTTGGGGCATCCTCTGCTTCTTTCTCAGGTGCATTAACAGGGAGCTGGACTGGAAGTGGAACAGCCAGGACTCACATTGGTGCCCATATGGAATGCCCGCATCACAGGCATTGGCTTTACCTGTGTGCCACAGCGCCGGCCCTCTTGCTTCTGCCTTTAAAAATACAAGCCTTTTTTTGAGGTAATGTCTTTGCTGTATTTTTTTTTTTTTTTTGACAGGCAGAGTGGACAGTGAGAGACAGAGACAGAGAGAAAGGTCTTCCTTTTGCCGTTGGTTCACCCTCCAATGGCCGCCGCGGTAGCGCGCTGCGGCCGGCGCACCGCGCTGATCCGATGGCAGGAGCCAGGTGCTTCTCCTGGTCTCCCATGGGGTGCAGGGCCCAAGGACTTGGGCCATCCTCCACTGCACTCCCGGGCCACAGCAGAGAGCTGGCCTGGAAGAGGGGCAACCGGGACAGGATCGGTGCCCCGACCAGGACTAGAACCCGGTGTGCCGGCGCCGCTAGGCGGAGGATTAGCCTATTGAGCCGCAGCGCCGGCCTGTCTTTGCTGTATTATCCAGCACCCAGCTCCTTTCCTCCAGTTCCTTATACAGTATATAACACTTTATTTTGAACTATAGTCAACCCACTGTCCTATAGAATGCTAGAACTTATTTCTTCGATCTGATGCATTTTGGTGCCTGTTACACATCTCTCTGTTCCCCTCCCCTGCTATAGTCCCTAGCCTCTAACAATAACTATTCAAAGTTCAGAAAACTTTTTTTTTTCTTTCCATATATGACAGAGAAATACAATATTTGTCTTTCTGTGTCTGGATGATTTCACTTAACATCATAACCTCTAGTTCCATCCTCTTTGCTGCAAGTGTTAGGACTTTGCTCTTTTTGTGGCTGAATAATACTCTATTGTGTATATAGTCCACATTTTCTTTATCCATGGACACCTAGGTTCCATAAACATGAAACCTAGGTTGCTATCATAAACATGGCAGGGCAGGCATATCATTCAAATGCCAGTTTCATTTCCTTCAAATATATACTCAGATGTGGGCTAGCTAGACTATATGGTTGTCCTATTTTTAATTTTTAAGGAATCTCCATATCTTCCTTCAAAATGGCTAAACTGGTTTGAATTCATATCAATAACATATAAGGTTTCCCTTTTCTCTACATCCTTGTCAGCATATGTTCCTTTCTGTGTTTCTGATGATTGCCATTCTACCTTCAGTGAGATGATACCTTACTGTGGTTTTGTTTTGCATTTCCTTACTAGCGAGTGATACTGAGCATTTTTTCATGTATTTGTTGGCCATTTGAATTTCTTCTTTTAAGAAATGTCTATTCAGATTCTTTTTCTTAACTTGGTTGCTTGTTTTTGCTCTTGTTGAGATTTTGTTTTAGTTCCTTATAGATTTAGATATTACTGCTTTGTCAGATGCATAGATTTCTTCTTGACAAGCAGAATTAGTAAGAGAGAGAAAGAGAGAAAGATCTTCCTTTTCCGCTGGTTCACCCCCCCAAATGGCCGCTACGGCTGGTGCTTTGCGCCAATCAGAACCCAAGAGCCAGGTGCTTCCTCCTGGTCTCCCATGCAGGTGCAGGGCCCAAACTCTTGGGCCATCCTCCACTGCCTTCCCACCGCAGGTGGAGGATTAGCTTAGTGAGCCGTGGTGCATGCCAGATGCATAGATTTTAATATCAGATTTTTCTCCCATTCTGTGGTTATCTTAACTCTGTTGAGTTATAATCCCAACTGTCTAATTTTTGCTTTTATGTCTATGCTTTTGGGTTCTTATTTTTTTATAAGTTATATTTTTATTTTTCAGAAGCAAAAATGATAAGTGGTAATTTGCCTGTGTAAAAGACATTAAAGCCAGCGCCATGGCTCAACAGGCTAATCCTCCACCTTGCGGCACCAGCACACAGGGTTCTAGTCCCAGCCGGGACACCGGATTCTGTCCCGGTTGCCCCTTCTCCAGGCCAGCTCTCTGCTGTGGCCAGGGAGTGCAGTGGAGGATGGCCCAAGTGCTTGGGCCCTGCACCCCATGGGAGACCAGGAGAAGCACCTGGCTCCTGTCTTCAGATCAGCGTGGTGCGCTGGCCGCAGCGTGCCAGCTGCGGTGGCCATTGGAGGGTGAACCAACGGCAAAGGAAGACCTTTCTCTCTGTCTCTCTCTCACACTGTCCACTCTGCCTTTCAAAAAAAAAAAAAGACATTAAAGAAAATCAGAATAATAAGCTATCTATCTCACAGAAACAGTAGCCTCAGAAAGACTATTATACAGCTTTCAAACAAAGTCCTATGAAATAAATCTCAGAATCATTGACTGTCATGAGCCACAGGATACCAAATAGCTAAGCAGCCTCAGGCACAGAAACTGGAAGAGCAGGAGGGTGCCAGGTTCGGGACCAAAGCTTCCCGTAGGATTCCTATTCAAAAACACCACCTCTCATGCCAATGTCTTGAGGTGTTTCTTCTATGTTTTCTTCCAGTAATTTCATATTTTCTAGCCTTACATTTGGATCTTTAATCCATTTGAGTTGATTTTTGTAAGGGGCGAGAGTTAGGAGTAAAAATTCTATCTTCCTGGCCAGCGCCGTGGCTCAATAGGCTAATCCTCCGCCTTGCGGCACCGGCACACCGGGTTCTAGTCCCGGTCGGGGCACTGATCCTGTCCTGGTTGCCCCTCTTCCAGGCCGGCTCTCTGCTGTGGCCGGGGAGTGTAGTGGAGGATGGCCCAGGTCCTTGGGCCCTGCACCCCATGGGAGACCAGGAGAAGCACCTGGCTCCTGCCATTGGATCAGGCGGTGTGCCGGCCGCAGCGCGCCTACCGTGGCGGCCATTGGAGGGTGAACCAATGGCAAAAAGGAAGACCTTTCTCTCTGTCTCTCTCACTGTCCACTCTGTCAAAAATAAAATAATAAAAAAATTCTATCTTCCTAGCATTATTTATTGAAGACACTTTGCCTGTGTATGTTTTTGGTGACTTTGTTAAGAATCAGTTGACTCAGGGCCTGTGCTGTGGCGCAGCCGGTTAATGCCCTGGCCTGAGCGCTGGCATACCACATGGGCACCAGATTTGAGTCCCAGCCTCTCTACTTCCAATCCAGCTCACTGCTGTGGCCAGGGAAAGCAGTAGAAGATGGCCCAATTTCTTGGGCCCATGTGCCCATGTGGGAAACCTGGAAGAAGCTCCTGGCTCCTGGCTTCAGATCGGTGCAGCTCCAGCCATTTTGGCCAACTGAGGAGTGAACCAGTGGTTAGAAGACCTCTCTCAGGGCCTTTGCTATGACACAGCAGGTTAAAGCCCTGGCCTGAAGAGCCAGCATCCCATATGGGAACCAGTTCTAGTTCCAGCTGCTCCTCTTCTGATCCACCTCTCTGCTATGACCTGGGAAAGAAGTGGAGGATGGCCCAACTCCTTGGGTCTCTGTACCCACGTGGGAGACCTGGAAGAAGCTCCTGGCTCCTGGTTTTGGATTGGTGCAGCTCCAACCATTGCAGCCTTCTGGGGAGTGACCCAGCGAATGAAAAACCTCTGTGTCTCTACCTCTCTCTGTAACTCTTGTGTTTCTTTTTCTTTTTTCTTTCTTTCTTTTTTTTTGACAGACAGAGTTAGACAGTGAGAGAGAGAGACAGAGAGAAAGGTCTTCCTTCCATTGGTTCACCCCCGAAATGGCCACTACAGCCAGTGCGCTGCACTGATCCGAAGCCAGGAGCCAGGCACTTCCTCCCGGTCTCCCATGTAGGTGCAGGGCCCAAGTACTTGGGCCATCCTCCACTGCCCTCCCAGGCCACAGCAGAGAGCTGGACTGGAAGAGGAGCAACTGGGACAGAACCGGTGCCCCAACCAGGACTAGAACCCAGGGTGCCAGTGCCGCAGGTGGGGGATTAGCCTAGTGAGCCATGGCGCCAGCCTGTAACTCTTTCAAATAAATAAAAATAAATCTTTTTTTTAAAAAATAAGACCTCTCTCTTTCTCTCTCTCTCTCTCTCTCTCTCTCTCTCTCTCTCTGCCTCTGCCTCTCCTTCTCTTTCTCTGTAACTCTGACTTTCAAGTAAATTAATTAATCTTAAAAAAAAAAAAAAAGAATCAATTGACTCTAGATGTGTGGACTCCTTCCTGGGATCTCTATTCTGTTCCGTTGGTGTATGTGTCTGTTTTTATGTGAGTATCACGCTGTTTTGATTATAATAGGTGCAGTATCAACATGAAAGTATGTCTTGAAATTATGTACTGTGATGTCTCCAACTTTGTTTTGGTTATTTGGTTTTTTTGTGTGTGTGTTTCTGTTAATAATGTCATTGGTATTTTTATGAGGACTGAATTGAATCTGTAACTCATTTAGGGCAGTATGGACATTTTAATAATATTAATTCTTGGGGCCAGCATTGGGATGCATCAGGTTAAGCTGCTGCCTGTTGGGGCTAGCATCCTACATAAGCACTTTTCACGACCCAGTTGCTCTGCTTCTGATCCAGCTCCCTGGCAATGTGTCTAGGAAAGCAGCAGAAATTTGCCTAAGTGCTTAGTTTCCTGTCACCCACATGGGAGACCCCAGTGGAGGGCCTGGCTTCTGAGTTTGGCCTGACCCAGCCTTTGCCATTGTAGCAATTTGAAGAGTAAATTAGCAGATGGAATATGACTCTCTCTCTTTCTTTCTCTCTGTCTCTCCCCCTCTCTCTGTAACTCTACCTTTCAAATAAGTAAATCTTTAAAAAATATGAACATGAGAGATCTGTCCATTTTTTGTGCCTTCTTTTAATGTGTTTCATTCATGCTTTTTAAATTGTCAGCATAGAATTTTTTCACATCCTTGGTTAAATTTACTCCAAGGTATTTTTGGTAGCTCATGTGAATGGAATTGGTCTTACAATTTCTTTCTCAGCAAGTTCATTATTGGTGTATATAAATCCTACTGATTTTTTTCATATTGATTGTGCATTCGGAAACTTCACCAAATTTTAAAAATCAGTTCTAATAATCACTTCATGGAGTCTATAGGCTTGTGTACATACAGAACTGTGTCACTTGCAAACAGGGATAGTTGACATACTTGTTTCCTATTTGTATGCCTTTTATTTTTTTCTTTTGCCAAATGGTTGTGGCCAAAGCATCCAAAACTATATTGAACAAGAGTGGTGAGAGTAGATATCCTGTCTGGTACCAGATCCTAGCAGAAATACTTTTCAGCTTTTGCCATTTCAGTAGGATATTGGCTTTGGGTTTGTCACATGTAGACTTTATTATGTTGAGAAATTATTCAAATATTTTATCATGAATCAGTACTGAATTTTATCCCATACATTTTCTGCATCAAGATGAACCTGATTTTTTTTTTGACAGGCAGAGTTAGACAGTGAGAGAGAGAGACAGAGAGAAAGGTCTTCCTTCCATTGGTTCACCTCCCAAATGGCCACCAGAGCTGGTGCAGGTGCCAGGTGCCCCCTCCTGGTCTCCCATGTAGGTGTAGGGCCCAAACACTTGGGCCATCCTCTACTGTGTTCCCGGGCCACAGCAGAGAGCTGGACTGGAAGAGGAGCAACTGGGACAGAATCCGGCACTTGAACTGGGACTAGAACCTGGAGTACGAGCGCCGCAGGCGGGGGATTAGCCTAGTGAGCCACGGCACCGGCCCCCTGATTTTTTAACCTTTATTTTATTGATGTGATATATCACTTTTATTGATTTGCATATATTTGCCAATTTCTACATCCCTGGGATAAATCCCACTTGATTGTGGTAAGTGATATTTTTGATGTGTTGCTGGACTCCATTTGCTATTATTTTTTTGAAAATTTTTGCATTGATATTCACCAAGGATTTTGGTCTATAGTTTTTTTTTATAATTAAAAAAATTGTTCTAGATTTCTTCTTCTTTTAAAGATTTATTTTTTATTTGAAAGGCAAAGTTAGAGAGAGAGGGAGAGGGAGAGAGAGAAGGGGAGAGAGAGGGAGAGGAGAGGGGGAGAGTGGAGAGGGAGAGAGAGAGGGAGAGGGAGAGGGAGATCTTCACTCCCCAAATGGTCACAATGATCAAGGCGGGGCCAAACCAAGGCCAGGAGCCAGGAACTCCATCTGGGTCTCCCACATGGGTGGCAGGGCTCCAGGTACATGAGACATCTTTTGCTGCCTTCCCAGGTACATTAGCAGGGAGCTATTGAAAGTGGAGCACCAGTTCAAGTCTCAGGTGCTTATGTGGGATGCTGGCATCACAGATGGTGGCTTAACCCATACCACAACAATACTAGTTGCTAATCTTGGTTCTTTCTTTATCTGGTTTTTGGAATCACGATAATGCTAGCCTTATAAGTTGAGTTTGGATGCTTCCCTCTATTTCAGTTTTTTGGAATAATCTGAGAAGAATTTGTGTTCTTCCTTAAAAGTTTGATAATCTGAGCCGGTGCTGTGGCGTAGTGGGTAAAGCCACCACCTACAGTGCTGGCATCCCATATAGGTGCTGGTTTGAGTCCCGGCTGCTCCACTTCCAATCCTGCTCTCTGCTATGGCCTTGGAAAGCAGTAGAAGATGGCCCAAGTCTTTGGGCTCCTGCATCGGTATTGGAAAACTGGGAAAAGCTGCTGGCTCCTGGCTTCAGATTGTCACAGCTCCAGCTGCTGTGGCCAACTGGGGAGTGAACCAGCAGATGGAAGACCTCTCTCTCTCTCTCTCCCTCCCTCTGCCTCTCCTTCTCTCTGTGTGTAACTCAGGCCGGGGGTGCTGGGGGCAGCGGCAGGGCCCGGGCTCTGTGCTCATGCTGGCCTGTGGCCCCCAGGACGTGTTCCTCATGATCCGGCGTCACAAAACCACCATGTTCACAGACGCCAAGGAGTCGAGCACTGTGTTCCAACGGAAGCGCATCGTCGAGGGCATCCTCAAGCGGCCGCCAGACGAGCAGCGGCTGTGCAAGGACGACCAGCTTCTGGATGACGGCGAGACCCTGGGCGGATGTGGCTTCACCAGCCAGACAGCTCGGCCACAGGCTCCAGCCACAGTGGGACTGGCCTTCGGCGCAGATGGCGCTTTCGAAGCTCTGCGCATCGAGCCCTTCTCCAGCCTCCCGGAGCTGCTTGAGTCATGAAGCCGCAGGAGGCAGGCAGCAGCGCCAATGAACAGGCTGTGCAGTGAGGGCCTCAGGCCCACCCCTCCAGAGGCCCATTCCCCCCAATAAAAGACATTTGGGTGTCAGAAAATATGTGTGGTAATGATTTTATTTTTATTATCTTTATTACTGCTCCTTTTTTCATATCTTCTTGTGTTTTATTTATTTTTTGCTCTATTTTAATAAGTTTAATATATTAATTAATAAATTATATATTATTTATATAATTATAATATATTAATTAATAAATATATTAAGGGGCAGGCATATGGAAAAGTGGTTAAGATAGCTTCTTAGTGCCTGCTTCCCTTATTGCAGTGTGTGATTTGAGTCCCAACTCTGCTTCCGACCCAGCTCCCTGCCAGTGTGCACCCTGAGAAAGCAGCAGGTGATGTCTCAAGTAGTTGAGTCTCTGACATCCAACAGGAACACTCAAGGTTTGCTTCCTGATTCCTGGCTTCTGCCTGGCCCAGCTATGGCTGTTACAAGCATTCACAGTGTGAACCAGTGAATAGACAGTCTCGGTCTCTCTCTCTCTCTCTCTCTCTCTCTCTCTCAAATAAAATGAAAATAAATATATTAAACTTATTTTCTTTCACATTTTTATTAATTTAATATCTGAAGTGTTTGCTGGACAGAATCAGCAGACTATTGATAGTCATGTGTGGTAGATTGTTTCTTTGTGTGTTTTGTAATTTATAACAAAGTCATGATTGGCTGATTTGACCTGTGGGAATACTGAGGATAATTAATTAAGAATATGGATTTCTCCGGCCGGCGCCGTGGCTCAACAGGCTAATCCTCAGCCTAGTGGCGCTGGCACACCAGGTTCTAGTCTCAGTTGGGGTGCCGGATTCTGTCCTGGTTGCCCCTCTTCCAGGCCAGCTCTCTGCTATGGCCCGGGAGTGCAGTGGAGGATGGCCCAAGTGCTTGGGCCCTGCACCCCTTGGGAGACCAGGAGAAGCACCTGGCTCCTGGCTTCGGATCAGCGCGGTGCGCCGGCCTCAGCGCACCGGCCGCGGTGGCCATTGGAGGGTGAACCAACGGCAAAGGAAGACCTTTCTCTCTATCTCTCTCTCTCACTGTCCACTCTGCCTGTCAAAAAAACAAAATAATAAGAATATGGATTTCTCCAAAGAAGATTTAGGTTTGGTTCACTCCCCAAAGGGCTGCAATGACCAAAGCTGTGCCAGTCTGAAGCCAGGAGCCAGGAACTTCTTTCAGGTCTCCTATGCAGGTACACGGCCCCAACCACTTGTGTCATTCTCCACTGCTTTCCCAGGTCATAGCAGAGAGCTGAATCAGAGTTGGAGTGCCCAGGACTCGAACCGGCACCTCTGCGGGATGCCAGCACTGCAGGCAGCGGCTTAACCCTCTATGCCACAGGGCCGGCCCCTAGGTTTGGTTCTACCAGGGTCTTCAAGATACTGCTGATGTAGGGTATATATGCCTTTCAGATTTCTAGGCCATGACAGTTGTGTCAATTTCAGACTCCTGAAAATACATAGTTCTATGTTTA
This sequence comes from Lepus europaeus, assembly GCF_033115175.1. NCBI lineage: Eukaryota > Metazoa > Chordata > Mammalia > Lagomorpha > Leporidae > Lepus > Lepus europaeus. The sequence goes on along the minus strand of NC_084837.1, from coordinate 17,181,853 downwards.
AAAATTTTAAAAGAAGATTTTCAATGTGTTTATGAAATGCTAAAATAATTTGCTTGCTATTTTTATGCAGTAGGCAGAATTTTCTTATCTCTATATTCTCATATCCTAGCAAAAATTCTCTGTTTGTAAATGAAGAGGGTTGTCTAAATTATACTTGTTTATTTCATACAGGCCCCAATCCTCTTTCTCCTTAGCTTGTTACATTCAGGTTTCTAGGTTGCAAGCGTGAACAGTTACTCCCAGGGAATCTGTTGGATTCCTATTTTCTAAGTTCCAAGAGCAACTGGCCTCAGGGGACTTTAACCTTGTCTCTTCTACTTTTTGGACCCCAGGTCTCTAGGTTCTGAGTAGTGGCAATTACTATGGAGCAAGAGGGCCCTAATTACTCTGCTTGTTGTTATAAACATCTCTAGGTTCAGAATATGGATAATTATTGTCTGGGCAAGAAAACCATTTTTCTTCTGCTTGTGCTATTTCAATTTTCCAGGTTTCAAGTAAGGGCAATTACTCCCAGGACCAAGTTAGAGTTTCAGAGTCGAAGTAACTGTTTCCAGAGAACTAAATATTACCTCCTTTGCTTTGATGTACCGATTCCAACCATGGGCAAGTGTTCCCTGGACAAGAAGTCCCTGTCTCCTATTTTCATTTGACTCAGGTTTCTAGGTTCTGAGGAAGAGCCACTATACCACAGCACCATGACCTTTGTTTCCTTTGCTTCTCAGATCCAAGTTCCTTAGCTTATAAACATGGGCGATAACACCAATGCCTCTTTTGTTCTGCTTGCGGATCTCTGGTGTCTAGGATCCTGTGTGGGGCAAGCATTCCTCAAGCAACAAAGCTCATGTCTCTTTGTGGTAGATCTACAATGTCCCAGTTCTGAAGGTGAGCACCCAAAATATCAGACATTAAGTACTCTGTTTGATGGAAACCAAATATATCTATATTTTGAGAATGGGCAACTTCTTCTGGTTAGTCCTCATTGCTTCACTGCTCCAAGGCCTCCAGGATGTGAATAAATGGAACACTCCTGGGGCCACATGTCCTTGACCACTCTACTCTTTACATTCCAGATTTCTGTGTTCTCAGTATGGCCAATGGCTCACAGCACAGTTAAGCCTTGTTCCTTCTGCTCATTACCCTACACATCTCTAGGTTCTGAGTATGTGCATCATTTGTAGGGTTTCGAGGCCGTGCATCCTCTGTTAGATGCTAAGATGATAGGATTCACCTTGGGGAACTATACCTCACCCCAGCATACTAAAAGATTGTTTCTCGTGATTGTTGGGGCCATAACTCCGGTTTCAAGGGATGACAACTTATTTCAAGGTTAAGGCTTTTTTCCCTCAATTTCTTTTTCTTTTTCTTTTTCTTTTTTTTTTTTTGACAGGCAGAGTAGACAGTGAGAGAGACAGAGAGAAAGGTCTTCCTTTTGCCGTTGGTTCACCCTCCAATGGCCGCCGCGGTAGCGCGCTGCGGCCGGCGCACCGCGCTGTTCCGATGGCAGGAGCCAGGTGCTTCTCCTGGTCTCCCATGGGGTGCAGGGCCCAAGCACTTGGGCCATCCTCCACTGCACTCCCTGGCCACAGCAGAGAGCTGGCCTGGAAGAGGGGCAACCGGGACAGGATCGGTGCCCCGACCGGGGCTAGAACCCGGTGTGCCGGCGCCGCGAGGCGGAGGATTAGCCTGTTGAGCCACGGCGCCGGCCTTTTCCCTCAATTTCATGGATGCTAAGTATGACCCACTTTTCCTTGTCTACTCTGCTTATTAGATCCCACATCAGGTTTTGAGTATGGGAAACTGCTTCTAGGTCAGCAAGGACATTTGTATGAGGACACTTCAGAAATTTCATGGAGGAGTGGGTGTTTAGCCCAGCAATTAAGATGCCCACATCCCACAGAGGGGTTCATGGGTTTGATTCCTGGCTCTGGCTCCTGACTCCAGCTTCCTGCCAAAACAGATTTTGGGAGGCAGGAGTGATGGTTCAAGTAATTGGGTTCTGGCCACCCATATGGAAGACATGAATTGCATTCCAAGCCCCTGGCTTCATCCCTGGCCCAGACTCAGCTTGTGAGCATTTGCGGAGTGAGCCAGAAGATGGGAATTCTTCCTTTCTCTGCCTCTCAGAAAATTTTTAATTTTTTAACAAAGATTTATTTATTTATTTGAAAGGCAGAGTTACAGAGAGGGATATATATATGTATATGTATGTATATATGTGTGTGTGTATATATATATATATATATATATATATATATAGAGAGAGAGAGAGAGAGAGAGAGAGAGAGAATCTTCCATTTACTCCCCAAATGGCAGCAGTGGCCAGGGCTGGGCTGGCCAAAGCTAGGAGTCAGGAGCTGGGTCTCCCACATGGGTGCAGGGGCCCAAGAACTTGGCCCATCTTCCGCTGTTTACTGAGGAGTGAATCTTTTTATGGAAGATCTCTCTCTCTAACTCTGCCTTTCAAATAAAATACATAAATCTTAAAAAAGAGAGAGAATTAAACAATTCCTAGAATGTAGACCTACTTTTCAGGGCTTTAAAACAGCTCATGTGTCAAAGATGAGTACATACACCCTAGGCACCAAGACCTCGTGCTGTATATAGGCTTGTTGTATTCAAAGTAAATTCAGGAGGGATTTTGGCCTGAAATTTTCTTGTAATGCCTTTTTCTAGCTTTGTTATCAGGTTCATGTTAACTTATAGAATGGAACTGTTCGTTCCACTTTAATTGTTTGGGAGAGTTTTGGTACAACTGGTGCTGTTTCTTTGTTAAATAATTGGTAGGACCAGAATCTACCATTGAATAGTTTGGGCCTCAAAATTCTTTGTGGGGGCCGGCGCTGTGGCTTAACAGGCTAATCCTCTGCTTTGCGGCGCCGGCACACCGGGTTCTAGCCCCGGTCGGGGCACCGATCCTGTCCCGGTTGCCCCTCTTCCAGGCCAGCTCTCTGCTGTGGCCAGGGAGTGCAGTGGAGGATGGCCCAGGTTCTTGGGCCCTGCACCCCATGGGAGACCAGGAGAAGCACCTGGCTCCTGCCATCGGATCAGCGTGGTGCGCCGGCCGCAGCGCACCAACCGCGGCGGCCATTGGAGGGTGAACCAACGGCAAAAGGAAGACCTTTCTCTCTGTCTCCCTCTACTGTCCACTCTGTCAAAAATTTAAAAAAAAAAAATTCTTTGTGGGAAGGTTTTAAACAGCAAATTCATTCTTTAATAGTCATGGGGTCTGTTCAGCATTATCTATTTCTTATTGAGTTTTAGTAGTATGTAGCTCCAAAGGAATTAGTCCAGTTCGTATAAATTGTGAAATTTATGTGTATACCATTGTTTCTACCAGTCCTTTAATTTTAAAGTCTGTATGATCTCTAGTTATATCTTCTTGCATTTCTGATACTAGTAAGTATTTCCTCCTCTTTTTTGTCAGTTTTGCTAGAGATTAACATTTTTGATCTTTTAAAGAACCAGCTTTTAGTTTCATTGGTGTTTTTCACCTCATTTGCAGTCCATTATTTATTTCTTTTGCTTTCTTTGGGTGTATTTTCATCCCCCCCCTTCCCAGTTTCTTAAAATGGAAGTTTAGACTTGGTTTTCTTTTTCTTCTTTTCTGATATAACCAGCTAATACAAAATATCTTGCTCTAATCTTCACTTCAGTTGCATCCCACAAACTTTGATGTGTTGTATTAAATTTTTATACAATTAAAAATACATTCTAATTCCTTTGAGAGTCCTCTGGCCTATGGATTGTTATTATTTGATTCCTGGGTTATTAAGAAGTATGTTAATTTTCAAATGTTCAGAGATTGTCCTGCTATTATTCGTTGATTTGCAGTTTAATTCCATTATGATCAGGAAACACTCCGTACGGTTTCCATTGTTTTACGTTTCTATTTTATTTTTGGACCACCGTTGTCTCAGGGGTACCCTGAGGTCTGATTTTCTTCCATTCCTGTTTCCATTTACTTTTCGGAGTCCTCAAGATTTCTGTAGCATTCTGTGGGACAGACAGCTCCAAGCTCTTGCAGGCCCCGCTGGCCTCTCGAGTTGTGTCCTCATCCAGTGTTGCTGACCCAGTCGCCTGACCCACACAGCCCTTGAACCCTCCACAGTACGTGACCATCAAAGGCTGGACTCAACCCTGCGAAATCTCGGCCGAGAGCGCGTGCGCGGGTCGGCGCGTACGGCGGAAATCCCGCCCCCCGGCGCCTGCGGTTGGCCCTGGCTGTAGCGGCGGAGATCCAAAGAGGAAGATATGAGAGATCGAAGAAAGCAGGGGAGTAGGGAGGAGCGGCGAAGGGGTTCCTCTTCCCCATTGGCTGTGCCCGCGCAGTAGCCTCTCTGCGATTGGCTGGGCGCCAGGGGCGGTAGCCCCCACGTCGGCCCGCCCCTCCGGCCGCGAGAGGCGCTGGGATCGCGAGCGCCGGCCGGAGCTAGCGGCTGCTGGAGGCTGCGTCCGCGCACCGGTGGGGCGAGGCTCCGGGCCGCTGTGCGTCAGGTGCTGGTGCCTGGGGCGCGGGGGAGGCTGGGGGCGGTGCGGCCCGGGGGCCGGCGGACAGGGGGCTGGGGCGGAGGGTTGTTGGCGCGGAGGCCGGACCTGGGCCTGCGAGGACCGCCCGCGGCGCGCTCTCCGGTCTTCTGTCTTTCCCTTTCCGAGTGATTATGGTCGTGGATTTCTCTGACTTTTGGTTAATGTGTTAGGTGCACCACGCACGGGTCCGGGGTCAAGCGGCAGATGCACGCTGGTGTCATTTCTCGGTGAAGCCATGGGCTTCTTGTCGCCGGTGTGTGTGTCTGCCTTCGGAATTGAAGGGAAGGGGCATGACATTGAGATCTGGTCTCCTGTGACCCTCCGTTCTCAAGGTCTTGCCTGCGTAGGACCGAAACGGGGCGAGCCCTGCCCGTGGTGGAAGTGGGCTTCGCCTGCTTCCCTCTCCATCTTCCCCTCTCCCCGCCCCTAGTCCCCCTCCCCCACCTCTTCTCGCTCCGCTTTTTCTATCTTCGCCGCAGCAAACCTTGCGGGAGGGTCCTTGTGGACGCGGAGAAAGGTTTTAGGGCTTCAGCATTTCTGTTCTGACTTGCAGGCCTGCCAGCTGGGAGCACGCTGCAGGAAAGATGCCCTCCGAGTCTTTCTGTTTGGCTGCCCAGGCTCGACTCGACTCCAAATGGTTGAAAACAGATATACAGGTGGGGTTTCGCTTGCTTTTCTCTGGGATATGTTCCTGCCTCCATATTTACATTGCTGGTTAAGGCTGTGTTTAAAGGATATGTAAAGGGTTGTCAGTTGGATTTTTCCAGATTACAGAAACAGGCTTATGTCCTATAATTAAAATGTAACAGTTTTTATGGCTGTTCTTGTAGATCGCAGGTGGCGGCATTGTAAGCAGTTATTTATAAGTGCAAGAAACTTGAGATCTAGTTATGCAGTATTTTCCAATTTTTATTTTTATTGTTCTAAGAAGCCTGTGTCATGCTGAACCATAACTTGGAGGCTGTTGTTTGTTTGTTACTGACAGATTTTGGGTTGCTCAGTTAACTAGGAGGGAAAATTGGGGAACTGACATGTAGTAATTTATTATGGCTTACAGAAACTCACTCTTTTGTTTTTAAAGGTTGATTTATTTGTTTGAAAGGCAGAGTGACAGAGAAATAGAGAACTCTCCCATGCTCTGTTTCAGGGTTAGGGGTAGACCAAGCAGGAGCTAGGAGCCCAGAATTCCATCTGGTTCTCTCATGTTAGTGACAGGAACCCAAATACTTGGACTGTTATCTACTCCTCCCATGCATGTTAGCAAGAAGTTGGATTTGAAGCATGGAGTAGCCAGAATTTGAACCAGGTACTCCAATAGAGGCTGCTGGTGTCCCAGCCAGGGGCATAACCTACCACGCCAAAAGGCCTGTCCCAACGTCTCACTCATTTTAGAGATCTTTATTTGTGTTTCTGAAAAGATAAGATTTCTTTGAACTGTTTTTTTAAGTGAATTTTTTAAAAGATTTATTTATTTGAAAGGCAGAGTTACAGAGAGGCAGAGAGAGAGAGAAGTCTTCCATCCACAGGTTCACTCCTCAAATGGCTGCAACAGCAGAGCTGGGCCAATCTGAAGCCAGGAGCTTCTTCTGGGTCTCCCACATGGGTGCAGGGGCCCAAGGACTTGGACCATCTTCTACTGCTTTCCCAGGCACATTAGCAGGGAGCTGGATGGGAATTGGAGTAGCTGGGACTTGAATTGGCGCCTATGTGGGTTGCTGGCACTGCAAGTGATGGTTTTCCCATGACGCCATAGTGCTGGACCCTAAACTGCTGTTTATACTGTGGCAGATCATATTCAGAAAAACACTCAGATTTTCACATTAGGAGCATGAAGAAACAGATAATTGGCTTTAGACTCTAGTATTTTGGTTTAATAACATACTTGCAAGCTTGTCAGGAAATTACTAAGTAAATAATAACTGTGATGATTCTCTTTTTTCTGATTTATTTATTTATTTGAACTGCAGAGTTAGAGAAACAGAGGTATATGTTCCATCTGATGGTTCACACCCCCAGTGGCCAGGGCTGGTCCAGGACAAAGCTAGAAGCCTGGAATTCCATCTGTAACTCTCATATAGGTGGCAGGGGCCAGGGTACTTAAGTCATCTGCTGCTTTCCCAGGTGCATTAGCAGGGAGCTGGATTAGAAGTGGAGCAGTCTGGACTTAAACCTATGTCCTCATGGGATGCTGGCACTGCAGGCAGGAGCTTAACCTACTGCTCCACAGTGCCGACCCAACTGTGGCTAATTCTTAGCACCAAGCTAGTTTTGTTTGCAGTCAGTTTGGAAAAACTGCTTTTGGAACGTGAGCAAAATGTAGTATCTGAAATATTTTGTAGTGTGTATATGTGTTTTTTCTTCCTCCATGAAGTTAACCATTGTCAAGTATTTATCAAGTAATCTTTTATAATTATTTTATTTTTTAAACAGATTTATTTTATTTATTTGAAAGAAAGAGTTACAGAGAGAGGTATAGACAGAGAGAGGTCTTCCATCTGCTGGTTCACTCCCCAGATGGCTGCAATAGCTGGAGCTGCACTGATCTAAAGCCAGGAGCCAGGTGCTTCTCCTGGTCTCCTATGCGGGTGCAGGGGCCCAAGGACTTGGACCATCCTCCACTGCTTTCCCAGGCCACAGCAGAGAGAGCTGGATCGGAAGAGGAGCAGCCAGGACTAGAACTGGTGCCCATATGGAATGCTGGTGCTTCAGGTTAGGGCTTTAACCCACTGCGCCACAGCGCCAGCCCCTATAATAACATTTTTTAAGAAGATTTATTTATTTATTTGAAAGGAAGAGTTATAGAGAGGTTGAGGCAGAGAGAGAGAGAGAGAGAGAGAGAGAGCAAGCTCTTCCATCTGTTGGTTCACTCCCCAAATGGCCACAATGTCTGGAGCTGCACTCAATCCAAAGCCAGGAGCCAGGAGCCTCTTCCAAGTCTCCCACATGGGCTCAGGGGCCCAAGGACTTGGGCCATCCTCCACTGCTTTTCAAGGCCACAACAGAGAGCTGGATTGGAAGTGGAGCAGCTGGGACTCGAACAAGCGCCATATGGGATGAGGCATTGCAGGTGGCAGCTTTACCTGCTACGCCACAGTGCCACTATAATAACATCTTTTTTTTTTGACAGGCAGAGTGGACAGTGAGAGAGAGAGAGACAGAGAGAAAGGTCTTCCTTTTTGCCGTTGGTTCACCCTTTAATGGCCACTGCGGCCAGCGCACTGTGGCCGGTGTACCGCGCTGATCTGAAGCCAGGAGCCAGGTGCTTCTCCTGGTCTCCCATGCGGGTGCAGGACCCAAGCACTTGGGCCATCCTCCACTGCACTCCCGGGCCACAGCAGAGAGCTGGCCTGGAAGAGGGGCAACCGGGACAGAATACAGCGCCCCGACCGGGACTAGAACCCGGTGTGCCAGCGTTGCAGGCGGAGGATTAGCCTATTGAGCTGCGGCGCTGGCTAATAACATCTTAACATAGTACAATGCTGTTCATGAGGAATCATGTAGTATCTCCTAAGCAGCAGTTGATCATAGTTGTAAAGAAGTATTGTTGCCTCTTTTTAATTTTTAAAAAATGTTTCTTTTCATCCCCTTGAAAGGCCAAACAACAGAGTGAGAAAGAGAAACTTTTCATCTGCTGGTTCACTGCCCAAATGTCTGCAATAGCTAGGAGCCTGAACTCCATCTGGTGCCCTTTGTGGGTAGCTGGGCCTAGGCACTGGAGCTATAATCTTCTGCCTCTCAGGATACATTAGCAGGAAGCTGGATTGGAAGTACAAGTAGCCACAACTCCAGCCAGCACTCCAGTGTGGGATGTGGGCATCAAAAGTGATGGCTTAGCCACTTTGCCATAATGCCTGATCCATTTTTTTTCCTCTCTTTTTAAACAGGTGTTGAGTGCCAGTAGATATGAAGCTAGGCATATGTCCACTATGTTGTGGATGATAGATTTTTATTAATGGTATAATGTTAGATGAGACAGAGCACAATGAATTGGGTCAAGAATTGGTGTAGTAACTACTTTTTTTTTTTTTAATTGTCTTTATTGACTTTATTTTAGTTTTTGTACACAAAGAAAAATCATGTTCATATCCATCATGAACAAAAACTTAAAAAGGCAGAACTAGAAGACATGTGTCCTTCACCAAAGCATACTTTTGTTTTTGTTGAAATATTTTCTTTTATTCAGCTATTACTTTTTTAACAAGATTTATTTATTTATTTTTAAAGATTTACTTATGTATTTTGAAAGTCAGAGTTGCACAGAGAGAGAGGCAGAGGCAGAAAGAGAGAGAGAGAGAGAGAGAGAGGTCCTCCATCGATAGTTCACTCCCCAGTTTGCTGCGATAGCTGGAACTGCGCTGATCTGAAGCCAGGAGCCAGGAGCTTCTTCCAGGTCTCCCATGCAGGTGCAGGGGCCCAAGGACATAGGCCATTTTCTATTGCTTTCCCAGGCCACAGCAGAGAGCTGGATCGGAAGTGGAGCAGCTGGGTCTCGAATCAGCGCCTATATGGGATGCTGGCGCTTCAGGCCAGGGTTTTTATGCGCTGCGCCACAGCACCAGCCCCCAGATTTATTTATTTATTTGAAGGGCAGAGTTACAGAGAGGCTGAGAGAGAGAGAGAGAGAGGTCTTCCATCTGCTGGTTTATTCCTCAGATGGCCACAACAGCTGGAACTGCGCCTATCCGAAGCCAGGAGCTTGGAGATTCCTCCAGGTCTCCCACCCAGGTGCAGGGACCCAAGCACTTGGACCATCTTCCGCTGCTTTCCCAGGCCACAGCAGAGAGCTGGGTTGGAAGTGGAATGGCCAGGAATTGAGCTGGCATCCATATGGAATGCTGGCACTGCAGGTGGCGGCTCTATCTGTTTGCCACAGTGCCAGCCCCTCAGCTATTACTTTTTTTTCTTTTCTTTTATTTAAGTGGATGGGAGAGTTGCGAGATGAATAATTTCTTGTTTCTGAGGTTTTTTTTTTGAGATCTTTTTTTTTTTTTTGGACAGGCAGAGTGGATAGTGAGAGAGAAAGACAGAGAGAAAGGTCTTCCTTTTTGCTGTTGGTTCACCCTCCAATGGCCGCTGCGGCCGGCGCATTGTGCTGATCCGAAGCCAGGAGCCAGGTGCTTCTCCTGGTCTCCCATGCGGGTGCAGGGCCCAAGGACTTGGACCATCCTCCACTGCCTTCCCGGGCCATAGCAGAGAGCTGGCCTGGAAGAGGGGCAACCGGGATAGAATCTGGTGCCCCAATCAGGACTAGAACCCGGTGTGTCGGTGCCGCTAGGCTGAGGATTAGCCTGTTAAACCATGGCGCCGGCCGAGGTTTTTTTTGAAGGCATATTTATTCAGTGTCATGATCAGACTATTACATTTAGCAATCAACAGCATGGGTGCAGAAAAAGAAAAAAACACTTTAAAACCGTTTGTTGGAATGCTTTATGCTTTCCACAGAACAGAAATTAAAATGACCTATTATACAATTAGTCACAGATACAGTCTTGGAGTTTTTTTGACCATACACATGAATATTGTCTGAAATATGTCTTCTTTGTGGCAGCTAGGCCCTGCCACCACTGTGCTTAGCTGAGTTTATTTCTGAATTCTTGAGATTAGGTACACCTGTTTGAGTAATTGCTTTTATATTAGTGTTTTATGTATTTTGAAACACTTGGAAGAAAAGAACCTGACTTAGTGAAGTTTTTTTTTTTTTTTTCTCTTCATAATCATAGTTGAATAAGTATTGAACATGAGTTTTAGTGTCTTAATCTAAAGCCAGTTAGAGCTGACTTGAGTCCCTGTGGTGAGTCAGGCTGGTGCACACAGAATGAAGCTTGAGGTATGTGGTGGAGCACTTGTTATTTTTACTTCCAATTTATTCTATAGTACACAGAAGTTGACCCTTAGACATTTCAGCCATTACTCAATGTTCTTCCAAACTCCCAGGAGTAAGTGTAAAGACTAGGTTTTAGATAGTGCACAAGAGAAACAAAATATTTATGAGTATTGCAACTTTCTAAGTAGCATAAAAAAGTGGTTGCTGACCCTTGTTTTATCTAGTTTCTTCAGCATTGTTTATTAGTGGTGAGGAATGAATGTTGTTCAGACCTGAGGAATTAGACATAGTATCACTTCTTGGGATCCGCCCTGCAGACATGCCTCAGATGCAAGCTTTGTGCTGTGCCTCATTCCTTCCTTCGAGCATTTGTTTTGGAAACAGAATTGACACCTGATTAATGAATAATATGTGTGAAAGACATATATATGTTAAAGATATTTCTTAGCCATAGGATTTAGTGAATCTATTTTCTACTTGAAGTGCTCTTGACATTTTCAGTAACTTCAGAAGGAAGAGTTCTAGAGTGTGAATACTTCTGTTGTACAGATCTCTGAGCCTCAATTTTTTGGTCACAGACTTTTAGAGTATTAAGCCTAGGACCCTGCATCCGCAGCTTCTAATGGAGTGCCTGTTACCTGCTAGGCATCCATCTGATTTGTACATAAATTGCACTCTTGTTTTTTAATTTATATTTTATTTTATTTTTTTCCCTAAGAAACCTTTTATTTAATGAATATAAACTTCTTGCATTTCATAAGTATAACTTTAGGAATATAGTGATTCTTCCCACTGTACCCACCCTCTACCCCTCCACCTCCTCTCTCTCCCATTCCCAGTCCCATTTTCCACTAAGATCCATTTTTCACTTAACTTTATGCAAGAAGGCCAACTCAGTAACTAAGAGTTCAACAGTTTGCACACACACACAAAATAAACAAACTGTTTCTCAACAGTCCAGACGGGGCTGTTCAGTTATTCCATCTTGTAGTTAATTTCATTTTTGTTTCTTTTTTTTTTAAATTTAATTAACTTTAAAGAAGCACCCAAGAGTGATACATCTTTTACTTACACTTAGATATAACTATAACTTATGGGACATAAGAATATCCTCCACTTAATACATTAACACTCTTGTTTTTGATATGGATTTCTGATAATTGAGTGGAATCACTTGGATCACTGTGTTTTCTTCACCGTTCTCTTGAAGAGGCAATACAATACAGAGCAAAGAGGTGTTAGGCATATCACTATTGTGTTTGTCCTGTAAAAGTCCTGCTATCTTTTGAGTGAACCAAAAAAGTCCCTTTAAGCAAAGGGGCCATAAAAAACAGAACATGATCTCTTAAAAACATGTTATTCTGAGACATGTGTGTTTATTTGCTAATCTTGGTGTAAGACTCAGGTTGTGCCTTGGAGCCTGTGTCCAGAATAGGAGTTACTTTGCTCTTTCTTGCATAAGCTGCACTAGATGAATTTCCTACAGTTTCTATTTTGGGTTCTTTGAAGTAGCACATGAAATTAGATACGCATGAAACAATTTTTTTAAACTTTTAATTAATTTTGAAATAATAATAGACTCACAGGAAGTTGCAAAGTGGAGAGCACACTGTGTACTCTTTCCCAGACTCTCCCAGTGAGTGCGTCTTCCGTAACTGCACAGCCTTCCATAACCGCACAACAATAGGAAAACCAGGTAACAGACATTTGAACAGCACGCGTGAGAGTTCTGTGTCATTCTGTCACATGTGCCTAACCATGTGACCACTACCACAGTTACAGGACTGAAAGATCACTGAAAGATCTCCCTCTGCTACCCCTGTTAGTCACTAATTCTCATTTGTCACCATCTCTAACCCCTGGCAACCAGTGAACAGTTCTCTGCCTCTATCAAGATTATCAAATGGTTTGTGGCCTTTTGAGATTGGCTTCTTTTGTCCCAGCCTTTTAAGTCTATCAGCATTGTTGAGTATCAGTAAAGTCAGGATCATTTATTAGTCTCTTCCTCTAAATGTCCATTTAAAATAATGAAGCACAAAAGTAAGCTTTTACAATTACATTTAAACATACTGAATGTAAATGTTTCACTTTATGCTTAGAAATAGCAGATGATGAAAAAGCATAAACTGGATGTTTTGGTAAATTCTCAAGTTTTCTCATTATCCAGCTGACAGATGATATTTGTAAGAATTTTGTAGATATAGGTAACTTAATTGATGTTTTTAGGAGCTGATTTTTTTTTTCTTTTTAAAGACTTATTCACTTGAAAGGCAGAGTTAGAGAGGGGAGAGACAGAGAGAGATCTTCTATTTGCTGGTTCTCTCCTCAAATGACCAAGATGACTGGGGCTGGGCCAAGCAGAAGCCAGGAGCCAGGAACTTTTTCCAGGCCTCCCACATGGGTGCAGGGGCTCAAGCACTTGGGCTCTCCTCCACTGCTTTCCCAGGCACATCAGAAGGAAGCTGGATTGAAAGTGGAGCATCTGGGACTCAAACTGGCACCCACATGGGATATTGCCACTGCAGATGGCGGTTTAACCCACTATACCATGATGTTGGCCCTACTGTAAGGGTAGATTGTTTTTTGTTTGTTTGTTTTATGTATTTTTAAAATTTAAAATTTAAATTTTTAGTTTTTACCAGGTTCAACATGATGTGTAGATACAATTCTAAGACTATAATATTCTCATCCTCTCTCCCTCTCTCCGCCCTCTCCTCTTTCCCTCTCTCTCTCCCAGCCTCCTTTCTCCTTGTCTTTTTTTTTTTTTTAGTTTTTGAGATAACATTTTAAATTTATATTACCATAAAAAGGCTTAATACTTCACCAAATAAGACGCTTAACGAGTAAAAAGCAAAAGGACCCTAGTTTAGTGGGTATAAAGACAACAGCTATAAACAATAATTGAATGGAAAAATGGCCATTTTTTGCCTGTGCTGCCAGCATCCCATATGGGCACCTATTCAAGTCCCAGCTGCTCCACTTCTGGTCCAGCTCCCTGCTAATGGCTTAAGAACATAGTGGCAAGTGGTCCAATGCACCTATGTGGGAGACTCAGAAGAAGCTCCTGGCTTCAGATCAGCCCAGCTCTGGCTGTTACTCCTGCTGTTTGGCAAGTGAACCAGCAGATGAAAGATCTCTGTCTCTCAAAAGTAAATAAAGAAATCTTAAAACACAAACAAAAAATGACTCTTTCATTCATGTACAGTAAATTTTAAAGTAATCACAGATTAAAACTATAGTAGTATAACATTCTTAACCATTGGTTTGACAGAAGTATAAAAGTTTTACAAAACTGTATTTGCAGCAGTAGTGATACACACAAACATTTTTTGCATGGAGTAGATTCTAAAAGGTGTTCTTTACCTCTAATATCTAAGTATAGCTGCCTCAATAGAAGCATTTTTGTTTACCAAATTCCTTGCTAAAGGCCAGCATTGTAGCACAGCAAGTTAAGCTGTGGCTTGGGAGGCTGCCATTCCATTTCAGTCCCAGCTGTTCCTCTTTGGATCTAGCTCCCTGCTAATGCAAGTGGAAAAGCAGCAGAAGATGGCCCACGTACTTGGGCCCCTGCCATCCATGTGGGAGACCCAGATGGAGTTCCAGTCTCCCAACTTCTGCCTGGCCCAGCCCCAACCATTGGGAACATTTGGGGTGTGAACCAGTGGATGGAAAATCTTGTTTTCTCTCTCTCTCTCTCTCTCTCTCTCATATTCTACTTTTCAAATAAATAAATTTTAAAATAAATTTCTACGATATAAAAGATTTGGTAATTTTGTAGATGGCATTTTGTCAGGTTGATTCAAAGCATGCAGCATAGTTAACTTAAATGTCCCTGTGCTGTTATTAAAACGTCTGAAAACTGTACTGTTTCAATCTAAGAAAAAGTACCCCCAAACACACAATGCCTCATTATGCTTTTCTTCAGGAATTAGTATGTCTATTCAACCAAAGCCATTTTCAGCACCAGATTTTACTTTGGTGGAGAAATTGAATAGGAATGAAAGAAAAGCAATATGTAGTTTTGTATAAATTTCATCACAATGCTATTAAAATACCATAGCAGAATTTACTGTAAAACATTGATTCTAACTTTGGTAAAACTTTAGTAGTTTTACAGCAGAATAACTGATAGTCCTCTAACTAGATGATTTTTCTAAGAATTCTACTTTTCCTATAAAACGTCATATGTGCTTTGGTTAGGTATTTTCATGTGAATATGTATACATATTCCCTGTTTTCATTTCTTAAGCTGGGACTAAATAGATTTTTTTTTTTTTTTTGGGGTAGGGTGTTAATTGTAATTGTCACACCTGTCATCTCATGTTAGCATGGTTATAGCTAACCATGGTTATGTGTCAGGACTTTTAGAAAACCACATCTTGCAGAACTAAGGGCTCACAGTAAATAACATGCACCACCATTACATTATCCTTGTTTATCTCTCTTCAAAACTGGACTAGGAGCACCTTCTGGGAAGGATCTGTTTTTCATTTTATTTTTTTTAAAGATTATATTTATTTATTTGACAGGCAGAGTTACAGTGAGAGAGAGAGATAGAAAGGTCTTCCTTCCGTTGGTTCACTCCCCAGTTGGCCACAATGGCTGGAGCTGCGCCAATCCGAAGCCAGGAGCCAGGTGCTTCTTCCTGGTCTCCCATGCGGGTGCAGGGCCCAAGCACTTGGGCTTCCTCCACTGCCTTCCCAGGCCATAGCAGAGAGCTGGACTGGAAGAGGGGCAGCCAGGACTAGAACTGGCATGCATATGGGACGCTGGCGCTGCAGGCAGAGGATTAACCTAGTGTGCCACGGCACTGGTCCCTGTTAATAATTTTTAAATGGTATTAGTCATAAACTCCTTTTTTAACATGTAGGACTGATGCTATTTCTCATCTTAATTGTAACTGAAGAACAATACCTTGCCCACAGTCCAGATGGAATGTGACTGAACTACAGAGATGAACAGGAAATGGCTTTTGCCCTGGAGAGGGTGCTAGTTCATGGGTTAGTAGAGGACAAGAATGATATTACATGAACATAATGACTAAGGATGGGTACTCTATCTGTGCAAAATACTGGGATGTCCAGAGGATGATGCCACCCCTTCTCTCCTAGAGTTTTGTTTCTTCTGTGTTTTGCCATTGGCTCTTTACACATTCCATATTTAGAGTCCCCCTTTAACTTTTCAAAGACTTAATTATAAAGTGCCTATATAGCAAATACCTCTAAGTTTTCAAATTAAGGTAAAATAGTTTGGAATCACATCTTGTGATGATTTTTGTTTGTAGGGTAGGTAGCATTGCTTACTTGTTTATTCATAATTTTGATTATTTGTTATTTTCATATTTTGGACTAATCTTGTCAGGGTTTTACAGATTATGAAATTTATCAGCATTTTCACTTTTAACATTTTTATTTTTAGAGGTTCTCTTTAAGGCCTTATCATATATTTTGTTTCATTCCTTACCAGATTGTTTTACTCTCTGTTGCTGAGCGTAGGCAGCATGTTTTGCATTTCTATTGATTGATTCTGTTGATTGATCTGGTTATGGGCATATTTACATGCTTGCTGATTTTTGATTGAACTCTGGATGTTATGAGTATTGTGTTCTGTGCTAGATTTTGTTTTATTTCTTTAAAGAATATTAGTTTTGTTAGCATGTAAGCTACTTGGGACCAATTTTTCAAAGCTTGATGCTATGGTTTCTTAAGTTTGATCCACACAGCCTTTACTCTTGGGCAAATTTATCCACACCACTAAGGCAATATTCTACTTATGTCTTATCTTAAGCTTGGTGTCTTGGGAGGTCTTTCCATTCTAGTCTGTGGAAACACAAACTTTTCCCATACTGTGTGAATCATGGGGATTGCTCCTACTCATTTCTGAAACTTCCTTACCCAACAACCTTAGATGGAATTTCCTCAACCCATGCCCATTTCAGTATTCGGCCAAAGACTCCCATGTTACCTCTACTCATCTCCAGAGCTTAGCTTATCTGACTCTTTAACTCTCAAGACCTCTGGGCTCTATTTGGGTTTCTCTTGCCTGTGCTGCAGCATGGAAGTTGCTTCTGGGCACTAAGCTGGGGCAGTCTTCCTTTATTTCTGTTTTCTCAGGGATCACAGTTCTGTGCTGTTTGTCCAGAGTTTGGAGACACCTGTTATATAAGTTCTGTCTGGTTTATCTGGTTGATTATAGCAGGAAGGTAATTCCTAAAGAGTTCATCCTTCACGGGTGAAAGCACAGGGCTTCTCAATCTGCTTTTAATTTACTGAGTTCTTAATTTTAGCTATTGTATTTTTCAGGATTTGTATTTTTAAAAACAACTTTATTGAGGTATAACTGTGTTTATTAAAACATCCACCTAAAATGTTTAGTTTGAAGTATCCTGACAGTTTGGCTGCTATTTAGGCACTTTTTAGGAGTTTGCATTTGTTAAAATTGCTGATAGAGTTTGCTCTTCTTAGTCATAGGTTCCATATCTGTGAATTCAACAAACTGCTGATCAAAAATATTTGGAAATAAAAAATTGTGCTCTGAACATGTACAGACTTTTTTCTTGTCGTTCCCTAGCCAATATAGTATCACAGCTACTTATATAGTGTCTACAACTCAATGGGTATTGTAAGTCACCCATAAATGATTTACAGTATTCATAGGTTATATGCAAATATTATGCCATTTTGTATGAGAGACTTGAGGATCCACAGATTTTGGACTTAGAAACGATTCCCTGTGAATACTGAGGAATGACAACAGTGTGATGTTTTAATTGCTTAAATATACTATACTACTAGACATAGTTACTTAAAAAAACTGTTTACACACCTTGCACAACTGTTAGATTCCTCAGCTTCATGCCTTCTCTCTCAGTTGACACCCCAGTGTGCCTGTGGGCTGCTCTTAGGCTCCCATCTTGGCTGTGATGTCACATGACAGGGTTGGGGAGTGGCTTTCTGGCTCTATAAAGGAGCCAGTGACACGTCCTCAAGCTGTGGGCAGAGTGGATGCTAGCTCCCCAGGTGTGATAATTCACTTGGCAAGGACAGTTAAGAGAACTAGTATTTTAATTCCTTTCTTTTTTTTTTTCTCTTCTTGGACTGTTCTATGATGTGGTTTCTTCTTGCAAACATTCTGAAAAAGCCCCCTGTGTCCAGTGAATGTGCCTACAAAACTATCTGTTCTGTCTGCAGCTCACTGGGAAGTGGTGGCCAAGGCACTAATCATGGGTTGACAACCTTTTTTTTTAAAAGATTTATTTATTTGGAAGAGTTACAGAGAGGCAGAGAGAGAGAGAGAGAGAGAGAGAGAGAGAGAAAGAGAGAGAAAGAGAGGTCTTCCATCCATTGGTTCACTTCCCAGATAGCCACAATGGCTGGAGCTGCACCGATCTGAAGGCAGGAGCCAGGAGCTTCTTCTGGGTCTCCCACGTGAATGCAGGGGCCCAAGGGCTTGGGCCATCTTCTACCATTTTCCCAGGCCATAGCAGAGAGCTGGATTGGAAGAGGAGCAGCTGGGACTAGAAATGGTGCCCATATGGGATGCTGGCACTTCAGGGCAGGGCTTTACCTGCTGTGCCAAAGCGCCGGCCCGGCAGCCTTTTTCTGTATAGTATCAGATAGCATATGTTTTTTGTGGGCCATACATTCTGTTTTCCAACTACTCATTTTGGCCATTGCCATGTTTAGGGAGACACAAAATGAGTTAGTGTGGTTGTGTTAAAATAAAATTAAATGAAATTAGAATATCACATAATTTTTCATGGTTATTTTTCAACATTGAAAATATAGTAACTATTGTAGCTGACCTTGGTTGGTAACACAGGAGTGCTGCCTACTGTTGGGCCATAGGTAATCACATGAGTTACTTATGATAAGCATGAGGATTATGTACTATTGCTTCACATATAGTGATACATGAGTTACTTTTTGCAACACATGAGTACTGCATTCTGTTGTTGGTTCATGTGGCTTCTGATCCTACTCCCCCCTTCCCTTATTCTCACTGCCCAGGGCTGGCATCTGCCAAGTAACGTGTTATTGCTTCAGTTCACCCTTTAGGCCCTTCTTTCCAGAACAAAGTCTACATCTATACAGGATTTTCTGTTTTCAGGGTGCACTCTTTGTTTCTGTTGCCCTCTGTTTTTCTTTTTTCCTCCATTTTTCAATCATATGGTCTTGTTTACCTTACAGGTATATGACATTTTGTGGTAATAATCTGAGGCTTTGGGTAACATCTTCCTCTAGAGAGGGTGTTCTAGACTGGAGGTACTAGCAGTCCTAGGTTGCTGTGGTTCAACTGGGAATTAAGATGGTTCCCTGTGAAGGCTGGTCTACCTTACTCCTCCTGTGCTTCTGCTGTGTGGCTCTTTGAGCTTCCAGCTTGGAGTGTTTACTAGGCTTTTTCCTGCATAAAAGCCCTAGACCCCAAACCCTAAAATTCCAGGCTTATATCTCAGTTCTAGAGTCTCTCAGAAGCTCTGCTCAGGGCTTGGTCTCAGCCTTGCTTGCTTAGGTTCTCTGAGCTTTCTTCTTCTCTTGTGTCTTGGACTTGTCCTTCCTCACTCCTGTGGTGCTTCTTTGATGTCTTCAAATCTATGTACTTTATGTTTTTGCTTGGCCTTTCCAATTGTTCTAGAAACCTGTTCTTTAAATTTTTTGGGATTGACATGTTTTCCTGTCTTCAATAGACGATTAGTATTTTTCTTCATGACTAAGATAAAAAGCCATATAACTTTAGTCAAATGCAAATATTTGCACAGATTACATTTTAGACATATTTAAATATATAAAAAAGATTATCTTCTATAAATTAATTAAAATACCATGTATTCAATTCTAAAGAGATCATTTTTTAATAGAAATTTTTTTATAAAAAAGACATTTATTTATTTGAAAGGCAGGGAGAGAGAGAGAAAGAGAGAGATACAGAGACAGAGGTGGAGAGATCTTTCATCTGCTGGTTCACTCCTCAAATGGCTGCAGTAGCTGGGGCTGGGTCAGGCTGAAGCTAGCAGTCCAGAGCATCTTTTGGGTCTCCCACATTAGTGCAGGGGCCCAAGCACTTGGGCCATCATCTCTTGCTTTTCTCAGGTGCATTAGCAGAGAGCTGGATTGGAAGTAGAGTAGCCGGGTCTCCAATAGGCACCCATATGGGATGCTGGTGTTTCAGGCAGCAGCTTTACCTGCTGCACTGCAGTGTTAGCCCCAGTAGAATTGTTTTTAAAAAATATTTATTTATTTCTTTATTTGAAAGACAGAGCTATAGACAGAGTGGCACACACACACTCACAGAGATAGAGAGGGATATATATATAGAGACATTTCTTTCTTATTTATTTATTTGACAGAGTGGATAGTGAGAGAGAGAGACAGAGAGAAAGGTCTTTTTGCTGTTGGTTCACCCTCCAATGGCCGCTGCGGCTGGCGCATTGTGCTGATCCGAAGCCAGGAGCCAGGTGCTTCTCCTGGTCTCCCATGCGGGTGCAGGACCCAAGCACTTGGGCCATCCTCCACTGCCTTCCCGGGCCATAGCAGAGAGCTGGCCTGGAAGAGGGGCAACCGGGATAGAATCCAGCACCCCAACTGGGACTAGAACCCGGTGTGCCAGCTCCGTAAGGTGGAGGATTAGCCTGTTAAGCCACGGCGCCGGCCGTATAGAGAGATTTCATACACCAGTTTGCTCCCTAAATGGCTGCAACGG
The DNA here is from genome assembly GCF_033115175.1 of Lepus europaeus. Classification (NCBI taxonomy): domain Eukaryota; kingdom Metazoa; phylum Chordata; class Mammalia; order Lagomorpha; family Leporidae; genus Lepus; species Lepus europaeus. Next base: position 17,161,803 of record NC_084837.1, on the reverse strand, counting down.
CTAGGGCTGGGCCAGGCTGAAGCTAAGAGCTTGGGACTCCATCTGGGTCTCCTGTGTGGGTGGCAGAGGCCCAATTACTTGGGCCATCTTCTGCTGCTTTCCCAGGTAGGGAGCTGGATTGGAAATGGAGCAGCCAGGACTGAAACTTGTGGTTATATGGGATGCCAGTGTCATGGGTGGTGGCTTAACCTATTGTGCCACAATGCCGGCTCCTGAAGTGCTGATTTTTAGTGAATGCCTTAAGAGTCTGCTTGCCCAATCCTGTTGGGTGGTTAAACATTGCTGCCACTCTTGTCAGAGACTTTCCTTTAGTGTGCCCTGCTGCAGATGTTGTTGTATGTTGTAGTATTGTGGGGAAAAGGGCAAGCTTTAGAGTTGGGCATTTTCCCAAAGCTCATCTCTGGCAGCCTTAGTGTTGTGTGATCTTTGGTGAAGTAATTGAACCTCTGAGCTTTAATTTCCTGACTTAGAAAAAATGAGTCTATTACTATACTTCTGAAGTTCCTTTATGATGAACATTTCTTTACTTGCAACATCGTTTTATAGATGTGAGATCAAAATGTGAGAGCACGTTGGAAAAGGATACTAAGACAAAACACTACTGATTAAAAGCATCTGTGTTGCATACAAAAAAACCTTAAAATTTCAAAAGCTATGTTATCACCTCTTGAGAACTTTTATGTAAATTAGCTACTAATGAAGACAAGCCAGTTAGAGACATTTGTACAAATGAGCTCAGTTTGCAGATCTAAGTGATCTGTATTTCCTCTCCAGTCTCTGTTCTCACCAGTGGCATGATTATTATTATTAGTTTTTAAAGATTTATTTATTTATTTTGAAAGGCAGCGTTACAGAGAGAGAGAGACAGACAGACAGAGATATCTTCCATCTGCTGGTTCACTCCCCCAATGGCAGCAGTGGTCGGGGCTGGGCAGATCCAAAGCCAGGAGCCAGAAGCTTCTTCTGAGTCTCCTACTTGGATTCAGGGGCCCAAGGACGTGGGCCATCCTGTGTTGTTTTCCAAGTCCACAACAGAGAGCTGGATCAGAAGTGGAGCAGCTGGGTCTCGAACTGGAGGCCGTATGGGATGTGGGCAGTGTAGGCGACAGCTTTACTTGCTATGTGCCATGATTATTTTACATTTGTTCCTTCTCCTTGGGATCTCGTGCTGCCCTTCTGTCCTCCTGGAGCACTCCTCCAGGGCTTCATTTCTGTCTGCAGTCTGGCTCATTCTTGGCTTCCTCCAGTGAAGCTTGCTTTATTGTCCTACTCATGTTCCCGTATCCTTGCAGTCCTTTATGATGCCCCAGCTGCTCTACTTTGGATGATGCTTACTTGAGTCCTTTCCTCTTTTCAGTCTTTTGATCTTTGATTCCTAGGTTGCCTTGTGTATTCCTCCAGGTGTACAGTCTCCACCTTCCAAGCAAAGGATTCCCAATCACCTGTACAGTTTCTGTCTTACCCCTTCCCTTCCGATGCTACCCATGTGGTGAAAGAGTAGGCTGAGTAGTCATTCTTACTTCCATGTGAACTGGACTTCCTCTTGGGTTTAGTCTTTAAATATTTCATCTCTTGGCATTTTACAAAAGTAATTTTTATTTATTTGAAAGGCAGAGAGACAGAGACAGACATGCGGGGATCTTCTATCTCTTGGTTTACTCTCCGAAAATCTACAACAGCTAGGGGCCAGTCTGAAGCCAGCAGCCCCAGGAACTCAATCTAGGTGGCAGAGATCAAATCCTTCAGCCATCATCTGCTGCCTCCCAGGGTACACATGATTGGGAAGCTGGAGTCAGAAGTAGTGCTAGGTCTTGAACTCACATTCTCCAGTATGGGATGTAGATGGCTCAAGTGGCATCTTAACGGCTGTGTCTGTTTTTTTTTTTTTTTTTTTATAAGATTTATTTACTTGAAAGTGTTACACAGAGAGAAGGAGAGGCAGAGAGAGAGAGAGAGAGAGAGAGAGAGGTCTTCCATCTACTGGTTCACTCCCCAGATGGCTGCAACAGCTGGAGCTGCGCCAATCCAAAGCCAGGATCCAGGAGTTTCTTCCGGTCTCTCATGTGGATGCAGGGGCCCAAGAACTTGGGCTGTCTTCTACTGCTTTCCCAGGCCATAGCAGAGAGCTGGATCAGAAGTAGAGCAGCCGGGACTCAAACCGGCGCCCAGATGGGATGCTGGCAGTGAAGGTGGTGGCTTACCTGCTACTCCACTGCGCTGGTCACTTTTTTTTTCTTTTTTAAAATGACTCTAGACACTGGTGTTTCTCAACCTAGACTGCATTCTATATACTGATATATGTAGCGAGCCCTGCCAATCTGGGAAAGTTCCAGAGTGCATGCAGTCTGAGCTGGGGATGGCTAGGGATGGTAGCCTACAATCTTTCCTTGGAGGTTGGAATCCTCACGAGGCCATCCTTTATATAGTTTTTGCTGGATTCTAAATTTGAGTTTCTAGTCTTGAACACTCCTGAGATCTAAATGTATATTTACTCTGTGTGTGTGCGCACACACAAGCATGCATGTGTCTGTGTGCCAAGGTGGGAGGTGGACTCTTGAGTTCATCGTCAGTGGTTAGTACAAATCTCAGTGGTTACTAAGCTATTTCTCATCCCTGTTCTGTTCCCTGTCTCATGTTTTCTCCTTTTACATCTGATCTGACTCATTTGATCTGAAATAATCATAAATACATTCCTTGTGTTGGTTTAGGCTTTCTTTCTTTTTTTTGAGCTCTTGGTAATGGCCTATTTGAGTTTCTGTTTCTAGTTTTCTTCCTTCTTTGTAGCCAATGCATTGGTACTGAATGATATTTAAGGCATAGGTTCATTTATTTCCTTGGGTGCCTAGAAGTAGTTTGTAATTCTTGGAGCATGGCACACATGGGGCTGTGAAGTTGGGCCCTTGTTTGCTTCTCAGCCTTCTGTGCTCTGTGGTGGGGACTGGCTATGAACCCTGCAGGCAGATCTTAGCTACCTTCCTTTTACTGAATGAACAGATGAACAGAGCCTTTCCATTCACTCATTAAACCTCAAGGGCTTGGGGTTTTAGGAAAGAACTTATTTCTCCCTTTGATTTGATACTTCTACCGAGATTCATATGTTTTCATTCCGTGTATGTTATGGCAGTTACCTTCTTAGTGATGTGAACAGATAAGATGGTACTGAAAGAAAGCTGTGCTTTCTCTGAAAACTAAATTGGGTGCTGACTTGGTTTTCTGTTGCTGTGTGACAAGTCCCTATCCCAAATTTAGCAATTTAAAATAACACACATATGCGCTCTAATAGTGTTGTGAGTTAGGAGTCTGGCCACGATTTAGCTCGGTCCTCTGCTTCTTGTCTCACAAGGTGGCAGCCAGGGTGGCAGCTGTGCTGTGCTCTCATCTGGAGCGTGTTGGCAGAGCCGGGGTCCTTTCAGTTTGGGACTAAAGCCTTGGGCTCTTACGTGCTGCCTGTTTTCTTCGACAGTTCATAGGAAACCTGGCTGCTTGCTTCTGCAAGACTCAGCAAGGGCTTCTGTTCAGGATGACTCAGTCTGGTTTTAAAGAACTTCCCTTCACCCCATCACATAGGCCCATGCAGATAATTTTCTGTTTAGAACCTTAATTACATATGCAGAATCCTTTTTACCTTTGTCACAGAACAGAAAAACTGTAGTCGGAAGTATGACAACCCATCAGGATGAGGAGATTATAGAGGATGTGTATGTATACCTGGGGCCAGAATATTGGGGACTTTTGGTGAGTTTTGCCTACTACTTAGTTTGGGTAAATGTAAGAAGCTAAAGTTTAAAATGTTCAAGGTTAAGTTGGAAAGTACTGTAAGTGTTAGAGAAAAGGTCTTAAAAATCTGGAAGACTTCTGTGCTGATTGCCCACATAGTGTCCTTCAGTTCTTGCTGTTTTAAAGAAACTGAGGTTGGAGATGCTTCATGAGGATGTTGCCTCCCAGACTGATGGCAGAATGAATTAGCAGTCTTCCATTGCAAGATGTGCAAACACCAGGCTCCTGGCTTTGGCCTGGCTCAGCCCTGGCTGTTACAGCCATTTGGAGAGTGAACCAGTGGATGGAAGACCTCTCTCTCTGTCCCTCCCTCAGTCTCTGTAATTCTGCCTTTCAAATAAATTAAATAAATTACTTTTTTTTTTCTTCCTGGAAGTTCTCCCCCCTACCCCTGACACCTTTTATTTAAGGTATACATACTTCATGCATTTCATAAATACAACTTTAAGAACATAGTGATTCTTCCCATCCTACTTACTCTCCCACCCTTCTTCCTCCCTCTCCTATTCCCATTCTTGTTTTTTTACCAAGATCTATTTTCGATTAACTTTATACACATAAGATTAACTCTATACTAAATAAAGTGTTCAACAGATAGTATGGAAAAAAAAGGTTCCTCAACAGTTGAGACAAGGGCTGTTCAAAATTATCATATCTCAAAGTGTCAATTTCACTTCTGTAGATTACCTTTTAGGTACTCTATTTGTTACCACAGATCAAGGAGAACATATGGTATTTATTCTTTTGGGATGGCTTATCCCACTGAGTATAATGTTTTTCAGTAACATCCATTTTGTTGCAAATGATAATATTTCATTTTTGTTTTACTGCTTTGTAGTGTAGTATTCCATGGTGTACATATCCCAAAATATCTTTATCCAGTCTTCAATTGTGAGACATTTGGGTTGATCCATATCTTAGCTGTTGTGAATTGAGCTGCAATAAACATGGGGTTACAGATAACTTTCAAATGCTGATGTCATTTCTCTTGGATAAATTCCCAGGAATAAGATGGCTGGACCATATGGTAGATGTAAATTCAGATTTCCAAGGTATCTACATACTGTCTTCTACAGTGTCTGTACCAATTTACATTCCCACCAACAGTGGATTAGGATACCGTTTTCCCCACATTCTCTCCAGCATTTGTTGTTTGTTGATTTCTGCATGAAAGCCATTCTAATGAGGGTGAGGTGAAACTTATTGTGGTTTTGATTTGCATTTCCCTGATGGCTAGTGATTCTGAACATTTTTTCATGTGCCTTTGGCCATTTGGATTTCCTCTTCTAAAAAATGTCTGTTTAAGTCCTTTGCCCATTTTTTTTTTTTTTTAATTTTTTGACAGGCAGAGTGGATAGTGAGAGAGAGAGACAGAGAGAAAGGTCTTCCTTTTTGCTGTTGGTTCACCCTCCAATGGCCACTGCGGCTGGTGCATCTCGCTGATCCGAAGCCAGGAGCCAGGTGCCTCTCCTGGTCTCCCATGTGGGTGCAGGGCCCAAGGACTTGGGCCATCCTCCACTGCACTCCCGGGCCATAGCAGAGAGCTGGCCTGGAAGAGGGGCAACCGGGATAGAATCCGGCGCCCCAACCAGGACTAGAACCCGGTGTGCAGGTGCCGCAAGGTGGAGGATTAGCCTGTTAAGCCACAGCGCCAGCCCTTTGCCCATTTCTTAACTGAGTTGTTTGCCTTGTTGTTGTTGAGTTTCTTGATCTTTTTATATATTCTGGTTATTAATCCTTCATCAGTTGCATAGTTTGCAAATAATTTTTCCCATTCTGATGGTTGCCTGTTCACTTTGCTGAGTGTTTCTTTTGCTGTAGAGAAGCTTCCCAATTTGATGTAATCCCATTTTCAATTCTGGCTTTTATTGCCTATGCCTCTGTGGTCTTTTCCAAGAACTCTTTACCTATGCCAATGTCTTTCAGGGTTTCACCCATTTTTTTTTTCTAATAATTTGATGATATTGGGTTATAGATTTAGGTCTTTGATCCATTTTGAGTAGATTTTTGTGTAAGGTGGAAGTAGGGGTCTTGCTTCATACTTCTGCATGTGGAGAGCCTATTTTCCCAGCACCATTTGTTAAAGAGACTGTCCTTGCTTTAGGGATTGATTTTAGCTCCTTTATCAAAGATAAGTTGGTTGTAGATGTGTGGGTTGATTTCTGGTGTTTCTATTCTGTTCTATTGGTCTACCCATCTGTTTTTGTACCAGGCTATTTTGATTATAACTGCTCTGTAGTATGTCTTGAAATCTGGTATTGTGATGCCTCTGGCTTTGTTTTTGTTGTATAAGATTGCTATAGCTATTTGGGATCTCCTATGTTTCCATATGAGTTTCAGCATTGTTTTTTTCCTATATCTGTGAAGAATGTCCTTGGTATTTTGATTAGTATTGCATTGAATTTGTAAATTGCCTTTGGTAGAAAGGACATTTTGATGATATTGAATCTTCCAGTACATGAACATGGAAGATTTTTTCATTTTTTTGGTGTCTTCTATTTTTTTCTTTAGTGTTTTGTAATTTTTATCATAGAGATCCTTGATGTCCTTGGTAAAACTTAGTCCAAGGTATTTAATTGTTTTTATAGCTATTGTGAATGGAATTGTTCTTAGAAGTTCTTTCTCAGCAGTGGCATTGTCTGTATATATAAAAACTATTGATTTTTGTGTGTTGATTTTTATATCCTGCCACTTTACCAAACTTTTTTATGAATTCTGATTGCCTCTTAGCGAGTCTTTTGGATCCCCTATATATAGAATCATGTCATCTGCAATTAGGGATACTTTGACTTTCTCCTTCCCAATTTGTATACCTTTGATTACTTTTTCTTGCCTAATGACTTTGGCTAAAACTTCCAGGACTGTATTGAATAGCAGTGGTAAGAGTGCTCATTCTTGTCTGGTTCTGCATCTCAGTGGGTATGCTTCCAACTTTTCTCCATTCAGTATGATGCTGCCCATGGCTTTGTCATAAATTGCCTTGATTGTGTTGAGCAATGTTCTTTTTATACCAGTTTGCTGAAAGTTTTCATCATGAAAGGATATTGTATTTTATGAAATTCTTTCTCTGGATCTATTGAGATAATCATACGTTTTTTTGTTCTTCAGTTTATTAATGTGCTCTGTCTGTTGTTGCTGTTGATTTCTTCTGAGAGGATTTGTTCTGAGAGGAGGAGCATGGTGGGGGCAAGAGGCACGGAGTCACCACACAGACCCCAGGAGTCGGGTGAAAGCAGGCCTGAGGCAAGCAGCTCGCAGACTCGTTTATTTCAGTTGGTACAACAGCTTATAATGCCAAGACAGCCAGTCGAGTCAAGGGGCGGTCTGTGCCCTAACCAATCACAGCCTGTAGCCAGGCAGGCTCCGAAGCCATCCAATCACAGCTTGTTGCCAGGCAGGGTCCGTTTGCCATGTGGTTTCCAAAGCCATCCAATCACAGCCTGTTGCCAGGCAGGCTCCGTTGCCAGGTGGGTTTCAAAGCCATTCCTGAGTAACTGATGCTCGCTTGCCAGCGGCCATCTTGGCATGGCCTTCTCATTCCACCATATTCTGTCACATTCATTGATTTGCGAATCAGTTGTTCAACCATCCCTGTATAGCAGGGATAAATTCCAAATGGTCCAGGTGAATGATCTATCTGATGTATTGTTGGATTTGGTTGGCTAGTATTGGAGAATTTTTGTGTCTATGTTCATCAGGGAAATTGATCTGTAGTTCTCTTTGTTGTTTCTTTTGCAAGTTTAGGAATGAAGGTGATGCTGGCTTCATAAAAGGAGTTTGGGAGGATTCCTTCCCTTTCAACTATTTTGAATAGCTTGAGAAGAATTGGAGTTCGTTCTTCTTTAAATGGTAGAATTTGGCAGTGAAGCCATTGGTACTGGGCTTTTCTTTTTTTCTTTTTGACAGGCAGAGTGGACAGTGAGAGAGAGAGATAGAGAGAAAGGTCTTCCTTTTTGCTGTTGGTTCACCCTCCAGCGGCCGCCACGGTAGGCGTGCTGCGGCCGGCGCACCGTGCTGATCCGATGGCAGGAGCCAGGTGCTTCTCCTGGTCTCCCATGGGGTGCAGGGCCCAAGCACTTGGGCCATTCTCCACTGCACTCCCTGGCTGGCCACAGCAGAGAGCTGGCTTGGAAGAGGGGCAGCTGGGACAGGATCGGTGCCCCGTCCGGGACTAGAACCCGGTGTGCCGGCGCCGCAAGGCAGAGGATTAGCCTATTGAGCCGCGGCGCCTGCTGATACTGGGCTTTTCTTTGCTGGAGATTCTTTGTTACTGGTTGACTTTCCATCTTGGTGATTGGTCTGTTTAGGTTTTCTATGTCTTTATGGCTTAATTTAGATAGGTTGTATGTGTCTAGGGATCTATCCATTTCTTCTAGATTTCCTGATTTGTTGGCATACAGCTCTTTGTTGTAATTTCTGATTTTATTTCTGTGGTATCTGTTGTTGCATTTCCTTTTTCAGTTCTAATTTTAATGATTTGGTTCTTCTTCTTCTTCTTCTTCTTCTTCTTCTTCTTCTTCTTCTTCTTCTTCTTTTTTTGGCTAGTTGGGCCAATGATGTGTCAATTTTGTTTATTTTTTTCAAAAACCCAGCTCTTCATTTTGCTGAGAGAGGGAGAGACAGAGAGATAGTCTGTCTGCTTGTTCACTCTGTAGAGGGCTGTAACAACCTGGGCTGGGTCAGGCTGAAGACAAGAGCCAGTAGCTTCATCAGGGTCTCCCATATGGGTGGCAGGTGCCCAAACACTTGGGCCATCATCTGCTGCTTTTCCCAGGTCATTACCAGGGAGCTGGATCGGAAGTGGAGCAGCTGGGACACAAACCGTTGCCCATATGGGTTGTGGCGCAGTGCTGACTTCTCAGATTGCTTTAAAAATATCTTTAATTTTATCTTTTACATTTAAAACTTTATTTTCTAATAACATGAATATTATCATAAAGTTTATGTTGCTATTGCTTTGTCATTCAACATACATGAAATAACTTTAAAATTATAATATCAATATTGTAACTGTCAACAAGACTAATGAGTAAAGATTTTTTCTTAGAGTATATTCCACTAATGATGCATACTATTCAAAGGTTTCTTGAAATCCTTTTCTTTCTGATACATGTTAGTTATTTTACTTGTTTCTATGATTAAGTTTTCGTTTTTAAAGATAAAAACCATGTCTATGTTTTCAAAGTAAAGATATATGTGATGTATTCACAATCATACTTTCACCAGTCTCTTGCTGCCTTCACCCATGTTGCTTCCCTGTCTCCCCACAGGTGATCAGTTTTGGCTTGTCTTCTTATTACATGCAGATGTATTTTTTTTTTTTTTTATCTTACGCAAAAGTTAGCATAGTATATACACTAATAGGCCCCATGCCTTTTTCACTTAACTATATTTCTTGGGAGATTTTAATTAAATGTTACTTATTTTTGAATAAATTGTTGACTAAAATTGATTTATTCTTCAGCAGTTGAATAAATAAGGGTGATAGTGGGGCCAGCACTGTGGCATAGCCTGTAGAGCTGCTGCCTGTAGTGCCGGAACCCCATATGGGTGCCAGTTCGAGTCCTGGCTGCTCCACTTCCGATCATCTCTCTGCTATGGCCTGGGAGGGCAGTGGAGGATGGCCCGGGTCCTTGGGCCCCTGCATCCACAATGGAGATCCGAAAGAGGCTCCTGGCTCCTGGCTTTGGATTGGCACAGCTCCAGCTGTTGTGGCCATCTGGGAAGTGAACCAGTAGATGGAAGACCAACCAACCTCTCTCTCTCTCTCTCTCTCTCTCTCTCTCTCTCTCTCTGCCTCTCCTTCTCTCTCTGTGTAACTCTGACTTTCAAGTAAATAAATAAATCTTGAAAAAAAAAAATAAGGGTGATTGAGATGCCTCCTCCCCATATCAATATTTAAAAATTGCAATGTGAGTAGGAGCACTCTGTAAGTTTGTCTTCTTTATCATTGCCAGCTTGCGTTCACGAGAGATGGGCTCTGTGGTCTGTGGAATGAAATGGTTAAAGATGGAGAAATTGTATATACTGGAACAGAGTTAACTCAGAATGGAGAGCTCCCTCCTAGAAAAGGTAAGAGTCTTTAACTATGACCATTATAAATTGCATTTTATAGAAACTCTACAATGTGAATCTGAGTTTTTAACTTTGGTGATTGTTGTCTAAAATTATAGTTAATATTACAAGCTGCCTGGATTTCTTTTTTTTTAATGGGAACAGAAGACATTTTTGTTGCAAAACCACCTTCCTGCATTTGTGGTGGTCTCCTTGGGTATCTAGTTTGCAGCCCATAGGTGGTTGTTAATATTTACTATTTAAACAAAGTATTTCTGTTTCTCTTTGTGGAATAAATTGGAATAGTGTCCACTTGAAAATACATGGGAAAAAGTATTAGTAGATCTTCTCAATTACAACATCTAGCAAAATTTATTTTTCTGACATATTTGAAATTTCCATGTGCACACACAATAACTGAAAGATGTATACAGTAAGTGGCTATGAACTCATCTCCCAGACACTGTCACCAGTGTTTAGTGCTGCTTGTTTATCGCAGGGCTCCTGGCTCAACAGCTTTCTGTTCATCTATCAATATTTTTCACCTGGCTCCCTTGAACACTTGATGCATATCATTAAGTTGAGTTTGTTTCAGTTTTTGTCTTCAGGTAATTTTAAATAAATATATATATATATAAAATGTGTAGATTTTAAGTTTACCAGCTCTATAACATTACTCTAGCTCAGCAAATTCCCTCCTGGTTCAATGCTGTCCTCACTCTCTAGAGGCAGAACTAGTCCGATCCTTCTTTAGTATCAATTTTGCCTGCTATAGAGCATTATGTTGATGAAATAATGTAGTACATGTGCTCTTTTGTGTCGTCATCTTTCACTCTGTATAATGTTTTCGAGTTTCACCCTTTTTTTCTTGCCATGTATCAGCAGTTCATTCTGTACATTTAAAAATGTTTTATACTTCTTCCTAGCCCTGCAGTGTTTATTAATGAATTAAAACCTTTTCCAAGGTGTTTTGCATTAAATATTAGTTCTGTAAGGTGTTCTAAGAAAAGCTAATTACATGGAAAAACCCAGAGTGTAAGTATGTGTATACAGTAGTTTCTATTAATTAACTTATTTGAGAGGCAGAGAGAGAGAGAAAATGGGCGAGAGGGCACTCACATGTTCTGGCTTACTTCCCAAATGCATTCAGTGGCTGATCCTGGGCTGGGAACTCATTCCACATCTCCTGTGTGCATGGCAGGAGCCCCGATACTTGAGCTGTCCTTGTTGGCCTTGCATGCTATTCTTTGGCAGTAAGGCGGAGTCAGGAGCTGGACGTGGGTATTGAACTCAGGTACCCGAATGCGAGGCTCGGACGTCGTCTTTTTTTTTTTTTTTTCCTTAAGGTTTATTATTTACTTGAAAGGCAGAGTGTTAGAGAGAGAGGGAGAGCGAGTGAGCTGTGCAGTCTTGTTCACTTTCCAAATGGTTATAACAGCTGGGGCTGGGTCAGCTCAAGCCAGGAGAAGGAACTCCATCTGGATCTCCATGTGGGTGGCAGGAACTCAAGTAGTTGAACTGTTGTTTGCTGTTTCCCAGGCGCCTTTGCAGGGAGCTGGAGGATATGCTGGGACTTGAACTCCAATGTGGGAAGTGGGCATCCTAGTGGTGCTTTAGCTTATAGTACCACAATGTTCACCCTGACATGGACATTTTTTTTTTAAGACTTATTTGTTTATTTGAAAAGCAGAGTTACAGAGAGGCAGGAACAGAATGAGAGAGAGAGAGAGATGAGAGAGAGAGAGAGAGAGAGATGAGAAAGAGAGAGAATGTCCTCCATCCATTGGTTCACTCCCCAAATGGCCACAGTACCTGGAGCTTCTTCTGGGTCTCCCATGTGAGTGCAGGGGCCCAAGTACTTGGGTCTTCTTCCCGTGCTTTCCCAGGCACATTAGCAGGGAGCTGTATCGAAAGCAGGGGACTGTATCGAAAGCAGGGGACTGTATCGAAACTGGGGACTCAAACTGGAGCTCATGTAGGATGCCAACGTTGTAGGCGGTGGCTTAAACTGCTGAGCCACAATACCAGCCCCATAATTTTCTATTTTTAGTGTAGTATGATGTGTGCTTTTTGTTATTAGAAAATATTTTGTAGATAGATTTATACATACCACGTTTTATTTTTAAGACTGTATATTTGTGTTGTTTGTAATGTAGCTAATTGTGAGACAGATTACAGTAGACATTCCTTAAATGCAGAGTTTTAATTTCTTTATATTTTTCTTTCAGCTTGCTGAATGTTTTTCCCCAAAAGGGTTGATTATTTTCTTTCTCACACGACCATGGTTGAGTGGGTTCTTAATGTTGTGAAGCTTGAATCTTTCATAGTTTTTGTCTGAAAAGTAGTGGCTTCTAATAATTTATACTTTCCCCTCTTTTGTAGTCACAGTTAGGATTTCCTGGGCCTGCAGATAAGGAAAGAAAATTCCCTCCCAGGCAGTAAGCTTTTGGCAGTCAGGCACCACCAGGGATAAGCCTCAGGCAGGGCTGGATTGTAGTCTTCCTTTTTTCAAGTTGTTTCTTACTAACATCCTGGTAGGGCTCTTTGTGTTTATTGTCTTGAGGGGAGAGTAAAGGAAGAAATAGGATGTACATGATAAGGGGCAGAGCTAGAAATTGAAGGCAGTCCTAAAAAAACTTCCTTGTTATTTCCGTTACACTTCAAGTTTACTTCATTGACATCATGACTGACTGCCTGTAGTTCAATGAATCTTTTTTTGGTTTTTATGTTTTTGAACTTTTTTTTGGTGAGTATTAATGGTTTGATTCTATCTGTGCTGATTAATGACTTTCCTGCTGATTTTATAGGTTTTTTTCTTTTTCTAAAATAAAAGGCACTTAAAATCTGGCCTTTCCCCTAAAATAATTATTAGGACAAAATTAAAAACTCCACAGAGGTGTGTAAGAGGATAGCACAGCCCCTGTGGTGCTGCACAAGTAAGATTGGATGGATTTTGAGGGAGGACTGTTTCTTGTGAGGGGCTTAGCCTGGGTCTGTCCTCAGAAGATGGTGGTGTGAGAGGGAGAGGTGGGCACAGGACCTTCAGGGGGAGGATAATGGAAAAGAGCCAGCCATGGTTGCAGAGCAGACAGGGCAGGTAGCCATGAGTAGGGGGCCTAGAAGGGGCTTGTACCAGGCTGGAGGGACGTGTGCTCCTTGGAGTGTGCCTGTACTGCATCCTGGGACAGGTGCATGCTGACACAGTGTTCACATACCATTCTGTATATTAAAGTTTAAAAGTCACTGCTGCAGAGGGACATTGAGGTTAGCCGATGTAGTCAGGCCTCCTTACCCTAGCAGTTGGAGCTCTAAGAATGAAGTTTTTCTAATCTGTAGTCTAACGGTTCTCAAATCCAGGTCACATCAGGATTTTCTGGAGGGCTTGTCCAGACACTGTGGCTGGCTCCACTCCCAGAGGCTCTGATTCAGTAGATTTGGGGGAGTCCTTGGAGTTGCCCTTTCTAGCGCATGTTCAGTTCATGCTGGTGATATTTTCTTTACACAGTGATTCATTTCAGTTGCACAGACCTAGCCTATTGTAGTGGGTTTTTGAGACCAAAAAGAAAGGAAAAGAGTTTCCTTGTGCATTCACTGGAAAATTGAACGTTAAAAAAAAGGCTGTGTTCCAAATCAACCACAATTAGTTGTCCTCAATAATTATTGCTTCTTATTGTTCAAGTTCTTGAGTCCTTTCTGGAAAGGTTAACTTACCCCCGGTATTCTGTCTGAGATGTAGTTGGTGTTGCAACCTTGAAGCAGTGATGGTGGTTTTTGCTGGGATCTTTGCTCTTGTCTGTGAGTCTCTTCCCTACAGGATCCGTAATTCTCTGAGGGTCTGAGATTGTCCTTGTTTGTTTTGACTTTTGCTTGGACCAGAGGCTCTTGGGTGAGTGTAGTAAAGAAGCAGCTGATAAGACTGAAGGTTCTGGCTAGTTGTTTGTAGTTACTGACAGTATTGGAATGGACAAGATGAAATCTGAGCAGGGTAGGATTTTCAGCAGTTATGAAGATGTGTTCAGTGCCCACCTGGGGTTTAGAGCTTGATGAGGCAGTGAGGCCTTGACCCTTGTCCTTGGAACTGCAGTGTGCTTATTTCCATAGCGTCCTAGTGGTAGGAAGTTTGTCTAGGGAGGGTTAATTTTCTTGTTTTTCACTTGATGGTTTTTCTCACATTGTGGGACTGAAGTGCTGGGCAGCTCCAACCATAATGATAGCTTATTAGAAATAAGGTGCATCCCCAAATCAATTAATTTTATTTCCAGCTTTCCTCCTGCTTGTGAGTGTGGAGTCATGAATTCTGTGATGTGGGAGCCATCATTTGTTATCCCACGTACCTTGGGAGTGCATAAGACCGTTGTGACGTTGTGGTATAAGAACACCTGCAGGAAGATAGTATCTGAAAGCTCCCAGGGGAGGCTGACCCGAGCCTCGGGGTGAGGCTGTGCTGTGACTGCTCTGGGGCTGGCTTGCCCTGGTCGCAGAGAGGATGCCCAGTCTGGTAGTAAAAAGGGCTCACTCTTATTTTTAATTGATCACCTTTGTCATTTCTAATTCCATTTTGCAGGTATTGTAGCCAAGGCAGATGAAGTTTACTTTCCCTCAAACCTTTAATTTACTGTATCTGCTTGCTAGTCTTTTACTACCTTTCATGTTCTGGCTTAACCAGACATTTTTTATAAGGCAAAATTTACTGTATTTCTTCCATTATCTTGCATACATGTTGCATTTTTGTGCTACCATTTTTTCTGGTTTAATCTTAGCTATTCATATTGATTATAACTTTTATCCAAATTAAGTAACTTCTAATTCATATAGTGCTTTTTCTCCTGATAGATACTAAATAGAAAGTGGTTTCCATACCAGTTCTACAATTTTCCAGCACCAACTGGACATCCAGTAGTTCAGTTCATTTTGGACACAGCAAGTGTTAGCACAACCCAAAAAGATGAAGACTCATTCTCTCAAGACCGTCCAACTTTAGCCACTAGCTGGGTTCTAAATGGGATTCTAAAGCTACTCATATTTCTGCTGGTTTACTAGAGATTTTGGGCTTCCTGTGACCTCCCTAGCACGACTCACACAATGCAGGAAAATAAGTTTATTGGTTTATCTAAAGGATGCAATTCAGGAATAGCCAATGGAAGACATGCATAGGGCAAGGAGTAGGGAGGTGGGAGGGGTTGCAACTGCCATCCACTGTTCTGACATCCTACCCTTCCAGCAGCTTACCAGCTCCAAGTGTTCAAGTTTTTTTTTTTTTTTTTGACAGGCAGAGAGGACAGTGAGAGAGACAGAGAGAAAGAAAGGTCTTCCTTTGCTGTTGGTTCACCCTCCAATGGCCACTGCGGCCGGCGCGCTGCGGCCGGTGCACTGCGCTGATCCGATGGCAGGAGCCAGGTGCTTATCCTGGTCTCCCATGGGGTGCAGGGCTCAAGCATTTGAGCCATCCTCCACTGCACTCCCTGGCCACAGCAGAGAGCTGGCCTGGAAGAGGGGCAGCCGGGACAGAATCCGACACCCCGACTGGGACTAGAACCTGGTGTGCTGGCACTGCAAGGCGGAGGATTAGCCTATTGGGCCGCGGCACCGGCCAAGTGTTCAAGTTTTTATAACCCAATCTCCAGCTGCCCCCTTCCTCTGGTGTGTGGCAAAAGTTCCCACCCTCTCATGTCATGTTTGGTCTTTCTGGTGACCAGGCCCTGACCAGGAGCTATATAGATCCAAATATATGAGTTTTTAGGAGCTCTGTATCAGGAACCTGGGACAAAGACCACATTTATAGTTGTATATACATACCATGGTTAAAAAAACAGGAAGTATGGATTTGAGCATTTTAGGAGAGCTCTTGAGTTCACACTGTAAGTGCTTCATTTTACATGTTTAATGAGCAAGAAGAGCATGCTCATTAACAGGTGCAAAGGGTGTCTCTGAGTCCTGTTGCTTGGTAGCAATAAGAGATAAAAGCATGTTTGCATGTGTTTACTAACCTGTGGTTGGTGATTGTGGATTTCTTTATTCTCTTTTAGGATTTGTTCAAGAGTTCAAGGATCTGTTCACAGATTGATTACCAATTCAGTTACTTAATTTTTTAAATAGTTGTTTTTAACATATTTTTTTTGAAAGGCAGAGTTACAGAGAGAGAGGGAGAGACAGAGAGAGAGATATTGATCTTCCATCTGCTGATTCCCTCCTCAAATGGCCACAGTGCCCGGGGCTGGGCAAAGCTAATGCCAGGAGCCAGGAACTCCATCTGAGTCTCCAAGGTAGATGTCCAGAACCCAAGCACTTGGGCCATCCTCCTCTGCTTTCCCAGGTGCATCATGAGAGAGCTGTATTGGAAATGGAGCAGTTGGGATTCAAACTGGTGTTTCTGCTGTCCCACAACACTGACCCCAACTCACTTAATTTAATATTGGGCTAATGTCTTTAGGTTAAAGACAGATTTGAACATTGCTTGTAAGCTGATACTCTATAGAACAGCATGGTTTCTGGTGACATAAAAACATTTGTCAGAATTTTATTCAACTAGAATAAGTCTATAATGTTAGCATTTTCACACTTTTCTTAAAAATTTATTTATTTATTTCAAAGGCAGAGTGACAGAGCAGGAGAGACAGAGAGAGAAAGAGAAATCTTCCACTCTGAAGTTCTCTTCCTAAATGGCTTCCACAGGTCTGGGCCAGGTTGAAACCAGGACCAGGAACTCCATCTAGGGCTCCCACATGGTTGGCAGGGGCCCAGGTAGATGGGACATGTTCTGCTGCCTTCCCAGGCACATTAGTAGGAAGTTGGATCTGAAGCAGAACAGACAGGATTTGAACTGTCTTTCCCAGATGGGAGGCCAGCATTGCAAGTGGTGGCTTAACCTGATGTGTCAGATGGCTGGCCCCATTTTCATAATCTTAAATTTCTGGGTGAAATTCATGTCTCTCTGCCTGGTAAGCACAGCCTGTGCAGAAAGTTTAGAAAATTTGGATTAACTAGGCCTTCCTTGGAAAACAAACCCCAGGCTTACAAAACATGTATATTGTTGTGTTAAATGCTATGCTGTTATCATATCAGTGCATGAAGACAAAGGCCTCTGTAATCAGAATAATTTAGTCTGTCTGTTTCTCTAAGGAGTCACCTGGATTCTGTGAATTTGGATTTTATATATATATATATTTCTGAATTAGCAGTTTCTGAGAGACTTCTTTTTAAAATTTTCCTCTTAAAAGGCTGATCATTATTTAAAGAATCAGAAATCTCTTTGTTTTTCTGGGAATTCTCGATTTCCAATTGATTAGATAAGCCTTAGTCTTTTAAGCCAGTTGGAATAGGTGTGTTACCAAATATCCTAGACTCCATAATTAGTTAATAATAATTGATAATTCCTTCTAGAGGTAGGAAAATATTTTATAAAGATGCAGTGAAAGGTATTTCCGGTTTTACTTGTGTTGCAAAGGAAGCTTTCCTTGCTACATGAATTTTCTGTTTAATGATTCTGAAATATTTTTACTTATCCGATGTTTCAGTGTTGTGAAACTCCTGAAAAGTAATTTGGTGCCTGGCCCCGCAGCTGGCTATGCCATGGTGAGATGTGTTCCCCGGGGCCAGCAGTGGCTGGCTGTCCTGGAATAGGGGTGGTAACAAGCATGTTTAATGCCTAAGATGCCTCTGTGTTGAGGTGCACTATCATTTATCACAAAAAGAGAACGCACTGCCCATGAATCTGACAAGCTGTTGATGGATGCAACACTTCGATTTGCTGAACTTGGCCAACGGTGAATATTGGGATTGATGAAACACCCCTACTTCCGTGGGTTATTGGACTGACGAATGAGCTGATGAAAGTGTGTGATGGGCCTGGCAAGTGTCTGGCTTTCATTATTGCTCTCAGGTTTGTGGTTATCAGAGTGGCTTTTTAGCTGCAGACAGGAGAGTGTTAGTGTTCTGTTCATTTGTAAGTTCTCTTGGCTCTGTGAGTCACCTGTGCTGAGCACAGTGCCTGGCACTTAGGAGGTGCTCAGTGCTTCTGTTGAATGATGGCCATGTTCGGACTGCACTTGGGCCGTGAGGTATTTACCTTTCAGAGAGACTGAAGTCCTGTTTCCTATTAGAGAACTTGGAACAGCAACTTTATTTTTGTTTTTATTTTTTATTTGAAAGAGTTACAGAGAGAGAGAGAGAGAGATTTTAGATTTAATGTAATTTGAGAGAGAGAGAGAGAGAGAATGAGAGAGAGTTATCTTCCATCCTTTGGTTCACTCCCCAGATGGCTGCAGTGGCTTGGATCAGGCCAGGCCAAAACCAGGAGCCAGGAGCTTCTTCTGGGTGTGCCACATGGGTGGTTGGGGCCCAAACACTTGGGCCATCTTCTGCTGCATTTCTTAGGTCATTAGCAGGGAGCTGGAATAGGAAGTAGAGTAGCTGGGACTTGAACTGGTGCCCATACGGTATGCTGGTGTTGCATATGGCACCTTCACCTACTATGCCACAACGCTGACTCCTCCACATACCTATATTAAGTTTCATGTTAGAACATTTTTAATATTTTAACTTCTTTTATAACCTTATATTTCATGCTCAGGTTATGACATCCAGAAGTTTAGAGTTTTCACCAGTCAATTCCTTTCCAGTCCTGTTCTTCAGATACTTGCTTTTTTTTTCTCCTTAGATGTTTTGTTACTAGTTTTGATATTTTTCAGAGATAATGTATGAGTGTATAAATGCATGTAAGAAACATAATTTTTTAAAAATACGGATTAACCAAGGTTAGGAGAGTTGTACAAAAAGTGTAGTAATATAGCCGGCGCCGTGGCTTAACAGGCTAATCCTCCGCCTTGCAGCGCCGGCACACCAGGTTCTAGTCCCGGTTGGGGCGCCGGATTCTATCCCGGTTGCCCCTCTTCCAGGCCAGCTCTTTGCTATGGCCCGGGAAGGCAGTGGAGGATGGCCCAAGTGCTTGGGCCCTACACCCGCATGGGAGACCAGGAGAAGCACCTGGCTCCTGGCTTCGGATCAGCGAGATGCGCCGGCCGCAGCGGCCATTGGAGGGTGAACCAACGGCAAAAAGGAAGACCTTTCTCTCTGTCTCTCCCTCTCACTATCCACTCTGCCTGTCAAAAAATAAAAATAAAAAAAAGTGTAGTAATATAACATTTAGGGTTGAACTCTCAGTTTCTGGTGTGACTTTATTTATTTATTTATTTATTTATTTATTTTTTATTTTTGACAGGCAGAGTGGACAGTGAGAGAGAGACAGAGAGAAAGGTCTTTCTTTTGCTGTTGGTTCACCCTCCAATGGCCGCCGCGGTAGGCGCGCTGCGGCCAGCGCACCGCGCTGTTCCGATGGCAGGAGCCAGGTGTTTATCCTGGTCTCCCATGGGGTGCAGGGCCCAAGCACTTGGGCCATCCTCCACTGCACTCCCTGGCCACAGCAGAGAGCTGGCCTGGAAGAGGGGCAACCGGGACAGGATCGGTGCCCCGACCAGGACTAGAACCTGGTGTGCCGGCGCTGCAAGGCGGAGGATTAGCCTAGTGAGCCGTGGCGCCGGCCTGTGACTTTATTTTTTTTCTTTGAAATCAGTGAATTTACCCTGCCTGAGACCATTCCATGGATGAAGAAGAGATCAGCGAGTGGGTGAGAAGCTCACCCCAGACTATGGACAGTCTGCTGGGTCCTGGGCCGTGGTCCCACATACAACTTCCTCTATAGCATATTTTCCTCCACACCATGGGCCCAGTGAGCTGCTCTGATGTATTCACCCATGAGATGCTCAGCATGTTGCAGGGTGTGTGGGTCATTGACTTATTCCCTCATTGATCACTGACTTATTTGGTGAGTTGGGTGCACCTCTGGGTGAGAATAGCTAGAGGCACTAGCATATGGCAACAAATGAGCCAGGCATGGTCTCTGCTTTCATGGAGTTCACATTCTTCTTTTAAGATTTATTATTTATATGAAAGGCAGAATTACATGGAGAAAGGGAGAGACAGATAAGACACACACAGAGATCTTCTGTCTGCTGGTTCCCTCCCCAAATGGCCCTGATGGCTAGGCCAGACTGAAGCCAAAAGCCTGAAACTCCATCCTGGTGTCCCATGTGGGTGCAGAGGCCCAAGTATTTGGGTCATGATCTGCTACTTTCTCAGGTGCATCTGTAGGGAGCTGGATTAGAAGTGGAGCAACCTGTACTTGAACCAGTGCTCATATGGAATGCTGGTGTTGAGGCACTGGCTTAACCTGTTTTGCCACAGTGCTGGCCCCAGGGAATTTACATTCTAACTGGGGATAGTGTGTCAGCGATATAAAGAAAACATAACGGGATGATGCAAGAAACTACCAGGGTAGGTCCCAATAGGTAGGTAGCCAGGGCCCCATAATTTTACCGTACATCCCTCACACTGGGGTGAGACAGTTGTACTCAGCTGTGACCTTGGAGCAGGCTCCATTGTTTTCATCCTAAGAGCTCCAGCAACAGGCAGAGTACTTGGCACACAGTAGGGATACAGTGAATATTAGTGGCATGAGTAAGTGAGCCGATCTCCTGACCTGTGGCCTCCAGCCAGACCAGGGCTGTCGATTTCCCGAGGACCCTGAGACACTGAAGGTGAATGCCCTTTATATGTCACTCAGATTGGTTTGAACTTCTTTGCTCTCTTATTCCTCCCTACTGAGTATTCATCCTTAATTTTCTCTATCTTTTAAGAATTCCATTATTGGTTTGATGGATTTTTTTCAATTTGAGAATTCAGTATTTTGTATTAAGTGCATTTTCCATTAAGGCACATCTTAATCTGCGCAGTTCTTGTGTTTTTTGTGATATTGTTACATTATCAGTGTTACCTCTGATAAAATGAACTGTAGATAATCGGTATTGTACTGCAGCTTTATAATTCAGTAGTCAAGGGAAATTTGAATGCTGTGTCTGTGGTTTTGTACCATTAAATTTCCACAACTAAAATGTTTTAAATTTGTACTTGTAGTTCTTTGTAAATAGAAAAAAGGTTTTCAGTATCATTAAAAAATACATTGTGCAGTGTCCCCCTTTAACTAGTATTTGATAAATTGGGACCTTAACATGATAGTTCATTTTATTTATTTGGTCCTTGTTTCCTAAATATTTGGTCAAATATTGTTCTGAAAGTGTCTTTTAAGATAAAGTTGACATTTAAATCCCTAATGTGGTGGGCCTGGTTGAGGGCTTAACTAGAACAGAAACGCATATTCCTCTGAACAAGAAAGAATTGTGCCTATAGACTACCTTCTGACTAATGCCACAGTAACCATTCTTCCCTGGGGCTCCAGCCTCAGAGTCTACCCTGCAGATTTTAGACTTGTATTAACATAATTAATCTCTCTGTTCCCCCCATTCTCACCACCCCACTCTCACCCCTTCCCCATTTCCCTACTTCCATTCCCGCTCCTTCCTCCCCTTCCCCCTGCCACACACACACACACACACATTTCTGTTCCTCTGGGGTACTGTAATACACTTTGTTATCCATAGGTTTTCCCATAATCTATTTTTTAAATATTTATTTATTTATTTGAAATATAGAGCAGCAGGGAGAGGGGGAGAGACAGATTGAGTAAGATCTTCCATCTGCTAGTGACCGCAAATGACTGAAAATGATCACAACAGCCAGCGCTAGGCTAGGCTGAAGCTAGGAGCCAGAAACTCCATCTGGGTCTCCCACGTGGGTGGCAGAAGCCCAGGCACTTTGGGCCCACATCAGCTGCCTTCCCCGACTCATTAGCTGGAAGCTGTGTTGGACTCCCAACTGACACTCTGATTTGGGATGCTGGTGTTGCAGCAGCGGCTTAACCTGCTGTGCCACAATGTTGGCTCCCACAATGTTTTTAAAGGTATTAAAGTAAAAAGAAAAACACAAGTGGGCAAACCTTCTTGAACAACTGAATGCAGGTCTCTCTGATGAGTGTTGCAGCAATGCTCCTCCTCATGTACCTCTTTGCCTACCTCCCTGGGGCCTGCACAGAGCTCCTGGTCCTACCTCTCTAGCTGCAGCTAACCTGGCACCTCGAGCTTCTCTCCTTGGTAACTGTGTCCTGGACATAGTGCTTTCAACAGAATTTTCCTTGGTTGATTTGCACAAGTTGCTCATCCTAGCTGGACAGGTTTAGTTCCATCTTCAAAGACGAGTATTAGAGTACCTGGAATTTGCTTGCCTGTTCCCATCCTCAGTGGTCCCTAAGGCTATTGCCTGGGGCCTTCCAAGGTTAGCCATCTTGGCTTTTCCTTCTCCACAGCATTCTACAATTTGCCATGTGTTTGGGCAGTGTATGTTCTGTTTTTGGTTTCAGGAAAACCCTGATATAAATGAATCAGCTGCCAGAGGCTACAGTTGAGAAGACTGAAGAAGGAGATGCAGGATTACACAAAATGCAGTTTATTGGGAAACCTAGGGACAGGATCTTGCCTTCTTGTGGCCATGAGATAATCAATCCCTGAATGCCCAGTCAGTAGCAAGGGGCTGTTATGGTTTGGATTGTAATTTGGGTATCTCCCAAAGACCCATGTGTCAAGGGCTTGATCCCCAGAGTCTTATGCTAATGGATTAAGAATGGAACTTAATCGAGCTTATGGTGTTTGAAGGTGATTAGATTGGTTAAGGTTACCAGGTCCCTCTATCAAATTATGATGACTTTATAAGGGGAGAGTGCACAGAGGGGTGTGTGCCTATTTCCTTCTGCCTAGCTTGCCTGGTGATCCTTTCTCGGCATGTATTATTCCATCCAGTGCCCTCAGCAGATGCCACACTAATGGGGCCACCATGTTTTGGATTGTGAACTTCCAGAACTGTGAGACCAAATAAACTTTCCTTCCTAAGTAGCTCCTCTCAGATATTTCAGTTATAGTGACAAAAAGCAAACTAATAGGGATTTTATATTCAGCTAGACAAAGGTGGCCCATGGCTAACCTAAGTGCACTTGTACTTTCTCACATTAATGTTCCAGGCATTAGATAAGGCATATTTCATAAGGCAAGGCAAGCCCAGCCCAGCAGGTTATCTTAGTTATTTTGTTTGTCCCATAAGGTTAGGGATGACTGTGTTAACTAAAGGGCAAGATGGCAATTACAGCCAAAACAGCTGTGGTCATGTCACACTTAATCCTTGTGTTTTTTCTCTGTACACATTGAGCTGTACCTTGGTGAAAAGGAGAGTAGGCAAATACTCAGGCTAATGCGGGTGATGCTGTCTTTGAGCTGGAGGAACTAATTATTGTTGGTAGTTTTCCTGACCCCCGGGGCTTCATACTCCTTTGCTATTACAAAGTATTCTAATTTATGCTCCTGAGAGTAATCTTGAAGTGTACTTGGTGATGCTTCTTATCTGTTTCCTGGTGACTGTCAAAGCTTTTCATCTTGAAGAAGAAGTGGTACAACTCGTGTTCTGGGTAGACTATTAAAATTAAGAACTTTCATTCTTTAAAAAAATATTTATTTGAGAGAGAGAGAGAGAGAAACTGTCAACTATTGTTGAGAGAGAGAGAGAGAGAGAGAGAAACTGTCATCTATTGTTTCATTCTCCAGAGAGAGAGAGAGAGAGAGAGAGAGAGAGAGAGAGAAACTGTCATCTATTGTTTCATTCTCCAGAGGCCTACAACAACAATGAGCATGGGCAAAGCTCTGAGCTGGCAGCTCAATCAAGTCTCCCATGTGGATGGGAGGAACCCAGCCATTTGAGCCAGCACCTGCTGCTTCTCAGGGTCTTCATGAACAGGCAGCTGGAGTGAGAACCTGGAGTGCTGGCATCTTAACTGCCAGGCCAAATGCCTACCCCATTCTATTTTTTTTTTTTTAATTTATTTGACAGATAGAGTTAGATAGTGAGAGAGAGAGACAGAGAAAGGTCTTCCTTTTGTTGGCTCAACCCCCAAATGGCTGGCACAGCCAGAGCCACGCCAGGAGCCAGGTGTTTCTTCCTGGTCTCCCATGTGGGTGCAGGGGCCCAGGGACTTGGGCTGTCTTCTACTGCTATCCCAGGCCATAGCAGAGAGCTGGATGGGAAGAGGAGCAGCTGGGACTAGAACCAGCACCCATATGGGTTGCTGGTGCCGCAGGTGGAGGACTAACCAAATGAGCCACGGTGCTGTCCCCCCCAGAGTTACAGAGAGAGGCTAGTTCACTCTCCAAGATGGCCACAACAGTTGGGATAGGGCCAGGCTGAAACCAGGAGCTTTATCTGGGTCTTGTACTTTGTGGCAGAGGCACAGGTTCTTGGGCCATTTTCCGCTACTTTTCCCAGGTTGTTAGCAGGGAGCTAGATCAGAAGTTGAGCAACCCGGACACCAGCTGGTGGCCACAGAGTGTGCTGATGTCCTAGGTGGCAGCTTTTATGCCACAATGCCTGCCACCCCCATTTTTTTTTTTTTTAATTCGTAAAATTTATAGCATGGTGTAGATCAAGGGTGGCAAAGTTCCTGTAAAGAGCCAGATTGTATGAGGGTACTGAAGAAAGCTCATGGAAAATTGCATGAAAAGATAAGCTTATTTTGGGGCAAAGAATTTTGCAGTTCATGCATGGTCTTTATTTATTTATTTGAAAGCCACAGAGAAATTAGGTGGGAGGAGAGCCAGGGTACTGAGAGAAAGAGAAAGAGAGAACTTGATCTTCCCTCTGTAGGTTTACTCCCCATATGGCCACAACAGCTGGGGTTGGGCCAGGCTGAAACCAGGAGCCATGAGCTGGGAGCCAGGATCTCCTGGATCTCCCATATGGCTGTCAGTTCCTCAAGGATTTGAGTCATCGCCTGCTGCCTTCCCAAGTGCATGAGCAGGAAGCTGCTTCAGAAGTGTAGTAGATGGGACTCACACTGGCACTTTAATATGGGATGCAGATCTCTCAAGCGGTGATTCTGCCCTGGGCCACAATGTCCACCCCAATAGTCTTTTCATAAAATACATTTTAATACATTTATTTTTATTTTTTTTAATTTTTAATTTTTTTAATTTTTTGACAGGCAGAGTGGATAGTGAGAGAGAGAGACAGAGAGAAAGGTCTTCCTTTGCTGTTGGTTCACCCTCCAATGGCCGCTGTGGCCGGCGCGCTGTGGCCTGCACACTGCGCTGATCCGAAGGCAGGAGCCACATGCTTATCCTGATCTCCCACGGGGTGCAGGACCCAAGGACTTGGGCCATCCTCCACTGCCTTCCCAGGCCATAGTAGAGAGCTGGACTGGACGAGGAGCAACCGGGATAGAATCCGGCGCCCCAACCAGGACTAGAACCCGGTGTGCCGTTGCCGCAAGGCGGAGGATTAGTCTGTTAAGCCACGGTGCCGGCCTATTTTTATTTTTTATTTTTGACTTTTTTGAAAATTTTATTTAAGGTGTACAGATTTGATGTATTTTTCCTACATACAGATTCAGGAACATAAAACACATTTTTTCACAAACTTTTTGAAGATCCTTTGTATGTGTATATGTATGTATCTAATCCTCTCTTTTCATGCACAAATACATGCGTCTTGTGCATTAATTTGGTATGTTATCTCACTATGATATGGATGGTTTTTTCATAATACATCTTTCATGGGCTTTTTTGAAGACCTCTTGTATGCAAAAATATTTTGCACCAAAATAATCTTACTCTTTTATTCTATTTTCTGTTAATTTGTTTTTTAAAATTTATTTATTTATTTGAAAGGCACAGTTACAGAGAGGCAGAGGCAGAGAGAGAGAGTGAGAGTGAGTTCTTTCATTTGCTGGTTCACTTCCCAAATGTCCGCAATGACTGTAGCTGGGTAGATCCGAAGCCAGGAGCCAGGAGCTTCTTCTGTGTTTCCCACTCAGTTTGCAGGGGCCCAAGGACTTGGACCATTCTCCACTGCCTTCCCAGACCATAGCAGAGAGAGCTGGATCATAAGTGGAACAGCCGAGACTTCAACCAGCACCCACATGGGATGCCGGCACTGCAGGTGGCAGCTTCACCGCTTGCACCACAGTGTCACAATACTGGCCCCCCATTCAATAAATTTTAGCACATGTATGAATTTGTGTAATTGCCCCGATAATCATGATACAGGATAATTTTATCATTTCCAAAACCCCTTTGTGAGACTTTCTTGTATCCCACATTCTGTGAACTTTAAGTACTGGCAACTCCTGATCTCGTGTCCATCAGGGTAGTTTTATGTTTCAGACCATGTCATGTGACTGGAATCCTACATTATGTAACATTTTGAAACTGGCCTAATTTACTCATCAGTTATATCTTTGAGATTCATTCATGTTGTTCTGTGTATTAATAGTTATTTTTGTGGATGAATAATATTCATCATTCGGATGTACCAGTACGCTCACGCATTCAGCTACTGAAGGACATTGTGGTAGTGTCAGTTTTTTGGCAATTATAATAATGTTACTGTAAAAGTTCCTGTACAGATTTTGTGTAAATATAGTGTTTATTCTCTAGAATAAACACCTACTAGTGTGGCTGTTGGATCTTGTGAAAAGTCTGTTTCATTTTATAAAATACTGTTAAACTCTTTCCTAAAGAGGCTTTATTATTTTGTATTCCCAAGAACAGGGTGTGGCAGTTTCTCTTTCTTCCAGTCTGTCAGTATTATTATTATTAGTATTATCAGTAAGTTTTTTTGTTTTAGAATAAAACATTATTAAAATTTATTTTTGTTTATTTGAAAAGCAGAGAGCAAGTGAATGAGCTTCTGTCTGCTGGTACACTCCCCAAACGCCTGTAATACCTGGGGCAGATTCAAGCTGAAACCAGGAGCCCAGGACTCCATCCTGGTCTCCTTGTGGGTGGTAGGAAAAAGTACTTGAGCCATTAACTGCTGTCTTCCAGGTGCACATTAGCAGAGAGCTGGAATGGCAACTGGAGCTGGGGCTCTTAACAAAGAAATGGGATGTAGGGATCCCAAGTGGTGTCTTGACGCCTGATACCTAAGGGCCTGCTTGTATCAATATCTTATATTTTCACCTTTCTAATGTGGTTTTAGTTTGTATTTCTTTAGTAGCTAATTATGTTGAGCATCTTTTCTTTCTTTTTTTTTTTTTTAAGATTTGTTTATTTGATAGGCAGAGTTACAGGAGGTGGGGCAGAGAGAGAGAGAGAGGCAGAGAGAGAGAGAGAGAGAGGCAGAGAGAGTGAGAGAGCGAGAGAGCAAGCAAGCAGTCTCCATCTGCTGGTTTACTCCCCAGTTGGCTGCAGTGGCTGGAGCTGAGCCGACCTGAAGCTGGGAGTCAATGTGGGTGCAGGGGCTCAGGCACTTGGGTCATCTTCCAGTATTTTTCCAGGTGCATTATTAGCAGGGAGCTGAATCGGAAGTGGAGCAGCTGGGACACGAACTGGTCCCATATAGGGTCCCTATATGGCAGAGGCTTAACCTACCATGCTACAGTGCTGGCCCCATTGAGCATCTTTTCATGTGCTTGTTTGCCAAGCTAATTTTGTTTCTTTTCAAATATTTTCACAGAGAAAGCTGTATCATGGAACCAGTTAAATAGCTGAGGAGAAAGTGGTTAAAGCTTTGGTCTGTCCATAGCTATAGGGGATTCCTGTACTAGGGTTATGTGAGGGTGGTGGGATATATGACCCTTGATACCAGGCAGATGAGATAGTAGTTTATTAGCCATACTACGGGGTAGTCACAACCTGAGGGGTGAGGAGCTTGGCATGCCACACAGAACCATGTAGACATTGCACTTGGAAACAATGAATCACCAGGGGCTGTAGGAGGCAGACTTTGTAGTAACAGGAGGTTGAAGTGACCTTAGTTCCCATGTGAACAAAAGTATTTGACAGGCTTATTTGAATACGTGTGGGCTGTTAGGGAATGAAGTCTACCACTCAGGGAAAGGTAGGTCCAGGCCTGGTCTCAATGAGCAGGAGGGTTGTTTGGCTTATTCAAAACCTTATATAAGCCAGGGGAGCAGAGTAGGGAAAAGACCTTGTGGAGAGGCCATTCCAGGCCCTCAGGATTTTGCCCAATGTCAAGCACATATAACATTGAGTCTTCATTTCAGTCCACCCACAACATTGTCTTATAAATAATGATTATTTTTTCTCTGGCACTTTTCACATTTTTCTGTGTGTAGTGTTTAGTAGGCTTCCTTTGGCTTTGTCTTGTTTGGAATTTGCTCAGATTCTTCAATCTGTAGATTTTTGTCTTCTGCCAACTTTATGGAGCTTTCTGTTTCAGACACTTTTTCACGCTTGTACCTTTCCTGTGCTCTGTGATTCCGATGACATCAGTATTAGGTGGGTTTTTTTTGGTTGTTGTTATATTCTGACAGTGCCATAGATTATTTCCAGTTTTTAATCTCTTTATCTTTGTTCTTCAGTTCACTGGCTCTTTTCTCTGTTATCTCCACTCTGTTAAGAATCCATCAGTCACTATTTAAAAATTTATGTTATTTTTTCCTATTCTAAAAGTTTCCATTTGGTTCTTTATATCTTTTATTTCTTTGTTGTGACTTTCTGCTTTTCTGTTTATTTCAAGAATGTTTTCATTTGAGCAATTTTATAATAGGTAGTTTAAAATATTTCTCAGAAAATTCCAACAATGATGTTACCTCATTTGTATCTGTTGTCTTTACCTTGCCATTTGAGGTTTCTGTTATTCTCCTATTTGGATGATTTTCTATTGTGGCCTAGATATTTTAAATTTTACATTCTGAGACCACCTCTTGTTGGATTTCTACAGCAGTGATTGACTTGGTTATATTTATGTTACAAGTTCCAACCCAGCATCTCTGGGCTAAGCTCAGATGTCAGCTTGGTTCTCACGTCCCTAGAGGGCACTTAGTGTTGACCAGGAGAGGGCTGTCTGTTAGCTCAACCCTCAGCTTCTTTGGTGTACTGATCAGGACTTCCTTCAAGCTTGTCTTCACTGGAGAGAATCCAGTGATTGATAAACAACTTGATGAGGTCACGTTCCTGAGATCCTCACAGCAACCCCCCTGGCTTTGGCTCTAGTACCCTGGTTCCTTGGGTCTCCTGCTTTTGGTTTTCTGCCCAGAAACCACCCTTTGCAGCAATTACGTGTGGACCCAAGTGGTGAGGGTACAGAGGAAGACAAAACCAGTAATGAAGGACTCCCACCTCCCTGAGTGGAGAAACCAATTCCCCTTGAGTTTTGGGCTGAGAATTCCCTGGCCTCCACTGCTAGTTCACTCCCCAGATGTATGCAGTGGTCCATGGCTGAACTGGGCACTGAGGCTGGGACTCAGTCCAGGTCTCCCATTTGGGTGATAGGAATCCAATTACTTGAGCCATCATTGCTCTCCTAGAATCTGCATTAAGAAGCTGGAGTCAGGAGCTGGGTATTTAACACAGATACTCTAGTATATGAGTCTGTTAACTGGTATTTTAACCACTAAAGCAAACGTCAGTCCTGAAACCATTTTTGATGTTTAATCTTTAGATATTAGCTATTAATGTTTTCCTAATTTTTTCTTTGAAAACCAAATTAGCACATATTTTAGAAGATAAAAGTTTCCTTCTCTTATCTCTAGAGTAAAATGCATATTTTCCTTAATATGTTTCTTTATCCTGGGTAAGTTTATATTGCTTAAAAGGTACATCAATAGAGAATTGTTTAAATATGATACTTTGAACTATGGTTGTGAATTGAGAGTTTTACATGAAACTAAACTGTGATAGACTAACTTTATCCATTTCATAGTGGAATTATACTGATCCAACAACACTTGAACATTTAGGCCTTAGCAAGGCATTCACAGCAGCTCACTGCTGGCAAATATAGAGCTTAGGAATAGTTATTTATTTAATATATTCACTTGCATCTCGAGACTATATGTGTATTTGCAACCTGTGGTGCTCATATTGCTTTTTGGTAGTAACAGAGGGGGAATTTACCATACTGGCAGGCAAGAAAGTATTCAGGATTATTTGGTGGAAGTCAAATTAAGTTAGTAAATCCAAAAATGTAGCTAACCTCCAAGATTTTGGAGATGCAGATAATATGAGGGGAAGAATTTATAGGATGATACATTCATTGGTGAGCCCCTGAGCTGATGGTGGAAGTGTGGCAAGTAGCAATGGAGTGCCAGTGAAAACTGGTGCTCTCTGTGCCTGGTGTCTGCCTCTCTAAAAGTAAATATCCTGCCTTTTCTTCTTTTAACAACCACCTCAAGCAATTTTGAGTATTCCAACATTGTTGTGTTTGTTATACTCTATTTAGCTCTTTTGGTAGATGCAAAATACAACCATTTAGCTCTTGTAGTAAGGAATTCATTGAAGGCAGGACCACATCTTAGATTTGAGATCTTGGTTTTAGGAATAAGTATCTGGCACATGGTAGGTGTTAAGTGAATATGTTTAATTGAAGCAATTATTGTAGGGCTCTGTTTTTAAACTGCGTTGTTGAGAGTAACCTTCCTCTTAAGAAACAACTTTATTAATTCTGGGTTGGCTTCTCCTGCTTGATAATATTCATTTTGGGTTGCATTGTCTTGCCTTTTGATCACTTGGTAGTCTTAGTAGGTTACCAGCCATGTGAATTTTGCCTGTTTGGATGCTGCATATCTTGTATTCCTTAAATCTTCTTAAATGTTTTTCCTAGGTTGAAGTTAAGTTACTTGAAAATAATTTGAAACTAAGTTCTTACCTTGATGTTCAAAGCAATACTTAGTGTAGGTTTAATTTATTCCCTTCTGTGGAGACAAGACCTTAACTGTAGACTAAGCTTATCAATTTCTGTTAAAAAGGCTCATTGGGATTTTTTTTTTTTTTTTTTTTTTTTTTTTTTTTTTTACAGGCAGAGTGGACAGTGAGAGAGAGAGAGACAGAGAGAAAGGTCTTCCTTTGCCGTTGGTTCACCCTCCAATGGCCGCTGCGGCCGGCGCACCGTGCTGATCTGAAGGCAGGAGCCAGGTGTTTCTCCTGGTCTCCCATGGGGTGCAGGGCCCAAGCACTTGGGCCATCCTCCACTGCACTCCCGGGCCATAGCAGAGAGCTGGCCTGGAAGAGGGGCAACCAGGACAGAATCCAGCGCCCCGACTAGGACTAGAACCCGGTGTGCCGGTGCTGCAAGGTGGAGGATTAGCCTGTTGAGCCACGGCGCCGGCCTTAATTTTTTTAAACTTTGTTTTTCATGGCTTTATTATTAAGAATGGCTATGATATGTAAAACTAGCATTTTGGTTTGGTCATTTGTATTTGCATTGTTTTAGTAATGTTTTATTTTCCAGGCCAGTGACCCTTAATTTTGATGAGTGATAGAATCATCTAGGAACTTAAACTTGCTAGTGCCAAGACCACACCTTAGATCACTGAATCAGAAACTCAGGCCTAGAACTTAGTCTTGGCATTGAAAAATCTCTGTGTATATGTGTGCGAGCACACATGCTTCTCCCCAACCCCATTTCTGATATGCAGTAAGGGTTGAGAACCTGATTTAGAGTCTAGCGTTGTGGTATATGTTAAGCTGCTGTTTGTGATGCTGGCATCCTGTATAAGAGCACTGATTTGAGTCCTGCCTGCTCTTTTTCTGATCCAGCTCCTTGCTAATGTGCCTGGGAAGGTAGTAGAAAAGGGCGCAAGTGCTTGGGCCCCTGCCACCCATGAGAGAAGCCAGGCTTCTGGCTTTGGCCTGGTCCAGCCTCAGCTGTTGTGGCTGTTTGGGGCGTCAACCAGTGGATGGAGTATATCTTTCTCATTCTCTGTTTCAAATAAAAAAATAAATTAAAAAAAAAATAGAATCCTGAATATATCTATAACTTTAGCAGATTTGTAATATTTAATTTAAAGATGCATCTGCTTTTACATTCATAATACATACAAATTTACACATTATAAAAAACATACTTAAGGCCCAGGAGCTTATTGCATATTTCTATAAGCAAGAGAGGAACTGTTAAAGAGTGGCTGTGGCAAGAGGTGGAAAGAAATGTGACATGTTCAGGTGATGAGATTCAGGTTATTTATGTTCTTCAGATCCTGTCATTATTTTCAAGTTCCATCATTTAAAATGCTTTCCTTTCCTTTTTTTTTTTTTTTTAAAGATTTATGTGTTTATTTGAAAGAGTTACCCAGAGAGAGGAGGGGCAGAGAGAGAGAGAGAGAGAGAGGTCTTCCATCCGATGGTTCACTCCCCAATTGGCTGCAATGGCTGGAGCTGCGCCAGTCCGAAGCCAGGAGCAATGAGCTTATTCCGAGTCTCCCACAGGGGCGCAGGAGCCCAAGGATTTAGGCCATCCTCTACTGCTTTCCCAGGCCATAGCAGAGAGCTGGATTGGAAGTAGAGCAGCCGGGTCTCGAACTGGCACCTATATGGGATGCCGGCACTTCAAGCCAGGGCGTTAACCCACTGCGCCCCAGCGCCGGCCCCAAAATGCTTTCCTTTCTAACGTGTTTGTGTATCTTTTTGTTTTTATGCCATCATACAACATACCAGTGTTCAGATGCACGTATTTTACTTTATGTCATTGGAATGCGCAGTACTTTAGCATGAGTTCATTCCTTTACCATACAGCACTGCAGCTCTAGGTGTTATATGTGGTTCCTTAGACTGGTGCATGATTTCTGTCCTCCACATCCTCCTCTTAACCATAGACTGCCCTGCATGGATGCCTCCTGGGCCTGTGCAACAGCTCTGTGCAGGTTAGGGGGCAGACCCTGGAAGGGACTGGCAAACCTTCCCTTTATTGGTTGCACTTGATTGCTCTGGCTTCTGCAGCTGCCCTCCCTCAGCAGTGCCTGAGGTCCGTGCCTCCAGCTCCACATTTCTAGCAACCTTTGGTATAATTTAGTTGTAGAGCAGATTACTGTGTGCTAGTATGTGGCACATACTGTTCTAGGCACTTGGAATATATCTGAACAAAACCAGAAGAAAAAGTGAAAATAAAAAATTCTGTCTTGAAGCTTATTTTCTAGGTTTCTAGTATTTGCCAGTTTGGTAAATGTATGGTAATATTTCAGTGTTTTAATTTATATCTCTCTAAATATTATTTTGCATATGTCTTCATAGCAATAGCCATTTGGGATTCTTTTCTAGAGAGTGAATTTCCCTGTGTTCTATTGGATGGCTACTATTTTTCTGTTGGGATACAGGAGTTTTGTTATCTCTTGCTGGTTGTAGATATTGTGAGATACTAAATATATGATTTGTCTTTGGCTCTAATTCATGAAACATTGCTGCTGAAACTCTTGTAATTTCCTGAGTAGTGCAATGATAGGAACCTATTATATTTGATTGTGTCCTTTTTCTTGACACAAGAGATTCTAAAACCTTTGGATGGGTGTCTTTTGTATGCTAATGAAATGACTAGTGACTGGAGTTTTAGGTAGCTTCAGGAATGTAGTAGGGGTAATGATCCCCCCAAAAGACCAAAAAGTAGAGTTGGGACTTTAAAGCCCCATTCCAGACCTCAGGGTGGATGAGGGGAGAGAGGCTTGAGTTACTCACCAGCGACCAATGATCTAATCAATCATGCTTGTATATTGAGGCCTCTACAGAAGCTCGACATGGCTTTGGAGAGCTTCCAGATTGGTGAATGCAGGCACCTGCTGGGAGGGTGGTGCACCACATCTCCAGGGGAGAGACACTTCTGCACTTGGGACTTTTTTTTTTTTTTGGGTGTGGGAGGATTGATTTTTATTTGGGCTTATCACAGGGGTTAGAGCCATTTTGTCTTCAGAACAATTACAGCACAGGAAATGTGTCATTGAGTCAGTCCAGAAACATTTGACCAGCTGAATCTTATTGCTTAAAATACACATATTCACAAATAACTGACAAGTGGTAATGGGCCTTGCACAGGAAATGTGTTAACGTTTGCAAATCTTCCTACTCTAGCACCAACTCCCCCACCAATCCCTTTCTCTTCATTCTCCTGGAAGACTGTGCTCCCACATCCCAGGCCCCCTAGCCTGTCCTTCAGTTCCCCACGTCCATCTCTCTCCTAGCAGGGCAGCCTCCCACGGCAGATTCCAGGCTGTGACTCAGGAATCAAGCCGGCTTCTCTCTTCTTTTGCCTTTAGGGTAGGGTGCTGCAGTGGCTCCAACAGTTAGCACTCGGACCAGATCCCCACTCTTCGCTGGGGAAGACCCTCGTGAGTGTCAGGATTCTTCCTTTTGATCAGTTAACTGAGGCAGGATTCATTTCGGTAAAACTTGTTCTCCTTTGAGACAGTTCAGTGAGTTGTTTGGGATTCAGCATAAGAGGGGTGGGAGGAAAGGCATCTGATGGCTGCAGTGGCACTCTGGGTGCACCTGCTGGGACTCAGCTGAGGGAAGTAAGCCCTGTGGTCCTATGGCACCCACCAAAGCCTCACTGCAACTCTGGGCAGGGCCACCGCTAGCACAGGCTTGTTGCTGAGGTCCAATCATGAGTCCCTCTGAAACATCACTGTTGTCTTCTGCACTTGGGACTCTCCTGAGCCTTGTCCTGTATGACGTCTTCATCTGGCTGTTCCTTTGTATCCTGTACAATATCTTCCCCAACTCCCCACCAAGGTTGGTTTATTTAATTGAAAGGGAGAGTGACCAAGGGTGTGGGTGGTGGAGAGAGAGAGAGAGAAAGAAAGATAGTTTATTCCCAATGGCTGCAATAGCTGGGTCTGGGCCAGGCTGAAACCAGGAGCCAGGAACTCCATCCTGGCCTTCCATTTGGGTGACCAGGGCCCAAGTACTTGGAGTATCTGCTGCTGCTTTCCTAGGCACATTAGCAGGGAGCGGGATCAGAAGCAGAGTAGCTGGAATACTTCACTATTGGATGCTGGTGTCACAAGTGGTGGCTTAACCTGCAATGCCAAAAAAGCCAGCCCCTTCAATATCCTTTATGATAAACTAATAGTACTAAGTACAGTGTTTCCCCGAATTCTGTGAACCATTGAAGCAAATTATTGAACCTCCTGTTTGTAGCCAAAGTTGGACAGTTGTTGGTAACCTGGGGACCTACTCCTAGCAGTTGCTTTTGAAGTAGAACAGACCTGTGATACTGAGCCTTCCTACTTGCTACCTGCTAATTCCAGGTAGTTGGTGTCAGAATTCAATTGAATTGTTGAATTAGGTTGGCGCCGTGGCTCAACAGGCTAATCCTCCGCCTAGCGGCGCCGGCGCACCAGGTTCTAGTCCCAGTTGGGGCACTGGTTCTGTCCCAGTTGCCCCTCTTCCAGGCCAGCTCTCTGCTGTGGCCCAGGAGTGCAGTGGAGGATGGCCCAAGCACTTGGGCCCTGCACCTGCAGGGGAGACCAGGATAAGCACCTGGCTCCTGGCTTTGGATCAACGTGGTGCGCCGGCCACAGCGCGCCAGCCGTGGCGGCCATTGGAGGGTGAACCAACGGCAAAGGAAGACCTTTCTCTCTGTCTCTCTGTCTCTCTCTCACTGTCCACTCTGCCTGTCAAAAATAAAATTAAAAAAAAAATTCAATTGAATTGTTGAATTCATACTGGTATCAGGGAGATTTAGAGAGCTGCATAGTGTGAAAATCCACGTTTGGTGTCAGAAGTCTTAGGAGCAGAGGAACAGTTTCGTTAGGGATGTTTAGATCCTCCATTGTTTGTAATCAGAGTGCATATAATCTCTTTCACAGGGTTAGTTATATATTTTCACTTCTATCATTTGGAGAATTACTTAGTAACAGCCTTCTGTAGTAATAGTGTTCATACTGTAAGGTTAGGGTTGCTTTCCTTGCTATGTGAGGAGGTTCATGGCAGTTTTTTTTTTAAGATTTATTTATTTACTTGAGAGGTAGGGTTACAGACAGACAGAAAGGTCTTCCATCTGCTGGTTCATTTCTCAGATGGCCGCAGTGGCTGTAGCTGAACCAATCCAAGCCAGGAACCAGTAATCTCCTCTGGTCTCCCATGTGGGTGCAGGGGCCCAAGCACCTGGGCCATCTTCTACTGCATTCCCAGGCCATAGCAGAGAGCTGGATCAGAAGAGGAACAGCCAGGACTTGAACCAGTGCCCCTATGGGATGCTAGCACCGCAGAACGGAGGCTTAGCCCACTATGCCACAACGCCAGCCCGGCAGTTGTCCTTGGTTGAAAGTTTAAATTGTCAAAGGCCTAACATCATTATTGTCAACTTACTTGTCTGTGTCCCAGCACTCCTGAATTAATACTCTTGTCAGTGATAGTGGCCCTGTGTAGCAGTGGTTTTCAGTTGGCAGTGGAGTAGAGCATTGTATAGACTTTAAAAAAAAAAAATGGTTTTTGAATCATACTTTCATTCCGTACTGTATTCTTCCATGGGTAAGCAATTAGGAATCATTGGATGAAAATAATTAGTGTGAAATTTAGGTAGGTAAATATCAAATACTAAGTTTCTTAACTGTGAAGTCTGGTAGGAAATTGATAGGATATAGTTTTGGAAGACATGTGCTTTAAAGAATTTGAATGACATACTGGTTTCTTTATTAAAAGAGTCATTCAAAAAACAGTCATTCATTACTAAATTACAATTATGATTCTTGTTTTTTTTTCTTGTTAAATCGTCAGATACTCAGTTAATGATGGGTGTTATAACTTCTATTTCTGGAAGAGAAATTTGCATATAGACTGACCAGTACCTATTGTATTTTGAAAAGCAGTTACAGATTTAAAATTAACTCCTTTTTAAAATTCTCCAGATGATGGTGTTGATATTTCAAGTGGAACAAAGAAAGAAGATCTGAATGACAAAGAGAAAAAGGATGAAGAAGAAATTCCTGCACCTGCATATAGGGCCAAATCAATCCTGGAGAGCTGGGTATGGGGCAAGCAACCAGGTATTATAATCTTCTCAGGTTTGGTATTTTGAAAACCTTTACACTCCTTTTCTAAGTACTGTAGATAGACTTTTTAATTAAAAAATAGATATGCTAAAGTATATATATAAAACATAAAACTTATTTTTAAATATGTAGTTCGCTGGTATTAAATGCTTTCACATTGTTGTGCAATCATTTAGCTCTGGAACTTTTTCATTTTCTTCAGCTGAAACTTTGTAACCATTAAATACTAGCTTAGCTAAAAATTTGCTGAAATGTATCTTTTTTGCTTTTAAGGTGTATTTATTTATTTATTTGAAAGGCAGAGTTACAGAGAGGGAGAGGCAGAGGCAGAGAGAGAGATCTTGCGTCTGGCCGCAATGGCCAGGGCCAGGTCATACCAAAGCTAGGAGCCAGGAGCTTCATCTAGGTCTCCAGCATCACTAAAGGGGCCTAAGTACTTAGGCCGTCTTCTGCTGCTTTCTTCGGGGCATTAGCAGGGAGCTGGATCAGATGTGGAGCAGCCAGGACTTGAAGCGACACCCAGCAACACCAGGGCTGCCAGGTGTGGCTTAATGTACTTGCCACAGCGCCAGCCCCTGAAGTGTGTCTTGTATTTCCTGTCTTTTTATTTTGATCTTGCTAGAAGTTAACAATTTAGTTGACTTTTTCCAAATACCTAGTTTTGATTTCATTTTTTCCTGGTTTCTTTTTCATTGATTTCTGATTTAATCTTTATTATTATTCCTTTCTGCTTGTTTTGGGTTCCATCTCATTTGTTTCTTTTAGTGGATGGAAGGTCTTTCTCTGTGTCTCTCCCCCTCTCTCTCTGACTTTCAAATAAATGAATGGGTCTTAAAAAAAATTCCCCTTGAGACTTCTTTGATGCATGGAGTATTTAGGGATAAGTTGTTTAGTTTTCAAGAGTTTGGAGATTTTCATGTTATTGTTCTATTACTGTGATTTTCAGTTCTCATTGTTCTGGAGAACATACTTTGTATGATTTTAGTTCTTTTACATTTGTTTAGGTTTGTGTTATGGCTCAGGACATGATATTTCGGTATTTGTTGTTTGGATATTTGAAAAAATTGTATGTTCTGTTGTTGACTAGAGTGTTCCATAAATTTTGATTGGATCCTGTTGATTGTGTTGTTGAATTCTCTTTTGTCTTTGTTAATTTTCTGTCTCGTTCTATCAGTTATTGTGAAAAGGAGAATTTGAAGTCTCCAATTGTAAAAGTGTTTGCTTCACATATTTTACAGTTCTGCTGTTTGGTGCATGCATTTTAGGACTTTGTGATTTTGTTCTCTGTTCCTGGTAATCATCTTTGCCCTGAAGTTTCACATTAATATAGCCACATCTGCTTTCCTCTGATTAGTGTTTGCATGATCTCTTTTATTTTTCATTTTCCATTTGTTCTGTTTCTCATTTCTCTGTTTTGTTTTATTTTTCTGCCTCCCCATGGTTTACTTGACCATTTGTTTTCTTTTAAAGCTTTATTTATTTCTTTGAAAGACAGATTTACAGAGAGAGAGAGAGAAGGAGAGACAGAGAGAGAGAGAGACCTTCTATCTGTTGGTTCACTCCTCAAATGGCCGCAACTGTTGGAGCTGGGCCAATCTGAAGCCAGGAGCCAGGAGCTTCTTCCAGGTCTCTTACCTGGGTGCAGAGGCCCAAGGACTTGGTCCATCTTTCCCTGCTTTCCCAGGCACATTAGCAGGGAGCTGGATCGGAAGTGGAGCAGCTGAGACTCAAACCAGCTCCCTTATGCCGGAGCTGAGCCAATCTGAAGCCAGCAGCCAGGTGCTTCTTCCTGGTCTCCCTTGGGGGTGCAGGGACCCAAGCACTTGGGCCACCTTCTACTACTTTCCTAGGCCATAGCAGAGAGCTGGATCAGAAGATGAGCAACCAAGACTAGAACCAGCACCCATATGGGATGCTGGTTCTGCAGGTGGAAGATTAACCTACCGTGCCGTGGCACTGGCCCTGGAAACATTATTTAAAAGTGGAATTTAATGAGTCTTCAGGAAGCATCAAGCTCTTACTTCTTATAACTGATTTATGGAAGAAGGTTCTCTCAAGAATATGTCCTTGACAGGGCTTTCTCCATGAAGGTGCTCACATGGTCCTGGGCCAACTGCTTGCCTTAAGAGCTGCTTGGCAGGATGCCTTGGGCGAGGGCAGGGCTGCTATTTTATCTGTAAACTCAGAGTGGAATTTAAAGTGTTTTCCCTAACTCTCAGCTCTGAGCTGCTGGAGTTTCTAGGACCAAAGCTCCAGGGCTCCCATTTTACCACTGGTGCTAGATGAGCTGTGCCATAGCACCTATGCAGTGGGGGATGCTGCACCCTGGGCCCCAGAGAGCAGTGAGGTGTGTCCCTCTAATGCCTTCTGGGATCTGTCACTTCCTATGAAAGCATATTCAGGTGATGGATAGGCAGAAAACTGGTGCCTTCCATCCAAGGGAAGTCTGTGGAGTGTTGCTGTTAGGTGTAAGGATCCCAGGCTGCAAGACTGATTACTATCTGCCTTAAGGCTAATAGATGTCAGAGACAAGGCTGGTGCAGCCGGTAAACCTGTTTCCTGCAACACTGGCATCCTGTATGTGTACCAGTTAGAGTCCTGGCTGCTCCACTTCTGATCCAGCTCCCTGCTGATGGCCTGGGAAAGCAGTGGAAGGTGGCCCAAGCCTCTGGACCCCTGCCACCTGAGTGGGAGACTCAGAAGTCTCTGGCTCCTGGCTTCAGTCTGGCCCAGCCAGGTTGTTACAGCCATTTGGGGAATGAACCAACAGATGGAAGATCTCTTTCTTTGTGTCTCTGCTTCTCTGTCTTAAACTAACTCTGCCTTTCAAATAAATAAATAAATCTTTAAAAATAAATAAATAAACAAATATCAGAGACAGAAAAAGCTCAGGAGAGCTCTGCTGTTGCCCCTACCCCCACCCCCAGTGCTGGTGTAGGGGAATGATAGGAGATAACAATTTATAATTAAACTATAATTATTTCTACTTTTAGGCAAATTTAGGCTTGAAGAATTCTTTCAGTTGTTCTTATTTATATGATTGTCTTCTAGCTCCTTAAAAAACATTTCCTTAATATGGAAAATTTCAAACATACAGAAATAGAGAGGTAGTCTTACTAACCACCTGGTCTTTTTTTAAAAAATTAACTTATCTTTAAATTTTTTTAAGGTAAACAAGTTTCATGGATTTCATGTATACAGATTTAGGAACATAGTAATACCTCCCATCCTACCCTTCCTCCTACCCATGCCCCTACCCTTCCTCCTCCTTCCTCTCTTTTTCTCTCTCTACCTTCAGTTTACTTTATACTCATAAGATTAACTCTACACTAAGCAAAGAGTTCAACAAATAGTAATAAGAACAAAACACGGGGCCGGTGCTGTGACGCAGCAGGTTAACGCCATGGCCTGAAGCACCGGCATCCCATATGGGCATTGGTTTGAGACCCAGCTGCTCTACTTCCGATCCAGCTCTCTGCTATGGCCTGGGAAAGCAGTAGAAGATGGCCCAAGTCCTTGGGCCCCTTCATCCGTGTGGGAGACCTGGAAGAAACTCCTGGTTTCTGGCTTCGGATTGGCACAGCTCCTGCCATTGCAGCCAATTGGGGAGTGAACCATCGGATGGAAGACTCTCTCTCTCTGCCTCTCTTCTCTCTCTGTAACTCTGACTTTCAAATAAATAAATCTTAAAAAAAAAGTACCTAACACTGTCCGTCAATGTTCTTTTATTAAAAATAATTTTTATGTATTAGTAAGAGAGGAACACGAGCATCTGCACCCATCTGCTGTTTAACTCCCCAAATGCCTGCAATTGCCAGAGCTGGGCCGAGCTGAAGCTGGCATCTGGGAACCCAGTCCAGGTCTCCAGTGTGGGTGACAAGGACCCAAGTCCTTGAGCTATCATCTGTTGCCTCCCAGGGTATATATTAGCAGGCATCTGGAATCAGGAGCAAAGCTGGGACTTGAGCCTGACCATCTGATATTGGAAGCAGGCATCCAGCCAGCATCTTTCTGACTAGGCCATATGCCTGCCCCTCATAGCACATTCTAACTCATTACTTTATCTTCTAAAATATTCCTATAAATGTGTTACCTTACATATGTCTTGCATGCTGGGTAATTTTATTGAAACTTTAAGAAATTTGAATTTAATTTCATAATATGAAAATGATTGCTAAAGTTTTTCTCTGTCTAGGAAGTGTGCTGATAAGTACTGATTTTGTGTGAACGGTTACACTATGTATACTGAGAGACAGCATTATCATGATGGCTAAGAGTGGTCTGTGTCATGTGCAGTACTCTCCCCTGTAACCTTGGGCAAATTACATAAACTGCTCTGTGCCTCTGTTTCCACATCCTTAAAATGGATGTACAGCACCACTTTGTGGCGGCGGGTGTGAGGATTGCCTGAGCCAGCACATGTGAAGTGTTTGAATGTTTTTGGCACATGCTGCACACTTGAGTATCAGCCGTTGTCATAAACCATTATCTCAGCTTATAACAACCACGCCAAGGCACTGACAGCTTGGGTGTTCTCATGTCTCGTTTTCTAGATGTGAATGAACTGAAGGAATGTCTTTCTGTGCTGGTGAAAGAGCAGCAGGCTCTGGCCATTCAGTCAGCCACCACCACCCTCTCGGCCCTGAGGCTCAAGCAGAGGCTGGTGATCTTGGAACGCTATTTCATTGCCTTGAACAGAACTGTTTTTCAGGAGAATGTCAAAGTTAAGTGGAAAAGCAGCAGCATTTCTCTGCCTCCTGTGGACAAAAAAAGGTAATAATAAAATGAAAAAAACTCTAATGTTAGCTAAAAATAAAATTTTAGGCTGTTTGTCTTAGGCAATAAAGGTTTGTTCTTCTCCTTGTGGAATTTTATTATTGCTTTCCCTTGTTGTATGTTTCATATAATCTGCAGCCAGGACTTGAGATTTGCTCATGCGTGACAGGCCATGCTGCATAGTCTGCATCAGTATTTTGAAGACCTTTTCTGCCAGTAACTGTAGAAGCCAGCCAGAGTTTAGATCATCCCAAGTCTAGATTTAAAAATGGGATCTGAACATACATTCTTTTTGTTTTGTTTTGCTACTAAGTAGGGAACAGTCAGATGATAATGTTTGTGCCTTGAATTAGTTTACATAATTCCTTTTTTTCTTTCTCATGTGATATTCTTTTATTATGAGATGCTTTCAGACATAGGATTTTTAGTTGGATGATGTCTACTGGTTCATCTGCAGATTTTCTCTGTGGTATTAATTAGTAGCCATGAGAATGCCTAAGACCTGTATAAATTTCCAAATTGTAGCTGTCTGCCAAACTTGTGTTGTCAGAGGGCTGCTCATATTTTATGTAGTTAGTCTGCATTATTTGGTTGTAGTAGTGACTTTTCCTCCCTGGAGAGCACATGGGATGTTCACGAAGCAGAGAGAATTGGGGGCTTCCCCTGTGGCCATCTTGCCATCCAGTGGCAAGAATGCCAATGGTAGCATATTTCCTTGGTGTTTGTTTTATTTTAAATCTACCTGAAGTCACATTACATGTCATAGTTTTAGCGTAAATTAAGCAGTGACGGGCTAGGCTCCTGCCTGTTTGATAATAGTGACACAGTCCCTGCTTTGCTTCTCAGTGAGGGTGAGCAGTGGCTGTGGTGGCTGTTGATCTATCAGAGGGGCTCTGTGTAGGTGGGTATTGGATGCTGAGGTTCTCTGGGCTCTCAGGTATGTTCGTTGGACCAAACTAAATTCCCCAAAATGCTAAAGTGGCCAAGGCCCAGCTGATTTTTCTGTATGCTCTATCCTTTGTGATGATTTAAGAGTTGATGGATTCATTGGAATGAATCTTTTCATTAGTAGAGGAATTCCTAGAATTAAAAAACAAATTTATTTGCGATATTTGTGGATTTATATGCCATTGTAAGGAATCACAGAGATTGATTGTGCTCTACACCCTATTTCCCTAATGGTGATCACTTGGACAATGATAACCCAGTGATTATAATCAGAATATTGACTTTGATATAATTTACCCATTTTGTTTGGGTTTTCCTGGTTTTACATACATTCAGTTTTGTTTGTGGATTTTTTTGCAGTGTTATCCCAAGTATAGATTTGTGTGATGTCACTGCTACAGTCAAGGTGCATGGTTAATGGGCTCTTTTTATTTCTACTCTGATCTGTTTCCCCTTCCACCACCTTAACAACTGGAAACCACTTAATTTCTAATTTTTTTTTTACTCAGAATAATCCCCTTGAGATTCTCCCAATTTATTATATTATTATTATTACTGCTCCACAGTAGCCCATGGTATGTATGTGTAGTTTGTCTCCGTTGTTTCCAGTTTTGTGTATTACAAACACAGCTTCCATGTGTGTCGATGTATAGGTCTTTGTGTGAATGGAGGTTTTATTTATCTAGGATGAATGGCTAAGTGGGATCTTACTTTAGGTTTACATACTAATTGTAAAGAACACTAATGTAGGAAATTGTGTTAGGTTTATTCTAGAGTTGCTTTGCCATTTTAGGTCTCACCTGTTTTAAGGACTGTGTGTCCTGCTATGTATCCATTCATGTTTCTCCTCTAGAAACAAAGATGTTGTCTCCTGGGTCCCCAGTGCCTGCCTCAGAGGCAGCCAGTCACTACAATTTCTTGTGTCTTCAGAGCTCTATGTGTATAATTCAAGCACTTACAGATTAGCATTCACACATTTTTCACTTATAACTGGACACTGTATTGTGGGAGATCGTTCCATGTCATCATGGTTTTAATAGTATTTCCTCTGAGTGTGAAAACGTATTATAGTAAATTTGGAGACTATGGTGTATAGTTGAAATACTGTGAGTACACTGTACTTGTGCAGTTTTATATATAAATATATGTAAAATATACATTTATATATAAATATTCTATATTTCATATAACATACTAATAATTACATTAACAATACTAATAAAATAATAAAATTAATTAATAATTATATTAAGGTATGAATATATGCTTATATATTTATATATAAGTATATATAAAAATAGATAATAGTAGAAATGCCATGTAGTATAGAGCAAAAATAAAATTACCTGCTAGCATGATTGAGTTTGTATTATACATACATTTTTGTATTCTAGTATTTCTACAACATGACTTTTTTTAAAAAAAGATTTGTTTATTTGAAAGGCAGAGTTATAGAAAGAGAGGGAGAGACAGAGAGAGAGAGATTTTCTGTCTACTTGATGACTCCCAAATATCTGCAAGGCCAGGGCTGGGCCAAGCCAAAGCCAGGAGCCTGGAACTCCATCTGGGTTTCTCATGTGGGTGGCAGGGCCCCAAGCACTTGGACCATGTTCTGCTGCATTCCCTGGCTCATTAGCAGGGAGCTGGATTGGAAGTGGAGCAGCTGGGACTTGAACCAGTACCCACATGGGATGGTGGCATCATAGGTGGCAGCTTAACTGGCTGTACACTATACTGATCCCTACATGATGATTTTTATGTTACAACATTGGTGTAACTTTTTACAACATGCAGAGTAAAACCGTGATTTGTTAAATTAACATGTATAATTATAGTGGTACAAAGCTTAAAAGACACATGAAAATAATAAGCACTGCATTCTAGAGAGGGTAACTCAGCAGCATGGGGTGAAAAGTAATGGGACGACAAAACAGCACTCCTGCCTCAGAATCAACCCTTGGGACATTTGGATCTGGCTAAAAGGTCCATGAGAGTCTCACAGGCATGGAAAGCCATGACACGGTGGCAAAAATCTAAATGAAAGATCCTGGTGAACAAGACCCCAGCAGAAGGAACAGGCCATCAAGGAGAGAGGTGCCTTTCTCTGAAGGGAGGAAGGAACCTCCACTGTGATATGGCCTTGACTAAACAAGTTCAGAGTCGGTGAACTCAAGGGGCTTCCATAGCCTAGACAGCTCATAGCAAGAGTCTCGGGGGATTGCTGACATCATAAATAAGAGTGCCAATTGATAAATCAACAACGGGAGTCACTGGGTACATGCTCCCCTTGTAGGATCTCTGTCCTTAATGTGTTTTACTATGAAACTTAAAAACACTACTAATCGAACAATACCCTAT
This sequence comes from Lepus europaeus, assembly GCF_033115175.1. NCBI lineage: Eukaryota > Metazoa > Chordata > Mammalia > Lagomorpha > Leporidae > Lepus > Lepus europaeus. The sequence goes on along the minus strand of NC_084837.1, from coordinate 17,117,180 downwards.
ACCTTGTGTGGTTGTGTGAGGGCAGCCTGTTGAAATCCTTGCTTAGTATATACTAAGCTGATCTTCAGTATATGAAGGTAATTGAAAATGAAACTCGATGAAGGGTGGGATGGGAGAGGGAGTGGGAGAGGGGAGGGCCGCGGGAGGGAGGGAGGTTGGGGGGGAAGCCACGACAATACAAAAGTTGCACTTTGTAAATTCACATTTATTAAATAAAAAAATAACTATATAACAAACAAACAAAAAACTTAATACTTTACCATTTTAGTATTTTTTATGTTCTACTTAAAACTGTTGGTTGAACTCTGTAATTAATACACAATCATTCTTAGGTGTTTAATGCTATAACTAGTACTCAAATAGTATTTTACACTTTGTGTTTCTATGTGGGTGCAAACTGTTGAAATCTTTACTTAATATATGCTAAATTGATCTTCTGTATGTAAAGATAATTGAAAATCTTGATGTGAATGGAAGAGGAGAGGGGGTGGGAGAGGGGAGTGTTGTGGGTGGGAGGGAAGTTATGGGGGGGGGGAAGCTATTGTAATCCATAAGCTGTACTTTGGAAATTTATGTTCATTAAATAAAATAAAAAAAAAAAAAAAGAGAAGTAGTGGGCCGAGCACGTGGGTCCAGGATGTGGATCTGAACTGCGATGTGGGTCTCAGGCAGGAAGGATGCAGAGCGGCCGTGGGGCAGTGCAGCCAGAGTGTGCGTAGCGCTGTTCTGGGAATGCTCTTCCCCTCCTCGCCTGTGTTTCCTACGTGAGATTTGTTCCCCATCCCATTTATGTATTTTTGTTTATTTGTCGTCTCCTTCCCCTCAACCATCCCATTTATGTATTTTTGTTTATTTATCGTCTCCTTCCCCTCTCCCACGGTCAATTCATGAGCATTTTTTTTTCACGTCATTTAAACTTCTTTGTTACTATCTTTTTTTACCTTACAGAGAAAACTTTCCTTTCAAAGGACATTTCATAATAGTTTTAAAAAATGGAACTAACACTGTCATCTAAAGAAAACCCCAGTCCCATTGTGATCCACATCCTTTGCTGTGACCTGATTTTGTTTAGTGATTGCTCGTTCCTCTGACTGACCATTCCCGCCCCTCTGTGTGTGTCTGCAGTTCTCGGCCCACAGGCAGAGGCGTGGAAGGACTTGCCAGAGTTGGATCCCGCGCAGCACTCTCTTTTGCCTTTGCGTTTTTACGCAGGGCCTGGAGGTCAGGTATGTGTGCCCAACATGCACTCTATTTTCCTAACTTGGAGAGAGTTGGGTTCTGCAGAGGTCTGCCCCCATATGCCATTTGGCTGAGCTCACATGCTCTCTGTCCCCCTACCCACCCCCGTTTTCTTAGTTAATTATTGACTTATTTGATAGGCAGAGTAACAAAGAAAATAGGGAGACACAGACAAAGTAAGAGAGATCTTCCATCTGCTGGTTCATCCTCCAGTGGCATAGGACCCAGGGATGGGACAGGCTGAAGTGAGGAGTTCAGACCTCCATCTGGGTCTGCCACATGGATGGCAGGGACCATCTTCTGCCACCTTCCCAGGCACATCAGTAGGAAGCTGGATTAGTAACTGAGTAGCCAGGACTCAAACTGACATACTCCAGTAAGGGATGTGGGCATCACAAGTGTGATTTAACCTGCTGTGCTGCAACTCTGGCCCAGCTGTTTCCTTATTTATAAAATGAAGGGCTACAGAGTCTGTTTGGTTTTGTTTGTTTTTGACCAACCAACCAAGCAGGCAGAGAGTGTGTGTGCACACCCTTCAGGGAAACCACTCCTGTGGAATGCCTCAGCACTGACTTGTTTCTGGAAGTCAATATTGCTCAGGTCAGAGCTGTAAGAACTGACTGTGAGACAACTGATGGCTTTTGGTGTTGAGTGAGGGAGCGAGAAGTTGACAGTGGCATCTTCTTGCACCAGTGGGTCGGGGGCTTCCTCTGACGTACTTGTGTGCGCCCAGGGGAGGACGCGGACCTCTGCAGTGAGCTGTTGCAGGAGTCTCTGGACGCCCTTCGGGCTCTTCCCGAGGCCTCACTCTTTGATGAGAGCACGGTGTCCTCCGTGTGGCTGGAGGTGGTGGAGAGAGCAACCCGGTTCCTCAGATCCGTCGTGACGGGGTGAGTTCTGTGTTTCCTTATCTTCTTGCGAGAATGGTTCTCGTGTGCTTGAGCGCCCTTACCTTCCTCCCTTGAGAGCTAAGGGACTTAGCAGGCTGGTTTCCCACCTGGGTTTTCAGCACTTCCTCAGTTTCATGACTCCAAGTCTTGGTTCTCAAGACCTGGTTTGACCCGGAAGCTGTCATATTGAGTGGGATAGAAAATGAAAGATGCTTTTGTAATTTATATATTTTTATATATTTTAAGATTTGGTGATGAATTATTTGCAGTGCTTAAGCTTTTATTGTATTTACCTCTTGGTGTTAAGAGGAACCACAGATCTGAGTGATGTATGGTGCTCACTTTTAGATCTTGATAAATAACATGGGAGTAAACAGCTATTCCCTAAACCTGTAGCTACTCTTTTTGATGTAAAGAACAAACAAACAAAAAACCCAAGAAAACAAAACTTGAATGTGTATTTGCTAGGAAAAAGCATGAACTCTGGTTTAAACATTTATTTATTTTATTTGAAAGCATAGTGACAGAGGGAGAGGGAGAAGGAGAGAGGGAGGGAAGAAGGGAGAGAGGGAGAGACGGAGAGAGGGAGAGAGAGAGAGAGAGAGAGAGGGAGAGAGAGAGAGAGAGAGAGCGAGAGAGAGAGAGAGAGCGCGAACGAGAGCGTGCGTATTTGCTGATTGACTCTCCAGAAGGCTGAAACAGCCTGGGCTGGACCAGGCTGAAGCCAGGAGCAAGGAGCCCCATCTGGGTCTCCCATGTGGGTACAGTAGCAGGGGCTAAGAACTGGACCATCTTCTGCTGCTCTCACAGGTACATTAGCAGGAAGCTGGATTGGAAGTGGAGCAGCTGAGACTTAAACTGATGCTCTAATATGGGATGCCAGCATCGCAGGTGGCAGCTTAACCTGCTGAGCCTCAATGCTGGCCCTTATTTTTAAATTTAAGGGAAGTATATGTGCTTAGTACAGAATTCAGCAAGAAAGATACAGAGGAAAAGTGAGGCCCCTTTTCAGTCTCCTTGCTGGAGGTCACCACTGTGTCTTCCTTGGCCCACAGGGGTGTTTGTGGTATCTGCACCTGTGGGAAGTGCTGATGAAGGCATTGCCACAGTTTTAAAAGTAGGAGCCCTAAAAAATAGGCCTGGGACTAATTTTAGAAATTCAGGGGAAATGTTGATGTCACAAGATTTTCTCATCCTAATCTTTAGTTAAAAAAATTTATTTTTTATTACTGGGTAACAAAGAGAGGTTAAAAATACTGATTTGGTCAGATCAAAGTAAACGTAGACATTTTGCATATGGATCCTCAAATGGTTTTCAAGGTTGGTTCTATAGTTTTATAAGGAACTGTTAATCTTACAGCCTTGTATTTCATTGAAACTGGAAAAATATGTAAACTTTTTTTTCATACTTTGAATAATGATATAAATTATTTTTGCTTTAGGAACTTGGAATCCTCAAATATGATTTAGTCTCTAAAGTAACACTTTTAGTAAAACATATCTTTAAAAGCTAAATTTTATACTTTAAAATATCTGAATAATTTTGAGAACCAATTTTCAGAAACCTGTCTCTGAATAATAAAATTGCATCATTCCATGGGTTAGAGAATGCAAGTTACGTGTAGGTGTGGTTTTAAGTGTGCTGCTTGCTCTGACATTGCTTGGTGGCTGTCCCCACTGCTGTCGTTGCAGGGATGTTCATGGGACTCCAGGGACCAAAGGGCCAGGAGGTGTCCCTCTGCAGGACCAGCACTTGGCCCTGGCCATCTTGCTGGAGCTGGCTGTGCAGAGAGGCACGCTGAGGTGAGCAGTGCCCAGGAGACACTGGTGGAGATGGCGCTGTCTGTGCACATCTGCTGCATTTGTGGCATTTCCCTCAATCTTCTGTGACTGTGCAAAATGTAGGGTGTTCTGTAGTCAGGCTTGTCCTGGGGCCTTTCTTCTCAGGCGTGGTCCAGTTGCATTCTTTTCACTTCCTTTTCTGGTGCTCAGTTTTCTAGTCATCTAGGAATTGGTCTTTTTTCTTTCCCCCTTAGTTTTCCTTAAATCATCGCTTAAAAATTGTATTTATTTTTATTTTATTTGAAAGACAGATACACACACATACACACAAAGAGAGAGTTCAATCTTCCATCTACTGGTTTACTCCCCAAATGCTTGCAATAGCTGGGGGCTGAGCCAATTTGAGCCAGGAGTCTGGAATCAATCTAGGCCTCCCATGTAAGTGGCAGGGACCCAGCCACTTGAGCCATTACCTGCTGCTTCCCAGAGTGTGCAGGAAGATGGATTAGAAGCAGGGTAGCTGGAACTTGAACCAAGCACTCTGATATGGGATGCCAGTGCCCAAAGCAGTAACTCAGCCACTGTGCCAAACTTCTACTCTGAATCATAATTTTTATTCCATTAATTTAGGGTCCTAGAAATTTTGTAAAAAGTACTATTTGAATGTCTTAAGTGGTTTTATGATTGTGTTAAGATCTTGGCATTGATTCAGTGATTTTATTTCCAAGAATCATTTCCATGGCATTACTTTAGTTTGCTTTCACAAATGAAGTATTTATTTTCTTACTTTTTTTGTATTAGTTATTTGCTTTTGTTTTTGATGGACCATGGCAAAAATGGTAATCTGCTTTTACTAGGAAATAAATGTCTTTTCTCCTCCAGCCAAATGTTATCTGCCATCCTGTTGCTGCTTCAGCTGTGGGACAGTGGGGCGCAGGAGACTGACAACGAGCGCTCTGCCCAGGGCACCAGCGCCCCCCTCCTGCCTCTGTTGCAGAGGTTCCAGAGCATCATCTGCAGCAAGGACATACCCCACGCAGAGGGGGACATACACGTAAGTGTCACACACAACTCGCTATGTAGGTACTTTAGAATTGGCCCTTTATAACCAAGCCATGTGCATGGTTATGGTTGCTTCCTGGGGTGTGTGGGGATTTGGGATAGCAGTAGTGAGTCAGATGGGGCAGGTGTGAGAGGTCACAGAATAATGTCAGTGCGGCAGAATACCGTGCGAACCCATTAGCCTTCATCCATGTGACAGTGAGAGGCCAAAGCCAGCTCTGATTTCTAGTCTTTGGGCTTTGTGTATTTAGTAGGAGGAATTCATGCCTTTAATAAAAGGATTTATTTATTTATTTGAAAGGCAGAGTGACAGAGAATGAGAGGGAGAGAGTGGAGGAGATCTTACATTCTCTGAATTACTCCCCAAATTGGGTTGGTCCTGGCTGAAGCCAGGAGCCCTGAAATCCCTCTGAGTCTCCCATGTGGGTGGCAGGGGCTCAAGTACTTCGATCTTCCACTGCTCTTCCTGCTTTCTCAGGTGCATTATCAATGAGATGGATCGGAAGCAGAGCAGTCAAGGCTTGAACTGGCACTCTGATAGGAGATGCCAGCATTGCAAGTGACAGCTTAACCCCCGTGCTGCATTGCTGGCCCATGTCTTGACATGATTGTTGTCCTATCAGATACCTGTCATTTCCATGTTGACCATGCAGCTTTCTTTCTGCTGAGCTAGGCTTGCTGAGCCTGTCATGCATGTGGCTTAGTGCGCTCATGTTCCCAGCAGTGCTGTGCCGTGCTTGGCCATGAAGGTGTATGAATGTTAGGTGTGGTGGAAGATGTGAAAGAAGCATGTTCACCTCCATGAATGGGTGAGTCAGTAGAGTAAGACAGAGGGTTCAGTTCCTGACAATATTTAAGGGTAGAACGTGAGAATCAGACCTTATTGGCACTTGAGTGGTAATGAAGGGAGGTGGTGCTGAAGGCTGAGGCTCAAGGCACTGTAGGTTGGAGCCATGGGTCTCGTTCAGAGATGGTAGTCTAACAGAAACTCTCACTGTGGCCACCCTGAAAGAATCCATGCATGCAGTCATTCATTGTTCATGTTGGCTTCTGCCTAGGAGGACCAGGTAAGTATCCATTCTGTCTCCTCCATTGTGCTGTTCATGGAGAAGACCTTGATCAGTGAGCACCAGCTTCATCGTTAGCACAGAACCAAGTTTGAAGCATATGCTTGTAGATAAACACCAGAAGAGAGCAATGGAATACTGACTTACTGTTTGGCCCTTCCTGTAGGCTGAGCGCTAGGTGAGGCAGGTCACCTGACCTGTCACTGTATTTAGTACCGACTGAATCCTGGGCCAGGGTCTGGGCTTGAGTCCCAGTACTGCTGCTCTTATAAGTACATATTGGATTTCGCAAATATTTCCCGGAAAAGAACCATTCTGTTACCATGCTTTAGCCTGATTTATCGATTATGTAGCAGTCTTTAATTGTAAGTCTATTCTGCCTTTGGAAGAAATAGAACTGACTTAATTTTCAAATAAAATTAGTTTTTTTCAGAGCGGGCAACATTTAAATTAAAACAAAGGGTTTCTGTTTTTCGTTTTCAAAGGCAGTTCGAGGCACTGTGCTGTGTCCCTAGGGAGCTTGCTCTGAACTCCTCCAGGACTCCCAGTGGCAGTGTGCTGTATTAGTAAAACATGAAGTCTACACATAGGATTCATGTTACATATGGCTTAATAAATGCGTATATGTTTAGTCAGTGTCATGTACATTTATGCAGCGTGTATAATTGTATAGCTATATAGTATTACTATCATCAACATTGTCATTTGGTGGTCAAAATGAGCAGATTTATAGCTAATGCATAACTGTGAACACCAAATTGTAAGGAATGATTAAAGGCTAATTGGATTAATTTTTGCCACTGTTTCTGAACATGTTTGTTTACTCTTTTTATCCAGCTTTTATCTGGCCCTCTGAGCCCTAATGAGAGTTTCCTGAGGTACCTAACTCTTCCACAAGACAATGAGCTTGCCATTGACTTACGACAGACAGCGGTAGTTGTCATGGCTCATTTAGACCGCCTGGCTACACCCTGTATGCCTCCTCTGTGCAGCTCTCCAACGTCTCATAAGGTATGTGCTACAGCAGTCCTCTTCAAATGTTTTATAGTGAGTGGCCACTCCTAGATTCTCATTCTGTGCCTGTGTCGGGCTTTTTCTGGTATTAGCAGCTAGAGGTGGCTTATAGTTTATATACATGTTTACAGTTTAAGGTGTTGTTGGTTGTCAAAGCAAGTGATGAGCAAATTAAGGCTCACTGGGCTTAGGGACCCAAACCAGGGTCCCAGGTTCCTGGAGGCCCCATCCCAGACAGCTCATCTTCCAAACAAGAACTAACCAGGACTGACTCTGCTTAGCTTCTGAGATCAGACAAGATTGGGTGTGATCAGGGTGGTATGGTCGAAGACAGCAGAGCTCATCTTTATCCAAACCACAATCTGCAGGGAGTTTTTGGAGCTTTTTTGTACACTCTGAACACAGGCAGTCTCAATATATAGTGCTGGTTGTACTGGTAGTGTTAGTGTAGTTATATATTTATAACTTTCTCTGTGTAATAAGTAATACATGTGATGTGTAACAGGCATGTTACCAGTAGTGGTTTCTGTGTGGAGTCTGTGCAGGGCAGGCCCACCAGAGACTTCATACATGGGGTTGTATCTCATGATCCATGTATCTCATGTATCCATGAGAAAAGTATGGTTGGAAATGGGAGTGAACTTGGTAAGAATCACACAGAGTGATGAATCCAGGTTTCTCTAATTTTTTCTTCTGAATATGAAGATTATTTATTTTGTTTTAAAGCCATGTTTTAAAAAAATTTACATAGTCACATGGTTCAAAAATAAAAATTAAATGCAAAGATAGTTCCTCACTTTCACTTTTCTATCTGGTTTCACGACCTGCTTGTTTTTACTTTTCCAGTCTCCTCTGTAACCTTTGTGCTCTGGTGAATGAATATATTTGTAGGATCAGTAGTCACGTGTTACTTCTGTAGCTGGTTTTATTTATTTATTTATTTTTTAATAAATGTGTATACTGAAGAACTTTCTGTATCAATACACAGAGCTTCTTCCTTTTTTTCCTAAAAGCATCTTAGTGTTGCATGTGTGGATGTATCATTTTTATGAATGGGTCCCGTATTGGTGGATACATGTGGATTATTGCCAAAATTTTGCTTTGTAAATGGTGCTGCTGTGTCTGAGTGTCCACAGTAGGGCTGTCCAGAGTGGGCTGGTTATCAGCAGGTTGCTCTTACCTGCACAGACAGGAGCACTGGTCTCCTGGCCTTGTGCTTGGGCTTTAGACTTTTGCCTGTTAGGGCACAGAATAGTAGCCTGGTATAGTTGAAACATTAAAAAATATTTTTAAGAACCATTTGTATTTATTTTTAATGGACTCTTATTAAAATGAAATGCTATGGAAAAATAACCTGTTACTCCATCTTTCCTGTTAACTAAAGTAATATGGAATGTAACAAGTTATTTTGATGTTTTGAATCACCTGCTTTCTTCTCTTCACTTGCTTTATTTTTAGCCTGTAATATCTAAGTGGTACTCCTTCGCATTTTCTAGTTACTAAAAAGAAAATGTTTACTTTTTTTCCTATCTTAACAGGGATCATTGCAAGAGGTCATAGGTTGGGGGTTAATAGGATGGAAATACTATGCCAATGTGATTGGTCCTATCCAGTGTGAGGGCCTTGCCAACCTGGGGGTCACACAGATTGCCTGTGCAGAGAAACGCTTCCTGATCCTGTCACGTAATGGCCGTGTGTACACGCAGGCCTACAACAGTGATACACTGGTAGGTGTTCTGGGCGCCATGGCCTCTTGCTTCCCCAGTGGGTGTGGTCTCTACTATAAGACCTGGTCTTTAAATCATTTGATTTCTGAAGACTGCCAAACATCTGTTTATTGATCATATATCTCTCTATAATCTCAATCAGGGTCATTTTGTGAAGACTTTGGGATGTTAAAATCATGAACTCTTTTTTTTTAAAAGATTTATTTATTTATTTTTTTGCAAGTCAGAGTTACACAGACAGAGAAGAAGAGGCAGAGAGAGAGAGAGAAGGAGGGAGGGAGAGAGGTCTTCCATCTGCTGGGTCACTCCCCGATTGGCCTCAATGGCTGGAGCTGCACCGATCCAAACCCAGAAGCTTCTTTTGGGTCTCCTGTGCAGGTGCAGGAGCCCAAGAACTTGGGCCATCTTCTGCTACTTTTCCAGGCCATAGCTGAGAGCTGGATCAGAAGTGGAGCAGCTGGGACTCGAACCAGCGTCCATATGGGATGCTGGCACTGCAGGTGGCAGCTTTACTTGCTATGCCACAGTGCTGGCCCCAGGAACTCTTTTTAATTTATTGTTTATTTTATTTGAGATATAGAGTTACAGACAGAGAGAGAAGAGACAGAGAGAAAGGTCGTCCATCCACTGGTTCACTCCCTAAATGGGCACAACGGCTGGAGCTGGGCCGATCAGAAACCAGAAGCTAGGAGCTTTTTCTGGATCTTCCACGTGGGGGTGGAGGCCCAAGCACTTGGTCCGTCTTCTACTGCTTTCCCAGGACATAGCAGGGAGCTGTATCAGAAGAGAAGCCGCCAGTACTAGAACTAGTGCCCATATACGGTGCTTGGTGTCACAGGTGGGGGCTTTTCCCACTATGCCACAGCTCCAGCCCCTAAAATCATGAACTCTACAGTGAAACCCATTGCTAATGATGTTTCCTATTTGTAAACTGACTTTTTATGTGTAAACTCACTTGACTTGAGCACCAGGCAGGTAACAGGGATTTGGGCTCTGTGTGCATGATGGCACAGTGGGACACATATGCCTTAGAGGAAGGCAGTTTTCACCCTGAGTTGTGTGTCTCATTGCACAGAGATGGTCTGCGCTGCCCAGTGTGGCACTGGTCCTGTTGCAGGTTGTTTGGAGGCTACCTGCCCAGTGTATTTGGTGCAGGGTGGGGCAGGCTGGAGCAGGGGTCTAGCAGTCACCAGCAGCTCACGCTGTTTAACTTAGAGTGGAGTTTTCAGCAGTGATAAACAACCGGTGAGAGTGTTGTCTCTGTTATCTGTGGACTGAAGATTGGTTTTCTCATTTTCTCATTTTTACCCTTTTAGGCTCCACAACTGGTCCAGGGCCTTGCTTCCAGAAACATTGTAAAAATTGCTGCCCATTCTGATGGTCACCACTACCTGGCCTTGGCAGCTACTGGAGAAGTGTATTCCTGGGGCTGTGGGGATGGCGGACGGCTGGGCCATGGGGACACTGTGTATGTACCACTCCTTCCTGTCATTCTGTCAATGACGCATTCTCCTTCTATCTGACCTTACCCACAAGAGGATGGAAAAACAGGAGTGTGGATGTTTTTCAGGTGTTCACACACATAGGGCTTGGTGGATGGAGGGGGAATACCATGATGTGTCCCCTGTTGGCAGCTTGGGAGCTTGTCCAAGAGTGAGCGTGTTATGAATCATCTTCCTCCTCTTCTCCCCTACCTGTTGCAGTGACCAGCAACTCCATGCTACTTTGGTGTCTTTTCATTCACAAACACTAAGCTTTGTTTCTAGCATAAAAGATCCCCTTTTCTCTAAATCATTATATTATTTTCACAAGTACAAAAATCAAGAGTTTCAAAATATTTTCTCATTTGCTGGAAGCTTTTGTTTATTATAAGAAAACATAAATAAAACAGAAAGTCGTTGTTGCTTTAGTGCCAGCTTGTAAAATTAAGAGGCCTGACAGCTCTCAGAGTGGTGGGAACCCTTTTGTACTTTGTTATTGTATGTGGATCCTGATGGATGGTGTTAGATTGAAATTGAAAGTGCACAAACGTGGCCGGCGCCGCGGCTCACTAGGCTAATCCTCCGCCTTGCGGCGCCGGCACACCGGGTTCTAGTCCCGGTCAGGGCACCGATCCTGTCCCGGTTGCCCCTCTTCCAGGCCAGCTCTCTGCTGTGGCCAGGGAGTGCAGTGGAGGATGGCCCAAGTCCTTGGGCCCTGCATCCCATGGGAGACCAGGAGAAGCACCTGGCTCCTGCCATCGGATCAGCGTGGTGCGCCGGCCGCAGCGCGCCTACCGCGGCGGCCATTGGAGGGTGAACCAACGGCAAAAAGGAAGACCTTTCTCACTGTCCACTCTGCCTGTCAAAAATAAAAAAAAAAAAAAAAAAGAAAGTGCACAAACGTGCTGATCCAGCCATCTCACTTCATGTGGGAATGGACTTACGGAGGGTTGGAAATGTCCACATCCGTGACTGCCCATGAATCTATCTAAAGGAGACTGGAGGGTGTGTGGCTCATTCACAGCACCTCCCACAACATCTCTGGGGAAGAATCCAACCATAAGGAAAGCAGAGATGCATACATTATTGTGTGGCACTTTTATATAGTGTTCAGAAACATCCCAAACTTGACAGTGTTATAAGGGATTCAGCCATGTGGGGTAAAACGTGAAAAACAAAGGAATTATAACCACAGAATTTAGAATTGCTTTTACTTTCAGACTGGAAGGGGTTGGTGTTGGTATAGAGCACATGGCTCTCAAAAGGCATCGCAAAAAAAAAAAAAGGCATCAAAGTACAGGATGGGGTAATGAGTCTGCTAGTATTTACTACCTTTATGTTATTTACCATTTACTATGTATAAACTATTTTACCGTAAAATAATTCTTAGCTGAGATTAAGTACTGGACAAGAAACTTGTCCCTTGCTATAGGAGTTCAGGGAAGGAAAAGAGGTCAGTGCATTTGGCAGGAGATGCAGAGAAACTTTTTAAGGAGTTGCCAGAAGAGGACAGTTGAAGCAAAATGGAGTGGTTTGGCTTGGATCAGCCTGTGCACCACTGTGCCTCTGTATGTATGTATTTATTTTGTGGACTAGTAGGCCACAAAGTGGGTGAACCATGTCTTTGGGGAGGGCAAGGTGGGCTTGTATTTGTTTCCAAGAAAATGTTGTCAATCACAGGAAACAGTGTAGGTTATAAGCATAGGATATTTTGCCATTTCCAAAATTTCTCATTTAGTAAGATGTCCCTGCTTTAATTGTACTGCCTCATATTTTTATTTGTGAAGTATAGATTATAGTTGTGCATTAGTAAACTCAACTGGCTTTTTATTCTGTTCACATTTATTTGACAAATACCTATAAACTTCAGCTAGCTTAAGTATAGAGCTAGATGGATTTTGGCTAATGCGTGCAGTTGGGTAAGCATCACAAGCAAGACACAGGCCGTCTCTGCAGCTCCTGTGACTCTCTCTGCCCTTTGCAGTTGGTCTGTGCTCTTTTCTGTCAGCTCCTGACATCCTCTGATCTGTCCACTGTTGCTATATTTTGCCTTTCCAAGAATGTAATACAAATTAAGTCATATAGCATATATGACTGTGTTTCTGGCCTTTTTATACTTAGCATATCTTTTGAGATCTTGCCATGTCATTGATGTACCACAGTAGTTTATTTCTTTCTATTGCTGATGGACATTAGCATATAAGTATTTTACTGACACTGTTTTGATATTCCTACTAGATACCGTTCTTGGCATTGGGTTCCAATTTAACAAATTGGAATGGTGATGTTAGGTATTTGAAGTCTCTCTTACTTAATTATCATGTAAGATACCTTGGAAGGTAAAATGACCTGATAGTGAATTTCCTGTGCTAAACTAATAATAAATGCTTAGAAAGGTATTGACATCTGTTTACTTCCTTGCCACAGGCCCCTGGAGGAGCCTAAAGTGATCTCCGCTTTCTCAGGAAAGCAGGCTGGGAAGCACGTGGTGCACATTGCGTGCGGGAGCACGTACAGCGCAGCCATCACAGCTGAGGGGGAGCTGTACACCTGGGGCCGTGGGAACTATGGTCGGCTGGGCCATGGTAGGTTTGCCTTGCACGAGGACTAGTACGTGCAGGCAGTGGTGGGTTGTCTCTCTGGGAAGTCTTGAGTCTTGAGTAATGAATGACACTCGTTTCTGTTTGAAGGCTCCAGTGAAGACGAAGCCATTCCCATGCTGGTAGCTGGGCTTAAAGGACTGAAGGTCATTGATGTGGCATGTGGGAGTGGGGATGCTCAAACCCTGGCTGTGACTGAGAACGGTAGGTAGAGCTCTTGGCAGGCTCTTGAGGATGCTGATGGTTGCTTACCTGGAGTGGGTGAGATTTGGAGGAGACAGAAGCCCTCAAGGCTGCCCACTGTGTCATCCACCTTTAAGTGGATGTCGATCTCAGTGGCCTTGATGAGTACAGCCCAGAGGTTACAGGACTTGGGTTTGCTTTGGCCAGCCTGCTGGTAGCAGCTACATGTCCTGTGTGGGCATTTTGCTTTTAACTAAAAAGAAGAGTTAAAGGTACTTGGAAGATGAAGCATCCTAACCTGTGCAGTCTGGCCTAGGGTGATAGGGTTACTAAAACATTGGTGAAAGTGAGGAACCACCAGGTGAGCTATAAGAATGACAAAGTTTTAGCCAAAGTGTATACAACTACACACACACTCTGATCTTTGTGTATGGTGCTGCTGAGTTTCTTTCATTGACCACCTAGTAATGTATCATCTGACAATTTCTAGGATAGAAAAAAATTGACCTGTTTTTGCAAGTAGCATGTGTTAGAATGCAGCCTTGCCAGTTAATTCACTCAGTGTGGCTGCTTGTGTGACAGTGACACAGTTGGGTAGTTGTGAGAGAGAATATATTGCCTAGAAAGGCTAAAAATATTTGCTTTTGATTTTTCTTTCTGATTTTCTGCTTTTGATTGCTTTTTGTCTTTCATGGTATTCATTTATACCTCATTTAACAATATTTTTTATTAGTTTACTTTTGTTGAGCTTTTGTAACGTATTCTTAGTATTCAGAGTTATAAAAAAATTGTATTTATTTTTGCAATTGTGTTTTGTTCCTTTATGTATTGTGTAATCAAATAATTATAGTGATACACTTGGGAACAAATACAGTGGTGCAGTTGACCTGTGGTCACCATGGTGGGAACAGAAGCCTGCAGGTAGACAATAGAGTGGTTAGTGAGCTGCAGCAGTATGCAGTAGGCCTAAGTTGATAGTGTTTTAAGAGCTTTTGCTCTATGTTCAGTATTTAGTTGAAGCAATGCCATTGATCCCAAACTAGTGAGTCAGGACTTTGTATTATCATTGAACTAAAACAAAAGGAAAATTCAGCTTTCCCTTTCTTTTTTTTTTTTTTTTTTTAAACTTTTATTTAATGAATATAAATTTCCAGTGTACAGCTTATGGATTACAATGGCTTCCCCCTCCCAAAACTTCCCTCCCACCCACAACCCTCCCCTCTCCCACTCCCTCTCCCTTTCCATTCACATCAAGATTCATTTTCAATTCTCTTTATATACAGAAGATCAATTTAGTATAAAGATTTCAACAGTTTGCACCCACATAGAAACACAAAGTGAAACATACTGTTTGAGTACTAGTTATAGCATTAAATCAAAATGTACAGTACATTAAGGACAGAGATCCCACATGAGGAGCAAGGGCACAGTGGCTCTTGTTGACCCAACAAATTGACATTCTAGTTTATGGTGCCAGTAATCACCCTAGGCTGTCGTCATGAGTTGCCAAGGCTATGGAAGCCTTCCAAGTTTGCCGACTCTGATCATATTTAGACAAGGTCATAAAAGACAGAGTGAGGATAGTAACCAATGATCCTAAGAGTGGCATTTACCAGGTTTGAACAATTATACAGCATTAAGTGGGGAAGAGGACCATCAGTACACACAGGTTGGGAGTAGAGCCATTGGTGGTAGAGTAGAGGTTATGATTACAAAGGAATGAGGCCCAAGTGTGCTAGACAGGGTCTAGAACAAAGGACAGAGTCATTATTAGAGGAGCTAAGAAAGGTGCTGTCTAAGCTACAATTAAGTTTTCTGATTGAGAGGCAAATAGAACCTGATAGAAGGGGCTTGATAATAATCTGGTGGGCTTTAGGCCTTGTGAGTTAAGAGGCCCAGACCTATCTATCTCTTCACATGGGGTATATCCTAAGGGAGGTGTGAACCTCCTAGGGGAAGGCACTCTGTTGACTTTTATTACTTGGCTGGGCTGGGAGGAGAGCTGGCCAGGTAAAGGCAGGGGGCATCTCTAACAAGAAATTTACAGTTCTGCCTGCAATGTTCCTGACCCTACTTGACCATCCCCTCAGCTGCAGTGGTCACTTTGGAAGTTGGGCTGAGTGAAGGGCTTTTCAGCTTGGAGCCAATAAGATCTGTGGCTCTGACCTGGGCATCCTTCGACTCCAGGGCAGGTCCATTTCCAGTGATCCAACTCTTGGCAGAGCTGCCAGGGCTCTTCACAAGCTGACTTCTGCTGAAGCCCAGGCTTACCACATTGAAAGCCACTGCAGTGGACTGGCCTGTTGGGTCTCCTTGAGGGCAGATCACTGTACAGATCAGCCATTAATAGGCCTGCCACCCATTGCTTCTGATGCCTAACTTTCTTTTCCTCCTGGTTTTTGTTAAAGCAGACCAGAGGATGCAAGTCAAGGGAGAGCCCGTATCCCATCTCTTTCCCTTTCTTAATCGCTTCCATAGCAACCTGAAGTATAAATTAGATTTCCTTTGGTCTATGTGGTGTTAACTGTGTACATTGGTGGTCTATATTTGTGTACATTATTGGTTATGTTATTTTTCAGCCATTTAAAATTTCCTTTAAAATGTACAATTATTTTTACATAAATACATCTGCATTTTTTTAGGGCAAGTGTGGTCTTGGGGAGATGGTGACTATGGAAAATTGGGTAGAGGTGGTAGCGATGGCTGCAAAACACCAAAGCTGATAGAAAAGCTTCAAGATTTGGATGTTGTCAAAGTCCGCTGTGGAAGTCAGTTTTCTATTGCTTTGACGAAAGATGGCCAAGTTTATTCTTGGGGAAAAGGTGACAATCAGAGACTTGGACATGGAACAGAAGAACATGTTCGTTACCCCAAACTCTTGGAAGGCTTACAAGGTAAGTGCAAATGTAAATTTTCAGAACCCTTTTGGGTAGTTACTTCAGTAATCTTTTTTTTTTTTTGACAGGCAGAGTGGACAGTGAGAGAGAGAGACAGAGAGAAAGGTCTTCCTTTACCGTTGGTTCACCCTCCAATGGCTGCTGCGGCCGGCGCGCTGCGACCGGCGCACCGTGCTGATCCGAAGCCAGGAGCCAGGTGCTTCTCCTGGTCTCCCATGCGGGTGCAGGGCCCAAGGACTTGGGCCATCCTCCTCTGCACTCCTGGGCCACAGCAGAGAGCTGGCCTGGAAGAGGGGCAACCGGGACAGAATCCGGCGCCCCAACCGGGACTAGAACCCGGTGTGCCGGTGCCGCAGGCCGGAGGATTAGCCTATTGGGCCATGGCACCGGCCCCAGTAATCTTTAAAGATTGCAGATTTTTGTTTTTCTAACCTGACATTACTTTTTTTCTTGTTTATTTTTAAAGATTTGTTTATTTGAAAGGTGGAGTTAGAGAGAGAGCGAGAGCGAGCGAGTGAGAGACGTCTTCTATCTGCTGGTTCACTCCCCAAATGGCCATAATGCTTGAGACTGGGCCAGGCCTTATCCAGGAGCCTGGAACTCCAATCCAGGTCTCTCACATAGACTATGAATGGACCGTTACTAGAAACTTTTGCCGATGTTTTGATGGGTATAGATAACAGTTGGAGAGTGATTTGTCAACATTAAAAAGTAGCCTAGGATTATCCTCACCAACTTGAATTTGAAACCTATTCAGGTTTTCTGATATTGGAGAGTTCTTTCTGTGGTAGGCATCAGTTCATCACTCAGCAAGCTGGACTCAGTGAGGGTAGCGTCTGCTTGGTGAGGTCCTGTGCCCCTCCACTGCAGACACTGCTGAGACCATAGATGTGCACTGCTGTAGGGACAAGCGGGAGGTGGGATTGGGTTCAGCTGGTGTGTGGTCTGATTTGAACTTATCCTTGGTGGGTGAATCCTGCTTGACTTATCACAGAGGTGCCCAGCTTGCATCTTAGGTGGAAGAAAAGGCATGAAAGTGTGAGTGCAGGTGTCTTTGTAGTGTGGCCACCAGTGTGGGCAGAGAGAATGGGAACATTAAGAAGAGTGCTTTTAGGGCACTCTTATGAGTAATGTTCTTCTACAGGCACTAGGGGCCATCAAAGCCGTACTGATTGTGTTTGATACTGAAATGAATTGTCCTGAAGAAGTTAATAATGTATCTTCTGACCCGAGTGACCTGGTGTAAATCTCTTTTGCAATAGAAGTCATAGGCTTTACATTACATCTACATCCTTCTTTTCTCGTAGGAAAGAAGGTGATTGATGTGGCCGCAGGCTCTACCCACTGCCTGGCTCTGACTGAGGACAGCGAGGTCCACAGCTGGGGGAGCAACGACCAGTGCCAGCATTTTGACACCTTGCGTGTGACCAAGCCAGAACCTGCTGCACTGCCAGGGCTGGACACAAAACACATAGTTGGAATTGCTTGTGGGCCTGCCCAGGTACTGTGTATGTAGTATGGTTTGCTATTTTATGAAGTTTTGATTTCCAGTTATTCATTGCTAGTGCATAGAAATACCATTGATTTTTGTGTGTTTTCCTTATGTCTTGCAGTTGTACTAAACTCAGTATAGGGTGCTATGAGCTTCATTGTAGTTTCCTTGAGGTTTTTTTCTTAGATAGTTAGGCTGTGTGTACATAGATAAGGACAGTTTTATTTCTTCCTTTCCAATCTGTATGCCTTCTGTGTCTTCTTCCCTCGTAGCCCAGGCTAGAACTTCCAATGTGATATTGAATAGAAGTGAAAGTGGGCATCCTTGCCTTGTTCTGACGTAGGAGGAAAGCATTCAGTCTTTCACTGTCAACTATGCTGTTAGCCATGGATTTATTTTTTTAGATATCTTATTATCAGAAAAAGGCAGTTTCTTTTAATTCCTACCTTTTTGGTATTTTTTTTTTTTTAAATCCTGAATGGTTGTTGAAATTTGTCAATGCTTTCTTAAATGATACCATCAAGTAATTTCCTTCTTTAGTCTATTAGTATAGTGGAATACATTGACTGACATTGACCAAGAAATGGATTACTGAGATAAACCTCACTGGATCATAGTATATTATTATTTTTGTATATTGCTGGATTTGATTTATTAATAATTAGTTGAGAATTTTTGTGTCATTGTTCATCAGAGATGTTGGTTTGTGGTTTTCTTTCCTTGTACTTTTTGTGTGACTTAATATCAGCATAAAGTTGACCTCATAAAAAGTTTTAGTTAAGTGTTTTGTTTCTTCTAGAATGGAATCTGTGGAATTAGTGTTATTTCTTCTGTAAGTATTTGTGAATCTTTCTGAACTTGGAGATTTCTTAAAAGATTTTTAACTACAATTCAGTTTCAGAAATAGATAAAGAACTATTCTGATTTTCTTTCTTCTTGCATAGGTTTCCCTAGTTTGTGACACTTGAAGAATTGTTCCATTTTGTCTAAATTGTCCAATTTTGGTGTCTAAAGTTTTCCTTAGTATTCTGTTTCTAACCTTTTTAAGTCTGAAAGGTCTGCTGTGAAATCCCTTTTCTTCCTGATACTGATTAAATGTGTATCTTTTTTCTTTGTCAGTTTTCCTACAAGTTTATCAATTTTTAAAAAGATTTATTTATTTATTTGAAAGGCAGAATTAGAGAGAGAGAGAGAGCGAGCGAGCGATCTTCTATCTGCTGGTTTACTCCTCAAATGGCTGCAGTGGCCACAGCTGGGCTGATCCAAAGCCAGGAGCCAGGAACTTCTTCTGGACACCGACATGGGTGCAGGGGCCCAAGCACCATCTTCCATTGCTTTCCCAGGTGCTTTAGCAGGGAGCTGGTCAGATGTGGAGCAGGGGCTGGCGCCATAGCGCAGTAGGTTAATCCTCCACCTACAGTGCTGGCATCCTATATGGGCACCGGTTCTAGTCCCAGCTGCTCCTCTTCCAATCCAGCTCTCTGCTGTGGCCTGGGAAAGCAGTAGAAGATGCCCAAGTGCTTGGGCCCCTGCACCCGCATGGGAGACCAGGAAGAAGCACCTGGCTCCTGGCTTTGGATCGGTGCAGCTCTGGCCATTGCGGCCATTTGGGGAGTGAACCAACGGAAGGAAGCCTTTTCTCCCTGTCTGTCTCTCTCACTGTCTGTAACTCTACCTCTCAAATAAATTAAAAAAAAAAAAAAAAAAAAGTACAGCAGTCAGGACTCGAACTGGCACACATATGCAATGCTGGCGCCTCAGGTGGTAACTTAACCTGTTGTACCACAGTGCCTACCCCAAGTTTGTCAATTTTGTCTTTTTTTTAAAGATTTATTTATTTATTTGAAAGGCAGAATTGCAGAGAGGCAGAGGCAGAGAGAGACAGATCTTCCATCAGCTGATTCACTCCCCAAATGGCTACAAAAGCCAGAGCTGGGTCCATCTAAAGTTAGGAGCCAGGAACCTCTTCCCAGTCTCCCTTGTGGGTGCAGGTACCCAAGAACTTGGACCATCTTCTGCTGCTTTCCCAGGTGCATTAGCAGGGAGCTGGATCAGAAGTAGAACAGCTGGGACTTGAAATTGGCTACCATATGGAATGCCAGCACTACAGCTGGGGGCTTTACCCAGTATTCCATAGCACCAGCCCCTTGTCTATCTTTTCAAAAAACTATCTTTTAGTTTCATTAATTTTCTTTTTTTTTTTTTTTTTAACTTTCAGTTTCATTGATTTGGGCTCTAATCTTCATTATTGTTTTTCTCTTTAGCTTTTTTTGGGTTTACTTTATTCTTTTTCTGGTTTCTTAAGTTCGAAGTTTACATTGTTGATTTTAGATCTTTTTAATTATATAAGTATTTGATGCTGAAAATTTCCCTTTATTTAGTGCTTTAACTGCACCTACAAATTTTGATATGTTTTCATTTTTGTTAAGTTCAAAATATTTTCTAATTTATCTGGAGAATTAGTCTTTGAATCGTGACTTTCTTTTTAACATTTGTTTATTTATTTGAAAGAGTTAGAGGCAGAGAGAGAGAGAGAGAGAGAGAGAGAGAGAGAAATCATCCATCTGCTACTTCACTCCCCAGATGCCTGCAGCGATAGCCAGGGCTCTGTCTGGCTGAAGCTAGGAGTCAGGAACTCCCTCCAGGTCTCCCACCTGGGTGGCAGGAACCCAGGAACTTGGATCATCACCCACTGCCTTCCCAGGCACATTAGCCTTAGCATGACGCTGGGTCAGAAAGCTAACAGCCAGGACTTCAGCCAGCACTTAAATGTGGGCTGCCAGTGTCCCGAACGGTGGCTGAATCAGCTGCACCACGTGCTTGCCTCTGACTCGTGGATTATTAAGTGTATTGTTTACTTTTGAAGTGTTTGCAGATTTTTCTGTTAATGATTAATAGTTTAATTGTATCGTGGCTGGAGAACAAACTCTATATAATTTCAGTTCTTTTAAATGTGTTAACATTTGTTTTATGTTCAGGATTTGTTTTATTTTAGTGAACATTTTATGTGTACTTCAAAAGAACATGTATTTTTAGTATTGTTGGGTGAAGTGTTCTATAAATGCTAGTTAGATCTGGTTCATTGCTGGCATATTTCATTTCTTCTACATTTTTGCTGTTTACTTTGCTCTTACTAGGGTAGTGTGTATATAGCTAGCATTTCATTGTCTGTGTAGAATTACTATTCTACTTCAAGTGGATGGAGATTCTTACAGCTGTCCATTAATGTGCATTAATAATTTTGAGATGGAAAATATTTTAAAATACATTTTTTATTATTTCTGTATGTGACAAAATGAACTGGGGCTAATGAAATGGGAAAGAAATTGGAAGCTGGCAGTACCTGAGCTAGACAGCCATGAATGTACGTATGCATGCATTTGGGCTGTTAGAGTCCTAAATGAGAAATAACCCGAGCATCTCTGTCATTCATAGTGGATTACTCCTGTGGAACAGATGAACAGCTGAATTGGTAGGTTTTATTTAGGTTTTTGTGTTTCTTCCACAGAGCTTTGCCTGGTCGTCTTGTTCTGAGTGGTCCATTGGACTCCGTGTCCCTTTTGTGGTGGACATCTGCTCGATGACTTTCGAGCAGCTGGATCTCCTGCTGCGGCAGGTGAGCGAGGGAATGGACGGCACTGCGGACTGGCCCCCACCTCAGGAGAAGGAGTGCATGGCTGTGGCAACGCTCAATCTTCTGCGACTTCAGGTGTTACTGATTTTCCTTCTTCCTGCTTGTTCTATTTATGAGTACCTTTAGAATTCTTTAAGAATGTTTACCAATATTGAAGGTGGGGTTTTTGTTAGGTGAACCACTAACGAATATTTTAAAGTAAGGTTATGATGGGGTAATATATGAGAGGCTTAGAAAAGTTGGTCCGTTTATGTTGTATATATCCTGGGAATCATTCTCTGCATGCAGGTAAAAATGTGTATGGATCATGCTCTTTCTGCTAAAATCAGCTGGTTGGTGTTCATCAGAGGAGGCAGGCCTGGATTGGCTGTTGTTGAATGTGGAGCAATGACTAGGTGATTGAGAGGGAAGCAGAGCTCAGCTGCTAGACCAGTGCTGCCTTCCCTCTGGGCTGAGACAGCTCTGCTCAGTAAGCTTGGTTCCCACAGCAGTACCCTCACGTGCTCTCAGGGAAGGTTCCCATTGAGCATCCAAACATAAGGTAAAAAGATCTTCCCCACCTCTTTCCCTCCCTTGGAAGCCTGTAGCTGAAATCTTTATCATATTTTTCTTTATCTTTGTAGGAAATCTTGTAACTTAATGACAGATGCACCATTTTTCTTGACAAAGTTATTTTTCCTTTTGTTACCCATTGACTTCTGTGTACCCCATCATGGCTCTCCCTCTTGCCTTGGTTTCTAGAAAGCACAGAACTGAATGTCATGTTTGGTTGCAGTCATCAAATTAGTAGCGATTTGGAACCTACTTTCCTCGAGCAGTCTTCTTAGCAGTGTGTTTGTTGTACTCTTTCTAGGGATCTACCCAGGAGTTTGCTTCTCAGGGTTTGTGGTAATGTGGCAGTTCTGGATAATGCGATGGAGAATGACTTTGTGTGTGTCTCAGGCTTGATTCCTTTTGGTTCATATTTG
This sequence comes from Lepus europaeus, assembly GCF_033115175.1. NCBI lineage: Eukaryota > Metazoa > Chordata > Mammalia > Lagomorpha > Leporidae > Lepus > Lepus europaeus. The sequence continues at coordinate 17,095,144 of NC_084837.1, read as the reverse complement.
TCTGGTGCCTGCCATATGTTCTTTCATTGCTTTTTTTCTGTTTCTCTAGGTTCTATTTTAGTCTTTTTTTTCCATTGGCCTATACAGCCTGATTCTTAAAAAGAATCCTTTCTGGGAGTCTTTATTCAATAGATGAAGTCTTTTACAATTATTATTACTAATGTATTTGAATTTAATCTTCTGTTGTAATTTTTTTGTTCTTTATTACTTCTTTATGAGTCAAGTCTTTAAATTTTTCTTTTCAGATTCCTTTAATTGGCCACAAGATGTTGAATTCAGTATCTGAACTTTTACTGGCTAATTTTGTTAAAAAAATTTAAAAGTTGTGAATTCCATGAAATTCTATGTAAATCAATATTGCTTTTCCTGAAAAATATTAAGGTTGATAGCGTACATTACATCTAAATTCACCCTTCCCACCTTCAGAGTTGTGATTGTCAGGTATATCATATTGCACTGGATCTAAGGCACACTGCTGTTTTGCCTCTGAAAGAACTTTCCACATTGGCAGTTTGTAAGATGTATTTTGATTTTTGAGGTTAAGACATGAAAACAATAGGATTGTTGATTTTTTTTTAAGATTCATTTTATTTATTTGAAAGGCAAAGTGAGAGAGAGAGAGAGGGATAGACAGACATATCTTCCATCTGCTGGTTTTCTTGCCAATGGCCACAGTAGCTAGGGGTTGGCCAGGCTGAAGCCAGGAGCCCAGAACTCCATCTGGGTCTTCCACATGGGTGGCAGGGGCCTAAGTACTTGGGCCATCTTCTGCTGCTTTCCCAGGCACATGAGCAGGAAGCTGGATTGGAAGCAGAGCAGCTGGGACTCCAACCGGTGCTCCAATATGGGATTCCAGCATCACAAGTGGTGGGCTAACCCACTGTGTCACAACGCTGGCCCCTCAGGATTGGTGAGATATTGAATTGGTTTTTTAACTTCCTTCCAATTAATTAACATAATCATTTGTAAGAGACCATGTTTACTCAGATAAGTAGTCTTCAGTTTTGTTTATGTTCCCTCCCTCCTGGGTTCAGCTTGTTTCTTTCTTGCTGAGGTTCTTCCTTCAGTCCATTTTTTTCATCAGAGTCTGTGAAAAGTAAAGGCTGTTTTACTTTCTCCTTTGTTACTATAATTTGACAGAACTTAGCTTTCTAGGTTACCTGTTATTTTATCAGTTCTTAGAAGATGTTCTGTCTTCCCACTTAAATTGTTGATGTGAATTACCAGCATCTCTCATTAGTGTCATTGTTTCTTTGTCGCGAATTTGTCTTTCTTTTTGGTTGCCTTTCAGATTTTTTCTTTGTTTTGTAATTTTAATGGGCCACATCTAATGTCCAGATGAGGATTTTTTAAATTTATATTTTCAGGTTGTAATTCTCATTCAGTTTGAGCTTTGAGATTTCCATTAAGTTTTGAAAATTTTTCACTATTTACTATTGACATTGCTTTCTCCTTTTTATTTTCTTTTCCTCCTAAAGAAAGCCTGCTAGATATATGTTGCATTTTCTCATTTCATCATCCCATGCATCACAGTTTTGATATTTTTAAAAATCTTTATCTTTCTGTTCTTCCTTATGTTTGATTCTCTCAAGTCACAAGTCCTTCCTTTAGCTTGCTGTAGCCTGGGATTGAGATGTGTGTTTACTTTACAAATACTGAAATGATAGGCACCACTGGGAATTCTTTACAACTATTGGCGAAGTAAATCCAGGAAACAGCTCTGGGAGATGGGAGCCTGATCTGTGTTGCCCAGACAGGGAGACACAGAGGCTGAGTCACGTGCCTGGCTTTTGCTGGGTGCACGGAGGCTCAGGAGTGAGACCTGGGCCAGTGTTCACATCTCCATCCTGAGGGCTTTGTCCTTTTGTTTTTCTTATAACTAGAATGTAGTTTCGCATGAGGCTTTCATTGTACTAATTTTATTCTCATGTTCTGGTTTCTGTTCCTTCCTTGATCAGCATTAAAGTTTTAGAATATGTTTTTTAAAAAAAGTTATTGGAGAGAGAGAGAGAGAGAAGTAACTCCCATCAATTTATTTACTTTCTAAATGTTGGCAATGGCTGGGGCAGGGCTAGAGTTGGGCCAACACCAGGAGCTAGGAGTGTAATCCGGTCTCCCACGTGAGTGGAAGGAACCCAGTTACTGGAGCCGTCACTGCTAGCTCCCAGGATGTGCATTGACTGGAAGCTGGAGTTAGGAGCTGAGGCTGGGAACCAAGACCAAGTACTCTATTGTGGAATGTCGGCATCTTAACTGCTAGGCTCAATGTCTGCTCCTCCATGTACTTATTTCATGGATTCATTCCAGTTGCTTTTAATTGCCACCATTTCTTGGTGCATTTATGTTTCTTCTTGCTCTGTGGCTTCTGACAGAGTGTGTCTTGCTCCTTTTCATTGTGAGGTCATTTTAGTGTCCCTTCACCCTTGGCTGTGGAAGGTGCATTTGCCTCTCTGGGGTTCTGTGGGTTTTCATGCAGGCTCTAGATCAGTCCTGATTTTCATTCCCTGACTTGTCATAACTGTACCCAGGCCAGGGGTATATTTGATTTCACATCAATTACTGGGGCAGGCTGAGTCTCTGATGTCTTCTGGGATTTTTCTACGTAAAGCCTGGTGCAGGCAGTGTATCACCCTCTGGCTGTGGCTGGCTGTCAGGCAGGCGATCCTGAGTGCCCACAGCCTCCTGCAGGAAGCTCAGGTTCAGTGGGTTGTGTGGGCAGTTAGGAGACTGTTCTGAAGCCAACTTAGCACTGCTTTCAGAGCTCAGGACCTTGTGGCTTCTGCTGTGTTCTCTATGTCAGTTCTGGTTTTGTTACTGAGGATTCTCTTGCATACTCTCAGCTTGGCTATCTAATTTTCAACAGCTTTTTGGTTTTATCATATCTACTATTCCTTTGTGTTTAGTACAGATTGCTGAAAAGGGGTGGAAGTTGCTGCTTCTACATTGTTTAGTCCCCGCTATTGATCTTCAGCTTTTCCATATACATATTCATGGCTGAGTTAAAACATTTCTCTTATGAAATACCTTAGGATGTAATCTCAACTACTGTAGGTTAGACTTTTTAAGTCAAGTAAAAACTACATATGCTTAGAAGTTATTTTGTTTATTTAAACAACACTTCAAAATTGCGTTTCATTCAGTCTTTAATAAGATTTTGAATCTGTTTGCTTTTAGGGGTTCTAAGTGAAAATTGTTTTTCTCTTTTCAGTTGCATGCTGCCATTAGTCACCAGGTTGACCCGGAATTCCTTGGTTTAGGTCTGGGCAGTGGCCTCCTGAACAGCCTCAAGCAGACTGTGGTAACCCTGGCCAGCAGCGCAGGCGTGCTGAGCACCGTGCAGTCGGCTGCCCAGGCCGTGCTGCAGAGCGGCTGGTCCGTGCTGCTGCCCACTGCCGAGGAGCGGGCCCGGGCGCTCTCGGCTCTCCTGCCCTGTGCAGGTAGGCTTGGGTGAGGAGCTGGGTAGGCTGAAGGTGGGGTGCCAGGAGAGGATGGTGCTTCACTCAGTTTGGCAAAAAAACACTTCCTTTTCCAGTTTCAGGCAATGAAGTAAACATAAGTCCAGGTCGTCGATTCATGATTGATCTTCTGGTCGGCAGCCTGATGGCTGATGGCGGGCTGGAGTCGGCCTTGAATGCAGCCATTACTGCAGAAATCCAGGTACAGAACTGGGAGTACAAGGAGCTGAGAGAGCCATGTCACTTGGCAGGGAGCTGAGATTGAAAGCACTGTGCTCACTTACGAAGCAATGATGACCTCTTGCAACAATTATTGAGGAAGCTAAAACCTGAAACTTAGTGGCATCAAAGTATTTTCTTTAATTGAAAACTCTTCTGCCTTACTGATTAAAGAAGCATTATTGAAATGTTATTGGAGTGTGATAAAATTGCTCCCGCTTTAAATATGTGTTTCAGAGAATTTGACAGACACCCTGTTCATTGTATAGATAATTTCCTAAGATAAATGGTTTGGAGTAGAATTTGCTGGGCCCTAGGGAACATACATGTGTTTGGTTTCCCAAAGTAGCTTTGCCATTTATATTTGAGCAGTGAGTGTGAGAATCTAGCTCTTGCCTGTTCTTAGAGAGTGGATAGACTCTATATGGCTGAGGCCGGTCACACTGGGTGTTTTGTGAGAACCAAGTAGCAAGGGTACAGATTTTGGGGGCTTCACAGAAGTCTGGAGACCATCAGTAGTGGCAGCCTGGACCTTAGGCCCATAGAAAGAGTAATCTTTTTGGAAATTGATCCTGAGTTTCTGGTTGGGGGCATGTGGGCCAGTGTTATCAGGTATGTGCGATAGCGCTTGCATAACAGGACGGCTGGCAGTGGCCGAATATGCCTTCGTGCCTGGGATGAGATCAGTGCTCACCAATTTCTGTTTTATGATTTATAGGATATTGAAGCCAAAAAAGAAGCACAGAAGGAAAAAGAAATTGATGAACAAGAAGTGAATGCCTCAACGTTTCATAGAAGTAGGACTCCATTGGATAAAGACCTCATTAATACGGGAATCTATGAATCTTCTGGTAAACAGTGTTTGCCTCTGGTTCAGCTCATACAACAGCTTCTTAGGTAAATAATATTAGCTGTATTATATTTCAATAGGTAGTTATTGGTTTTCATATTAACATAGTGAATCTAGTGGGAATGTCTCAAACATGTATTTGGCTGTTGAAGAAAAACTCAGAAAGTTACCTAGGATAGATTTTAAAGTAAAGAGCAGATAGATTTTTAAATATTATAGGAGAGGTTGGGAATATATGAGGAGATTTTAAAGATTTTCCTGGAAGGGAAATTGGAAAATGAAATAAATATGCAAAAAGTTTTTTTTAAGATTTATTTTATTTATTTGAAGTGCAGAGTTAGAGACAGATGGGGGCAATTGGGGAGTGAACCAGTAGTCAGGAACACTGACTTTGTTTTTCTCTTTTGCTTCTCAAGTAAGATTTTTTAAAAAGGTGAAAAAGTTTGTAAGGTGATTTGTGAATGAGATGAGTTAGAAAATGAGAAACATTTGCACTGATGCTTAACAAAACTGCTTTATGTGAGTGTGGGCTCCTGGTTTGTTACATCCTGTACACACAGAGAAAGTAAAGACCTCGAGGGCTGGCTCAGGCAGTAAGAACTGAGCAGGAGACCAGGTGCTCTACTGCCCTGTCTGTGGAGGAGTGGTGAGTGGGCCTGGTGGCACTGGGCCCACTCTCCACAGCAAGAATGCCCAAATTTAGTGGGCGCTCAGAAAAATTTTGAAAGTGGAAGTTTTAGAGCTAGTTGTTATCATCAATTTTGGTAAACACTTTTGAAAAATGTTTTTCTCATTTTTGTTTTGTCTAATCTGAGGTTATTGCCCTCATTTAATATTTTATGCATTCTGACCTTTTATTTAGCAGTTTGAAATCAGTATAGTTGTAGTGGATTGAGCTTGGGATTTATTCTTCAATTTTGGTTGTGACCACTTGTATTAATTTGTCAGATGAACTACTGTTCATTGGAGTATGGAAGTCAGAGTAAGAGATACGTTTAGTTTCACAGAGTTAATCAAGGATCAAAGGAGAAAATTGACATTAATTGATTTATAGTTAAAATATAAAGTTCTGGGGCTGGCACTGTGGTGTAGTGGGTAAAGCCACTGCCTACAGTGCCAGCATCCTGTATGGGTGCTGGTTCAAGTCTCGGCTGCTCCACTTCTGATCAAGCCCTCTGCTATGGCCCGGGAATGCAATAGAAGATGACTCAAGTCCTTGGGTCCCTGTACCCATGTAGGAGACCCAGAAGAAGCTCCTAGCTCCTGGCTTTGGATCAGCTCAGCTCCAGCCATTGTGGCCATTTGTGGAATGAACCAGTGGATGAAAGAACTCCCTCTCCCTCTCTCTGTGCCTTTCAAATAAGTAAATCAATCTTAAAAAAAAGTAAATTCTATATAGAGGTGTTTTTTTTTTTCCCCCTGACAGGTATAGTTTTAGACAGTGACAGAGAGAAACAGAGAGAAAGGTCTTCCTTCCGTTGGTTCACTCCCCAAATGGCCATCATGGCCAGCGCTGTGCCGATCCGAAGCCAGGAGCCAGGTGCTTCTTCCTAGTATTCCATGCGGGTGCAGGGGCCCAAGCACTTGGGACATCCTCCACTGCCCTCCCGGGCCACAGCAGAGAGCTGTACTGGAAGAGGAACAACCGGGACTAGAACCTGGCACCCATATGGGATGCCGGTGCCGCAGGTGGAGGATTAGCCAAGTGAGCCACGGTGCCGGCCCCCTATATAAAATTTAAAGCAAATATTTTCCAGAGAATGAGTGTTGAGTTTCTACCACAGTTCTTCTTGGAGAAGCCTGTATTCAGACTCTGGCTGGGCCTGGGGAGACCAGCTTTGCCTGTCCAGACCTGCAGTGTCTGGTCTGGGTGTCACTTGTCATGGTTTGCTGATTACAGCTTGAAATGTGTCCAGTGTAGCTGACACACTGAATTTTTAAATTTAATTTTAAAAATTAACTTGTTTTAATTTTATATGTAAGACAGAGAGAGGGGAAAGAGAAACAGCAAGGCAGACAGAGAGATCTATCCATTGGTTCACTCCCCAGATGTCTATAATAGGGCTGGGTCAGGCTAAGAAGCCAGGAGCCTGGAACTCTGTTTGGGTTTCCCATGTGGATGAGAGGGACCCAATCACTAGTCATCATCTGCTGCCTCCCACGATGGATGTTAGCAAAAAGCCAGACAGAAAGTGGAGTAGCTGGGACTTGAATCGAGCAGGTGTCCCCAGTGGCAACTTAATCACTGAACTGAATGCCTGCCCCTACTGTATAATTTTTATTAATTAAATACTTATATACCAAATCAGTTATTAGAAAGCTTTTAGGTATTTTTGGAATAACTTGAGCACCTGAATCTACTTTTTCAACTGTACATTTTATCATTCTAAGTGCAGATTAGCAGATCAAAATGAAAGTAGTACTGTGGCTCCACTAATTTTATGTTTCTGTTGGACAGCCCTGCTCTATGACAAACTCATAGGTTGTTTTCTCTATCTTTACTGAGAGTCTTTGGTCTGAGTGGCCCATGAGCCTCGTATTGGTTCCACAGCAGATTTGCAATAAAGTTGTACATATTTTAAAAATAACAAAACAAAAACTTTAGGATTGAAATACATATCACTTTAAAAAATTTTGGAAAATTTAAAAGAGTCATTCATTATCAGTTCCAAGCTTTTTGGCATCCAGACTCTTTCCATAAGCATAGGTGAAATGCCCCCTCTGCTTGCACAAATGGCCATTCTGTTAGGCATTCTGTTTTCTTACATTAAGTGTTGGTGGTAGAAGGATACTTGAGTTGTTGACTTGGCTGCTGTAGTTGTTCAAAAATAGGATTTTGGAGACATTTCATGTGCTTTATTCCTTGGGAAACTTGGATTGTAAAAATTGTTGATTCTAAAAATAACTGCAAAACAGATTTGAGAGTAATTCTTATGTTGGTGAGGAACCACAGTACCATTTATATTTGAAAAAAAAAAACAAAAGAACTATAACCTTTTTGTAATCTGTGAACTCCATCCAAATTATACATTTTGATTGTAGTTTTGAGTTCTATATTAAGGGAATTATTTAAAAATGTAATTGTATTTTATTACTGTCTTTGCTTCTTCAGCATAGCATCAATGCCAGGTGCTAGGCCTATTGTTAGGGCAGGTTGTCAGGTAGTTCCCCTGAAAGGAGAGGTTGAATGGCTGTGAAGAGCATAGAGCGTGCTTGTCTGTGTTGTGTGTGACAGGGCATGCTATTCCTTCTTAGTGTGTGGGCACGAGTTGAGTTGCTGTGGTTCTCCCAACCTCGCCTGCTCCTGTCCTCATTCCTGCTGTTGGAATTTCCTGGTGTGAACCATGGAGCAGGTGTGATCGACATTTTTTTTTTTTCTCAGCAACTCTGCTATGACATTAAAACTTAAGGAAATGCAGTCAAAAGCATGTCCTTGGCCTTGATATTGTGCAGAGATCCGCAGGTTGACCTTTTGGCATTGGTGCCAGGTCTTGTGCACCTGGCTGTGCATTCCTGGTTAGGATGGGGCAGTGGGATGGATCTGGTTTGACAGTAGCTCTAGAACCATGTGCTGGTTCTCTCAGCTCTTCTTCCCCTTGCTGAGATTCTGTATCCAGTAACACTCAGTTCTTTTCTGTTCTTAGTGCCAGTGAGCAGGCCTGATTCACCTGGGGCTGGGACTGCTCCTAAGGGCAAGGTCTTGTCACATGTCCCCTGTGCCCTCTGTTCTTTCATCTCAGCATTATGGAAGCCTGGCAGTCCATTCTGTGCAGTGTTCCCTCCCTGCTTCTTGGTCTTGTTTTCCCTGCACTCCTTTACATTTTGCTCATGAACCAGACACATTCACTATTCCAATTATACCTTCCAGTAGGTCTCATTTCTTCTCATTTCTCCTCATCTGCTGATGGCTCATTGCTCAGGTCAGATGATATAGCCGAGACTGGAGCCACTGCTTCATTCTTTGCTGTCCTGTTCTTTCAGGACCTGATTCCTATCTAGGGCTGTTTGTACCTGCTGTGGGCTTCCTTTACTTTTGAACCCTGGGTACCCCCTACATGGCCCACCCTGGTGCCTCCCTTGAGTAGTAACTGAAGGCATATTGTAAGGTAGGTGAAGCACTGCACACAGTCTCCTCTTTAAGAATAGTATCATGTCTACATTTAAAATGTAGCTTGGGATAAAAAATAGTGACCCAGTTATTTTCCCTTTCAAGAGTTTTTACAGAAATATTTCTTTTAAAGCAAGATCTGTGATTTTCGACCATTTCATGGGGCTGAATAGGAGCACATTTGTAAAAGCAGAAGGACGTTCTATCTTTTGAGTCTTTGGAGCTCCTTTGCTCAGTCTTGACTGAGGTTCTGGTTATTGTCCATACACCTGACATATATTTGGGGAGATAAGTCAGCTGCAGGTCACCTGCATGAAGAATCTGTGCTTCCATTAGTAACTTTGTCATGATTGTCCTCCTTGTTTTTCCTCTTTAGCAGAAATAACTGGTTTAATTTGCAATCCTCTTTTCCCTTGCCTAGGAACATTGCTTCTCAGACTGTAGCCAGATTGAAAGATGTTGCCCGTCGGATTTCATCATGTCTGGACTTTGAGCAGCAGACTCGTGAAAGATCTGCTTCGCTGGATTTGTTACTGCGTTTTCAGCGTTTACTTATTAGTAAACTTTATCCAGGAGAAAATATTGGTCAGACCTCAGATATTTCTAGTAAGTTACTTAAAATAGGAAAGTGTCTCATAGGTATTTTGGGCCTTTATATTTAGGCTTTGTGGCGTGCCTGTTCTTCATGTTCAGGTGTGTGGATTGTGCACTATTAACTGTTCTGATTTAAGGGGCTTCATTTGGCAGCCACCTTTTTTGTCAAATATTTCTGCATTGGACTCCTCACTATTTTTAGTTTCATTGTCCTAACATTTAAATTCTCTATATAACAGACATGGCATTGTTTATGTTCACTGTAGTTTTCCGGGAGGTTTGTCAGATTTGTTCCACATGCTGGTTATGGAACATCGGAACTTGACCCAGTGTGGGGACTCACAGGGACAGACTGTTCCTGTGTCCTGTGAGGAACCAGCTGGATATAGAGGGAGGAGACGTCGCCGGATGAGGCTGAGTTTCAGTGACAGCTCTGACTACTGTTAGACATTGGGCTAAATCTCCTGGTGTGAATGGTTTCCCATCAGCAGCACTGGAATGATCCCTGAGGGTGCCTGGAGGGTTGCTGTAGAGTGATATGCGAGTGTTCAGCACTGTACATGTTAAGGAAAGAGTGGTGCCTCTGGACAAGCACCCAAAGGAATGGCTGGCTCTCTTTAGTTGAGCTTTCTCTGCCAAGGATGGAAAGGTCTGTTGATTCTGTGAATATTTTTTAGCTAGCATTTGCTAAGATAACTTAGTTATTTTGTGAAGAAAGTTGGGCACTTGTTGATGATGGAAACATTCACATTCAAATTGGTGAATTGATAATCTGAGAAAGGTACTGTCTAGTGCAAGGTATACATTTGATGTAATCAAATTCATGTCCCTCAGGTTACATGTTATAAAAAGTGCCAAGCACTAAGTGTTGACAGGTTCCTGTTTGAGAACTTTATGATACGTAGAAGATGTGCACATGAGAGTGGACTAATAGGGGAGTCAGGATGTTTGCAGAGTACATTTTTAATAGTGAAAACAAAATTTTCTAAATCTTTCTTCAAGGTCCTGAGCTGATGGGTGTTGGTTCCTTGCTGAAAAAGTACACAGCCCTTCTGTGTACACACATTGGAGATATACTGCCTGTGGCAGCTAGCATTGCTTCTACCAGCTGGCGGCACTTCGCAGAGGTGGCCTGTATTGTGGAAGGGGACTTCACCGGTACCATTCTTACTTCTTGTCTGTGGATACATATTTATGTTAGGAGATTGATGAAAACTCAGATGTATTCTTTCCTGCTAGAAATTCCTACAATTTAAGCTTTCTAGTCTTTTCCCTTTTATCTTTTTTAGTAGCTGGCAATTCTGTTGGTAAGCGACCTGATGTAGGTGTCCTATAACAGTACATATAATTGATGGTTTGGATTTATGCCACCACTGTTAACACTTCCATAATGAGGTCAACTTGATTATTTCAACAGAATAAAGATTAGTTGCCCCTTTTGTTGCCTTAATAGGTTCCAATATTACCTAGTATTTTTATAGTTAATTTTGTAAGGTTATAGCATTATTATTTAAAAGTTTAATTGGTTTATTTGTTTTAGAGACAGAGGGAGCTCCCAAATGCTGGTTCACTCTCTAAAAGCCTACAATAGCCAAGGCCAGGCCAGGCCAAAGCCAGCAGCTGGAATGTAATTTAAGTCTCTCTCGTGGGTGGCAGGAACCCAACTAATTGAATCATCACCTGCTTCTTCCTAGTGTGTGCATTTGCAGGAAGCTGGAATAGAAAGCAGAATTCGAACTCAGGCAGATTGATATGTGATGCCAGCATCCCAAAGTGGTATCTTTTTTTTTTTTTTTTAAATTTATTTATTTTATTTGAAAGGCAGAATCACACACACACACACACACATATGCACATGCACACATACACATAGATCTTCCTTTTTCTGGTTCACTCCCCAGATGGCTCTAACAGCTGGAGTTGGGCCAGACTGAATTCAGGAGCCAGGAGCCGGGAACTTCCTCTATATCTCCTACATTGGTGCAGGGGCTCAAACATTTGGGCCATCTTTCACTGCTTTCCCAGGTGTACGAGCAGAAAGCTGGACTGGAAGTGGAGCAGCTGGGACCTCAACCAGTACCCGTATGGGATGCTGGCACTGTAGGCAGCAGCATAACCCTCTATGCTACAGCACCGGCCTCTCAAGTGTTGTTTTAAGATACCAAACAACTACCACAAGACTCTGTTTTTAAATATTTTTTTTCTGATGGTAAACTTAGTGATAAACATTGATTTTTCTGTTTATTTAAAAAAAATTTTTTTTCTCAAGATTTAGCTCATTTATTTGAAAGACAGAATTACTGAGAGAGGTAGAGACAAAGAGAAAGAGGTCTTCCATCTGCTGGTTCACTCTCCAGATGGCCACAATGGCCGGAGCTGCTCTGATCTGAAGCCAGGAGCCAGGAGCTTCTTCTCCCACGCGGGTGCAGGGGCCCAAGGACTTGGGCCATCTTGTACTGCTTTCCTAGGCCATAGCAGAGGGCTGGATTGGAAGAGGAGCAGCCGGGACTAGAACCGGCACCCATATCAGATGCCAGCGCTTTAGGCTAGGGCTTTAACCTCCTGCGCCACAGCACCGGCACCAATTTTTCTGTTTAAAAAAGTTTTGTTTAAAATATTTTGTAAACTCAGAGTGTTCTCTTTTGATTGCTATTCCTGTCTCTTTAAACATAAAAGATAAAACAAATTGTGAAAGTATACTAAAGTGAAAACATTCTTTTGACTTACAATTTAAACAGAACAAGGCTACAAAGTACTTTTATAGGATAAATACTTTTATTACATCTTAATTCTTTTTTTTTTCTCCATTTTAAATACAGGTGTTCTCCTTCCAGAACTGGTTGTTTCTATAGTGCTTCTACTCAGTAAAAATGCTGGTCTTATGCAAGAGGCTGGAGCTGTTCCCCTGCTGGGTGGCTTATTAGAACATCTGGATCGGTTCAACCACCTGGCCCCAGGAAAGGAGCGGGATGACCATGAAGAGCTAGCCTGGCCTGGCATCATGGGTATGGCATCTTAACTTGATGGGCTTTCTGTGAGGAGAGTTGTGCTCTGTCTCACTTGTTTTTGCCTTTCCACTGCCTTTTTTCTTTTTAAAGATTTATTTCTTTATTGGAAAGGCAGAAGCGGGGGCTAGAGGGGTTAAGAAAGAGAGAGAAAAAGAATCTTTATCTGGTGGTTCACTCTCTAATTGGCCACAGTGGCCAGAGCTGGGCTGATCTGAAGCCGGGAACCAGGAGCTTCTTCCAGTTCTCCCATACAGGTAAAGGGGCCCAAGGACTTGGGCCATCCTCTACTGCTTTTCCAGGCTGTAGTGGAGAGCTGCATCGGAAGTGGAATGCCAGGATTTGAACCGGCACCCATATGGGATGCTGGTACTGTAGGTAGCGACTTTACCCACTACACCACAGTGCCAGCCCCAAGAACACCTTTTAAAGGAAGACAAATTATTTGCCATTATTTTCACTAAGTGGAAAATGAAGATCATCTAAATCAGAAGACCTTTGAGTTATATTTAAGGAAGGTTGTTCTGTTAGTAATTGTTGCTAAATCCTGAAATTATTTAAATATGTTTAACTTGTTTTAAACTTGTTTAAAAAGTCTGAAGACTCTCCTGGGAGATGTCTTCAGAAGGTAACAGTTGAGGTGCCTGGACATGGTCCGGCTGGTGGTAGAAACTGATGTGGGCTGCCTTTCCAGCGCCATGCGTGGTATTTGATATCAGTGAGATAGGGAATTCTTGGAGTTAGCTGAGTACATCCCTCTTGGCACTGTCTTAGCCCATACCAGACTGAAATGAAACTTGTCTTCTCAAAGTTTTGAGAGTTTGGTATTTTTTTAAGTCACCATTCACTGTGTGATTCTGATTTCTCAGGCTCAAAATTAAAATTGTGGTAATACTTTTACTTTATGTGAAAATTCTTGCTAGGTGGGCTTTTTTTTCTCCTATCTAATAAACACATTAAAAAGATGTATTCATTTATTTGAAAAGGAGAGGAATGGATAAACCATGAAGCACTGACAAGGCCAGTGTTAGGGTGAAGGTGGAACACTGAGTTCCCACTCTGCCTGTCGGCACAACTATGGGAAACAGCCACTCTGTATTAAAGCATCCTCTGTAGTAACTCTACCAAGAAATGACCTAAGAACGATTAGGCCAACTTCACTTACAATAACCTAAACATGGAAACAATTTGTGTTTCCATCCACAATGGAATGAGGAAACAGTAGCATTTTCAAACAGTGGTACATAATGAATAGCAATAAAAATGAATGAACTCAAAAACAGGATAAATCAGAGCCGTGCTGTGGCTCACTTGGTTAATCCTCCGCCTGCGGCACCGGCATCCCATATGGGCGCCAGGTTCTAGTCCTGGTTGCTTCTTTTCCAGTCCAGCTCTCTGCTGTGGCCCAGGAGGGCAGTGGAGGATGGCCCAGGTGCTTGGGCCCCTGCACCCGCGTGGGAGACCAGGAGGAAGCGCCTGACTCTTGGCTTCAGATTGGCGCAGCACCGGCCTTAGCGGTCATTTGGGGAGTGAGCCAATGGAGGGAAGAGCTTTAAAAAATAAAAAAAAGAAAAAAAAACACAAAAATTAGTAAATCTGTTAAAAACTACACTTTAAAAAAAAACAGGATGAATCTCAGAAAACTAATGCTGAAGGAAAGAAGTCAGGCACTAATTCCACTAATACAAAGTCCAAGAACAGACAAAATTAAAAGCATGTTGCTTAAGGACACACACTTAGTCGATAAATTGATCAGGAGAAGTAAGGGGTGACAGTCACATTGCTCCTTCCAGGTAGACAAGGCAGTGTTTGGTTGGCTCTTCCCAGCCGGATGGATGTGACACAGTTTTCTCTGATCAGTCACAGAGCATCTTGTATGTGTGTTATATTTCACAATAAAAAAAGATGTTAAAATGAGTAAATTGCTGATCAAATTAAATGCCCTCAATTATATCTGGTATAGAGAGAAAAATAACAAATGACCATTTAAGTTTACTCCTAAATAAAACCAGAAAAACATTGCTGAATGTATGAACTGGATTAAAGGTACATTTAATATCCTATGGCTATTTTCATTGGACAGTTGCTGCCTCTTGTTTATAGAGATTCTGGGTTACAACGATGATGGTCTAATATGGGAGACAGGGTTAGCTTTGTGGCACAGTGGGTTAAGCTGCCTCTTGCAACACTACCATTCCATATCAGAGTGCTGGTTTGAGTTCCAGCAACTAAGCTTCTGATGGCGTTTCCTGCTAATGAGCCTGGGAAGGCAGCAGATGATGGCCCAAGGACTTGAGCCTCTCCCAACTATGTGGAAGACCCAGATGGAGTTCCCAGCTCCCTGGCTTAGGTCTGGTTCAGACCTGACTGTTGCAGCCATTCAGGGAGATGGAATAACTCACTCTCTCTTTTTTCTTTCTATCCCCACCCCTTCTCCTCCCACTCTGTATCTCCTTCTCTCTGTGTCATTCTCCTTTTCAAATAAATGTATACATCTTTTTAAATGTGTTTATTAGATAGGAGAAGAAAAGCCTATAGTGATGGCCCCCTGAATTTTACATTTAGAGCTACAGTACACTTAGAATTGATTGTGGGGGCTGGTGCTGTGGTGCAGTAGGTTAGTCCTCCACCCATGCTGGCATCCCATATGGGCGCTGGTTCTGGTCGTGGCTGCTCCTCTTCTGATCCAGCTCTCTGCTATGGCCTGGGAAAGCAGCAGAGGATGGCCTGGGCAGTTGGGCCCCTGCACCCATGTGGGAGATCTGGAAGAAACTCCTGGTTCCTGGCTTTGGCCATTTGGAGAGTGAACCATTGGATGGAAGACCTTTCTGTCTGTCTCTCCCTCTCACTGTGTGTAACTCTACCTCTCAAATAAATAAGTAAAATCTTAAAAAAACAACAAAAAAGAATTGATTGTGTATATTCCAAAGTAGGAGTCATGCATTTTCCATAGTCATTTTGTGCTTTGGGTCATGGTGTTGGCACCTTAGCATGAAAGGATCATCCATGGTCACTCTTCTAAAGTATCACCTTTATCTAACTCAGGTTGACTGTCTTTGCTGGTGATCTTAGAACTTTTGTCCCCCTCTTTTCTTGGTGTACTTGTTAGGATCCCCAGTGTATTGCTGAGTAGAGGGGGTGACAGTATGCGTCCTTGGCTGATTCCTGGTAGCAGAGGAAAGAGCTTTCCAAATTTTACAAATGAAGCATGATGCTTGTTGTGGGTTTCTCTTTGTAGATATTTTTGAATATTAAAGATTCTTTCTGTTTCTGCTTTGTGCTGAGCTTTTAATTATGATTGAATGTTAAATCTCATCACAATGCTTTTTCTCCTTTTCTTGATGATCATATAATTTTTTCTATTAATATTTAAGTTGTTGACATTTCAAATGTTAAAACCTTCTGTTTCTGCAATGAAGCTATCTCTTTTTTTAAAAAAAGATTTTTTTTTTTTTTTTTTTAATTTGAAAGGCAGAGTTAGAGAGAGAGAGAGGGAGAGATGGCAAGAGAGAGAGAGATCTTCCATCTGCTGGGTCAATCCAAATGCAGGAGCTAGGAGCTTCCTTCTGGTCTTCCCTGTGGATGCAGGGGCCCAGGTACTTGGGCCATCCTCCGCTGCCTTCCTAGGTGTGGCAGCAGGGAGCTGAATCAGAAGTGAAGCGTCTGGGACTCAAACCAGTGCACATATGGGTTGTTGGTGTGGCAGGCGATAGCCCTACCTGCCAGGCCACAACACCAGCCCTGACGCTGTCTTGATTATAATATTTTGGTCATGTTAATGCTTATTGCTGGTCTTGATTTGTTTTTTGTTAAAATGATTTTTAATCTATATTTGTAATTTTCCTGAACTTTTTTGTATTTATATTTGTCATTTTCCTTGTAGTTTTTTCTATGGCATGTAATTTTCGTTGTGTGTAGTCTCACAAGTTCTTGATGACCATAATCCCTTCACTGAATTCAGGGTGAGAGAAGCTCCCAAGCAACCTCTGCTAGTTTCTATTTGCAGTTTACCTACCTGGAAATGGTTAAATAGTCAGGGGAGAAACCGACTGTTGGATTGCATAGGAAAACACCATAGACCTTCAGGCTTTGGTAACTGAGGTTCTGCCAGTATTATAGAATGAACTGGAGAAATGTTCTTTCCTCTTCTTGAGAATGGCAGAATTTGTCCTATAATCATCTTGGCTGGTAGTTTTCTTTGTGAGGAATCTGTTGAACAGTAGTGAGGTGGATTAGGACCCAGACATTTTTTGTAATTATGGTAAAATATGAAGGTAATTAAAATTGTGGAAAAATGAAATTAAAAGTATGAGTTTATGTTGATGCCAAGCAATTTTTGAAATTATTGTACAGAGTTTTCATATATGCATCTTGCAATACTATGAAAAAAGTTTCCTTTGAGTACTACATTAGAATTTCATCGATGTGATGTTTATCATCTCACCTTTTTTTTTTAGCTTTTCTATGTTCCTTGTATATACATTTAAAAATAAAAGTGCCCTCAGTTATACATTTAGCTTTATGCCAAAAGTTTTCATCTGCGCTCTTTTTATTTCAGTGTTTTTCTAATTCTCATAGTCACTTTTTCTTGGAACTTTTTAAATCACACTGTATTTTTTAAATTCACGCTGTGTTTGGTAGGATTTTGTTTGGCCTATTGTTTGTGCTGTTAGTTAGAAGTGTATTATTCCCTCATTGTGCCTGTGGGTTTGTCTGTTTACCCTTGTAGTTCTTTCATACAATTCGTTCTTTTCGTTTCATCTATTGATTTATTGACTGATTTTTGGCTTCTGTATATACAGAATCACTTTTCACAGCTCAGAACTGTAGAAATAATGAGGAAGTGACGCTAATACGCAAAGCTGATTTGGAGAATCACAACAAAGATGGAGGCTTCTGGACTGTGATTGATGGGAAAGTGTATGATATAAAGGACTTCCAGACGCAGTCACTCACAGGGAATAGTATTCTTGGTGAGGCTGCATTTTTTACTTCATTGGTTACAAGTTGTAGTGTGAGTCGTTTTAAGCTAAACATTTGACTTGTAAATGATCTTTTAGTTTTGCTCTATTCCCCACACATTTTAATGTATCTGTGGCTTACATGTCTGTCTCCCCCCCCCCCCCCCCCCCCATCTCCTGAAACCTTTTATTTAAGGTATACAAACTTCATGTATTTCACAAATACAACTTTAGGAACATAGTAATTCTTCCCATCCTACCTGCCCTTCCACCTGTACTCCTACCCTTTTAGATATTTGTCTTATCGAGAAATTGAGACACATTTGAAGAACTTATCATTGACGTGCATTTTTTGTTCTAGTGCTTGTTAGGATTTGTTCTGAGGCCTGAATTGGCCTAGAAAGCCTGGGAAAAGTGAGGTTCATTGTACTGAGTGATTCTCACTTTTGAGACACTGCCTACTTACTTCCTACCTGCTATTTCTACTGTAGCTCTCTGGGCAAATTGCCTTGACGTCATGTTCTGTTTTCCTTATTGTTTCAGCTCAGTTTGCAGGGGAAGATCCAGTGGTGGCCTTGGAAGCTGCTTTGCAGTTTGAGGACACACGGGAATCAATGCATGCATTCTGTGTTGGCCAGTATTTGGAGGTGAGGCTGCTTGCTGCGAACAACATGGGAACACTGGGGAGACCCTTTCTGGTTTGATAGGATGATTTATATCCCAAAGTATTGACATCTGGGCCTTCTGTGGTGCATTATGTGATATAAAGATCCTTTGGAAGATTTTTCATAAATAAATTCACATTTATTCATGATATGATATGCTGGTCTTCAAAAATTTTTTAAAATATGATTAATTTGTATGAAATATAGATACTGTCCCACAAATAAAGAGGTTAAACTTTGGTCTTACAGTTTTATTGTAAGCTTATACAGTAATTTATAATTTCAAACTCTCCTGAAATATTATTTTTTATGAAGAACTATATAGAAACACAATTCTTTAGAAATATGTTCTCTATATATTCATTAGTATTGGATTGGCATGTATATATTGTGATTTATTTTCCAGATATCCAGATTCTAGAGGTAGCAAAATTTATTAAATGTCATAAGGGTAGGGCTTAAGATATTTTATGAAGGAAAATTAACGTTGCTTACAAATTATCTGATGTGACTCAAAGAGTTAAAATTGTTTTCATTTGAACTCTTGTTTTCCTTTTTAATGAGCTTGCCTTTTGTTAGGATAAACGTTTTTCTGCATGTGTGGTCACGGTTTACTAACCTGTAGCAATACTTGTCATGTCATATGTCATTGGGTTCTTTATGCATGTAACAATCCATTCTTTTTTCTGAAGCATTGTATATAGTCATTTTGGAAACATGATTTGACTTAACTAGGAATATCCTAGTTAAGTCTTTTCTCTGTGTTTTGGTTTTCTGCCAGCAGACCTGTGTATCTGCTGCCTGCTTTCCAGGATAAGTGGGGTGTATCTGGTATCTACTGTTTCTGGGGCACAGCAGCATAAAAACATTGATACGGGAAGAATAGGGTGCCTGCCCGGAGCACCCTTTTATCCTCCCCTTGGCTGAATATCTTTAGGGTGTAAACTGTTTTGTTTTGGTTTTTTTGTTGCTAATTAACCCTGTTTTCTCAAACTGATGGTGAAATTATTTTTTCCAGCCTGACCAGGAAGTTGTTACCATACCAGATCTGGGAAGTCTCTCTTCACCTCTGATAGACACAGAGAGGAATCTGGGCCTGCTTCTTGGATTACATGCTTCCTATCTTGCAATGAGCACACCGCTGTCTCCTGTTGAGGTTGAATGTGCCAGTAAGAAAAACACTGTTTTCTACTAACCAGTTAGCGGGCTATTTTAGTTGCACCATAAGTACCGTTAAGGGTGGAAGAGGAAGACTAATCAACACAAAGAATAGTGAGAGTCAGCCAGTTAGAGTGTTGTGGGTGGCTTCATATGCTTCCATGGTCCCTGGTCACAAAGGAGCCTAACTAGCATGTGGGATGGTATGTCTTGTGAGTAGTCTCACTTAACGTGTCCTCTGAGAGATGGGTCTACCATGGCTGTTGTTTCCCTGTGTGCCCTGAAATTCTGGAATATATATCATTGTTCAGGTGGGGAATAGCATTCTGTTTAAGGATTTTGTTTTTTCTAGACTCAGGTCAGATGGATTTTTGGATTTCAGTATTTGTAACCACTTCAAATAATGAAGTTTATCCATATCTCATATGTTGGATTTAAATTTTCTTCCTGTAGTTGTAAATTTCTTATTTGTCTGTCTCCACCCAACAAGCACGTACTGAACAATTGCTTGTGCAGGTTACCCGGCTGGGCGTCATGACGCAGGGATGGGTAGGATGTGCCTCTGCTTTCCACTGCTGCTTGTTTGGGCCAGCTTTCTAAGCAGATCAGGATACTGCATGGTAACTGATGAAAGAGACGTTCAGAAGCATTCTAGGGAGGAGAGGCTTCAGAGCCATGCAATCCGCAAGTTGTATGGGGAATTCTGGGCAATGACTGGGAGTTTGGGGGGACTGTTGAGATAAACAGGTATCACCAGCTTTTCCTGAGAGTGAGAATCAGGAGAAGGATAGTGGGCAAGGGCCTGCCTGGGCCGCCATGGAGCACATCTGTGTGCCTGTGCTGCGTGCTCTGCTGCCAGCCATCTTCTCCATGACAGCATAGCAGGGTAGCAGGGAAAGACCTGGAAGCCCCAAGGTTGAGGGGACAGAAGGTACCTTGGGCCTGGTGGGTGGGGCCTGATCCACTGAGGGATCAGAGACTTATCTTTGGCAGATAAGGAGGAGCTCTTCTGTTTTCTAAATGGGGCAAATCAGGGTGGGTCAGGATCAGATTTGTGTTTTAGATTAACTAATGGGGCTGCTCTTGAGTGCTCTGAATCTAAATGTCCAGTAAAGCCCCAGAGTGTATCTAAGATTTGATTGCGTGGGTTGCTCAAAAAAATTTGTAGTGTTGTACACACTGACTGGGGCATTTCCCTTCGGTTATCATAAGCAGCTATAAGACATTCCTGTTTGCCCTGATGAATGGGATTCTCTTGTTAGTCCTGACACCATATACCTACTTCCTTTCCAGTCTGTTGCATCTTACATCTCTAGGGTTCTATCATTTGTTAAAGACTGGTGTTGCTTTTTATATATTCCCTCATTCTTGTACTTTGTAAGTGCTCTAAGAATGTGTAATATGTAGTGCTCTGAGAACGTGCTCAAAGAATGCTCTAAGAACATCCCTAAGGTTGTTCTTTGCGCACACCTTTCAGGCATGCTGTTCCCTGTCCTGCCTGCTCAGCATGCTGGTCTCATTCCCGATCTTAGCTCAGTTGTCACTTACATGACAACTCCTTTACTGACCCTTAGCATAGGGGTGGTGGTCTTTCTGTGTATCCTTTACAGTCCTCTGTTGCTTACAGTCTCACAATCAGAACTGAGTGAGTAGTTATGGAAGTGGTGCCTTCGAATGTGAATCTTAGTCTTTTTATGATATATTAGTTTTCTTTCTTCCTTTTTGAAAAAGATAGATTTCTTTATTTATTTGAAAGTCAGGGTGGTTGAGAGGGAAAGAGAGAGAGATCTTCCATCTGCTGGATTATTCCCCAGATGCCTGCAACTGTCTAGGACTGAACCAGGCTGAAGCCAGGATTCAGGAGATTCTTCCAAGTCTCCCACATGTGTAGCAGGGGCTAAAGCACTTGGGCCATCTTCTACTGCTTTCTCAGGCCATTAGCAGGGAGCTGGGTCGGAAGTAAAGCAACCAGGACATAAACTGTCACCCATATGGAATGCCAGCATTGCAGATGGTGGCTTTACCTGTATGCTGCAATGTCGGCCTCTAGTTTGCTTTCTTTAAATATAACAGAATACTGAAAGTTGGGTAACTTATTATGAAAAGAGATTCATGTAGCTTTCAGTTCTGGAGGCTGAAAGCTCAAACAGCATAGTGCCAGCTCTGATGAGAACCCCTGTGGCTGTATCACATTGTAGTGGATGGCATCAGGGTAGGAGTATGTGTGAGAAAAACCAAGAGATTACACATCAAGAAGGCAGCAAAGGGTGATTCAGGGGTCAGACTCAAGCTCTTAAAAACAACTTGTTCCCAGAGAAACAACAAGGGTCCTACGAGATCTACAGCAGTTCCTTCCAAAGGCAGGACTCCTAAAGACCTCCAGCTAGACCACGCAGGTAAATGTTCTGCCACCTCCCAGCATCACCATACTGGGAAATAAGCTCCTCACACATGAACGCTTGGGGACATACTCAAACCTTAGCTAAATGATAACACTCAGCATCTCTGGAACCAGGCAGCTCCGTGCAGAGCACAGACATCCAGTGCTTGTTGAACTGTAACTGCTATATTCTGATATTGGCTTAAAGTTTGTTCAGTAATCAGGAAATGTTACCTGTTCTCATAGAAAGAAGGATTATAAGTCACTCTGTGTAAATGTATTAGATGTAACTTAGATATAATGCCTAATTTCACCTTCTCAGTTGAGTTTCCTCTTTCTTTGAGATGTTATTCCCTGGCCTGCCTGCTCAGCATCTTGGTCTCATTCCCAATCTTAGCTCAGTTGTCACTTACATGACAAGTCCTTTACTGACCTTCAGTGTAGTGGAGGTGGTCATATTTATTTTTGAATAGTACAGTTGAGTTTCTCTTTGTTTGCTTATGCATTTTCTAGAGTGGCTTCAGTCGTCCATCTTCTCTGGAGGCTTGCAGACCAGCCAGATCCACTATAGCTACAATGAGGAGAAAGATGAGGACCATTGCAGCTCTCCCGGGGGCACACCTGCCAGCAAATCACGACTCTGCTCCCACAGACGGGCCCTGGGCGACCACTCCCAGGCATTCCTGCAAGCCATCGCTGACAATAATATCCAGGATCACAATGTGAAGGTGAACCAGACCTCCCCTCTACTGCTGACTTGTATTCTGTTCATCTGCGGAATAATTTCATGTTCTTTGGTTAGCAGAGCACAGAGTTTGTTTTGCGTGTTGTTTAGAGTATTGGTTTTGAGTTGAGAAGCTGGATCTGTTCAACACCTCCGTGTCGTTTTAGAGGCATTATTGGTGGCAAGCACATCAGAAGTTGGGGCCTGTTAGGGTTTGTGGAGACTCACGGGGTGGCTCTGAAGTTATCTCCAGCTGTTTCTGTTGCAGGACTTTCTGTGTCAAATTGAAAGGTACTGTAGGCAGTGCCACTTGACCACACCCATCACGTTTCCTCCTGAGCATCCTGTGGAAGAGGTTGGCCGCTTGCTGCTGTGTTGCCTCTTGAAACATGAAGATTTAGGTATGCAGCTCTAGGTATTTTAACTATGCCGTATATCTTTTGGCTGACATGCAATAAAAATTTGTTCCTACCTTGCCTTTCTTTTAAATGTCTTTCGCAGGACATGTGGCGCTATCTTTAGTTCACGCAGGTACCCTTGGTATTGAGCAAGTAAAGCACAGAACATTGCCTAAATCAGTGGTGGATGTTTGTAGAGTTGTGTATCAAGCAAAATGCTCACTCATTAAGGTGAATAGATTTTAATTATTTTACTTCTGTGCTGTGCACAGTTGCTGAAATATTTGTTTTTAAATTTTCTTTTCCTATTTAACTTTGCAGACTCATCAAGAACAGGGACGGTCTTACAAGGAGGTCTGCGCTCCTGTCATTGAACGTTTGAGATTCCTCTTTAATGAATTGAGACCTGCTGTTTGCAATGACCTATCTATAATGTCTAAATTTAAACTGTTAAGTTCTTTGCCCCGGTGGAGGAGGATAGCTCAGAAGATAATTAGAGAACGAAGAAAAAAGAGAAGTAAGAATGTAAAAGATCAGAAAATATGAGGATACTTCAGAAAGTTTGTGGGAAATTAGAATTAAAAGATAACTTCATTTTGGTGCAAAAAGTTTTTGAAATTCATAGAGTTTTCAGCATATATTTTTTTCTATGAACTCTCTGAAGACCACTTTGTGTGTTTCAAAGTTTTTTTGCTCCAAAATAAACTTATCTTTTAATTCTGCTTTCCATAAATTTTCTGAAGTACCCTCATGCTCGTGAAGTATGTACTTTCCTTCCTGTAATTAAGTCTGTGATTTCAGAGTTAAGCTGTTTGCTGCTGTTCATTCCATGTGGCATTTCTGCATAATATTTATATGTATTTATAGTTACATACAGAAATCTTGCATATTTTTCCAAAAGGTCAGATAATGATGTGATTTTAGAATTAAATGTGTTATAATTTATTATCTATTAACCTAATGCTGAAAAAGATGACTACTAAATCACTTTTTTAAAAGATTTATTTACTGGGGCCAGTGCTGTGGCATAGAAGGTTGTTAAGCCTCCACCTGTGGCACTGGCATCCCATATGGGTGCCAGGTTGAGTCCTAGGTGAGTTCCAGATGCAACGACAAGGACTGAGCCTGGCTGAGGCCTGGAGCCAGGAACTTCATCTGGGTCTCCCATGTGGGTAGCAAGGGCCATCTTCAGCTGCTTTTCCCAGGACATCCAGGGACCTGGATGGGAAATGGAGCAGCTGACACTCAAACTGGTGCCCATGTAGGATGCTGGTGTTGCAGGCAGCAGCTTAATCCCTTTCACCATAACGCTGGCCCTGGAGAAGTTCTTTTAATTAGTCTGTCAATGAGATATATGGAATTGTTTAATCTTACAATTTAATCATGTTATTTTTATAAAGAAATTTTGTTGAGATATATATGTGTTTAAAATTTTTATTTATTTATTTGAAAGGCAGAGAGAGCAAGAACAAGAGACAGAGACAAACAGAGAGATCTTCCATCTCCTGGGTCACTGCCCAAATGCCTGCAATGGCTGAAGCTGGCCCAAGCTGAAGCTAGGAGCCTAGATCTCAATCCAGGTCTCCCACAAGGGTGGCAGTGATTCAGATATTTCAGCCATCATCTGCTCATGAGCAGAAAGCTGGGATCAGAAGTGGAGCCAAGACTTGAACCCAAGTGCTGTGATGTGGGATGCATGTGTCCCAAGTGGCATCTGAACCACTGTGCCAAGTGTCTGCCCTGATATTTTAAAGGAAGCAACTGTTAAGGGTTCAGAAAAGACTTTTTGTGTTATATAGTCAAAATTTGAGTAAAATAAATAAAATACTTTAGAATTTGATCTGCTTGTGATTAGAAATAAGTTACAGAAATTTCTGATTATGTTATTAATAGATTATACTGATATGTCCATAGACCAGCTTATTCAGCAATACTAATTACTGAGTTTTAATGGATATTTTGAACAATAATATCGGGAAAGACTTCTGTGTTTTAGAGACTATCCTAAATTGATTGTCTTGATTAAACCCTCTGAAATGCTTTGGTTTCGAAGCCACAGCAAAAGTACCTCTGATAGTCCTTTAACTCAGGTGATTGAGTCACAGGCCCAGGAGACAGGCCAGGCTCAGTGTGAGCCAGCATGAGCTCCCTCCATCACCCCGCTGTCTCATGTCCTGTCCGTAGGTTCTGAGCCAACATTGTCACCTTGTAGAGTTTTGTGTCTTGGGTTTATAGAGTCATTACGTGACGACTGAAGCTGACTTTCCTCCCCCCGCCCCGTTCTTTCCCTACGTTCCCCCCTTCTCTTCTTAATGTAGTCACATAAGAGTGTTGAATTGTGTCAGCAGTGATGTGTGACATGTGTGAAGGGATGCCTACCAGGGAAAGTCGGCCAAGCCTTGTTGTCTAGGGTTTTTACTGGGGGCCTGTTTCAGTGCCCACCTGCCTGACCTCAGTTAGCAAAAACAGATTATCTCCCTTAGTCACATTGCCAGCATAAAACTGTCCTGGCATACTGGTGCCATATGACCTTAGGCCTCAGGCTCAGGTATAGAAAGCACCCCCTTTTTCATTTAAAAAAAGGATTTATTTATTTTATTTGAAAGAGTTACACAGAGGAGAGGCAGAGAGAGAGAGAGAGAGAGAGAGAGAAGTCTTTCATCCAATGGTTCACTCCTCAAATGGCCACAATGGCCGGAGCTGGGCCAATCTGAAGCCAGGAGCTTCTTCCAGGTCTCCCAGGCGGATGCAGGGGCCCAAAGACTTGGGCCATCTTCTACTGCTTTCCCAGGCCATAGCAGAGAGCTGGACTGGAATAGAGCAGCTGGGTCTCTAACCAGCGCTGATATGGGATGCCGGTGCTTCAAGCCAGGGCATTAACCTGTTGTGCCACAGCGCTGGCCCCAGAAAGCACCCTTAACAAGCAGGGTATTCCAAGGGCTTGGGCTTAGGTCTGAGAGCTAAGGGCCAGTATAGAAAGGACACAGTCTTCTTGGGAATGTGCAGGGTTTGGACCACCCAGGTCTTCTGAGTTAGCCCTTCCCTGCACATATATATTATCTTGTCACTTAAACCTTAAAAGTGATAAAAGAAACAGGGAAGAAACACCACATATTACAACACTAATTCAATGGAACTTTCCCTAATTAAAGAGACTAACAGAAAAGTCATCCATTTGATTCAGAGACACATTGGTGGCAAGATCCGCTATACTAGACCAATGTGGAGAAGCCAGGGACTATGGGCCAAATCTGGTCTGTTATTTGGTTTGTATTGCCTATGAACCAAGACTAGTGTTTTGCAGTTTTAAATTGTTAAAAGAAAAATGAATTAAAAAGAATAGTGTTTTTGACACTTGGAAATAATGAGGCATTTGAATTGTAGTATTCATAAGTAATGCTTTATTGTGACACAGCACACCTAATGATTTTTGTATTGTCTGTAGCTGCTTTTTATGCTAAAAGAATAGAGTATTTGTGACAGACCAAGTGGCCTGCAGAGACTCTCATATTCACTGTCACTTTAAGAAAAAGCTTGCTGAGCCCTGGGCTCTGCCTTCTTCAGGGTTCCTCCTTGCCCTGGTACTCTAACTCTGTATCCTTCTGTCCCTGACGTGGTGTGGCACAGTGCTATTACTGGATATCATTGGGACTAACTGTGATTGTTTGATATTTTGAGCAATGCAGTTTACAAGGCTGTTTACATGTTTACTTGAGTAAAACATCTTCATGTACATTTAAGTATTTCTTAATTTAAAGCTTAAGTAAATGATTTTTATAATGGATGATGTTTTTAAACATAGTTCCTAAGAAGCCAGAGTCTACTGATGATGAAGAAAAAATTGGAAATGAAGAGAGTGATTTAGAAGAAGCTTGCATTTTGCCTCATAGTCCGATAAATGTGGACAAAAGACCTATTCCAATTAAATCACCCAAGGTGAAGTATTTTCTATGATTCTGGGCTTGGCTGAGTCCCAGCATGGCACATAGCAAAAGAATCCACAGCTGTTGTACCTTTGTACTTGAGAAATTGTAGGGCACTTAGTATAGTTGGTTGTCATCAAAGGTGTGGTCCAGAGCTGCTTAAAGAGCTTAAGGTGCCGGGGTCAGAGCTATAGTTGGAAAAGTGTTTCCTTTAATTTTTGGTACTGGGTTGTATTATTATCATTCACTATTCAGTCACTGAACATATCCTTTGTTGTTATTTTCTCGAAGATTTATTTATTTGGAAGAGTTAGAGAGAGCAAGAGATTTTCTATCCTCTGGTTCACTTCCTGGATGGCCACAACAGCTAGTGCTGGGCCAGGATGGAGTCAGGAGCCAGAAGCTTCATCCAGGTCTCAGAAGGGCCCAAACACTTGGGCCATCTTCCACTGCTTTTCCCAAGGCATATGCAGGGAGTGGATTAGAAGCAGAGTAGCCAGAACATGAACTGTCCCTCTTATGGGATGCTGGAGTCACAGGCGACAGTTTACTCTCTATGCCACAGTGCCGGTCCCTGAATTTATCTTTTTTACCAGAAATTATACTTGTCCTTGAAGCTATTAATATAAAAGATAATGTGACTTTTTGTATGCCAAGTCAGCCTATTTCAAAGTATATAAGATTTTTAATTCATTTATAAGCTTATTTATAGCAGTTTAATTTTTACTATATATTAGTAGATAAATTATTTTACCAGTTTGAAATTTTTAGCATTATTAATTTTTATTTTACTTATATTAAGATATGTTTATATTTACTTATATATCACACTTATATTTGATTTACTTTTAAAAATATTTATTTACAATTTGAATATCTTGGTTAAACTGATGGTGAAAATTGTTTCATTTGGTAGGATAAGTGGCAGCCTCTCTTGAGTACAGTCACAGGTGTTCACAGATACAAGTGGTTGAAGCAGAATGTCCAAGGTCTGTATCCTCAGTCTGCACTCCTCAGTACAATTGCTGAATTTGCCCTGAAAGAAGAACCAGTGGATGTAGAAAAAATGAGAAAGTGCCTTTTGAAACAGGTAAAATTTTATATGAACATGCTTTTCTGCCTTGAGTCATATACACAACATTTAATTGTGTGCATTGATATTTTCCAGTTGGAGAGAGCAGAGGTTCGCCTGGAAGGGATAGATACAATTTTAAGACTGTCAGCCAAAAATTTCTTACTTCCATCTGTGCAGTATGCTATGTTTTGTGGATGGCAACGACTTATTCCTGAGGGAATTGATATAGGGTAAAACTTTATAATTTTTTTTAAGGAAAACTGTGGCAAGAAAACATTGCTCTATTAAACTTAAAGAATTTTACTTAAGACGTTGCTAAGACTTTTATCTTTGTTTGAAAGGGAACCTCTTACAGATTGTTTAAAGGATGTTGATTTGATCCCACCTTTTAATCGGATGCTGCTGGAAGTAACTTTTGGCAAGCTATATGCTTGGGCTGTTCAGAATATTCGAAATGTTTTGATGGATGCAAGTGCCAGATTTAAAGAGCTTGGTGAGTGCACAAGCCTGATGCCTAGAAGACTGTATTGAACGTGACACTGAGGCAATGCCAGTGGTTGCATCAGCATCATTTCTAGTTTGGCCTTAATTTTATGTTATGGAAACTTGCAAATGCCAAATTTTGCTTTTGAGATAACTTAAATAACTTTGTGCTTCAGATTTATAATATAAGCTACATTCAGCTTTCTCTGATTCTAAATGAAACTTTCAAAATTTGACAAAAGATACAGTCTTGAAGTACTCTAATAGAAAGCTTTTACATTTTTCAAATTTTTGTTTATAGTACACCATATACCCTAAAATGTCTATGTACTGTATTAATGCTTATTTTCTGGATGGTTGGAATATCTACAGAGAAATACCAAGATTGATTGGTATTATGGCAGAAAAGTGAAATACAGCTATACAGCTATTACATTAAAATGAAAGGAGGCACTAGGGATATTTAGAGAGGAGCACGCTAAGTCTCACGGACAGAAGTTGTAGGACCATTGCAGCACATTACTGACCTGCCTGATTTGTATACTCTTTGGAAACCCACTGAGAAATAAAAACTTTTAAAAAGCTCTGATGATTTTTCTCTGTATCATATATTTTCTTGTATACATACACACTAAATTTAAGTGGATGCCGATACTCATTAGGTATCCAGCCAGTTCCTCTGCAAACCATTACCAACGAGAACCCATCAGGACCAAGCCTGGGCACGATTCCTCAAGCTCGCTTTCTCCTGGTGATGTTCAGCATGCTCACCTTACAGCATGGTGCAAACAACCTTGACCTCCTGCTCAACTCTGGCACACTCGCCCTCACGCAGACAGCACTGCGGCTCATTGGTAGGTTGGCACCAGTTTTGAGTCTCTCATGAAAATGTCAAGATTTTGCCTTGATATATCTCTTAAAAAATAAATGTTTTTATTATTGTAAGATAAAAATAATATAAAATTTGCCATTTTATGTTTACAGTTAAGGATATTTGCAGTTTTGGGCAACTATTACTACTGTCCAGATCTGGGACTTTTTCATCAGCTCAAATGCAAACCTTGTTCCAATTTAGCAGCCACTCCTGATTCTCCCCACTCTTTAGTCCTTGGCAAACACAGATTTTGCTCACTTGCTCTCCCTCTCTCTCTTTGAATTGGCATACTCTGGGTATTTCATATAAATGGAATCATATAATTTGTGGCCTTTTTTGTCTGGCTTATTTATTTAGTATATGTCAGCATTTCATTCCTTTCCATGACTGAAAAAGATTTCACTCTGTAATTATATATTTGCTCTCTTTGTTGATAGATAGTTGGCTTGTTTTTACCTTTCGGCTTTTGTGAGTAGTGCTGCTAGGAATGTTTGTGTACAATTTTTGTTTGAGCACTTTTCTCCAGTGTTTTGATTGTAAGTGTGGTAATCCATTCTGTTTAACTTTGCTGAGAAATTACCAAGCTTTCCTACCAACTGCTGCACTGTTTTACTTTCTCATCATCAGTGGACAAGGGTTCCGGTTTCACTGTGTCATCTCCAACCCTATAGCTTTTTGTTTTGCTTTGTTTTTATTTGGTATTTTGATTAGGGCCATCCTAGTGAGTATGAGGTGGTATCTCACTGTGGTTCTGAGTTGCATTTCACTGATGATGAATGACATTGAGCCTCTTTGTGCTTGTTTGTTATTTGTATATCTAATCAAGTCCTTTGTCCATTTTTAGATTGAGTTGTTTAACTTCTTTTTTTTTTTTTTAATTAAAAAAAAATTTTTTTTTTAAAATTTTTGACAGGCAGAGTGGACAGTAGAGGGAGAGAGAAAGGTCTTCCTTTTTGCCGTTGGTTCACCCTCCAATGGCTGCCGTGGTAGGCGTGCTGCGGCTGGCGCACCGCGCTGTTCCGATGGCAGGAGCCAGGTGCTTCTCCTGGTCTCCCATGGGGTGCAGGGCCCAAGAATTTGGGCCATCCTCCACTGCACTCCCTGGCCACAGCAGAGAGCTGGCCTGGAAGAGGGGCAACCGGGACAGGATTGGTGCCCCGACCGGGACTAGAACCCGGTGTGCCGGCGCCGCAAGGTGGAGGATTAGCCTGTTAAGCCACGGCACCAGCCGAGTTGTTTAACTTCTATTTGTTGTTGAGTCCTATGAGCACCAATACATGTTCCATGTAAATGTATCAACCATTCAAAGAAGAATTAACACCAATCCTCAAACTCACAAATATCCTGTATATTAGATCTTCACAGATTTATTGATCTTTATCAGATTTATGATTTGAGATGTAGAAATTTTTAACTGGGAGTGGACATTGTGACACAGTGGTTTGGACTGCTGCTTGGGATGCCTACATCCTGTATTCGATTACTTGGGATTGAGTATTGCCACTGCATGTGTTCTAGCTTACTGGGAGTGCACCTGAGGGGCAGTAGGTAATGGTGCAGGTGCTGGGATTCCTGCCACTCAGTTGAGAGACCCATGTGGAGATCCTGAATCTTGACTTTGGCCTAGCCTAGCCCTGGATGTTGTAGGCATTTTGAGAGTGAGGCAGTAGATAGAGGATCTCTCTCTTTTCTGTCATTGTAACTTTGAAATTTAAAAAGTTTTAAATTTTGTTGAAATCCAGTTTTTTGTATTTGTTCTTTTGGTGTCATATCCAAGAAACATTGCCAAATCCAAGGTGAATGAAAATTATTCCATGTTTTCTTCTGTTAAGTTTATGTGGTTTTTACTTTGGCTCTTTGGCCCATTTGTAGGCACATTTTTTTTTTTTTTAAGGATTTACTTTATTTATTTGAAAGAGCTACAGAGAGAGGTAGAGACAGAGAGAGAAGTCTTTCATCCGTTGGTTCACTCCCCAGATGGCCACAACAGCCGGAGCTGAGCCGATCCGAAACCAGGAGCCAGGAGCTTCTTCTCCCATGCGGGTACAGGGACCCAAGGACTTGGGCCATCTTCTACTGCTTTCCCAGGCCATAGCAGAGAGCTGGATGGGAAGAAGAGCAGCTGGGACTAGAACTGGTGCCCATATGACATGCTGGTTCTTTAGGCCAGGGCTTTAACCTGCTGCGCCACAGTGCCGGCCCCTTTTGGCACATTTTTTATGCAGATTGAGGTTAAGTGTTCAACTTGTTTTCTTTTTGTTGTCCAGTTCCCTGTTACATCTGTTAAAAAGACTAATCTTTTTCCTCAAGGTCTTGGCACTCTTGTCATTAGTTGTCCATTGATATTTAGGTTTATTTGTTTTTTTTTTTTTTTAAAGATTTATTTATTTATTTGAAAAGCAGAAAGACACACACACACACACACACACAGAGAGAGAGAGAGAGAGAGAGAGGAGACACAAAGAGATCTTCCATCTATTGGTTCACTCCCCAAATGGCCACAATGGCCTGGGCTGGGCCAGGCCAAATCCCGGAGCTAGTAGTCCGGAGCTTCTTCTGGGTCTCCCACGTGGGTGCTAGAGCCCAAGCACTTGGACCGTCTTCCACTGGTTTCCCAGGTGCATTAGCAGGGAGCTGGATTGGAAGTGGAGCAGCCAAGACTCAAACCAGCACCCATATGGGATGCTGCCACTGGAGGCGGAGACTTATTAGCCTTTTAAGCCATAGCACTGGCCTCTATTTCAGTTCTATTCCACTGTTCTATGTGTCTGTCATTATGCTAGTAACTACCATGTTTTGAACGTTATAGCTTTGTAGTAGGATTTGAATTGAGAAGTGTGTCTTCCAACTTTGTTTTCTTTTTCAAGATTATTTTCATTATTTTACCTCCTTTGCATTTCCATATTTGTTTCGGGACTGACTTTTCCATATCTGCAAGAAAAGGCCATTGGGATTCTGCTAGATATTATGTTGATTCTTTAGATTGTTTTGGGGGAATATTGCCATCTTAATAGAGTTAGCTTCCTGGCCAGCGCCGCGGCTCACTAGGCTAATTCTCTGCCTGCAGTGCCGGCAGCCCGGATTCTAGTCCGGGTCGGGGCGCTGGATTCTGTCCCGGTTGCTCCTCTTCCAGTCCAGCTCTCTGCTGTGGCCCGGGAAGGCAGTGGAGGATGGCCCAGGTTCTTGGGCCCTGCACCCGCATGGGAGACCAGGAGAAGCACCTGGCTCCTGCCTTCGGATCAGCGTGGTGCACCGGCCGCAGCACACCAGCCGCAGCGACCACTGATGGGTGAACCAACGGCAAAGGCAAAGGAAGACCTTTCTCTCTGTCTCTCTCTCATTGTCCACTCTGCCTGTCCAAAAAAAAAAAAAAAAAAAAAAAAGAAATAAAACTTCCTTTCCGTGAACTTGGGATGTCTATGCGTTTATTTTGTTCTATTTTAATTTCCAATCTGTTCTCTCTTTTCTCTCTGCTCTGATCTTTCTTATTTCTTTCTGTGAGCACTGCGTTTGCTCTACCACACAGTGTTATGTAATGTTTCATTCATCTCAGTGTATTTTCTGATTTCCCTGTGATTTTTTTTTGAGCTATTAGTTAAGTGTATGTTATTTAATTTTCATTTACTTGTTGGATTTTCTGGTTTTTCTTCTGTTATTAATTTCTAGCCATTGTATTTTGGTTGGAGATGGCACTTTGTATGGTTTTAGTCTTAAATTT
Organism: Lepus europaeus; assembly: GCF_033115175.1. Classification (NCBI taxonomy): domain Eukaryota; kingdom Metazoa; phylum Chordata; class Mammalia; order Lagomorpha; family Leporidae; genus Lepus; species Lepus europaeus. The sequence continues at coordinate 17,062,554 of NC_084837.1, read as the reverse complement.
AAGGCTTGTTTTGTGACCTAATGGTTTATTTTGGAGAATTTTCTGTGTATATTTAAGACGAATGTGTATTCTGCTGTTTTTGAGTAGACTGTTGTGATTGTGTCTGTTACATCTAATTGGTTTATAGTTGTTCGTTGGCTGAAAATCTTGAGATTCTGCAGGGACAGTGGTGCAAGTGAAGAAGTGAATTTCTTCTAAGTTCTTTTTGTCTGATCAATCTTAAAGTTCACATTGATCCATTCAGAAATATGCCTTATGCTGGAAAATAGTCACCCTCTAAGAGTCATACATTTGATTCCTCAGGGCCTTAGTAGTAATTGGAAATTGCTCTAAAAATTACTTTTAAAAAAAAAAAATATTGTCTATATTTTTCCAATCAGCAAAAATTCCAGCACAAATTGCTAGCTATGGGGACTTGTATTAACACTACCTACGAGTTTGAATTCCTGCTGACCTCACTGGGTGCAAAGAGCAAGGGAATTGTGTCTTGTATTGCAGCTTTCCCTGGTCAGAATGAACTCCCCATCATTTAATAAATTATAAGCATATAATATTTTATATTAACTTTAAATATCCAGACCCTGTAGCCACAAAATATAAAACATCTGAAAAAAATCCTTTTTCATGTTGAAAATTTATTCAGGCTCCTAGCAGTAATTTTAACTTCCACATAGTTAACAGTAAGGCTGCCCAGGGAGATCTTGCTGGAAGATGACACTGTGCCCTCCTGGGGGTTCTTGCTGGAAGGTGACACTGTGCCCTCCTGGGGTCCCTTGGCCAAGGCAGTAGCTAAGCTGAAAAAACAGCTAAGCTGTTGCCACTCCTAGTTTATATAGAACTTTGTTCCAGGTCTGGGAATTGGTTTAAGCTGGTTCTTTATGGAAGAGAAGAGACCAAAAACTTCTTATATTTTTGTCCCACCCAAGCCTGCCTGTTTGAATCCTTTTTCCTCCCACCAGAGGAGTTACTAGCACTGTAGTTTACCCCATTCAATTTAGCAGCAAGGTCAAAAGCAAACCCATTCTCTTGGGGCAGATCTGTTATTTTCAAATCCACTGGTAAATTTTACTTCTTTCAGTTGACAGCAGCTCAGCTTCTGCTTCATATTATGGATGACTGTGTAGCAAGGCACAGGTTAATTGTTCTGTGCTACTCCTCCATTCTTCCTTTCATTAAGCAAGGCTTGTACAACGTTTCAGGAGGAGTTGGGGTTGTCTGCTGCCACTTCTGTGTTCAGAGATCTCCAAGATCACCCCAAGTCTGATGATTTGCCAGAGGTATTCACAAGACCCAGCATGTAGTCATATTCAGGGCTTATTACAGTACAGTGAGTGGATACAGAGCAAAATTAAAAGGAAATTAATTGTACCTGTTCAAAGTCCAGAGGAAACCAGTTGCAAGCTTCTAAGTGTAGTCACACAGAGCAAGCTTAAGTCCCCTAGCACTGAGTTGTGGCCATGTGTGAAGGGGGAGGGTTAGTTTCTAAAAGTAGAATAAATAGCTTTGCTGAGCATTAGCGTATCTTTTATATTTTTGGAGCATATTTATGTATTTGTCTTTCCCTTTATCTTTTTAGCCTAGATCTAATCGGCAAAATTTCCACAGTATTCATTATATTAATAACAAGTATAGTATGAAGTCTTTAAAACTTATTACCTTTATCAGTACTTACTGATATTCTATGTATTAAGAATAGGACAGTGTAGCTGTTTATCACTCAGCTGTTGCTGTTGGTGTTTTGCCAGGTCCGAGTTGTGATAACGTTGAGGATGACATGAATGCTTCTGCCCGAGGAGCGTCTGCCACGGTCCTTGAAGAAACAAGGAAGGAAACAGCTCCTGTGCAGCTCCCTGTTTCGGGGCCAGAGCTGGCTGCCATGATGAAGATTGGAACCAGGGTCATGAGAGGTGTGGATTGGAAATGGGGCGATCAGGTACTCAGAGATATGATTTACTACATTAGCCACCTTCTATACATCCTGACGTATAGAATATTAAAATCAGAATAGACAGCTACCTTACCTCAGGACATGTGCGAGATTGATAGATGACAAAGTTATTGGTTCCTGAGCTGCTCAGCAGAGTCAAAGCAAGTTGGGAATAGCAGCGACCTGCTCTCGGTGCACCTCGAGCGGGAGTTTGAGAAGAGTGGCAGTTGATTTCAGAAAATTCACTGGCATGTGCTCAATTTGTTAATTGACTGGAACAAGACTGAGAGTGAGCAGAGAGTTGATACCGTGAAAGCTCTGAGGCAGGAAGCCTGGCTGCTGCCTGTGAGCGCTCTTGGCCATGTGACCACGAAGCCCTGATTCTAGCAATTTTGGGAGTACTGGTTAAGTGGGTGGCCATCGTTCCATTTCTCCTTCTAGCACATTGCTTCCAGATCTCCATCAGGTGCCTCCAGACGAATGTCATAAGCTGGGATAGTGCTCAGCTTTCTGTAGTCATATCTGGGTGTTCTCAGCCGCACTGTTAAAGATGGCTTTGTCACAGTCATCTGGGGAAAGATAGAAGTCTCCTTTAATCAGCTTTCTCCCGTGGAAATGGGAGACAGCTGTCCTCTGGGGCCTAGAAGCGGAAGAGAGGGAACGTGGAGGAACTTGAGTTATTTTAGGTTTCTGCTTCTGTGAAGCTCCCTCAGGGATTGAGTTGGCCAAGGAAAAGCCCAACAGGACCATTCTCATTGATATTTTCCCTACTTTTTTCTTTGGTAAAGGAGCATAAACACATTATTTCATAGCATTTAATTGAAAGTAATTTGAGATCAACATTGTGCAGGTAGGTTTGGGAGCAGTCTATTGGCATGAAGTGTAGTGAATCTCTCTTCACAGCCGGCTGGCAGGTAGAAGTGTGTGTGGCAGGTCCCTCGGGAGAATGGTGGAGGGACCAGAGCAGAGCTTGTGTCCTCTTAACTGGTGTTTATTTTGACTTTCTCAGGATGGGCCTCCTCCAGGCCTAGGCCGCGTGATTGGTGAGCTGGGAGAAGATGGGTGGATCAGAGTCCAGTGGGACACGGGCAGCACCAATTCATACAGAATGGGGAAAGAAGGAAAGTACGACCTCAAGCTGGCAGAGCTACCAGTCTCTGCACAGCCCTCGGCAGAGGACTCAGACACAGAGGATGACTCCGGTGGGTGACTCTGCAGGCATTTAGTTCAAGGCGGCCTGGCCAGTTGTCCTAGTGTTGGCTGGCTGCCATTTCTCGGGGAAGTTAAAGTGGTGGGTCAGAGCGTATCTGCAGTCAGGACTCTCTGGATTTGATTTTGCTCTTTGAAGACCCAAGTGATTCTGATGCAGGTGCTGAAAGTAGCTCTGGGAACCTGGTCCCCAGGTGGAACTGACTTCTCACATATTCCCACCCCCCACCCCCCCAGCTGCCCCTTTGAGACTGTGAAGGGAAGGCAAGCTGTAGCCTCACCTCAGATGGGTCTTGTGTGGTTGCTACCAAGCTTGAGTCTTAGGGAGTGGGTTGGGCTTGGTGGATTAAGTGTTCTCCCTAACCCCACTGCTCAGACCATTTGCATTCTCTACCAGCCATGAGTTCAAAGCACAGACTGATCTGCCTCCTTCTTCACCTAGGTGATGGCTGAGGATACTTCACATGCCGCGTTCGGTACTTAATTGCTTCCAGGAAAGCAGAGGAGAAATTTGAGGGTGGTGCCAGAACGGCAGGTTCTGTCTAAGGAAATCCAAGGTTGTGGGAGTAGGGCTTCTTGGCATTGTTGAGGAGTATCCAAGAGTGGAATGGATGGTTGAAGCTTCTCACAGCTGGTTAAGAGACCTTCAGAGAGGGGCTGGTTGTTGTCAGTGCATCTGACCTGTAACCTGTGGCTCCACACCAGGTGCTGCCCAATCCTTCCACCCAGCTTGCCAGATAGGAACCCTACCTGGCTGTCCCTGGGAGATTTTCTTACAGAGGAGGTGGAGCCTGGTGGCCTCTGCTTCCTTGTGCTTCCTTGTCCTGCAGCCAGCCTGGATGTAGGAGCAGGTGCTTTGTCCTTAACCAGGTTGGAATTGGCTTGTCAGTAACCAGCTTTTGACATTTGGTTAGCTGTCTTTCTAGGGAAATGAAACTCTGGAGTCATTTCAGTGCTTCCGAGTTTTTCCTGAATTTGTTTAAGAAAAATTACCTGTTGAGATATGTGTTTGGTGCATCAGTTAAGACACTTCTTGGAATGCCTACATTTAGTGTATCTTCAGTCCCATCTTTTCTAAAGATCTTCCCTTTCCAAAATAAAAAAAAAAACAGAATCTTTGTACCTTCCTTTTATTTTTTCTGTGAATCTAAAACTGTCTTTAAAATCTTCAGAAATAGAACAAGAAGAAGAATGTGATGGTAAAGCCTGTCAATTATATGTAGGGCTGCCTTCCAGTTTTATTTGGGAGGATAGTTTCTTACTTTGATTTTTTTTTTTTTCCAGAAACGGAACAGATTGAAAAGAACATTCACCCCACTGCAATGATGCTTACAAGCACTATCAACTTACTGCAGACTCTCTGCCTCTCTGTTGGAGTTCATGCTGAAATCATGCAGGGGGAAGCCACCAAGACTTTGTGTGGACTGCTGCGAATGTTAGTGGAAAGTGGAACGACGGACAAGACATGTATGGAATGAATAATTGTGGGTCCAGAGAGTCAGTACTGGGAGATGTGAATTTGTCATGTTGGTGTGGAAATGAGTATGTGAGGGCAAGCAAGAGTGTATATGAGTATGTGTGTGTCTAGAAGGTACTTCATAAAGTTTATGGGATATAGAATTTAAAAATAAATTTATTTTGGTGCAAAAGTTTTTGAAACTCATACATGTTTTTTTTTTTTTTTTTTTTTTTTTTAATTTGAAAGACTGGCTGGTCTGAAGGCAGGAGCCAGGATCTTTTGGGTATCTTACATGGGTACAGGGGCCCAAGCAATTGGACCATCTTCTGCTGTTCTCCCAGACACATTAACAGGGTTCTGGATTGGAAGTAGAGCAGCTGGGTCTTGAGCTGATGGCCATATGGGCTGCCAGCATTCCAGGGGCAGTGGATTAACCCAGTACACCATTATGCCCCTCATGCATAGCTTTTTTTTTTCTTTTTAAGATTTATTTATTTATTTGAAAGGCAGAGTTACAGAGAACAGAGAGAACAGAGGCAGACAGAAAGAGAGAGAGAGAGAGCGAGCGAGAGAGAGAGAGATGTCTTCCATCCACTGGTTCACTTCTCAGATGGCTGCAAAGGCCGGAGTTGTGCCAATCCAAAGCCAGGAACCAGGAGCTTCTTCTGGGTCTCCATGCTGGTGCAGGGGCCCAAGGACTTGGGCCATGTTGTATTGCTTTCTCAGGCCATAGCAGAGAGCCAGATTGGAAGTGGAGCAACCAGAACTTGAACTGGTGCCTATATGGGATCCTGGCACTGCGGGCTTCAGCTTTACTCGGTATGCCACAGTGCCACCCCAATGCATAGCTTTTTAATAAAACGTATTTTTCATGATCTTTGTGAAGACCCCTTATATGCATGGACTTAAAATTTTTTTGCATCAAAATGAACTTACCTTTTAATAATATTTTCTATGAGCTTGGGGAAAGGGAGCTTGTGCTGCAGGGGGCGAGATGGCTAGGAGGCTCCAAGCAGGGCCCTGTGAGTAGTACAGTCTCTGATTTCAGCTCCTGTGAGAGTGGACAGAGTAGAAACCCGAGTGGAAACTAAGATGGCAAGAGGAGTAGATATGATGCCAGAATCAAATTTGTAAACACAGACAAAGCCTTTTGTTCTCATTCTGTTCGTACAGATGTCTTAAACTTGAATTGGGAATTTATGGTGCAGGTTGAATATAAGCAAGATCATGGGGATATTTAAAACATAAGAGATTTTAAAAAATAGATGCATAGTCACAAACTGCTGCTATTGGAATTATGGGTCATTTTCCTGTTGCCTAGAAGCAACAAGTAGATAAAATCTATCAGTCTGAGTTATTACCCTTACTTTAAAGATTTAAAAAATTGCTGTGAGAGGCAGGTGTTTATCCTTAGTAGTTAGGATGCTTGTGTCCAGTGTTGGTGTGCCTGGGTTCAGTGACTGGATTTGGCTTCTGACTCTGGCTTCCTGCTAATGCACACGCTGGGAGGCAACAGCAATGACTCAAGTATTTGGGTTCTTTCTGCACATGGTAGACCTGGATTGAAGTAGGCATTTGGGGCATGAGCCAGTAGGGGAGATAGTTCTCTCTCTCTTTCATTCTCTCTCTGTCTCTGCCTCTCAAATAAAAATTTTTTTAATGCTGTGAAATATTCTTTGAGGTTACTTAAAAGCTTTCTCCCACTGCTATCATGTTTAATTACTCAAATTGTATTTGTAAATTTGTAAAGTAGCTTATTCTCAAACATGAGAATAGCAGGTTAACTAAAAATAAGGATTGTACTTATGGTTTGTCTTTAGAGATTTGGCACCAAATAAGTTTGTTTTCCTTCTTGGCAGCTTCTCCAAACAGGCTTGTGTGCAGGGAGCAGCACCGGAGCTGGTGCACGCTTGGGTTCGTGCGGAGCATTGCACTCACGCCACAGGTGTGTGGCGCCCTCAGCTCACCACAGTGGATCACTCTGCTCATGAAGGTCATGGAAGGGCATGCACCTTTCACCGCCGCCTCCCTGCAGAGGCAGGTAATGTGCTGCCAGGCAAAACCCGGCCTGCTAGGAGGTATCCACATGCCAGCCTGCCACTCCCTGAGATTAGGTGCCTTGATTGAGTAATGAGTGCAGAAAAGAACTAGAAGTGACACAAGGTAGATCTTCCAGAGCCATGGGGCTATTGCATTGGGTAAGTTGCTGAACTTTAGTTTACTTGCTTTTCTCTTTAAGTGGTAAACCCTGCAGTTGCTCTCATCTGCCTCCCAGGAGCTGTAATGAAATTGTCTTAAGAATTAAACTAAAAAGAATTAGTTTTTTTTTTAATATTTAGTTATTTTATATGAAGGGCAGAGTTACAGAGAGGCAGAGGGAGAGAGAGAGGGAGAAAGAGAGGTCTTCCATCTGCTGGTTTACTCCCCAGATGGCCGCAATGGCCAGAGCTGGGCCGATTTGAAGCCAGGAGCCTCTTCTGGGTCTCCCACGCGGATGCAGGGGCCCAAGGACTTGGGCCATCTTCCATGGCTTTCCCAGGCCATTAGCAGAGAGCTGGATCAGAAGTGGAGCAGCTGGGACTAGAACCAGCACCCACATGGGATGCTGGCACTTGCAGGTGGTGGCTTTACCTGCTATGCTATAGCACTGGCCCCAAATAATTAATTTTTAATTAAATGAACAGATACATACATCTGGGATGTAGCTTATTGTTTTGAATTCCTGTTAATACTTAGCATTAATAAATCTGGATTCTTTTTTAAAATTTATTCATTTGAAAGGCAGAGTTACAGAGAGAGGGAGACACAGAGAAAGAGGCCTTTCATCTGCTGGTTCACTCCCCAAATGGCTGGTGGCTGATCCTGGGCCAGGCTGAAGGCAGGAACCTGGAACTCCATCCAGGTCTCAAATGGGTAGCAGGAGCCCTTGCACTTAGGCCATCTTCTGCTGCCTTCCCAGACACAATGTCTAGGAGCTGGATTGGAAGCAGAAGCCAAGACTTGAACCTGTGCTCATGTGGGATGCTGGCATCACAGGTGGTGGCTTAACCCATTGTACCACACTGACCCCTCAACTGTATTTAAATATCTAGTTGTGAAACAATGACTATTAAAATTTTCACATGATAAATTAAGTTACAGAAACAAAAGTAAAAAATAAACATTTTTAAACTCTTAATCTGATCTGCTAGATAATGACTTTCTTTAAAGCTTATCATTTTAAATGTCTTTCATCAGATCTTAGCCGTGCATTTGCTGCAAGCAGTCCTTCCATCGTGGGATAAGACTGAAAGGGCGAGGGACATGAAGTGCCTTGTGGAGAAACTGTTTGGCTTCTTGGGTAGTCTGCTCACCACATGTTCGTCTGACATCCCATTACTGAGAGGTGGGTGACTCTTCCCTTCCTGTGTTCTTCTTAGGGAGCAGTGCACAGTGCAGCAGCTCTCTCTGCTTCTTCCTCAGAATCCACCCTGAGGAGGCGGAGGGCCCGCCCACAGGCCTCCCTCACTGCCACTCACAGCAGCACCCTGGCAGAAGAGGTGGTGGCACTGCTCCGCACACTGCACTCCCTAAGTCAGTGGAATGGGCTCATCAACAAGTACATCAACTCTCAGCTCCGCTCCGTCACCCACAGCTGCACAGGAAAGTCCTCAGAAGCAGTGAGTTCCTTGTTTTCAAATAAGCTTGTTTTTCTCTTTGTGGAATGTTAATTTAGCATTTAAACTAAATTATCTTCTTAAATGTTATGTATTTTGCTCGAATATATATTTAAAAGTATTTTAAATGGAAATAATTATTGAACAAGGTACTATCCATACAAAAATTAATTCAGTTTAGTTGTAAATTTGTTAGAATGGGCTGCTCTCCTGGGCCTCCTCGAGTTGCTGTCTGCTCTCCACCATAGGCCGTGTTAGATGATTTCTTCCCTGACTCTGAGAACCCTGAAGTAGGGGGTCTCATGGCTGTCCTGGCTGTGATTGGAGGGATTGATGGTCGCCTACGCCTGGGAGGCCAAGTCATGCACGATGAATTTGGAGAAGGCACTGTAACGCGCATCACCCCCAAGGGCAAGATCACTGTGCAGTTCTCTGACATGCGGATGTGTCGTGTTTGCCCACTGAATCAGCTGAAACCAGTAGGTGAACTTATGTTCTGTTACCTTGTAATAAGGCAAATGTGGGTACGTAGAGCTGTGCTTCAAATGTCTTAGCCTTAGAGAAATGAAATGAAAAAGGGCATTAGCAACCGAAAAGACACTGGGCAGCTATAAGATAATTGTATTTATTTTAAAATATGAATTTATAAAGTTTATTTTAGCAGTTCAACTTTTAAAAAGCTTAAAAATGATTTCTTCAAAAATAACTTCATTGTGTAGAAAATGCTTGTTAATTTTGTTAAGTGACAATGACTTACGTAGCAGCTACTGTCATCTTAGCCTTATGAATTAGGGATTCTTAGGGAAGGTGAGTGATTTACATTATTTTGATATAACTCGAGTGCATTTTGACTGTACTTCTCCACAAAATATTGTTTTTCAGTGCAGGAATGTATATATATTGTAGGAAATTTGAAATGTGTAGAAAATATGTAAGATAAAAATAACCATTCCAATGTATGTTGTTGACAAGTTGGTAAAGAAAAAATTAATATAGATTGTATTTATTACATATATGAGGGGACTTAAAAAGTTTATGGAACATTCAGTTTTTAAAATTAGACTTTTTCACAAACTTTTTTAAAGTCCTCTTGTATAAGTCTTTATCTTGCCCTTAATGTTATCTTTTTAAAATTATTTTCAGATTTAAAAAGATTTAGGTAAATGTGTGGTATTTTCAAATTAAGTCTCATGGCCATAATAACTTAAGAGTATTTCATTTGTTAATCTCATTGGCTGCACTCTGAAGATTTCTGTACCTTCTCTTTAGCTCCCTGCCGTGGCATTTAGTGTGACCAACCTACCCTTCACGGAGCCGATGCTCTCTGTCTGGGCTCAGTTAGTGAACCTTGCTGGAAGCAAATTGGAAAAGCACAAAATAAAGAAATCATCTAAACAGAACTTTGCAGGTCAGTACAAGTTACCTCTTGATGGTATAGCCACAGTCTTAGCTAGTGTTGTTTGGACAGTGTTTTTCCTTTTAAAATGTATTTATTTAACTTATTTGAAAGGTATAAATAGACAGACAGATGTATAGAGATCTTTTATTCACTGGTTCATACCTCAGATGCCTGCAACAGCTGGGGATTGGTCCTCTTTGAAGCTAGAAATCAGAATCTCCTTCTGGGTCTTCCATGTAGGTAGCAGGGACCCAGTGACTTGAGTCATCACCTAGTCCCTCCAAGAGTGAACATCAGTAGGAAGCTGGAGTTGGGAGTAGAGGCAGGCTTCAAATGTGACGCTCCTATATGGGATGCAGGTGTCCCAGGTAACATCTTCACCGCTGTTTCAGATGCCTGCCCCTGTTTGTTCTTTTATCAGAGTGAGTTCATAAGATGGCTGAAATTTTGGGATACACATTTATGTAGTGTTTGTTGAGTTATGGTCAGGAATGTAACTGTGTGCATGGTGATGAGAATGTTTTTTGAGTCAGCCTTCAGTACAGTGTTCAGGACCACACCTGATTGGCTCACCTCCCTCTTGTCAGTGCCAGCATTTATTCTGAGAAAGCTTTTTGAAGAGGAGTCTGTGTTCTCTTCCTCCCCATTAATCCTCCAGCCTAGTCCCTTTTGGAACTTTACTCAAGGCATCTTAAGTGCCTTCTCTAGGAGTCTTTGTATTTGAACCTGCCTTGTTTCAGCTCTGTGCATACTGGGCTAAAACTGTAGCTACTCTTGCTTAAAACTTTTAAGTCTATAATTCTGCTTTCATGTTTTTCTTTGTATTTTGCCTGTGATTTGTGGTTCATTCTGCCCACTTTTCTAGAGCTGTCTCATCTACTCCGCACCGTCCATCCATGTATTTGCTGCTCCAGCATTTATGATGGTTACACTTACAATTCTGAATCTCCAGGTTGCATCTCTCATTGGCGGTCCTGTGCGTGTAAATCACAGCATGTCCAAAACGCAGTCAGTCTTCTCCAGTAGCCCTCATTTCCCATCGTGGTTAATAAACCTGGCTGCCAGTTGGTCAGTCTCAGAGCTGGAGAGGCACCTGTGCTCCTCTGTCCCTCACACCATACGTTCCCTGTGCTGCTTCTGAGCCCTCCAGCCATGTTCAGCCTTGGAATGCTATTGCCACGCTGTGGTGCAGACCTGTGTTACCACTGAGCCTGCGGCATGAGGAAGCCCTCAGTCTGCCTATCTCTGGATTAGGCAGGACCCTGGGAAGTTGCCATGATCCTCATCAGTTAAAGATGAGCTGTGTCTGATCAGAGTTTCTCAGAAGAGTCTTGTAAGAAAGGTGGAAGTAATTTGTTTGTGACCTAGGTATCTGGTTGGAATTTTAGCAGTCTGGGAAACATTTGATGATGTTGCTAATAATGATCGTGGTCTAACTCTCACTGTAGCCCTTTGAGGTAGGTTCCTAGAGAGCAGGGCAGGAGTCATTCCTGGATAGTTAAGAGTGCTCTCCTGCCTTTGCTTATTAACAGTGTGTATGTATGGTCAGTTAGGTCTCAAAGGGCAGGGTATGTGTATTGCTGAGATGGCCCTACTGGTGATGAAGAGGGAAAGTGGGTCTTATTGAGTTCTTTTCTTTGTAGGCCAAGTGGACCTGGATCTGCTGCGGAGCCAGCAGCTAAAGCTGTACATACTGAAGGCAGGGCGAGCGCTGCTTTCCCACCAAGATAAACTGAGGCAGATCTTGTCTCAGCCAGCTGTTCAGGAGACTGGAACTGTTCCTACAGGTAAAGAAAATTCTTCCAGACTTGTAAGAAAGATAGATACTCCAGTAGACAGATAGGCAAAGGATGGGAGCAAGCATTTTATAAAAGGGAATAGAGGTAGCTTCTACACGTACAAGAGGGATCTGTGAGCTGACTAGTAACCACCAGCTATGGAGGAAGTTGTTTTCTGGGGAGGGAAAAGAGTATTCTCATGCCTGCCCCTTCAAGTGTGACCCCTGGACCAGCAGCATCAGCGGCACATAGAAAGTGGTTGGAAATGCTGCACCCAGACCCAGGAAATCTGAAGCTGTGACACAGGAACACTCTAAGAAGGTTCTTTGCATACATAGCATTCCTTTCTCATGTTGCTAGTTAGGCATTTAAGTTGATACAATATCTCCTGGGCCTTTGAGGAAACATTGCGGCTCTAATTCTGAATATCTGTTTATATTTATATATTTTCACTCAGTAAGTCCTTTTCTGCGAATATATCATATAAAGGACATGAAGAATAAGTTTGCTGATGCCTATAGTGACTAATTTTTTTAAATTTATTTCTTTATTTATGTAAAAGCAGCTTACAGAGAGGATGGGAAAGAGATCTTTTATCCCCTGATTCACTCCCCAAAAGTCCTCAATGGCCAGGGTGGGCTAGGCTGAAGCCAGGAGCCTGGAACTCCTTCGGGTGTCCCACGTGGGTGTCAGGGGCCCAGGCACTCAGGCATCTTCTCCTGCTTTCCTGGTTATGCTAGCAGGAAGCTGGGTTGGAAGCAGAGTAGCCAGGACTTAAATTGGTATTCATATCAGATGTTGGCATTGCAGGTGCTGGTGACTAACTTGCTGTACCACAATGCCAGCCTCCTATTGTGACTTTGTTGTTGTTACTGTTTTAATGTTGAAGACCCGGAGATATTAGAATGTCCTTTATTATGTGGTGAATCCATAATTTACCATTCATACTGTGGTGCCATTCAAAATGATGTTATCTATATGTTTACTGCCATAAAAATAAACAAAATTGATAAACCATTTGCTCAGTTAATTAAATAAATAAATAAATAAAAAGGCAGGGTGAGAAGACCCAAGTTAATAAAATAAGAGATGTTAACAACTGATGCCACTGAAATTAAAAGAATCATCAGGAATTATTATAAAAAGCTATATGCCAACAAATTGGAAAATTTAGAAGAAATGAATAGATTTCTGGACCCATACAACTTACAAAATTGAGGCACAAATACATAGAAAACTTAAATAGACCAATAACCAAAACCCTCCCAACAAAAGAAAACTGGGGACCAGATGGCTTCACTGCTGAACTCTACCAGACTTTTCTTTTATTTCTTTTTATTTTTAAAACATTTATTTATTTATTTGAAAGTCAGAGTGACACAGAAAGAGAAGGAGATATGGTGCTGGGGGGGTCTTCCATCCACTGGCTCACACCCCAATTGGCCGCAATGGCTGGAGCTGCGCTGATTCGGAGCCAGGAGTTTCCTCCAGGTCTCCCATGTGGGTGCAAGGGTTCAAAGACTTGGGCCATCTTGTACTGCCTTCCCAGACCATAGCAGTGAGCTGGATCAGAAGTGGAGCAGTATATGTGGGATGTCAGCACTGCAGGTAGTGGCTTTATCCACTATGCCACAGCACTGGCTGTTATCCACCAGACTTTTAAAGAAGAACTAATCTCAATTCTTCTTAAACTATTTAAAACAATTGAAAGGGAGGAAATTCTCCCAAACTTCTGTGAGGCCAGCATCACCTGAACTCCAAAACCAGAAAGTGACACAAAAAAGAAAGAGAACCATAGACCAAGATTCCTGATGAGCATTGATGGAAAAATCTTTAACAACATACTAGCTAATCAAATCCAACGACACATCAAAAAGATCATCCATCCAGACCAAGTGGGATTTACCCCAGAGATGCAGGGATGGCTCAACATATGCAAATCGTTATAAACATGATATATTACATTAACAAATTGACAATAAAACACACAATTATGTCAGTAGATGCAGAGAAAGCATTTGATAAAATATAACATCCTTTCATGATAAAAACCTTAGCAAACTGGGTATAGAAGGAACATTCCTCAGTTACAATCAAGGCAATATGTGAAAAACCCACAACCAGTATCCTATCAAATGATGAAAAGCTGGAAGCATTTCTGCTCAGATCCTGAGCCAAGCAAGAATGCCTACTTTCACCATTACTATTCTGTATAGTTCTAGAAGTTTAGCCAGAGCCATTAGGCAAGAAAAAGAAGTCAAAGGAATACAGGTTGGAAAGGAGGAAATCAGATTATCCATATTTGCAGATGACACCATCCTATGTATAGGGGAACCAAAAGAATACTAACTCATAAGAGAATTTGGCAGAGTTGCAGGTTATAAAATCAACAAACAAATATCAATAGTCTTTACAAACAATGCCATGTCTGAAAGAACTTGTGAAACTGTTCCCATTCACAATAGCTCCAAAAAGTTAAGTAGCTTGGAATAAGTTTAAATGAGAATATGCAATATCTCGATGAAAATTACAAAACATTAAGGAAAGAAATAGAAACAGACACACACACAAAAAAAAAAAAATGGAAAAAATCTTCTGTGTTCCTGGATTGGAAGAATTAATATCATCAAAATGTTCATATTACCCAAAGCAGTTTACAGATTCAATGTGATCGCAGACAAAATACCCAGGGCATTCTTCTCAGAAGGCTTGAAGATATTCTGCAGAGCTGTTATAATCAATACAGCCCAGTATGGTACAAAAGTAGACATGTAGATCAGTGGAATGTTACACAAACCCCAGAAATTAGTCCACACTTCTGTACCTAACTAATCTTCGACAGATGGACTGAAATCACTCCCTGGTGAAAGGACAGTCTCTTCAATAAATGGTGTTTGGAAAATTGGATCTTTGCATGCACAATTACGAAACAAGACTCGTACCTTATACCTTATACAAAGATCACAATGAGTCAAGGGCAAAGGACATGAACAGGCATTTTTTAAAGGATGAAATACAAATGGCCAAAGGCACATGAAAAATGCTTAGGATCCCTAGCCGCCAGGGAACTGCAAATTAAAAACACAACAAGGTTTCACTTCACTCCAGTTAGAATGATTATTACCAAAAATCAAAAAATAATAAATGCTGGTGAGGATGTGGAGAGAAAGATACCCTACCCAATACACTGTTGGTGGGAATGTTAACTACTGCAACCATTATGGAAGACAGTATGGAGATTCCTCAGAAATCTCAAAATAAATCTACCATAAGACCCAGGCATTGCACTCCTGGAAATTTACCAAAAAGAAATGAACAGCATGTGAAAGAGTTACTTATACCCCCATGTTTATAGCAGCTCAAAACACAATAGCTAAGATATGGAATCAACCTATATGTTCCATCAACTAATGACTGGGTAAGGAAAATGTGGTATAAATACACTATGGAATACTACTCAGCCATAAAATGGATGTAACTGGAGGCCATTAATCCAGTCCCCAAAAGACAAATATCATACGTTTTCTCTGAAATGTGGTGGTTAATGCAGAGTACAAATGAAAACAATGTATAACAATGAAACTGACATTTTATGATTGGATTATTGTTTATAGCCCTTGTCTATATTCCTGTGGAACTGTGCTATTTCTCCTTTTTACTTGTTGAACATTATGGTTAGTGGTGCATTAAGCCTGTGATTATGAAGTATATAGAAATGTTATTGCAAAAATTAAAGGGAAAAAAAAAGGAGTGGGAATTGAGGGAGGGTGGGAAGTATGCTTATCTTCTTAGACTTGTATCTATGAAATAAATGATATCTGTTCTCTTTATATTAATAAAAATGGAAAAGACACTAAGAATAAAAAAAAAAACAAACCATGAAAGTGATAAGTTAACCAAAAAGCATATTACTGAGTGTCTGTAGATGTGCCATAGTTTCATCTGTTTAGCAAACTAGTGGCAGTAATCTGGTGGGATTTTTGCTGATTGTCTTTATTCTTCACTGTGTTAATCAGTCTCCTAGAATTAACTTATATCACTTGTTTTAAAAAAAAGTTTTATGTTTTCTTTGAAAGGCAGAGTTAGAGGCAGTGGCAGTGGCCGAGAGAGAGAGAGATAGAAGAGGGGAGGGGAGGAGAAGGGAGGAGAGGAGAGGGGATGAATCAGTCTTCCATCTGCTGATTCATTCCCCAAATGGCCACCGTATTGGATGCCGGCACCGCCGGCGGTAGCTTTACCTGCTATGCCGCAGCACTGCCTGAACTTGTATCACTTTTAGTAGAAAGCTATGAGATATTATTTGGTCATTGTTTTAATATTGATAGCTGTTTTAGCCTGATTATATTTTAACAAAAACTATTATTATTTGATTACTATTGAAAGACCTTGTGCTAAATATTATGGGGTAAAAGACTTTGTTGGTGATCGTAACTCTTTAGGCTTGAGATCGGGAGACAGGAGGGACACAGAGGTATGTCTCTGTCCATTGTGTGAGGCCAGTGTGCCCTGAGACCTGTAAGCATTTTCCACAGGCGTCCTAGAGACAGCACGCGGAGAGCTCGGGTGAGGGTCCTTGAAGGGTTTGGCAGAGAGGTGCAGGTGAAAAAGAATCTCCATGCTGGTGGGGGAGACCAGTAGGAGCACAAATGAAAGTAACCTGCTTTGCTTGCAGCTCATGGTTTAACGATGAATTGTGGGGCTAAAAGCCAGAGAGCTCTGCCGAGTCCTGTCATACCGTGCCGCAGCAGCAGGCTGAAGCTTGAGGCTGACTTGGGAACCTGGGGCAGGAGACCTCGTAATGAGGATTGATACTCAGGGTGATTAATCTCGTGAGGTTTAGGAGTATTTTTATTTTTTGACAGGCAGAGTGGACAGTGAGAGAGACAGAGAGAAAGGTCTTCCTTTTGCCGTTGGTTCACCCTCCGATGGCCACGGCGGCCGGCGCGCTGCGGCTGGCGCACCGTGCTGATCCGAAGGCAGGAGCCAGGTGCTTATAGGAGTATTTTTTAAATTAAGATTTATTTATTCATTTGGAAAAGTTACAGAGAGAGGGAGAGACAGAGATCTTCCATCTGCTGGTTCACTCCCCAAATGGCAGCAATGGCCAGGGTTGAGCCAGACTGAAGCCAGGAGCTGCTTCTTTGTCTCTCACTTAGGGTGCAGAGACCCAGGCACTTGGACCATCTTCTGCTGCTCTCCCAGGTGCATTAGCAGGGAGCTGGATCGGAAGTGGAGCAGCTGGGACTCAAACCAGCGTGCATATGGGATGCTGGTGCTGCAGACAGTGGCTTAACCCATTGCATCACAGCCACAGCCCTGGTCTAGGAGTATTGAACCTGGAAATCATGGAGATGGAGAATTGCTTTTGTATCTATTGCATCTTCTAGAGGAAGGTATGAGAAGTGGAAAAAAGGTCTGGTACCAGTATGATGGGTTGTCTTGTAGAGATGATGACCTTGTAGGAAATCAGCAAAAAATGAAAAATGGCTGGTATTTCAAGTTTGAATTACTGAGGATAAAAAATTTAATGGAAGTATTTGGGCTGTTTGATATTGTGAAATTAATTTTAAATCTAATGAGTTTGAGAAAAGTTGATCAAACATGCAGATTTTTTTTCAGTATTAAGGTTGGCAAGAACCTTCAGGATAACTCACTGTTTTTGAGATTAGGAAACTGGAGCTTAGGAATTGGGTTGGACCCCAGTGAGCTGATGTGTCAGGGTTGAATTAGGGTGACTGCTTTGAACCGAGTGGGAGCTCCAGCTGGAGCTGTGTAGGGCAGTAACTGTTACACCTATTTTTGTAATTAAAGTTTTATGGGAACGCAGGCACATCTGTTTGTCTGTACGTCATTCCGGCTGCTTTTGCTGTGTAGTGGCAGAGTTGAGCAGTTGTGACAGACTATGTGGCCCAGAAGCCTGAACTGTTTACTGTCTTACCCTTTAAAAGAAAGGTTTCCAGTTTGTGTTCTAGATGATTAGCTGAAAGTAAAACCAGCAGACATAAATGCGGTGAGGGCTTTGATGTATGGATTGTGTGCAGTGGGTCTTGTGGCAGTGGACTTCAGTGAGGTTGTGGCCGACAGAATCCTAAAGGCCTCACTTCAGACCCCCCAGAACAGACAGGAAGACATCACCTGATCACATGACACATTGGGAATTGGTTTCTTTTAATGATCTAAATAGGGCTTAAAGAAAACGTCAGGCTAGAAATACAAACCTGGATGTGTACATGGTAGGGATAGTAAAATAGTGAGTAAAGAAGAAAGAGAAGGTAGAAGACTTGGACCAGGGTTCAGTGCTGTGGCGCAGTGGGTTAACACCCTGGCCTGAAGTGCTGGCATCCATATGGGCATTGGTTCAAGAGCCGCTTGCTCTACTTCCAATCTAGCTCTCTGCTGTGGCCTGGGAAAGCAGTGGAGGATGGTGCAAGTCCTTGGGCCCCTTCAACTGCATGGGAGACTTGGAAGAAGCTCCTGGCTCCTGGCATCGAATTGGCACAGCTCCGGCCTTTGTGGCCAATTGGGGAGTGAACCATCGGATGGAAGACCTCTCTCTCTCTCTTTCTGTATAACTCTGACTTTCAAATAAATAAATAAATTTTTTTTTAAAAAAAAGAAGACTTGGACCAGCAACAGAAATCTGAGAAGTAGGCCGGCGCCGTGGCTTAACAGGCTAATCCTCTGCCTTGCGGCGCCGGCACACCGGCTCTAGTCCCGGTCAGGGCGCCAGATTCTATCCCGGTTGCCCCTCTTCCAGGCCAGCTCTCTGCTATGGCCCGGGAAGGCAGTGGAGGATGGCCCAAGTGCTTGGGTCCTGCACCCGCATGGGAGACCAGGAGAAGCACCTGGCTCCTGGCTTCGGATTAGCGTGATGCGCCGGCCGCAGCGGCCATTGGAGGGTGAACCAACGGCAAAAAGGAAGACCTTTTTCTCTGTCTCTCTCGCTCACTATCCACTCTGCCTGTCAAAAAAAAAAAAAAAAAAAAAAGAAATCTGAGAAGTAACCTTTGTTGGCTTTGGGAGACAGATGAGCTAAAGAGGACAGAGACCAGAGGGTGAGGAGGAGAAAATTCTTTGTTGTGTGTTTTTTGTTTGATATCTGAGCTTTGAAGATTTAGGTTGTCTGTTGCTTATTGAGGTAGAAATCACATGCGGTTTAGCGTGTTCAGTGTGTCCTCAGTAATAAGAGATGTTTGTGGCTGAGACTGGAATGTTATACACGTTTTGTTTTTGAATGCAGATGATGGAGCAGCCGCATCCCCTGACCTTGGGGACATGTCTCCTGAAGGGCCGCAGCCCCCAATGATCCTCTTGCAGCAGTTGCTGGCCTCTGCCACCCAGCCATCGCCGGTGAAGGCCATATTGATAAACAGGAACTGAGGTACAGACTTGCAGCTTTGACAGTTTTCAGTAGAATGTACTCAATTGTGAACAGCTTCTTTTACCAGATGTACATTTTTCTTGAGACCCCCTAAATTCTGTGTCTAATTAAGGCTTTGATCATGTTTTATATTGTCTGCAGAACATTATAACAATAGCTAAAGAATGCGAGGGTGAAGTTTAATCTTCCTTTAGATTTATGTAGGTTGCTTGAAACAATTAACTAAATGCAGTGTGGTTAAATGCTCATATATTCATGGTGGGATCTTTTTCCAGGAACTGTTATTGAAAGAGACATATTAGGCCTAGGGATGTGCATTGTTTGTTTTCTTCTTGCAAAAGCCTCTGTTGGATGTGCTGTGTTCCTGTGGAGCATGTGAGGAGGCTGGTAAGGCTGTGCAGGGCTGGCTGCAGGATGTTCCCGTAGAAAGGTAGCATGGATCTGGGTCTAAGAGGGGTAGAAACTTTCATGGCTAGCAACAGAGAGTAGATATTTTAACAAATCCTTCTGGTGGCATAATATATAAAAAATTCTGAATAAATTATCAAAGAGAGAGAGAAAAAAAGACCTTTTGTAGTGTGTTTGGCTGGCAGAAATGACCCCAATAGAAGTCCTCAGAGATCCTGGCCCTCTGGGGAGCAAGGATCCACAGTAAGGCAAGCGGCTGCCTCAGGCTGTCTTAGAAAGGACTAGGATTTCACAGGCAGAAAGCAAGAAAACAGGCTCAGTGTGGCGACAGGGAGTGGTGGGGTGGCATTGTCTTCTCTGAACTGTCTGCAATTCAGCTGCCTGTTAGGTTTGAAACATCAGAGATGGATGTTGACTGTAAAGCGGCTGCAGGTGGCTGTGTTTTTGCTCTGCCCCAGAAGGAGAGAAAGAGGACACTGAGCAGTTTCAGAGCTTGTCGGGTGGAGCACAGTAGGACTCATGCTAGGAGAATGCCAAGGGTTAGGCCATAAAAGCAAGTGTAGTTGTCCTTTACGAACTGGGAAGGGCTGTTGTACTAAAGAGAGATTTTCTATTCTTTTGTCTCCATTAATTCTGATGGAAAGCCAGCCTTTGTTCTTCTATGTGAAATATGTTTTATCTTGGCTACTTTTAATATTTTTTTTTTAATTTTTTTTTTTTTGACAGGCAGAGTGGACAGTGAGAGAGAGAGAGACAGAGAGAAAGGTCTTCCTTTTTGCCGTTGGTTCACCCTCCAATGGCCGCCGCGGTTGGCGCGCTGCGGCCAGGCGCACCGCGCTGATCCGATGGCAGGAGCCAGGTGCTTCTCCTGGTCTCCCATGGGGTGCAGAGCCCAAGCACTTGGGCCATCCTCCACTGCACTCCCTGGCCACAGCAGAGAGCTGGCCTGGAAGAGGGGCAACCGGGACAGGATCGGTGCCCCGACCGGGACTAGAACCCGGTGTGCCGGCGCCGCAAGGCGGAGATTAGCCTATTGAGCCACGGCGCCGGCCTACTTTTAATATTTTGTATGGTTTTCTGCAGTTTGACTAAGGTGTACTTATGTGTGTGAGTGTGGTTTTGTTTTGTTTTGTTTTTGGTCCTTGGGTTTGGTTGAGTTACTTGTCTTTTGGTGTGATTGTTTTAAAAATTTTGGTTATTTCTCTTTAAAAGAATTTTATTTATTTATTTTAAAGATTTATTTTATTCATTTGAAAGACAGAGTTACAGAGAGAGGTAGAGACAGAGAAAGAGAGTTCTTCCATCCGCTGGTTCACTCCCCCGATGGCTGCAATGGCCAGAGCTGCGCCGATCCGAAAGCCAGGAGCCAGGAGCTTCTTCCGGGTCTCCCACGTGGGTGCAGGGACCCAAGGACTTGGGCCATCCTCCACTGCTTTCCCAGGTCATAGCAGAGAGCTGGATTGGAAGAGGAGCAGCTGGGATTAGAACCAGTGCCCATATGGGATGCCAGCGCTTCAGACCAGGGCTTTAACCCACTATGCCACAGTGCCTGCCCCTATTTATTTATTTATTTATTTAACTTTTTTTTCACCTGTCCTCTCCATTTGTTTTTTTGAGGACCACTGTTGTATATGTTAGTGAGTTTCTATTTGTTATTTTAAAGATATTTTTTTTTGTATTTGTTAATCAGATTGATTTATACTGATCTGCTCTCAAGATGCCCTGCTTTGTGGAGTCTAATTTGATGTTTAGTCCATTCAATAAGTACTTTTTTTAAGGTTTATTTATTTATTTGAAAGTCAGAGTTACACAGAGAGAGGAGAGGCAGAGAGAGAGAGAGAGAGAGGGAAAGGTCTTCCATCTGCTGGTTCACTCCCCAGTTGGCTGCAGTGGCTGGAGCTACGCCAATCTGGAGGCAGGAGCCAGGAGCTTCTTCCAGGTCTCCCATGTGGGTGCAGGGGCCCGAGGACTTGGATCATCTTCTGCTTTCCTAGCCCATAGCAGAGAGCTGGATCGGAAGTGGAGCAGCTAGGTCTTGAACCAGCGCCCATATGGGATGCCAGCGCTTCAGGCCAAGGCATTAACCTGCTGTGCCACAGCACCGGCCCCCATCCAATAAGTATTTTATTTTGTATGTTCCACATACCATATTTACATTTGGTTTTTATTTTTACAGTTTTGTGTCTCTCCTATTAGCTCTCATATCTTCATCGCATAACCATTTTTCAGACCTTAAAATGTAAATATTTATAAAATATTTATCTTTTGAAACCATTTCCAGTAGTTATGTTAGATTTCTTCTTTGCTAATTCTAACATCTTGTCCACCTGTTGTTCTGCTACTCTTGGTGTTTTTTTTTTTCTCAATTATACTGTTATTGGCTATTGTTCTTCGGGTATCTAATTTTGGATTATGTTCCAGTTGCTTTGGGTGTCACAGTGTGTTGGCTCTGGGTGTGATCAGCTTTCTCTGGAAGGGGGAATTTTCTTCTTAGGGCAGCCCAGTACCTGGCAGCTCACGCCAATCCTGAGGAGACTTGTTGAGAGGCTTCCTTCTGATGGTTTATTTTGGTTTGACTTTTAGTTGTGGTTTCTGATCCTTATTCTAAGGAATTTTGACTCTTTTGGGGTTTTAGTGAAAGCCTCAACATCTTGGGAGGCCTCCCACCACCAGCCCCACACTTGATTAGACTTGAGCCTCATACTGTTGGCCTCAGATGCTCTAGAGGTCCCTCCAGCCTTCCATCAGTCCCTTTGAAGAGCCTGGGCTCTTTATTGTCTCATATATACTCTGTTTTGGAATCAGCAAAAAGTTTGAGGGTGTTTGCCTACTCATGTATGACGTTTCCCTCTATGGTTCTTCTGCAGGGAGTCTTCTTCCTCACTTTCTAGTTGCCCTGTCATGCCTGGATTCCAGCTTCTCCTACTCTCGGATCTGTCATCGCCTCTGGTTAAATGTGCATCTTGTTTATTGCCTTCCTTGTGTCAAGGGTTGTACTCGCTCCAGTTTTGGCTGCTTTGGCTGTTCTCTGGTGTCCTCCAGCAGTGTTTAAAAGTGTTTGGTTCAGAATTCATGATTATAAGTAGTAGAGGATTAGTATAGAAAATCCTAACTCCTTGTTAATACATGCTGACCTCCTAGCTCAGCCTGGTTCTGAATTGTAAGCCTTTTAGATGAAACCTGTCATTTCCATGTTACTCTGACTTCACTGCAAACCTAGGCTTTTGAAAAGCACTACCTAATCTGGAAGGCTCCACACTGTTCTGTTTCTTTTAATTCCCTCCTCACATGCTCAGTTTAACAAAGTAGTGAGTTGCAGTTCTTAGAGGAGCTGGGGGTGAGGAACACAGGTTGCAAGTTGATCAGGGAAGCATTGTGTGCGGCATGCAGGGGCTTCCCAGCTGCAGATACCAGTGGTATACATGTTCACTGACTCATTGCAATGTGTTTCACACTAATATTCTTTATTTCCATTAATTTCAAATTTCGTATTTAACCTCCAGAGTGTTTATGTTTCTCTTGAAGAGTTAAGGTTGGTTTGGGTGATCCATGAGAGAGTTGCATGTCGTTTTTGCTGTCAGTTACAGAGGGAGGAGCAGGTGCCTGCAGCTGGCAGCGCAGTGCCCTTACAGCAGGGAGTGGGCTCTTCTTGTGCTCTCACCCGTCAGAGCTTGAGACTGCTGTGGAGTTTTCCTTAATGGACATCTGTTGGGTTCTCTGTGTGCTGAGTGGTCAGGAAAGTTATTTGGGAACCAGATCTTTCATCTGTAAAACTTGGCTTTGTCATTTTTTAAACCTCTTTTATTTTTCAATACATATGAGTTCAGCTTTTCTATACTGCAGTTCTTAGTAGATGTTGGTCATTGTTATTTCTTAGCTTGTATAAGTTAGCGAAGGGCACTTTTATAAACCTTGCAGAACCCTCTCATTTGCCTAGGCTGCTGCTTTGGCTGTGTGTCAATGTCTGGCTGTGGAGTCCACTCACCCTTTGAGCCCGGGGTTTGAAGATTGCAGCTCCAGTGAGGCTACGACGCCTGTCTCTGTGCAGCACATCCGCCCTGCCAGAGTGAAGAAGCGTAAGCCGTCACCTGTTCCTGCTCTGCCCATCGTGGTGCAGCTCATGGAGATGGGCTTTTTTCCTCGAAGGAACATAGAGTTTGCCCTGAAGTCGCTCACCGGTGCTTCTGGGAATGCATCTGGCTTGCCTGGTATTGTATTTCTTCTTGTCAGTGCTCATTTGTTCTGAGGTTCACATTTTAATGCTGTTGCTGACTTAGCAGTGGCCTGCAGTACACTGTGTGTGCTTGCCCTTAGGTGTGGAGGCCTTGGTTGGGTGGCTGCTGGACCACTCAGACGTCCAGGTGACAGAACTCTCGGACGCAGACACAGTATCTGATGAGTATTCAGATGAGGAGGTGGTGGAAGATGTGGATGACACAGCCTACCCTGTGGTCAGTGCCTGCTACTTGACGTGCCTGCACTTTGGCTTCTGTCTTGGCTGTCTTAGGCTCTGAATATCTTTTGTTTTCTCTATTTTCTGAAGAAACTAAGTGTATCTACTGTGGATGATTCCGTGAGACATACCTACAGTTCTTCAGGGCACAGAACAAAGCTGTCTTGCTACTAAAGTGATTTTTGGGTTTCCTATGTTATAATTACTTTCTATTTTAAAATACAACCTGTTCACATATCTAGTGATGTTGGGTAGCCATTAGAAGATACTTTATTTAAAAATTGTGTGTTATATGATATATTGACTTGTGAACTGAGGAAGTTGTCTCATAGGAGTAATTTGGAGATGCTTCTGAGAGTTTTCCAGATTTGTACATTTTCAGGTTTATTTCTGCCTATTATGCTAATACTGTTAGTCTTTTTTAGATGAAGGTTATAGGGAAAATATAGTGTTTCACATTTTTTAATCTCATAGATTTCTCAGACAATAGGTTTATCTCTCATTTTTAAAAAATGTTAATTATTTTTTTGTAGTCTTCTGGTGCTGTTGTGACGGAGAGCCAGACTTACAAAAAACGAGCTGATTTCTTGAGTAATGATGATTATGCTGTATATGTGAGAGAGAATATTCAGGTGAGTTATTGTTAGACTAGAGCCTTGCTCATTGTTTCAGTCACCAAATACTTTAGCATCTTCTGTATGCCAAGCATCAGTGGACAGAGGCCCTGCCCTCAGGGAGCCTGCACCTTGTAGTGGAAGATAATCATATCTAACCAATAAACTCCTTGAAGGTAACACACACCATGCACAGGAGAAAGAACAGAATGGAGTGAGGGACGGAAGTGAGTTCATGTTGCATGGTTGGGATTGTGGTGGGGAGGTGCGTGAGGAAGCTATGTTATGCGGGAGAGCCTACGGGGAGTGAAGCATGGCTCAGCAGCCTCCTGGAGAGGTAGGCCTCTGGCCACGGTAGCTGTATCAGAGTTACCAGAGGAGAGAGCAGCAGGAGATGGGAGAGGCCAGAGCTGACGGTCAGAAGTGGCCTGTCTGCAGTGGATGGGGCACAGAGATGGTGTTTCTCCACTATTGCCATTTGTGACACTCTTTATATATTTCTTTTTTCATATCATTCTCATTGCCATCTGACTTTTAAAATCTAGTTACATTTTATGTATTCCTTTACCCAACATAAATATTTTCTTGTTCTAATTCTCTTTAGTATATTTCAGAGGAAATCTCCACATTTTACCTGTAAATATGTCAGTATGCACCCTTAATGGAGAAATGTGGTTATTTTAACATAGTGGCATTACTGTTACCCAACATTACCTGGGAGAATAGATAATATCTTTAATATCATCTCACTCAACACTTGGTCAAGTTTGCCATTTTCTCAGAAATGGCTTTCATAGTTTTTTGGATTTGGATACCCACGAGATCATAAATCTCCCCATTGGGTGATGTGTTTCTGGTTCCCTCCTGTCTTAGCTCGGGCTGCTATGACAAAATACCACAGGTGGGATGGTGACTTACGTGACAAACATTTATTTTTCACAGTTCTGGAGGCTGGAATTCCAAAAACAAGGTCTAGCTTGATTGGTTGCTGGTGAGGGCACTCTTCTGTGTATGTCCACAATTGGAGAGATGGAGAGCTGGCGTAAGCAAGAAAGACACTCACCCTGTTGGGTTAGGACCCCACTCTTATGACTTCATTTAAGCTTAATATCTTCCTTAGAAGCCTTATCTCCTAATACAACCACATTAGGGGTTAGGGCTTAAACAAATGAATTTTGGGGGGGCACAAACACTTGGTCCGTACCATCCCCTCACTCCCACCCCTCCATGCCATTTATTTGTGGTTGAACCTATGTCCTACAAATGTCTTATATTCTGGATTTGGTGGTGACTTCTTTGTGGTCTCAGCTAACACCTTCCTCTGTCCTTGTTTCTCCAAGAAGGTAGGAGTTACGGTTGGTTGGTGATTGGGCTCAGGCTGAGTAAGTCTTAGGCAGGAAGCCTAAGGAGTGGCAGCTCATGCTCTCCTGCCTTATGTCAACTGATGTGCAGTGTCACATGGGCTAAATCTTGCTAGCCTGCTCTTTCTGTGAGGAAGGTATTTAATGGTTCATCTCATAATAGCCATTAGTATCATCAACTATATGAAACTAGCCCAATCATTAGGGCCTACATGGTAGTGATATTCTAACTTTGCCATCTCTTTTCAATTTGTTAGCTGCAGTTTTTGTTTGTGGAGCAAAAACAATTTTGTCCTCAATTCTGGTTACTTATTATAAAATATAGTTTTTATAGGAATGTGGCTTTATCAGATTTTCAGAATGATAAATTGTTGCTCTGGTTCTTACAACAGTGACCAAGAAGTTTTGTTTTTCTTTTTTTCATGATGATCAGTTCATTGATCTTTAGGATTTGATTTTTTTAGCTTTCATTCCTTTTACTGATGATGAGAGTATCCTTTTGAGTGTCCGCAGTAATTTTTTTTAAACTTTTATTTAATATAAATTTCCAAAGTACAGTTATGGATTACAATGGCTTTTTCCCCCCCATAACTTCCCTCCCACCCGCAACCCTCCCATCTCCTGCTCCCCCTCCCATTCCATTCGTATCAAGATTCATTTTCAATTATCTTTATATACAGAAGATCAATTTAGTATATATTAAGTAAAGATTTCAAGAGTTTGCACCCACACAGAACATAAAGTGTAAAATACTGTTTGAGTACTAGTTATAGCATTAATTCACATTGAACAACACTTTAAGGACAGAGATCCTACATGAGGAGTAAGTGCACAGTGACTCCTGTTGTTGACTTAACAAATTGACACTCTTGTTTATGGCATCAGTAATCTCCCTAGGCTGTTGTCATGAGTTGCCAAGGCTATGCAAGCCTTCCAAGTTTGCCGACTCTGATCATATTTAGACAAGGTCATAAAAGACAGGGTGAGGATAGTAACCAATGATCCTAAGAGTGGCATTAACCAGGTCTGAACAATTATACAGCATTAAGTGGGGAAGAGGACCATCAGTACACACAGGTTGGGAGTAGAGCCATTGGAGGTAGCCTAGGCTATGGAAGCCTTCTGAGTTCGCCGACTTCAATGTTATTTAGACAAGGCTTTAGTCAAAGTGGAAGTTCTCTCCTCCCTTCAGAGAAAGGTACCTCCTTCTTTGATGGCCTGTTCTTTCTACTGGGATCTCACTCGCAGAGATCTTTCATTTAGGTCCTTTTTTTTTTTTTTGCCAGAGTGTCTTGACTTCCATGCCTAAAATACTCTCATGGGCTCTTCAGCCAGATCCAAATGCCTTAAGGGCTGATTCTGAGGCCAGAGTGCTGTTTAGGACATCTGCCGTTCTGTGAGTCTGCTGTGTATCCCACTTCCCATGTTGGGTCGTTCTCTCATAGTAATTTTTTGTAGCTGTCTGCTTTGCAGCACAAGTTGATCCAGGTTCACCTTGTATATTTCTTGTCCCAGACACTGAGCCAGCTAATTTCTGAAGAGCCCTGGTTTCATTTAGTGTAAAATAATACTCAGAGCATTAGGTAAAACCTTATCTTAAGACTAGAATAGAGGCTCTTCTGGGTTATACAGACTGGACTTTTATTTTAACTTTAGGTGGGAATGATGGTCAGATGCTGTCGAACATATGAAGAGGTTTGTGAAGGTGATGTAGGCAAAGTCATCAAACTGGATAGAGATGGATTGCATGACCTCAATGTACAGTGTGATTGGCAGCAGAAAGGAGGCACTTACTGGGTGAGATATATTCACGTAGAACTTATAGGTGAGTGCATTCTTTATTCTGCATTTTCTTAGACACAGAATTCCCAGAAGTGAAAGTTAATTCAAATGCATCTGTTACTGAAATCTCTAGGGTATCCTCCACCAAGTTCTTCTTCCCACATCAAGATTGGTGACAAAGTGCGAGTCAAGGCCTCCGTTACAACACCAAAATATAAGTGGGGATCTGTAACTCATCAAAGCGTGGGGGTTGTGAAAGGTAATATTATCTAGGCAACAAAATTCCAAATGTTAACTTTTCATTAACTAATGTAAACTCAATAATTTTTATTATTTGAGGACAAGAAAAAGCAAGTATGAAGAAAGCCTGTGATTATAGTATTGTTTTGCTTGTCATTGCCCTCTAGCCAAAGGCTACAAAAGAAGATACCTGCAGATGAACAAAGTCAGATTGACTAAGTCATTGCAGTTGGAGAGGACACACCCTAGAGGAACTATGTGCAAGGACTCAGGGGCTTGTGTTGGTTATTCAGTGGAAGGTTTAAGGAAGCTAGGGTAATTCTAAGGCTGGGTATCTTAATAAATCTTATCTGGAAGGTGGAAAGAGTATAGCCAAACTGCAGTGATGATTGGTAAGGAAGCGGTCATTCAGATTAGACACGATGGGGGCTGTGTGGTGGTTTTTATATTTTGGTTTAGATTTGATCGTACATGACTGGGGAGGGGTTTTGTTTCTGTTCTGATGTATCAGTGATCAGAGATCAGCTTTGTCTGATTTCGTGTTCTGTAAACATGCACATTCCCCAGATGCCCACAACAGCTGGGGAAGGGACTAGGCCGTAAACAGGAGCCGGAAACAGCCTAGGTCTTCCATGTGGCAGCAGAGATTCAAGTACCCGAGCCATCACCTTCTGCCTCCCAGAATGTCCATTAGTTAGAAGCTGGAATCAGAAGCAGAACTGGGACAGGAACACAGGTGTTGCTGTGGATTCCTTCTGAGAGGAGAAGCACGATGGGGGCAAGAGGCGTGGAGTCACGACACAGACACCGGGAGTCGGGTGAAAGCGGGCTAGAGGCGAGCAGCTTGCAGACTCGTTTATTTCAGTTGGTACAGCAGCTTATATAGCCGAGGCAGCCAATCTGGTCAAGGGGCGGTTTATGCCCTAACCAATCACTGCCTGTTGCCAGGCAGGTTGCTTTGCCAGGTGGGTTCCTAAGCCATTCCTGAGTAACTGATGCTCGCTTGCCAGCGGCCATCTTGGCATGACCTTCCCATTCCACCACACCTAGGCAGTCTAATATATGATGTGGTCATCCCAAGCTGCACTTTAACTGCTATGCCAAATGCCCACTTCCTGTGCCACATTTTAAACATATACAAAAGTAGGGAATGTAGTATTATGAACCTCTGTGTGCCTATTACCTGGCTTCAACAGTTGTCAACTTATAGCCAGAATTGTTTCCCATGGTCCCCTCCTTCAACCATTTGTTTTTTAAGGATCTGTTTATTTGTCTGAAAGAGCTAGAGAGAGCGAGAGAGAGGGAGGATGAGACAGAGATCTTCCACCTACTGGTTCATTCTGCACATGGCTGCAATGACCAGCACTGGGCCAGACCAAAACCAGGAGCCAGGACATCCATCCATGGGTGCCGGTCATGTTCTGCTTGTCTTCAGCCATTAGCAGGGAGCTAGATGGGAAGTGGAGCAGATGGGACACACACTGGCACCCATCATGGGATGCTGGTGTCCCAGGCAATGACTTTACCTGCTACACCACGGTGCTGATCACTCCCTCAGTTATTTTGAGACTGGCCCCTGACATCGGGTGCCTGGTTTATAAGCACCTTAGTACATCCCTCTAAAAGATATGTACTCTTTGTGAAACATAGGTAACTGCATTGAAATATCATGTGGCTAGGTATGTTTTAATTTTGTTCTTAGGTTTTTATTGGTGATAATGAGGATATTTTACATGATTTCTGTTCTGTCCTAGCTTTCAGTGCCAATGGGAAAGATATCATTGTCGACTTTCCTCAGCAGTCTCACTGGACTGGATTGTTATCCGAAATGGAATTGGTGCCTAGTGTTCATCCTGGGGTTACGTGAGTTTTTGTTTTTATGATTGCTAGCTTTGTCTTAAGAGGAAAGTATTTCTTTTGAATTAAGCTTAATAAATGACTATCTTTTTAACTCAATGGCTATTTTAAAAACAGGTGTGATGGTTGTCAGATGTTTCCTATCAATGGATCCAGATTCAAATGTAGAAACTGTGGTGACTTTGACTTTTGTGAAACATGTTTCAAGACAAAAAAACACAACACTCGGCATACATTTGGCAGAATAAATGAACCAGGTATGGCAAAACGGTCCTGTTTTTCACCAGATGCCACTAGAGAGATAATTATTGTGGACTCCAAAGTGTTAGGGCTTGCTCTTTAAGGTCCATATGTAGTGAACACTGGATAGCACATGTCAACACAGGGAGAGAGAAGGGATGGTCTTACTCATTGATGACTGCTTATTGCTTTTTATTTTTTAAGAAAAGGGTAGAAATTAGAATAGCTGGGGTTGTTTTCTTATATTTCTATAAAGAAAATAAAGAAAATCTCAAGACACTGGTAAGTGTTTATTGTACAATGTGGAATTGATTAGGTAAATAGTATTTTATTTGTATTTTTTTTTATTGTGGCAAATATATATATAAATTACACATACTTATGGGATGTTTTGTTACATGTATGCAGTGTCCAACCTAGGTTTATCCCTTCACAATTTGACATTTCATTACAGTGAAAACAGTAAAACACTCTTTAATCTACTTTGAGTTAATTTTTCAATTGGTATTACTTTAGGATCTAACTTCATTCTTTTACATGTGCTTCCAGTTTTCATGGCATCATTTATTGAAAAGACTTTTTATCCTCTGAATGGTCTCTGTGACCTTGTTGAAAATTCTAGATTCTCAATTCTATTCAGTTGGTCTAGTTGTCTGTCCTTATGTCAGGTACCATATTACTGTGGTGTTGAGGTTAAAATAGTTTTCTTTCTTTATTTATTTATTTTTAATTTTTTGACAGGCAGAGTGGACAGTGAGAGAGAGAGACAGAGAGAAAGGTCTTCCTTTTGCCGTTGGTTCACCCTCCAATGGCCGCCGCGGCTGGCACGCTGCGGCCGGTGCACCATGCTGATCCGATGGCAGGAGCCAGGTGTTTATCCTGGTCTCCCATGGGGTGCAGGGCCCAAGCACTTGGGCCATCCTCCACTGCACTCCCTGGCCACAGCAGAGAGCTGGCCTGGAAGAGGGGCAACTGGGACAGAATCCGGTGCCCCGACCGGGACTAGAACCCGGTGTGCCGGCGCCGCAAGGCGCAGGATTAGCCTAGTGAGCCGCGGCGCTGGCCTTATAATAGTTTTCTAATGAATTTAAAAATTGAGGAGAGTAAGTCCTCCAAATATCTTCTGACAGGATTATTTTGCCTATTTGGTTTATCTTGAAATTCCATATACATTTTGGGGCGGATTTTTCAACTTCTATAAAAATTTACCATTGGTATTTTCATAGAAATTGTATCTTTATGTTGCTTTGGACAAAATTATTTTAACAATAGTTTTTCTTTTTTAAAAAAAATTTATTTATTTATGAGGCAGAGTTACAGAAGGAGAAATAGAGAGAAAGGTCTTATATCCACTGGTTCACTCTTCAAATGGCCACAGTGGCTGGAGCTGGGCCAGTCTGAAGCCAGGACCCAGGAACTTCTTCCTGGTCTCCCACGTGGGTGCAAGGGCCCAAGATCTTGGACCATCTTCCGCTGCATTCCTAGGCCATAAGCAGAGAGCTGGATTGGAAGAGGGGCAGCTGGGACATGAGTCAGTGCTCATATGAGATGCCAGCGCCACAGGTAGAAGCTTAGCCTACTATGCCACAGCGCCAGCCCCTTAAGTTTTTCAGTCTATGTATACAGGATATCTTCATATTTACTTAAGTCCCCTTTAATATCTTTCAGCAATATTTTGCAATTTTCAGTATATAAATCGTATACTTTCTTTGTTAAAATTTTTCCTAAGTATTTCTTTTAATACTATTTTTGATGAGATTATTTTCTTAATTGATTTTTTTGGGAAGTTCATTGCTAGAATATAGAAATAAACTGTTTTTTGTTTATTGAATTTTTATCCAGCAACTTTGTTGACTTTAATAGATTTAACAGTTTTTTGTGTGGATTATTTAGGGTTTTCTACATATAAGATCATGTCATCTACATACAGACAATTTTCCATCTTTCTTTCCAACTTAGGTACCTATACCAGGGGACTTAAAAAAATTCATGGAAAAACGGAATGAAAAAATGTTTATTTTGGTACAGAAATTTTGAAATCCAATCATAGTTTGTTCATAATAAGTATTTCCAAGTGCATTAGCAGGGAACTGGATTGGAAGTTGAATAGCCAGAACTCGAATTGGTGTCTGTATGGGATGCTGGTTTTGCACACAGTGGCTAAGCCACAGCACCAGCCCCTGGATATTCTTTAGAATGCATTCAGGATTATATATTTATTCTTGCATGTTTTATCTGACTCTTCTAGTTGTCCTCAATGGGAAAGGCTTGTTGAGCTTCCAGATCTGCCATTAATAGAAGCAGAGACACTTTGCAAATTTGTTTTTACCTTTGCATTTGTGAAAGAATTTGTAATGAAAGTGTTTTCTATGAGCACTGAACTTGTCCCACAACTTACTGTATTCTCTTTGTTTAGAAATATATTACTCTGTGTTACCTGAGAAACTTAAGGCAGATAAATCACAGCATTACATGGACTTCATCTCATAAACTGATGTGAAATATCTTTTTTTTTTTTTAAACAAAGATTTACTTTATCCATTTGAAGGGTAGAGTGACAGAGAAAAGGAGGGAAGGGAGAGGGAGGAAGAGACAGAAAAAGGTACCTTCCATCACCTGGTTCATTCCCCAAATAACCTCAGTTGCCATGGCTGGGCCAAGTTGAAGCCATGTGCCTGAAACTCCATCCAAATGGTTGCTGTATCTTTTGCTGCTTTCCTAAGAGCATTAGTAGGGATCTAGATTGGAAGCGGAGCAGCCAGGACTCAAATCAGTGCTACAATATGGGATGCTGGCATTGTATGCTGCAGTTTATCCCACTGCACCACAACAATGGCCCCTGAAATATCTTGACTAATTTTTTGAAAGTGAATTTTGGTATTTATTAGCTCCTTTTATTTTATTTTTTAAAATATTTTATTTATTTATTCAAAAGTCAGAGAGCTACACAGAGAGAAGAGAGGGAGAGAGAGAGAGAGGGGGGTCCTCCATCCGATGGTTCACTGCCCAATTGGTCACAATGGCCAGAGCTGCACCAGTCCGAAGCCAGGAGCCAGGAGCTTCTTCCACGTCTCCCACGTGGGTACAGGGGCCCAAGGACTTGGGCCATCTTCCACTGCCTTCCCAGGCCATGGCAGAGAGCTGGATCGGAAGAGGAGCAGCCGGGACTAGAACTGGCGCCCACATGGGCTGTCGGAGCTTCAGGCCAGGGCTTTAACCCGCTGCACCACAGCACTGGCCCCTATTAGTTCCTTTTAATTTGGAATTTTTCTGTTTTTCTTGAAGTGCAAATCTCCTCACTACGCAGTAGTCTTGATTTCTTGGACATGCAGGTTCTGTTACTGTTCCACAGTGTTAACTTTCTCTTTGACCACATGGAACAGGACAGTCTGCAGTATTTTGTGGCCGTTCTGGAAAACAGCTGAAGCGCTGTCACAGCAGCCAGCCAGGAATGCTGCTGGACAGCTGGTCCCGCATGGTGAAGAGCCTGAACGTATCCTCCTCAGTGAACCAGGCTTCTCGTCTGATTGATGGTAGCGAGCCCTGCTGGCAGTCATCTGGGTCACAAGGAAAGGTAGGATGTGAGAAGGGCACATCTGGAAATACTCTTATTCAGGTGGCTTTGCAGTTTAGCTTTTCGGAATGAACTGTGAAAAATGATATTGGTCTGTTCTCACTTTGTAGTTTAGCTCGTAAATTATCTTAAAGTTTTATTAATGGTACCAGTCTGTACTCACTTTCTAGTTTAGCTCATAAATTATCTTAAAGTTATAGAGTAATTTGCCATCCAGTTTTTAGTGTCAGAGATTTTAAATTATATGGGTAACAGATTTTATCTAGTCAACCAACTGATGGAGTGCATAGCAGGATTTTTTTCCCTTTCCTATGTACAATGGATGAATTCTGATTGTGCTCTATGTAGCCTAACAAATATGTGTTGACCTTCCAGATTGCACTGGTGTGTGAGGCAGGTGTGTGCTTGCATGGGCACATAGATCAGATCTGGAAGGTGGGGGCCTTTTCTCCACACTGACTCTAGTGGTTTCTATCTGCCATTGCTTGATGCATGTGCAAGTATCATGCTAGGTCATGAGTCTGTTATACCTTGTTTCTGGGGCTTAGAGTGACACTCTAGTCTAGTGTACAAGTAACAGAGTAGTGTGTTCCTCCTTCTCCCAGGGTAGAGGAAGATCCCTTCATGCCATGTTTTGTATTTTAAAAAAGCTTCAAGCTTCAGTGATGATATATTAGTTAAAATAAAACTGAATTTTGTTAACTGAGAATATGATATTTTCCTTGTTTTTTTTTTTTTTTTTAAAGCATTGGATTCGCTTGGAGATATTCCCAGATGTTCTTGTGCACAGATTAAAGATGATAGTAGATCCTGCTGACAGTAGCTATATGCCTTCCCTGGTTGTAGTATCAGGTAATTGAATTAGTTTATTCAAAAAGAAGTTTCTTTATCATGTAATAAAAACTGCTTTATTTGACTCCTTCTTTTTTCCTCAACCTTTTTTTCTAGGTGGAAATTCCCTAAATAACCTGATTGAACTGAAGACAATCAATATTAACTCAAATGACACCACAGTGCCCCTTCTGAATGACTGCACAGAGGTAGGTAGCCATGGTTGTATTCCTTTTGGGTGTTCACAAATGAAGAATGATGACTTGGCCATTTCTGTGCTAGCATTGAGCCCTGAGCCCATTTTTTCCTTCCTTAGTTAAATAATTATAGTTGTTTTAAAACTTGACATTTTTAAACAAAAAACTTATTTTACAAACTTGAATCTGCTGTTCATCAGTTCAGCATGACAGGGAAACAAACTTCATTCTTAATATTTTTGATAATAAGCATGGGTAAATGCTCCCAACAAAAATCGCTGTTTGGCATTTGAGGTCACTGTTTACTGTGCCCATTTTGGTTTTCATTAAATGTCTTTGATTTTGTGGTGTTTTTTCTGACCATTTAAGAGACACTGAAAGTGCTTTTTTTTAGTATGTCACCCATTCACATCAAGTGATACTCTTCTTTTCACTGGTTATAACACCTTATTCCAATGTCTCTTGGAAATTTTGTCTGAGTAAGTCAGGGAGGATTGTTTGAATAGTACCCATGCACTTCAGATCAATCAGTCTCAGATCTACCAGTAAATCTTTCCACAAGGCTGTCAGCACTGTTTTAATACATGGAATATAGTCACTGTTACCACCATTCATTCTTGGTGATATAATGATTAATAATCAGTACCAGTGATGTTAGTAAATGTGTAATTTAGCAAATTATAAGAATGAAAGATAATATTGAATTTTTCTTCAATAGGATAATATTGTGAATTTTAGTGTATTTTACTGTTAATTTATTGCTAGGTAACTGAATGCAGCTTGCAGAATATATTAATTGTAGCACTGCATAATTTTACATTTTAACTAAATCAGCAACTATGGAGTAAGTTAAATCAACTGAGATTTTCATTCATATTGGTGTATTTATCTTTTTTTTTTTTTTTTTTTTTGACAGGCAGAGTGGACAGTGAGAGAGAGAGACAGAGAGAAAGGTCTTCCTTTTGCCGTTGGTTCACCCTCCAATGGCCGCCGCAGCCAGCGCGCTGCGGCCTGCGCACCGCGCTGAACCGAAGGCAGGAGCCAGGTGCTTATCCTGGTCTCCTATGTGGGTGCAGGGCCCAAGGACTTAGGCCATCCTCCACTGCACTCCCGGGCCATAGCAGAGAGCTGGCCTGGAAGAGGGGCAACCGGGACAGAATCCGGTGCCCCGACCGGGACTAGAACCCAGTGTGCCGGCGCCGCTAGGTGGAGGATTAGCCTGTTGAGCCGCGGCGCCGGCCGGTGTATTTATCTTAACCCAACAAGTTTCCAGTTCAAAACAATTTATTCTGTAATAATTGATAGCTACAAAATAGTGTTTGTTACATATATAAGAAATTTGAAGCAATGTCAGTATGGAGAGGAACTCAGGACTCACCCTGCATCTCCTCTGCCATTCCTGTGGAGGTACTTGAGTGGCCTTTCCTCTCTGGGGATGGGGAACATCTGGCCCATGGAATCTGCAGGCAGGACTTGAAATTCAGCACATCTATAGCAGGCTGATTTTTAAGTTTATAATTTTGTTTGGCGCTGAATGATGTTATACATATACAAGTTACTCTTGGCAGAAGAAAGTTGCCCCATTCCTTCTTTGTACAGATGATTGGTTATTTTTGGAAATTTTTACCATGAAGCCAAAAACAGGAAGTATATTGAAACCCCTACTACCTCACCACCCAGCTTCAGCCCTCTCCCCCTCCTACCTCATTGTCATTTGCAGCAACTCCTAAGCATGAAATTGTTTTAAAAGCACTTGTTTCAATTAATTCTTTCAATATTATTTCAATCTATTCTCTAACAAGGATTTAAAAATACCATTACAACAACTATCATATAGTAGCCAGTGTTCACATTCACTAATTATCTGATAAATGCCTTTTTGCTGTTGGGTTGTGTGAATGGTGTCTGCACTTTGTACTGCATTTAGTTCTTGATTCTCTTGGTTTTTCCTTACTACAGAAAAAAAGAAACTGATTAATTTTTTTTTTCTTTAGCAGTCTTGATATCAACTTGGCTTTCACATCCTGTAGTGGTGTTCAACCTTTGTTACCTATGAAATAGTAGATCTTGAGATTTGGTTAGATCCAGTTTAGGCAATAAAAAATAATATTTTGTGTTGTGTGTTTCCCACTACCTCACTCTTTGTAGAGGGAAAATATAGGAATGGAGGAATAGTGTCTGTGCCATGATAGGAATACAGTTTGCCAAATACAGAAAGAATGGGGTATTTGTGGGAAAAATAAACACCTTGAACAAATGAATGACAAAGGCATAACAGAGAGAGCTTGGGTTGTTTCTGTCTCAATTTGAGCAAGCCAGCAATAAAATGATATTTGTGAGACAATCAGAAAAGTTTGATTGCTGTACCATATTAGATGATAAAGCAATTATTGCTTGAGCCATGATGATAGTAATGTGGATATTGTAATAAAAACTCCTTAATTTAGTGATGCATAGTAAATTCTTGAACAGCACAGTACTTGGAGTTTTCTTGCAGTAATGCATGTGACTTGGTTCAAGAAAGCTCTAAAACTTGGGGATCGGTGTTGTGGCATAGTGAGTAAAGCAGCTGCCTGCCATGCTGACATCCCATATGGGTGCTGGTTTGTGTCCTGGCTGCTCCATTTCTGATCCAGCTCCCTGCTAGTGGCCTGGGAAAAGCAGTGGAGGATGGTTTGGGACCCTGCCACCCATAGGAGTCCCGAATGAAGTTCCTGGTTCCTGGCTTTAGCCTGGCGCAACTTTGCAGCTGGCCATCTGGGGAGTGAGCCAGCAGATGGAAGATACCTCTCACTGTCCCTGTAGCTCTTTCAAAATAAATAAATCTAAAAAAAAAAAAAAAAAAAAAAAAAGAGAAAGAGAAAGAAAGAATCTCTAAAGCATAAAGTTTCTGCTTATTCAGTAAGACTTTCATCCTATTTAATTTCTTTTTTATTTATTTATTTGACAGGTAGAGTTGTAGACAGTGAGAGAGAGAGAGAGAGACAGAGAGAAAGGTCTTCCTTCCATTGGTTCACTCCCCAAATGGCCTCTACGGTCAGCGCTGTGCTGATCTGAAGCCAGGAGCCAGGTGCTTCTTCCTGGTCTCCCACGCGGGTGCAGGGCCCAAGCACTTGGGCCATCCTCCACTGCCTTCCCGGGCCACTGCAGAGAGCTGGACTGGAAGAGGAGCAACTGGGACTAAAACCCGGCGTCCATATGGGATACTGGCGCCGCAGGTGGAGGATTAACCAAGTGAGCCATGGCGCCGGCCCCTCATCCTATTTAATTTCATCAAGAAAACCTGTGAGAGTCCCATGCCCCGAGTGGATACATTCAGTGATATATTAACTCCTTTTAAAGCAAGCCTTGCTTAAGTGTGACTGTGGTAAATTTGACTCACTTACTTGATATTTCTGGAACTCAAGTGAAGGGGCTCTAGTTGTCCACACATTCCATGTCTGAATATCCTACTCTTCAGTTAAAGGACCTAATGTGTTTGACTCTGAAAAGTTTGTAGCTCATTGTTTTTACGTCTAGTATCACAGGTATATCGAAATTGCCATCAAGCAGTGCAGGAGCTCAGGAATTGATTGTAAAATCCATGGTCTCATCCTGCTGGGACGGATCCGTGCCGAGGAAGAAGATTTGGCTACGGTTCCTTTCTTAGCTTCAGACAATGAGGAGGAAGAAGATGATAAAGCCAACAGTGGAAGGTGAGAGCCATTTTTTGTTAGTCCTCACTTATCTTCTTCTGCTTCATTCTCAAATCCTTGATTTCAAAAGTAAATATTTAATTAGTGTGTATTTCATAATGAGGGTGGTTTTGTTCCCATAAAAATGTTTGGTAAATTGTAGTTGAGGAACTGGTGCTATGGTGTAATGGGTAAAGCCACCCCCTGCGACATTAGCATCCCATATGGGTGGGCAGTTCAAGTCCTGACTGCACCACTTCCAATCCAGATCCCTGCTAATGCTCCTGGAAAGGCAATGAAGGATAACCCAAGTGCTTGGACCCCTGCATTGCTGTGGGAGAGCTGGAGGAAGCTCCTGGCTTTGGACTGGCCCAGTTCAGGCCATTGTGGCCATTTGGAGAGCAAACCAGCAGATGGAGGATCTCTCTCTTTGCCCCCTGCTTCTCACCCTGTAACTCTGCCTTTCAAATAAATAAATGAACAAATAAATAAATCTTAAAAAATAAATAGTTGTTGAATTTAAGAGAATTATGATTTAGCTTGTTTTTAAGAAAATGTTTAATGTTGATAAATACAATTAGAAGAAATAAAAATATTTAATTTTTCAAACTGAAATATTAGTTACTATTTTGGTATTTACCCTTGTAGTTTTACTTTCTTTTTCTTTTTCTGTATTTAAATGCATTTTCCTAAGGAAATTGTATGCATAGCTTTTTTTTTAACCAAGTGTTTTATTGTTAACTTTGAAAACAATTTTTTTGTTATGATAAAATATATAAGCTACAATTTATTATTTTAGCAACTTTTAAGCATACAGTTCAGTGGCATTAAGAGCGTTCACATTCCATCCATCTTCAGAATATCCTCATCATTAGTCTTCTGTAGTGATTATTTTTGTGTGGTATTTTGCCTTATGATTGTGTTCTCATGACTGAATTCCTAATTTTTTTTAAAGATTTATTCATTTATTTGAAAGAGTTACACAGAGAGAGAAGGAGAAGCAGAGAGAGAGAGAGAGGTCTTCCATCCACTGGTTCACTTCCCAGATGTCTGCAATGGCCGGAGCTGAGCCGATCTGAAACCAGGAGCCAGGAGCTTCTTCTGAGTCTCCCACGTGGGTGCAGGGGCCCAACGACTTGAGCCATCCTCTGCCACTTTCCCAGGCCATAGCAGAGAACTGGATAGAGAGTGGAGCAGCCAGGTCTCTAACCAGCGCCCTTATGGGATGGCAGCACTGCAGGAGATGCTTTGCCCCCTATGCCACAGCGCTGGCCCCTGAATTCCTTATTTTATATGAACACTATGGTTGTGACCATAGCCATATTTATTCATTAGGCATATATAAGGTACTTTAAAAAGTTTATGAAGAAATGGAATTAAAAGTATGACTTTATTTTGGTGTGAAAGTTTTTGAAATTCATACATGGCTTATCAGATACATGTTTTCCACATGTTCTGAGAAAAATAAGCTCACTTTTAATTCTATTTTTCCATACACTTAATTTTTTTTAAAGATTATTTGTTTGACAGGCGGAGTTACAGAGACAGAGGGAAAGACACACACACACACACAGAACTTCCATCTGCTATTCACTCCCCAAATGGCTGCAAATGGCTGAAGCCAGGAGCCTGGGACTCCATCTGAGTCTCCCATGTGGGTGCAGTGGCCTGACCACTTGGACCATCTTCTGCCTTCCCAGTTTTATTAGCAGGGAACTGGATCAGAAGTGAGCAGCCAGGACTTTAACTGGTGCTCACATGGGATGCTGGCTTTACTAGTAGCCCCTTAGCCTGCTGTTCTACAACACCGGCCCTATATTTACTTGAAAAGAACTACAGAGAGAGGGAGAGAAAGAAATGTTTCATCTGCTGGTTCACCTAAATTGTTGCAACAGCCAGGGCTGGGCCAGGCCAAACCAGGAGCCTGGAACTCCATCCTGGTCTCCCACATGGGTGGCAGGGCCCAAGCACTTGGCACATCAACAGGAAGCTGGATAGGAAGTGGAGCAGCCAACTTGAACTGATGCTCTGATACGAGATGCCAGCATTGCAAGCAGCTGGTTAACCTGCTGTGCCACAACACCATCTCCCCACCATGCGATTTATGAAGTACCCTCATATCTGTTGAAAATGCACTGTGGGCCAGTCCCTGTTCTCTGCTCTTGTGGGAATACCATGGTTTGTTCTAAAATATGTCTCCAGGACTCGTGTGTCAGGGCTGTTGTTCTAGGCCCTGTTAACTGTCCCAACAGCAGACTGTAGACATCACTGTGTTTATTTAAGTTGTATTTTCCTAGATAAATTACTGCAAGTAAAACTACTAAGTCACAGGATGTACAAAATAAATCTATTTGCTTTCAGCATTCCCAAAACAAAGCTCTGTTAGGTTGCTAGTGTGGCCAGGGCCCTGCAGACAGGCACAAGAAGCAAATCACCAGTGTCTGCTGAATGTTGTTGACCAAACGGCCTTTGCTGTATGTGCTTGCTGCGCAGTGACTTCTGGAGACAAAGGAGTTCTGCTGGCACTGCTGTTAAGTACATCTCTTAGCCATGAGTGGACAGATTATCCTAGGGTTCTGTGATCTTGTGTGTAGATTTTGTGCTGTTTTATTTCAGAACCTTGGAAAGAAAAAGTATATGTATGATGCAACCGTTTCTAGAATATATGTTATGCTAAATGATACAGTTCAAACTACATAGAATAGCTTAGATAAATAAAATACAAATTCACTTGGATTAGCAAATCATTGGGACTTTTAAGAAAAAGGGTTATAGATGAACATTTTCTTACCAATAGCTACTAAAATGATTTGGGCATATACAATTAATACATATGCTGTATATATGAAATAACCTAAATAGTTTTAAAGTTAACTCATCAATCATCAATGCATGGTTGAATACGTTAGTAAAGAACCATCTAATATTTGAATGTAATTGGTTTCCCTGTATTATTAATTAGCTACTGATTTCAGCTAATGAACACTGGTCCAAGAAGTCTCTCAAAGGGCTGGTCCCAAGTGGGATGTGCTCACATTGATCAGTGAAACTAACCTTTGTTCTAACTGGTCAATGCTTCCACGGCACCCATTGTTAAATATCTTGAATATCATTCTTGGTTTCCCACACATAGTATTGACTGAAAACGTGTTGTAAGATATTTCAGTATCTGATATATATGCTTAATTGCTGGTTTGTGGTATCAAATGAGAATCTTCTATATTTTTATTTTCAAACCGTAAGATTTTGGTCACTTTAAGTCTATAACATGTTTTAAAAAATCTTAGGTAAATATTTATTGGTATATAGCATGGTAAAAAAAAAGCCAGTCTTATTTATATAGAACCTAATATCCAGAGCTGTCAGTCATTCATCTTGTTGTATAAAGATAGAACAAAAGTAAACAAAATGGTGAGAACCCCAAACACAAAAGCACCAGGCATCATACTACCAGCCAAAAAAAAAAAAAAAAAAAGGTTCTAGCATCCCATGTACTTCATGGTTTCATCAAGTTCAAGAATTGGAGTGTTTTGACTATTGGTGGTTAAACTTCTAAACCTTTGAGGGCAGGTAAGCAGATGGGGCTATCGAGGTGGAAAGAACAAGTTACCTGGGAAAGAAAGAGAAGGTGAGACCCTCCAACCCAGCTGGCTAGCAGTTAGGCATTTAGCCAGTGTTGTGGGCAAAGCGACTAAAGGAGGAAAGCATTTTGCCTTCGGATAAGTATCTGTGTTAGACTACCTCTAAGGTCATATGGCCACATCTGTGTTATTGTTTCTGTGGAGAAAAATGAACCAAATGGTTGTCCAGGTTTAGGGTCACTGCCACAAGGCCATTCGCAGTGGTAACTCTTGGGAATATTAGTTCATTGTGGCAATGAATGGGAATCTCTCTGATCACTGAACTAGTTATATTCCACTCGGTGTTTAAAAAGAAAGGGGGCAGAATTAGGCGTAGCAGTTAAAGTGCTGGGTAAGACGCCCACAACTTATATGCAGTGCCTGGTTTTGAGTCCCATCTCTACTCCCTATTTCAGTTTCCTGCTCTGTGCACTCTAGGAGGCACCAGGTGATGGCTCAGTCAGTTAGGCCTGTGCCCTCCACGTGGGTGACCTGCACTGTCTTCCCTGCTCCTGGCTTTGGCCTACCTCAGCCTTGGTCATTTCACGCATTTCAGGAGTGAACCAAGATGGTAGCTCTTCTGTCTTTCTGCCTCTCAAATAATTTTTTTTTTTTTTTAAGAAAAGGAAGATACATAGTGTATCATAGAAAAATCTGTCAAAAAATGAAAAGCTAAAATTAAATCCTTGGGTGGCATATTGGTATCTAGAAATTTTGACCTTCTGGACCACTTACTCCTGTACATATTTGGAAGGTTGGAAGGTTATTGCATGAAAAAAAGGTCACTTTCTTATAGTAACCAGCAAGGCTTGAATGCTTGAAGTTGTTTTCTTCTTTAGTTTCAAAGTATTTTATGCTGAATAATCTCTAATTTTCTTTGTTTTTTTTTTTTTTTCCGTTGGTTAGCCTTATTAGAAAGAAGGCTGGAGGGCTGGAGTCAGCAGCTACAATAAGAACCAAAGTGTTTGTGTGGGGACTGAATGACAAGGACCAGCTGGGCGGCCTGAAAGGCTCTAAGGTATCTCCCCTCCAGGCTGAAGTTGCTGCATCTCCTGTCTCGATGTGACTGAAGAAGAGTTCCCTGGTGCCTTTGTCTGTCAGGGACTCAGCAGCAGCCAAACCTCTTTTGAAGTTTTGTAATAATTTTATCTTCTATACAAGGGGACTTCAAAAAGTTCATGGAAAAATGGAATTAAAACATAAGTTCACTTTGGTGCAAAAATATTGTAATCCAGCCATAATTTTTTTCATAATATGCATTTCCATTAACTTTTCGGAGACACCCTATGTTGAATTTTCTTTTCAGATGAGTATGTATTATTTATTGGATAATATGCGAAGCAACATATCACATACATTACCCTAATCATTTCTCATGACAACCTCTATAAGGTTTGTAGGTATTATGTCTACATCTTACAGTAAACGTAATAGTTTCAGAAAGAATAAGCCACTTGACTGTTACCACACTGTTAGTAAGAAGCCAAACTTTAATGTCATCCTGATCTGTCACATAGACAAAGACAGCCATGACAAGGATAAAATTTATCTTCATGTGTGAAAGATCCATGTTTCCAAAGAGAAACAAAATCTTTCATTTTATGATTACATACAGCATAAGTGTCATCACTGAAAAACAGATGTTTCTGTATGATTGTTGGAGCTTGTCGCTACATTAGAAATGCCCAGTAAGCCCTCTGAGAACAAAGCCCCGATGAAATGGGTATTTATACTTAATACAAACACGGGATGTTATCTTGTAGGTGTACTCTTGCATTGATATGCATACTAACTGTAAGTTTAAGGTTGTCATTGTAAGAGCAAAAGAGCAGCTGAAACATTCCCCAAGAGCATGTTAAACAACTTGTGGTATATCCATTCAACAGACTCTAATGCAGCCAACACAGGACTGAGGCTCCTTGTTCCTTACATACTGACATGGAATGATCTCCATTAAAAAAATAAAAAGGCAAGGATCAGATTTTATATATGGTTCTTCCCACCTGTTCAGGCACAGACTGTTTCTCAGAAGCACATGGGAAACTGCTTCCAGTGGCTTCCTGAGGAAGAGGAGCCAGGAAACAGGAGTGGGAGAGGCTGTTTGCACAGAACAACTTTCGAATCTTGACCTATGGGGAAAGTCAACTATTCAAATTTTTTTAATTAAAAAAATAGACTGATAACTTGATATTTGACAAATCACCAGAGAAATTTCTGATTTCAGAATAAACCAGAAATTGTAGGGAGAAACAGAAATTCTTCTTGAGAAGCTGATTCTATTATGTATTTGGACCCCCATTTTTGTTATAATACTATAAAATTAGAAAGTACTTACACTTTTTTAATATGAAAAGGCATAGAATTTTCTTTAGACAGCTTTTCACTTATCTATCATGTAATGTCAAATGCACCTGTATTCCCAAGCATCATTCTTTTGAGAGACATGTGAGATCAAATACATCACTAGGGAAAACTTACATACTAAACAGACTGAACTCTGAGACAAAGACCATTATTTTGAATATTCCTGACAGGATTCTTAGAATATAATTCCTCAGTTAATGAATAATAAATTAATTTACTGGCTAAATTATCAACTGTGGAGCTTCCTTATAGTATAAAGTAGATGGATAATTCATCAAAAAGTGGCTTCTAGATATTAATTACTTCAAAACAACAAAGTGTAGCAATAGATATTTAAAAAGCACCCATTGTAACTGCTAAGCTGTAAAATGAGTATTATTTGTATCTATCTTATCAGCTATACAAAAGTCATCAATTTTTCTTTTGACCAAAGGTA
Source organism: Lepus europaeus (assembly GCF_033115175.1). Classification (NCBI taxonomy): domain Eukaryota; kingdom Metazoa; phylum Chordata; class Mammalia; order Lagomorpha; family Leporidae; genus Lepus; species Lepus europaeus. The sequence continues at coordinate 17,018,094 of NC_084837.1, read as the reverse complement.
GTAGAAGTTCTAAAGAATAAGGGAGAGACTACTAATTAAAGGTCATTTTACTAATTTATCACCATAATTCCAGCCTTAGGACCTCCCAAACAGCTGGAAGGAGGACAAGAGAAAGCGCAAGGATGCTATAAATGTAAGGGTAGTTCTTAACTTCTGACCTCATTTTTTCTGAAGCAACACAGGGTCTAGGCAAATAAGAAAGTCGCTGAAGTTGGAGAGATAAAGATAGAATCACTGTATCCAGAAGGCAATGCTGGCGTCAGTCTCATGAACTGGGGGATTTCTTTCTAGCATCCAAGTGCTTGTTAATTTCTTCAAGCTTTTTAGCTGACTTTGGTATGTCACAGTTCTGAGCCAGATAATTCCAACCACAGTGCCAAAAGTTAAATCCAAGCAGGATGTGGAACATGTTGTCAGCCGGAAGAGCAAGGATGGCACAAAGGGTGGCTGCAGTTCCGTGGGCTGGGCTGAGCCTCTGCTATGCTGAATTTTAAATTAACTTTTGAAAGTAATTTTTTTGTACTTTTTTTTTTTTGTGAGAAACCTTTTATTTGAGGAATTCAAACTTCATGTATTTCATAATTACAACTTTAGGAACATAGTGATTCTTCTCACTGTACCTGCCCTCCCACTTATATTCACACCCCTTTTTCTCCTCGTTCTCCTAATCCTATTTTTTACTGAAATATATTTTCAGTTAATTTTATACACATACTATTAGCTCTATTCTAAGAGTTCAACAGGTAGTATGAAAAAAAAAAAAACTTTGAGATGTAATGAAAATAATTCTTGATGTGAACTAACAGACATTATCAAATTCAATTTCTTAAAAGTTTTCATCCAGGGGCCAGCGCTGTGTCATAATGAGTAAAGCTGCCATCTGTATGTCAGCAACCTGTATAGGTGCCAGTTCAAGTCCTACCTGCTTTTCTTCTGATCCAACTCTCTGCTATAACCTGGGAAAGCAGCAGAAGATGGCCCAAGTGTTTGGACCCCTGTACCTGCCTGGAAGACCCGGAAGAATTGCCTGGCCCCTGGCTTCTGATAGGCCCAGCTCCGGCCGTTGTGGCCATTTGGGGAGTGAACCAGTGGATGGAAAATCGCTCTCTGTCTGCCTCTGCCTCTAACTCTGCCTTTCAAATAAATAAATGTCAAAAACAAAACAAAAAAAAACCTTTCTATCCTTGGAAAAATAGCGCATTTAGGTAAAGTTATATTATTGTTTTATAAGGTAGAAAATAACTTTTTTTTTTAAGAGAGAAAGGCAGAGTTACAGAGAGACAGACTTATTTAGAGTCTCCCACGTAGGTATAGGGGCCCAAGCACTTGGACCATCTTCTACTGCTTTCCCACACCATGAGCAGGGAGCTGGATCAGAAGTGGAGCAGCTGGGACTTCCAACCCGTACCTATATGGGATGCTAGCACTGCAGGCAGGTGCTTAGCCTACTATACTACAGCACCTGCCCCCCAAAAATCAACTTTTTAAAAGATGTGACAAGTGCATTGGTGAAAATTGTAGACTGTATTTATTTTGCCTTTAATACAATGAAAACTTTTACTTGCTTTGTACCAACTGATGTGTAAAAAGGCCATAAAGGTATGAAAATGAACTAGATGTGATTTCTGACCCCAGATTACTCTGGCGTGAAATAATTTCTGTAGAGAGAATGCCTTTGGAGCACAGAGAACCAAACAAATCACACAGATGCATGGGCCTACACTTGTCATAATCTTTGAGGAACTTGTTATAGGTACAGCCCTTGATGTTCTCATTTAACATGTTAATAAGTCATGAAACCATGGGGAAGCTGTGTCATAGCTTCTCTACTGTTGACATACTTAATCCTATAGGTAGTTGGATAAAAGGTTAATTTGTAAAAAATTTGAAGTTGTGTAGAAGAAAAAGATCAGATTTTTAAAAATAGTCTCTATAACAAATGATGCATTTGATCTAGAGCTGAATTCAGTGCCACTTACACTACTCAGTGGTTCTAGTCTGAGGAGCCACAAGAGATTCTTTCACATTTCAGTGCCTGGAGACAGTTTCTGTTTTCAGATGAGCATGTTTACCTCCCTTTAGTATTCTCCATCATAAGTTCCCTACTTACCTGCAATGTTGATAAATGAGCAATAAAGCTAGAGCTCATTTATTTGAACTGTTTTCTGTCAAAGTACAGCTAATTTTTATCTGTATTTGAGCAACCTTGAGTTACATTTGTGTTTGAAGGCTTCTGACCTCCATTTTGGGAGTGGGCAAGGGCAGTAGCTCTGAGGCTCTGGTCGTGTTGGAAGCTGGGACCCTGCCTGCTGTCACACTTGGAGTCTTCACAAGGGACAGTGCCAGTCTGCACAGCTGTGATGAAATTCCTTTCTTCATTGTAGTAGTGCCAGTATAATAATTTCTTATACACAGAATTATGAAAGTTTCTTAGACAAAGGCTCTAAGGATTTTTTTTAAAGATTTATTTATTTTATTTTATTTGAAGGGCAGTGTTAGAGAGGAATAGACACACACACACAGAGAGAGAGAGAGAGAGAGAGAGAGAGAGATCTTCCATTAACTGGTTCACTCCTCAAATGGCTGTAATGGCTGGGTCTGGGACAAGATGAAGTCAAGATCCCAGAATTTCTTCCAAGTCTCTCCTTTGGGAGAAAGGGGCTCAAATGCTTGGGCCATCTTCCAGTGCTTTCCCAGGCACATTAGTTGGATTTGAAGTGAAGCAACCAGGACTTGAACCAGTGTTTATATAGATACTGGCATCTCAGGCTGTGGATTAGCCCATTATGTCATAATGCCACCCTCAAAGATTTTAAATTAAATCAGTCACCTACTTGATGGGAAATTTAAGCATTTAATTTTTTCGAGCTATTTGACTCAGAATCAAAATGAACAGAAAGGGTCCAGCTCTGTGGCATAATGGGTTAAGCCTCCACCTGTGGTGCCAGCATCCCATATGGGAGCAGGTTTGTGTACCAGCCGCTTCTCTTCTGATCCAGCTCTCTGCTTATGGCCTGGGAAAGCAGTAGAAGATGGCCCAAGTGCTTAGGGCCCTGTGTCCTTGTGGGAGAACCGGAAGAAGCTCCTGGCTCCTGGCTTCCAGTCGGCCTAGCACCGGCTGTTGTGGCCATATGGGAAGTGAACCAGAGGATGGAAGATCTCTCTGTCTCTCCTTCTTTCTGTCTAACTCTCTCTCTCTCAAATTAAAAAAAACAAAACAAACAAACAAGCAAAAAAAAACAAAACAGGACATGATTTGGAATAATAATTTACCAAATGTTTGCTTTTATCTTTTTGTTGTGTATGTTTTCTTTTTATTTTTTTATTAAGAAAATGTTAAATGTTAGATGTTAAATGTTTCCAAATAGAAAAATGAGGTAGGGGCACTCATGTCTCTGGTACCAGCTTAAAAAGTTACTAGCAACTGAGTGTGAGTTTATTACTTACCCCTCCCCCAAATTTGATTTATTTTAAAATCTCAATGTGTCGTTTTATCCATAAAATACTTCAATGTGTGCCTCTAAGAGATAAGAAATTCTTTGTTTAATATAACCAAAGAATTCCTTGTATCATCTAGTAAGGTTGCTTGAGATTTTAAAACTATAAAGATGATCTTTTTTCTTTCTTTGCTTTTAAAACCCTATTCTAGATCAAAGTACCATCATTCTCTGAGACTCTGTCTGCTCTGAATGTGGTGCAGGTGGCTGGTGGTTCTAAAAGTTTATTTGCAGGTATGATAAGTCTATTATTAAAATAATTTTTAATTATTCTTGGCACATAAAAATTAGTCTTTATGTTGTTAAAAGTGAGACCTCTCCTGGCTCTTGTTCTTTGCAGTGACTGTGGAGGGGAAGGTCTATGCCTGTGGAGAAGCCACCAATGGCCGGCTGGGGCTTGGCATTTCCAGTGGGACGGTGCCTATCCCAAGGCAGATCACAGCCCTCAGCAGCTATGTTGTCAAGAAGGTGGCTGTTCACTCAGGTACAAACAAGTTCAGTGTCAACACTTGTGTGTAGAAAGCATGTTGTTTCTACTCTGCAAATAACTAAGGCCCTTAAATAACTTTCTGAAGTGTTTATGCATTGTTTTTCAGGTTTTTACTTAATAGGAATAAAAATTGGATAATGTGCAACTCTGGGTGGTCTAGAACTTAATTATTGCTACTAAATGAGATTTTTCTGGAGCCCAGAAGTTGTTGGCATTTCAGGCATGGGAATGTACCCTCAAGGATGGGGTTTGTGGTTTGTAACCAGGATCTCAGGTCCACAACATCCATGAAGTCATAAAGTTGTGCATTTAAATAGGTGACATTTTTCTGGAGAAAGAGTTAGTAACTTCCATCAGATTCCCAAAAGTTTCTTTGAACCCCAGCGATGAGAAATATCCTTAAAAAAGTCTACACCCTTCAATTTAGAGGACCTTAATTGAGTATTATTTTGAAGCTGTATGCTAGGCCTCTGAGGAATGGAACTGAATTAGGTATATGAAACTCAGTTCATGCTCATACTGCATAGGGTTAGGTCAGACAGATGAAGTTTTATTTTCTTTTCTGGAGGTGAGGTCTGGGCCCATGTGGAGCTCTGTGTCCATGAGGATTGCTGGTTCTTTCTCTCCATCTTTGTGAGAAAAGTTCAAGGCCTAGGGCAAGAGGAAGAGGGCAGCTCTACACAGCCTGTCCTCCAACCTATGCAGCTCATCAGGAGAGTTCTTCCAGAAGCCTGATCATTTCTTCTCCTCTTCCCTCCTCCCTTCTCCTCTTCATTTATTTATTTATTTGAAAGGCAGAGTTACAGAGCGAGAGTCAGAGAGAGAGAGAGAGAGAGAGAGAGATCTTTCATCTGCTGGTTCACTCTCCAACTTGTTGCAATGGCTGGGGTTGGGCCAGTCTGAGGTCAGGAATCTGGAACTCCATCATGCTCTCCCACAGGGGTGCAGGGGCCCAAGGACTTAGGCAGTCTTCTGCTGCTTTCCGAGGCACATTATCAGGATGCTGAATTGAAAGTGGAACAGCCCCTCAAACTGGTGTCCACATGGGATGCTAGCATTGCAGGTGGCAGCTTAGTCCGCTGCACTACATTGCCAGCATCCGAAAGCCTTCTTTCTGTGACTTCTCAGAAGAGGGGAGAATGAATGTCGGGAACTAAGAACCCTGTCTGCCACACTGATCTCAGAGCCCAGGAGCTGGCAGGGGCTCTGATGTATAAGGAGAAGTCATGTATTTAATCCTACATGAGGTATGTAGACTGGGAGAAGATCCCATGTTGGGGAAAGAACCTCAGCTGATCTGTTTTGGGAAGTGTGAGTTTAATGCCTTACTTGCAAATCATGGTACTTACTCAGTAGTGCCATTGTTGGGGTGCTTTTCTCAAAAGCTTAAATGGCTGTTGTATTTGACTGTTTCTGATTACAATTGCACTTATTATTACTTTGTCTATCTAAATTTTGATCTTTTATACATTTGACGGAATAGGAGCCTGTTACTCATGAGTGTTATTGTCCCTGTTCTTTGCAAGTAAAATTCTCAAGTTGAAATTTATAGTTTAATTAAAGTTCATTTATTTTTATTTTTTTTAAAGTTCAGTTATTTTTCATGTTTGTCATCCAAAAAGCTTAACTTAAATGTTGATTTCATTTACTCATTTGACACATATTATTTGAGTACATGCTGCATGCCAGGCAAAATGGGCTGTGAACTTTTTGTACAGTGCCCTTTGCCAACCCATGCATTTGTGAATGTTTCAGGTGGCCGGCACGCTACAGCTTTAACTGTTGATGGGAAAGTGTTTTCCTGGGGTGAAGGAGATGATGGAAAGCTCGGCCACTTCAGCAGAATGTAAGAATATTTTCTTCAGTAAGCATCTGTTACTGATGATAATAATGGATGCTTTTTGGTAGTTATTTTGCAGGAAATTAAAATAGCATGGGTTATTTATGGAAATGTGCTTTTAAGAAATTTAAAATGTATGTATTTTGTATGGATGAATGTAATTTGTCCTCACGTATTCTAAGGTTTGAAAGATAAATTGATCTACAGACTTTTTGTTGACCAAAGGTAGGTCAATGTAGATTTTTTTTTCCTTTCTTGAAAGGGATTTAATCTTATTTTAGGAACTGCGACAAGCCAAGGCTGATAGAGGCCCTGAAAACCAAGCGGATCCGGGACATTGCCTGTGGGAGCTCACACAGCGCAGCCCTCACATCCAGCGGGGAACTGTATACCTGGGGCCTTGGAGAATATGGCCGATTGGGACATGGGGATAATACGACACAGCTAAAGCCCAAAATGGTGATTATACACATTTTTGTTGCTTACTGTCTGCTGATTTTGAGAGAAGATAAGCTTTGAGGCTAGGAAAATGCATAGAGACATGTGCATTCTTGGCTTTCAGTGTCTAGAAAAATTTCCATTGCTTTCTCAGTGCCTGGGCTTGATTTTGTTTTTAAATTTGTAATTGAATAGGTGAAAGTCCTTCTTGGTCACAGAGTAATCCAAGTGGCATGTGGAAGCAGAGATGCACAGACCTTGGCTCTGACCGATGAAGGTAGGCACTGTGGTGATCCTAAGTTTTGGGTTGGGTAGGAATGTTATGAGGCGCTGGCCTAAAGTATGTTTTTCTAAATCTAGGTTTGGTATTTTCTTGGGGTGATGGTGACTTTGGAAAACTGGGCCGGGGAGGAAGTGAAGGCTGTAACATTCCCCAGAACATTGAGAGACTAAATGGACAAGGCGTGTGCCAGATTGAGTGTGGAGCTCAGTTCTCTTTGGCTCTTACCAAGTCAGGAGTGGTTTGGACATGGTACGTAACCTCCACCCATCACCAGGATGTCGAGCTTGCCGGAGGTGTTCAGGAAGCCCCAGCTCACCCTGCACCCTGGGGTGATTGTAAGCTATTATTTTCTTACCCAGGCATCTTTGTCCTTTTATTTATACTGAATTAGATTTAATGAGAGTATTACAGGAAGACGTTTCCTTTTGTAACTGGTTTATTTGGAAATGAACACTAGAGAAATTTTAGTCCATTTACTTTTCTTGTACATTAGGTGAGGTTTATGTAAAGGGTTTCTTCCACTTTGTTATGATACCTGAAATTTAATGAGAACATGAGAGCAAAACAGACTTCTGAATCCTTTGATCCACAAAAAGTTCACATGTGTGTCTTGTGAATGCTTTTGTTATTAAAGTGCAAAGGCGTGGGCACCTAGACCTACTTTAGATGCTGTGTTGGCCTCGTTGCCAGCGGTCTGACCAGAGGCAGCTTGAGAAGGACATAGACCAGGTAGCCTTTGGAGCGGCATTTGTAGTTGTATGTCTTGTTTTCAGTAGGTATATGAAAACATGATAGTAACTGAAATATAAAGGACATATTATAGAATTAAAGCGCTTGCTAGCAGCATTACTGAATTAGTGGTGAATGATTTTACAATGTAAGTTCCAAGACCTTGGGTGCTGTGTGTAGTGTTATCACTGAGCTGGCTCTAGAAGATGTGAGACAATGAATTTTTTTTTTTTTTTTTTTTTTTTTTTGTGGCATAGCCAGACTATAACTTACAGTAATACTTGCACTGTTGTGCTTTTCTCAGGGGGAAAGGGGACTACTTCAGATTGGGCCATGGCTCTGATGTGCATGTACGGAAACCACAGGTGGTGGAAGGACTGAGAGGGAAGAAGATTGTGCATGTGGCTGTTGGTGCCCTGCACTGTCTGGCAGTCACGGACTCGGGGCAGGTAAGGCTGCAAGTGGCCTCGAAGCAGCTGTATCCTAACAGGGTGGTCATGATATGGCCCTTGTCTTGTAGAAACTTCATTTAAAAAAATATTTTTTTTGAAAGACAGAGAAAGACTTACAGATGTAGACATCTCCTATCATCTGTTCACTTCCTAAATACCTGCAACAGCTGGGCCAAAGCCAGGAGCCCTAACTCAATCTGGGTCTCCCGTATGGGTGGCAGGGACCTAGGTGCTTGGGCTCTCACCTGCCTCCACCCATGGTACCTGTTAGCAGGAAGCTAGAATTGGAGGTAGAGTCAGTACTTGAACGCAGCATTTCTGTATGGGAGTGGGCATCTCAAATGGTGGTTTAACAGACACGCCAAACAGTGTCTCCTTGAAATAGTAATTCTTGATGAAATAAGATGAGTCATAGTATTTGAAATACCATCAGGGTGGGACAGTATCCATTTTGTTTAATTGGAACATCTTCTCTCTAATGCACAGGTTAGGGGAGGCATTTAGGAAAGGGTCATTCTTACTCTAAAGTCCATGTGAAAAGATTGTCATTGAAGGTACTCCTACTGTTAAGGTTTTAGCAATGTTTTACTGTAGAGAATTGATAGCTAGTAGGAGAGATACATACTTAGCTTATTTTTGGAGAGAATTTCTTATCTTTGAGGCAGAAAGAGAAAGAGTGAGCAAGAGAGAAAAACTCCCTTTCAGTGGTTCACTTTCCTTATATCCATAATGGCTGTGGGAGCCAGGAACTCAATGCAGGTTTCCCACGTGGTTGTCAGGGACCCAATAACTCGAGCCATCACCACTGCCTCCCAGGTGCTGCATTAGCTGGAACCAGGAATCGGAAGTCGGACCTGGGTGTCAAACCTGGCTACTCTGAATGGGATGCGGACTTCTTCACTGCTATCTTAACCACTAGCCTAAATGTCTGCCCCCATACTTCATTTTAGAAAGTTAATACTTAAAAGTATTACTCAATCTACTGATTTGAGATGTGTATACAATGACTGGCTCATATTTTAAAATTCATTTATGAAAACAACTTACAAACTTTTTTTAAATAAAACTGAATTAAAAATAAAGTATGTTCTGTAATTCTATAAAGCCGAGAAGTAAAATGAGTAAATGGGTTTTTTGAAATTATTTTTTTTTCTTTGCAAAATAAAGGAAAAATATTGTTGCTCTTGAAGAGGAGACCCTCCCTACTTGTATAATAAAACCAAATAGGTGAATTATTGGATTAAGTAAACACTCATTAATTAGTCACTGGCAAGTATTGTCCTGCTTAAATTTTTCTTGGAATTGTAGTCACTGTTTAAAATAGTTTGTTTCTACTTTTAAGAGCTCGATTCTTTCATGTGCTTGCTCTCTCTATCTCTGTCTCTCTCTCTCTCTCTCTCTCACACACACACAAACACACATATACACACATAAAATTTCAGAGAGAGAAACAGAGTTCTCTCATCTGCTGGTTCATTCCCCAAATGCCTGTAATGGTTGGGCTAGACCAGGTGAAAGCCAGGAACTGGGAATGGTGAACTCTGCCTAGGTCTTCCACACAGCTGGCAGCTCCCACGTGAGCAGTACTGCTCCCAGCATCTGCATTAGCAGGAAGTTAGGACTTGAACCCAGGCACTCCGATATGGGATGTGGGCATCTTAACCAGTGTCTTAGCCACCGTGCCAGATTCCCACCCCACATGGCACATACTTTAAGTGTTTTCAGATAAATTTGATATGAAATGTTGAAATCGTTGTGGATTCTTTTTTTTCCTGAACAGGTGTATGCTTGGGGTGATAATGACCATGGTCAGCAGGGCAACGGCACAACCACAGTTAATAGAAAGCCCACACTTGTGCAAGGCTTAGAAGGCCAGAAGATCACGCGGGTGGCATGTGGGTCATCGCATAGCGTGGCATGGACAACGGTAGATGTGGCCACGCCGTCTGTTCACGAACCTGTCCTCTTCCAGACTGCACGAGACCCTTTGGGTGCTTCCTATTTGGGTAACATAGATTTGTGTCTTCTCAGATCTTTCTGTAGATTACCGTAACATTCTAGGTTTGTTTAATTGTGCCAGCAGATTGGAAAGTATAATGCAGTGCTTGCAACACTAGTAGAATTATGGTACACTCTCTACGCAATTTATACATGCTAAAATGGAGATCTTTCAAGAAAGTATAATGAAGATTTCCCTCATTCATGACTGGGTTAACTCTGGTAGTGCTGTCTCTGTGTGCAGAGAAGTTTCTTATTATAGGCATAGTGCAGAGCTTTGTATTTTTTAGCAGATTTGTTTTGATATAATAGGCATAAAGCAGACTGTACCTATTTGAAGTGTACAGTTTGATCAACTTTGAAGTATATGCACACCTGTGAAAGCATCACCACGATGAAAGAGAATGAGCACTCGAGGTTTCCTTCTGCACTTCTCAGCCCCTCCCTCTGCTCTTGACGCCCCTTCCCTGGCCTCCCATAACCACGGACTTGCTTTCTCTCCCTGGCTGTTCTGCATGTTTTAGAATTTTATAGAAATGGAATTATACAATCTATATTCCTTTTTAAATATTTTTTATTAATGTAAGGTGAACAGATTTTGTATATTTCAAATATACAAATTTAGGAGTATATTTTTTTATCTTACCTTTCTCACTCAGCATTGAGACTCATCTGTGTTGCAGCTATCAAAAGTTCATTCTTTTTTGTTGCATATTACCTCACTTATGAATAGACTGTTCATCCTTCATGTGTTGATGAACATTTGTGTTATTTTGACTTTACAAATAAAAATTGGTTACATTTGTCTTGGGTAAATTCTTAGGGGAGGAATGGTTGGATCATATAATTGGTGTTATGTTTAGCTTTTTTAGATACCTACAAAGTGTTTTGCAAAGTGATTATTTTACTCTTACACACTTTTTGCCAACACATGATATGTTTAGCCTTTAGATTTAGTTATTCTGATAGATATATAGTGGTATCTTTTGGGGTTTTAATTTCCATTTAGTGACTAATGTCCAGCACCTTGCTTACCATCCAGATACCTTTTTTGGTGAAGGTCTGTTAAATTCTTTTGCTTGTATTTAAAATTAGGCTGATTATTTTCTTACTGAGTTTGAAAGTTCCTTGTAAATTCCAGATACAAATCTTTGGCAGTATATGATTTACAGATATTTTCTCTCAATGTTGATCTTTTCATTCTCTTCACAGGTTAATTTTTTTAAAAAAAGATTTATTCTATTTATTCGAAAGACAGAGAGAGAGAGAGAGAGAGAGAGAGACAGAGACAGAGACAGAGACAGATATTGATTGACTGAGATTGATCTTCCATCTGCTGGTTCACTCCCCATATGGCTGCAATGGCTGGGGCTGGGAGAAGCAGAAACTAGGACCCAGGAGCTTTATCTGGGTCTCCCACATGGGTGCAGAGGCCCAAAGACTTTCGCCATCTCTGCTTCCTTCTCAGGTGCATTAACAGGGAGCTGGATTGGAAGTAGAACAGTTGGGACCTGCGCTTGTGGCCACATGGGATGTTGGCACAAGCTGGTGGCTTAACCCACTACACCACACAGCCAGTCCCTCCCCCTTAGATTAATTTTAAAGAGCAGAGCATTTTAATTTAGATGAAGTCCAGATTTTTTTTTTGATAGCTCATGCTTTTGGTATTGTATCTAAAAAACCTTTCCCTGATTCAAAGTCAAGATTCTTTTCCTGTCTTCTCGTAGAAACTTTATAGTTTTAGACATTTAGGTCTATGCTTAATCTGGAATTACATTTTATATATGGTATGATGTTTGTATTGAGATCCTTTTTTTTTTTCTTTGCATATAAATATCCAGTTGTTTTGTTTACGTTTTTGAAAAACTATCCTTTATCTGCTGGATTTCACCTTTGTCAGAATCAGCTGTTTGTGTATATGTGGACCTATTCCTCGACTTTTGGTTCTGTCTCATTGATTTATTTGTGTATTTTGATGCTGGCACCACGTAGGCTTGATTACTACATTTTATGAAAGACCTAAACTCAGGTTCTAATAGTTCTTTAGCCCTTGGCATTTCCATGTAACTTTTAGAATCAGGTTTTCAGTTTTTATTAAACAGCCTGCTTGGTATTTCCATCAGGATTGCATTGAATCTGTAAGTCACTTTGGAAAAGAAGGTGGTCATCTTAACAATACTGAATCTTTCAACCTATAGATGTAGAGTTTCTCTTCATTTGTTTAGGTCTGTAAAACTCTCAGCAGTATTTTGTAGTTTCTTTTTCCAGGTCTTGAATAGCTCTTAATAGATTTAGATTGTTAGGACTGTTGTGAATGGTGTTTAAAAAATTCTTGCTTTAATATAGAAATATTCAAGTTGTTCTTTGGTATTGTATGGAAGTAAAATTGACTTCTTTGAGGAAATTTCAACTTTCTAAAGAAATTCTAATGCAAGTGTCTACCTCCCCCCCCCCCCCCCCCAACCCTCCCGGGGCATCAGGGTTACTTTAGTCTTAGCACCATATGCTTTTATAAATCAGTAGAATGTGATCTTTGGCTTTACCAGGTACCAGCTATACAGGCCGTACAAGTTACTTCACCTCTGTGCTGTTTCCTTTTCTAGGATAGATGGAAATAAGGCTTGACTCCAGGCTTCTCTGTAGTTTACTCATTAGCTCCATTTCGGTCCACTTAAAATGTAGCTCTTTTCATGTCGCCTTATTTATACAGCATTTTTAGACTGACTTTTTCCTCTCAGCATAGTCTTTCGGAGATTTTAGTTGCTGATGATCACTGTTTCATTCTTTTTTTTTTTTTTTTTGAAATTTTATTTATTTATTTGAGTGGCAAAGTTACAGAGGAACAGAGAGGGAGAGAGAGAGAGAAAGGTCTTCTATCCACTGGTTCACTCCCCAAATGGCCACAGTGGCTACAGCTGAGTCAATCCGAAGCCAGGAGTCAGGAGCTTTTTCTGTGTCTTCCAAGTGGGTGCAGGGCCCAGGCATTCCAGGAGCTTTTTCTGTGTCTTCCAAGTGGGTGCAGGGCCCAGGCACTTGGGCCATCCTCCACTGTTTTCCCAGGCCATAAACAGAGAGCTGGATTGGAAGAGGAACAGCTGGGACAGGAACTGGCACCCACATGGGATTCCGGCACCATAGGCAGATGCTTAACCTGCTATGGCACAGCACTAGCCCTCACTATTTCATTCTTTTTTATTACTGAATAGTATGCCATGACTTAACTACTCACTTATTGTAGGACATCTGTTTGTTTCTACTTTTTGGCTATTACAGATAAAATTGCTATGTCATACATAGACATATACATATCACATACACACACACGTGCGCACGCAGAGGGTTTTGTATAAAAATAATTTTTATTTCTCTGGTATAACTGCCCAAGGGTGTGACTTCTGGGTCCTACTATGGTAAGGGCATGTTTAGTTTGATGAGAAACTGCTAGACTTTTTTCCAGAGTCGTTGGCCATTTTCATTCTTATTGGCAGTGGGTGAGGATTTGTTTTTTCCTGTAATCACACCATTTCTTAACTGGGTTATTTGTTTTGTTGTTGTGGAGTTTCTTGATCTCTTTGTATATTCTGGTGATTGATCCTTTATCCATTGCATACTTTTGCAAATAATTTCTCTCATTCTATTGATTGTCTTTTCACTTTCCAGAGTGTTTCTCTTTCAGTACAGAAGCTTCTCAATTTGATGTAATCCCATTTGTTAATTTTGTCTTTGATTGCCTGTGCCTATTCTGTTCCATGGGTCTATCCATCTGTTTTTGTACCAGTACCAGGCTGTTTTGATTATAACTGCCTTGTAGTATGTCTTGAAATCTGGTATTATGTTGCTTCTGGCTTTGTTTTTGTGGAATAAGATTGTTTTAGCTATTTGAAATCTCCTGTGTTTCCAAATGAATTTCAGCATAGTTTTTCTAGATCTGAGAAGAATGTCTTTGGAATTTTGATTGGTATTGCATTGAATTTGTAAATTGCTCTCTGAAGAAAGGACATTTTGATGATATTGATGCTTCCAATCCATGAACATGGAAATTTTTTTCCATTTTTTTGTATCTTCTTTTATTTCTTTCTTTACTATTTTGTAATTCTCATCATAGAGATCCTTGACTTCCTTGGTTAAGTTTATTCCAAGGTAGTTGGTTTTTTTTTTTTTTTTTTTTTTTTTGGTAGCTATTGTGAATGGGATTGATCTTAGCAGTTCTTTCTCAGCATTGGCATTGTCTGTGTATACAGAGTCTGTTGTTCTTTGTGTATTGATTTTTTTTTTTTGACAGTCAGAGTTAGACAGTGAGAGAGAGACAGAAAGGTCTTCCTTCTGTTGGTTCACCCCCCAAATGGCCACTAAGGCCAGCTGTGCCAATCCAGAGCCAGGAGCCAGGTGCTTCTTCCTGGACTCCCATGTGGGTGCAGGGCCCAAGCACTTGGGCCATCCTCCGTTGCCTTCCCAGGCCACAGCAGAGAGCTGGACTGGAAGAGGAGCAACCGGGACAGAATCTGGAGCCCTGACCAGGACTAGAACCCTGTGTGCTGGCGCCGCAGGTGGAAGATTAGCCAAGTGAGCCGTGGCGCCGGCCTTGTGTATTGATTTTATATCCTGCTACTTTGTCAAACTCTTCTATGAGCTCCAATAGTCTCTTGGTAGAATCTTTTGGATCCCCTACATATAGGATTATGTTATCTCTAAATAGGATAGTTTGACATCCTCTTTCCCAATTTGAATCCCTTTGATTTCTTTTTCTTGTTTAGGAATTAAGGTGCTGCTGGCTTCATAGAAAGAATTTGGGAGGATTCCCTCTTTTTCGATTGTTCTGAATAGTTTGAGAAGAGTTGAAGTTAGTTCTTCTTTAAATGTCTGGTAGAATTCAGTGGTGAAGCCATCTGGTCCTGGGCTTTTCTTTGTGGGGAGGGACTTTATTACTGATTCAATTTCCATCTTGATAATGGGTCTGTTTAGATTTTCTGTGTCTTCATGGCTCAATTTAGGTAGGTTGTATTTATCTAGGAATCTATCCATTTCTTCTAGGTTTCAAGTCTGTTGGCATCCAGCTCTTTGTAGTAATTTCTGGTGATTCTTTTTATTTCTGTGGTGTCTGTTACATTTCCTTTTTCATCTCTAATTTTATTGATTTGGGTCTTCATTTTTTGGTTAGTTGGGCCAATGGTGTGTAAATTTTGTATTTTTTTTTCAAAAAGTGAGCTCTTTGTTTTGCTGATCTTTTGTATTGTTTATTTGGTTTCAATTTTGTTGGTTTCTTCTCTAATTTTAATTATTTCTTTTCTCCTACTAGTTTTAGGTTTGGTTTGCTGTTGTTTTTCTAAATCCTCGAGGTACACTGATAGTTCATTTATTTGGTGCCTTTCCAATTTCTTGATGTAGGCACAAATTGCTATAAACTTTCCTCTTAACACTGCTTTTGCTGTATCCCGTAAGTTTTGGTATATTGTGTTGTTGTCTTCATTTGTTTCCAGAGATTTTTTGATTTCTCTTTTGATTTCTTCTGTGACCCACTGTTCATTCAGGAGCATATTGTTCAGTCTCCATGTGTTTGCATATGTTCTAGAGATTCTTGAGTTGCTGATTTCCAATTTCATTGCATTGTTGTCCATGAAGATGCATGGTATGATTTAGATTTTTTTGAATTTGCTGACACTTGTTTTATGGCCTAGCATGTGGTTGATCCCTGAGAAAGTTCCATGCACTGGGGAGAAAAATGTGTATTCTGTGGCTGTTGGGTGGAAAGCTCTGTAGATTTCTGCTAGGTATTTTTGGTCTATAGTGTTGATTAACTCTGTTTTTCCTTGTTGATTTTCTGTCTGTTTGATCTGCCCATTACTGACAGTGGCTTATTGAAGTCCCTAATTACTATTGTATTTGAGTCTAACTCTCCCTTTGAATCCGTTAACAATCTTTTTAGATGGCCAGGTGCCCTGTATTTAGGTGCACCTAAATATATATATATATATATATATATATATATATATATATATTTATATTTATATTTATATGTATATATATTTATAATAGTCCTGTTGAGTTGATGCTTTATTCATTATAAAGTGTCCTTCTTTGTCTCTATAATAGTTTTTGTTTTAAAGTCTATTTTGTCTGATATTAAGATGGCTATACCAGCTCTCTTTTTGTTTTTTTGTTGGCATGGATTATCTTTTTCCATCCTTTCACTTTCAGTCTGCATGCATCTTTGTTGATAAGATGTGTTTCTTGTAGACAGCAGATAGATGGGTTTTGTTTTTTAATCCATTCAGCAGGCTGTGTCTTTTAACGGGGGATTTGAGACCATTTACGTTCAGAGTGATTATTGTTAAGTACCAACTTTGTGCTGCCATGTTTCTGTGAATAGTTATAATTTCGCATTTTTGTTTTCCTTTGTGCTTTTACTGGGTCATTTTCTACGTTCATCTTCTTTCATAGTGATGTGTCTGTTTCTGTGTCTGGCAAATCCTTGAGCACGTTTTGCAGGGCTGGGCGAGTAGTTAGGAATTCTTTCAGTTTCTGTTTGTTGTAGAAGATCTTTATTTCTCCTTCATTCATAAATGAGAGCTTTGGCGGGCACAGTATTCTGGATGGACAGTTTTTTTTTCTCTTAAGACTTGGAATATATCTCACTATTCTCTCCTTGCTTGTAGGGTTTCTGATGAGAAGTCTAGAGTGAGTCTGGGTTTCCTCTGAATGTGATTTGGCATTTCTCTGGTGCACATTTCAAGATCTTTATGTTTTACTGTGGGTAGTTTCGCTACAATGTGTCATGGTAAAGATCTTTTCTGGTTGTGTCTATTGGGAGTTCTGTGTACCTCCTGCACTTGGATGTTGCTTTCTTTCTCCAGATTAGTGAAGCTTTCTATTGTTATTTCATTAAGAAAGCCTTCTAATCTTTTCTTTCTATGTCTTCTGGGACTCCTAGTATCCGTTTGTTGGATCACTTGATAGTATCTTGTAGATCTCCAACCATATTTTTTAGTTTTCTAACTTCTTTTTTATGGTCTGATTGTAATATTTCCAGAAATTTGTCTTCTAGTTCTGATATCCTTTCTTCTGTTTCCCCTATTCTGTTGTTAAGACTTTCCACAGCATTTTTATTTGCTCTATTGAATTCTTTATTTTATTCTGACTTCTCTTTAATATCTCAGTTTCTTGGGACCACCCTTCATTTAGATCGTGAAATTTCTTCTGATTGCTTCCAAGTAATCTAACAATTAATTTTCTGGATTTTGTTTCTGGCATATCCTCGATCTCTTCAACTTCATCTTCTACTATTGAAGAATTGTAGTGTTCCTTTGGGAGGCTCATAGTATCTTCCTTATTCTTATTTAGGGTTTTTGCTTTGTTGTTTGGCATTTGTGTGTGTGTATATATATACACAGTATATACATATATATGTCTGGGGAGTTTCTCTGAGCTGCTGTGTGTGTGTGTGTGTGTGTTTGTGTTTCACGTGGAAGCACAGAGCACCATCTACTGGAGCCCTGCTCACTTGTCAGTTGTGGTGGGGTGGTATGAGCTCTGTGCATTTAGACTCACCTACTGAGACCCTTGCTTGCTTCTAAATGGTGGATGGGATGGGCTCGAGTTTTCTGTATTCAGGACTTTTCCTTGTTGCACAGCTTGTATGATGGAGAAGAAATTCCTCTGAAATGTTGTGGACCTCACTCTGGGTGGAGGTTTTGTGGGGTGGCCCCCACAATTGATGGGTGTGTGCTCTGGAGGCCAAGGTCCATGTTCAAAAATGTAAACATTCAAGATGGCTTCTCTTGGCTGACTGCAGGTCCAGATGGGTGTGCGTGGAGGAAGATGGACTGGGGAGTGCCCAACCTTTCTGTTTGCTTTTCTGTACCTTCTCTTTTTTTCCTGTGAGGAACTTCAAAAGCAGTTCACCAGTCTCCCCCTCCCGCTGCTACTCACAGCTCCATGGACCCCCAATTTCCTGCCTGACCTGGTTCACTGGGGGCTGGCCCCAGCTGTCCCCATCCATGCCTCCGCTGTGTCTCCACTGCCTTTCCTCCTTACTTGCTCTCTCGGCGTGGACCTGCCCAGTCTTTGTCGGCCTCCTGGGCTCCTCGTTATGAATTTCCCACAGCTCCATCTCTGGCATGTATCTTTTCTCCCTTTTAACTATTTATATTGCTCCACGTGACTCGGATCATCCTGTTGCTATGCTGCTGTCTTGGGTATCCTCTCTATAGACTTTAAAACCATCTCTAGATTTCTTGTAATAACTAATGCTATGTAAATGCTATATAAATAGCTATCATACTGTGTTGTTTATGAAGTAATGACAAACAGAAAAGGTCTATAAATGTTCAGTACAAATTTTTTTTCAAGTACTTTAAATATTTGAAAGGCAGAGTTGAGGAGAGGGAGGGACACAGAGAGGAAGAGAGAGACAAAGATCAATCTTCCATTTACTGGTTCACTCCACAAATAGCTGCAATAGCCAGGGCTATTCCTGAATTCCATCCAGGTCTCCCACGTGGGTGGCAGGGGACCATGTACTTGGGTCATGTTCTGCTGCCTTCCCAGGCTCTTTAGCAGGGAGGTGGATTGGAAGTAGAGTAGCTGGAACTTGAAATGGCATTCATACAGGATATGAGCATTGCAGGAGGTAGGCCACAATACTGACCCACTAAGTTTTTTTCAAAAATTAAAGACCTACACTTTTGGGTTTTATGCATAAGTTAAGATATATTTTGATTAATTTCATATAAAGTATGATTCCTTAGTGTTTTGTCTCGTTTTGTTTTTGACCTGATGGTCCAATTTCTGCAAATAAAGATTTGGATAAATAATAATTTCTCAAATAACAAGAAAATGTCTTTATGTTTACTCATGTATTGCCATGTGTTTTTCATTTCTTTGTCTGGCTTCATTTCCCTTCTTGAAGTACTTCCTTTTTGTTTGTATCCTATAGTTTAGATGCACTAGTGACTTAGATTGTTTATGTCTGAACTGGTGTTTATTTTGCTCTATTTTTGTAAGATGTCTTTGATTGGTATACAATTTCAAGTTGACAGTTTCTCAGTACTTTAAAGACTCCACTGTCTTCTCAGTTGCTTTATTCTCATTGATAATTTGCTGTCATTCTTTGTTCTTCCATACATAGTGTCTCTTATTTCTCTGAATGCTTTTAAGATTTTCTCTTTGTCTCTGATTTTGAGCAGTTGATTATGATGTGCTTTGGTGACTTTGTGGTTCCTGTCTGTGTTTGTTGTGCTTCTTAGATCTTTTGGTTTGTAATTTATAACAAATTTGAACAACTTTTAGTCATTATTTCTTTAAGTATTTTTTTCTTAAGAACTCCAATTTTACGTATATTAGGTCTGAAATTGTCCAGTAGGTAACTGATGCTCTGCTCCTGAGTCAGGCTTTTCTGTGTTTCAGTTTGAATTGTTTCATTACCATAGCTTGCTTACTTTCATTAGTCCTTTCTTCAGTTTTTAATGCACCGTTAATGTCACCAAGTTCTTTTTGATCTCAGACATTGTAGTTTCTTCTCTAGCAGTTTGAGTTTGGCATTTGTACAGCTTTCATGTCTCTAGTTATCTGTCTGAACATGGAGACTATGGCTGTGATGCATGTGTTAGGTGGCCCTGTCTTTGGCTTTAGGCAGTCTCTTTTCTCATATGGACCCATCAGTTTCTGCGGAATCCTGGCTGGATTGAGGAAGGGCATCTGCACATTTCTGAGGTCCCTTTGGCCTTCTGAGTTTTCTCTGGTCCTGACTTCCAGTCCTGCTGTCCTCCTTGACCTGCAGCTTCACCTTCTCCACTCAGGGAGAGCTCTCTGATAAGACTGTTTATTGGTCAGTGTTTTCTCTCATTCTGTTGGGCTCTTTCTTGTCTTGTACTGCAAGAGTGAATAAATGTTCAGGTAGCCTTTTTGTAATTTATGTGTGTATAACTGTTGTAAGTGCACTTAGTTAAGTGTCCATGTATTTCTGCAATTTTAGTGAATCTTTGCTAAAATAGCTTCTCTGTTGAAGTATAGATAAGCTAAAATGTTTCTTTTTCACTCTGAAAGACTGTTAGTGAACCTAATGTGTACTCTGTGAAATAGATTGCAGTGTAATTTGAGACTAACCAAAAAGGTCAAACTCTATAGAATAGAGCAAATTGTGATCTTAAAAACAGAACCCAGATTTTATTTTCCTTTTTTCAGGCGTGCCTTCAGATGCCGATTCTTCTGCTGCCAGTAATAAAATAAGTGGTGCGAATAATTCTAAGCCAAATCGCCCTTCCCTTGCCAAGATTCTTCTGTCATTGGATGGAAATCTGGCCAAGCAGCAGGCCTTATCACATATCCTTACAGCACTGCAAATCATGTATGCCAGGTAGGCTTGTGCACGGATTTGTGAAATCATGCAGTTACATAAGCTTTGGATTTTTATAATTATTTTGATTGACCAAATGTCTCCATGAGGGTTGTGTTGCTGCATTTAGTGCTGCTGTGAGTTGTAAGCCACATATACTTTGATGGTATCTTTATGCTTACTTTAATGAATATTGAAATATGAATCAGCAAATTAAGTGAAAGAACATTATTATTTTTGGTCAGTAAACTCCAAGCATTAATATTTGGGGAAGAGAGGCAGAATTAGTTGACACAAATTTACAGTGATTTTCAGGATGCTTGTTTCCTTCACGTACTTGGTAAGGCAGTTTGGGTAGTGCTGTTGTTTGCAGTATTTTACTGTTGTTTTCCCATAGCCTAAATGAGCTGCCTGTTTATTGTCTTAGGGGTGGACCTGTTGAAAATACTTACCTAGGATCGTAGTTTCAGAAGAAAACTTGGATCATTCATTGAGAGGACATTTAGTCCTTGCAGCCAAGATGCGACAGGCTTTCAGTGAACACAGAGTTGTTCAAGTTTCTGTCCCTTAGGCTGTAATTACCATCCCAGAGGTTTTCTCAGGGAGAGCTAGAGACTTGTTTTGGTCTGGTTTTCACATGTGGCCGTTTTTCACTTGTTACTACTGTAGTTACTCAGATATAGTCATGTGTCAGGTAATGATGAGGACACGTTCTGAGAAATGAGTTGTTAGTTGCTCTTGTTGTTGTGCAAACATCATAGAATGTACTTACTTACAGACACTAGGATAGCTCCCTTGGCACTAGGCCATGTAATCTTACACAACCACTGTCAGATGTGTGATCCACCATTGCAAAAGCATTGTGATATAGCACATTACTGTACAGAAGACCTGCGCGCACTGAGCAGGCGGATCCCTGGTAACACTCATGATGTTCAGTGGTTTTTCAAAACTCTTTCCCATCTGTCCTACAAGAATTAGGAAAGGCTTCAGTGAGCCCTCGTCTGTCCTTGCTGCCTCTTGTCATGCCGTGGCAGCTCACGAAGCTGGCTTTCTGTTCTCACAGAGATGCGGTGGTTGGGGCCCTGATGCCAGCTGGCATGATTGCACCCGTGGAGTGCCCCTCATTCTCCTCCTCAGCACCCACCTCAGATACGCCTGCCATGACCAGTCCCGTGAATGGAGAGGAATGCTTGCTGGCTATTGATATGGAAGACAGACTGAGTCCAAACCCATGGCAAGAAAAAAGAGAGGTAAAAGGAACTTGTAAAGCAATGTTAGGTTAGAAAGGTAAAGTAGTACCTAGGAAAGTTTCAGTTACTCTGTTACTTACTCGAGGCTGTTTTTGTGTTTACTACTTTGATTTTTGGCTTGAATTAGAAAAATATTCTATTTAAAGGAGCTTATTTTTTAAAAAATGTTTAAATTGAAATAGATTTATTCTTTCAAAAACCATTAAATACAAGTTCACAACCCTTTATCTGCAATTCTGAAACTGTAATGCTCTGAAAGTAAAATGTCTTCGAAACTTACTTGGGGGAAAGACCCAAGTAGAAGAGATGTGAGGTCGTTTGGTGTGGTTCTTGTGATCCGCTGAATAGTGAGAGCTTTTCCTGGAAATGTGCATGCACCTGACGTTGCAGGCTGGTAGCTGATACCTGGTGTAAGCACGGTGTTGCCTCTGAAAAATCCATATTCCATAGCCTTCGCATCTTATGACAAGAGCCTAGGGAGATTACTGATGCCATAAACAAGAGTGTCAATTTGTTAAGTCAACAACAGGAGTCACTGTGCACTTACTCCTCATGTAGGATCTCTGTCCTTAATGTGCTGTACATTGTGATTTAATGCTATAACTAGTACTCAAACAGTATTTTACACTTTGTGTTTCTGTGTGGGTGCAAACTGTTGAAATCTTTACTTAATATGTACTAAATTGATCTTCTGTATATAAAGATAATTGAAAATGAATCTTGTTGTGAATGGAATGGGAGAGGGAGTGAAAGATGGTAGGGTTGCGGGTGGGAGGGAAGCTATGGGGGGGGAAAGCCATTGTAATCCATAAGCTGTACTTTGGAAATTTATATTTATTAAATAAAAGTTAAAAAAAATGCATAACATTGTAAACAGCCCCCGTTGGCCTCAGATAAGACATTTGGAACGTGGGTAGGAAGCATGCCTCATTGCTGAGTTTTCCCACTTAAAATCTTCCCCCTGTGCCTCCAATTAGGTCGTCTCTTCTGAGGATGCGATGACTCCTTCTGCAGTGACCCCATCAGCTCCCACAGCCTCCTCTCGGCCATTTATCCCCGTGACGGACGACCCAGGAGCTGCCAGCATCATTGCAGAAACAATGACCAAAACCAAAGAGGTCAGGAAGCATTCTTTTTAGCTTTTTTTTTTTTTTAAATAACGTTTTATAAATAATCTTAAATATACATGAAAGTTGTAGAAGTAGTATTTAGGAATAGAATATAGTATACTCCATATACCATTCACCTAGATTATCCGGTTAGCATTTTTGAACTATTTAGATAAGCGGCGAGAGGACACACGCCCTGTCACTCCATAATGCTTCAGTGTGTATTTCTTGTACATCAGATGTCAACACTGATCTAAGATTTATTTCCTTCTAATCCATTGACCTATTTAAATTTTGTCCATTATTATGCCAATGGTATGTTATAGGTCTAGCACTGGACCTAGGATTGTGTGTTGTCTCTTTATTCTTCAGTATGGAACAATTCTTCAGTCTTTAACTTTGACAGACTACCACAAGAAGTATTGTTAATGGCCTTACTGGTGATGTAACTCTTGTTGTTGAGTTAAGGGTGCCTACCAGTTTTCTCCAGTAGAAGATAGTTAGTGTGTTAATGCTCATTAACACTCTTGGGAACATACTTTGGGGCTGTGTAAATACCCTGTATCTCATTATACTTTTACCTACCACTGATACTTCTAGATGAATCCATTGTTACTGTGGTATTCATTTTTCAAACCTTATCATTTCTTTTAGAGTATAATCATTGTCATTCTCCTGTAGTCTTTTCTTCTCATCAGTCCAACACCACAAAAGTTGTTCTTACCTTCTACTTTTCCATATTTTTGGTGCATAATCCTTTTCTATGTTGCTGGGTTTGATTTGTTACTATTTTGTTGGGAATTTTTGCATCTTTAGTTCATAAGGGAGACAGTTCTAGTTTTTCTTGTGATGTTTTTGTTTGGACTTCATAGACTGAGTTGGGGAGCATTCCTTTCTCTTTTCTTTAGAAATATTTGTAAAGGGTTGGTGTTAGTTCTTCTTTAAGTATCCAGATACTGACATGCTTCCATCATTCTTTGAGCATTTCCTTTCTTTATGAAATAACACAAAATTCTAGGCTCAGCAGAATGTTTTATGCTCCAGCAGAAGAATCAACCGTTTGTCCAAGAATTCCTGGTTCTTTTAGTGGAGAACAGTATTTAGAAGCCAAGATATCGCCCTTCATGTTGTCTTTGCTATCGAGATGACAAAGCTAGGGAGTGAATGACTGTGTGTATATATGCTGTTGGTATGTGCCTCAGATTTATGTGGTTTATATCTACATATATTGAAAACCATTCTTCATACCAATACAGTTGATTCTAACCCAACTAAGATTCATTCTAGTTTCTACTATTTCCATATTTTTAATTCTCTTCTCTGAAAATAAGAAATCAGGGTCCTGTCACTGACAGGCTGTTTACTTACTGTCAGTCCATGAATGATGAACCTCCCAGTTTGGCTGCCACTCACCCATTGTGAGTGCTCTTTTTCCTCTACACAACCTCTGCACTCAAAGTCTATCTTTCCTGAGGATGTTTTCTTCATCCTGCTTTACCTGTGGCCCTCCCAGCCCCTTTAGGCTGGCTTCTCATTGGATTGGCCCTGCCACACTCGGCATCCCAGGTGTGGCCACCCTTCCCAGCCTTCTGAAGCACACTTCACACCAGGCCTCCCCCTCCCTCACACTCTCCTTTGACAGCCTATCCTGTTGAGGACAGACTTGCAAAACTGCATTTGGAGTCTGTTTTATTGTACTGTTACTCAGACAGAAATTATGTCCTATGGAAATTATTTGTAACCAATTGGGGTGATAAGAAGATTGCTGTTTATAAACAGGAGTCTAGAATCAAGTTCTGATTTTTGTTACTCTCCTGAAATGAGGGTTTAATGCAGAAATTATTCTAAAGGTGGCAAGATTTTTGCTTTTAGGTAGAAGAAGGATAGTATGATTTCTTTTCTAGCAATTTATTCATACAACAGGCATCATCCAAGTTATACACCTGAATTCTGCCATTTCAATTTTGGTTTGACTTTTAAATTATGGCAAAGTAATTTTCTTCTTTAAAGATAGACTGCTGCTGGCGCCGTGGCTCAACAGGCTAATCCTCCGCCTTGCAGCACCGGCACACCGGGTTCTAGTCCCGGTCGGGGCACCAGATTCTGTCCTGGTTGCCCCTCCTCCAGGCCAGCTCTCTGCTGTGTCCCGGGAGTGCAGTGGAGGATGGCCCAAGTGCTTAGGCCCTGCACCCCATGGGAGACCAGGAGAAGCACCTGGCTCCTGCCTTGGGATCAGCGTGGTGCGCCGGCTGCAGGCGGCGGCCATTGGAGGGTGAACCAACGGCAAAAAGGAAGACCTTTCTCTCTCTCTCTCTCTCTCTCTTTCACTGTCCACTCTGCCTGTCAAAAATGAAAAAAAAAAGGCCGGCGCCGCGGCTCACTAGGCTAATCCTCTGCCTTGCGGCGCCGGCACACTGGGTTCTAGTCCCGGTCGGGGCACCAATCCTGTCCCGGTTGCCCCTCTTCCAGGCCAGCTCTCTGCTGTGGCCAGGGAGTGCAGTGGAGGATGGCCCAAGTGCTTGGGCCCTGCACTCCATGGGAGACCAGGAGAAGCACCTGGCTCCTGCCTTGGGATCAGCGTGGTGCGCCGGCCGCAGGCAGCAGCCATTGGAGGGTGAACCAACGGCAAAAAGGAAGACCTTTCTCTCTGTCTCTCTCTCACTGTCCACTCTGCCTGTCAAAAAAAAAATAAATAAATAAATAAATAAATAAAATAAAAAGAAAAAAGAAAAAAAAAGACTGCTAGTGATTTTTAGCAATTCTCCTAGACATGTTGTGTGTGTGTGCGTGTGTGTGTGCGTGTGCGTCTGTGTGTATGTATGTTTAACACCCTCACCAAAAACAAGTTAGGTTTTTTCAGTTTCAATATCAGAGTATTAAATGTAAGTAATATATTTAACTGAATGCTTTTGCTGTCCTGAGTGTGTCGTCCTCTGGAATGTCGGTCCTGGTGACTTACACTTAGCGACATCTGGGGCCTCCCTGCAGACAGGAGCACAGGAGAACCTTTTCCTATCTCAGAGAGGTCTAGTGTGCAGGAGTCACATTCTCCTTAAGGTTCCTGGGTGAACTGTGCTTCCCCAAACCTTTTGCTATTTCTGGAAAGTGTCTCACTGCATTTGCTAAAGTTCTGAAGTCTAGAAAGGAAAGAGGAAGCGCTTCTCTGGCCCTTGTTCACCCTTGCGTGAGCCAGACTCTGCCTGGGGATCTTGGACACATCCCTGTTTCACACAGGGTCACAGTGATCCCTACTTGAAGGTCAGAAACTGGGATTCCTCAGCTCTGATGGCTGTCTTGTTCCTTTGCCATGAACTGAGCCCCAGTGCCAATCTCCTAGGGGCTCCTGTATGTTAGACAAACCTAGTGGGGCATCTGTCTTGGATAGGATACCCTCAAGGGGTGGGGGCTTTAGGGCAGTGATGCTAGGGGGATGGCTGACAGCCATTTCCTCTACTGAAAAAGGAGAAAGCTTAATGATCAAAGATACATATATCCTAGCTCACATGGTGGATACGGGAACTAAGAGAGTAATAGTAATAAGACTTTTATTTCATAGGTTTTTTTTTTTTTTTATGAAGAACCCAAGGAGCAAGAGATTATGAATAATGTGTTACATGTCAATGAGTTTCTTTAAATGAAATTCTAGGAAAGAATTATGGAGAAGATCTAGACAAAATATGCAAAGTGACAGTATACAAATTTGATAGAAAAAGCCCGGATATATGTTATGGATAAGGGGTAGATTTTGTATGGTATGACTTGACTTTTAGGTCTTCCGCTATAATGTCTACCTATGATACAAATGTGGTCATAATAGTGAATTGTCATTTCTATGTAGTTTAAAGCATTCCTTTTTGACTGATGCTATTGGTAATTTGTAAAACAACTGATTGGCCTTGAAAACATAGTACAGTGTTTGGTTGAGATTTTAGGGGACTCCCATTTCTTCATTAATCTGGTTTTTCATGGCCTTAAATACCCCAGAGTCTTTACTCATTGTGGTGACATGTTCTTTGAGTTGTGGGTAAACTGATAACCCTTTATCTCTTATATCATTTAATGTAGGATGTTGAAAGCCAAAACAAAGCATCAGGCCCGGAGCCTCAGTCCTTGGACGAGTTCACCAGTCTGCTGATTGCAGATGATACCCGTGTGGTGGTAGACCTGCTTAAACTGTCAGTGTGCAGCCGGGCAGGGGATAGGGGCAGGGACGTGCTCTCGGCAGTGCTGTCTGGCATGGGCACTGCCTACCCACAGGTGAGTTGGTCGGGGGCTAAGGGCTGCATACCCCATCTTCCTTTTCCATGCTGAGCTAACCTCTGCCTGAAGGGAGACACTGCTGATGGTCACACCTTCCCTTCTGCTGCATTTGCTCCTAGCCTAGAGCTATTTAGAAGCACTGTTTTCAAACAAAACACTGGGGACTGGTGGTGGGTTAGGCCACCATTTGTGACACCAACATCCTGTGTCAGAGTCCGAACTGCTTTGCTTTCTGCAAAAGTAGTGGGAGATGGCCCAGGAAATCCAGCCCCTGCCTCCCGTGTGGGAGACCTGGATGGAGTTCTGGGCTCTTGGCTTCTGCCTGTACTGGTCCAGGTACACTGAGAGTGAACCAGTGGATGGAGTCTCACTCCCACTACTCTCCCACCCCTCAACCCAAGGCCTTTTTCTCTCAAGTAAATAAGTAAATATCCATACAAAAATCAGTGAATTATTTTCCACAGCAGCATCCTTTCTCCTTTTTAGAACTGGTTTTGGGGTTCTTCTATTTTTAATTGATTGTTAGAGTTGTTTAATTCCATTGCTAACTAACATTTTGTAGTCCCCCTGCCACCTCCATTTCTCCATTTGCCTTTGATATTACTTTGTTGTTTTTGGCTTTGTAGAAATTTGTTCTGCAGTAAGATCTGCCTTTTTTTTTTTTTTTTTTTTCATTTGCACCTTCTGGGTTTTTTATGCTGCAAAGAAGTGTTTATTTTCATGATATTCTTTTAAAGAAATTCTTCCAAGCTTTCTTCTAATCCTCTTTATGATTTTACTTTACTTTGTTTACATTTTTGAGCCATTTGGGTTATCTTTATGTAGGAAATAAAGTAGGAATCCAACTTTATTTTTCCTAGATGGCAAACCATTTGTCTTAACAAAATTTATTGAATAATCCATCTTTTCCCTAATGATTTGAAAATCACTTTTATTGTATTCTAAATTCTTATATGTATTGTGGGCTATTTACAGACTCTTTTCTGTTCCATTGATATAACTATGCAGCAGTACCATGATATTTTAAATATGTTTCAGTATTTGGTAACACTCTTTCCTATAGGACTTTCTGTCATGTGGACATGTTCCGTACTTGATCCATCCAGGGCTGTAGTCACCAGCCACACATGGCTCTTAAGAACTTGAAATATGGCTAGTGCACCTGATACAAAACTGAAGTTTGTATTTACTTGGATTAATTTAAATTCACGCAGGCACATGTAGCTAGCAGCTAATCAGATGGTCTGGGCTGTAGATCTAGAGTCCAAGCTGTGTGATAGACACAGGGAGGTCAGTCCTGAGGTCCTGGGGCTTCCTGGAGGATGCTCGTTTATCATCAGCTCTGCTCTGCCTTTTCGAGACTGGCCATGCCAGGGAGCTTGATCCAGTGATGCTGGTCACAGATAACTTGTTCTGTGTTTATGCCAGCCATCAAAATTATAAAGTACTTTATTATGGCTGAGTGGTCATGAAAACACAGTAATGGCTATTTTAGGAGCTTGATATTTCTCAATCTGTTATTTAGGAAAAACTAAAAAGTTTCAGGTTTCCTTCTCTAGGTGTTGTTGGTTTTTTTTTTTGTTTTGTTTTTGTTTTGACAGGCAGAGTTAGACAGTGAGAGAGAGAGACAGAGAGAAAGGTCTTCCTTCCGTTGGTTCACCCCTTAAATGGCCGCTGCTGCCAGTGCAGTGCTGATCCGAAGCCAGGAGCCAGGCTCTTCCTCCTGGTCTCCCATGTGGGTGCAGGGCCCAAGCACTTTGGCCATCCTCCACTGCCTTCCCGGGCCACAGCAGAGAGCTGAACTGGAAGAGGAGCAACTGGGACAGAACCGGCGCCCCAACCGGGACTAGAACCTGTGGTGCCGGCGCCGCAGGTGGAGGATTAGTTAAGTGAGCCGTGGCGCCGGCCCCTTCTCTAGTTTTTTAAGACAAGTTACTTGTAACTAAGAGATTAAATCAAAGTGATTTGACACAAGGAAAAAAAATTTTCTTCCATGCTTATTGCATTTATGAGAGAAAAGGATGTGATGAGAACTTTTTTTTTAGAAAAAATTATTTATTAGAGAGAGAGAGAGAGAGAGAGAGAGAGAGAGAGATGTTATATCCATTGGTTTATTCCCCAGATGGCCACAACTGTTGGGGCTGGGCCAGGCTGAAGCCAGGAATCTGGAATTCATCTGGGTCTGCCACATGAGTGGCAGGGGCCTAACCACTTGAGCCATCTTCTGCTGCTTCCCCAGGTACATTAGCAAGGTGCTGGGCCAGGGGTGGAGCAGCTGGGATTTAAACTGGCTCCCATATGGGATGTTGGCATTGAAGGCAATGGCTTAATCCACTGTGCCACAATGCCAGCCCCAGAGAACTTTGATTCAAGGTAACTCCTAACATTTGCCATCCACATCCAGGCCAGCCAACTTCTGGTGCATTCCTCAAGTCAGAGGGAAGAGGTTGCCTTCCTATGACAGTTGGGGTAACTGAGACATTGTTACTGGCTCAAGGAGATTCAGTTTGCTGGTAGAGGAGGGTTGGGTTTGGAAGCCCCAGGGCCCTAATGTCAGAGCCATATCTGACCACTCTTACCCTCCTGAGAAGCTCCATGCCCTCTTTGGTGGTGAGTAACGGGTTTTGCAGAGGAACATTTGGGAGGCCAGAGCACCCTTGTGGACTCTGCCCATAGGCATTTCGTGTTGCTGGCGTCTGTTCAGGCTCCAGCAGAGACAGAAATAAGGATAAGGTTGACTCTGAGCCATGCTTGCCAGTTTGGCAAGATGGGTGTCCTCATATCCTGCCCTGCCCTACCATTTGGAACTCTTAAACACACACAAATTTATAATAATCATGCCCATAGAGCAATGATATTAGCTTTTTATTAAATATAATTTTTCTGAGCTAAACTGTTTGACATACAATTATAATTGTATTCAAAAACAAATAATAAAATTATTTGTATGCTACAAATGCTGTTCTATACTTCCATGAATATGCATTTGTAGCATACAAATAATTTTATTATTTGTTTTTGAATTAAAGTTTTGAGGTGAATATATTATTGCTATCATAATGCATTCTCATTTGGTTTTGAAAAGATCCAAGTTTATAATCATCAGCATTAACCACATAGATGGCTACTACATTTTTAAAATAAGAACATTTTGGATTATTGTGTCTTGATCAGGAAATCCCCAAGTGTGTTTATGTTTGTAGTCCCCCTCATTGCAGATACTTTGTCTGTGCCGCTGTTGGACCTGGGTGGCGTGATTGTTGCTGATTCTTGGGCCCTCCTACTTGAGTGCTGTGGCTCTCTAGGACCTGATCATCTTTCTGAATGTTTGTCTCCTTCCTTTGATATTTTTCTTCCTGAGGCAGCCTTTCCTTCTCAGGAAGTGGTCCTGCCTTGGTGTCTGTGGGTCCTCACAGGTGTTTAGTGTGGCCAGTTGCCATGTATTGACTATTTTGCTTGTGAGGTGCCTTCTGGCTACTTTCGTGTAGGTCATCTCTAAGCCTCAAGACCTTTTTGCAAGCTCTGTGCTGTCTTGGTTTATAGGTGAGTATACTGAGCCATGATTTGAACTACATTTCTCAAACTTTGGGTCCTCTACTCCACCACCTTGTCCCTTCAAAGGACCCAGAGCAGGATGAGCAGTGGTAGTGTCCAGACAGCCAGGTATGGAACCACTTGACCATCTCATTTGTGTCCCTGTTTCCTCCCCAGGTGGCAGATATGTTGTTGGAACTCTGTGTCACCGAGTTGGAGGATGTCGCCACGGACTCGCAAAGTGGACGTCTTTCCTCTCAGCCTGTGGTGGTGGAGAGTAGCCATCCCTATACTGATGACACTTCTACGAGTGGCACAGTGAAAATTCCAGGTACTCAGTCCATCCCCTGGGGAGGGGCTGCATGGATCTTTGCCTTTACAGTGACTTGATTCTGTAATTACTTCAATAGAAGCAACCATCTCTGTTCTATAGAGAAGAAGCTACAGAATTGCTTTAGAATTCCTTTACTCCATTTTCTGAGAAAGTTAACTTTACAGAACAGTTAGCTTTCCCCTTCTCTTTCTCCATCCCCCTTTCCTTCTTTCTCCCTTTCCTTTTGACCGTTCACCTGTTGAGGCACTCAGGCCTTTAACTCATGACCTTCCCAGGGGCCTGGACCTCCTCAGGGCAGGGTCACTGCTGCTGTAGTACAGCCTGTGTCTGAGTCATGTCTTTCTGCAAATTCCACCTGATTCAGAGGCCCAGTTAATTCAGCCCTTTGGTGGCTGTGACGCAGCCTCAGGAAGTGCCTAGTTCCTGTGACCCAGCATCAGCTAATACCTAAGAGATCCCGTGAGGACTACAAAATGTTATTCTAATTGAATCATTTATTTGGTATTTATTAACTGGAACACTTTTATAAATAGACATTTCCGCTTTTCCTTTCATTGGTTACCTAGGGGTACTGTTTGCATAAAAAAAGCAGTATAAAAGCTTGATTCTTTCTTTCTATTTGCCAGTTTTTTCAAGAGAAAGAATTAGTTCCCTATCATCCTTGAGGGTGCTTAGTTAGTGTTTTTATATTTTGTGTTCTTATGAACTCATGGGCTGAAACTTACATGAGAGGTTTTAATCCACTGTGATTATTTTCCTCATTGAAGCTCCTAAGAGTGGTAGCTGCTTCAGTTGGCCTCTGAAATGATTCTGGTGATCCGTTGATAAGCTTTCCCGTAGTATGGTGTGGCAAGGTATTCTAAGCTCATCCTGTAGGGTCCCTTCTCCACCTGGGATCTGTTGTGGTTTCTTTCAGTGAAGATGGTATTTCAAGATCACAACTTGGGGTGGACATTTGGCTTAGCAGTTGAGACACTGGTTAGAGTATTATGTCTCCAACTATGTTAGAGTGCCTGGATTTGAGTCCTGACTCCATTTTGCATTCCAGTTTCCTGCTAATGTAGACCTGGGAAGCATGAAGTACTTGAGCCCCTGCCACCCAAATGGGATATTTGGTTAGGTTCCAGGCTCCTAGCTCTGGCCTGGACCATCCCCAGCCATTTCAGGCTTTTGGGGAGTGAACCAATGGATAAGAGCATGTTCTCTCTCTCTCTCTCAACCTGGATGCTGGGATGGATACTCACTGCTACTGGGCTATCATTGCTTCTAGATCTTTTCACTGGGCAGGAATATGATGGATTGGGCTAACTTATTTTGAGTTCATGCTCATTCTTGAGTCAAATTCAAAAGTACAAAGTTTCTGCTTAATCTTCTTCTATTATGTCAGTGTCTGTTTTCTTCCATACCAAATTCAAGTTACAGGACAGAGGCTAATAGAGTATCTATAATTTTTCATTTGCTTTATCTCACATTACATACACAGCAGACTCAGGATATAATTCTAATACTGTCATTGTCGCTACAGTTACTGAAAATCATTGAAAAAATTTTGTCATATGCTCTCTTTATTCTTCCAAATTCTTAAAATAATACTGTATCTACCAGAGCATAATGTTATTATGTCTTATATCTTTTTCCTTTCAAACTTTGGTCTGGTTTTAATACATTTTAATACTTTCTGTTTGTCCTTTTGTCTGTTTAGTCATTGTGATGTTTTAGGGCATTCTAGTAAATTCCTCTACAGTCCTCAACATCAATATTAAATCCTTAGATCGTTTGTTCTTTGTACACTGTGACAGTGATAATGCATTTTCCCTCCTTTTGAATCATGTGATTTTTCTGTTGTTTTACTAAACTGTGCTAATGTTGACCATTCTAGGTTATTCTCAGATAAAGGGTGTGGTGTTCATTCTGCAGCCTTGTTTAGTTCTCCTTTCTAGGAACACTGGTTAATTTTTTATGTGTTGGATGTCTTACAGATGTAATGTTGGCTACTTCTCAAAGAAATGCTTTTTTATTCTTTATTTTAAAAGATTTTTTCTTTCTTTTGGTATTATGTTTATTTGATCTTATGCCTCTTCTAGTTTAATCTTTATTTTGTAATTCTTTTTTTAAATTGCAGTTCTTCCCTTAGTTTTAACATTTAGTTTTTTGGTTTTCCTGTTCTTGAATTTATGTTGTTCTTTTGTACCTTATATCATTTCCTTATTGTGTTTCTCACTTGTTTTGAAAGGATAAAGGAGAGTTTTCTGGATTTTGTGGACATTTCTGGCCTGCTTTTGTTGTCAGTAGGGCTGTAACTGTTCTTTATTCTCTTTTCTGACAAGAACTTTGCATTAGATTTGGCCTTTGTGCCTCTATTTAGTTCATTTTTTTTTTTTAACAAAAGGTTTATTTATTTGAAAAATTTACAGAGGGAGAGGTGAGGGAGAGAGAAAAGGGTGGAGAGAAGAGAAGAGAGGGGAGGGGAGGGTAAAGAAGAGGAGAAGAGAGGAGAGGAGACATCTTCCATTCTCTGGTTCCCTTCCCAGATGGCTACAACAGCCAGGGCTGGTTTCGGTAAACCAGGAGCCAGGAGCTTCATCCAATCTCCCATGTGGTGAACAGGGTCCCAAGCGCTTGGGCCATCTTCCACTGCTTTCCCAGGCCATTAGGAATCTGCGTTGGAAGTAAAGCAGCCAGGACGTGAACTGGCACCCATATGGGATGCTGGCGTTGCAGGCAGTGGCATTAACCCACCACAACACCAGCCCCTATTTTGTTCATTTTCAGTGAAATTAGTTTTCTTAAATTTTTAGAAAGATGTGGAGTTCAAAAAGGTTTTTTTGTTGTTGTTTCTTTCTTTTCTTTTCTTTTCTTTTTTTTTTTTTTGTTTTTTGTTTTACCTTTCAGCTATAACTCTTTCAGGATGGAAATGGAAAAACCAAAAGGTATTTCTGTTCAACAATTGCCAGAGACAAAAATCTATAACCACCTCTTTTCTATTTCTCATTTTATATTCAGTCCACTAGCAAATCCTGTCTTCTGTGTTTTATTGAAGTATATTGCACTTTCAGCCGTTTCTCACGCATTCCAGACAATCCAGATGGCCCACCACTGTGCCTCGCCTGGTTTTCTACACTAACGTCCTTTCTCACTGCCTGAGTCTTCCTGCTTCCCTTCCCACCTCTCGGGTCCTCACAGGATCAGCTTCCTACACAAAGTCCAGAGACATTCTCTTCAAACCAGTTAGAGCCTGTTGGTCCTCTGTGTGAAACCCACCAGCACAGCCCTGGGTGTGACCTCATTCTTCCCTCCCTTCCTCCTGTGCCTCACTCCTGGACCCCAGTGTTGTCCTCTGCTCGTCCTTGAAAATGTTTCAACTTAAAGGAGGACTCTTACTCCTTTACTCACAGCACATCTGACACCAAATCTGGATTTTTCATACCAAGCAATTCTATTCTCTGTGGACACCAACTGGATGTCTTAGAATTTAGTTCTGATCCTGCCTACCTGGAGCTAGTGCAGGCCACACTTGTTCAGGACTCAGTCCCCTAAGACTCTCCACTCCAGATGCCAGTGGCCGAGGTGCAGGTCCCCGGGTTACTCACAACTCTACCTGACGTGACTCTAGATTGGGGGTTTCCACAAGGCCCTCCTGTTCATTAATGGGCTATAAAGTCTGGACTGGGCATCGGGCTTGCAACATGCAGGTTTGTCCAGAGTGAGAGCACACGGCAATCTGGCCAAGCAGAAGTGCTTTCTGATCTTTCAGGCAATGGTCACAATCTGATGGGGGAGGTAGAGAGGGGAAATAGGGTGGTCTTTCTCGTTTTTGAGGCTGGATCTTCACTAGCTGTTGAACATTACTTTAGTCCCACTGTTTCTGCTTGGTAGACGGTAAGTTTAAGTGGTTTTGAAGTTCTCACTCTGTGTTGTGCTTGCTTGTCCTCAAGGGGCAGAAGGACTCAGGGTGGAGTTTGACCGGCAGTGCTCCACAGAGAGGCGCCATGACCCTCTCACAGTCATGGACGGCGTCAACAGGATCGTCTCTGTGCGGTCAGGTGAGGAAGGGTGGCTAAGCAGGACATGGTCTGCTTGCCTCTGTAAACAGAACTGTGTACATGGTGGGACCGATGCTGCTGCCTCATTCTTATGGCAGCTTTAAGAAAGGGACAAGAAGCCATTTAGCCGTGAGGTACAGTAGGGTTTATTTGTCACTTCCCACTTGAAACGAGTAATTATCTGTATGGTGTATTCATCATACCACTTGATGGGCAGGGGTACTGAATGATGAGCAAGTGTGGATCCTTGTCAGGACACACCCAGCTTCACCCAGGTAGACAAGGTGCAAAGATGGGTCAAAGTGCCAGGCATGTGGAGGTAAAGGTTGGCATAGGACAGAGCATTTTCAAACAATTTGCTTTTTACTGTCAGCTATGGGGACTTGGCTACATGGAACAAATGTTCTGAATGTATAGTGGATAAAACACTAAGGAGCTAGGAGCCATTGTGTCTGGACCTGGCTTTGCTGTGCTGATGTACTCATGAGGTCAAGCAGGTGTATATTACTGCATCCTAGGAGTTTGTTAAGCGCTGTTTTACTGGGGTTTTAGAATTTTCAGTTGCATGGGGAGGTTTGTGTATTTTCATAGCTCTTTCTTCTTTATCTCAAGCAAGGGACAGCAAACTCTTCCTGTAAAGGGCCCTGTGGTGAACATTTCAGGCTTGGTGGGCCACATCTTGTCTCCGTCATAACTGCTCACATACCATGTGTCAGTGAGTGGGCGTGTCTGTGTCCCAGTAAATCTTACACTGTGTGCTTATTTAAATCCCTGATCTAGAGCTTTGGGTGAAGTGTTGTGGTCACACTGATGAGCATAGGTTTTTCTGGCACTTTGACAGATGTCTGTCAATGTGGCTTTTAGTAGTGTTGTTAGTTGTGGAAGGGATCTCCATCTCCTCGGAGATGAGGTAACACACTGCAGCTTCTCTCCACAGCACCCTGGCCCCTGGCTCTGGTCAGGCGATTCCATTCCTTCCTGGAAGGTGTCCTTTTCTTGGCCACGCTAAGCTGCACACTGAGATCTTGGGAAAAGCGAGGTGTCTTCCTGTTGCTTGGCTCCCGTCCCTGCAGCCATGCCATGGGCCAGCCTTGCAGACCTCTGTCACACACCCTAGCTGTGACTGTGATTGTATCCCCGTCAGGTGGTGGCCTCTCCGATGCAGTGTCCTTAGTGCTTACTACAGGGGCTGAGTGAGTCTGCTGAATGGGGTGTGTATTAAAATGCTGTTCACCAAGAGTGTTGTGTCTCTGTGAACTTGAACTGGGGAATGCATGGGTTGGAAGGGCTCAGTGGCTTCTGATGCAGTGTGAATGATTTTGCTTTGTCTCTAAAGAAGTGTGTGTTGATCAGTGATGGAGTAAACCTAACCCCAGGGTGTGCTTTTCTCTCCCAGGCCGTGAGTGGTCTGACTGGTCCAGTGAGCTCCGCATCCCGGGGGATGAGTTAAAGTGGAAATTCATCAGTGATGGTTCTGTGAATGGGTGGGGCTGGCGCTTCACTGTCTACCCCATCATGCCAGCTGCAGGTAATGGAGGCACTGATAGGATTGTTAACAGTAATTCATGGTCTGCCCTCTCCTATGTTGGGAGTGAGTGCTGCCACAGGCCCCACTGAGGCTGTGTGGCTGTCAGAGTGCTAGCACTCCATCTTCTCCTGATGTGGAAGATGAGTGTGTTGCTGGTCACAGTTCCTAAGGCTTCAGCTTTACAGTGGAAATGTTAATGTTAAGAGCATGGCTCCTGTGACTTAGCGTTACACCACAGGCACACCCTGGACTGCTGAGTTACAGGTGGCTGGGGCCACCCTTGATAGTTGCATTTGTGTCTTGTTGTGGGGCAGCGGAGGCCGTCCAGTAGAGCTGGGAGTCAGTGGGCCCCTCAGACACAGGAAGAATGTCCTTCACAAGCAGCTGCAAAGCTTGTTTCCAGACCTGCCAGCATCTCCCTCACTGTGGCTTCTTATGCTGCATGTGTGACCTTGTGGGTTTAAATCACCAATTCAGGTTAGTTGCAGTATTCTACCCAGAGCTAGCAAAAGAGGGGTCCAAGCCCCTAACGAGAATCTGGCTGTATCCAAGTGACCCCTGCTATCTCCGTGTGCCTAAATCCAATGAACATACAGTATGGCACCTCCATAAAATAACCTAATGAAAAGATAGTAATGCCTTAAAACTTTGGGCACTTCCTGAAAGCCAGTGTCCTCTCTGGTCTCCTCTTGGACTATAGACACTTTTCTTTCACTTGCCAATCAAATAAAAGTTTCTGCTTTTTTGCAAATTGTTTTCTGTTTTTTATCTCTACTGACCTGAGGAAAAGAACCCACAAAACTCACTCCAGCAACTGCCCTCCCCTCCGCAACTGATAACGGCAGCTCCCTTCAGACACAGGCACATGCACCGTGTGTTCATTCGCAGGCCCTAAGGACCTTCTTTCCGATCGCTGCGTCCTCTCCTGCCCATCCATGGACTTGGTGACGTGTCTGTTGGACTTCCGACTCAATCTCACCTCCAACAGAAGCATCGTCCCGCGCCTCGCAGCCTCTCTGGCGGCGTGTGCACAGTTGAGTGCCTTAGGTAATGATGCCATTATAATCACACCTGTCTTAATAGTTGGAAAATGGGTCAAGCTTCTCATATTTTCTGTCTGTCTGTTTCAGCTGCCAGTCACAGAATGTGGGCCCTTCAAAGATTGAGGAAGCTGCTTACAACTGAATTTGGGCAGTCGATTAACATAAATAGACTGCTAGGAGAAAATGACGGGGAAACAAGAGCTTTGGTACGTAACATTATGGTACCATTTTTAGACCTGTGGCCTTTTGGGGATAAAATACTACTGTAATCCTTTAAACCTCTAAATCATTGAGAAGCATTGTGGAATTTAACCAGTGCATAAGGAGGCCTTTGTCACATCTTGATTTTTGCCTTATATTGCTACGTATACTTGAGTTCAAACTGGATTTTGAATTTTTCTTAAAAAAAAAAAAAGTCTGTGTTGATGGCTGTGAGTATGGGATTGTGCTTGTTGAACTTTACAATGATTCCGAAAGCCCTTTGTTTGCTGATGAGGTAGTTCTTGTGGACCCTCACCTCACGAGATCAGGGAGGATCTGTGGGCGCGAGAGGGATGGGTTCCGCCGGAGTAGCTGTGCTGAGCTGTAGGCCGAGCATTCTGAGATGAGTGTTCAGACTGTCTATTTTCTGTTTCAGTGTTCATGTCCTTTAAGCCTTTTTCCCTACTTGAGAATGTCAGTAAGCACTTTTTAAAGGGAAATAGTAACTATGTAATAAAACATTTGACTCACAGAAATGAAACAAGCTGTGGAGCCCTTTGCATTTTGGATTCCTGTAACAGAATATTCTTTGTTGTTAAGAGTTTTTCAGGCAGTGCTCTTGCTGCTTTGGTGAAAGGCCTTCCAGAAGCTTTGCAAAGGCAGTTTGAGTATGAAGACCCTATTGTGAGAGGGGGCAAACAGCTGCTCCACAGCCCGTTCTTTAAGGTAATATTTGATATATTTTTAACTGACACTACAACTGTTTGGCTGGGAGAGTCACCAGGATGTGTCACATACAATGTGATGTGTTTTGGGCCTCTTTGAGGGCAGTTCTAGGCATTGCTGAAATTGAAAAATCTGTGAAAATCTGAAGAAATGAATGTGTGGGCTAAGCTCCCATGTCTAAGAGCCAGCTCACTTTGAAATACACAGATCTTATTAGTTGATATAGGCAACAAATGTTATAGCAGTTGTTGGATCTGAGATCCTGTGTAGGAGGTGCATCTGTAGGAACTATTAGAAATAACCACATCCCTGCTGATGGAAGTAAGGAGATCTTGAATGGGAACCTTGGGATGGTGGCCTGTGACAGTCTGCTGATCACTAGCCATAGTGTTGTCAAAGTGTAATGTTAACTGCATTTCTGTGTGTTCTTGTGTTTTTAACTCTTGGTGGCTGCAGGTACTAGTAGCTCTTGCCTGTGACCTGGAACTAGATACTCTCCCTTGCTGTGCTGAGACACACAAGTGGGCTTGGTTTCGACGGTACTGCATGGCCTCTCGTGTTGCTGTGGCCCTGGACAAGAGAACACCATTGCCCCGTCTGTTTCTTGATGAGGTATTGCATATTACTTAGGTATCATTATTGTAATGCAAAAGCATTTTTAAAGTTTAGAAAGATGACACCAGTATTATGAGACACAAGAACTTGTCAAGAAATATTAGAAAGGAAAACCTACACAGGTGAAAATGAATGCAGGCACACTGAATTCCAGTGAAGCTCATGTGAAAGATGCAACAATGCTGTGTAGACATTTGTAATACCTTAGACTTGATGTGATCATATTGCTTTTACTTATTAACCATAAAATCACAGTGCTGATGATTAGCATTTCCTCATATTCCCAGGCAAGGACTCCTCCTGTCTTGTCTTCATATGTATTTGTTTTATTCTTGAGATGAGTGTTTGATTCAGAGTCTCATCATAATGTTGTCTAGGTGGCTAAGAAAATCCGTGAGTTAATGGCGGACAGTGAACACATGGATGTTCTGCATGAGAGCCATGACGTTTTCAAAAGAGAGCAAGATGAACAGCTCGTGCAGTGGATGAACAGGTTATTATGTCAGAAACAAGAAATGCCGTTCCATGTGAAAGAAAGCTTATGTGTGCAGTTCTTCTCCATGTCAAATGCTCTTTTAATGTTTGCTGTAGGCGACCAGACGACTGGACCCTTTCTGCTGGCGGCAGTGGAACCATTTATGGATGGGGACATAATCATAGAGGGCAGCTTGGGGGCATTGAAGGTGCAAAAGTTAAAGTTCCCACTCCATGTGAAGCCCTTGCAACTCTTAGACCAGTGCAGTTAATTGGAGGAGAACAGACACTCTTTGCTGTGACAGCTGATGGGAAGGTAAGGGTGCATTTTCTGTGTCATGCTGTCCTTAAAACTGGAGACATTTATGGTTAGATGCATTGTATACCGAATTACTGTCTCAAGATTAATAGTGCTTCTGGTGTATGCTGAAAGCATTTGTAATTCTGAAATATTTCTGTATAATCTCTAGATGTGTTCTAAAGCTTTAAATTTTTATTTTGAAATATAAAATGTATTTGTTTGCATTTTTTGTTAGATATATTCTTTTCCTGTTTATTATAAATTTTATCTTTAAAAAATTGATTGCTAATGTGTAGAAATACATTGTCTATATTTTGACTTTGTAGCTGGTGACCTTATTCCATTATTTTCTTTCTAAAGTGTCTCAAGATTTTTGTATCCTTTCAGAGAGCTATAATCTGTAAATGAATTTTTGTTTCCTAGGTTACAATTTGCCTTCCTATTATTTTTTTTTCCTTTTGATAGTGAGAAAGGGAGTAAATTGTGGTGGTTAGGAGTTGCAGTGTAATATTGATTAGTGGTGGTCATGGCTGTGTTCTTATCTTGACCTAAACTGTGCAGAAAGCAATGTGATGGGACGTTTCACACACGTCTGTGTAATATAGAAGCCCTTTATCAGATTAAGGCAGTTTCCATCTGATTCTTCTCCTAAGTGCATATTGATTTTCTCAAGTTGTATACCTTTCTGCATTTTTTGGAAATGTCCTTCTACAGATATTTTCTCCTTTAGTGGATTAATAATAATGGATTGGATTAATTGGTTTTCTCATGCTAAACAAGCTTGTATTCTTTGCATATACCTAACTTGGTCAGAATCTGTTCTAAGTATTTTTGGTTTGTGTTTATGAATGTTTAGTTTGAGAGTTTTGGGAGAGCCATGATCATAAGTGAGACACCATCATGCAGTGTTCCTGTCTCACACACTCTTTGTCTTTGGTATTGAATTAGTTATCTGTTTAACTTAGAATAATACACATGTATCATCTCAGTTTCTCTGAGTCAGGACTTGAGATGGCATAGCTCAGTCTACCATCAGAATCTCTCACCAGGCTACAGTCTTGAGGTTATGAAAGGAAGGGTTCAGCTCCCTGTATTCTTGTCAGGCTGAGGCCCAAGTCCTTCATGAGCTGTTGGTGAAGGCTTCCCTCACTCAGTTCTTTGCCATGTGCCCTTAGAGCGTCTCATGGCATGGCAGCTGGTGTATCAGTGCAAGCAAGGGAGAGAGTACCAGCAAGAGAAAGAGTGATAGCAGGATGAAGTCATGGCCTTGTGTAACTGAATCCTAGAAGTGATGGTCACTTGCCATATTCTGCTCATCAGAAGCAAGAAACCCACCTTCAAGGAGAGGGAATTACATGGTTTTTACATGAACTGGAAGTGGGAAGTTCATCTTTCATCTGTGACTGCTTTCAAGATCTGTTTTGGGAATCAATGGTTTAATTATGATATACTTAAATATCAATTTCTCTTTATTTTTCTGCCACCCATTTTTATTCATTTTTGTTTTTAGTTTTTTTGCCAGGAGCTGAGAGATCGATGGGATTAGAGTTGGGGCGGTGAGATTATGTTCCTGGCTCTGAGAATTGGTCTTTCAACAATTCTGTTAAATCCCTAGATACTATTTTTTTTCTTTCATATCTTGCTTCTTCTGAATTCTCTGTATGATCTCTACCTGAAATTCGGTTGATGTTGAGTGAGAAAGTCTTCCTTTACATAATTTAACCTTTCTTTCCTATTTCCTCTTCCATCTGTCTTTCTCTGCCATATGCTGGATAATTCCTTTAGATGGATCTTCCAGCTTTCCAGTATCTCTTCATCTGTGTGATCTGCCACTAAATATGTCTGAGTTTTAAATTTCAGTTATTTCTCTAATTTCTGAAAGTTCTGCTTTTAGTTCTTTTGTATCCTCTTATTCTTTGAGAATATGCAAAACTTTGTTTAATCATATTAGACTATTCTGCTGACTTTCACTCAAGGTACCTTCTTTCTTTTTGTATTATGTGAACTTTTAAAACTGTGAGCTGGCCATTTTCCTTGGAATATTTTATGTAGAAATTCTTTGAGAATTAGTTTGAAATCACTCACCCAAAGAGAATTTATAAACTTGAGATATCAGCTAAGCCATTATAAGTTAAATTCTATCCCTGTGAATTTCAGTCCATAGGTGATCTAAATTCAGTCTGAAAACCAACTTGAGAGTCAACATTTGTGATTATGAATTCTCAGGGGAAATTCTCTCCTTGGTATTAATTGCAGTTGTTATTCTGGATGAAAGCAGAAAAACTTCTAGGGAGATCTTATTTTCAAAATATATTTGTGAATTTCTTTCATTTTTAGAGCTTTGATAGAGTATGTATAATGACATACAGTAACACTCCTTTGATTTTTATTATTATTTGAAATGAAGTATCATTTCTGTGTGATAAAAATGTCTAGCATGCTGATTAAGTTTACTAACTACTAACTAAAGGGATAATCATTAAATCTGATATTGATATTTTTCTTGTCTTAGCTGTATGCCACTGGTTATGGTGCAGGTGGCCGACTAGGAATTGGAGGCACAGAGTCGGTGTCTACTCCAACATTACTTGAATCCATTCAACATGTGTTCATTAAGAAAGTAGCTGTGAACTCAGGAGGGAAACACTGCCTTGCCCTCTCTTCGGAAGGAGAAGTTTACTCTTGGGGTGAAGCAGAAGATGGGAAATTAGGGCATGGAAACAGAAGGTATTATGTGAAAACATCATTCTCAATGTTTTGTTTTTGCTTTTTGTTTTTGCTAAAGAGTATTAGCACTTTGTTTTTCAGAATAATATTTACAATAGTCGGTCAAATTAAATAATGTTAAGTTCTTATTTAGCCAAAGTAGGTTTAATTGCTAAATTGTGATGAATTAGGAGGGAAAAGGCAGTACTGAGTTTTTGATTTATAAATACCAAACTTCCTTTTGTTCTTCTTCCCAAAGTCATTCACTAAATTTTATTTGACATTTTCTGTAGCACACAGAATACTAAAACTGGAAATACAGAGGACATAGCAGGAGTGAAGGTGAAAGGACACACAAATAACACCAGTTTTTCAATAAAGGGACCCAATCCACTAATGGGGATTGCTATCCAAATTGGAACAACAGGGGCCTTCTTATCCTAGAAATAGCTAAAAACACCAGACAAAATGGAACAACAGTCATAGAGACATCGGATGTTAGGTAGAAAAGTAGAGTATTCTCTGCGAAACAGGAAACAAGCAAGGTGAGTTTTAAAAATTTCTGCCTGTAGAAAGTTTTCAGGCTGTGTCTCAGAGAGAAGAAACCCACACAGATCCTGGCAGGCTCTCTTAGTGTACAGGTGATAGAACTTGAAGTCCAGGGGAGGCTGAGACATCTAGAGTATGCAGAGTACCAGAGAAGAGAGAGGTGCACACAGAGAGAACTCCAGAGGCCTGCAGAGATTACTATGACAGTCATGCTTGTGAGGCCAAAGAACAAATTACTCAAAAGTATTAGAAGGAATTGTTCCTAGGGCAAGGGATAGAACCTGCTCCTCCAAAACCTCATCATTGGTTAGAGTACTAAGAATAATGGAGAAAAAATAGCCATAGTTAGTTGTTGCTGTGATCCCACCAGCAAAGCTTAAAATAAGATCTGACAGGACTAGCCTGTGTATAAGTAATTTGAAATATTCACAGAGAATATTTTTATGAATCTAAACATATAAGCATCCAACAAGATAGATAGCAAAATGTCCTGCATCCAGTCAAAAATTATCAGACAACAAAAGAGCAGAAAAATACTACCTGTATGAGGAAAGAAATCAGTTGAAATTGACCCAGAAATAATACAAATATTAGAATTACTAGATAAGAATTTTATTAAAAGCTGATCATGTTACATTTTCAAGAAACTAGAAGAAAACGTGGAACATGTTAGATAGAACCTGAAATAGACTTAAATTTCCACATCAAAGTTCACAGTGTTAGAGATGTAAAAATACCTTGGTTGGAATTCATAGCAGATTAGATATTAGAAGAAAACATCAGTAAACTGGAAGACATACTATACAGAATGAAACACACACAAAAAATATACAAATGAACAGAACACCAGTGGGTTATGGGACAACCTGCAGTGGCCTAATATGTGCATAATTGGAATCATCAGAGAGGGGTAAGATGAAGATGAGAGTTTTGAAGAAATAAAAGCTGAAAAATTTCC
Organism: Lepus europaeus; assembly: GCF_033115175.1. Taxonomy (NCBI): domain Eukaryota; kingdom Metazoa; phylum Chordata; class Mammalia; order Lagomorpha; family Leporidae; genus Lepus; species Lepus europaeus. The sequence continues at coordinate 16,974,403 of NC_084837.1, read as the reverse complement.
TCATCTGATGAAAGCTGTAAATCCACAGATTTAAGTAACTTAAAGAACCCTAAGCAAAAGAATCAGGAAAACAGCACAAGGTAAACTATTCAAGACCACTGTTAGAGGGGAAAATCTTAAAAAACGGTCAGGGTGGGACAGACATGTGTTGCATACAGAGTAAAACACCAAGCCTTAACAGTGTGCTTCTAGTAGGAAACAGTACAAGCTGAAGACAACAGAGTTACTGAAAGTAAAAATAACTGCCAGTGTAGATTTTTTTCAGGTATGCAAAAGTTGAAAGAATTCAGCACTAGTGGACATGCATAACAATAATTTAAGAAATTCATTCTAATGGGAAATGATCTGTACAAAAGAATTGAATAAATTAACCTATGGGTTAATGGCATTGTTTTTTGCCTTATTAAGTAAATCTTTTTAAGAGGTTATTGAATGAAGATGTTTAAAACATATGTAGAAGGAAAATGTTGCACAAAGACAAGGGGAAGTTACAGAAGTAGACTATTTTGAAGTTCTATTACACATGATGTAGTTTATCCCAGTTTTATCTGATAAACCAACAAAGTAGTTCAACTGAAATTGTATAACATATTCAATTAATCTGAAAGAAAGCCAAAAAAGAAGGCACATAAAAAGGAAAAAGTATTTGGCAAAGTTGAATATCCATATCTGATAAAACTTGCAGCAAAATAGGAAGAAAAGATCACTTCCTTAACCCAGTAAAGAGCATCTGTGTTAAACATACAGCTGACATCTGACTTAATGGTGACAGACTGAAAGCTTTCCCCAATATGTTAAGGATCCAAAGGTGTCTGCTGTCACACTTCAATCAGCAGTGTACTGCAGTTCTAACTAGTACAATACAGCAACACATAGAAATAAAAGACATCCAGATTGGAAAGAGTTAAAGCTGTCTTTATTTGTAGATAACATTATTTATGCAAAGAATTTGGTGCTATAGACCAAAAAGCTATTAGAATTCCTACCTTTTTTGTTGTTGTAGGATAGAAGATCCATAAATAAAATTCATTTGTATGTCACTATACATACACATATGTGATCATAGTAAAATTTAAAAATACTGTTTATAATACCCTGTTCCCAAAACTAAAACACTAAAAGCTAAATCTGCCCCCCACAAATTTGGATGATTTGTAGATAGAAAACTACAAAATTTTGCTGAAAGACCTAAAATCATGGTAGTGTATACTATGTTTATGGATTGAAAGACTCACCATTGTTCATTTGTTATCCCCAGGTTATTCTAGATTCAATAACTTCCCAAAATTTCTGTGGAAATTCATTATAAAATTCACATGGAAATAGAAAGGGGGTAGAATGGACAAAACAACTTTGAAAATGAGGAAGAAAGTTGGAACATTTGCATTATCTGGCGTCAGGCTTCTCTTTAAAGCTACAGTAACAAAGATGGTGTAGTATGGGGAAAGAGAAGGAAATACCCCAGTGGGGTGGAGTAGGGAGTTCTGACAAAGGTAGACCTCAAATACAAGATGAATGTGGAAAAATGAAAGAGCTTCTCATGGTTTCCAAGAAATCGCTTGCAAAAGTGCAAAGGCAATTCATTAGAGGAAAGATAGTTTTCTCAACAAATGATTTTGAATAATTGGATCACCTTTTGGTGAAAAATGAACTTCATACCTTATACTATATCCAAACATTAATTCAAAATGAAGACATACCACAGACTGAAAAAAAGATGTTTACCGTCATAAAATCTGCCTGCAGTCTCGTAACCAAAATACCCAACAAGGCTTTCAGAATTTGGTAATACAGAAACAAGTTTATTAGCCCTGCTCACTACATTGTAGGCTACTGACAGCCACTGTATAAAAATGTCTTGCTTGAATTGTTGATTTATAGCAGTGTTAGTAGCTCTGTAAAGGGCCTGATAGTAAATGTTTTAGGTTTTGTATTTTTTTTTTTTTTTGACAGGCAGAGTGGATAGTGAGAGAGAGAGACAGAGAGAAAGGTCTTCCTTTTTGCCGTTGGTTCACCCTCCAATGGCCGCTGCGGCCGGCGCATTGTGCTGATCCGAAGCCAGGAGCCAGGTGCTTCTCCTGGTCTCCCATGCGGGTGCAGGGCCCAAGGACTTGGGCCATCCTCCACTGCCTTCCCGGGCCATAGCAGAGAGCTGGCCTGGAAGAGGGGCGCCGGCGCCGCAAGGTGGAGGATTAGCCTGTTAAGCCACGGCGCCGGCCAGGTTTTGTATTTTTTTAAAACAACTCTTTAAAAATACAAAATCTATTTTCAGTTCATAGATCTTTTAAAAAAGGCCATGGACCAGACTTGGTCTAGCATGGGTGATAGTTTTCCAATCCCTAATTTGCAGGTGTAAAAGTACTTTCTGCCATTTGGGTACCATGTACAAAGGGAAATAAGTGGAAATTATGAAATTCTGAGTTCAGATCTTAACGATCTTCTTGATTAGTTTAACGATTTCTTGATTGGGGAGATGTACATTGAGAGGTATACAATGAATAAATGAGCAGCAAAAAAAAAAAAATTAACCTAGTATTCAATTAGTTTTAAAATATTTTAGAATAAAAATAGAGTTGTCATTCTTTCTTTCTTTTTTTTTTTTTTTTTTGCAGTCCTTGTGACCGCCCTCGTGTCATTGAGTCTCTGAGAGGAATCGAAGTGGTTGATGTTGCTGCCGGTGGAGCCCACAGTGCTTGTGTCACGGCAGCCGGGGACCTGTACACGTGGGGCAAAGGCCGGTATGGCCGCCTGGGGCACAGCGACAGTGAGGACCAATTAAAGCCCAAGCTGGTGAGAAGGCACCACATGCTGAAGCAGGATGGGTGGTTTGCTCTGCAAATTAATTTAAAAAAGTCAAAAGTATCTCCTATTCTAGGTTCTTTTTAGTTTTTTAGAGTTGATGATTATAAGTTCCTTGATTACCAGTGGGTTTTCTTGAAACTAAAAACGATCTTGGTATGTATTCCTTCCTGGAGCCATTTAAACATGATAGAGTTTGAAATATGCCTTTCTTTGTAATGATAAATAGTATTTGGCATCTACCTAAAAAGTTTGTCTTCTGGAAGGTTCACTGTATCTTAGGTAATACAGAGGAGTGAATGAAGAGTTTTCACAGTAGTGCAGGATTGGCTCATCAGGACACTGATATCTGCCCCCTACAGTTCAAGCAGAGGAAAGGTTTTCTGTTTTGTCTTAGAAGATTATTAAAGTTACCTATTCTTTGTGTTGGCTTAAAATGGGTACCTGTGTTAAGAAGTGGTACACTTTTTTGTGTTGATCCCTTTTCTCTGAAGGTGGAAGCGTTGCAGGGCCACCGTGTGGTAGACATTGCCTGTGGCAGTGGCGACGCCCAGACCCTCTGCCTCACCGATGATGACACCGTGTGGTCCTGGGGGGACGGGGATTATGGCAAGCTTGGCAGAGGGGGCAGCGACGGCTGCAAAGTGCCCATGAAGGTATTTACTGTTGCTGTACCTCCTTACTGCCCCTCCGTGTGCTCCTCAGATGTGCTTTAACCTCACCTTTACTTTCTTTGAAGAAAATGTGTTGGATAATTGGATAAAAAAGCCTAAAGACATTAAGATATTTAAGTGCTGTTTGTGCCCTTTTGGGGAATGGGTGTAATCCAGTGGAGCCCCCAGAGTCCAAGGTTTTCTTAGTGTAGAGACCTATTTGAAGAGTAGGAAAGCATATTGCTCCTACTCTGCAGTTTATAGTGATCTGTTGGCGCGGTGTCCTAGTGCTTGCTCAAAGGATTATGTCTGAGTTAGCTAGAGGCTGCCTCAGGTGGGCATCCTGTGGGGAGCCAGACAGAAAGCTGTGCAGCACCTGAGTCCACAGGCCACCCCAGCCCAGCTGAGTATGACTCAGGGCTGTTTCTTAGCTTGGTCAGATGCTATTTTTACCCTTGTTAACGGGTGGTTGCTAGAATAGTTCACATACTTATTGATCAGTGGCCTGCAGTGTGTGAATTCTGGAGTGTTACGTAGCAGAGTCTGTGCAGTGGGCTTGGGAGTGCGGTTGCTGTGATAGGAAACTCTAGCTTGTCTCTGCTCAGAGTCCTCTGTTTCTGAGCTCTGGGACTGCAGGTGTAATAAGGAGAGCTGCATGATGCGCGGGTGCCTGTGAAGCTGACTCTGACCAGTGGCCCCTCAGGTAGGGGAAGAGTCTGGGCCCAATCATGTAGCTTCTTTTCCTGGAGGTGTACTGCCCAGTACAGTAACTGTTGGCCACAAGCAACTATTTTAAGTTTAATTTTGAATTAGTTAAGATTAAGTAAAATTTTCAAGATGGAACCAAAGTTTTTTTTTTCAAGATACTTTGGTTCCTTTTGAATAACAAATTGATGAATAATTATTCTTTTAATCAATTATTTGAGAACTTAGAAAGCCAAATATTAAACTAAATACCTTGCCACAAATTTTGCCTTTATAATCTTATTACATGGTTGTGTAAAATAAGCTAATGAACATAAATGGAATAACCTTTAATATATGTAGAATTTTTTATCATTATAATGTTACTACAAATGCGGATTCTGTTATAAGGCAGACATAGGAATATCTCCATTAGGAATATCATCTAATGAAATAATCTGGATGGACTTTTCTTCCTTGCCTTTGTAGCAAATGCACAAAGGTAGCTCCAACAAATTTTTGAAGACATTAAAAGATTATGCACTTAAAAAAAGATTAAGTAAAATTAAAATTGACTCCCTTAGTCACATTGGTCCCACTTCATGTGTTCATTAGCTGTGTGGCTGGGGGCTTCCATCTTGGGCAGTGCAGATGTAGCACATTACTGTGGTACTGTGATTTGGCAGTGCTGCCAAGAGCTAAAGCCTGGTGGGGAAACCATCATCCAGAGACCTCACTGTGTCTCCTTGTCCCCTGCAGCCACAGCCAGGCCAAGTCAGCCCTTTGCAGTCGCCTTCCTTGGCCAGCTGTGCTGGGAAACTAGGGGCTCAGGGCTGCCTCCCTTTCCAACTCTTCTAGCTCTGTGTTCACTATAGATGTAAGTGATTTTTGCCACATTGTAGGTCACAAAGGGTTTCCAGATTTATTTTAAAAAATGGTCTGTTGAGGACTTTTTAAAAAATTTTTTTTGTTTATTTATCTGAAAGAGAGAGAGAGATGAGAGATTTTTTCATGTGCTAGTTCACTCCCCAGATGGTTGTGAACCCAGGAGCTTTGTCTAGGTCTCCCATGTAGGTGGCAGGGGCCCAAACATGCAGGCCATCCTCTGCTGCTTTTTCCCAGGTCTAGCAGGGAGCTGGATCAGAAGTGGAGCAGCCAGGACTTGAGCGAGCGCCGACATAGGATGCCAGCGTTGCAGGTGACGGCACCTGCAATGCCGCAATGCCAGCCCTTGCTGAGGACTTCTCTTAGGCTAGGCGAGGTTTTATACAGAGTTTGCACCTTCAAGGATTAAGATGCTGGGCCTTGGGAGGGACTGGAGTAGGCTACTACTAATGCTGTTGTGACAGAGATGGGAGGGAGGAGAGAAGAGCATCTAAGAGGATGGATTAAGTTCAGTTAACTAAAATCAAAATTAAGACAACACTCACAGAGGTAGTAAGGAGCAGAGCTTGCGGGGTAAGGAAAAGCAATGATCAATGAGGCCCAGCAAGACCCCTGGTGCAGGATGTGGAAAGTTTGACCCTGGGCATTCAGGGGTGGAGGCAGGTCACAGGCCTGTGTAACCAAGGGCATCTCAGTTAGACCCGTGGGACAGCTGCATATGACCTGGGTGTCCCTGGCCATCCCTGTCCTGCTGCCGGCTGTTCCTTCCCTCCAAGCCTCAGGGTCTGAGAGAGGGCTGGGGGCCAATGAGAAGTATAAGGATTGCTAGAGAGTGTTGCTGTCCCAGAGAATGTGCAGTTGGAACTCAGAAAAAATTGTAGACCACATCTGTGAAATGTCCCATTTCTGGTGACATGCATAGAATGTCGGCACATGTGTCAGGCAGTGCCTTAGTTAAGTAGAATATGATTTGAAATTGTACTAAATATGAGTATGCATTTTCAGAATTCTTCCCTGGTTTGGTAAAGTCTCATTGTTGCAGCAGTTGGCATGACCCTGATGTAGTGTAATTGAACCTTTTCTCCTTCTAGATTGATTCTCTCACAGGACTTGGAGTGGTTAAAGTAGAATGTGGATCCCAGTTTTCGGTTGCCCTTACCAAGTCTGGAGCTGTATATACTTGGTATGTAAGATTCTGTTTGTTTATTCCTGAAACCAAAGTTTTTTAAAAAAATATTTATTTGAAAGGCAGAGTTAGAGTGAGGGAGAGAGAAATCTTCCATCTGCTAGTTCACTCCCCAAATGGCCACAATAGCCGGCATTGATTCAGGCTGAAGCCAGGAGCCAGCAATTTCTTTCTTTTCTTTCTTTTTTGGACAGGCAGAGTGGACAGTGAGAGAGAGACAGAGAGAAAGGTCTTCCTTTGCCATTGGTTCACCCTCCAATGGCCGCCGTGGCCGGTGTGCTGCAGCCAGCGCACCGCGCTGATCCGATGGCAGGAGCCAGGTGCTTCTCCTGGTCTCCCATGGGGTGCAGGGCCCAAGCACTTGGGCCATCCTCCACTGCACTCCCTGGCCACAGCAGAGAGCTGGCCTGGAAGAGGGGCAACCGGGACAGGATCGGTGCCCCGATCGGGACTAGAACCCGGTGTGCCAGCGCCGCAAGGTGGAGGATTAGCCTATTGAGCCGTGGCGCCGGCCAGGAGCCAGCAATTTCATCTGAGTCTCCTACATGGGTGACAGGGGCCCAAACACCTGGGCCATATTCTGCTGCTTTTTCCAGACCATTAACAGTGAGTTGAAAGTAGAGCAGCCAGAACGTGAACGAGTGCCCATATGGGATGTCCACATCATAGGCAGCAGCTTTACCAGCTGTGCCACAATACCAGCCCCCCACAACCAGATTTTTAACTGAAGTTTATTAACCGCCCTTTTGTAGATGAGTATGTGACTTTTTTTCTTTTAAGGTTGATTTATTTATTTGAAAGGCAGCGTGACAGAGACAGAGAAATCTTCTATGCACTGGTTTACTCTCCAGTGGGCTTAGTGGCTGGGGCCTGGACCCTGCCAAAGTCAGGAGCCTGGAATTCCATCCAGATCTCCCGTATGGGTGCAGGGGCCCAAGCACTTGAGTCATCTTCTGCTGCTTTCCCAGGTGCATTAGCAGGGAACTGATTGGAAGTAGTACAGCTGGGATGTAAACTGCTGCCTGTATGGGATACTGGTGTTGCAGGTGGCAGCTTAACCTGTTATACCACAACACCAGCCCCAGAACATAACTTCTATAGCAGGTTGTGATTTGCATCCTAAAGTACAGAACTTCAGAGGAGGATGGGGAGGAGAGTAATGAGATGACCTTTCTCTGCTGAGCCCCTGGCTTCCTTTGTGTGCAGGGGCAAAGGTGATTATCATAGGCTTGGCCATGGATCCGATGACCATGTTCGAAGACCTCGGCAGGTCCAAGGGCTACAAGGGAAGAAAGTCATTGCCATTGCTACTGGCTCCCTGCATTGTGTGTGCTGCACTGAGGATGGTAGGTGGGAGAGCCTATGTTGTGGAAACAAGGCCTGTAATTCTAGGAGGGTTGCTCAGGGATAACACATGTAAGTAAAAGAAGGGAGGGGCACCAGGGACTTCACTGTGTCTTTAGAGTCTGTCTGTGATAGCTAGGGTTTTGGCCCCATCATCTTTTTTTTTTTTTTGACAGGCAGAGTGGACTGTGAGAGAGAGAGAAAGGTCTTCCTTTACTGTAGGTTCACCCTGCAATGGCTGCTGCGGCTGGTGCACCGCGCTGATCCAAAGCCAGGAGCCAGGTGCCTCTCCTGGTCTCCCATGCAGGTGCAGGGCCCAAGGACTTGGGCCATCCTCCACTGCCTTCCCGGGCCACAGCAGAGAGCTGGCCTGGAAGAGGGGCAACCGGGACAGAATCCGGCGCCCCAACCGGGACTAGAACCCAGTGTGCCGGCGCCGTAGGCAGAGGATTAGCCTATTGAGCCGCAGCGCCGGCTGGCCCCGTCATCTTTAAACCCTGCTATTTTGCCTATGAATGTGTTATGATAGCACGTGGCCATGCAGGGACAGGCTCAGAGCATGCCCAAGATGTTGCCCTGGAAACCTGGATTTCAAGGAGTTTCTTCCCATTCTTCCCACATGGCTCACTGTGCCTGAGCTGTTTGCACAACAGTGTGGTCTGTGATGAAACCTGCCTTCCTCTGGGATCTGGAACTTGATGATTTTATGATCTGTCCCAACAAAAACCGTGGATGTTGAGTCTCTGAGCAGCTTCCCTGGTAGAAAGCATGTCACATGTGTCATCGCACTGCGCTGCAGGGGGAACTGAGTGTGTCCTGTGTGACTTCTTTGGGAAGGGACTCTGGAAGCTTGCACCTGGTCTCTGAGAGAGACCAGAGTCTCTTGGCTGATTTTGCTCTGTGACCTTTCACTGTCATCAGTAGCTCTAAGTATGACTGCTGAGTTTGTTTAATCCTCCTGGTAAATCACAATGGCCTGGGAACCGTAGCACAATGGTCAGAGACTTTACATGGAATTAAGGCTACTAACTAGCCTACATTTTGAAACAAATTATTCTGGATTAGTGGGTATAATTACACAGATCCTGCAGATCAGAAAAGGAAGCAGAAGAATCAGAGATAGCAGGAGAGATTGCAAAGAGACAGTTGCTGGCTTTCAAGACAGAGAAAGGGTGCAGAGAACATGCTGGCCTCTGGAAGCTGGAACAACTGTCAGCTGATAGTCAGCAAGGAAACTGGACCTCAGCCTGCAAAGAACTGGTTTCTGCTCACAGACTGAAGGAGGAAGGAAACTTTTCTTTAGAGCCTACAATCAGAACCATTTTACCCTTCTCACCTACAGAGCCAAGATAGTACATGTGTATTTATTTTTTTTTTTAAAGATTTTATTTATTTGAGAGGTAGAGTTACGGACAGAGGGAGAGACAGAGAGAAAGATCTTCCTTCCATTGGTTCACTCCCCAAATGACCGCAATGGCTGGAGCTGCGCCGACCCAAAGCCAGGAGCCAGGTGCTTCCTCCTGGTCTCCCATGTGGGTGCAGGGGCCCAAGCACTTGGGCCATCTTCTACTGCTTTCCTAGGCCACAGCAGAGAGCTGGATCAGAAGAGGAGCAGCCGGGACGTGAACTGGCGCCCAAATGGGTTGCCAGCGCTGCAGGTGGAGGATTAACCTACTGTGTCACAGAACTGGCCCCAGTACATATGTATTATTTAAGGCAGTAAAGTTGTGGTGATTTGAAATGTCAGCAGTCAAAAGCTAGTGTACCATCTTGCATTAAAACAGCCACTCTCCCAAATTTTGCTCTCTTTCAAAGGATATAAGGATAATTTAATCTGCTTAACTATATAAATTTATTAATGGCTAGAAAACTCTAACCTTTCATAATATCATTGGTGGAAAAATTTCATACATATGAATAAGCAACTTCTATGGCCTGTGGTAGAATGATGTGGTTCTTGATGAAGAACTTGCAGTACATGTTTTACTTAATTTAAATTTTTTAAAATTTTGAACCAAAATCACAAGTGAGAAGAGTTAGAAACACAGTATAAAGAACTTCTTTAATCCTTATCAACCTGAGAGTTGGATGCTGTCCCAGTGCCTCTTCCTCTACATTTAGTATGTATTTCCTATAAAACAAAACGAGGCTCTGCTGTGTGATCACAACACTGCTGTACAGCCAGGGACTTTACACCTGTCCTTACCTTTCCTGGTGCTCACTCGCAGTCACAAGCACCGTGTGGATTACAGGTCACTCTCACGCTGTCATCACCGGTGTTCAGTACTTCCTTGGTCATCCGGGGCCTTGTCAAGCTTGATGTTTTGGAAGGCCAGTTACCCTGTAGAATGTCTCTCAGGTATTTTTCTTATGCTTCCTCAGTAGATTTAGGTTACATATCTTGGCTTTTCTTAAGATAAACATCGTCCTTTAAGGTTACCTGCAGTTTCTCTTTATCCCATAGCTGATGATGTCATTAATCATTTGATTAAGTTGGTGCCAAGCTTTTCCAATGTGAACATTCTTTGTAACAAATAAGTAAATGGGAAGGGGTTTCTGAATCTATTTAAGTATTTCTTCTCTCATCCAGTGTTTTATTCTCTTGTAATATTTTTGTGGGACTCACAGTTTCCTAATTTATCTAATTGGTTATTTATAACGAATAACCAATAACTTTTACTAGTTACTTTGATGCTTAAATTGTGCCCCTTTTGGCAGCTTTAGCTCCTTCTGATGTGTCCCTGTCATTCTTGAATACTTCCTTGTTCCCACACAAGGCAATCCAGCCTTATCTGGTGCTCTGCATTGGCCATTTTCCCAAGGAGCTCAGGTGTCTCTAAAGGAAAGTAGTATTTAAAGACAAGACCCAGGTGGTAGGTGTGCTCATTGCTATAGGGGTTTAACTGCTCCCCAGAACTACTCAGCAGACGGAGTCAGGGAAGATGTATGTAAACTCTATACAAATTTGTGTTTTATCTTACTTCTCCAACGGTACCTGTATGTAAGGAACTGTTGGTTCACAACTTCCACAACTGTACCTCCAGTTCTACTTCAGTCCTGAGGGTTCTTTCTAGCTTTCTCTTGCCCTAAGTCTGACTTGTTTCTCTTGGTGATAAAGCTGGATTCCATTTTCTCAAATAAGTTGGCCGCTCCTTCTGTGTGTAACCAGTGTCCCATCATGGTCTGCCCTCTCCCCTGCATGGGCCATGCCTTCATACTGGGCTGCCCAACACGTGGATACACTAGATTGACCCCTACTGGGCTGACTCCCCACGTTGGCCGTGCTGTTGCATAGCATCCTCCTCACCTTCCTCGTGCGCTGACACCCATGCTGGACTGTAGGGCTGAGCTGCCAGGAGCAGGAGAAAGCAGGGTGCGAGCATGCTGCCCTCCATCATGCAGGCATCTTCCTTTACAAAGGGTCTCTGCTGTCTGCACGGCACCCTGAGACATCTTCCTGGATTTGACAAGACTGCTGGGGTCTCCAGAAAACATAGAATTCATTTCCACCCTTGTGACCAGAGTGATCTTCCTCTTAGAATATTTTTATGGTGGTATTTTATAATGGTGGTACTTCATAATTTTCAGTATATCTATGTGATATACTGAAATGTATAGTGATTATCACAAACGAGGAATGTTAAGCTTAGGATTTGAATAAATGCAGGTTCTTAAAAATACAGATTTTATATGATTCAAAAACTGAGTTCATTTCCCTGTTTAACATACAAGAGCAATTTGGGCTATTGGGGATATTACCATCCATTTTAATATTATTTGTTCAGATTGAGAATGCTGCAGTTAGGAGTATAGTCCTGTGAATGACGCTGTTGAATTGCTGATCCTGGAGTTTTGTACCTCTCACTAGAAAAGGCATGTCAACTAGCAGGGACTGTGGAGGCTGCGCTGCCTCTGAGGGTGCGTGATAGAGTGAATTCACATCCGGAGCACATGTGAAGTTGATATTCAGAGAGGTGATTGCCAGCCCTCAGCTCGAGGGTGGTGAAGGTTGACATTGTTTGTGATGAGAAGACAGTGGCTGTTGTGCATTCGTTGGTCTTAGTATACAAGTTCTTATTCTGAATTTACTTCATTTAGGTGAAGTGTATACATGGGGCGATAATGATGAGGGCCAGCTAGGAGATGGAACAACAAACGCCATCCAGAGGCCACGGTTGGTAGCTGCCCTTCAGGGTAAGAAGGTCAATCGTGTGGCCTGCGGCTCAGCACATACCCTTGCCTGGTCCACCAGCAAGCCCGCCAGTGCTGGCAAGCTCCCTGCACAGGTCAGTGCTGGCTGGGCTGGGTGGGCGAGGAGATGAGCAAGTTGTGCCAAAAGCATTTCCTGTGTATTGAATCTGCATATATATCTGTGCACATACTTCTTGATTTCCTTATGTATTTACAGAGCTATCTCACTGAAAAATTATTCAGATTCTTGTTATAAAGCAGTGCTTTTAGGAATCTTAATATTCCTGGTTACCAAAATTTGTTGTTTTTCAGTGTGCTGCCTTCTCTTCTCTACCTTATAACAACATAAACCTATTCTGACAGTATGTGCCTGATAAGTTTCTTAGTAAATAATTTCTTCAGACTAATTTTTTTTTTTTTGCATTCTCTTTGATTCACATTACTTGACTGAGTCCAACTTGCCAGGATATTATTCTCAAAGTAACATGGTATGGCTTTGCAAACCAGACTCGGAAATCATGTTTCTCTGTTTTTGAAAAAAAATGTTCAGAATCCATTTACAAACTGTGGCTTATCTGTGCATTTGACAGCTAAGTAGACCTAATGTAGTGTCAACATTTCAGGTCCCCATGGAGTATAATCACCTGCAAGAAATCCCTATAATTGCATTGAGGAACCGACTGCTCCTGCTGCACCACATCTCAGAGCTCTTCTGCCCATGCATCCCCATGTTTGACCTGGAGGGCTCTCTTGATGAAACTGGACTCGGGCCTTCTGTTGGGTTTGACACGCTACGAGGAATTCTGATATCTCAGGGAAAGGTACTCTAGTAACAATCTGTGCTGTAGGTGAAACTAGTACCTTTGATCCAATAAAAATTCTGTTTTTTTTTTTAAGGTTTATTTATTTGTTTGAAAGTCAGAGTTACAGACAGAGGGGGCATGATTAAGTGAGAGAGATCTTCCATCCACTGTTTTGCTGCACAGATGGCCACAACAGCCAGGGATGGGCAAGCTGAAGCCAGGAGCTTCATCTGGGTCTCCCATGTGGGTGACAGGGGCCCAAATACTTGGGCCATCTTTCACTGCTTTTCTCAGACCATTAGCAGGGAGTTGGATTGGAAGTGGAGCAGCCGGGACACAAATCGGCACCCTTATGGCTTACCTCCTGCCACCACACCAGCCCCAAATAAAAAGTCTTAATACTGGGAGCAAACAACATAGAATGCAGCTCACTCAGTGATTGTTGAGTGTCCACTGTGTCTTGTTCTATTCAGGGTACTTAGATATATCAATGAAAATAACAGGTAAAAATCTCATCACCTTTGGAAATTATATTAAAAATTAATGGTATGGTGCTCCCCCCCCCCTTTATAATCTGCCTCCCACCTCCCCAGAAAGATTAGGGAGACATTCCCAAAACTGATCCTTTGTTCATGGGATGTTTCTTTGATTACCTGGCCTCTAGACATGGCAGGATCCTGCCCCCCCCCCCCAACACACACACACACGCACACACACACGCACACGCACACGCACACGACAGAAAACTAGGTATTTCTTCTTCCAAGGATGTCCAGCAGAGGGTGCCAGGAGTTAGATAGTTTAGATAGAAGTTCTATGCCAGGAATTCTAAGGTATGAATTCCTTGTCCAGTGGTGACTTAATAGGTGGTGAATGGAATTGAGAATGAGTATATCTTAAAGCCACCAGACAGGTTTTGACCCGTTGACATTTTAGCAATTAGACCTTTCTCAAATGGAATGCCTTCTGGGAGTTCCCACTACTGGAAGTGGTCAGATTTCTAGCAAGCAGCTTGACAAGATGATCCAGAAAGGATTCCTTTTCATGTGGTAGGAGAACCTACGTAGGGAAAGTAGCATAGAAGTTGGGTTGAGAGGCCCTGTAATCCTGAAGAGTACGATTCTATGACATATTATACTATCAAAGGTCATGACCTATATTTTAATATATCTCATAAATACAACTTTAGGAACATAGTAATTCTTCCCACTCTACCCGCCCACCCACCCATTACCCCCTATCTTCCTCCTCCCTCTCCTGTTTGGTCCGAGAAAGAAAAAGAAACAGAAAGGAAGAAAAAAAGAATGGAATAAAAAAACTAAGAGAACTGTTCCTCCACAGCATGAGCCATTCTTAATGAGGTAATTAAGAGTCCAGGATAAGCACGTGACTTTTTTAAGGATTGGCTTTGTTTCCACTTCTCTAGAACAATTTCTGAACAGTCCAAGTGCATGGATTTTACTTTCATATGTAGCTGAAGTGCTAAGTGATAAGGGTTGTGTTTACAGGTAAGATCATCTCTGATGAGGAGAGCAGGAAGAAATTGTGGGCAGGTAAAATTGATGTCAAACAGCTTCAGTGATTTTTCAATCATAAAAAATAGCAAATGACTACTTTTACCTTCCTCTTCTTATCCCTCAAAACTGAGGTGATTGTAGACAGTGAGGGGCAAAAGGGTTTTTCCTCATAAGGAGACAGAAAAGTGGGAGCCAGGGCACACCCAGTGGGACCACGTGAGTGACCTGTAGAATAGAGGGGTGACTAGAGGGTTGTATGAGTGGAGGGCCCCGGAGAGGGCCCCTGGCCAGGGTTGGAGCATGTGGCAGTGGCTGCAGTGGAGAGGGAGTGCTGAGGATGGTTGAAAGGCACTCAGCAGCAGGGACTGTGCTGTGACCTCGGTTCTCGTCCTGGGCATGGGAAAGGATCGGCCTCTGCTGAAGAGGTTGTGGGATTGGGTGTTGGGTGACTGGGGAGAGGGAGGAGGTGAACCTGCCTCTGAGTCAGAGCAGTGAGAAGGGATAGGAGAACTTGGTGGGCAGCGATCCAGAGGAGGGGACCATCCTGTGGAGGAGCAGCTGTCCTTGGGTCTGGCCGGGGCACTCAGGAGAGCAGGTGGAGATGGGGCCATGCAGGGATGATGCAGGCCTTCCTGACCCTCTCCTCATCTCCTTCTGCCTCAGGCCATGTCCTTTGGGCTGCTGATGGCCCTTGCCTTCTGCCTAGAGAGGTTGATGTTCTCGGGCTGTGACCTGGGAGAGGAACTCACCCTCTGCAGAGGGCCCCCACGTGCTCTTCCAAGCCTGCTGAGGGCATCATTGTCCACTTGGCAAAGAGAGTTGGGACCCCTGATGACCCTGTCTTCTTTGAGTGTCTTTTGAGTCCCCTTCCCTCCTGTTGCCGCTCCCTGTGCCCTGTCCACATGGGCATTGACAGCCTGCTTTGCTCCTGGGTGATGTCTTCACCTTGGTACGCATGCTCAGTCCATGCCCTTTGTCCTGTCTTGTCTGTCTTTGTCCTTGGTATTCCAGCTTGCTTTCAATATGGGCTGACAGCTAGAACCTTGTGTTTTTGTTTGGGTCTGTCTGCCCCATTCCCCACCCCAGGTCTGGCTTGCTTTGCAGGATTCCCTGTCCTGCTGCTGCTCTGTGGCACAGTTGTGGTTTAACATCTGTCCCCATCACTGGTGAGCTCGTGGTTTGCCAGGGAAACCTTGGCCTTTGAGATCTGAATCAGGGCAGATACCCACCACGCCTCAGCCATTGCTCTGTGTCCAGAGTGTGCTGAACGCCTCCAGCTGGGCAGAGGTGCTGTCAGGCTGTGGCTGCTTCCTGGGGGACACCCTTCCTCTGCATAGTTGTCGGCACCACTTGGCCTGCTATCCAGCCCAGTGTCAGGCCCTCCCCTGTGACCTCACAACTCAAGAAAGGTAGCCATTTTCTATTTTTATTTTCAGGAACATATTTTAAACAAAAATATGACATGATTTCTCTGTGGATGATACTTTCTTTATCAGATTCTGAATTTGTCTGTTTGGCACATTTTAGGAGGCAGCTTTCCGAAAAGTGGTGCAAGCAACTATGGTGCGAGATCGTCAGCATGGCCCTGTGGTGGAACTGAACCGAATCCAGGTAACACGTGGAAGTTGTTCTCTGATTCTGATAGTCTTAGTAGTGACACTTTCATGGGTGCCAGAGGTGTCCCCCAGCCCAAGGGCAGAAGAGAATGCTCTTAGCTGACCTTCCCTGGGCCTCTGCTTTAAAGAGCAGGTGCTGCCATCCTCCTTGGTGCCTCCTCTGTGTGATATTTTGAGATGCTAAGGTTTCTAGGTAGCAGTATAAATGTTTTTCTTTTTATAGAAGTAAGAAAGATCTATTTCTGATAATCCAAATACATGGGACTGGCATGTGGCACAACAGGTTATTAAAGAGCCACTTAGGAAGCATCTCATTTCAGAGTGCTAGTTCAGGTCCTGGCTGCTCCACTTCTGATCTGGCTTTCTGCCTATGCACCTGAGAAGGCAGCAGGAGGTGGCCCAAGTACTTGGGTCCATGCCACTCATGTTGGAGACCTGGATGGAGTTCCTAGCTCCTAGCTTCTGCCTGGCCCAGACCCGGCAGTTGCAGAGTAAACCAGAAGATAGAAAATCAGTCTCTCTCTCTCTCTTGTTCTCTATCCCCTCAGCATACCTCCATCCCTCTCTTCCTTATTCTCTCTCTTTTAAATAATAATCATTAATTAATTTAATTAGAATAAATCTTTAAAAAAGATAACCCAAATACAGATAAACAAAGAGAAAAATAAAATGAGCCATATCTCCACCACTTAGTGGTAATTACTGCTGTTCCATTTGTGTGTGTATGTTAAGAGGATCAACGTCTTGTAACTTGCTCTTTTTTCCACCTAATGCATCATAAGCTCCTCTTGTGCCATGGGTTCTGTGGGCCTGCTTGTGTTTAGCGGCTGCCTACTACTATTTCTTGTAGGATCTATCTAGTTACTCTGTCAGGTTTCTCTGGTGGGGACTAGAAGGCTGTGCCTACTTTTCTTAGATGCAGGCAGGTCTGTCTCCAGTCTGTCTTCAGCTGGCCCCCTCGTGCCGTTCTGAGGAGTGGAATGGGTCAGATCCTCAGTGTGTCCAGGTTGTAACAATTCATAATCCTACCAGCCTCATAGCCTCCCTAGAACTGGGAGTTTTCTTGGCCAGTTTAATGGGCTGGAATTACTAAAACTGCCTCACTGTAGTAAGCAAAGAAATGAAAAAGAGACTATTCTGAATGTACACTGCTGCCAAGTGTATATAAACTTACAGTTAAAAAAGGAAAAAAAAGTAACCCTGCCCATTGATGTGATAGCATGCGGCACTTGACATTTAATACGCAAGTGAAATTGGCCTCGCCTCTTGGATCTGAAACAGAGAACCACGAAGAACTCATTCTTTGTCCCTGTACCTTTGTATTAACACATGATTTTTACCCTGATGTTGATTACATGACTGGAATATTTTTTCTGAGTTGTACTTGGGGGCATTTTGAATTAAGACATCAAACTCTTGTCCTTTGTTGAACAACACATGTGACCACATTGATGGAACTGTTCTCTTCACTGACGTCAGTGGTTAATGCTAGGCTATAGGTCAGCCAGTTCCACAAATAAATGGGTTGTTCAATTATGTTCATAAAAAAACCTTTTGTTTCTCCACCTTTTGGTTTGCTCTGCATTGTTGGGTCTTGCATACTGTAGTTTGTAAGAACAGCTGATGGCTCACACATCACCTTGCACAAATGAGTGAGCATTTCTGGATCATACACTACCTCAGAACCTTGCACAGGCTCCATGGGCACTTTGGATATCAGTGAAGCTTCACATTTTATTTATTTATTTTTTTTGACAGAGTGGACAGTGAGAGAGAGAGACAGAGAGAAAGGTCTTCCTTTGCCGTTGGTTCACCCTCCAATGGCCACTGCGGCCGGTGCGCTGTGGCCAGTGCACCATGCTGATCCGATGGCAGGAGCCAGGTGCTTCTCCTGGTCTCCCATGGGGTTCAGGGCCCAAGCACTTGGGCCATCCTCCACTGCCTTCCTGGGCCATAGCAGAGAGCTGGCCTGGAAGAGGGGCAACCGGGATAGAATCCAGCGCCCTGACCGGGACTAGAACCCGGTGTGCCGGCGCCGCAAGGCGGAGGATTAGCCTATTGAGCTGCGGCGCCGGCTGAAGCTTCACATTTATTTCTTTCTCTGAAATATTCATGTATTGTGTGCTTGATATATCTTTTTTACTTGTCTTTGTATTGCTGACCCTGTGTTACAGAAACATTCAATCCATGTTGAGAAAAGTGAACTGTGTAGACAGATGGTAGACAAAATTCCATTAGGCCTTTGTAAAAGCTCAGTGTTCTAAGTAGACTGGTATCTGGGGCTGCTCTGGCACTAGAGCAGGTGCCCTGCATTTGAGAACATTGTGTCCCACCTCCCAGTCCCGAAAACTAGGAAGTTCTCCAGCAAAGTGGAAATAGAAGTGTTTCTCTGACCAGAATAGACTAGGGAAACAAGAGTCCAGCATACACATTGAACCAGCAAGGCTGTATGGGCACCTCTGCCTTGGCAGTCCATGGCTCCAGTGATGCTGCTCAGCACAGCCTAAGTGGGCTGGGACTCTGCGTGGAAAGTGTTCCAGAGTCTCCGTCTCAGAGTAAGCTTCCTGGATGCTTTTTGTTTGTTGTAAATTTGATTTGATTTTATTACATGATGTGAAGGTCCGTGTACATTGTAATTACTTATACTTTTTTTACAGAATTGATGCTCCTGACAGTTTAGCAGATTCAGACTAGATGATTCAAATCATCTCTCTTCCTACTGGCCAGAGAAAATACCCTCTGTGCATAGTATATTTCCTAGTTAAAACCAGGCTCACACAGCCATGATGTTGTGCAGAAAGTGAGGGCAGACAGGCTGTACTTCTTGGTGTTGGGTGTGGGTAGAGGCAGCACGGTGGCTCAGCGGGGAGCTGGGTCTGTGTCCTCCCTGTGTGAAGGCTGCGACACTGTGAACACGTCCCATTTTCTTTCTGTGGCTCTGTCTCTAGAGCAATGGATCCCTTAATGAGTCGCCATGGGGGTGAAGGGAAATAACATTTGTGGATGTTGAACCAGGTATGTGGCACATGGAAAAATTTCCTTAGGAAATTATTATTTTTATGTCATTCTTGTATTTTTAATCTTGATCGTGGTCATTTGTGTTATAAGGCTAATTCGTTCAACATAAAACGCACTCAAGTGAGTTAAAGATGATGAGGGTTTCTCTGGGGTAGTCGAAAAAAGCATGCATTCTTGTGACTATTTTTTTCTTTGACTTTCACTTTGCCATCATCTCAGACTGAGCTTCCCGGATGATTCTGAAGCACAGCCTGGGGTATAATTATAGGATGAGCCAAGTCCGCACTGATGTCAGGGCCTTGTGAGTCCTTGATCTGATCCACGCAAAACTTAGCTTAGGGTGAGAACTGTGGGCATGGAAAGTGACTGAATGTGTAGAGAAGGCTCCGTGATTTTGAGAGCTGGATGTGGGTTGATGGAGTTTAGAGTGAGGGGAGGCCATGGTCTGGCCAAGGTGCAGTGTGTCTGACTTGGGTCCTCAGAGCCACTTGAGGGGAATCCTTGAGTGCTCCCAAGGATATCCTAGTGTGCTAGCCAGGCTGCCTTGGGAGTTCTGGAATCTTGTTCCCTGAAGGTCCTGGTGTCAGCAGCTGTTGAGGTTGTAAAACTCAAGGATAACCTAAGTAGGTGTGGTGTTGCCAGGTCATAGTTATTGACAGCCCGACTGCCCCCTGTCATTTCTGAAGGTGTGTTTGTTCATACCCCACCCATCCTGGGGGCTGCTGTGCAGGTCAGCGATGACCCTACTGAGTAGGGATGATGGGGGCAGTGGCCTCAGTGTTCAGAGGTCTGTGCCCTGTCAGTGGTGGGCATCTCTGTGAGCAGAGGCCATGCGTGCTGCCTTCTCACGTGCACTCCCAGGGAAGGCAGGGGTGAGGGCCTCTGAGGGAAATGAATCAATGCTGACAGTGTGGTGAGGACTTAGGAGGAATGAGGTTCAGGGCGCATGCTCAGAGCCCTTTCTGTTTCCATGAGGGCTTCACTGGGTGTTGCTTTTTTGCTTTGCACTGAGCATCCCAGTGGCCACGAGGGGTGAGTGCTGCTCATGCCAGCTCTTGGGGCAGGAGGTAGCACATTGGCTAGACACAGAACAAGCCCCGTGCCTGTGGGTGTGGGGCACATTTCAGGCTCAGCAAGAGCAATTCCCACCCGCGAGGAACAGTGCAGGGGAGGAAGCGTATAAGATGGGAGAGGCTGGAGGGCTGACTCTCTGGACAGGCAGGACCTGGGCTGTGTGCCTCTGCTGCGCCCGCTGCTCATGCTTCTTTCTCCTTTCCAGGTCAAACGTTCAAGGAGTAAAGGTGGATTAGCAGGCCCTGATGGCACCAAGTCTGTCTTTGGGCAGATGTGTGCTAAGATGAGCTCATTCAGTCCCGACAGCCTCCTCCTCCCTCACCGCGTCTGGAAAGTCAAGTTCGTGGGTGAGAATGGGTTGTGCGCTGGAGAACCTGAGACTCAGGAAGGGGTGGACTGTGAGCCTGCAGGGAACAGACAGAGCAGAGCACAGGTGTGGGGTGCAGGGAGCCAGTAGAGCCTGGCAGGCAGGATGGTGTCGGGGGCTCTGAGTTGCTGATTCTCGTTTTCTTCCAGGAGAATCTGTGGACGACTGTGGGGGTGGCTACAGCGAATCCATAGCCGAGATCTGTGAAGAGCTGCAGAATGGACTCACTCCCCTGCTGATTGTGACACCCAATGGGAGGGACGAGTCTGGAGCCAACCGAGACTGCTACCTGTTCAACCCAGCTGCCAGGGCGCCTGTGCACAGCAGCATGTTCCGCTTCCTGGGTGGGCTCTCTTGGTTGCTCGTGTACACTGCGTTGGTGTGGTTTGTGCCACAATTGTTGGATCTCTGTCTTGGGAGTGACGGTCACTATTTTAGACACCTGCTTTTAGCTTTGAGACTCTTAGCAGTATAAATGATTTCTAGCATTTATTGTGCTTCACCAACATTGTGGAAGTGGACCAGGTGCTGTTGTGGACTTCTGTGCTAGCATTCCAGGCTTGGCAGTGGTGAGCTGCGGAAAATTGTACATGGCTGATCTGCACAACTGCACGACTGCAGTCTGTGGCTGTGTGTTGAGGTCTGGACAATGTTTTGGCTCGTGGAGGATCTGAAATACTGTACTCCTACAATTTAAATGTATCTGAAACCTGGAACAGATCTGGGCCTGGAGGCAAGGGTGGAGCAGGGTCCTGGGCAGTTGGACAGTCTCTCCCCTGTTGTGTTAAGAGTCTGTGCAAAGCACGCCTGGCTGTGGTGTCTCACCACTGCCTACAGAGCCCAAAGTGGGGCTGCTGCTCCCTGGCTGCTTCTAAAAGCCTCCAGTCTTTCTTTGCTGTCAGAGGAACAAGACTTGGCCTTGTACGACTTAAAGCCAAATGTGGAAAGCATATGAAGAGTTAGCAACTTGTTTTATAAGGAAAAAAAAAAAAACAAAAAGAAATCATGAATTTAGAGTAGGAGAGTTTTATGATTTTGGGCATTATTGATTTAGGAGGCACTGAGGCCTCGGTATAGTGCATGGTATGTTTGAGTGAAATAGAGACCGTTTGGTCCCCAATGTCAAGGTGTCACTTGTGTTTGAATGAGCAGGCGTGTTACTGGGCATCGCCATCCGAACAGGGAGTCCTCTGAGCCTCAACCTCGCTGAGCCTGTGTGGAAGCAGCTGGCTGGAATGAGCCTCACCATTGCAGACCTCAGTGAGGTAACTCAGCTGGAGCACTGTGGGGGGCTTCAGGGTCTTGTGAAGGGGCACAGTTTGTTCTGGGGATCCATGCAGGCTCGGGGATTTGGCCTGATGCATGTTCCCAGCTGAGGCTGCTGGCTACCGACTATCGACTAGGCTGGTTTGCTCCTAGACTCTAGACTGTTTTGTGACACTTTGCAACCTATACAGTCTTGTCAGGCTCACTGGGAGGAAGCCTCTCCCCATGGCCGCCCAGCCCTTCCTGCCACAGCTTTAGGGAGATAGCCACCAGTTTCAATTGCTTTCTCCACATTTAATTTTAAGAATTCCACTGAATTATGATTTTTTTCTTTAGCTTTTTGAGTGAAGTACTTTCTTGTTGCTGCTTTCTTTTCTGTCTCAGTACATGCAATGTGTTTGCAGCCTCGAGAAACACCAATCAGACCAAGGCCCTCACATGTGGGGAACAGTCCTGATTGAACTCGTGACTCTCCTTTTCTTCTTGTAAGGTTGATAAAGACTTTATTCCTGGGCTCATGTACATCCGTGACAACGAAGCCACCTCTGAGGAGTTTGAGGCCATGAGCCTGCCCTTCACAGTGCCAAGCGCCAGTGGCCAGGACATTCAGCTGAGCTCCAAGTACACACACATCACCCTGGACAACCGTGCGGAGTACGTCCGACTGGCAATAAACTATAGGTTCGTTACCATCTCATCTCAGTTGCTTTGATGTAATAAATAGCAAAAGTAGCAGAAAATGCTTGCTTGGATGTCTGCATTTTTCCAGAAATGTCATGGACAATAAAATGTTAATGGGTTTGGCTCCAGTCTATTGCTGATCTACGGTCACGAAGCCTATTTTACGATCAGGATCAGAGAATTTATTATTCTAGTCTGAAGTTCCTGGCTCTAACTATACATAAAACCCACTTGTTTGGAGGATAGCCCCGCAGAGATCCTAGATATGTGTGTGCACCTCTGCTTGCTCTGTCAGCTCTCTTGGACAGGGCTCTGTCTGGTGCTTTAAGAGCATTGACCAGTGGGTCCCCACATACAGACCTTGAGCCACCATTGTTTAGGGGAGGTGTGGCTGTCACTTACATCCCACAGTGTCACTGCTTAACTTTGCCATTTGCCAACTGTGAGGTGTCTGGATAAAGGCCGGGGCCAGCGCCATGGCTCACTTGGTTAATCCTCCGCCTGTGGCGCCAGTATCCCATATGGGCACCGGTTCTAGTCCTGGTTGCCACTCTTCCAGTCCAGCTATCTGCTGTGGCCCAGGAGGACAGTGGAGGATGGCCCAAGTGCTTTGGCCCTGCACCCGTATGGGAGGCCAGGAAGAAGCACCTAGCACCTGGCTCCTGGCTTTGGATCGGCACAGCGCCAGCTGTAGCGGCCATTTGGGGAGTGAACCAAAGGAAGGAAGACCTTTCTCTCTGTCTCTCTCTCTCACTGTCTATAACTCTACCTGTCAAATTAAAAAAAGAAAAAAAGAAACATGGATAAAGCCCAACATAGTGGGTGGGCTTCAGTTAGCATGGTCCTGGCAGTGTCTTGTCTGCCTCAGGGCCTCGACTGTATTCCTAAGAACTGTGAATATGTGTCTGTCCCAGGATCTTGAGGGTCCTCAGGCCTGGAGCAGACAGGCATGCTGTTCTCCGTCTTTGATGTTGAAGTGTCTGATTCTGGCACTTTCCTGTGTGTCCAAATGGTGGGTGCTGAGACACATGTTGTGGAGTGTGAGTGGCAGCAGACGGTATTTAGGGTGTCTCCTGTCTGCCAGTCTAGATGAGCTCAGTGATGAGGAGTCTATGGGCCCAGGTGTGCACAGCATGGGCAACTGTACCTGCTGTCACTGCTCTTGGTCTTTCCTAGCTGGGAAGTGTGTGGCCACAGTGCAGTGCTTTGGTAAGGCTTGCTGTGAGCAGAGCAAATTCAGTGTCACCAAAGATAGAAGTGTTAAAGTGAACTTTTTCTTTCAGACTCCATGAATTTGATGAGCAGGTAGCTGCTGTTCGGGAAGGGATGGCCCGAGTTGTGCCCGTCCCCCTTCTTTCTCTGTTCACTGGATACGAACTGGAGACAATGGTATGTGACTTGCAGTGGTGTCTCTCTGGAACAGCTTTGTGATCTGTTCATCGGTGTCACTAGTTAATTTCTTGCATCTGGAAACCTAGTGATATCAATGTCGCTAGTTAAAACCTTGCCTCGGGAAGTTCTGTCTATGGTGTTGAATGAAGTAAAAATACATCATATATGTGTGTTCCTGCCACCTGCTCCCACACAAGGGTGAGGCTTAGGGTTGCATGCCTATCTTCCTGAGGCCCCTGCGAACTTTCCTGACTTCACACAGTCCTTGTTAGAGTAACAGATTCTTGAAAGTGTCAACCCACCCCTGATAAGAGTGTCCCTCCAACAGGTTTGTGGCAGCCCCGACATCCCACTGCACCTTTTGAAGTCAGTGGCAACATACAAAGGAATCGAACCGTCTGCATCCCTGATCCAGTGGTTCTGGGAGGTGATGGAGTCTTTCTCCAACACAGAGCGTTCTCTCTTCCTTCGATTTGTGTGGGGCCGAACCAGGCTGCCCAGGACCATTGCCGACTTCCGAGGGAGAGACTTCGTCATCCAGGTAAGCCCCTTGCTAATAGGGGTGCTGGGCTGGTGATGAAATGTCCCTCAAATGGAATCCTGTAGCAGGTTGAAAAATGGATCTCCTGTGTCTTCATGAAACAAAAACGGAAAACAGCCAAGTTCTCTGACATGAAAGCTCAAAATATTGTGATTATAGTCTTGGATGCTAATACCTATTTTTTAATAGAAAGCTTTTATTTAATAAATATAAATAGTACAACTTTTAGATTATAGAGGTTCTTCCCCCCATAACCACCCTCCCACCCGCAAACCATCCCATCTCCTACTCCCTCTCCCATCCCATTCTTCATTAGGATTCATTTTTAATTATCTTTATATACATAAGATCAACTCTATACTGAGTAAAAATTTCAACAGTTTGCACCCACACAGACACACAAAGTATAAAGTACTGTTTGAAGATTAGTTTTACCATTAGTTCTCATAGTACAACACAGAAGTCCTACATGGGGAGCAAGTGCACAGTGACTCCTGTTGTTGATTTAACAATTGACACTCTTATTTATGACGTCAGTAATCACCCGAGGCTCTTGTCATGAGCTACCAAGACTATGGAAGCCTCTTGAGTTCACAAACTCTGACCTTATTTAGACAAGGCCATAATCAAAGTGAAAGTTCTCTCCTCCCTTCAGAGAAAGGTACCTCCTTTTTTGATGGCCCCTTCTTTCCACCGGGATGTCACTCACAGAGATCTTTCATTTAGGTCATTTTTTGGCCACATTTTTGGCTTTCCATGCCTGAAATGCTTTCATGGGCTTTTTAGCCAGATCTGAATGCCTTATGGGCTGATTATGAGGCCAGAGTGCTGTTTAGGACATTTGTCATTCTATGGGCCTGCTGTGTATCCCACTCCCATGCTGGATCGTTCTCTCCTTTTTAATTATATAAATTATTATTAGCAGACACTGGTCTTATTTATGTAATCCCTTTGACACTTAATCATATCTTTATGATCAGTTATGAACTTAAACTGATCATTTTAACTAGTAAGGTAGCATTGGTACCTGCCAACTTAATGGGATTTGGAGTCCCATGGCAAGTTTTTAGCTTTACCTTAGGGGTAAGTGCGAGGGAGCATGTGCCGAACTGTACATCTCCTCCCTCTCTTATTCTCACTCTTACTTTAACAGGGATCAATTTTCAGTTGGATTTAAACACTTAAGAATAATTCTGTGTTAATTAAAGAGTTCAACTAATGGTCTGGCCATCATTAGAACATGCTACTGTTATATCAGCATATTCTGGATTTTTAACACATGTTATAAAAAGCATTTGTTTGATTCTCTGGTTGAATTGGCTGAAATACTAATATGCTACTTATTCAGAAAAATGAGACCTCATAAGCTTGATTCATCTGCCCAAGTCCCCGAGGTGAAAATACCTCATGCTCCCTCTTTGTCCAGAGACAGTAATAGTGACCACCCTGGAGGACTACAGCAGGTGGAAGGCCACTCTCCCAAAATGCTTGGGAGAATTCAGAGATGCCTCTTTACCAAGCGTAGTCTGACTCTCAGTCTGGCCAGGGTCTTTCACGGGGATTGTTGAGAGCACATATAAATTTTTCTTCTGAGGTCAGGTAGTTTGTAGTCTTTCCACAATTCTGTGCTGCTTCCTAGGATCTTAATCTTGTGGCCAGAAATGGGCTGATGGTTTCACACAGAGTTTCCTCATGTGGACGAGAATCTTCCTGAGCCCACAACTCAACTCTGGGCTGTGCAGCAGCCAGGCTGCGGTCCCACCTATGTCAACAAGGGATGTGTGGAGCCATTGCATCCTCTTCCCAGCATTGAGTAGTAAAGAAGAATCATCGTGATAAATAAATGCTATTTTTATATAAACCCTTGGAATAATTTGCTCCTTTTTATTTCTAAAGTTAACTTGATTCTCTATTTTCTAGTTTGTTGTTTTTAACCCAAGGTGGTGATTTTTTATGAGAGTCAGGAGTCTGTGGATCACAGGTTTTCAGTTTTATCTGTATTTGAACATAATATCTGACTATTTAATGTTTTTCATCAACAGGTATTGGATAAATACAACCCTCCTGACCACTTCCTTCCTGAGTCCTACACTTGTTTCTTTCTGCTGAAGTTGCCCAGATATTCCTGTAAGCAGGTGCTGGAGGAGAAGCTGAAGTATGCCATCCACTTTTGCAAATCCATAGACACAGATGATTACGCTCGCATAGCGCTCACAGGAGAGCCAGCCGCCGATGACAGCAGCGATGACTCGGATAATGAGGATGTGGATTCATTTGCTTCAGATTCTACGCAAGATTATTTAACAGGACACTAAGGTGGGGAAAACCGTGGGGAAACAAGAAGACTGAGCAAGCAGAGTGCCACGCCGTGACTGCAGAGCTCCTGGTGTGTCTGGTGAGCGATGTCAGGCCTGGAGATGGAGGGAGACTTTGCTCGTGATTGGAACAGTGGTCGGAATAGTGACAGGAATCAGCCTGTGCACGTGCAACGCTATGTGGACACTTGATGTTTATTTTTGAGCGTTAACAAGGGTCTTCTTACCCCATTATGCTGCATTACATGTAAGACTCTGTGTTTACTAAAGTGTGTAAATGTTTATATAAATACTGAATTGCAGCATCCCAAAAATGAATAAAGAAGCCTTTTTACTTGTGGGTGCAATAGATATTTTCCCCTTTTTCCTCCTTTTAAGTGTCGTATAGCGTCTTGATTGTATATTGGAAATACTGTGTAACGATTAACTCGTATTATAAATATTTCAATTAATTTTACCTTGAATTTGTTTATTAAAAGCTTTTTGAACATTAAATGATCAGTATTACTTGAATGCAGTCAGAGATTATTTAAACCAAATTGAAAACCAGAAAAGGCCATTTGGTCCTGCCCCTTCTCTGCAGGTGTACCATTTTAATGTATGCAACATGTAATTGGAACTGAGGCCTTCTGTGAACAGCATTATAACTTCTATCATGGAAAGTGTACTATATATAATGTTTGTGTCATGTATATGCCTAAATTTTGATTCCCTATAAATAAAATGTCTGTCACAAAGTTGTAGGCTGAACTTTCTTAACCAGTTAAACTAGCACTGGTAGATGTGCTCCCCCCCCACCCCCCACCCCCCACACCCCCGGTTAATTTTTGATGCATTGGTACTTAAGGTATTCCAGTCCAGCTTGGATTTTTTTGGTTACCAAAAACCCAAACACCATTGATAAAGGAGTGATCATTAGAAAGGTGGGAAGTTCCAAGGAGAACAGTTGGTGCTGGGGGAGCCAAGGAGCTGTTGGAGTACCTTCATAGCTGACAAGGCTGGTGCACTCACCTGAGGTCAGCAGTGCCACAATGAGACAAAGGACAGTGTCTTCATTCAGGGACAGAATGTTTATCACTAGCAGAGAAGATCCAAAGGAAAGGTTTTTGTCCATGGCCAAATGGATGAATGCCAGAACTAGTCCTATTTTTATTGTGGCTCAAAATTTTTATAAACTGTGCTTTTTTTTTTTTTTTAAAGTTATCAATCCTTTTATTATCAGCTTTTGATACATAACAAAATTTCCCTCAGAGTCAGTGAGGAACAAGCAACAACATTTATTTCTCACTCATGCACCTGGCTTAGGTGACATTGGGCGGATGGTTCTGGAATATAGATTAGGTAGAGCTCTGCCCCACACCTGTCTTCAGGACCTGGATGTGTCTCATCATGGTGACAAGACAGGCGCAACAGGGCCTAGACTGCACCATCATCGCCCCCCTCATTCTGTTAGCCAAAACCAGCCATGTGGCCAACCCTAAAAATCAGTTGGGATGGCAGATGCATTCTGCCTCTAGAGCAGCAGTTCTCAAAGTCCTGAGAACCCCTCTGGTTCCCAAGTCCTTCAGGGTGTCCACAAGTTCTTCAACTCTGTATGAGACCAATTTTCTTCAACACAATGTGTGGAATGCAGAAGCAGAAATGAGAATCCAGCTGTCTTCTGCTAAGCCAGATAGTAAAGAGACTAATAGGGGCTGGTGCCATGGCTCACTTGGTTGGTTCTCTCCGCCTGTGGCACCAGCATCCCATATGGATGCCAGGTTCTAGTCCCAGTTGCTCCTCTTCCAGTCCAGCTCTCTGCTGTGGCCCGGGAAGGCAGTGGAGGATGGCCGAAGTGCTTGGGTGCCTGCACCCACATGGGAGACCAAGAAGCAGCATCTGGCTCCTGGCTTCGGATCCGTGTAGCTCCAGCTATAGTGGCCATTTGGGGGGTGAACCAATGGAAGGAAGACCTTTCTCTCTGTCTCTCTCTCTAACTCTATCTGTTAAATAAGTTTTAAAAAAAAGAGACTAGGCTGGCGCCGTGGCTCACTTGGCTAATCCTTCGCCTGTGGCGCCGGCACCCCAGGTTCTAGTCTCGGTTGGGGCGCTGGATTCTGTCCCGGTTGCTCCTCTTCCAGGCCAGCTCTCTGCTGTGGCCCAGGAAGGCAGTGGAGGATGGCCCAAGTGCTTGGGCCCTGTACCCGCATGGGAGACCAGGAGGAAGCACCTGGCTCTTGGCTTCGGATCAGTGCAGCGTGCCAGCCATAGCGGCCATTTGAGGGGTGAACCAACAGAAGGAAGACCTTTCTGTCTCTCTCTCTCACTGTCTAACTCTGCCTGTCAAAAAAAAAAAGAAAAAAAAAGATTAATAAAAATGTTGCCATTTTCATCGAATTTTATTTTTGTTTTTGAAAATAATTTTTCAGAGTAGTACTTATGTTAATGAGTAATAGGTTTTTATTTTTAAATGTATTAAAGTTGTTTTCAGTTTTAATTTACCATGTGATAACAATTGACAGAAATAACCCAGATAAGAATTTCTGAGGATCCCAGGCAGCTTTTTTTTTTTTTAATACTGATTGATTTGAAAGGCAGAGTTACAGAAAGGCAGAGGCAGAGGAGAGAGAGAGAGGTCTTCCATCCGCTGGTTCACTCCCAAATGGCTGCAATGGCAGTAGCTGCACTGATCCGAAACCAGGAGCCAGGAGCTTCTTCCGGGTCTCCCACGAAGGTGCAGGGGCCCAAGGACTTGGGCCATCTTTTCCTGCTTTCCCAGGCCACAGCAGAGAGCTGGATCCTAAGTGGAGCAGCCGGGTTTTGTACCAGCACACATATGGGATGTTAGCACTGCAGGCGGCAGCTTTACCTGCTACGCCACAGCACAGGCCCCAAGACAACTTTTAGAAGTACAAAAGGGTCCTGAGTAAAACTGCTGCTCCACAGAAGGGGTGAGGGCCTGCAGCACTCAGTGTTGGAATAAATAGGCCTCTGCCATGCTACCTGCATGTCTGTCTTTTGGCACTGTTAGAAGCAATTGCCATATGGGCGCCGGTTCTGGTCCTGGCTTCTCCTCTTCTGATCCAGCTCTCTGCTGTGGCCTGGGAAAGCACTAGAAGATGGCCCAAGTCCTTGGGCCCCTGCACCTACCTGGGAGACCCGGAGGAGGCTCCTGGCTCCTGGCTTTGGCCCATTGCGGTCATCTGGGGAGTGAACCAGCGGATGGAAGAGCTCTCTCTCTGTCTCTACCTCACTCTAACACTCTAACTCTTTCAAATAAAGAAATCTTTAAAAAAAAAAAAAAAAGAAGAAGAAGAAGAAGCAATTACCAGAGACAAACTTCTGAGGTGGTTTTTTTGTTTGTTTCTTTGTTTGTTTTTCCTGTTTTTAGCTTTGAGAATTCTGGAGTATTGTTTCCTTCCTTCCTTTACACCACTGTTTGCACTGGAAAAGAGGGGGCAAGAAGGGGTTTTGATTTTCATAGTATCAGTTTCTTCATTTTGCCCAAGAGGACCCCCTGGGACAGTTGCATGTCGGCTTCAGTTTATACTCTGATTCAGTGTGTTAGGCCTCAAGCCAGAGTCACTTTGGCAGACCAGCATTTGTGCCCCAGAACCTACTAATGGTAAGCGGGAAGGGAAGACAAATCCACCTGTGCTCAGAGTGGAGCTTGGGTCACACCACCAGATTCCTGAATACTGTGGCAGTTTCTGCCTGCCCTGAACTGTGGCTTGGTGAGGTTTGATCATCGAGATTGCTTTTCTAATGATAAAAGTGGTGGAAGTGCACTTAACAGTTTGTATGAAAAACTACAGCCAGCTTAGATTTGCAAGAGCTGATGGTGCCAACCAAACCCTGTGTTTACCCTCTGAATCTGTTTTCTGGTTTTCTCCCCATGGTCCCCATGGAGACTGCCTGCCCTCCCATCTTCGTTCAAGGCCCGCCCATGTGGCCCCTTCCTGGCTCCATGGTTTGCTTTGCCGTTTATCTCCTTCTGAGGCCAACAGCAAGCGCCATGAGCACAGGTTCCTCTGTGTGTGTCCCAGACCTGGAACCAGGCCAGCGGGGGCTGCCCGCGACGTGGAGGAGTGAAAGGGGAGTGGGCTGTCCCTTGCTCTGGGGCTTGATCCTGGAATCTCAGAAGTGGCCTGTGGCTGGGCCCATCTGGCAAAAGCTGCCTTGACATCCACAAACCACCGGCTGTACCTGCCTAAGGGGCTGTATGAGTGACAGGATGGCAGCGGTCCCTGACCAGTGTGTTCACCCAGACATAGTACTGCCTGGTGGTTTTCATTTTCATCAGCAAGGAGTGCTGCCCAGGCTTGTGGGCACCACTGGCTGCCCATCGTCTCAGTGTCCACCCTCCAGTGTTAACCAGAATCTGGGAATACTGGAGAGAGCTGTCCTCATCCTTGTGCTGTCAGCTGTCTTGACTTGCCCCAGACAACCCCCCTTCTGGGAGAGCAGGGAGGAGTGTGAGGTGCCACATTCCTTTTTGAAATGTCCAAGTTCATTGTGAAATCCCCTTTGAGTAGCTCTGAATTGAGTCAGTGGAGCGGATGGGCTGCCTGAGCCCCAGGCCGTCTTGACCTCAGCAATTCGCTGGACCCCAGTTCCATGTGCTGTCCACACACAGGCTGCACGTCACACATGCCACGGAGCAGCGGGGCCAGCCTCCCACACCACGCCCTCCACACAGGCAATGGAGCCTCTTTACATGCCATTCAGACGAGCAATGAGGCTGCCTCCCACTGCACGCTGCACACACCACACACACGGGACCCACCTCCCACACCACGCCATGCATACGGCCCCGCCTTCCACTCCACGCTGCGCACACCACACACACGGGACCCACCTCCCACACCACGCCGTCCATACGGCCCTGCCTGCCACTCCACGCTGCGCACACCACACACACGGGACCCACCTCCCACACCACGCCGTCCATACGGCCCTGCCTCCCACTGCACGCTGCGCACACCACACACACGGGACCCACCTCCCACACCACGCCGTGCATACGGCCCTGCCTCCCACTCCACGCTGCGCACACCACACACACGGGACCCACCTCCCACACCACGCCGTCCATACGGCCCTGCCTCCCACTCCACGCTGCGCACACCACATACACGGGACCCACCTCCCACACCACGCCGTGCATATGGCCCCGCCTTCCACACCTCGCCATCCACGAGGCCCTGCCTCGCACACCACCCTGTCCACACCACGCCGTCCACTTGGGACCCGCCTCACACATCACGCTGTCCATACAGCCTCACCTCTTACTCCACGCCGTCCACACGGCCTCGCCTCGCACACCACGCAGTTCGCAAGGTTCCCACTCTCACAGCACGCTGTCCACACGGACCCACCTCCCGCACCTCGCCATCCACACGGACCCACCTCACGCACCTCGCCGTCCACATGGACCCGCCTCACACTCCACGCCGTCCACACGGCCCTACCTCCCACTCCATGCCGTCCACACGGGCCCGCCTCACGCACCACGCCGTCCACACGGACCCGCCTCACGCACCACGCCGTCCACACGGACCCGCCTTACGCACCTCGCCGTCCACACGGACCCGCCTCCCCCTCCACACCGTCCACACGGACCCGCCTCCCACTCCACGCCGTCCACACGGGCCCGCCTCCCACTCCACGCCGTCCACACGGGCCCGCCTCCCACTCCACGCCGTCCACACGGACCCGCCTCCCACTCCATGCCGTCCACACGGACCTACCTCACGCACCTCGCCGTCCACACAGACCCGCCTCACGCACCTCGCCGTCCACACGGGCCCCGGCCCGCCTCACACACCTCGCCGGCCACACGGGCCTGCCTCCCACTCCACGCCGTCCACACGGCCCTGCCTCCCACTCCACGCCGTCCACACGGGCCCGCCTCACCACCTCGCCGTCCACACGGGCCCGCCTCCCACACCGCCATCTACAGGGGCCAGCTCCGCGGCCGGTTAGATGAGCGCAGTGGAGCCGCCCAGGCAGCACGTGAGTGTGAGGTTCCCGGGGTTTCAGTCTGCCCCGCGCGGCTTGGGGTCTTGTGATGCTTCCAGTGCTGCCGGGAAGCTCCTGTCTGGGCGTCAACCTAAGCCTGATTAATCACTGGCCTGTGTAGGGAAAGGCGCCCTGGCTGGGATCTCCGCCGGGGCGGCTCTGTCACAGGATGCGGCGTCAGGTGGTTCCGGCTCCGAGGCCGGCGCGGAGGAGGGCAAGGGTGCGGGGCTGCGCGGGCGCTGTGTGGGCTCCGGTGCTGCGACAGCCGCGCGGCGGGCCGGCCACCAAGGGTCCCGGGCGGCGCAGGTCCACCCCGGCCCGCCGGAGCCGGAGGTGGGGAGAGCGCCGAGGGCCAGCGGCCTGGGGGAGGTCACCGGGCCGCTCTCCCTGTCTGCGGTGCGCAGAGCTGCGGTCCAGGCGCGCGGGCTGGGCCCAGGGACCACAGGCGGGCCCTCGGCTCTGGCCCTTTGCTGCGAACGGCTGGGTTCTGCTGTGGGCGCCAAGCGCTGTGAGCTCTGCCACCAGGGTCAGAGTCGTCCACAGCCTCTTGTTTTCCCTCTTGCTGGCTGGCCACCGTGGCCACAGGTATTTGGCATAGTCCCTAGGGAAGTGCCCTCATGTGGCACCGCTGAGGCCCCAAGCTGGTTGTGTGCTCCAGTGCTGGGGTCCCCTCTTCTCACTCCTGCCGCAGTTGAGCTCCTTGGAGCGACAAAGGCACCCTGGGAAGTGACGCCTTGGTCTCAGGGAAGATGCTCACAAACCTGTGGCTGACACGCAGGTCCCAGCAGAGGTGCGGGTGCAGGTGCAGGTGTGGGATGTGGGGATGGCCCCTTCTCAATCACCAGCGGGGTGGAGGGGTGTGTGGGGCACCACACGGTGCAGGGAGTTGGGGCAGGTGGACAGGGCAGCGGGAGGACACTGCGCCTTGAGAGGAGCCAGCAAGGTCCGGAAGGCTGGCACTGGGACCCTGCCAGACACCAGGAGGTGTGGGCCCCAGGTCACTGCCTTGGGGTCCCAACAGGCCAGGTCCGCTTGCAGCCGTCTGGCCAGTGAGTCCAAGTTGATCCAAGGTCCCAGAAATTGCCCAGACTGCACTCATTCACCATGTCTCCTTTTTAAAAACATTATTTTTCTGAGAGGGGAGGCAGGGGAAGGGAAGGAGAGATCTTCTGTCTGTTGGTTCACTCCCCAAATGCCTGCAACTGCAAGTGCTGATCCAGCGTGAAGCCAGGAGGCGGGAACTCAGTCCAGGTCCCAGGTGTTCCAGTGGGTGGCAAGGCCCAAGTACTGAGCCCTCCCTTGCTGCCTCCCAGGATGTAGCAGAAAGCTGGAACTGGGTGAGGAGCTGGGACTGGGAACCACACCCCGAGATATGGGATGTGGGTGTACCAAGCAGCATCTTAAACAGCATCTTAAACACTAAGCCAAAGGCCAGCACCTATTTGCCTTTTTATAGGTCCAGGATCCCATGCAGTCTGGCAGCCAGCTCCACAGGTCCCAGGCGTGTCATCCTATGTGAGGTTCTGACGACTTTCCCCAGCAGAGGAAGACTGAGAGGTGATGGTCATGTCTCCAAGAGGGCATCTACCACCTGCTGCCCAGCCCACTTCTCATGGGCTCTGAACCAGAAATATAAACACACAGACATACAGACCAACCATCGGACAGCCAGTGTGGGAGGGAAAGGAACCCACTAGGGTCCTGGGCACAGGTGACCATCACTGCCCTTGTCTCCAGCCTCTGGTTCCCAGTCATCTAGCACTAGTTCCACTCTTCTCCCTGTATGTGCCACAACTGGCCCCAGGAAGGCCTTGGGGAACTTTTCTGTACCGTGTGAGGAGACAACGAGTGGGTATTAGGTTGCTTAGCTGAGAGCAGTTGCTTTGAGCACTCCTGTGAGAAGTTCCTGTGTGGAGCTCCCCTTGGGAGGTCATCAGCTCTTAGGACTCATTGTTTCTTCCCATCCTGGACCTCCACCATACCTGGCCTGTCCCCTCCCCTGTAGAACCTTCAGCTTTGCACCCTCTGGGATTTGAGCTGGTCCTAGGGGGATGTTTATGAGTCTTTACTCCTGGGTCTTCCTTGGAACTGCCTCCTACCTCTCTATACCCTTCCTTCCTCTCTACACACATGGACTATTCGAGTTGCTAATTAACAATAGCAAAAAGATGTTATTGATTAGAGCACTTTCGAATTTGCAGCAAAATTGATCAGAAGGCACAGAGATTTCCTATGTACACCCACCCCCCCAGTTACACACCTCCCTGACTACACACATCCCTGCCAGACTGGTACACATGCAGCCGATGAGCCCACAATGACAAACCACTACCACCCAGGGTCCACAAGGTTCACTTTTGGTATTGCACAATCTATGGGTTTGTATAAAATGTGTAGTGACATCTATCTATCGCTATAGAATCATACAAAATAGTTCCACTCTTTCAAAAGTCCCTTCCTGCCTTTGCACTGTCCCAGCTGTTGTGGGGGCATAGATGAGCCATTCCCCTGTACCTTTCAGAATTCCAGACCTGCAGAATCTAGGAGCATGATCAAATACTTGCCAGTCTGCTCACTAAACTCAGAGCATCCTTGTTACACAGCTATCGAACAAGGGAAACCATGAGAGCTGGCATTTGATTTTTCCTCTTTCTCAGGAAAATGTCTTAGTTTACTCTTTAACCTGGGCCCAGAGGCAGAGGGTAGCATCCCTGTCTTCTGCCCAGCACTTTTCTCCCTTATCTCTGGGAATCAGGGTGAGGCTGGGCTGAGCTGAGCCTGTGGGCAGGAGTGGGTGATGCCGGTGTGTGGGCTGTGCAGGCAAAGTGTATGGCCCCAGGGACCCTTGGGGTGAGGGCTTCCTAAAGGGAAGTTGCAGCCACAAAGTGGGGGCTGGAGGACTGGGATGGGAATCTCTTTCTTCGCCCTGGCTTGCCGTGGTCAGAGAGGTAGCTCTTTCCTGGGAGTCTGCTCAGGCCTGCCCATCTCTGAGACCCTCTTACCCTTCCTGGACCCCTCTTCCTCTGAGTCACACCTGTCTGTTGAGGGTGAGAGGCCAGGAGCACCTTCACTGGATCACCTACAGACACACAAAATAGGCACACACATCTCCACAAACACCCACCACTCATATGATGCAAACAAAATCTACCGCAGATATATGCCAGTGTTTGTGCATTCCACACTCTGTACTTCAAAATAGCCACAGCTGACCTTTGGGTCTGATTCCAGTGATGCTATTGCTGGCTAATAAGTTTTAGGGAGGCTTTATTTGGAAGTTTCCCCCAAGAATCTCCTGATCTTCCAAGAAAGGTGTAAATCTATGGTCATATCTTGTTTTGGATCCAAATCTTCCCAGCTCAGGAGAAGCCACATCTTTCCTGGATTGACCCCAGTCACTTCTGACCGGAGAAGTGCCCCTCAAGACACTCAGGTCATTCGAGTTATGCTACTGTAGGCTTCCGACGATGCTGTTGCCATTCAGTGCTCATGTGCAGTTGCCTGCAAGAGAAACCCCATGTAGATGTGGCTTCAACCACCAAGCAGACTGACTGATGGCAACTAAGAATCCTA
This sequence comes from Lepus europaeus, assembly GCF_033115175.1. Classification (NCBI taxonomy): domain Eukaryota; kingdom Metazoa; phylum Chordata; class Mammalia; order Lagomorpha; family Leporidae; genus Lepus; species Lepus europaeus. The sequence goes on along the minus strand of NC_084837.1, from coordinate 16,938,498 downwards.
GAGACAGCAGAAGGGAGGTGTGGGGACTTTGTCTCAGCAACTGAGTCCTGCCCCACAGTGCCCTCCCCAGGGTCCCAACTCTTGGGTTTGGGACATGCTGGTCTGCTTACTTGAGCTTGTTCCTGGCAGACAAGTGGGGTTTCCTTCATAATTAAGGCCATGCCAGGCCCAGGCCTGGACTCCAAATATTTAGCAGCTATACACAGTGCATGCTTGGCCATGTCTGCCCTGCTGGTGCTTCGCGGTCCTTCTGTTGACAGACCTACCTGCACACCCAGGCTCTCCTCTGGTGCATGCCGTCTGCTCAGGCTGCTTCCACATGGCCCGTTTGCCACCATCTGCCCTGTGAAAGTCTCTCGAGGTGTTGGGGGAGGATGAGTGAGGACAAGCTGACATCTCGGGTGGGAGCTGGTGCTTTGTGGTTGCAGGTTCCTTGTGCCCCTCTTGCCCTACAAGGGGGGGGGTCACCGGATGTGCTTGTGAGCTGTGGCCACACCTGACGTGCATGGCAGTCTGAGAGACTGAGATGGCAAATGCAGTGCTGGATGTGATCTCAGAGGTTGGACCCATGGCCGGGGACTGTGGTGTCCCTGTGCCACGGTGCTGCAGGTACCCTTGGTCCCTGGGTGCTGGGCAAACCTGGGCCACTCCGGGTAGGATGTGCCGTGTTGCTTTGTAAAGTGCTTGTTACAAGGACATGGCTTCCAAACACCTGGTGTCAGTTGCTCCCTGAGTAAGTGAGTCTCCTGGGGAGATTTATGGAGGCATCTCTGATAAGGACACTGTTTGGGGTTCTGCTGTTACACTGTGGACAGAGCCAAGAGCGTCTACTGCTTGCAGTCCCTGAGCAGTGCCTGTGTGATTTATGTGTCTGTGAGTAGCTCCTATGTCTCTGTGTGTGCCTATTTCTATTTCTGTGTGTGTTTGTGGACAGTGTGTAGTTCACCTCTGTGTAGGTGGTGTCTACTTGTAGTCTGTGTGTGTCCGTTTGTGTTTCTTGTGTGTAGCTTATCTGTTTCTATTTCTGTGTGTCTGTAGGTTGTGTGTAATTTGTGTCTCTGTGTATGGTGTTGGCTTGTGGTATGTATGTGCTTCTGTGTGTTTGTGTGTGTATAGCTGATAGGGCTCTGTGTGGGGGTGTATGCATGTACACGGGAGAACTTTCCACCAGCTTAACCTTGTCCTGGGAGAAGCGGGAAGGTAGTAAAATAAAGACCTCTGACCAAGTTTACCCACTCTAGTAGAGAACTCCGAAAATGCAGAACAGAATTTTCAGCCAGTTTAGATCTCCCCAGTTCTTGTTCTTACGGAAAAATCCTATTCCACGTCCTTGGCCACCTCCGGTAGAACCTGGTAGCGGTGCCGAGTCGGGGCCAGCGCGCAGGAAGCGCTGAGGCGCACTGGCCTTTTGCTAGAGCCAGCTTTCTGCAGCCGGCCTCCCCCACGTCCCCGTGGTTCGCCTGCAGCTCTCGGGGAGGGCAAGCCCCCGCCCCGCCCCGCCCCGCCCCAATCCTCCCGGTCCACGCCTGGCCGCTAAGGGCACTTAGCCGGGGGTGACGCCTGTGGGCGTGGCCAGGCAGGTGGGAGGAGGGCGCCGCCAGCCCGCCTCGCCCCTCAGGGCTGGAAGCCCAGCCGAGGGTTCTGCCCCTGGCTTGTGCTCCATTCAGCGTTGAGAGCGGTCGGTTGGGACCGTAAACTTCACTCACGGAGAAAGAGCAACGAATCTCCAGGTAAAATGAACATGTTTTGCGAGTCGGGAGGGAGAAGGTGATGAGCCAACCTCTTCGGGTGGCTGGCTTCTGGGGGGCAGGCGGGGTTTTGAACAAGCCTGGGTCCGGCCGCTGCTGTAAGAAGCAAAGCAAGCCCCTCCCGGGAAAATGTGCAAATCCCGTGAGACGGCGAAGCAGCGAGGTAGGGACAGGGTGAGGAGGGAATGTGGAAGCGTTCGGACGGTGAACCTTCTTCTAGAACCCGAGGACTGTGTGAGCGGCAGTCAGGCGTTCCTTTGGAATGGAATGCACTGGAGTGAAAACATTAAATCCTTCAAAGCGGCTTTCCTTTACCCTGGTCACACACAGAGAAACAAATGGGCTTTCATGTAGCCAGCTCTTTCCCAAGGCATGGGTGTGGAGCACAGGTGTCCACATGTGTGCCACTGTGCATGTGTGTGCAGAGCCAGGCCAAGGCCAGGGGCTCAGGACAAGTGCCTGGTGTTCCCGTGCACCAGGAGAACTGGACCCCTGGGGCTGGCGCCTTCTCACTTGTGAGCTGCCCAGGTGAGTCTAACATGCAGTGCACTCTGGGAAGCACTGACAGACCCGTGCGACAGTTCTACAGTGCGTGGATCTAGGGTGATTCTGGGGGAAAGGAAACAGGAGGCTGCGTGTGGTTGTGGGCAACTGCCTAAGCCACCTGGGAAGTGCCACTTGCTGGGTAGCTTAAGCTGTGCAGAGGTGTGGAGTCTGCTTGCCAGGGCTGCAGAGCCTGGGAGCTTGCATGCATCTGGTGACACTAACTTTCACAGAAGAGCTAATGTGGCTTCCACCTGAAAACAGAGGTGAGAGCCCTGGGTGGGATGTGAAAGATTGTGCAGAAACAGCCTGTTACTACAAATCTCATTTATAAACACTCGAGTGCAGTTGTTCCCATAAGGTATACAGTGGAAGCGGTTTAGGAGCTGACATTCCTAAAGTTTTACTACATTGATGGAAAGCAAAGCCCAGTGCTGTCCTTGTTCTTGGAAAAGGCCACGGCCCCCACAGAGTTAGCTGAAGTCTAAGAACATTGGGAATTGGGGGAGAGGGAGGTCCTGGCTGGCCCTGAAGACCCCTGGGTCTCCATTTCTTTTTCTTTTATTTTTTAAAAATTTAAAAAGATTTTATTTATTTATTTGAGAGGTAGAGTGACAGAGAGAGGGAGAGACAGAAAGGTCTTCCATCTGCTGCTTCACTCCCTAAATGGCTGCAATGGCCAGAGCTGGGCTGATCCAAATCCAGGAGCCAGGCACTTCTGGGTTTCCATGCCAGTGCAGGGGCTCAAGCACTTGGGCCATCTTCTACTGCTTTCCCAGGCCATAGCCCAGAGCTGAATTGGAAATGGAGCTGCTGGGACAGGAACCAGCACCCATATGGGATGCTGGTGCTGCAGGTGGAGGCTTAGCCCACTATGGCACAATGCTGGCCCTTCTTTTATTTTTGTTTTTAAAGATTTATTTATTTGAGCAAGTTGGGGGTCTAGGGTGGGGGGAAGATATCTTCCATCTGCTGGTTTATCCCAAATGGCTGAAGCCAGGAGCCAGGAACTCCATCCTGGTTTCCCACATGGTTGCAGGGTCCCACGTACTTGGACCATCTTCTGCTGCCTTCCCAGATGCATTATCAGGAAGCTGGATTGGAAGCAAAGGGGCCAGGACTCAAACTGGCACTCCAATATGGAATGTGGACATCACAAGTGGCAGCTTAACCCACTGTGTCACAACGTTGGCCCCCTGGGTCTCCATTTCTATGCTGAATTGGCAGGTGGCAGGGGAGGGTTTTGAGCTGGAAGACCTGTGTCAGATGTGTGCTTCAGCAAGAGAGCCCCTGCTCAGGGAGGGGTGGCTACCTGGCCAGGTGATCTGCAGGGCGAGGGTGAGTCACGGAGTGGGGGCAATCCTTGCTGGTGATGAGTGTACAGTGGGTGCATGGTGGGATCAGTCCCAGGGGGTATGAGGGAAGGGCCAAGAATGGTTTTAGGACTCTGAGGCCATTTGAGCACCTCTGAGTCCAACGAGACAAGAGGTTACCTGTCCACAGGTGAGAGGTGTCCTCTTGGGAAGGGGAGAGAAGGATCTTTTAGTGTCAGGAGAGGACGGTGGCCTGTAACAGAGATGAGATAATCCAAAAGGTGGGTGGAAAACCTAGAAGCTGGAGGCGGAGGGGGCAGCTGGGGCAGGGGACCATGCCCTGTGCATTCGGCACACTTATGTTGGAAATAGGAGGAGACGCCACAGACCAGATCTCCTTTCCTCCTTCCGCAGGCTGGTTGCACCACAGCGCCTGCCGGTAGTTATGTTTCCCCCAGCTTTGATTTCGGATTTTGTCATTGCTGCCAGCTGTCCATGGCCCATGAGCCGGGTACTTGGGCGGCAACAGCGGCTCCTGCGAAGTGCTCTGTGGGGCCCGATTCCGCGGGGCTGTCTAGTCAGTTGCCCCAGAGGTCGGTGCGAGTCAGAGTGCAGGACGTGCGGTCTCAGCCTGGCACCTGCTGCAAATGGACCACAGGGAGGAGGCGCATTCCGCGGGGCAGCCTGGAGCAAGAACTTGGCTGCAAGTTCCCTTGCTGGACTGCTGGATGAGCGAAGGAAAGCCAATAGCACGGCCACAGCGCAGCGAGCAAAAGGGCCCAAAACTCGGGCAGCAGAGACCAGTTCTGTGCGTGGGGGATCACGGCTGGCGCTTGGCGGAGAGGCACGGCTCGGTCCCCAGGGCTGAGGAGCGACCGGGCGGGCTGCGCTCCCGGCTGCGCGCTGGTGGGCGCGGCTACTGCCTCCAGGTCCAGGGCGCTGTGCCGGGGCTGCTCCCTGAGCCAAGCCCCCTACCGGGTGAGCTCCGCAGGCCCGGAGGGGCCGCCAGCTCCCACTGGGAGCGAGGGAGGCTTACTCTTCCAAACAAGAACAAAAAGGGATTAAAAGCCACGCTGTTTGGTTGAATGACCTAGAAGCTTTAAATCAAGTTCACACGTTACAAAATCCATCTGGAGAACGAAGCGGTTAGATCCATGACCCGCGTCCTGGACTGGAGTGCGCTGAGAGCACTCCCGGGCTGTGCTGCCCTGGGAGGGACACATCTGTTTCTGAACTAGAGAGAGTGCTTCAAAAGCAGGGGACATGGCCGCAACCCTGCGGCCGTCACCCACCCACGGAGACAGCCACTCCCCTCTGGGCACAGCCACGCCCCCAGCAGACTCCACCCACGGAGACAGCCACGCCCCTCTGGGCACAGCCACGCCCCCAGCAGACTCCACCCACCCACGGAGACAGCCACGCCCCTCTGGGCACAGCCACGCCCCCAGCAGACTCCACCCACGGAGACAGCCACGCCCCTCTGGGCACAGCCACGCCCCCAGCAGACTCCACCCACCCACGGAGACAGCCATGCCCCTCTGGGCACAGCCACGCCCCCCAGCAGACTCCACCCACCCACGGAGACAGCCACGCCCCTCTGGGCACAGGCCTGCCAATGGAGTTCTCCACCGGGGGAAGCTTTGGGACTGATCAATGCTGTACGTGGAGAGGAACATTCCACAACTGGGGTGTTTTAGGACTTTAGACGTTTGTCTCCAAGGAGAGAGGACTGCAGAGGGATTTCCAACAACAAAGTTTTCATTTTTTTTTTTTTTTTTCTGACAGGCAGAGTGGATAGTGAGAGAGAGAGAGACAAGAGAAAGGTCTTCCTTTTTGCCGTTGGTTCACCCTCCAATGGCCGCTGCGGCCGGCGCATCTCGCTGATCCGAAGCCAGGAGCCAGGTGCTTCTCCTGGTCTCCCATGCAGGTGCAGGGCCCAAGCACTTGGGCCATCCTCCACTGCCTTCCCTGGCCACAGCAGAGAGCTAGACTGGAAGAGGGGCAACCGGGATAGAATCCGGCACCCCAACCGGGACTAGAACCCAGTGTGCCGGCGCCGCAAGGTGGAGGATTAGCCTGTTAAGCCACGGCGCCGGCCCAAAGTTTTCATTTTTATGTCAAATGATTTAAAGAACTTGAAGCAAAGTGTTCTTAAAATGTATGAAGGAACTATTTCCACATGATGTGTGCTGTTGCTACTGTAAAACAAACACGCTGGCCTTGCACTCCATGGTTCAGTCTGTGTATTTGGCATTTGTGTATGGGGGTGGGGCTGGAAGGCTCCAAATCCCCAGGGCAGTAGGATATTGGGGCAAACATGTGGGGCACCAGGGGGAAGATCATATTGGTGAGGTCTTGCTGGACCGGAGACATGGAGGACAGGATCTCAGAACCCTTCACCTGTCTCCTGCTTCTCGTTCCTCATGCCACCCCTGTTCATTGGCACTGGACCTGTGTTCTTCCCCAAAGATGCCAGGGAACCCCACCATGCCCAGAAAACCCCAGCCAAGTCTCTATGGATGTGTCCAAGCTGTCAGGACAAGCTGGGGCACCTAGGCCCTAGGAAAGATGTGAGATGTCTAATCCCTGGGAAGGACTTGGGGTGTCCAGGCCTGGCTTAAGCATCTGGGAGTGCACTTCCCAGGGATCCTTGATCCTCCCTTTCCATACCTGATGGTTGCTCCCTTGGGTCAGAGTAGCCACCTGGGTGCTGGACCAAGTGGGACAAGGGCCCAGTCAGAATCTCTCTGCTCCCCAGCAGGGGCAGTGTCAGGGCCGTGCTCAGTGTCCTGGTGCACTGTGCCTTGGCCTCTGGCTACCGTCACACCCAGGCTGTCCCCCAAAAGCCCCTCCAATGCATCCCGGGTGTGTCTGTGGAAGGAGCATCTGGGTTGACTAGATGGCCTGGAACAGGGTTTCTGATCACCAGCCACATACCCAGACCAGGCAATGGCTGTGCATCAGTGGGTGTCAGGAAAGATAGAGTGACTGCCACAGGAGGTGAGGCACTGCTACAAGGCTGGTGGGGAAGAAAGCAGAGCTGGAACAGGGTGGGTAACGGAGCGGCTAACAGGGATGACTTAGCGTCTCATGGGAAGATGAGAAGATCTCACTGAGTCTGAACCATCTATTGCTTTCTTCAAAAAAAAAAGCCCTCCATCTATTGTTTTTTTCTAAAATTTGTCAACTACTTGGCTATTTTGATGTGAGTCGTCTTGCTCAAAAGAAGGGACATGGGTACAATTGGGCGGCAGCATGGAGAGGTGGTGTGGGGGCTGCTACACTATCTCAGAACTTTGCCTCAGTGGGGCAAAGCCAGGCTGAGACTGTGGGGCCAAAGGAAGCACAGCCATGGACTGGGATGATGGTGATTTTCCCCCATAATCTCCCCCCAACAGAGGACTGGGCTCGAGTTGGGGTAGAGGGGCCATGGGCTGGTGTAATCCTGGAGAGCCCTCAGAAAAAGGACTATGGGACTGGGGTGCTCCAGCCACTTGTGTGCAAAGGGATGCACAGGTGCAAACAGAAGGTCTAGGACGTGTTTCAAAGTGCTGGATGGGAATACAAGAATGAGAGGAAGCTCTAGGTGAGCAGAGACCTCAGTGCCTCCAAGGCAGTAGGAAGCAGAACAAAGGAGAGCAGAGGTGCAGGCAATGCTGAGTCAGGGCAGACTAAGCTGTGTATGCAGAAGACTGAGCTCAGAGTGGGTCTAGTGCTCAAAGCCCCAAGCTAAGTGGGATCCCCTAGGGGGGAAAGACTTTGGATGGAGGCTGGGAAAAGGGGGTGGAAAGATCCTGGGATTTGGGTTGGCATTGTGGCATAGTGGGTAAAGCTGCCACCTGCAATGCTGGCATCCCATATAGACTCATATAGTCCCATATAGACCCACATAGTCCCAGCTGTTCCACTTCGAATACAGCTCTCTGCTAACATGACTGGGAAAATAGCAGAAGATGACCCAAGTGCTCAGGCCCCTGTACCCATGTGGGAGACCTGGAAGAACCTCCTGGCTCCTGGCTTTGGCCTGGCCCAGCCCTGGCTGTTGTGGCCATTTGGGGAATGAACCAGTGGATGGAAGACCTCTCTTTCTCTGTACCTTTGTCTTTCAAATAAATAAAAAAGAAATATTAAAAAAGATCCTTGAATTGCAGGAAGTCAGAAACCCTTTGCTCTATACACAGTGTAACAGCAGAACTCTAAAATGTGTTCTTATTGGACGTGCCTCTATAGTCTCGCTGGGAGAATCATCAGGTGGGAGAGAAGCTAGAAGTGGATTGAAATTTGTAGGGGGTCCTGGTAGCTAATGGAAGGGCACTGAGGGTCCATGGGGAACATGGACAGAACCTGGAGGTTACTGGTGACCCTGACGAGATTGTTGGTCACCAAGGTGCAGAAACAAAAGCTTGACTGAGTTCAAGAAAGAATAGAGGAAAAACACAACAATCTTGAGAAGTTGTGCTATAAAGGAGAGGAGAGAGATTGGGCAGTGGCCCAAGTACTCTGTGAAGACAGGGAGGTTAAACTTACTGTGTTGAGGTAATTGTAGATTCACATGCAGTTGGAGGAAATCGTAGCCCTTTGTCCAGTTTCTTTCAATAGTAACATTTTACAAAACTGAAGTACAGTGTAGACATTGACACAGTCAAGATACAGAGCAGTCCTAGCACCACTAGCCTCCTCATTTGCTCTTTTGTAGTCTCAGCCGCATTCCTTCTGAAACCCCAGACAGCCACTAACTCGTTCTGTTTCTATAATTTTGTCATTTCAAGAATGCTCTACACAGGGAGTCATGTAGTATGTGATCTTTTGGGACTAGCTTTTTCCTACTCTGTGGATTCATCCCAGGTGTGTGTATTAATAGTTGGCTCCATTTGTTGCTAATACGAGTGTGCCACACTGTATTTAACTGCTTACCCATTGACAAACCTCTGGGTGGTTTTCAGTTTTGGATAGAGTGGCTATGCACATTCATGTATATATTTTCATGTGGATGGAAGTTTCATCAATGTCCTAGAGTGCAATTGCTGAGTTGTATGTTAGTTGCAATTTTAGTTTGTAAGAAACTATTAAACTGCTTTCCAGAGTGACTGTTCCCTTTTGCATTCCCATCTGCCATGTGTGACTGATCCAGTCTGTCTGCATCCTTGCCAGCATTTTGTGCTTTGTTTTCAGTCAGTCATTATCATAGGTGCTCAGTGATTTCTTATTGTCATTTTCATTTGCATTTTCCTAATGGTTCGTGATGTCAAACATCTTCACATGTACTTATTTACCATCTGTATACCCTCTTCAGTGAAGGAACTCCTCTTTGCTCATTTTATGACAGTTTCTCTCTCCCTCTTTTCCTCCTCCCCTCCCCCTTCTCGCCTTTTTCTCTTTTCATTTCCTTTTTACCTCCCTCCTCCCTCCCTTCCTTCCTATTGACTTTTTTCTAAGTAGATGATCTTTTTTAAAATGATTTTTAAAAAATATTATTTATTTATTTATTTGAGAGGTAGAATTACAGAGAGAAAGGTCTTCCTTCTGCTGGTTCACTCCTCAAGTAGCCACAATGGCTGGAGCTGGGCTGATCTGAAGCCAGGAGCCAGGAGCTTCCTCCAGATCTCCCACGCAGGTGCAGGGGCCCAAACACCTGGGTCGTACTCTGCTTCTTTCCCAGGCCATTAGCAGGGAGCTGGATTGGAAGAAGAGAAGCCAGTACTCGAACTGGCACCTGTATGGGGTGCCGGCACTGTAGCAGAGACTTAGACTGCTATGCCAGAGCTCTGGCCCACCTATTGACTTTTGAGAGTTCTTTATTTGGAATATTTGTCCCTTGCTAGATATGTGATTGGCAAATATTTTCTCCAAACCTGTAAACTGTCTTCCCAGCAAAAACTTTTAATTTTGGTGAAGTACACTTCATAAATTTTCCTATGGATTGTGCTTTGAGTGTAAGTTTAAGACTCTGTAAAACCTGGGTCCTGAAATTTTTTTCCTATGTTTACTTTTTTAAGGTTTTATAGTTTTATGTCTAAGTCTGTGATCCATTTTGATCTGTTGTATAAGATGGTGGTTTTGTTTTTTATTGTTTGGCTATGAATGTCCAGTTCCTGCAGTGTCATCTGTTGAACAGATTATCTTTCTTGACTGCATTGCTTTTGTACTTTCATCAAAATAAACTGGGCACATGGAGGGGTGTCTGTTTGCGAACCTTTTATTCTGTTTCATTGATCTATGCCATCATCAATTTATTTAATATAGTTTCTATGTCAGTATTCATTTTTAGGCCCATCCTAAGTTGTGTAAAATCTGCTTGTATTTTGTCACTTGGGACCTAGTTAAAACTTTTCTATGTGCGGGTGTTTGTGACATAGTCTGCTTGTTCTTCAACTTACCCCAAACCCAGTTCTCTTTAAACTAGCAAATCCACACCCCCTCGGGAAAGCCTAAGGGATAACATGTTTCTTAATAAAGGTGCAGTCCCACAGGCATTTTCCCCTTGTTGGTTGATTTCCCCTTGTTGGTTGAGTCCCTGCTGCTTTGGGACTTCCTGTCAGTCTCTTGTTGGTGCCCTGAATGCTTATGGGGTACATTTCTTCTGTGTTCATACATTTTGGTTTCACTTTCTTAGTGTGTGTCACCTGACCGCCACACCCAGTCCTAATTCTCCCTTTTGTCAGGACTGTCCTAGTGAGTGGCTCTCTTGGTTTATGGCCACTCTCACATAAGTGAGAGACCTCACCCTCTGCCAGGGTAAGTCTTGCAGTTGGTGGATTGGTTCATCCCATTTTATTATTTTCTCAAATTGTTTTGAGTATTCTAGGTCTTTTGCATGTAAATTTTAGAATAGTCTTGTTTGTATCTACAAACATCTTGCTGGAATATTGATAGCAACCCCATTATGTCTATATTTCAAGTTGGGAAGAACTGATATCTTTTATGTATTTATTTTTTGAGATATCATCTTTTTTTAAAGCTTTATTTATTTATTTTAAAGTCAGAGTTACACAGAGAGAGGAGAGAGAGAGAGAGAGAGAGAGAGAGACGGGTGCAGCGGCCCAAGGACTTGGGACATCCTCCACTGCTTTCCCAGGCCACAGCAGAGAGCTGGATCGGAAGAGGAGCAGCCGGGACTAGAACTGGCGCCCATATGGGATGTTGGCGCTTCAGGCCAGGGTGTTAACCCGCTGCGCCACAGTGCTGGCCCCAAGATAACATATCTTTAATTTACATTGTAGTTAGAAGAGTTGATATCTTTACTTAATCTTCTAATCTATGAGTATAGTGTTTCTCTCCATTTATTCAGATATTCTTTGATGTCTTTCATGAGTGTTGTTAGCTTTCAGGATATGTATCATGTACATGTTTTATGAGATGTTCACCCAAATATTTAATTATTTTTGGGAAACTTTAAGCTGAATTTTATTTAAAACTTTTATGTTGATGTGTTCATTGCTAGAATATAGAAACAGAATTTTAAATATTTATCTTATACCTTGTGACCTTTCTGAACTCACATATTCGTTCTTTTTTTTCTCTTTAGAATCCTTAGATTGTTTTATGTAGAAAATAATACCATCTGCGGATTGGAACAGCTTTATTTTTTCCTTTCTGACCTATATGCCTTTATTTCTTTTTATTACAGTGGCTAAAACTTTTTGTACTGTGTTGTGTAGGAGTGGTGAGAGGAGTACATACTTGTTTTGACCCTGATCTTAGGAGGAAACTTTCAAATTTATCAGCATTGCATATGATCTTGGCTGTAGGGTTTTTGTAGATGCTCTTTAAGTTGAGGAAATCCCACTCCACTCCATTCTATTTTTTCTTAGAGTTCCCTCCACCCCCAAAAAACACGCATGAGTGTTGAATTTTGTCAGATGCTGTTTGTGCTTGAATTGTATGACTGTGAGATTTTTCTTGTTTAGGCTGTTAATTAATATGGTATGTTACACTGATGTTTTTAGCAGCTTTACTGAGATTAGCATGCCATAAAATTTGTCCATCTAAAGTGTACACATCAATGGCTTTATTTTAGTCATTGAGTTGTGAGGTCATCACCACAATCAGTTTTAGAAACTTTGACCTACTCAATGAAACCCCATACACCTTAGCAGTCATTCCTCATTTCTTTCCAAAGCTGACCCTTACCCAAGCCCAAGGCAACAGCTAATTTACTTTCTGTCTCTATAGATTCGCTTGTTCTAAAGATTTCATATATAAATTGAGTCAGGAGATATGCAGCCTAGTGTGACTGGCTTCTTTCACTTCATATGTTTTTGAAGTTCATTCATGTTGCAGTATATATCAGCACCATTCCCTTTTATTGTTACATAAAATTACATTGGGTATCCAACATTTTATTTACCCATTAATTAACAATGGACATTTGAGTTGTTTCTACTATTGAGGTGTTATAAAAATGCTTCTATTAATGTATGCACATATTTTTAAAAAATTTTTTTAAAGTTTTTATTTGACAGATAGAGTTAGACAGTGAGAGAGAGAGACAGAGAGAAAGGTCTTCCTTCCGTTGGTTCACTCTCCTAATGGCCACCACAGACGGCGCTGCGCCGATCCGAAGCCAGGAGCCAGGTGCTTCCTCCTGGTCTCCCATGCGGGTGCAGGGACCCAAGCACTTGGGCCATCCTCCACTGCCTTCCCGGGCCACAGCAGAGAGCTGGACTGGAAGAGGAGCAACCAGGACTAGAACCCGGTGCCCATATGGGATGCCAGTGCCGCAGGTGGAGGATTAACCAAGTGAGCCACGGCGCCAGCCCCATGCATATGTTTTTGTATAGATATTTGACTTAGTATTTCTTGGGTATTCACCTAGAAGTGAAATTACTTGAATATGTGGTAACTATTTTAACATTGCTTGATTTGTGACTACTGAACCAGACTGGTATCCCTGGAAAAAGCCCTGCTCAATCATAATATATAAATCTTTCTGTATAAAGCCACTTCAAACAATTCATGGAAAATAAATTTAAAAGATGAGTTAGTTTTGGTGCAAACATTTTTGAAATCCATGCATAGGAGGAGTCTTCAAAAAGTTTGTGAAAAATGCATATTATTAAAAAACTATGCATGGATTTCAGAAAGTTTCTGCACCAAAATAGACTTATCTTTTAATTCAATTTTTCTTAAGCTTTTTGAAGTACCTTCACATATTGCTGGATTTTCTTTGCCAATGTAGTGTTAATAATTTTTGCATCCCATTCATGTGAGATATTGATCTGTAGTTTTTTCCCCTGTACTGTTTATGTCTAATTTTTGTGTTAGGGTAATGGATTTATAAGATTAATTGGGAAGTGTAGACTTCATTTTCTGATTACTGGAAGAGATTTAATAGAACCTATGTTAATTATCCTTTAAATGTTTGGTAGAATTCTCCAGTGAAACCATCTGGGCCTAGAGATTTATTTTTAAAAAATAAAAAAAAATTCAATTTAATTAAGTTAAGGGGTATTCACATTATCTATTTTATAGTGGGTGAGTTGTACTAGTTTTTATTTTTTAAGGAATTGGTCCCTTTTTATTTTGCTCTTCTTTTTCTAAATTCTTGAGATGCGTGCTGAGATTATTGTTTTGAGACTTCTCCTCCTTTATAAAATGAACACTTAGTGTTGTAAATGCTCCCCTCATAACCGCTTTAGCAGTGCTCTACGAATTTTGATGTGTTGTATTTCCATTTTCACTCAATGTGATTTTTGATTTCCTGTGAGATTTCCCCTTTGACTCCTAGATTATTTAGAAAGTGTTTTTAATTTCCTTGGGTCTTTCCGTTATTGATTTCTAATAGTATTCCATTGTGTCTACAGAACATATTCTGTATGACTTGTTTGTCTAGTTGTTTTATAAATTACTGAGAGAAAAATATTGACATTTTCAACTATAAAACTGTAAATGTCTCTTTTTCCTTTTATTTTTATTAGTTTTTGCATCCTGTATTTTGCAGTTCTGTTTGGTACATACACATTTAGAATTTCTATATCTTTTTGGTAGATAGACCCTTTTCTCGTTATATAGTCTCTCTTTTTCACTGATCTACTTTGCTTTGACTTCTATTATACCTTATATCAATATAACCCCTCCTACTTTCTTTGGATTAATGCTTGGATGGTATATCTTTTTATATGTTTTTACTTTTAGCCCATCTATATTGTTATTGTTGAAGTGAGGCTCCCCATGTGTTTGTCTCTACTGACACATGGTAGGGGCAGGATCTGTAGGAAAGAAGTGGGACTCTCTGGCACCCAGCAGAGAGCAATGCTTAAGTGCCCTTCTCTGATGCCACCCCAGTGGGGAGCAGAGGCCTGGAGCACCTCATTACAGCCTTTAGATTATGCTCAGTCAGCCTATACTGTCCTGGGTGGATGTGGGTCTGCAGTGTTTGGCTGCAGTCAAATACTTATTGTCCACACATTTTCTGTCTTGCGGCTGCCCCTTCCTGGTCGTTTGGCTAGAAAACTGGCTTCCTTGGGGCTTTGTCTGTACCTGTTGGTGTTTGCAGATTGCTGACTTCTTTAGCTCCCTGTCTGGCCTTATATAAAGCAAAAGGAAAACACAGGGACCACACTGCTGTGTGCTCCTTTGGATCCCTAATTAGTCTGCTTTCTCTCCACCTTTCAGAGTCTTGTGTTGTTTTATATGAAATGTCAGGCTTTTAGTTGTCCCTTGCAGGAGGAATAGGACAAAGTGGGTCTGTCCTATCTTTCAGGGAGCAGAAGTGCTGAGATGTGTTTCTTAGTGCTGGCAAGTATTGCAGTATGTTTTCCTGGTGGCATGAATGATTCAGGAGGGAGAGGAGAATTGCAGTAATGCAATCTGAGCAGGTGAGCGCAGGTGAGCGCAGGTGAGCAGCTATGTAGCTGTCCATGCTGCAGCAGGCGTGTCCTTGAGATGCTGGTATTTTGTTCACATCCCTTCTAGTTTTATCAGCATGTCAGTCCTGGGGCTTCTTGCTCTCCCACACATTCCTCACCCTTGCTCTGTTCTGAGTCTTTGTGTCTGACTCCGGCTCAGGCTTCTAGGTCGGGGGCTTCTTGCTGGGTTCAGACAAACAGGAGGAGAATCTGCTGGGAGATTGGAGGAGGAACAAGAGGGAAAGCCTGTCGTACTCTCCATTCCACTCTGCACGAGGCATCCCTTTTGGGGCTCTAGCCCCTTCTGGAAAGGCCCACTACGGTTTCCGTATCACCTTTCTCTGCTCCTCAGCCACGCGGTGGTGGAGGTTTCCTGCTGCTGCTAATCTCTAGTTTCTGGTTAGCATCTCAGCACCTCCACTTCCCAGGTAGCCACTTTCTGTAATGAAGTATTCAAAGTAGCTCCCGATTCCCTCTTGAATGCTGGCTGATTCAATCAGTGAAAAGATGAGGCGGCAACGTCAGCAGCTGAGACAAAAAAGCAGAACGAGTGAATGGGGATTCGAAAGGGGAGGTGGTAGAGAGCAGGGGTATGCTGGACTCTGTGCGCCTGGGAATCTTGCACATGGTGTCAAGTTCACCTACTTGCAGAACACAGGGCTTTCTGTGGACGTGTTCGGATGCTTAGGAGTTGGCGCAGAGTGGGAAAGCAGGGTTGGGGCTTTGCCAGCGGTGGTAGACAGACTCCAGGGAGCACCTACGACCTCCACTCCTTGGTGTGATCCACCCCATTCGAGTGTGAGCAGGACTCATTAGTGGCTTTCAGCCAGGAGAATGTGGCAAAGGCAATGGCTTTCCCTCCCCAAGTTATGTTGCATTAGAGAACATGTTGCCTTGCCAGTGCACTCGTCCAGGAATTCTTGTTGCTTCATAAAGTGAGCAAATGTGTTGGGGAAGCCCATATGGCAAGTAGCTCCAGGGAGCCTATTGGAGCTGAAGATGGCCTCTGAGAGCTCAGGGTGGCCCCTAGCTGCTGGCCAGTGAGAAGCTGTGACCCTCAGTCCTTTGGCAACCAGGAAGTGAGCTCTGCCTACTCTGAGGGATCTTGGAAGCAGATTCTTTCCCAGTTGAGCCTCCAGTGAACACACAGCTCAATGAATCCTATAAATATGTGTTGTCATTAAGCTGCACATTTTGTAGTAATTTGTTGTGCAGTTATACAACAACAGAAAACTCATAGATCAGATAAGTTTGGCAGAATGAGTCAGGGCAAGTAAGAGGAGGGTGTTTGCTGGACCACAGCATCTCAGCCAGGAAAGAAGGGAGTGCGGACACAGAGTGTTTGGCTAATGTGGATCAGGGCAAGCCCCTGCCAGTGAGGTGTATTAGGCTGTTTGCCATTACTGTAATCAAATACCCGAGACTGGGTGTTTTACAAAGTGACGAGGTTTATCAAGCTCATGGATCTGAATGTTGAAGGTGTGCTTTTTGTCAACAGAGGTTTCTTTCTGGCTAACCCTGGAGAGAAGACTGGCAGCAGACTATGCATCTAGAGAACAAGCTGGCCTCCAGCATGCTCGAGGTGGAGCTGCATCAGAAATCTGCTCCAGCTTATGCAGGCCCTACAGGGCTGGCACCCACAGGACTCACCCACAGCAACCACAAACCTCTGCAGGGGGTCAACAGGCTGGACCCTTCCAGCTCCTACCCCAGTCGGGCTGCTGGGCAGGACGGTTGGTCTCCCACACACCGGGATTTTGGCTCATTCCTAATGGAGGAGAGGTGAGTTTAGAGTAGTTTTATGTTAGAAATGTGGAATTCACAAATGCTGGGTTCCTGTGAGCACAGTTCTCCCACATTTTTTTGTATGAAGTATTTCCAAAAATTTCACTAAAATCTTTTTAGCATTTGATCACTTTCTTAACCTATTTTGAAAGAAAGATACTCCAAAAATATGTTGAAATTAGCTTCAAAAGATATAAAAAAGTAAAGGAGAAAAAGGAATTTATGACATGAAGACTTGGCATTAAATATACTATTTAAGATATTCAAAGTATCGTATGGTCTTGGAAAGCATATATTTTCTAGAACATATTTAATTTCTATAAATACAACAAGTAAATGAATACTGGTTTTCAAGTCAGAAAAATCTGGATTTATATAAAATATTTTGGTAAACCTTTAAATATTTGCTGATGTAATGACAATAGATAGATTTTATATGTCAGTGCCCACAAACCAAATTCACCATTTGCAGTTCATACACGTCATTATAATGACAAAGCATCCTCTGAAGGATTGTCTGTGCCTGTGTTGGGACACGTTGCTTACTCTGAAGATGTGGGTACTCTCATCTGTATAGGTGATAATTTCTGCTGAAGGTATCAGAATCCTGATCCATGCAGCATTGAATGTCTCACTGTCATTAAAAAAAAAAAAAAAGCATCCCAGAATGCATGCCAGTGTAGCATAGGTCCTTCCCTTGCTGGGACCTATACCCTACCATCTCCCTGGGAGGGATTACCCAAGAATGTGCTCTGGCTTAGTTCACATTACTGTATCACTTTATGCAAACAGTGAAATTTTGAATTGCTCTTTTTGCCCAAGATGTTTTGGAGATTTCTCTATGATGATGCCTATAGTTCTTTCTTTCTTTCCTTATTTATTTATTTTATTTATTTATTTTTATTTTATTTTTTTAATTTTTGACAGGCAGAGTGGACAGTGAGAGAGACAGAGAGAAAGGTCTTCCTTTGCCATTGCTTCATCCTCCAATGGCCGCTGCGGCTGGTGTGCTGCGGCCGGCGCACCGCGCTGATCCGAAGGCAAGAGCCAGGTGCTTCTCCTGGTCTGCCCATGGGGTGCAGGGCCCAAGCACTTGGGCCATCCTCCACTGCACTCCCTGGCCACAGCAGAGAGCTGGCCTGGAAGAGGGGCAACCAGGACAGAATCCGGTGCCCTGACTGGGACTAGAACCCGGTGTGCTGGCGCTGTAAGGCAGAGGATTAGCTTAGTGAGCCGCGGCACCAGCCTCCTTATTTATTTTAAAAAATGGCCCAGTGGGTTAAAGTTCTGGCCTGCAGAGCCGGCATCCCATATGGGTGCCAATTTGAGTCCTGGCTGCTCCACTTCTGATCCAGCTCCCTGCCATGGCCTGAGAATGCAATAGAAGATGGCCCAAGTGCTTGGGCCCTGCACCTGCATGGGACACCCGAAGAAGCTCCTGGTTCCTGGTTTCAGGTCAGCTCAGCTCTGGCCATTGTGGTCATTTGGGGAGTGAACCAGCAGATGGAAGACCTCTCTCTCTAGCTCTGCTTTTCTCTATAACTCTTTCAAACAAACAAAATAAATCTTTAAAAAAACCTTATGAATTCTTTATTTCAGGAATTTTCCATTTAATATTTCTGGACTATTGTTGACTAAAGCAACTGAAATTGTGGAAAGTGAAACTGTGGATAAGGGGAGGACTATTGTGCCTTTTGATTCTGCAATTTCACTTCTGGATGTGTCCCTCAAAGAACTGAAAGTAGGAGCTTTGTGTCCCTTTCACATTCATGCTGGAGTTTAAATTCCAATGAAATATTATTATGGGATGGTATCTCAGGAAGTGATTAAGTCGTGAGGATGAAGCCCTCATGAATGGTAACAGCAACGTTATAAAAAGGCTGGCGTAGCTAGCGAGTAGTCTTTTTGCCCTTCAGCTTTCCACTGCGTAAGACCCAGCGTTTGTACCTTCTGCCATGTGAAGGCACAGTGAGAAGCCCTTCCCAGGTATCAGGTGCTAGTGCCTTGGTCTTGGAGGTCTCAGGCTCTGGAACTGGAAGAGACTCATTTCTGTCCTTTTCCTGTTATCCAATCTAAAGTATTTTGTTATGGCACAAAGTCTTCCTCTGTTTCTCTACTCGCTCTCTCATTCTCTTTCCCTAATTAAATACCATATGATTTTGAATCTGAAGTCTCAGAAAAGTTTGAATTAATGTCACTTTCTTATCTTAAAATTATGTACAAGAACTAATAGATATATTTAAATATATTTGGGTGTCAGATTGACAAACTCAAATCACATTTTTTTCCCTTAGTCAATATTGTGTAGGTAGGAAGATTTATTTCTCATCAGTGGAAAATGAAATTTATTTTCTGTTGTTTCCACAAATCAGGAATTAACTGACTTTAATATTTTCCATTTCAAAATTAGCTAATTACCTTCAGTTTTTCATTTAGCAATAAGATATTTGACTGTGGGTTGGATGGGAAAGCACGCTTGAGAGAGTATATTGAAAGTAATTAAGATAAATTATTATAAGACAGCTCTTACATCTGTCATGAATTGGTTTCTGTATTTTGTTATTACCACATGAAAATAAATATATTGTTGAAAATTTGGAAATTTATGGGAAAAATGATCCTAACATAATTATTACTAATTCACAATTATTACTAATTGTGTTGATTCATATTCCTTTCTCTTTTTTTCCATATACAATACATGTTTCTATCTAGCTGTGATCATAATATATAATTTCATTTTGTGGTTCTTTTGAGTAACAATGTGTGGTTAACAATTCCATCAATGTTGTTAATGTTGTTGAATATTGCTGAAAGCTATTATTTTATATACTTTTAATTCAGGCATAATTTTAGCAAACATGATGTATAGATCTATCAGTTTTGAAAAATGCCTAAAATCATGCAGTTGTCAGTACAGCAAAGATGTAGAACATGTGAAATAACCCTGCACAATTTCTTTCAGTCTCCGCCATTCCCCACCATCAGGTGAAAACTGATCTATATTCTGTTCTTATTCTTTGCCTATTCAAGTGTGTTACATCAATGGAACTAGTTGAGTTTTGCTCCACTTAGCATGCCAGTTGTATGTTCTTTTTACTTGCAGATTGGAGTTGTATGATTATATCACACTTGGATATATCATCCACTCTCCTGTTGAAGGATACTTCAGTTTTCAAGTTTTGGCTGTTATGAATAAAACCACTATATGTATTTGCATACAGGTTTTTGTGTGAATACAAATTCAAATTTCCTCAGGTAAATGCCTAGAAATGGGAAATTTTTAACTATATAAGCTGTACCAAAGCCTGAAATCTTAAAAAAAAAAAAAGTTCCAGTAAGATATGGAACACTAGCAGTGTCTAACCTACAGCAGGTGTCACAGAGAATTTGGGGTTACAAAGTGATAGCAATTTAGTTTGAAATGGTATAAACCATGCCGTTTTACTCATACCATTGTTTCATTTCTGTTCTTCCACTTTTCAACTCTATGATTTTTTTGTTTCATCTTCATAAATTATATCCCTTGATATTCTTGTTTTGTTTGCAATCCATTTTCCTTATCTCCTTTGTTCTTTGTCCATGTTCTCTATAACTGTTTGAGTCTATTTAATAGTTGTTATATCTTTGTCTAATTTACTTGATGTCTGGGCTTCCTCAGTGGTACACTTGCTAAATTTATTTTGTTCCTCTGATTATTTGAATGTGCCATAATTTTCTGTTCTTTTGTATGCTTTGTGTGTGTGTATGTGTGTGTATGTATATGTGTTTATTTATTTAGTTTTTGGTTTAAAAATTTGGCTTTTGGCTATTATAATGTGGTCACTTTGGAAATCAGATTCTCCTGCTTCCTCAGAGTTTGCTGGGGTTATTTATTTATTTATTTATTTATTTTTTGTTGTTGTTTAAAAATTGTTGAATGCGGGGCCAGTATTGTTGGCATAGCTGATAAAGTTGCTGCCTGTGACCTGGCATCCCATATGGGCTCTGGTTCTGGTCCTGGCTACTCCACTTCTGATTCAGCTCCCTGGTAATGGCCTAGGAGAAGCAGCAGAAGATGGCCCAAGTGTTTGGGCCTCTGCCATCCATGTGGAGATCCAGATAAAGCTCCTGATGCCTGTCTTTGGCCTGGCTAAGTCCTGGGCATTGCAGTCATCTGGGGAGTGAAGCAGCAGATGGAAGATCTTTCTCTCTCTGTGCCTTCTCTCTTCTCTCTTTCAAATAAATAAGTGAATCTTAAAAAAGTGTTACAATAATTTTTCCAAACTACTTTTGGAAAGACTATTCCCTGTGTGTGATGACTGAGTCTCTGTTCCCTTAACTGATGTTTGGCTAAAATTTTGAGAGATTCTTTGACTGCTGGGAACTGAAGCAAATAAGTAAAACACCAAAAACAAGGAGCAAAAGAGAACAGCCACCTCCACTAATCTTTAAGGACTGGCTCTGTGTTGGGGTGCTCCTTTACCATCTAGTTAGATTTTTGCCCCCAGGAGTCTAGGAATCAGCCTAAGGTGTAAGTTTAAATTCGTCTTAGGACTTTTTGAGCATGTGTCTTTCATGGGCTTGGATGTGACTTTTAAAATACTGTGTATACATAGCTCATTTCCTAAAGACTCTCATCTCGACTACTCTGGCCCGAGGTGGTCTGCAGTGTGTCTCCATCTGTCACCTCTTGCTTCTGTGTCAATGAGATTGTAGTGCCCCTTGTGCCTTTTATGAACTTCTTTTTCTGGCTTCACTCCAAGGAATGTGAACCAGAGATGAACACTTCTCACCATGCATCTGTCCTTCAAAGCTTCCCCCAGACAACTCAAGACACACATACACAATTACTTTAAACTAAGATCTGCTCTGCTCTTTCTGGACCCAGGAACTGAGACATCACCTGTTCAAGGTCAAGTCTGCCTCTTCTCCAGGAAAGAGGTAAGGTAAGGCCAACTAAAAGAGCCCAACACTTTCTCACTATGCTTTTTTCTTGTATGGACTTTCACTTAATTGCTGTAAACTTTGAGTGTTTTCCAGGGCTCCTACACAGTTGGTTCAGACAACTGCTGCTGGTTGATTTTTTTCCTTCTATTTTCTTTAGGCAAATTAGAGCTTGGAGACTTCCTTTTTGCTGTTTTCTCCCTCTGTTCTTTCTAAAATACCTTTTTGCTAGCGGTGGAATTCTCAGCTGACAGATTTTCATTTGGCACACATCTACTGTCGAGCTTCTCTGGTGAATTTTTCATTTCATTTATTGTATTTTACAGCTCTATAATTTGTTATTATTTTAAAATACGTTCTATTCTCTGGTGAGACATCATTATTATATTTCCATTTAATTCTTTGGAATGGTTTCTGTTTGTTCTTTGAATGTTTCTAAAAGTGTTGATTTAAGGGTTGTTTCTAGGGAGCCCAATGTCTGGCTTTCCTGAGAGGTGGTTCCCATGCACCTTTTCTCATGTCTCCTATGTATTTGTCACGATTGGCTATGTAACATAATATAATGTGGGAACTCTAGGAATCAGATTCTTCCTCCTTCCCAGAGTTTTGTTGTCATTGTTTCTGTTTGTTAACAAAATTAGTTCAGGGAAGTCAACAAAGTCTATATTCTTTGTTTTGTGTGGCCACTGAATTCTCTGTTCAGTTGGCTCATTGACAGGACAGAAGTATTCTTAAATGGCTGGGACCAGTAAGTCTCTGCTTTTTCCAGGCGGGCTGAGTGTACCTGTGGAGGATAGGAGCTTTGACACTGAGCCAGGCATCTTGTCTTATTCTCCATTTCTTGCTTGTGCAGAGTCTCAAGTTCACCCAGAAATGACAGCTTAGGGTCTTCTCTGCCCTTTTTGGGTACATGCACAGCTGTAACAGGCTCGATTTCTAGGAACATGTTAGAACTTTCCCAAGTTGCTGATGGACATCTCATTCCTCAGCCTTTCAACTTAGTGATTAGTTTTGGTCAGTTTCTAGTTAGTCCCAACTGATATTGCTGCCTCAGGAATCTGTGATATTAAACAATCACTGCAGATCGTGAAAAATGCCACCAGGGAGAAGGTGTTCACTGCAGGAGCTCTGAGTCAGGTCAACAGCAGACAACAGCCATTACGGGGTTTTCTAAGGAGCTGCCAGACAGCTCCAACAGTGACAATTTCTTGGCACTGGAGATTTGGAAGAGCTCCTGCCAACCTACTTCTGCTCCCCCTAATGGCTGTGAGGCTGCTGGCTTTCCCCATCATTGCAAGGTTTTCAAGTCTGCCACAGACCAGGGCAAAGGGATATGGACACAGGGCACTTGAAAATGTTCTTCCTGAGGTTTAATCCTCTCTCTTGAATAAGTGCTCCTTGGATTGATACAGTTTGTGGCTGACTCCAGAAGTTCTGGAAATACTGGTTTTGACTATTGTATCAGTGTTTTTGTTGCTTTTGTGGAGGAGAGAATCTTCACAGGTCCTTACCCTGCCATCCTGTTGTCACCTCCTCTTGTTTTTGAATGAAAATTGCATAAAGATAATAATTCTGAGATACTAAGTTATCTAAGTTATCTAACTACTAAGTTAGTGTTTTTCTACTCCCATTAGGATACAGTAACATTGGGTTTTGCTTAGAACATACAAGTCACTGCTCATTTTTCTATTTTCAGGTAGTATTTAAAGAAGACACATAACTACAGGATGGTAGCTTTGCAGGGCTGGCTGACAGGGTGCATTGCCAGTAGCTCTGTCCCGCCTAGAAGGTGTGATAACATTGTTATAGGGAGAGCAGGTGTCCAGGTGGGTGGTCTCCTATTGGGGCAGGTATGCTGGGGACCTCCACCTCCCACCTGTCTTGTTTTCAGGGGCCAGCACTCCTTGAAGTGCCTGACAGGTACCAGGAAGGTGAAACTGGAGGCTTTGTTACAGAGGTAAGGCACCAACATGTGGGGTAGAGGTGGAGGAGGTTTGCACAATAGATCCAGTGGCTGGTGGAAGCAGTACCATGCAGTGAGGGCAGGTGGGTATGTGCTTCTCTGCCATAACCTTTCCTGTTTATGGTGAAATTGTGTGTCATTACTTGGGAAGGGAGAGCTTGTCCTGATTGGGAACTTAGACTTTGAATTGAATATAAAATTGAACACATGCAAAAAAAGAGGTAGTTTTAAATATGATGGGACTGAGTAACTACCAGTGGCCTCACAATCATCTTCCATTCATCCAGGCACTAGGGGACAATTATCAAAACTAGAGTTAACCGCTTACGTACAAACTGATATGATGGGTGCTCAAACTCTGCTCACACATGCCTCCTTCTAACAAGATATTTGCCCTTCCTTTCCTTGGGTCAATACAATGAAAAATCTGCAAAAGACTTTATTGCTGGGGAGCAAACGACATTGAGAAGGCTTTCAAAATTATCCTCCCACATAATTTTTATGTAGCAAATCATTTATTTAATCTCATGTGTTATTTAGATTTATCAGTATTTTTAGCTTATTATTTTACCAATTTTAGGCTTATTTCCAGGCATAATTTTTTAATTTTGAAATAATTTTAAACTTACAGAAAAGTTGTTAAACTAGTATGAAGAACAACCATAGACTCTTCATTTAGAAAACCAGTCACACATTTTCAGATCTTCCAGTAATGCTTTGTCTTTGCAGCAAAGAATCTGTATCATAACCACTTGCTGCATTTCGTTGTGATGCTGCTTCTCTTTCCTTTAGCTTGAAATATTTTTTCCCCAATTTCTTCTTAACTTTCATGATCTGGAACTCTTTGAAGACTAGAGTCCAGGTATTTTACAGAAGGTCCTCAATTTCAGTTTGCCTGAGATGTCCTCCTGATTGGATTCAGCCTCTGTGTCTTTGGTGGCAATGTCAGAGAAATGATGCTGTTCTCTGCTTGATACCCCCTGGTAGCTCATGCCTGATTTCAGTTTATACCATTGCTAATGGTTTCCACTTCAGTCACTTGGTTTAGGGAGCAGCAACCGGACTTTTCCACTTGGAAGTGGCTCTTTTGCTTTGTAATTCATGCTTTGTGGTTATGTCAGTCTCATCCCTCCCACAGTTTTATCCATTAGTTTTAGCATCTATTGATGCTTCTTGTCTGAAGTAACTTCTACTCTGGTGGCTGCCTTGTGGAGATCCTGGAATCACCATGTTTGGGATTTGGTGGCCATGTTAGTCTGGCATCTGGTGGAGGCAGATACAGGTGTAGCAGGTGCAGAGGAACCATCACATGGTGAGCCAGGAAGCAGAGAAGCTAGGCCAAACTCAGCTTACATAACCAACCCTCTCATTAGAACTACCTTCGGAAGGCATGTCCCCAGTGACCTACAGACCTCCTACTGGGTCCACATTTCTGAGGCTAAGATGAGATCAAATCTCTGCTCCTTTTTTGGAGGAATTTATTAATATATTACATTCACAGAGTCACAGCAAATGCATGATAATTACTACAACACTGTTCTCACCATTTCTCATGTTAATGTGATATTAATACAAAAAGAATATATTCCATTTATTTCATAGATACAATTCTAAGACTATGCAATTCTTTTTTTCCCCAACAAATCTTTTATTTAAGGTATACAAACTTCATGCATTTCATAAATACAATTTTAGGAACATTGGGATTTTTCACAATACCTGCCCTCCAACCTGCACTCCCACCCTTCTTCCTCCTCCCTCTCCTATTTTCATTCTTATTTTTTACTAAGATCTATTTTCAATTAACTTTATGCACATACAATTAATTCTATACTAATTAAATAATTCAAAAAATCTTATGAAAAAAAAAAACCCTGTTCCAAAATAGTTGAGACAGACTGTTCAAAGTCATCACATCTCAAAGTGTCAATTTTACATCTATAGACCGCAGATCAGGGAGAACACATGGTATTGGTCCTTTTGGAAATGGCTTATATCAATAAGTATGATGTTTTCCAGTTTCATCTATTTTGTTGCAAACGACAGGATTTCATTTTTTTTTTTACTGCTGTGTAGTATTCCATGGTGTACATATCCCATAATTTCTTTATCCATTCTTTAGTTGATAGACATTTGGGTTGATTCTATATCTTAGCTATTGTGAATTGAGCTGCAGTAAACATGGGGGTACAGATAAGGACTATGCAATTCTTTTTTTTTTTTTAAATGTGTAGCCATCTTCTGTTTGATTGTTTATTTATTTATTTATTTATTTTGACAGGCAGAGTGGATAGTGAGAGAGAGAGACAGAGAGAAAGGTCTTCCTTTTTGCCGTTGGTTCACCCTCCAATGGCTGCTGCGGCCAGCGCACCGCGCTGATCCGAAGCCAGGAGCCAGGTGCTTCTCCTGGTCTCCCATGTGGGTGCAGGGCCCAAGCACTTGTGCCATCCTCCACTGCCTTCCCGGGCCATAGCAGAGAGCTGGCCTGGAAGAGGGGCAACCAGGATAGAATGTGGCACCCCGACCAGGACTAGAATCCGGTGTGCCGGCGCCGCAAGGCGGAGGATTAGCCTGTTAAGCCACGGCGCCGGCCAGGACTATGCAATTCTAAGAGAACTTTACTTCCTTTCTTCCTTCCTCCTTCCTTCTCTCCCTTCCTCTCTCCTGCCTCCCTCCCTCCCTCTCTCCCTTCCTTCCTTCCTTCTTTCCTTGTTTTTGAGATAACATATTTTAATTTACATTATAATCAGAGGCTGAATGCTCCACTAAATAAGGAGTTCAACAAGAAAAAAGTCAAAAGATCATAGTTCAGTAGGAATATAGGCAAGGGCTATAAGCAATAATCAAATTTAAAGATGTTCATTTCACTCACATACAGTAAATTAATAATCACAGATCATTATATACTATAGTAGTATATTGTACTTAACCATTGGTTTGACAAAGATATAAATAAAAATTTGGCAAAATTATATTTACAGAAGTATTGATACACACAGGTATTTCTTTCTTTGTTTCTGTTTTTTAATTTTTTTTCCTTTTAAATTTTAATTCTTACATATAAGGGAGAACATGTGGTATTTGTCTTTCTATGTCCAGCTTATTTCACTCAACATTGTGCCCTCCAATTGCATTCATTTTGATGCACATAGTAGAATTTCATTCTTTTTTATAGCTAAGTAATATTCCATGTGTGTGTGTGTGTGTGCATTTTCACATTTTCTTTATCCATTCATCCATTTATGGACATCTTGGTTGATTCAATATTTTGGCTTTTGTGAACAGTGCTGCTATGAACAAAGTGGTGCAGTTATCTCTTTGATACAATGTCTTCATGTTTTTAGTGTATAAACCCAGAAATATGATTGCTGAGTCATATTATTTCTACCTTTTAAAGAAATTTCCATACTATGTTCACAGTGGCTGTACTAATTTACATTCCCACTAACAGTGTACAAATGTTGCTCTTTCTCCACATTCTTGTCAGCATTTGTTACCCTGTCTTTTGCATTTTTAAAAAATATTTATTTGAACAGGAGTGGGATGGCTGGGATATGTAGAAGGTCTATATTCAGACTACTAAGGTATCTCCACACTGTCTTCCATGATGGCTTTACCAGTTAACATTCCCACCAACAGTGGATTAGGGTGCCTTGTTCTCCACAACCTTGCCAGCATTTGTAGTTTGTTGATTTCTGTATGAAAGCCATTATGACTGGGGTGAGGTGAGACCTCATTGGCATTTTGATCTGCATTTCTCTGATGCTAGTGATCCTGAACATTTTTTCAAGTGTCTGTTGGCCATTTGGATTTCCTCTTTTGAAAAATGTTTAAGTCGTTTGCCCATTTCTTAACCAGATTGTTTGTTTTGTTGTTATTGAGTTTCTTGGTTTCTTGTATATTCTAGTTATTAAAACTTTACCAGTTGTATAGTTTTCAGTATTTTCTCCAGTTCTATCAGTTGTCTCTTCACTTTGCTGATTGTTTCTTTCGCAGTGCAGAAGCTTCTCAGTCTGATGTAATCCCATTTGTCGATTTTGACTTTGATTGCCTGTGCCTCTGGGGTCTTTTTCAGAACTCTTTGTCTATGCCAATGTTTTGCAGGGTTTCCCCCATGTTCTCTAATAATTTGATGGTGTTGATCATAGATTTAGGTCTTTAGTCCGTTTTCAGTAGATTTTGGTGAAAGGTGTCAGGTAAAGGTCTTGCTTCATGCTTCTGCATGTGGAAATCCAGTTTTCTCGGCACCATTTGTTGAGGAGACTGTCCCTGCTCTAGGGATTGATTTTAGCTCCTTTGTCAAAAAATAAATTGGTTGCAAGTGCTTGGATTGATTTCAGGGGTTTCTTTTCTCTTCCATTGGTGTATCTATCTGTTTTTTTTACCAATACTAGGTTATTTTGATTTTAACTGCCCTGTAGTATATCTTGAAATCTGGTATTGTGATGCCTCTGGCTTTGTTTTTGTTGTATAAGATTGTTTTACCTATTCCGGGTCTCTCCTGTGTTTCCATATTAATTTCAACATCATTTTTTCTATACCTGAGAAGAATGTCATTGGTATTTTGATTGGTATTGCATTGAATCTGTAAATTGCTTTTAGTAGTATGGACATTTTGATGATATTGATTCTTCCAATCCATGAACATAGAAGATTTTTCCATTTTTTTTATATCTTCCTCTATTTTTCTCTTTAATGTTCTGTAATTCTTATTGTAGAGATATTTAACTTCCTTGGTTAAATTTATTCCAAGGTATTTGATTTTTTTGTAACTATTGTGAATGGGATTGATCTTAGAAGTTTTTTCTCAGCCATGGCATTGTCTGCTTATACAAAGGCTGTTGATTTTTCTATGTTGATTTCATATCCTGCTACCTTTCCAAACTCTTCTATGAGTTCCAATAGTCTCTAAGTGGAGTCTTTTGGATCTCCTATGTATAGGATCATGTCATAAGCAAATAGGAATAGTTTGACTTCCTCTTCCTGCTTTGTACCCCTTTGATTTCTTTTTCTTGTCTAATGGCTCTGGTTAGAACTTCCAGTAGTATATTGAGTAGCAATGGTGAGAGTAGGCGTCAATGTCCAGTTCTAGATCTCAGTGGGAATGCTTCCAACTTTTCCCTGTTCAATAGAACACTGGCCATGGGTTTGTAATGAATTGCCTTGATTGTGTTGAGGAATGTTCTTTCTATTCCCAGTTTGCTTGAAGTTTCCATCAGGAAAGGATGTTGTTAGTCAAATGCTTTTTCTGCATCTATTGAGATAATCATATGATTTTTGTTCTTCAATTTGTTAATGTGATGTATCACATTGATTGTTCTATGAATGTTGAACGATTTCTGCATACCAGGAATAAATCCAACTTGGTCTGGGTGCATAATCTTTTCTGATGTGTTGTTGGATTTGATTGGCTAGAGTTTTGGGGGCATTTTTGCATCTATGTTCATCAGGGAAATTGGTCTGTAATTCTCTTTCTTGGTTGTATCTTTTTCAGGTTTAGGAATTAAGGTGATGCTGGCTTCATAGAATTTGGGAGGATTCCCTCCCTTTTGATTGTTTTGAATAGCTTGATAAGAATAGGCGTTAGTTCTTTATATGTTTGGTAGAATTCAGCAGTAAATCCATCTGGTCTTGGGCTTTTCTTTATTGTGAGGGTCTTTATTACTGATTCAAGTTCTGTCTTGGTTATTGGTCTGTTTAGGTCTTCTGTGTCTTCATGAGTCAATTTAGGTAGGTCATATATGCTCAAAAATTTCTCCATTTATTCTAGGCTTCCCATTTTGTAGGTGAACAGCTCTTTATAGTAATTTCTTATGATTCTTTTTATTTCTCTGGTGGTGTTGTTACATTCCCTTTTTCATCTCTGATTTTATTAACTTGGTTCTTTTCTATCCTTTTTTTTGGCTACTTGGGACAATGGTATGTCAATTTTGTTTATTTTTTCAAAAAAATAGCACTTTGTATTGCTGATCTTTTGTAATTTTTTTTGGATTCAATTCTGTTGATTTCTTCTCTAATTTTAATTATTTCTCTTCTCCTACTAGTTTTGGGTCTGGTTTGCTGCATTTTTTCTAGGTCCTTGAGATGCATTGATAGCTCATGTATTTGGTATCTTTCCAGTTTCTTTATGTAGGCTCCAATTGCTATAAAATTTCCTCTTAACACTGCTTTTGCTGATCCCATAAGTTTTGATATGTTGCATTGTCATTTTCATTTGTTTTCAGAATTGTTTTGATTTCTCTTTTGTTCTGTAATCGACTGTTCATTTAGGAGCATGTTGTTCAGTCTACATGTGTTTGCATATGTTCTGGGGATTCCTGAGTTGTTGATTACCAACTTAATTCCATTGTGGTCAGAGAATATACATGGTATGATTTTGATTTTTTTGACTTTGCTGAGACCTTCTTTATAGCCTAGCATGTGATCAATCCTAGAGAAAGTTCCATGCAATGGTGAGAGGAATGTGTATTCTTTGGCTGTAGAATGGAAAGCTCTGTAAATGTCTGTTAGGTCCATTTGATCTTGTCAATTGAATCTGTTGTTTCCTTGCTGATTTGTGTCTGGTTGATCTGCCCATTGCTGAAAGTGGGGTATTGAAGTCCCCCATTACTATTGTATTTGATTCTGTCTCCTTTTAAATCCATTGACATTTTTTTTTACATACCAGGTGCCCTGTAATTAGGTGCATATACATTTATAATATTCACCTTTTCCTATTGAATTGATCCTTTAATCATTATATCATGCCCTTCTTTGTCTCTTTTAATAGTTAATAGTTTTTGTGCTAAAGTCTGTTTTGTCTGATATTAGGATGGCCATACCAGCTCTTTTTTGGTGTCTGTTAGAATGGATTATCTTTTTCCACTTTCAGTCTGCATACATTTTTGTTGGTGAGATGTGTTTCTTTTTTTTTTTTAAAGATTTATTTTATTTATTAGAAAGTTACAGAGTTACAGAATTACAGAGAGAGAGGGAGAGACAGAGAGAGGTCTTCTATCTGCTGGTTCACTCTCCAATTGACCACCACGGTTGGAGCTATGCCGATCTGAAGCCAGTAGCTTCTGGGTCTCCTACGTTGGTGCAGGGACCCAAGGACTTGGGCCATTTTCCACTGCTATCCCTGGCCATAGCAGAGAGCTAGATTGGAAGAGGAGCAGCTGGGACTAGAACCGGTGCTCATATGGGATGCCAGAACTTCAGGCCAGGGCTTTAACCTGCAGCACCACAGTGCCAGCCGCAAGATGTTTTTCTTGTAGGTAGCAAGAGATAGGTCTTCTTTTTTAATACATTCGGCCAATCTGTGATTTTTAACTGGAGCTTGAGACCATTTACATGCAGGGTGACTATTATTAAGTAACAACTTTGCCCTGCCATATTTCCATTAATAGTCCTATTTTTTTACTTTGGGGTACCTTTGTATTTTTACTGGGTGATTTTCTGCCTTTACCTTCTTTTGTAGTGATGACTATGTTTCAGTGTTTCTGTGTGTAGCACATACTTGAGCATCTTTTGTAGGGCTGGGTGAGTAGTTAGAAATTCTTTCAATTTCTGTTTGTTATGGAAGATCTTTATTTCCCCTTTATTCATAAATGAGAGCTTTGCAGGGTATAGTATTCTGGATGGACAGTTTTTTTCTCTAAGAACTTGGAATATATCTCACTTTTCTCTTCTAGCCTGTAGAGTTTCTGATGAGAACTTAGCTGTGAGTCTAATTGAGTCCTCTGAATGTGATCTGGCCTTTCTTTTGTGCACATTTTAGAATCTTTTCTTTATGTTTTACTGTGGAGAGTTTGACTACAGTGTGTCATGGTGAAAATCTTTTCTGGTAGTGTCTAATGGGAGTTTTGTGTACTTCTTATACTTAGATGTTCCTTTCTTCAAATTGGGGAAGTTTTCTATTATTATTTCATTAAGAAGGCCTTCTAATCCTTTTTCTCTTTCCATGCTTTCAGAACTCCTAGCACCTATATGTTGAGTCATTTGATAGTATCTGATAGATTTTCAAGTGTTTTTTATTTTTCTAACTTCTTTTTTTTTTTTTTGGCTAATGTAAAATTTCCTGAAATTTATATTCTATTTATGATACTCTTTCTTCTATCTCACCTACTCTGTTGCTGAGACTTTCCCCTGCATTTTTTATTTGATCAACAGAATTCTTCATGTCTAGTATTTCATTCTGATTTCTCTTTAATATCTCAATTTCCTCAGAAAAATTTCCATTTAGTTCATGAATTTGCTTTTGGTTGCTTCTAAGTAGTCTGATGATTGATTTTCTGAATTCCGTTTCTGGCATATACTTAATCTCTTCATCTTCGCCTTCTACTATTGAAGTGTTGCAGAGTTCCTTTGGGGGGGGGCTCATAGTGTCTTCCTTATTCTTTTTTTTTTAATTTTTAAATTTTTTTGACAGGCAGAGTGGACAGTGAGAGAGAGAGACAGAGAGAAAGGTCTTCCTTTTGCCGTTGGTTCACCCTCCAATGGCCGCCAAAGCCAGCGCGCTGTGGCCGGCGCACCACGCTGATCCGAAGCCAGGAGCCAGGTGCTTCTCCTGGTCTCCCATGGGGTGCAGGGCCCAAGCACTTGGGCCATCCTCCACTGCACTCCTGGGCCACAGCAGAGAGCTGGCCTGGAAGAGGGGCAACTGGGATAGAATCCGGCTCCCTGACCGGGACTAGAACCCGGTGTGCCGGCACTGCAAGGCGGAGGATTAGCCTATTGAGCCGCGGCGGTGGCCGTCTTCCTTATTCTTATTTAAGTTTTTTTTTTTCCTTTGTTTTTAAGCATGTTTGTGGCTTAGTGGGATGTCTATACTTTCAGTGAGTACCAGGAGGTGTGTGGTGGGTGTGGCCTGTAGCTCTATTCAGTATTCTAGGGTGTAGCAAGTATCCAAAGTAAGGCCCCTGTGGGGCCTGGTAGCTCTCTGTCCGTAGAGAAGGGTGTTCACCTCTGTTGGTGTGACCAACCCTTCTCACAGCTGCAGGATGTCTTGGGGTTAGTCCCTGGCACTAGTTGGGGCTGCTTAATGAATTGCACTTTTGTTTGGGATTGCACTGAATCTGTAAATTGCTTTTGGTGGTATGGACATTTTGATGATATTGATTTATCCAATCCATGAACATGGAAGATTTTTCCTTTTTTATGTCTTCTTCTATTTCTTTATTTAATGTTTCCTACTTTTTATTGTAGAGCTCTTTCACATCCTTGGCTAAATTTATTCCAAAGTATTTAAATTATTTTGTAGCCACTCTGAGTGGTATTTATTTTACAAGTTCTTTCTCAGCTATGGCATTATCTGTGTATACAAAGGCTATTGATTTTTGTGTGTTGATTTTATATCCTGCAACTTTATAAAATGCGCTTATGAGTTCCAGTAGTCTCTTAGTGAAGTCTTTTGGTTTCTCTCTGTATATTATCATGTGCTTTGTTAACAGGGATAAAATTTGACTTCCTCTTTTCCAATTTCTTTACTCTTTCTTTCTCTCTCTCTCTCTTTAAAGATTTATTTATTTACTTGAAAGTCAGAGTTACACAGAGAGGGAGAAGAGGCAGAGAGAGAGAGAGAGAGAGAGAGAGAGAGAGAGAGAGGTCTTTCTCCCTGTGGTTCACTCCCCAGTTGGCCAGAGTTGCACCGATCCGAAGCCAGGAGCCAGGAGCTTCTTCCAGGACTCCCATGCAGGTACAGGGGCCCAAAGACTTGCCCCATCTTCTACTGCTTTCCCAGGCCATAGCAGAGTGCTAGATCGGAGGTGGAGCAGCCAGGTCTTGAACCAACGCCCATATGGAATGCTGGTGCTTCAGTCCAGGGTGTTAACCTGCTGCACCACAGTGCCGGCCCCACCTTTTATTTCTTAAGATGACATATTTTGAATTTACATTACAGTCAATGACTTGTATAAAATGTTTATCAAGTAGAAAGCAAAAAGGACCCTATGTTAGTGGGAATATAGGCAGGGGCTGTAAACAATAATTGAATAGCAAAATGACCATTTCACCTATATACAGTAAATTTTAAAGTAATCACAGATCATTAAAACTATAGTAATATAACATTCTTAACCTTGGTTTGGCAAAGGTATAAAACAAAGATTGAAAAAACTGTATTTATAGCAATGCGGATACACATAGGTTTTTTCTTCCTCTCTTTTTTAAATTTTTTTCTTTTTAAATTTTATCTTCTGCATATAAGGGAGAACATATGGTATTTGTCTTTCTGTATCTGGCTTATTTCACATTCCTCTAGTGTGACATTTATTGGTTTGCCAATGTTGAACTACCCTTGCATTTCTGGGGTAAATCCCACTTGATCGTGATGTATGATCTTTTGATATGGTTTTGGATTTGGTTTGCTAATATTTCATTGAGAATCTTTGCTTCTATGTTCATCAAAGAAACATGTCTGCAGTTTTCTTTTTGTGTTTTATCTTGGTTTGGTTTGTTATCAGAGTGATGCTGACCTTACAGAAAGAGTTTGTCAGAGTTATATCCTGTTCAATATTTTGGAAAAGTTTGAAAAGTATTGTAGTTGCTCTGTAAGTGTTTTGTAGAATTCAACAGTAAAGCCAACAGGTCCTGGACTTTTCCTTGATGGAAGGCTTTTGATTCCTGCTTCAGATCTCATTACTTATTATGAGTCTATTTAGATTATATATATCTTCTTGATTTAATCTTGGTAGGTTATGTATATCCACTTCTTTGAAATTTTCCAGTTTATTAACATAGAGTTTTTCATAGTTGTTTCTTATGATCCTTTGTATTTCCATGGTGCTGTTCATAATATCTCCTTTTTCATGTCCAATTTTATCTATTTGAGTTTTTTCTTTATTTTCTTTGTTAGTCTGGCTAGAGGTTTGCATATTTTGTTTATCTTCTCAAAAACCGGTTTTTGCTTTGTTGATAGTTTGTATTGTTTCACTTTCATTTATTTCTGTTCTGGTCATTATTTTGCCTCCTGCTGATTTTGTATTTGTTTTTTTTTTTTTCCTACGTCTTTGAGATACATCATTAGGTCTTTTATTTGAAACATTTTTCTTTTTTTTTAATGTAAGCCCTTAATGCTATATACTTCCCTCTGAATACTGTTTTTTCTGTATCCCACAGGTTTTGATATGTTGTGCTTTTATTATAATTTATCCCAAGAAGTTTTTTATTTCTTTTTTAATTTCTTCAGTGATCCATTGATCATTCAGTATCATATGATTTAATTTCCATGTATTTATAAATATTCTTATGGTCTTGTTTTTGGTTTCTAGTTTTATCCTTTGTGGTCTGAGAAGATACCTGATATGATTTCGATCTTTTAAAATTTACTGATATTTTATTGGTGGCCTAATACATGGTTTACCCTAGAAAATGTTTCATGTGCTGATGAGAGGAATGTGTATTTTCTAGCTGTTGAGTCAAATGTCCTATATTTGTCTATTAGATCCAGTTGCTCAATAGTATGGCTCAACTTCAATGTATTTTGTTGATTTTATGTCTGAATGATCTGTCCATTTATGAGAGTGGGTTGTTGAAGTCATCCACTATTATTGTATTGGGTCTATTTTTTCCCCTTAAGTCAATAGCATTTGCTATATATATCTGGGTGGTCTTGTGTTGGGTACATTTGTATTTTTGAATATTATGTCTCCTTCCTGAATTGAGCCTTTTATCAAAATACAATGTCCTTCTTTGTCTCTTTTTTTACAGTTTTTGATGTAAAGTCTGTTTTATCTGTTATGAGAATAATTATTCCTGCTCAGTTTTGGTTTCAATTTGCCTGGTATATCTTTTTCCAGCCCTTAACATTCAGTCTGTGTGTGTATCTTTGCTTGTGAAGTGAGTTTCTTGTAGGCTACATATAGTGGAGTCTTAGTTTTTATCTATTCAGCCAATGAAAGTCTTTTGATTAGAGAGGTTAATGCAAGGTTGGATTGATAAGAAGTAACACTTGTCATTTTGCTGACTGGATATTGATTATACCTGCTTTGTAAGAGAATTTGCTGGTATCATGTGTTTTCCTTTTTTTAAATAAATAATTTTTGAAAGATTTATTTATTTGAGAGGTAGAGTTACAGACAGGGAGGGGGAGAGACAGTGAGAAAGATCTTCTGTCCACTGTTTTACTCCCCAAATGGCCACAATGGCTGGAGTTGGGCTGATCTGAAGCCAGAGCCTGGAGCTTCTTTTGGGTCTCCCACATAGGTGCAGGGAACCAAGCACTTGGGTCATCTTCCACTGCTTTTCCAGGCCATTATCATGGTACTGGGTTGGAAATGGAGCAGCTGGGACTCCAACTGGTGCCCATTGGGATGCTGGCACCACAGGTGGAGGCTTAACCTACTACACCACAGCAACAGCCCCTGGTGTCATGTGTTTTCATGATGTTTACTTCCTTTTTTAAAAAGATTTATTTATTTGAAAGAGTTACACACAGAGAGAAGAAGAGGCAGAGAGAGAGAGAGGTCTTCCATCAGCTGGTTCACTCTCCAATTGACCGCAATGGCCGGAGCTGCGCCAATCAGAAGCCAGAAGCTAGGAGCTTCTGGGTCTCCCATGCGGGTGCAGAGGCCCAAGGACTTGGGCCATCTTCTACTGCTTTCCCAGGCCATAGCAGAGAGCTGGATCAGAAGTGGAGCAGCTGGGACTCGAACCGGCGCTCATATGGGATGCCGGCACTTCAGGCCAGGGCGTTAACCTGCTGTGCCACGGTGCTGGCCCCTACGTTTACTTCTAGTATGGGACTCACTTCAGAACTTATTGTAAGGCTGGTCTGATGGTAGTGAATTCTCTCAGTTTTTGTTTTTCTGGAAAATAACTTACTTCTACTTTACTTGTAAAGGATAGCTTGGTGGATATAATAGTCTTGGTTGGGATTTTTTTCTTTAATGACCTTGAATGTATCAACTCACTCTCTTCTGGCTTGTGTGGTTTCTGCCAAGAAGCCTGTTTTTAGTCTAATTGGTTTCCCTTTATATGTAACGTGAAGAATTTCTCTTAGCATCTTTAGGATTTTCTCCTTGTCCTTACTTTTTAGCAATTTGACTACAATATGAGTTGGAGAAGATTTTTTTTTCAGTTGAGTCTGCATAGGGTCCTTTAAGTTTCCTGTATCTCGATGCCCATGTCTCTTTCAAGACCTGGAAAATTTTCAACTCTTCTTTCATTGACAAGGTTCTTAATACCTTTTCCCTTCTCTTCTCCTTCAGAATTACCCATAATATGAATATTTGGCCAGTTAATGGTATCTCATATTTCATATAGACTTTCTTTAGGTTTTAAATTCTTTTCATATTTGTCTGATTGGATTATCTCAAAAGTCTTGTTCTCGAGGTTAGAAATTCCTTTCTCTGCTTGTGCCTGGTGAACTTCTGTGCTGTTACCTGATGAGATTCTGTGCTGTTACCTCCCTGCGGATGTAAGGTTTGGAGGGTGTGGGGTTGAGGCTGATGTTGGGGAAGACTCATCCCTGGATGGAGGGGTGGCTGGGAACATAGGCACTTATGATTGTTCCTGCCTTGCTCACTCTCACAACTCATTCTGTGAGCCTCACCTCCCTCCTCTGCAGCTGGGGATGAGGGCAGTGTCTCTATAGCAAGGCAGAATGATGAGTTGTGACCAGGTAGGACAGGTGTCAGCACTTAGTAGAGTGGGTTCTGTTCCTCCCAGGGCCCTTCCATGGGATAGTTAGGGTACATGTCCTGGGCAAGTGTGGAAGGTGCCTGGGAGGGCTACTCTGACCTTGGTCCTCCAAGTTGAGAGCTGCTCCCTGGGGTAGGAATTCTTCCCAGCTGATGGGAGCTGTTTAGTAATCCGCAGATGGCCGGGAAGCCAGTACTTCGAAGGTACAGTCCCAGGATTGGCAAATACAGCCCCTGTCTTGTTCGTCAGTGCCTGCTGAGCAGCAGACCCAGGCCTAAGGTCCTGCCTGGGCTTCCAATTGTTTCAGACCCCATGAGGGTCCTGGGAGACAGATCTACTTTTCTGTTAGTCATTTTCTCAAGGGAAGGGATGTGTGAGCTCAGCTTGGTCTCAGGTTCCATTTGGCAAAGTAAGGAGCCAAGAATTGGGATGAGATGGAGGTATCCCTCTTGCACATGGGGCAGGCAGTCTGGCTGAAGCAGGCCACACTCCCTTCGCTCTCAGTATCTACTTACTTTTATCTGGGAGCTAGAGGTCTGCTGGCTCCTGCAGAACTGGGGCACGAGACAGTCTTGAGGCACCAGCAAGCAGAGAGCGCAGTACAGGTGGGCTTCAGCCCTGTGTCATTCCTGAGTATGTTTTCATCTGGGGACAGTGCCCAGGGATTCTGAGTAGGAGTGATGTGTCTGCCCCCTCTCCAACGTGTCCAAGGCCACTCTACACCTAGCTCTGCTCAGGTGTCACATCGGGTCGGGCAAAAGATACTTTCACAACAGGACCGGCACTTTGTGGCAGAAGCTGTCTTCGTAGGAAGATGCTGCGCTGAGTGACAACTGTGTAAGCTGGACCAGCTCATCTTCCACCAAGCATGGCTACGTGTGTTAAGTGACTCTGGCTAACTCCACGTTCACCATGCAGTGTGCAGGGCTGGGGTTCCCGGTGACGCCTCACTAATGCGTGGCACCTCCCCCACCCCCAGCTGTCTGGGCAGCCCTGGGGTCAGAGGCAGAGCTGGTGGTTCCTCTGAGGCTCTGGGCAGCTTGTGTGGCAGGATGAGAAGCAGTCAGTGTGAACAAGAGGACATGGGCAGGAGTCTCCCCTGAGGGACAGCACATGCCCTCAGCACTGTCCTGAGGGGCCTGGCCACTCAAGACAGGTGTGGAAGGTGCTGCTAGGGATAAGAAAACAGACCAGACATGGTCCTGTGCTGCAGCAGCCATTTGAAGGGCCAGCACACATATGTTCATATCTATGTACACCTGTATACTCCTATACACACACTTGGACATACACACACCCATATTTATATACACATATACAGTTATACATGCACATTCACAGACATAAGCATTTTCATATGCATATACATGCATACGCACAAATATTTGTTCTCATACACACATTTGTACTAGCACCTGTGTATACACATATACATATATCCACATACATATACATATAAAGGTATTTCAAACAGTTCATGAAAAACTGAAATTAAAAGATATAATTTGGAAAAAAAGATATAAAAATATAAGTTGGGGCTGGCATTGTGATGTAGCAGGTAAAGTCACTGCCTATGACACCAGCATACCATATTAGTGCCAATTTGAGTCCCAGCTGCTCCACCTCCAATCCTGTTTCCTTCTAATAGCCTGGGGAAAAGCAGTGGAAGATGGCTCAAGTGCTTGGGCCTCTGAGACCCCTGTGGGAGACCCAGATGAAGCTTCTGGTTCTTTGGGCTGGCACAGCCTTGGGCATTGTGGCCATCTGGAGAGTGAACCAGTGGATGAAAATTTCTCTCTCTGCCCTTCTCTCTAATTATTTCAAATAAATAAATTAAAAGTTATCTTTAAAATTAAAAAAGAAAAAATAAAAGTTTTTAGAAATGTATTTATGTGTTTGAAAGAGTGAGAGAGGGACACACACACACACACACACCTGCTGTCTACTGGCTCACTCCTCAAATGGTTGACAACAGCCAGGTCTTGGCCAGGCTAAAGTCAGGAGCCTGGAACTCCATCCTGGCCTCTCACATGGGTGGCAGGGGCCCAAGTACTTGGATCACCTGTAGCTGTTTCCCAGGTGCATTAGTAGGAAGCTGGATTGAAGTGGAGCAGCTGGGACTCAAACCAGCACTCAGATATAGGTGCTGGCACTGCAACACCAGCCCCTTGTGCAAAAAATTTTGGAACCTATACATAGTTTGTCATTAAGCACATTTTTTCCTTTCCTTCCTCCTTCCTCTCCTCCATTTCTATTTATTTATTTTGTTTATTTATTTTATTTTTTGCCAGGCAGAGTTAGACAGTGAGAGAGAGACAGAGAGTTATAGACATAGAGAGAGACAGAGAGAAAGGTCTTCCTTCCGTTGGTTCACTCCCCTAATGGCCGCTATGGCCAGCGCTGCACCGATCCAAAGCCAGGAGCCGGTTACTCCCTCCTGGTCTCCCATGCGGGTTCAGGGACCCAAGCACTTGGGCCATCCTCCGCTGCCCTCCCAGGCCACAGCAGAGAGCTGGACTGGAAGAGGAGCAACTAGGACTAGTACCCGGTGCCCCGACCTGGACTAGAACCCGGGGTGCCGGTGCTGCAGGCCGAGGATTAGTCAAGTGAGCCATAGCGCCGGCCATCACTTTCTTTATTTCTAAGAGTGATTTATCTGAACTTTAGGGGGGGTGGAGAGACAGAGGGAAAATGAGAGAGAGAAAGGAGGTATCTTGCATCCTTTGGTTCACTCTCCAAATCGCTGCAACAGCCAGGCCTGGGCCAGGATGAAGCCAGGAGCCAGGAACTTCATCCTGGTCTCCCACATGGATGGCTGAAATCCAGGTATGTAGGCCATCTTCCACTGCTTTCTCAGGAATCTGGATTTTAAGTGGAGCATCTGGGACTTAAACTGACACTCTGATATGGGTACCTAGAATTGCAAGTGGCTGCTTAACCCACTGTACCACAACCCTGGCCCCATAATGCACAATTTTCATGAACTTTTGGAAGACCCTTCATATGCATGTATTTCAAAATTCTTCTGCATTAAAATAATCTTTTAATTCCACTTTCCAGCAACTTTTGGAAGTACCCTCTCATATTCATAAACATACATGTGTTTCCATGTGCACATACACAACACAGTGATTGCTATGGTAATCCATCAAGAGTTCATAAGAGGGCAAGCCCAAGTGGGCGCTCCAGGGCTGGTCATCTCCTTACCTGAGCAGCATCAGCTGAAAGCAGACATCAGTGCCTGGTGATCTGGCTCAAACAATGGACTACGATTTCAGACAGCCTCTGTAGCTTTATTTTAAGGTAGATATAACAACAGTCCCTGAACATACAGATGTGTACAGTGCTAAGAACAGGTTTAGCGAGTTGTGAGAGCTATGAGTGTGAGCTTGTCCAGAGAGGGAACCCTGACCCCTGACCCCTGACCCCTGAGGTGGGCTTTCCTTGGGGAGAAGCTTGTGGGCTGGGGACAGCATGTCTTGACTCCGGAGTTCTAACCAGTGAGAGCTCAGACTCAGCTAAGGAGCTTGTTGGGAGGCGCCCATGGCAGTCACGGACAGAGCAGATGTGCACAGCCACATGGCTGTCTCTCGGGCAGTGTGGGCGAGACCTTGAGAGATGCTGGAAATATCCACGGGTACCTTGAGGGCCTAATTGCTTGCACTCTGGCTGGGAGAAGGTTGTGTCATCTCTTTTGGCATGAAGGAAGACTTCTTTCCTCCTGGTCAGGCCGAGGAAGTCAGCATGTGTTTCTTTTCTTTTCTTTTCTTTCTTTTTTTTTTTTTTTTGACAGGCAGAGTGGACAGTGAGAGAGAGAGAGACAGAGAGAAAGGTCTTCCTTTTGCCATTGGTTCACCCTCCAATGGCCGCCGCGGCCGGCGTGCTGCAGCTGGCACACCACGCTGATCCGAAGCCAGGAGCCAGGTGCTTCTCCTGGTCTCCCATGGGGTGCAGGGCCCAAGCACTTGGGCCATCCTCCACTGCACTCCCTGGCCACAGCAGAGAGCTGGCCTGGAAGAGGGGCAACTGGGACAGAATCCGGTGCCCCAACCGGGACTAGAACCCGGTGTGTCGGCACCGCAAGGCGGAGAATTAGCCTGTTGAGCCACGGCGCCGGCCAGCATGTGTTTCTTGCACTTAATCTCCCACCCCCCATCACCTGGGAGGTGTGTGCCCTGTGGTTCACCCACGTGATACCTCTTTACCCAAGGCAGACACCCAACATGTGTGCCAGGGAATGGTGCTGATGATATTAAGGGGGCGTCACCGCAAGAAGCAGCCATCTCTCCCTCTAACTCTGCCTTATATAAATAACATAAATGAATATTAAAAAAATAAAAGAAGCAGCTGTAGCTACCAGCCTATCACATCAACAATCCTGGTGCTACTATGATGTCAACAGACTTCCATACACATGTGGACTTAAGCTACATCAAAATTATCTTTGGGTTTCATTTTAAAAAGTAGAATCCCATTTGATATTCTCATTTCTATCTACATATTAAAATTGTACCGTATCTTGAAGGTCCACCTCCAATTCCCTCTGTGTTACCTCCTCTAGCAGTTCTGGTGAGCCATCCCTGTCCTTCATCTGCCTTTTTTTTTTTTTTTTTTTGACAGACAGAGTTAGAGAGAGAGAGAGAGACAGAGAGAAGGGTCTTCCTTTTTCCGTTGGTTCACCCCCCCCAAGTGGCTGCTATGGCCAGCGCGCTGCGCCGATCCGAAGCCAGGAGCCAGGTGCTTCCTCCTGGTCTCCCATGCGGGTGCAGGGCCCAAGGACCTGGGCCATGTTCTACTGCACTCCCAGGGCCATAGCAGAGAGCTGGACTGGAAGAGGAGCAACCGGGACAGAATATGGTGCCCCAACCGGGACTAGAACCTGGGGTACCAGCGCCGCAGGCGGAGGATCAGCCTAGCGAGCCATAGCACCGGCCCATCTGCTTCTTAAATGTTAACTTCGTGTTAACAGTTCTTGTTGGGCTGGCATTTTTATCTGCCTGATTAAAGGAATGGGCTAGCCAACTTTAGTGCCTTTCTAGAATAGCACTTGAGTTAATGCTCCTGTAGGAACAGTAGGCAAAGTGCTTTTATAAACTATAGGATTGCAAAATTCAACATTTCTCAGCTAGGAGTTTTGACTATGCCATTAAACTATGGGGTGCTGTGAAAAATCCAGAAATACGATACTGTGTATTAAATGAGTACAGTATTATAACAATGCTCTTTACTTTGCATCTATTCAGTTTATAGGCTGTCTCATGTGGTGGGATCATTTTCTGGGGTTTATGGATTGACTTGCAACCTTCCCAATCAACTCTTAACTAGTTTTCCCCTTTAACTTGTAGATTAGCATTTGGTTGGACAGACCTGGGGCCAAGAGTGCTCAGTTAGAATGAAGTTGACTGCTGTGTGATTCCAGGTTTGGAAGGGTCAGGTACCGCCCCTCAGCCAGGGCCTAATGACTTTTTATCTGTGCTTGTACTGTAATTAGAATGCAGCTGTGAGAGTTGCTAGTTTACACGTTTCTAATGAGCTATTTCATTTCCCAATCACGTCAGTCAGAGAGTTAATTGGGTCCATCTGGTGTAAAATTCACAGTATCTCTGATATCTGAGGTTTTATAAGCCTGTTGCAAACTTGGGCTCTTGAGCACAAAGGAGTTTACTGAAAAGACAGGGAGAGTGAAGCTGGGGTGAGCTGGGCTCTGCTTTGCAGGAAATGTGGCCTGGGAGGTAATAGCCATTGACAACTGGCCAGCCTCAGATCAGGAAACGGGATCCTTTGCAGCTTAGTGCTGCAAACTGGGATTGGAACGGCCCAGTGCAGAACTGGGTTTGGACGGCCCAGCTACCCAATGGGGCTTTCCTCTTACAATGTGTGCTGGCCCTATCTTTCAGCCGACTAGGGTGGGCGCGCCTGCGCACAGGGCTGTGGGAGAGAGCATGGGGTGCACATCGGTGAACTCCAGGTCACGGCAAGATCCGAGCCCACCCTCACTGGAGCTGGCCCAGGTGGACAGAGGCTGGAGAGGCCCAGCTTCTGGCTCCTTCCGGGGCTCCTGCTGGACTTGGACTTCCTTCCTCCAGGAAAGACCCCGGATCGCATTCACTCTGTCGGAAGTAAAAGTAGAGCCCAAGTGGAGACTTAATTATCAGTCATTGGAAAAAAATTTAAATATGACAAATGTGTGCAGATTTTAAACTGCACTCATTTCTTGCCCAGGAAGTGGAGCACACTGGTCAGATCTGGCTGGAGACCAGTGGGTGGGATGCCCTTCTGAGATCATCGGCTGTCACTATCCACATAGTGCCCGGAACCCTGTTGACCTCAATCTCCCAGTGCAGGTGCCACGGCTTTCTCTACCCCTGCTGGGGTAGAGACACCTGCCTAGACGCTGCCTGCCTGTATGCACGGTCTGCTTCCCAGCGGGCCTGCGGTGGGCAGAGCTCAGTTCTTAGCCCGGGCTCAGGCAGGAGGGAGTCAGCCCAGCAAGAGGAGGGCACGCTGCCTGCCACCTGCTGCTGACTGAAAGCTGCCTGGGCCTTCCTTGTGCTGGACCCGCGTTTGGCATACCTGTGGGGTAGGTGTGGATCTCAGACCTCAGCTGAGAAATGCCACCTTGCTTTATTTTCCAGCCTCACTCCTGTTTAGCTCTTCCATCTTTCCAAAGTGACAACCTCTCTGTCCTCTGCTCATATATGAGATGGGTATAAAAATGGCAACTCTTGGGGCCAGAGCTGTGGCACAGTGAGTTAATGCCCTGGCCTGAAGTGCCAGCATCCCATATGGGTGCCGGTTCTAGTCCCAGCTGCTCCTCCTCTGATCCAGCTCTCTGCTATGGCCTGGAATAGCAGAGGAAGATGGCCCAAGTCCTTGGGCCCCTGTACCCACGTGGAAGACCCAGAGGAGGCTCC
This sequence comes from Lepus europaeus, assembly GCF_033115175.1. Lineage (NCBI taxonomy): Eukaryota > Metazoa > Chordata > Mammalia > Lagomorpha > Leporidae > Lepus > Lepus europaeus. Next base: position 16,894,839 of record NC_084837.1, on the reverse strand, counting down.
TGGCTCCTGGCTTTGGATTGGCGCAGCTCCAAGTCATTGCAGCCATCTGGGGAGTGAACCAGCTGATGGAAGACCTCTCTCTCTGTACCTCTCTCTGTAACTCTTTCAAATAAATAAAATAAATCTTAAAAAAATGGCAGCTCTTTTGTTGTAAAGTTGAAACTACTTTCTCAGTTGTTTTTGTTGTGGATACATAATTAACTATACATTATATATAAAAATATACGTAAAGTAAGATTTTTTCACTTTAGTGATTTCTAAGTGTAAAATTCAGAGGCATTATTACATTCATAAGGCTGTGCAGCCATAATCAATAATTCCAAGACCTTTTATCACTGCAAAAAGAAACTGTATCCATTAAGCAAAGCTCCAAATTGTCCCCTCTGCCTCTGGGACCTCTGATCAGCTTTCTCATCCTCTCCATATCATTAAATGTTTTATTGAAAGACAGTGTTCCTGCCAAACCCGAATTTAGAACAAAAACTTATTATTATCCCAAGAGTCCTCACTATTCCTCCTCCCCATCCTCTCATGTGAGGGAAATATGAATATATTGTCCTTTGCATGGTGTGATTCAGTGAAGCGATATTTGTAACAAACACATGATAATACATCTGCACCATTTTCATACTCTCTCTCTCTGTATTAACTACCACAAATAAAACATGAAATTTATCTTTCTGGGTCTGGGTTATTTCATTTAGCATAATGATCTCCAGTTACATCCATTTGGTTGTAAGTGTCAGAATTTCATCTTTTTTATGGCTGAGTAATATTCCATCATTTTTATATACCAGACTTTCTGTCTCTAATCATGTTGATAGACATCTATTTGATTTCATGTCTTTGCTAATGTGAGTTGAGTTGCTATAAACATGAAAGTGCAAATATCTCTTTCATATACTGATTTCATTTTCTTTGGCTATATTTGCCCTAGTGGGATATCTGAGTCATAGGGTAGATCTAATTTTCACTTTCTGAGGAATCTTCATATTGTTTTAAATAATGAATGAACCAATTTGCATTTCTACCAATAGCATATTTGGGTGCCTTTTTCCCCACAATCTTGCCAGCATTTTTTAAAAATTTTGGATAATAATCATTCTCATGGGAGTGAAGGGATACCTCATTGTGGTTTTTATTTTCATTTCCCTGATGGCTAGTGATTCTAAACATTTTTTCATGTATCTGTTGGTCATTTGTCTTTCATCCTTTGAAAAATGCCTATTCATATCATTTGCCCTTCTTAACTGGATTGTTTGTTTTGTTGTTGATGAGTTTCTTGAGCTTATTACATAATCTGAATATTAATCTTTTATCAGTTGCATCGATTGTAATTTTTTTCCCATTCTGTTGATTGCTCTTCATTTTGTTAGTTGTTTCCTCTGTTGTGCAGAAGCTTCTTAGCTTGATGCAATCCCATCTGTCCATTTTTACACTTTAATTGCCTGTGCTTCTGGGTTCTTACTTAAGAAGTCCTTGCCTAGGCTGATCTCTTGCAGCACATCCCCTATGTTTTCCTCTAGTAACTTTATGGTTTCAGGTTTTAAGTTTATATCCTTGCTCCACTGAAAGTTGATTTTGATATTGAGTGTAAGGTTGAGGTTTTGTTTCAAACTTCTGCATGTGGGAATCCAGTTTTCCCAACATCATTTTTGAAGAGACTGTCCTTTCTCCAGGGAATGATTTTAGCACATTTGTCAAAGATTAGTTGGTTGTAGGTGTGTGGGTTAATTTCTGTTTTTTTTTTTTATTTTTTAATTTTTGACAGCCAGAGTGGACAGTGAGAGAGAGAGAGAGACAGAGAGAAAGGTCTTCCTTTGCCGTTGGTTCACCCTCTAATGGCCGCCGCGGTAGGCGCGCTGCGGCCGGCGCACCGCGCTGATCCGATGGCAGGAGCCAGGTGCTTATCCTGGTCTCCCATGGGGTGCTGGGCCCAAACACTTGGGCCATCCTCCACTGCACTCCCTGGCCACAGCAGAGAGCTGGCCTGGAAGAGGGGCAACCGGGACAGGATCGGTGCCCCGACCGGGACTAGAACCCGGTGTGCCGGCGCCGCAAGGTGGAGGATTAGCCTGTTGAGCCACGGCGCCGGCCTAATTTCTGGGGTTTTTAGTCTGATCCATTGGTTGACATGTCTATTCTTGTGCCAGTACCAGGCTGTTATGATTATGACAGTCCTGTAGTATGTCTTGAAATCCAGCTTTATTTTTATTGTTTATGATTGCTTTAGCTATTTGGGGTCTCCTGTGATTCCATATGGATTTTAGGGTCATCTCTTCCAGATTTAGAAGAATGTCTTTGGTACTTTGATTGGAATCTCATTGGATTTGTAAATTGCTTTGGATAATATGGGTATTTTGATGATATTCTTACAGCTCATGAACATGGAAGATTTTTAAATTTTTAATATGTTCTATTTCTTTCTTTAATATTTGTAATTTTTATTGTAAGGATCTTTCACATGCTTTGTTAAATTTATCCAAGGGTATTTGCTTTTTTTTGGTAACTATTATGAATGGTACTGATTTTACAAGTTCTTTATCAGCCAGGGTATTGTCTGTGTGTACAAAGGCTATTGATTTTTTTAAAAAAAGATTTATTTGTTTATTTGAAAGTCAGAGTTACATAGAGAGAGAAGGAGAGGCAGAGAGAGAGAGAGAAAGGTCCTCCATCTACTAGTTCACTCCCCAGTTGGCTGCAACAGCTGGAGCTGCGCTGTTCTCAAGCCAGGAGCCAGGAGTTTCCTCCAGGTCTCCCACGTGGGTGCAGGGGCCCAAGGACTTGGGCCATCCTCCACTGCCTTCCCAGGCCATAGCAGAGAGCAGGATCAGAAGAGGAGCAGCTGGGACATGAACTGACACCCGTATGAAATGCTGACACTGCAGGCAGAGGTCCCAGGCTATTGATTTTTGTGTGTTGATTTTATATCTGCAACTTTGTCAAACTCTTATGAAGTCCAATAATCTCTTTATGGAGTCTCCTGGTTTCCCTATATATATAGCATCATATCACTTACAAACAGGGGTAATTTGACTTGCTCCTTCCAATTTATATCCCTTTGATTTCTTTTTCTTGCCTAATGGCTCTGGCTAAAACTTTCAGAACTTGAAAGTGGGCATCCTTGTCTGGTTCTGGATCTTAGTGAAAGTGCTTCCAGCTTTTCCCCCATTCAGTATTATGCTTGTTGTTTGTTTTTCATATATTGCCTTTATGTGATGTATCATATGTGTCAATTTGCATATGTTGTACCATCCCCACATCCCAGGGATAAATCCCACTTGGTCCAGGTGAATACTCTTTCTGACATGTTGTTGGATTTTATTAGCTAGAATTTTCATGACGATTTTTGCGTGTGTGTTCATCAGGGATATTGGTATTTGTTGTATCTTTTTCTGGTTTTAGAATTAAGGTGACGCTGGCTTCACAGAAGGAGTTTGGGGAGATTCCCTCCCTTTCAGTTGTTTTGAATAGTTTTAGAAGAATGAAAATTAGTTCTTCTTTAATTGTCTGGTAGAATTCAGCAGTGAAGCCATCTGATCCTGGGCTTTTCTTTTTGAGAGAGTCTTTATAACTGATTCAATCTCCATCTTTTGTTATTGGTCTATTTTGTGTTCTGTGTTTTCATGAGTCAATTTTGATAGATTGTATGTGTCCAGGAATCTATCCATCTCCTCTAGACTTTCCAATTTGTTGACAGCTTAAGGGGCTGATATTGTGGCATAGCAGGTAAATTACCACCAGCAATGCCAACATTTGGGTGTTAGTTTGATCCCTGGCTGCTCTTCCAACTTCTAATCCAGCTCCATGCTAATGGCCTAGGAAAAGCATAAGAATATGGCCCGAGTGTCTGGGCCTCTGCCACTCATATGGGAGACCCAAGTGAAGCTCCTGGCTCTGACCTGGCCAAGTCCTGGGTTTTATGGCCATCTGGGCAGTGAACCAGTAGGTGGAATTTCTCTCTCTATGTATCACCCTCTCTATATATAACTCTGACTTTCATTTTAAATTTTTAATTGTTTAAAACGACTTATTTTATTTATTTGAAAGGCACAATTATAAAGACTGAGAGGAAGAAAGAGAAAGAGAAAGAGAGAGAGAGAAAGGAAGAGAGAGAGAGAGAGAGAGAGAGAGAGAATCTTCCATCTGCTGGTTCATTCCCCAAGTAGCTGCAATTGCCTGACCTAGGCCAGGCTGAAGCCAGGAGCCAGGAGCTTCTTCTGGGTCTCCCACTTGGGTGCAGGAGCACAAGCACTTGGGCTATCTCCAGCTGCTTTCCACATACAGTAGCAGGGAGCTGGATTGGAGGTAGAGCAGCTGAGACTTGAATTGGTGCCCATATGGGGTGCCAGCACTGCAGGTGGTGGCTTGACTTTCTATGGCACAATGTTGGCCTCCCATTTGGCATTTTTGAAGGTCAGTTTTGTTGATAATGAAATCTGTTGGCTTTTGTCTGAGAATGTGTTTAATTTCTCTCACTGTTTAAGAAACACTTTACTGGATACAGTTTTCGGTGCTAGGCTCTCAGGTCTATGGACTGCCATTTTCTTTCTGGGCTCTGGCATATGTGTTTTCTGGGTGATCTTGTATCTTTTCTCCATGTGGTTTATGAGTTTTCCAGGACACAGGCCAGGGATCCTGCCAAGTAGCACGGTCCAAAGGGCTTCCCTGCTTTTCCCTTTGCAGAGAAGAATGGGTTTGAACAATGTGAAACAGTGTCTGGTTGGTATAAAATTAACTTGGAATTTGGAATGATCTGAAGTTTCTTTGGGAAATTTCCCTGTGAAACTTATTTTAATTTCAGCACTTTAGAAATATAAATATGTTAAAAAACTTAGAAACCATTTCCCGCATGGTTAACTACAATCATAAAATATTTTATGTTCACAAAGCACAACTGAAATGTTAATAACAAAATCAGCCAGGTATGACAATCACAGAGAAGGTAAAGTGGACTTCTGACTTCTCCCCACTTCTGATTTTGGTCCTTAGTGGCAAGAAGGTGAACCCCCCATGCTGGGTGCTGTGATGCTGCCGTAAGCCATTCTGAGGGGCCATGGCTTGATCTTTCTAAGGAGCAATAGCACCTCTATTCCCTTCAGCATGACTCACTATTCAGGTGGTCTGTGATGATTCTTACAGAACATTATAATCATTTAGAAATCTGTTGAGTCAAGAAGATAGTGTCATACAAATAAGTTATGATTATTGGGCTTAAACTGTTCATTATTAAGTATTTATTAAGAACCTGTATTGGACGGCGCCGCGGCTCACTTGGCTAATCCTCTGCCTGCGGCGCTGGCACTCCGGGTTCTAGTCCCGGTTGGGCACCGGATTCTGTCTCGGTTGCTCCTCTTCCAGGCCAGCTCTCTGCTGTGACCTGGGAGGGCAGTGGAGGATGGCCCAGGTGCTTGGGCCCTGCACCTGCATGGGAGACCAGGAGAGTCACCTGGCTCCTGGCTTTGAGTCAGTGCAGCGCTCCAGCTGTAGCGGCCACTTGGGGGGTGAACCAACGGAAAAAGGAAGATTTTTCTCTCTGTCTCTCTCTCTCTCACACTAACTCTGTTTGTCAAAAAAACAAACAAACAAAAAAAAAAACACAAAAAAACAAAAACCTATATTAAACTGGGTACCATTTATGGTATCATAAAACAAAGCAAAACAACATGACAGCCATTCATAAGAAACTCAGAGTCTGATGAAAATAATTGACTCTGTCTTTATGCCTTCTACTTAGATATCCTTGTTTAACACAATAGAACTGAGAGTTTTTTTTTCTTTTTTCTTTTTTTGGTATATGATTTTCTTTTCATCAATATTACAAGGCTGAGAAAACTGAAGCTCAGAGTGGCAATACTACATAACAAACTGCCCTGGGGAGCAGCAGAAAATACCTGGATGTTCATTTTCTCACTGAGACCTTAATCAAATGTAAACCCTTCTGGATTTACAGCTGTAGGAGAATGAGGGACAAAATGCTGAGTTATTTAAGCCAGTTTGAACAACTAAAAGCATACTAATTATTAAATTCCCTAGACACAGTCATCTTCTGTATCCTCACCTTCACCTGTCCAAGTCAAGGTATCTACCCTACACCTCTGCCCCCACCATGTTATCCTCTCCTGGCTGTTAAAGCCCCTGAGTCATATGTGTTCTTTGTAGAAAGTGGCCCAAGGCTGCCTAGAGACAGCACCCAGTGGATAGTTGCTGGTCCCTAACTTCTCTTCTGACTTCCCTGAGTCATGTAGTAGTTAGATGCAGACCAAGGCCCTAGTTCCTCTGCAGGCCACAATCTCATTGTTTATGTTACAGGTGAATGCTTGCGTGAGGAAGGGAAAGCAAATGGACACATTTTCCATAAAATTTCTTCTTTGTTGTGTTTTATGATCTACACTGACATCTGAAGTATCACAACATGGCTTGGACTTATTTATCCCAGCATATAAAATGCTATATTCTTGATAAGTAGGAATGGAAATTATTTCTGGTTGTGTCTCTTTTTTGATTTAAAAAATTTGTTTAAGGAATACAAATTTCATATATACAAACTTAGGAACATAGTAATTCTTCCCACCCTACCCTTCCTCCCACCCACACTCCCACCCTTCTTCCTCCTCCCTCCCTATTCTCATTCTTATTTTTTACAAAGATCTATTTTCAGTTAACTTTATATTCATAATATAAACTCTACATTAAGTAAAGAGTTCAACAAATAGTATGAAGAAAAAGCACTGTACCTCATCATTTGAAACAAGGACTGTTCAAAATCATTACATCTCAAAGTATCAATTTCACTCCAAATAGATTGCCTTTTATTGCCATTCCTCTTAAAAAACTTTTTTAGACAACATATATCCTTTAATGAGGGTGAGCATAAAGGTATGGTGTAGACCTTGTTGTGCCTGTGCAAGTATTTCCCTCTCAAAAGCTCCTGATTTGGATGTGAAGGGTTTTCAAAGTAATCATGGAAATTGTGTAATATGAAAAACTATGCATGGGTTTCAAAAACTTGCATCAAAATAAACTTATCTTTCTCAACAAGCGTTTTGAAGTCTGCTTATAAAAAGACCCCACCAGACGGAGTGTATGCTTGATGAGATCTGCATGGGGTAGTCAGAGTGGCTAGCATCTACTGTTAATGCTGATTCTCACTGTTGATGCTACAGTGAGCCTAAAAGTATGGGTCCTGCTGCCTCTGGTATCCTATGTGAGTTTTTGTTTTGCATTTTCAATCTGGCTTAAACTAGGGAGGAGAGCTGTATCGAGCCATCTCTCCTAAATCTCCAGGAAAAATATCACTGAATTTTGGGCACCTTCTCGAAAGTAGCATCGCACTGCTAGAACCCGTTACTTTTGTGTTGGTGATTCCATTCCCTTTCATGTCTTTTTCAGGTCTCACACTCCTTTGTCCCAGCTCTTCAGCTCCAGATCCAAAGACCCCTGCTCTACAGAAAACACTCCTTTGCTGCGGAATTCCTCATCAGAGAAAGGGTGAGACTTTTTCTCTTAAGAAATTAAGACATTTCTGAGCATTATCCTTGACATTTGTGCCACAGAATTCCTTCCTGAGATACACATTTTTATCTGACATGTTGGTCCCTGCCAGATCCTTGACAATACATTGTAGTAGATATTTCAGATTCTAGTGGTTGTGTTGTATGGCTTATGAATTTCACATGGTCTTGAGTAGAGCCCTGCATTGATTATATAGCACACATACACATCCATACATGTACATAGCTCTGACAGGCTGTCTTATTAGAATGGGATTTCTCACTTCAATAAATCTTTTTTTAAAAAAAAAGGGGGGGGGGCAGTGCTGTGGCGCAGTGGGTTAATGCCCTGGCTTAAAGTGCCGGCATCCCATATAGGCACTGGTTTGAGTCTCGGCTGCTCCACTTCCAATCCAGCTCTACTATGGCCTGGAAAAGCAGTAGAAGATGGCTCAAGTCCTTGGGCCCCTGCACCCGTGTGGGAGACCCAGAAGAAGCTCCTGGGGGCTTTGGATCGGCACAGCTCCGACCGTTGTGGCCAACTGGGGAGTGAACCATCGGATGGAAGACCTCTCTCTGTCTCTCTGCCTCTCCTCTCTCTGTGTAACTCTGACTTGCAAGTAAATAAATAAATAAATCTTTTTTAAAAAAAGGATGTGATTTATCACTTGGAGCTGAGAAATGTTTGGAGGCAGTTTTGGTTGTTGTACTAGGGGCTGGGGTTACTGGCATCTAAGGGTAGAGGGCAGGGATGCTCCTCAACATTCTGCAATGTACAGGACAGTTCCCACCATGAAATTTTACCCATTATAAACGTTAACAGTGATCAAGTTGAGAATATATGATCCACAAGATAATTCTGTTTTCTGTAAGATTGAAAGCTTCTTTGGGACAAATTTTGATGGTTCTGGAATTGCCTGAGCAGAGATGATGTGGAAGTTGATTTGCAGACATTTCTGGAATGAAAGGTTTGGCTCGGGCCTTCAACCTCTCTTATGCTACTTTCTGCAAATCCAGAAGTCTGGACTGCCTGCTCAGTGTCTGCACGCTCTTCACCACTACAAGTGTTGTGACATTGTCTTGAGTCTCCCTTTCCTGCCCACTGACCCTGTGTACCTGTATTGACAGACAGGCTGCTGTGTCTCTTTCAGCTGACTTAGCCTCTGAGGAGCTGCCCACCAGAGCTCCTTCCAGCCCTGTCTGCAGTTGGAGGCAGAAGGTGGAGCTTCACGCTTGCTTGTGTGCTGTGTAGGCTCCTGGTCTCGCTTTCTGAAGACTTGGATTTCCAGATTTGAATGGGGTGTGGGTATCTGGATTTTTCATCTTCCGTTGAAGGGAATCTTTCCGGGAGATTTCTGTTAACAAGTTCTGTGCCCCTACAAAGGTTTCCACTGAGCACTGTGAGAAGAGGAACTGCTGTCCCTCTCTGGATCTCCAGGGAAGTCCCATTCATGTTCAAGGGTGCTCCAATGTGAAGCTTAGATTTCCTAACCTCCACTCCCACCCAGAGTCAGTGCTTTTCCTATGCTTTCAAACATTGTAGGCATGCCCTTATTTCTGAACATGTCTTGTGCTAAGCACGGTTATACCTACAGGTCTGTACTTTCTTCATCCTATAGTCCTGTGCCAACATAGAACCTGCCACTGGTCCTTCAGTGACTTGATGGGGGATGGGTGCAAGTCGAAGCACTCCTGAGAACCCATTGCTTAAATATTCTGTATGTGGGGATAACTTAGTTCTTAGCTGTATCTCTTAAAGAATAACTTTGAAAATAAGCACCTAACACATCTATTCCCTTAATGCTTTTTGTCCAACTACTTTGCAACATATTAAGGCCTGAGATACTTTAGATCTTGAAGCTCATTGTAAAACCAATAATGTACAAGCATTTGTCCCAGCCATCGGGAGCATGGAGACATCCCTAGCAGGCGGAAATGGGTCTCCTGTAACAAACATCCTTTCAGAGGAGCAGAACGTGGCTCAGTTCTGCTTACAGAATGTTTCCCTTTTCTTGTATGCAGCTAATTACGGTACTGGTGGTGGGAAGATTTTGTTGAGTTTTTTTACTTTTGCTAAGTTTATTTTGCTGCAGTTATAACACCAGATTTTTTTTTTTTAATTTCAAAGGCAGAGTGACAATGAAGGGAGGATAGGAGGAAGAGGGGAGAGAGAGAGGAATCTTCCACCCACTGGCTCACTCCCCAAATGCCTGCAACAGTTAAGTCCAGGCCAAGCCAAAGCCATTTCAGTTTCCCGTGTGTCAGTGTCCCATGCACTTGAGCCATCATCAGCTGCCTCTGAGCTCCTTAGCAGGAAGCTGGACCAGAAGTGTGGCATGCCTGGAACTCTACCCAGTACTCGGATGTAGGATCTGGGAATTCCAAGCAGTGGCTTAACCCACTGCACCACAATGCCTGCCCCACTTTGTTGCAGTTTTAATCTGATCAAATGACTTATTAGGGTATCATCCATTGATTTACTTGCTTTTAGAAGTGAATGGTGCCCAGCGCTGTGGCTCAATAGGCTAATCCTCCGCCTGCGGCACTGGTACCCCAGGTTCTAGTCCCTGTCGGGGCGCCGGATTCTGTCCCGGTTGCTCCTCTTCTAGTCCAGTCAAGTGCTTGGGCTCCTGCACCCGCATGGGAGACCAGGAGAAGCACCTGGCTCCTGGCTGCGGATCAGCGCAGTGCGCCGGCTGCAGTGCGCTGGCCGCAGCAGCCATTGGGGGCGAACCAATGGAAAAAGAAGACCTTTCTCTCTGTCTCTCTCTCTCTCTCACTATCTAACTCTGCCTGTCAAAAAGAAAAAAAAAAAGAAAAAAAAAGAGTGAATGGTATGAGGTATGAGGGTTAGAACATGTCTTATATCTGGTCTGAGAATGGAGTAGTCATTCATCACAGTTATTCAAATTTAAATTAATCAAAATAAAATAAAATTCAGTAATTCCATTCTTGAGCTGCATTATCCAGATTCCAAGTGGTCAGCAGCACATGTGGCTGCTGTAGTGGACAGGGCAGAGGACACTTCCATTGCCACAGAAAGTTCTATACAGGTCTGCTCCAGAAAGCCATGACATTAACTTGCTCTCCTCTTTCTACTGGGAGAAAGTAGTTTCCTTAGTTCAAATTTTTGTACAGTTGTGCCTTTTCAGTAATTATAAGGGGAGTAATATTATTTCTCATATATCTGAGCTTTTTCAAGTCACAAAATTCATAGAAAAATTATTTACTATTTTGAAAGCCATTTGTTTTCTTGTTACATATTGGTTTTATGAAGCCCAGTTTGTGTCTCTGAGCTTCTACTTCAGAGTAAGATTATTATTTTTTCTTTGTGGTGAACCATTCTAAAGTAGTGATACATGTTAAAGTGTCTCATAATGTCTTGTTGAGCTAGCGGGGTTCAAGAGGCACCAACACCAGATCACAGCTGTTATTAATGTCAGGATTGTGATTCCATGAGTAGTTCACACAATACGTGAACATCCTGGCTTTTGGTACCACCTTTCTAGAGCCAGGTGCATCTCTGCTGAAGAAATTGCTGTGACGCCCAGGGGATTGAAAAATGTACATGAATATGTCCATATGTGATCCTGATAAAAATTTATGATTTACCTGGATTCATTTTCCTAGACCTAGAGTCTGTTCTGGAGGCACTGCTGCTCTCCACTTTCACGCGTGTTCCACTGGATGTTGTCTGGGACAGCCAGACAGAGAACCCTCCTTGGAGTTCCACTACAGAAATCTATTTACGCAGATGAGGAAAAGCTTACACCACTCACTCTGCTCCAGGACGAGTGTCACAGCCCTGTGTCCTGACGGCTCTGACACATTCAGAGAGAAAGCAAGTACTGACATGAGTGGGGATCTTGACTGAGCCAGAAACAGCTTTACTGAAAAGTCCCAAAGTCAGAAAAGGCTGACGTTCCTTGAATGTTTTCAATTGATTTTGAAAACGTGAGTGATCCCAGCAGTTCTTCTTTGATCACAGTGTTCTATGATGTCAGGAAAGATCCCTTCCCGCCAGTGTGGAAGAGCGATACTTTTAAAGACCGTATCGATTCCACGACCCGTCACTAGTCGCCTTGGAGGGGAGATCTTATTTCGGAGACGCTGTTGCAGGAAGAATAAGCACAAAGCTCTTGCTTTGCAGGCCCCTTTACCATCCAGAGTTCATCACCGCTGCAGAATCCTGGGAAAGCAGCTCGGCTGAGTGGGAGCGACGCTGCCTGCTGAGCAGAGAGGTGGAGGGCTTGTCTGCCTCTGCGTCCTCGGAGAAGGGGGAGCTCCCGGACAACGCTCTGGTTGGGTTCCGCCTCTCAAGACTGAGGTAGGAGCACCAGCAGTGCCCGCGCTGGTGTGATGATGGTCACACCTGGCTTTCCACTTGTCCTGGGATTGGCCGAGGCGGGCTCTCACCCACACTTAAAAGACAGTGAAGATGAGGATGAAGGTTTTTTACATATGGCCAGGTTGCACATTTCCTACAAGGTTATCTATCTTTTCCTGAGGCTTGAAAGACATTTAAGGTGGCTCTGCAAATCGGCGTGGAGCCTGTGAGGAAGTTGGATCATAAACCTAAAAACTCATGGTCATTAGATTTGCAAGTACTCATAGAATCTACTTGCTTCAGGAGTCTCTGTGACATTTTAGGGTTTGAGATTATCTTTGCAGCTATAAGGGTTGGATTTAGTGCATGGCACAGCCTGAGGGATGCCTCCGTTCCCCTGCACTGTGGAAGCCTGGAGTTTAAGGCTGTGCATTCATGGAACAAAGGCTAACGCGTGTGCTGCATGAGCTCCAGAGGGCATGCATGCATGAGGGGGCTCAGGGAGCTTTGCTGAATTGTGGGTGGTCCCTGGTGCTCTTGCTTTACCTGCTGGGATAGCTTTCATATGCAAATTTATTTAAAGGAGGGGTTCTTTTGGAGCAGTGCCTCTAAGGTCAGAACAATACTTGGGAGAGAGGACCAGTAGGACTCCATTCTGGATCTTCCCTGAAGTAACAGAGGGACTCTGGCAAGACCAGGCCTGGCTATGTGCCTATCTCCAGTGGCCTGATGTCCTCTGATCCATGGCCTTCCATGGGTTTAGGCTAACGTGATATGTGTGAAAGCCCTAGGTAGGGGAAAAAGCACTGTGCACCTGTGAGGGATTAGTGTTAGTGTGTCAGTGTGTTAGGGGACCAGTCTTTTCTAAAGAGTTGATCGGAGTACATCCACCTGTGCTCAGAGGTGCACTTTCAAAGCCATACTATGTACTGGGACTGTTACCCAGTTACCTATTGCTCTCCTAACAGTCCTGGGAGTTAGATAGGGGGTACCTTAAGGAGAATAAGGATTTTGCTCAAGGATACACAGCTTTTGAACTAAGTCAAGGGCCAGCAACTTGCCCCCAGTTCCCCCATTGCTGCTTGACCATGGAGATGCCTTTTCCTGCCACCTGTAGCTTCTTCAGCATGACTGGTCTCTGCCCCTCTCATAGGGGTGGATGAATCGGCTAATGAATCTCTATGGAATTAGGTGAAATTATGTGACTGGAGACCAGTCCCATGGGTCTTCAAGGTGACTAATCCTGACACTGCTCATGCCTTTCCCTAAGTGTGTGGTTAACAGCCCCAGAAGATGCCATGTCCCCAGTTATCTTGCAACATGGGAAAATAGAATCAAGTGCCTTTGAAACTATACATTCAGTGATTTGTCTTCTATTATTCCTCAAATATTTGCCTTGACCATGCCACTGAACTAAAGGATTTCAGTGTCATTCTTTATATCCAGAAAGAACTATGCATGATCAGTGAAGAAACTTGTAAGGAATGTTTTAATTTGGGTTGTCATCTCTGCTCTATAAGGCAGTTATGTAGAAAGAAATCTGTATTTAGAACATCTCAATTAATGCTTCATGCTTTAAAAAGAAATGTCATTTTGATTCTTATTTAAGTAGGTGCTGTTGAATCATAATTTGGAAGCATGAAATGATTATTCATCAAATTCATTAAATCTAAGAGAATGCAAACAAGATTTTACTATTTTAAAAAGGACCAGAAAGAAGGTTTTCAGAGATGAATAGAACTTAACGAAGTTCTATTAACCAAGTTAAATAGAACTTAACATGTGCCAACATAGACTTTCTTGCTTGATTCTACAAATGTGCATCTATTATGGCCGATGTACCAACACCCTTTTGTGTGTGGGGACAGAGAAAAAACACCCCAGTGCTTTCCCTCTCAGAGCAGCCAGTAGGAGAGCATGCCCTACCTCAATGGGGTCTGGCTTCTGAGAGAGGGGAGATGGGTGTGATGGAAGACTGCAGTCGGGAGCATCTCAGTGGGTCAAAGGCCCCATGGCCCAGTTGGGGAGCAAGGAGGAGGCTGATGTGACTGGAGGGACCACAGAGGGCAGGCCAGGCCCAGGTTCACATAGAACTTGGGGGCCATAGTTAAGAAAAGTGATAATGACTGGGCTGGAGAGGCTTCAGAAGTCGTCAGTGCAGGCTGAGTGTGTGGTTGATTATCTGTCATCTCCTATGGAATTCTTCAAAGACTATTCTAGGACAGCTAGTCACAATATTGAAGTTTCTTTCTTGCAGTATTTGGTTTTATATTTGATGATAAGTCTACATTCCCACCTTCCAGAAAGCTTAGTGGAAGATAATTGATAAACATGAATTGGAAAGCCAAGATAAGGCATTCAATCTACTTATTTCAAGGAAACTGGAGCCCTTTAAAAGGCTCTAAAGAGCCCCAAATCTTGAACATTGGCTTCCCTGGCAAGAAGACATCTGAAGTCATTGGGGTTAACTTTATTTCCCTCCATAACACTCACAAGCTTCTTTAGATAAGGAAGTAGAATTACCGGCCAGCAATGTCACCCCTTATTAAAGAAAGAATTCAACACACATGCTTTGGGGTGGAGATTACTCCAGGCTTTAGAGAGGTGCCTGGGTTTGGTCAGTCTGGGCACGTGCAAACAGGACCACTGCCTGTGCCCCTCGGGGCCTGCCTTTTCTCTTGCAGGTGCTGCATGCGGTGGTTGAAAATCACAGGCTTGTTCGTCTTCGTGGTGTTGTGCTCTGTGAGTACCAGGGCTGTCCCCGGTGCTGCTGCTGGGTCAGTGGATGTCCTGGGGGCTTCTGTGGGTGGGCACAGTCCTCTGGGTGTGTTGGGCTGGATGACATCAGGATCTGAGCTGTGAGACCCACTGTTTGGCCCACTTCCCCTGATTGTTTCACCTTTCTTTGAAGAAGATGCTGAGGGCATGGAGGGGGTAGGCTGGAGGAGGGTATCAGGGAAGCCTGTTGTTAGTCACAGGGACCGGGGCTGTGCATGTGCGTGTGTGGATTGTGTGTGACCAAGTGTCTGTTCTCCTCAGCTATGACATGAAGACAGCAAGGGTGATGTATGACATCAGTGCTGACTTAACTGAATCAAGTACAGTCAACTCCTAATATCCCAAGAGGGAGGAGAGCAATGGTTCAGAGACATAATCTATGCACGAAACAAGAACCGTTACAGTCTTCCCTTGATATCCCTAGAGATTCCACCCAGATACCAGAATTAATGGATGTTCAAGTCCTTATCAAGTGGTGTAGTATTTGCAGATCACTTATGCATATCCTTCTGTACACTTTAAACCATTTCTAGACTATTGATAATACCAATACAGTGTACATGCCATGTAAATAATTGTTGCGCTGTATTGTTTAGTGATTAATGATAAAAAATCTATACATGTTCAGTAAGACAACTTTTGTAGGCCTAACTATGCTTTCAATCCATGGTTGGTTTAATCTGTGGGTGTGGAACTTGCAGATACAGGGGGCTGACTGTATACTGAACTCCAAAAACTTCAAAATTTTCCAATGTCCTTTCTACTTCCTCCTCACATGAGTATGTGGTTCTGAGTCCTTCTCCCCTGCCCCAGTGCTCAGTAGGGCCTGGGTATGCACTGGAAAATTTGAGGAAGAGGTCAGAGTGGGCCAAGCCTCCTCTGATTTCAGGAGCTGACTTGAGCTTGATGTCTGTGCTCAGCCTACATATGGGAGATGGAGTCTTGGTAATCTGTGGATACATCCCAAATAGTTTGAAGAGTTTGCTTTGAACATCTATGATGGATCTATCTTCACTTTACTTTTCAATGATGTGTAAAGTTTTTTGCAAACGAATACTACAACCACAACAGAGGTTGTATTCCTCTATTTTCCAATAAGGAAAATCATGTTGATTTACCTTTGACAATTTAACTTTGTGGCCAGGCATTTAATCTTTAAAATTGGCAACTATCAATAACCAAGGCCTATTATGGCTGAATGTAGCATCAGTAAATTTTAATAAAAGGTATTCGGAATAAGCTGGTGAGTTTGGGGTACATAAATCATACATCACATCTCTGTTTAACTGTAGTAAAAATTATTTAAGTCCTGTTGCTCTCATACCACAAATAAATCATTAAATGTCTCTGATTGTTACAGATTTTATTCAGCCTGTATCCAGATCAAGGGAAGTTCTGGCAGTTGTTGGCTGTGTCACCACTGGAAAGCTACTGTATCCAAATACACATGGAGATGGTCAGCCACCCATGGTGGAGATTTGCAAAGCAAAGGAATGCTCAACAACTATTACTGCTTTGCTGAAGGTTGAAACCTAGGCCATCACCATTCCTGTTGTGCATATTCTTTGTCTCCAGGACGTTTGGACAGATACAGGGCTCTGAAACAAAAGGAGAGGGGAGCTCTGTGAAGATTGTGCGATTGGGTGGTTGGTAATAAAGCACCCATGGAAGGTAGCATGCAGAGTGGCACGTTCTAGCTAGGAAAAGGCTTTCCCTTATCTCCAAAGTACAGTCTGTTCTGTGCCTTTTTCCCCACCACTGTCTTGTGCATTTCCTCTTGGGTGTGTCCTATTGACCCTGCCTCATAGTCACTGGTTCTTTCCTGATAATTGCTTTTTTTCTTCATTCTGTTTTCTCTTGCTTATTTGTATAACTTGGATTTAAAGCCAGATACATTGTATAATATAGAAGATACTGAGGTCAGTAGTTTTTTAACTTGGAGATGAGCAAATCTTAACTTCTGTAGGCGCTAGTGGGGGGATTTATGTAAATCTTGTCAGAAGTTGGCTGTCTTGAGCCTTGTGGTTGCCATGGTAACCTCTGGTACACCAGACACTCTGAATTGCTGGGCCTCCTGCCAGCTGTCTGCTAGGCCTTGCTCTCTTCCAACCCATCTCTCCTCCCCCAGCTGCAAGATTTCCACTGCACCCTCAGGCTACTGGATTTGATGTACTTCCCAGGCAAATTACAGCTTTTGCTCCTTAGGAAAGGAGTTAAAGGAGGTGGGTGTGGGTAGAGTCTGGCGATGGCTGCTGCCGCCTCCCCAGCTGGCATCGTGGGGGCACTTTCTCAGAATTCTCCTCAGTCTTCTTCCCTGTGAGTGCCTGCCAGGCCTCCAAGAGGAAAAGCGTCTAAGAAGATGTGAACTTCTGTAGCTGTGACTTTCAGCGGCTTCTCATGCTAGCCCGCATTTGACCTTGAGTAGTTTTAAAACTTTGTGATTTAGTCTTTCCTGCTTCTGTGGAAGCAGAGAGGCAGCAAAGCGACCCCATTTCCCCCTGTGGTCAGCGTTGTTGCTCTAGCTCTCATTATTTTTCCCAGCCACCTCCTTCTGTTATAAGGAGTGAGGTATTAGTTAATGCTTGTCTAGCCTTTTCTGGTGGAAAGATTTCAGTGTATCCTGGCTGAGACTGGGAGCCTAAGTCTTTCTGAGAATGGACATGTAGATGAACATATCTGAGCAACAGTTTACTCCTGCTGTATATATTACCTGCCCAGTGGTCACTTGTTAGCCTTCTCAGTTATCAGATCTTCTGTCGAGTCATCACAGGATCACAGTGTTTATGTTCAAATAGTCATTATTTTTTACTAAATAATGGCTCTAGGGATCTTAAGTAAGGATGCTGGCAATTCAGAAAAGCAAGAGAAGCTGTGAAGTGCTTGCTTCTAGTTAAAAGGTAAATTCTCTGCACAATAGAGGATTTGGTCTTGTCTGTGGTTTCAGGTGTCCACTGGAGGGCTTGGAATGTACCCTTAGCATTCAAGGAGGCAGGGACTAACTACTTTGTTGTCTTTAAAAAGAGAATTCATTCTTTTAGCGAACTAAATGGGAAGATTTTTTTCTTTAGTATCTTTAATTCATGGTCTCGGTGAACTGAGATTTTAGGAACTTATGTGGCTTTCCTTATGATCACCTGTTTCAGTCTGTTGTTGCCTGGTCTTGTTTTCCTGAGTCTCTCTGTGACTTTCCAGAGCAGTCTTTCCCTGAGCTGAGTCATCTCCAAGAGAAAGGGCTTTCCAGAAGGTTCTGGTCTCAAGGCCTTCAGGGGAAGCCCATGAGGAACCCTGATTGCAGCCCATGTGCATCCTCCCATCTCAATGAGTGGAAATGCCCATCAGACCCACCCTTGAGCCAGGGTAGCTCTGATATCCACTTGAGTACATGCTCACGTCTTTGTGTGTTCTGCACCACCCTGAAATTGTCTCTGAGCTTTGGTTGAAGAGGTGTCTCCCTGTAAGAAGACTGCACAGCTCTCTGATTTTAACACTCATGGTTTCTCCTTGTTGTACCTCTACCTCTGTATCTTTTCTGCAGGTTAGAAAAATTATGACTTCTTCCTCCTCTTTTTACCCAACTCTCCCTGAGGTCTTCTCCAAGCACTGGCTTCATCGTGGTCCCAGGACATGGACACTAGTCACCCTTTGGTTGATTTCCCGGCAGGTGCTTATAACCTATTGCTCAATCCACTGCAGAACTCAAGGGGACAGATTGGGTCCTGTTCAGATATTATTTTCAATGAGACTCGGCTGAGTTGGGGAGGTGCTGGGTGAGTCTGGTGATCAGACACATTTAGAGCTCTTCATGGAGCAGCCTGGGCCAAGAGCAACACCAACAGCCTTGTCCATCAGTAGGAAGCCCAGTAAGCCTGGCAGGGCCAGGCACTAAGTCCACCTGAGAGCATACAGAAACTCTTCTCTCACCCCACTGAAGACTGCACTGAGTCATTTTTAGTTGAAAGCATTTGGTGAAATTCCTTCCCAAGCAGCCTGAGTGTGCTAGGCCCTATCTAGGACTAAATAACCTGAGTACATCCCAGCAGGCTGCTGGCTGGCCTCACTTTCTTAGCAGCAGGACTGACCAGGGAGCTCTCTGTCCTGCTCCCTGAATGCCTGCCTGTTTGGATAGGAGAGATGGAAAGAGTCAGGCAAGCAGGCAGGGACACTCCAGAGTGGTCCATCAGGTCTGTGGAGCCTCATCCTCTTTGGGGGCTGAATTCTGATTTCCCCATGATCCTCAGAAGGTTGCCCAATGTTCCTGTGGATATCCCACAGATCTCTAGAAGCTCATGGACCCTCTCCCAAGACCCTGGGCTAAGAACCTGCTGCGGGGGGTTTGTGAAAGCTGCCGGCCTAGGGCCTGCCTGGGGAGAGGGTAAGAGCCAGCCTGGGGTGAAGGTGCAGCAGAGGACCGGATGCCCCAGGAGCAAAGTGCTGAAGAGAGACATGGCTCAGACCTTTGAAGATGATTCTCAGAGACAGCCCGTAAGTGAAGGCCTGTGGCAGAAGGAGATTCAGGGCTGGCTTTGAAAAGCCAATGGGTCTTCATGGTGTCATCTGACTGAGGAGCCCTGTGCCTTCCCTGCTTGACCTTTGACTGCACCCTGCATGGGGTCTGCATGAGGGACACTGGAGATGCCTGTTGAGACAGGAAGGACTTTTGCAGAAAGCACCACTCTTTAGCTGGGGAAGGAAGAAGATACCTCTCCCTTGTGAACTTCTGTATCTCCTTGTAACGGCTGTGCTGTGTTAGCTCATTAATTGCAGGGTTAATTTTAGAAGCCTGTAATTGCAGGCACCTGAAGTTCTTTGTCTCCGAGTTCTTGTCTCTTGGTGATAGTGGTGGTGGTGATGGGGCAGCTGTCAAAGGCTCCTAAGTCATTAGGCAAATGAATAGAGGCCAGCAAAACTTTACCGAAATCTAAGGCTCACCCTTTCTTCCTCTTTCCCCTCCTTCATTCTCTTTCTTCTTCCCTCCCTCCTTCATATATGGTTGATTTCCCATCATACCCTGATAGCAGCCTCGGCTATCAGAGAACGTAAAGGAAACTCTATGCTTAGTGTAGTGGATGAAGGCAGTCTTTACCCCTATCTGCCTAGATTCTCCAACTGGGACCCTGTAAATTAGACTAACACAAGACAAATTAACAAGAGAAAAACACACCAATTTATTTAATTTAAGCTTAATCTGACCCAGGAGACATCATAAGGAATTGAAGATCTAAGGAAATAATTAAGTCTGAATGTTTTCAGACTAGGTTTGATGAAGAGTGGGGTCACAGAGCAATGTGATGGCACAAAAGGGTATAGGCAGGGTTATGAGCTAAGGGTAGTAAATTGGGGGAAACTTGGCAAGGCCTGCTCACTCAGATTCTTCCTGGTGTCCCTCCATTTTCAAGATAATGATGCATCCTTTTTTCCAGATATAGGAGTGCATCTCTCACACAAGGGTCTTATGACCTACTTCAGGGGAGGGAGGGAGGGAGAGAGGAAGGGTCACTCTCCTTCCTGTGCCTGCCATTCCTCAAATTAAAATATTCACTAGGCAAGGTGCCATGTTTAAGGGAGCATCTTTTAAATCTTGTCAGTAATGGTGGGTTTCTCTCCTTTCCCATTCTTCTTCAATTATACCCTAAGCTCCTTAGATTATTCCAAAACTTTGTGGTACACTATAGTAGCTATTGGCTACCTGTGGCTCTTTAAATTTAAAATACATTAATAAAATAGATAAAACTAAAATTTCACTTCCTCATTCACACCAGCCACATTTCAAGTGCTGAGTAGTCATGTGTGATTAGTAGCTAGTATATGAGATAGTGAAGATATCGAACATTTCTATCACCACAGAGAGTTCTGTTGGAAAGCACAGCTATAGAAATTAAGGGAGATTACCCTTTTGGAACTAATTGCTGGAGGAAAATATGTTTGTACCAGATAGATTTATTTTTAATGAATTGATCAATTTTTAATCTTTCATACTTCATCATAGAATGTTGTTCCCACTTTTATTATGAAGACAGATTTGATGGGATCCCACTTTTTTACCTGCGTTCAATCAAGTAAAGGGTGTGCCAAAAATTGCACTGTGCAGACAGGTAAGGAAGATTTTACTCAAGACTATTGCGTGGAAGAGAAAGCATGAACCCAACTCTGAATACAGTGTAATGAATAGGGATTTATAGCCACCAAAGAGTGATGGAGGGTTTGGAAAACTATGTAGAGGTACAGAGGGAAGGGCTTATTAGTCAGAGTTCTCCAAAGAAAGACAACCAATAAGATATATAAATTAATGTACTTTGAAGAGTTTGTGGAAAAGTGAATTTAAATCTGTATTATTTTGGTGTAAAAGTTTTTGAAATCCATGCATATGCAGGGTATGTAGGAAATTCATGGAAGTGCCTATTAAGAAAAAAGTTATATATGGCTTTAAAAGATTTGTACCAAATAGACTTATCTTTAATTTTTTTTAAAAAAATGTACTTGAGAGACAGAGATCTACACACACACACACACACACAGAAGAATCTCATCTCCTGGTTCATTCCTGAAATGTCAACAGTGGCTGGGGCTGTGCCAGGCTGAAACCAGGAGCTGGGAAGTCAGTCCAGGTTTCCCTTGTGGGTGGAAGGAACCCAGTTACAATCACAAGGAACCAGTGAGCCACCACTGCTGCATCCCAGAGTCTGTATTAGCAGAAAACTGGAGGAGCCAGAGCCTGGAATTGAACCCAGGTACTCTGATGTCAGTTGTGGGTGTCCTAACTTGTATCTCAGTTCCTAGGCCAAATGCCTGTTCCCAAACTTAACTTTTTTTTTTTTTTTTTTTTTTTTACAGGCAGAGTGGATAGTGAGAGAGAGAGAGAGAGAGAGAGAAAGGCCTTCCTTTTTGCCATTGGTTCACCCTCCAATGGCCACTGCAGCCGGCGCATCTTGCTGATCCGAAGCCAGGAGCCAGGTGCTTCTCCTGGTCTCCCATGTGGGTGCAGGGCCCAAGGACTTGGGCCATCCTCCACTGCACTCCCGGGCCATAGCATAGAGCTGGCCTGGAAGAGGGGCAACCGGGATAGAATCCGGTGCCCCAACCGGGACTGGAAACCAAACTTAACTTTTTTTTTTTTTTAATATTTCTTTTTTTTTTTTAATTATTATTATTTTTGACAGGCAGAGTGGACAGTGAGAGAGAGAGGCAGAGAGAAAGGTCTTCCTTTTTGCCGTTGGTTCACCCTCCAATGGCCGCCGCGGTAGCGCGCTGCGGCCGGCGCACCGCGCTGATCCGATGGCAGGAGCCAGGTGCTTCTCCTGGTCTCCCATGGGGTGCAGGGCCCAAGCACTTGGGCCATCCTCCACTGCACTCCCGGGCCACAGCAGAGAGCTGGCCTGGAAGAGGGGCAACCGGGACAGGATCGGTGCCCCGACCGGGACTAGAACCCGGTGTGCCGGCGCCGCAAGGCGGAGGATTAGCCTAGTGAGCCACGGCGCCGGCCCAAACTTAACTTTTAATTCCAATTTCCCATGAACTGTTTGAAGTATCTTCACATATACAGAAAGAGATTTATTGGGGCCGGCACCATGGCTCACTTGGTTAATACTCTGCCTGTGGCGCCCGCATCCCATATGGGTACCAGGTTCTAGTCCCAGTTGCTCCTCTTCCAGTCCAGCTCTCTGCTGTGGCCCGGGAAGGCAGTAGAGGATGGCCCAAGTGCTCGGGCACCTGCACCCACATGGGAAACCAGGAAGAAGCACCCGCTCCTGGCTTCGGATTGGCATAATTCCAGCCGTAGCAGCCATTTGGGGAATGAACCAACTGTCTAACTCTATCTGTCAAATAAAAAAAAAGAAAAATTTATTATAAGATATTGGTTCATATGATTACAGATGCCTAGAAGTCTATAATTTGTTCTTTACAAGCTGGAGATCCAGGAAAGCCAGTGGCATATCTTGAAGATGTGAGCGTCAGAGAGTCAGTAGTGTAGATTTCCATCCAAATTCAAAGACCTGAGAACTAGGAATATCTAGGGCAAGAGATTGGTGCCTCAGCTCAGTAGTGGAGGGAAGGGGAGAGAGAGAGAATGAATATGAATGTGAGTGAGTGCACATTCTTCTTCATTCTACCTTTTATTCTGTCTGGGCCCTCGTGGATCAGATGATGATCACTTGCACTGGGGAAGGAAGATCTTTTGTGCTCAGTCTGCAAATTCAACTGTTAATCTCTTTTGGAAACACCTTCACAGACACACTTAGAATTAATGTTTCACCAAATATCTGCGCATCCTGTAGTCCAGTCAAATCAACACAAACATTAGCTATCACAGGAGGTGAAGAGGAACTTGAATGGATATCAAGGATGGGGGGATTTATTGCTGAAATTTGACTCAGAGATCAAGAATGAAACCAAGATTAAGGTCTAGTACAGAAGAGGGCTCCAAAAAGTTTTTCTTTCTTTCTTTCTTTTTTTTTTGTTGATGCGAAGTTAATTTTATTTATTTTTTAAAAAACTTTTATTTAATGAATATAAATTTCCAAAGTACAGCTTATGGATTACAATGGCTTCTCCCCTCCCATAACTTCCCTCCCACCTGCAACCCTCCCCTTTCCCGCTCCCTCTCCTCTTCCATTCACATCAAGATTCATTTTCAATTCTCTTTATATACAGAAGATCAGTTTAGTATATATTAAGTAAAGATTTCAACAGTTTGCCCCCACATAGCAACACAAAATGAAAAATACTGTTGGAGTACTAGTTATAGCATTAATTCACATTGTACAGCACATTAAGGACAGAGCTCCTACATGATATTTTTTAAAGAATTGATTAATTTTCTATGCAATTTCCAGTTTAACACCAAGTTTTTTTTTCATTTTCAAATATCTTTATATACAGAAGATCGATTCAGTATATACTAAGTAAAGATTTCATCAGTTTGCACTCACACGGAAACACAAATGTAAAATACTGTTTCAGTACTAGTTATAGCATTACTTCACATTGGACAACCCATTAAGGACAGATCCCACATGAGACCTAAGTACACAGTGACTCCTGTTGTTGATTTAACAATTTGACACTCTTGTTTATGGCGTCAGTAATCTCCCTAGGCTCTAGTCATGAGTTGCCAAGGCTATGGAAGCCTTTAGGGTTCGCTGACTTTGATCTTATCCCAACAGGGTCATAGCCATAGTGGAAGTTCTCTCCTTCCTTCAGAGAAAGGTACCTCCTTCTTTGATGGCCCCGTTCTTTCCACTGGGATCTCACTCGCAGATATCTTTCATTTAGGTCTTCTTCTTCTTTTTTTTTTTTTTCCAGAGTGTCTTGACTTTCCATGCCTAAAATACTCTCATGGGCTCTTGAGCCAGATCTGAATGCCTTAAGGGCTGATTCTGAGGCCAGAGTGTTATTTAGGACATCTGCCATTCTATGAGTCTGCTGTGTATGCCGCTTCCCATGTTGGATCTTTCTCTCCCTTTTTGATTCTATCAGTTAGTATTAGCAGACACTAGTCTTGTTTGTGTGATCCCTTTGACTCTTAGACCTATCAGTGTGATCAATTGTGAACTGGAGATGATCACTTGGACTAGTGAGATGGCATTGGTATATGCTTGATGGGATTGTATTGGAATCCCCTGGTACGTTTCTAACTCCACCATTTGGGGCAACTCCGATTGAGCATGTCCCAAATTGTACATCTCCCTCTCTTTTTCCCACTCTTCTATTTAACAGGGATCACTTTTCAGTTAAAATTTAAACACCTAAGAATAATTGTGTGTTAATTACAGAGTTTAATCACTAGTACTAGAACAAAAAAAAATACAAAAATGGATAAAGTATATATGCATGGTGAGGAGAAAGATACGCCAGTGGATTAATGACCAGCAGAGAGAGTGCTGCTGCCAGGAATGGAACAAGTCTGGGAGAACCTGAGAAGGCACTTTCATTTACACCTAAGCTGTGGAGTCCTCCAACGCTTATCCTTCAAGATGCTACAGAAACCTCAAAGACTGAGCTCAGTTAACCCTTAGCAAGTATTCCGTCATTAGAAAAACTTTTTGTACATCAACAGTCAGCACAAGAGCTGATCAAGTCACTGTTTCTCATAGGAAGTACAGCATGGGGAGAGCAAACACTTTAATGAGAGTATGCACAGTCATCAGAACACAGGAAGATGAAATAGAGTCTGCTGGGGTGGAGATGCAGGTGATAAGGAAAGACTTAGGGATAGGATACTGTGAATGAGATATTAGAAGAGTACAGGGCTTCTCCAGATGTGGGGAAAAGCACTTGAGGGAAAGGCACCATTTTAGAAGAAGGTATTGAAATATGTTAGGAACCTAGTGAATAGTTTAGTGTAACCAGAAAGTATCAAAGATGGATGAGAGAGTGGGGTTCCTATTTGCTTGGATCTGGAAGCCACTTCTGACACCAGAACGTCAGGGCCTGCTTTGTACTCTAAGCATGCAATTAGTACCTGCAAGGGTGAGAAAAAAAGGAAGGGTGGCTGTGTGTGCAGGCTGTGTCTCTTGGATTTTTGGTGCACTCTGTTTGAATGGTGAGTCATTGAGGTTTTAATTGTTACCTGGCTGTCTCCCCTTGAGGAAAAAAGCCTTATTCTATATATTTCATTTTGTTTATGCAATAGATGGTCTGGAAACCAATGTTATATTCTGGAAGGAGAAGCCTGCTGTTCTGATGGTAGCCTCTAGGTGGCGATGCTCTATCTCCTGCCGGTCTGCAAGGTCTTTGGAGCTCAAGCTGTTTAAAATTTTTTTCTCCAATCTGATTTGGGGAAAGACTAGGACAGGAATAATTGCAGGTGTTTCAGAAGCAATAAGGGCTCTTTGGGCCCTTTCTTAGTACGTTTTGCCTCACGTGTGACTTCCATTTTCCATTTGTTGTTTTTTGGAGGCTGAGTAGCAGCACAGATGTGTGGAGGGGCTAATCGACTGAGTGCTAGGGAAGGCTGCCCATTCTGGGTTCTCAGATAGACAACAGGCTGATCACACACTTTATCAGAATGTTTTTGTACTTTTTTGTGGGAAGAACAGAGCAATGAAAAGAGTTAACCATTCTTGGATCCCTCCCCAACACACAATGAAAATCCCTTAGGAACACTAGCAATGGTGAGGTTTTATCTCCTTCCTAAGTCTGCTCCATGAACCATCTGCTTTTAGGGATTTAAGGAAAGATAAAGGAAGTGGTTATGGAATCATCCTCAAGCCCGTGAGCTGCTGCTAGCAGACTGTTGAGACCTGATATAAAGCACAAACGGTTGTGACATTTATTTTTCCATTCACAACACTTTTGTCTTCTGGATCAAAGTGAATGGCCTAGCTATTGTGTAGAGTCCATGTTACTGTTGTCCCCAGGACCTGGTAGGAGAGGTGGGAGGCTATGAGAGCCATCCCAGAGCAGAGAGCATGGGCTTCTACATTTGTACAGCATGCGTATGTTGGGAAGTAGGAGACAAGGGGCAAGAGCTGCCAAGGGGCATAAGTGCCACGGAAGGGCATTCTGCAGTAGGAGGAGCCTCTTTTCTTGATAGATCTTTCCTGAACAAGAATCTTTCACACACTTTGAAAGAATTGCTAACCTTTAGATTTTGCCAATTTCAGAGCTCGTATTCTGAATTTCTTTGGTGTGTGTATTTTCACCTTACAAACAGGGCATCAGTACCTTAGGATTGGGATGTAGATCAGTTCATTCATACAAGCATACTGCCTACAGCTCACCCTGGATCCAGGAACTTGCATAGGATTTTCATGATTGGTGCAAAAAATGGAATTAGAAACGATAATAGGACTGGGGAGACACCAGTTAGACCTTCAACTAGAGAATGCTAAGCATATTCAAATGACACAAAACCAATCGCATGTGTAAGAGTAAGAGGCTGAAGACATAAGAAATGGTCAGGGGCTTGGGGCAATTGGAAGAAATTCTCAAATGTGCATTTCTTTGTATGTTGTCCAAGGAGCGTCTGCATCTGGTGAGTGGCAGGCGGACATTGGGATTCTGCTCTTTGCTCTGTGCTTCACCTTGACACACCCCCAGCTCTGAACCTCAGCAGCCGTACTGATTCCACGTTACTCCAGGTGGACCTGGCAGGGTCCCTGACAGATGGCGGTCCAAGTCGTCCCGGGAGAGAAGAGCATGTCGTGGTAGAGGTGACCCAGACGGATGCTTCAGGTTCCAGGAGGCGGCGGCCACAGCAGGTTACGCTTATAAGTTATTTGAAAGGAATTGTAAAATTTCATTTCATCTATTATAAACTGAGTTTCCTCTTGAATGGATTTGATGGGAAGCCATCAGGCAGTGACACCATTATTAGTCAAGCCATTGACGCTTATCTTTTGCTTTGTCTTTGAAATTTTCTTATTCCCTTTTCTCTAAGTCATTTATAAAACTCTCAATATTTCAGTAGAAATAGGTTTGTTGATTCTTTATTCAGAACCACTTTGCTGGGCCATTGAGGTAAACTTTATATATTTGAAAGTAGTTGTTCTTTGCTGATAAAGCACAATTAAGTCTGGGCCTTGGAGCCAATGTTGTGGCACAGTGGGTAAAGCAGCCGCCTGCAGCACCAGCATCTCATATGGGTAGAAATTCATGTCCTTTTCTTGATGGATCTTCTGATTCAGCTCCTCGCTAATGTGCCTGTGGAAAGCAGTGGAAGATGGCCCAGTTGTCTGGGGCCCTGCGACCCATGTGGGAGACCCTGATGAAGCTCCTGGCTCCTGGCTTCTTCCTGGTCCAGCGCTGGCCATTGCGGCCATCTGGGGAGTGAAGCAGTGGATGAAAGATCTGTCTCTTTCTCTGTGTGTCTCTCTGTCTCACTGTAACTCTGGCTTTCAAGATAAATAAAATTTATATATATATATATATATATACACACATACATATATATACACATACATGTATATATATATATATATATCTGTGTATATATATATGTGTGTATACACACACACACACACACATATAAATCTGGGCTTTCCCCATGGAATAGAAGACACACCACCAGTACAGTTCCCTTTGTGGGTACTTGATAAGCCTGTGCTTAAGTTCCCTGAGCTTCTGCATCTATACTGATGGGCTCGTGGGCTCCTGTACTTAGTTTTGTCTCTGAGATCCAGAACCCTCAGCTCACAGCCTGTGAAGTCAGCCCGCACACCGCAAGGAGAGCCAGCAGCAGTGATTGCCATGATAGCCTGGAGCCTAGATGGGAAGGCATGGCCCTTCTCCTTGAAGCTTAGCTATCCCCTGAATCCGGGCCTTGGTGACTCCAGTAGATTATAATGGTGACTTCTACATGGAAGTCATATGTCTAGTCTGTGGGTTTTCCCAGTGATAACCAATAGAAGAAAACCCTGCTTATGTGTGTGGCTGTGTCATCTAAAGTAGAACATCTGACAAATTAACACATCTTGCTAGTTTTCCTGTTGTGTAGAGAATGGTCCACAGAGCAGAGGTCTCATGATGAAAGAGGATGCAGTTTACTTGGCGATGGCCCATGTAACCCCAATGTCCTAAACTGGTTGCTGTGGCACAGTCTTAGCTTGTAAACTTGGTGCCTCTGTGTGATGTGCACAGCACACTGACAAGTTGGTAATGAGCAAGGAGGGCACACTTCTGTCTGCTTTGTGTCTGTGACTCTTGTGTGGAAGAAGGAGGGAGCTTAACAAAATCTTCAATCTTTATAATTAAAGAAATTTTTAATTGTCCATATTTATGTGGTACAGTATGATTAATTAGACACCTG
Source organism: Lepus europaeus (assembly GCF_033115175.1). Taxonomy (NCBI): domain Eukaryota; kingdom Metazoa; phylum Chordata; class Mammalia; order Lagomorpha; family Leporidae; genus Lepus; species Lepus europaeus. The sequence goes on along the minus strand of NC_084837.1, from coordinate 16,866,494 downwards.
TAATGATCAAATTAGAGTAATTAGCATTTCCATTTCCTTAATGATTTATCATTTCTACATGTTGAGAGCTTAGATTCTTCTAGTTATTTTGAAATATATAATAAATTGTTGGTTTATAGCCCACCTATTTCACTATGGAACTCTAGAACTGATTCCTCCTGTCTATTGCCTTCTCAGCACATGCATATTTATAACCTAAGATAAATGAGCTGGCCTGAGCTTCTCTACTCTGATGGAAAGGCCCTTTGTAATGTGTTGACACACCTAAAATGCCCACATACGAATCCATCTCCGGAAACACAAAGAACACAAGAGATCCTTACTAAATGTTTTTTTGAGTATACTCTTTAGAAACGCTGAAGTGTCTCAAGAGAACTGTTCTCTCATGCATGTATTCCTCCTCTGCTTCAGCCAATTTCAGGGTTCTTATTTCCAATTTCCTTTGTGATTCCTGGGCCAGATTTGTGCCCTCCCCCTGTCTGCCAAACTTGCTCTCTGCTCATGTCACCCTCTCCCACTCCTGCTGTACTCACTCCAGCTCCTCTTAGCTGGTTCTTCTCCATTGCCCTGGCTTGGGAATAAGAACGTGAGGAGAAGATGAGGCTCCATCTTGGGGGCCCTCCCTTGAAGAAGCTTCTGTGACACAAGGATGTGGAGAATTTTCTTGGAGTGCTTCTGTTTTCCCCCAGGTTGCAAGTAGGAAGCAATTCCAAGAAAACATTTCTTGTAAGTTGCCTTAGTGGGCTCAAAAGGCTATTTTAAGTCCCCAGTAATATGTAGTGATTGATTTTTTTCCACATAATCAATACAGTTGGCCTTTGGTATCCATGGGGTTTACATCCACAAATTTAACCAGCCACAGATAGAAATTATTAAAAAATTACAGAGCATGTATAGACATTTTCCTTATTATTCCCTAAACAATACAGTACAATAATGATTTACATAGCATTTACATTGTATTAAGTATTACAAATAATCTGGAAGTGATTCAAAGTAAATGGGAAGATATATATAGGCTATATGCAAATGTTATGTCATTTAAAGATTATTTATATATTTATTTGAGAGAAAGAGTGAATTCTCTCCCACTGGTTCAGTTCCTAAATCCCTGCTGTATCTGGGGCTGGACTGGGGCCAGAGCCTTGAGCCAGCATCATAATCCAGGTCTCACATGTGGGTGGCAGGAACCCAGTTACTCGAGCCATTAGTAATTTGCTCCCCGGGGTCTACGTTAGCCAGAAGCTGAGCTGGAATCAGGAACTGCAGCTGGGAAGTGAACCCAGGAACCCTAATGTGGGATGTGTGAATCTTAACAACTAGGGTAAATGCCTGCTCACTAATACATCATTTTATATAAGGAATGTGTGTCTGAAGGTTTTGTTATATAAGGAGGGTCTGGAATCAATCCTGGTAGATTCCAAGAGTATTTACTTCTATCTATATTTGCTTCTATCTGTATTTACTACTTATCTGTATTTTCTTCTATCTTTTCATAACTTTATATATTAATTTTATATTCATACTTTTGTATTGTTTTTTCCCCACTTAAAAAAAGCTCTTTGGAAATTTCCAGTTCCATATCACCTGTACTAGCTCCTAATACTGGGGTTGTGCATGTCCATATCAAAGTTCACTGTTCATCTCTTTCTCTTTGTCCATTCTATAAAATACCTAAACCAAGTGACAACAATTCCCGGCTGACTTTTCAAGAAAAAAGCCTGACTTTATACTTTGTCTTTTACAGGTCATTCACAATTGGACAGTATTTTTAAATCCAGGAAGTGAACACTCCGTGGTGAGCAAGACCTTTGAGATTTTGAGCAGGTGGGTTCTCAGGCAGATTAAGTCTGGGGCAGATTCTCCGGGACAAACCCACTGTCCAAGTCTGTTTTCTGTTGCTGTAACAGAATACCTGAGGCTGGGTGACTTATAAAGAACTGAGTTTATTTTGGATCACTGTTCTGGAGGCTGGAAAATCCAAGAGTGATGCTGACATCTGCTTGCCATCTGAGGGCTCTCTAGTTACACTGGAGTGTGGCAGAGGGCACCACGTGGCGAGACAGCAAGCCCGCTAGCCTGAGTCTCCCTTCTCTTCTTACAAAGCCACTAATGCCAGCCTGGGGACCAAGACTTGTGATTTCACCTAATCCTAAGTCCCTTTCAAATGCCTTACCTACAAATACTCTAACTATATGATTTGGGAGATTGTTTCCAACACAGGAAATTTGTGGGACATATTCAAACACTAGCAGTCACCTAAAAATGTTTTAACTCATGGGACACCAAGTTTGTCACAAATAGTCCCAGGTCAGTTATGTGGCTTGACCAAAAACAAAAAACAAAAAAGAAAAAAAGAAAGAAAACAACAACAACAACAAACTCATGCTGTGTAGACGGTGGAAACAAGGCCTGTGGGAAGATATCAGGGTCACCTGTGCCAAGGCAGAAAAGGATTGTTTCAGAATCCAGCTGGAAGCCCATGATATATTTTAGCTGATGCTCTAATTTTCTTAATACTACAAAACTATATGATACAATAGGGAATTCTAGGAAAGTTTAGAATCCACCCCCTCTTTTAGAAGATTTATTATTTATTTGAAAGGCAGAGTTACAGAGAGTGGGAGAGGGAAAGAAGGAAGGAGGGAGGGAGGGAGGCAGGGAAGGAAGGAAGGAGGGAGAGAGGGAGATATATATATATAATATATATATATATATATATATATATATATATATATATATATAGAGAGAGAGAGAGAGAGAGAGAGAGAGAGAGAGAGAGACAGAGCTGGGCTGGTTTAGCCCAAAGCCAGGAGCTTCATTCAGGTCTCTCATGTAGGTGACAGGGGCTCAGGTACTTGGGCCATCTTTCTGATGCTTTCCCAATAGCATTAGCAGGGAGCTGGATGGGAAGTGGAGCAGTGGGGACTCGAACTGGCACTCATATGGGACACCAGTGTCATAGGCAGTGGCTTAACCCTCTGTACCACAATGCTACTCTCACCCCTTTTTTGTAGACTAATGACATTTACATATTCAGTCTGTTCTCATGGTTACCATCTTATCCCAGGCTGTCATAACAAAGTGTCTCAACCTGGATGACCTGAACATCAGACATGCATTTTATCACAGTTCTGGAACCTGGGAGTCCATGACCAAAGCATTGGCAGTGTTGGCTTCTCCTGAGGCCCCTGTCCTTGGCTTACAGATGGCCACCTCTTCCTTGTGACTTCTGGTCTCCTTTGAGTATGTCTGTGACTTAATCTCTTATAAGAATGCCAATCTATTGGATTGAGTATTAGTCACTCTAGTGATCTCGTTTAATCTTTATTACCTCTTTAAGATCCTACCTCAAATGTACTCACATTCTGAGGTACTAGGGGTTAGGACTTCAACATATAATTTTTTTTCAGTTAAGGGGGATGACACAATTCAGTCTGTGAAAATTGTAAAGTGACCTTTCAACAAAGTGCTTCCAGGGCTGGCGCTGTGGCGTAGTGGGGTAAGCCACTGCTTGCAGCACCTGCATCCCATATGGGTGCTGGTTCATGTCCTGGCTGCTCCCCTTCCAATCTAGCTCCATGCTAATGTGCCTGGGAAAGCAGTGGAGGATGGCAGAAGTATTTGTGCCCCTGGCACTCATGTGGAAGATCAAGATGAAATCCCTGGCTTCTGGCTTCGACCTGGCCCAGCCCATGCCATTGCGGCAATTTGGGGAGTGAATCAGTGGACGGAGGAGCTCTCTCTCTCTATGTGATTTTGACTTTCAAAATAAATAAATAATTTCTTAAATAAAGTGCTTCTGTTTCAACATGCCTCAGACTCTTGATTTTCAGGCTTCTTGTTTGTGATGGTTTCTCCAACATCAGGGACTGAAGTTTAAAGAGTTGGCTTTGCCGGTAAAGCCATCTGGTATGTTGGTAAGGAGGAAGTGAGGAGACTAAAGGGTAAAATCAACTGTACTCTTTGTTAATTATTGGGGTGGCACCTGCAGGACCAGGCTTAGACACAAGCAGGCTGCATTCTGCATCCCATACCACTGACCTGTGCTCCATGCTCTTTTGTCTATGACATCAGGCACTGATGAACAAATGAACAGATTCATCTGGACTCTGGTTATGGCCATGATTGACTTCTGCTAGAAAGGACAGGGCAAAAGGGACACTAAGTGTTGATCCAGGATTTGTTTCCTTTGCCAGCTGTAAGGTCTTTGCTTCATTCTGCAGGGAGACTGTTTCCATCCACATTCGGGCCACCCTGCAGCAGACCCAGGTGGTCCCTCTTTTGCTGGCTCATCAATACCTCCGTGCAAGCGTGGAAGCACAAGTGACCATCGCTGCAGCCATCCTCGCGGGGGTCTATGGCCTGATTATATTTGAGGTAACTTTTGTACCTGCTTCCTTTCATCTGTGCTCATCGTCAAGGTATTTTAACTTGTTAGATGCTCTGGATCAGCCCAGTCCAGCACTTAATTGAGAATAGTGTAATTCTTAAATGTTGGCAGGTCTGTCACTACCGGCTGAAAATGGAAGTGTACTGGGATTTTACTGAATCTTGGCTGTTGGCATATGCAATGAGGAGTTTTGGGCAGGCCAGTCAAAGTGAACCTGAGAGAGTGGAACAGGCATGCGATTCTCTACCCTTCCGCCACTGCTCACCCCAAGTGTGACTTTCAGGGATGGCCACAAGATGAGTTTTGAGCTCCTCTGAGACTCAAGGTCTTCTTCTGTATCATAGGATGTTAATAACCCCCTTCCTGCTGCTTAGGATGCATGTGAAAGGGACACAGAAGCCCTTGGGCTACCAGTGGGAAAGAATCGACTGTTCCATTTATCAACTGGCTGATGAGAATTTCCACAAATGGTTTTATGTCTTGCCAACTTGTTGGGAAATTTTAAGTGTGGATGTACCTTCAGTAGCATGCAGCAAAGTGGAAACACTTCCCAGGCCAGGCAGGACCACTGTTAACTGAATGGTGAAACCAAAGTATACAGCAGCATGTTAGCAGAAGGGTTGGCTCTGTGCTTTGAGCTTGGGAGATCAGGAAAGGATAGCACAATGAAGAGGTGCTTCTTACTGAGTTGGTCTAGGCATGAAAAATAACTTGGAGTGGACCGGCGCTGTGGCTCAATAGGCTAATCCTCCACCTTGTGGTGCTGGCACACGGGGTTCTAGTCCCAGTCGGGGTGCCATATTCTGTCCCAGTAGCCCCTCTTCCAGGCCAGCTCTCTGCTGTGGCCTGGGAGTGCAGTGGAGGATGGCCCAAGTGCTTGGGCCCTGCACCCCGTGGGATACCAGGAGAAGCACCTGGCTCCTGCCTTCAGATCAGCATGGTGTGCTGGCCGCGGCTGCCATTGGAGGGTGAACCAACGGCAAAGGAAGACCTTTCTCTCTGTCTCTCTCTCTCTCACTATCCACTCTGACTGTCAAAAAAAAAAAAAAAAAAAACAAACAAACAAACAAAAAAAAAAAAACCAAAAAAAACAAAACTTGGAGTTATCAAGGAAATAGCTGGCAGCAGGAATGGCCAGGAAAAGTCCATAGCCTTGGTGTGGTTGTCCAGTCTGCTTGGTGAGAAAGCTTAGTTCCAGTAAGTTCAGGCCCCACTCATCTAACAAGTTTGGTTGTTGTATCGTTATGTTTATTTTTATTCTAGAACAGCTTTATTCTCTATGTTCATTATCTAATTTCTTTTTAATCAATATTATCATTATTCTTGGGCTTTCATGACCACCTAGACACTCTGTGATTAGCTAGCAAGACTCAGACTCACAGACAGCTGACTCTGGGCTAAGCACTATTACTGTGAACAACAGCGGAGACCTGCTGACTCTTTAGGAGTCTAGGAGCAGGCTTCTGAAAGGGCTCCTGTCTCAGGCAGGACACACCCCTCCTTCCAACAACAAAGGATGTGACGTGTGTGCAGGGTTTCTTCCCAGGGCTTCCTTCTTGAGACTCAGAGATTTTGTTAGGGCTTGTCATAAGACTCTCAGAAGGAAAGCAGGTATTTCTGTAAATCACATTTTACAGTGTAGGCGTTGCTAGTACAGCAGAATACTCTGGCCCAGTCCAACAAAACAACCTTATCAGTTGTCACATCCTTAAAGCTGAGTACCCAGAAGTCAACCACGGGCCATTTCCAGGGAAGGCCCTTCCAAAGATGCCATTCGCAGTCCAACTTGCTTCTTCCTTGCACCACCAGTGAGTTGAAAACCACTGCTCTGTTTTTCTGTGGAGTATTCATCCTACAGCCTGAAGGGGTTTTTCATGGGATTAATTTATTACTCCATCCTCTTCAGGCTACAGTTTGGATCTGAAACCTTCAGGTTCAATTTTGGGCTTACATACTTCACAAGTGTGTAGGGGGTGTGGCTCACATCAGGGACGAGGGACAAGTGTCTGGACGTCACACCTACTTTAGTGCTGCTGAGGATGCTCTGTGAGTTGAGGAGGTGACAGTTTGTTTTTTGTCAAGCTCCCTGTCACCTTTCTCCTAAAGGTTTTGATATCACCAGGAACCATCACTTAACTCCTTATTTCATTAGCATTTACAGTGAACTTTCTATCATTCCTTCTGTGTTTGTAAATGAGTTATTCTATATTGAAGAACTTTCTCCCATCTAATTTTGTTAATGTGAAACTGTTTATGATAAAGGTTATTTTTCTTTAATTATCAATTTTATGGTTGGCAGTTGTTGCCTTATCAACTTCCAGTGGTGTCTACGTATTTTATTTATTTTCTCTTTCATTTTTTCCCCTGAATATCATTTTGAAATTATGGATTTACTATAATCCACTTTAACCAATTACATATTTGCTAGTTAAAAATATAATGCCATGCCAACTTTGAAAATATTTTTCTTTTTAATTGATACATAGAAATTATATACATTTGTGGTGTACAATGTGATAATTCATGTACATGTATATAATATGTAGTGATCATATCAGAGTAATTAGCATTTATAGACCCTTAACATTTATTTTGTGGGCTTTCAAACTCTCCTGTCTTTAGTTTTCATAAAATGCATAAGTGATTGTTGTAAACTGTAGTTATCCTATTGTGTTGTAGAATACTAGAACTTATTCCTCCCATCTCACTGTACAATGGTCCTTCAAAAAGTTTGTGGAAAAATGGCATTAAAAGATAAGTCTATTTTAGTGCAAAAAACTTTGGAAATCCAACTGCAGGTTTTTCATCATACACATTTGCATGAACTCTTCAGCAACTTGTTGTATCATCCGATGGATATCAAAGTTTGTGTGAAAAAATAAATTTTGGAAACTTATTTCACCTTCCCTCTATTTCTGTTCCCCACAACCCTTCCTAGCCTCCAGTAGTTACTGTTCTACTCTCTTGTTCTTTCAGGTCAACTTTTTAAATTCCACACATGAGTGAGAACATGTAGTATTTGTTTTTTTTGCAGTGTCTAGCTTAATTCACTCAACATAATGCCCTCCATTCCCATCCATTTTAGTACAAATAACAAGATTTTATTTTTTTTAATGGCTGCCCAGAGTTCTTTGTGTGTATATATGTATGCCACATTGTCTTTACCCATTCATTTGCTGCTGACAGACTCTTCTAATGGTTCTTCTTTCTGGCTATTGTGAATCGTGTTGTAATAAATATGGAAATGCAGGTATATCATTGATAATCTGATTTCATTTCCTTTGGCTATAAATCCAGAAGTGGGATGGCTGGGTCATATGGTATATATATTTATATAATTGTATATATTTATATTTATATTTAAGATTTATAGATAGATAAAGGGAGAGACAGAGAGGTCTTCCATCTGCTGATTCACTCCCCAAATGGCTGCAATGGCTGAAGCTGGGCTGATCTGAAGCCAGGAACCAGGAGCTTCTTCCGGGTCTCCCATGTGAGTGTAGGGACCCAAATCCTTGGGCCATTTTCTACTGCTTTCCCAGGCCACTGCAGAAAGCTGAGTTGGAAGAGGAGTGGCCAGGATACAAACTGGTGCCCATATGGGAGGCTGGCACCGCAGGTGGTGGCTTTACCTGCTACACCACAGTGTAGGCCCCAAGACCTATTTTTATTACATTTTTGTTTTGAGGAATATCCACACTATTTACTATAACATCTATATTAAATTACATTCCTACCAACAGTTTGTAAGAGTTTTCTTTTCCCTATATCCTTTCCAACATTTTTATTTTTGCTTTTTTGATGATAACCATTTAAAATGGAATGAGATATTGCATTATGGTTTGGATTTGCATTTCCCTAATGACTAGTGATATTGAATATTTTTTTTCATAAACTTATTCAATCCCAATTTATTTTTGAAAAGGCTTCTCTGCTATTCTAGGGTTGGTTTACCTCATTTATATAAATATATAACCTATGAAACTTATACAGTTTATACAGATTTATAAATCTTTCATTAATTAGTAGCCATTCTTAATAGCCATTCAGAAAAGAAAATCTGTCCCTCTCTCCCAAGAGCCATCCCAGATTTTAAAATCTGTAAGGATTTCCTACATGGTCTGTTGTAGAAACAAAAAACGAAATGGCAGAATAAAACAAAATGAACTACACACAGAAGGTTGCAGATCCCAGGGCAGGCTTGCCTGGCATGTGGCCTTGGTTGGGGCAGAACCTGCTGTGTGAAACTTGGCAGCCAGCGACCTCCAGGGCTGCTTTCCCAGGCAGCTCATCCAGTTCCTGGAAATCCTTCCTCTCCAGCTTTCTCAAACTGTGCTCTGTACTACGCATTAGTCACCCAAGGCCCTGCTGTCAAAACTGCCACATCCGTATGACAGATGTTCAGCCATTTTACTGGGGTGTGGTATATTCTTAATGTGATGTCAATTTATATTTTTCTACTGATGATAATGTGGACATATTTTAAATTATTTATTTGCCATTAGTGAGATGTCTGTACTTGATGTTTGCTTATTTCTAATTGAATTGTTTGGTTTTGTGCTGTTGAGTTTGAGTGTTCTTTGTATAGTCCAGATCTAAAGGCTTTGTTGGATATGTGGTTTCCAAGTATTTTCTCTCATTTCAGTTTATAAGTTTTTCCTTTCATAGATCATGTTATGGGTATCAAGTCTAGGAAATGATTGCTTAGTTCTACATACTAAAGATTTTTTTCCAAAAAATATATAGTTTTGCTTCTTATATTGAAGTCCAAGTTTAATTTGAGTTAGTTTTTTTAGTTGTGTGAGGTTTAGATGTAGGTTCATTTTTAAACTTGTGGATGTTCAATTGTTGCAGTGCCACTTACTAAAAAGGCTACCTCACCTTTATTGAATTGCTTTTGTTCCTTTGTTAAAATTGAGCCTTTTTGTGGGATATATTTGAGGTTCTCTATTCTGTTTCATTGATTATGTGTCTAGCCCTCTTCCAAGACTGCCCTATCTTGATCACTGCAAGTATATTGTAAGTCTTGATACTGGGAAGAGTAATTCCTCTTAGTTTTTCTTAAATTGTTTGGCTATTATTTGATCTATTCACATATACATTTTAGAATGGCTTTACAGACTCTGAATATTGTCTGTCTCTTCATTTATTTTTAGTCTTCTTTGATTTTTAAAATTTTTATTAATTTTAAGAGAACTGACTTCATGTATTTCACAGGTATAATTCTAAGAATATAACCATACTTCCCTCCTTCCATTTCTTTCTCCCTCAATCCCTCTCCTTTCTTCCTTTCTTTTTTCTTTAATTTTTGCAAAAACAATTTCAATCCACTCTATGATTATAAGCTAATGTACCAAAACCAAATATTTAACAAGTAAAAAGTAGAAAGCAGTTTCACAGGAATATAAACAAGGGCTAAAAACACAATCACATTACAAGATGTCTGTTTCATTCTAATTAATTTTTTGGAATTCTATATTAACTACCAAATATCAGAGAAAATATGATATTTATCTTTTTGGGACTGGCTTATTTCACTAAGCATAATGGTCTCCTGTTGAATGTATTGTGTGGTAATTATGAGATTCATTCTTTTTTATGGCTGAGTAGTATTCCATAGTGTATGTATACCACTTTTTTTTTTTCAATCTAGCCATCAGCTGATGGACTTCTGGATTGATTCCATAACTTATTGTGAATTGAGCTACAATAAATATGGGAATACAGATAGCTCTTTCATATGCAGATTTCATTTCCATTGGGCAAATTCCCAGGATTAGGATGCTGGGTTATATGGTAGATCTTTTAGCTTTCTGAGGTATCTATATATTATATTCCATAATGACTGTACTAGTCCCATTTCCACCACCAGTGGAATAGTATACCTTTTCTCCACATCCTCTCCAGCATTTATTTTTTGTTGATTTCTGTATGAGAGCCATTCTACTTGGGGTGAGGTGAAACCTGGTTGTGGTTTTGATTTGTGTTTCCTTGATGGCTAGTGATCTTGAGCATTTTTTCATGTATCTGTTGGCCATTTGTGTTTCATCTTTTGAAACATGCCTGTTCAAGCCCTTTGTTCATTACTTAACTGAATTGTTTGTTTTGTTGTTGTTTAGATTCTGTGTTCTTTAAAGATCTGGGCAGTCATTGTGGGTGGCTCTGTAGGCTCAGGGATCCCCGATTGCCTGTGGAGGTCATTGCTGCAGGATCCATGCTCACACTCAGGACTGCATGGATCCTTTGTGTGGTTTCTTGTAATAGTGCAGATGAATATTGCACCCACTGTGGCTAGTGCCCTGACATTGGTTGCCATGAGGAGAGGAGGTAAGTGAGAATCTATACCAACAGAGATGATCAAAACACCCCTCTGATAAAAAAAGAGGAGAATTACCATAACCAACTTGGGTGTCACCTTGGACACTCCTCAACCCTGGAACACTGAGCAGGGCTCCCTGGCCTCACCCAGTACACACCCAGCACACATCTGGTTATTCACTGAAAGAGCTGACACTCCACTAAGCCACAGAGGCATGGTCCAAAGATAAAAACCATCACGGGGAAAAAGCACACAACAAGTATCTCCATAGATGCCTAAAAATAAATGCCAAAAATCAAGAAACAAGAGTAAGGAAGACAACATGACACATCCAAAGGAATGCGACAACACTTCAATACTAGAATGTGAAGTTGAAGATATTGATGAAATTCTAGAAACAGAATTCAAAATATTAATTGTGGGATAACTCAGAAGTAACCAGAAGCAAATTCATGAATTAAAGAAATCCATACAGGACATGAATGAAAAATTTTCCATGGTATTGAGATTTTAAAGAAAATCAAAATGAAATGTTGGAAATGAAGAATTCAATAGATCAAATAAAAAATTTGGTGGATGGCTGAACAATAGACTCAGTGAGGCAGAAGAAATAATATTTGAGTTAGAAGACAAATCTCTGAAAATTTTACAATCAAACAAACAAAAAAAAAACAAAGAAAAATAAGAAATTAGAAAAAACCAGTGTTGGAGATATATGGAATAGTATTAAATGACCCAACATTTGGGTCTTAGGAGTTCCTGAATGTGTGAAAAAAGAGAATGGATTAGAAGGCTTTTTTAGTGAAATAATTACAGAAAACTTCCCTGACTTGGAGAAAGAAAGGGACATCCAAGTATAGGAGGCACATAGAACTCCTAACAGACATTACCAGAAAAGATCTTCACCATGACACACTGTAGTTAAGCTCCACAGTAAAACATAAAGAAAAGATTCTAAAATGTGCACAAGAGAAATGCCAGATTACTTTCAGAGGATCTCCAGTTGGACTCACAGCTAACTTTTCATCAGAAACCCTATAGGTTAGAAGAGAATGGTGAGATAAATTCCAAGTCTTAAGAGAAAAAAACTGTCAATATTGTACTCTGAAAAGCTCTCATTTATGAATGAAGATGAAATAGAGACCTTCCATAATAAACAGGAATGGAAAGAATTTGACACTACTCATCTTCCCAATAAAGAAAAACACACAGGACTGGAATGGCTTCACTGCTGAATTCTATCAGACATTTAAAGAACTAACTCTAATTCTTCTCAAGCTGTGAAAAATAATTGAAAGGGAGAGAATCCTCTAAAACTTCTTCTAAGAAGCCTGTAACACCTTAACTACTAAAGCAGAAAAAAATAATACAACAGAGAAAGAGAACTACAGACCAGTTTCTCTTTTGAACATAGACACAAAAATTCTCAACAAAATGCTAGCCAATCAAATACAACAAAGCATCAGGAAGATCATTCACTGGACCAAGTGGGATATATCCCTGGTATGCAAGGTTGCTTCAACATTATCAAATCAATAAATGTGACATATCACATTAACATACCAGAGAAAAAGCTACATAGTTATCTCAATAGATGCAGAGGAAGCATTTGACAATATACAACATCATTTCATAATGAATAACTTAATTAAATTGTGTGTAGATGAAAAAATCCTCAATGCAATCAGGGAAATTTACGACAATCCCATGGCCAGCATCTTATTGAATGGAGAAAAGTTGGAAGCATTCCCATTAATATCTGGAACCTGAGAAGAGTGCCCACTTTCACTATTGCTATTCAATATACTCCTGGAAGTTTTAGCCAGAGCTATTAGGAAAGAAAGAGAAACCAAAGGATACAAATTGGGAAAGAGGAAGTCAAACTAACACTATTGCAGATGACATGATCCTATTTATAGGGGATCCAAAAGATTCCACTATGAAACTACTGGAACTCAAAGAAGAGCTTGGTAAATTGGAAAGATATAAAATCAACACACAAAAATCAATAGTCTTCTTATATACAGACAATGCCATGGCTGAGAAAAAACTAAGATCAATTCCATTTGTAATAGCTACAAAAAGTATCAAATACTTTGGAATAAATTGAACCAAGGACATCAGAGATCTCCATGATGCAAATTACAAAACATTAAAGAAATAGAAGAAAAAACAAAAAAGGAAAAATCTTCTATGTTCATGGATTGGAAGAATCAATATCATCAAAATATGCATACTACCAAAAATGATTTTCAGATTCAATGCAATACCAACCAAAATACCAAATACATTCTTCTCAGATTTAGAAAAAATGATACTGAAATTCATATGGAAACACAGAAGACCCAGAATAGATAAAGATTTTTTATACAACAAAAAACAAAGCCAGAGGGAAAACAATAACAGATTTCAAGACTTACTATAGGGCAGTTATAATCAAAACATCTTGGTACTGGTAGAAGAACAGATAGGTAAACCAAAGAAACAGAAATCAATCCATACATATACAACCAACTTATCTTTGACAAAGAAGCTAAAATCAGTCCCTGGATTAAGGACAAATGGTGCTGGGAAAACTGGATCTCTGAATGCAGAAATATGAAGCAAGACCTATATCTTACATGTTACATAAAAACCCACTCATATTGGTGCAAAGACATACATATATAACTCCATATCATCAAATTATTAGAGAACACTGGGGAAAACCCTGCAAGACACAGGCACAGGCAAAGAGTTCTTGGAAAAGACCCCAGAAGCACAAGGAATCAAAGCCAGAATTGACAAATGGGATTACACAAAATTAGGAAGCTTCTGCACTGTAAAAGAAACACTCAGCTAAGTGAAGAGGCAACTGACAGTGAGAGAAAATATTTGTAAACTATGAAACTGATAAAGGATTAATATTCAGAATCTATAAAGAGCTCAGTAGACTCAATAGCAACAAAACAATCCAGTTAAGAAATGAGCAAAAGACTTAAACAGGCATTTTTCAAAGAGGAAATCCAAATGGGCTATAGATACATGAAAAAATGCTCAGGATCACTAGCCATCAGGGAATTCCAAATCAAAACCACATTGATGTTTCACTTCACCCAATTAGAATGACTTTCATATAGAAAGAAACAAAGAACAAATGCTATTGAGGATGTGGGGAAAAAGGCAACCTAACCCAACCTTGGTGGGAATGTAAACTGGTCCAACCACTGTGGGAGACATTATGGAGATATCTCAGAAATCTGAATATAAACCTACCATATGACCAGCCATCCCACTCTTGGTATTTTACTCAAATGAAATGAAATCAGCAATATGAAAGAGTTATCTGTATTGCTATGTTTATTGCAGCTCAGTTCAGGATAGCTGATATGTGGAATCAACCAAGATGTCTATCAACTGAAGACTGAATAAAGAAATTATGGGATATGTACACCATAGAATACTACACAGCAGTAAAATAAAAAGAAATTATGTTATTTGCAACAAAATAGATGTAACTGGAAAACATTATACTTAGTGAAATAAGCCAGTTCCCAAAGGACTGATCTGTGGTAGCTAATAGAGCACTCAAAAGGTAACTTATAGAAATGAAATAGACACTTTGAGATTTGGTGACTTTAAACAGCCCTTCTCTTGGCTGTTGAGGAACAGTTTTTTTTTCATAGTATCTGTTGAACTCTTTATTTAGTATAGAGTTAATCCTATTAGTATAAAGTTAATTGAAAATATATCTTAGTAAAAAAAAGAATGGGAATAGGAGAGAGGGGAGGAAGAAGGGTGGGAGTGCTGGCGGGAGGGTGGGAGGGTGGGATGAGTCACAGTGTTCCTAAAGTTGTAATTATGAAACGCATGAAGTTTGTGTACCTTAAATAAAATGTTTCTAGGTTAAAAAAGTAAAAAGATTATAACATACTTTTAAAAAAATTTTATTTAAGTTTATACAAGGTCATGTATTTCATATATACAGATTTAGGAACACAGTGATACTTCCTACCTTATCCTCCCTCCCTCTCATGCTCAAACTCTTCTTCCTCCTCCTTTTCCTATTCCCACTCTTAATTTTTGCAAAGATCTATTTTCAGTTTACTTTATACTCATAAGGTAATGCTTCACTAAGTAAAGAGTTCAAGAAATAGTATGAGGGAAAAAACACTGTTCCTCAACAGTAGAGACAAAGGTTGTAATAATCATTGAATCACAAAATGTCCATTTCACTCCAATGCATTACATTTTAGGTACTATGTTAGTTACCCAAGATCAGGGAAACTTATGATTTCTGTCTTTTTGGGACTAGCTTATTTCACTAAATATAACAGTTTCCAGTTTAATCAATTTTCTTATGAAAGCATTTCAACTTTTTTTTTTTACTGCTGAGTAGAATTCCATAGTGTATATATACTATAATTTTTTATCCAGTCATCAGTTGATAAACATCTGGGTTGATTCCATGTCTTAATTATTTTGAATTGAGCTGCTGTAAACGTGGTGGTACAGATAACTCTTTAATATGCTGATTTCTTTTGGTTTGGATAAATTCTGAGTAGTGGGATTACTGGGTCATATGATAGGTATATATTCACATTTCTGAGGTATCACCATACTGTCTTCCATGGTGACTGCACCAGTTTACATTCCCACCAACAGGGGGTTATGGTGCCTTTTCCCATACACCCTTGCCAGCATTTATTGTTTGTTGATTTCTGTATGAGATCCGTTTTAACAGGTGTGAGGTGAAACCTGGTTGTGGTTTTGATTTACATTTCCCTGATGTCTAGTTCTAAGCATTTTTGTGTCTGTTGGCCATCTGAATTTCCTCTCTTGAAAAATGTCTATTCAGTCTTCTTCCCATTTATTAACTGGATTGTTTGTTTTGTTGTTGAATTTATTGTGCTCTTTATAGTGATTTTATAGAGCTCTTTATCAGTTGCATAGTTTTCAAATCTTTTTCCCATTCTGTTGTTTGATGTTTACTTTGCTGAGTGTTTCTTTTGCAATGCAGAAGCTCCTCAGCTTGTTGTAATCCCATTTGTGAATTTTGGCTTTGATTATCTGTACTTCTGGTGTCTTTTCCAAGAAGTCTTGGCCTATGCCAACATCTTGCAGGGTTTCCATAATGTTCCTTAGTAATTTTGTGGTATTAAGTTTTTGTAGATTTATGTCTTTGATATTTTGATTAGATTTTTTTGGTGTAAGTTGTAAGGGGTGTTTCTTCATACTTCTTCATTTGGAGATACTATTTTCTCAGCACCATTTGTTGAAGAGACTGTCCTTGCTCAAGGGATTGATTTTAGCTCCTGTGTCAAATATAATATGGTTGTAAATTCATGGATTGATTTCTGGAGATTCTATTCTGTTACATTTTTCTTTTTTCTCAACTTTTATTTAATAAATGTAATTTCCAAAGTACAGCTTTTGGATTACAGCGGCTTTTCCCCCCATAACCTCCCTCCCACCCACAACCATCCCATGTCCTACTCCATCTCCCATCCCATTCTTCATTAAGATTCACTTTCAATTATCTTTATATACAGAAGATCAACTTAGTATATACTAAGTAAAGATTTCAACAGACTACACCCACACAGACACACAAAGTATAAAGTACTGTTTGAAGACTATTTTTACCATTAATTCTGATAGTACAACCGTTAAGGACAGAGATCCTACCTGGGGAGCAAGTGCACAGTGGCTCCTGCTGTTGACTTAACAGTTGACACTCTTGTTTATGATGTCAGTAATCACCCAAGGCTCTTGTCATGAGCTACCAAGGCTAGGGAAGCCTCTTGAGTTCTCAAACTCTGACCTTATTTAGATAAGGCCATAAGCAAAGTGGAAGTTCTCTCCTCCCTTCAGAGAAAGGTACCTCCTTCTTTGATGGCCGGTTCTTTCCGCTGGGATCTCACTCACAGAGATCTTTCATTTAGGTCATTTTTCTTGCCACAGTGTCTTGGCTTTCCATGCCTGAGAAACTCTCATGGGCTTTTTAGCCAGATCCGAATGCCTTATGGGCTGATTCTGAGGCCAGAGTACTGTTTAGGACATCTGCCATTCTATGAGTCTGCTGTGTATCCCACTTCCCATGTTGGATTGTTCTCTCCTTTTTAATTTTATCAATTATTATTAGCAGACACTGGTCTTACTTAGTTGACCCTTTGACAATTAATCCTATATTTATGATCAATTATGAACTGAAACTGATCACTTTGAAAAGTGAGATGGCATTGGTACATGCCACCTTGATGGGATTTGGAGTCCCATGGCATGTTTCTAGCTTTACCCTTACGTGTAAGTCCAATGAGCATCTGCTGAACTGTACATCTCCTCCCTCTATTATTACCACTCTTTTTAAAAATTTATTTGCCAGGTAGAGTTGTAGACAGTGAAAGAGAGAGAGACAGAGAGAAAGGTCTTCCTTCCATTGGTTCATTTTCCAAATGGCTGCCATGGCCGGTGCTGCACCAATCCAAAGCCAGGAGCCAGGTGTTTCCTCCTGGTCTCACATGCGGGTGCAGGGTCCCAAGCACTTTGGCCATCCTCTACAGCCCTCCTGGGCCACAGCAGAGAGCTGGACTAGAAGAGGAGCAACCGGGACTAGAACCCAGTGCTCATATGGGATGCCAGTGTCGCAGGTGGAGGATTAGCCAAGTGAGCCTTGGCGCCAGCCCCACATCCCACTCTTATATAACAGGGATCTCTCTTAAGTTAAATTTAAATTCTGTTACATTTTTCTACGTGTCTGTTTTTATGCCAGTGCCAATGTTTGGATTATAACTGCCCCGTAATAGTCTGAAATCTGGTATTGTGATATCTCTGCTTTGTTTTTATTGTATAAGATTGTTTTTATTGTATAAGATTTGTTTTTATTGTATAAGATTGTTTTATCTATTTGGGGTCTTGTGTTTATAAATTAATTTTAGCATAATTTTTTTCTAGATCTGCAAAGAATGTCTTTGATATTTTGAGTGGTATAACATTGAATCTGTTAACTGCTTTGTGTAGTATGTACTTTTTGGTGATATTGATTTTTCCAATGCACGAACATGGAAGATTTTCTGATTTTTTTTGTTTTCTTCTATTTCTTTCTTTAATGTTTTGTTATACCTTCTTTTCTAATGTATGTATATATTACTATGATTTCACTTGTCAACATTGCTTTTGGGGTATTCTACAAATTTTGATATGTTTCATTTTAAGTTTCATTTAGTTCTTCCTACATTATTATTTCTCTTGAGGATTCTTATCCAATACATATACTCAGTAATGTGTTTTTTGGTATCCAACTGCTAGAAATTTTTCCACTGACTTTCTTTTTTTTCCCCAACCTGACTGCTTATTCCCATCTGTTGAGGTACTTAGCCCTTTATCCAAAGTACCAGATCATTTTGTTGCTTTTCTGTGTGTTAAACAATTCTCTACTGCAAGGCTCTGACCTCCTGAACCTGCCTGAAAAATTGCTGCCAACTTTGAAGAAATTTTTTGGAATTTTTTCCAATTTATTTTTTTAACTTTTATTTAATAAATGTAAATTTCCAAAGTACAGCTAATGGATTACAATGGCTTTTCCCCCCATAACATCCCTCCCACCTACAACCCTCCCATCTCCCGCTCCCCTGTCTGGTACCAGATTTCAGTGTGAATGCTTCCAATTTTTCCCCATATAATATGATACAGGCCTTCGGTTTGTCATAAATTGCCAGTATTGTGTTGAGGCATGTTCCTTCTAAACCCAATTTGCTTAGAGTTTTCATCATGTATTGTTTTTTGTCAAATGCTTTCTCTGTATCTATTGAGATAATCATATAGTTTTGTTAAGCAGTTTGTTAATGTAATATATCACATAGATTGATTTGCAAATGTTGAACCATCCCTACATTCCAGGGATAAATCCACTTGGTTTGGGTGAATGATTTTTCTGATATGCTGTTGGATTATATTAGCCAGAATTTTGTTGAGGATTTTTACACCTATGTTCATCAGGGAAATTGGTCTGTGGTTTTCTTTCTCTGTTGCATATTTTCCAGATTTAGGAAATAAGATGATGCTGGCTTCATAGAAAGAATTTGAGAAGATTGCCTTTTCAATTGTTTTGAATAATTTGAGAAGAAATGGAGTTAGTTCTTCTTTAAATGTCGGATAGAATTCAGTAGTGAAGCCATCCAGTCCAGGACTTTTCTTTTTCGTGAGGGTCTTTATTACTGATTCAATTTCTGTCTCAGTTATGGGTCTGTTTAGGTTTTCTATTTCTTCATGGCTCAATTTTGGTAGGTTGTATGTGTCCAGGGATCTATCCATTTCTTCTAGGTTTTATGATTTGCTAGCATACTGCTCTTTTAAGTAATTTATGATAATTCGTTTTATGTAAGTGGTGTCTGTTGCTACATTTCCTTTTTTACCTCTAATTTTATTGTTTTGGGTCTTTTCTCTCCTTTTTTTTTTTTTTTTGGTTGGGCCAATGTTGTATAAGTTTTGTTTATTTTTTTCTTTTTTTTAAACTTTTATTTAGTAAATATAAATTTCCAAAGTACAGTTTATGGATTACAATGGCTTCCCCCCCATAACTTCCCTCCCACTTGTACCCCTCCCATCTCCCGCTCCCTCTCCCCTTCCATTCACAGCAAGATTCATTTTCAATTATCTTTATATACAGAAGATCAACTTAGTATATATTAAGTAAAGATTTCATCAGTTTGCACCCGCACAGAAACACAAAGTGTAAAATACTATTTTAGTACTAGTTATAGCATTACTTCACATTGGACAACACATTAAGGACAGATCCCACATGAGGAGTAAGTACACAGTGACTCCTGTTGTTGACTTAAAAATTGGACACTCTTGTTTATGGCATCAGTAATCTTCCTAGGCTCTTGTCGTGAGTTGCCAAGGCTACGGAAGCTTTCTGAGTTTGCCGACTTCAATCTTATTTAGACAAGGCTATAGTCAAAGTGGAAGTTCTCTCCTCCCTTCAGAGAAAGGTACCTCCTTCTTTGATGGCCAGTTCTTTCCGCTGGGATCTCACTCACAGATATCTTTCATTTAGTTGTTTTGACTTTCCATGCCTAAAATACTCTCATGGGCTCTTGAGCCAGATGCGAATGCCTTAAGGGCTAATTCTGAGGCCAGAGTGCTGTTTAGGACATCTGCCATTCTATGAGTCTGCTGTGTATCCTGCTTCCCATGTTGGACCATTCTCTCCCTTTTTTATTCTATCAGTTAGTATTAGCAGACACTCGTCTTGTTTGTGTGATCCCTTTGACTCTTAGACCTATCACTGTGATCAATTGTGAACTGAAATTGATCACTTTGAAAAGTGAGATGGCATTGGTATATGCCACCTTGATAGGATTGTATTGGAATCCAGTTTTATTTATTTTTTCAAAAAACCAGCTATTCATTTTGCTGATCTTTTGTATTTTTTTGTTTCAATTTTATTGATTTCTTCTCTAATTTTAATAATTTCTTTTCTTCTACTAGTTTTGGGTTTAGTTTACTGTTGTTTTTCTAGATCCTTGAGGTTCATAGATAATTCATTTATTTGGTGTCTTTCCAGTTTCTTGATGTAGGCACCAATTGCTATAAACTTTCCTCTTAACATTGCTTTTGCTGTATCGCACAAATTTTGGTATGTTGTATTGTCATCTTCATTTGTTTCCAGAAATTTTTTGATTTCTCTTTTGGTTTCTTCTGTGACCCACTGTTCATTCAGAAACATGTTGTTCATTCTCCATGTGTTTGCATATGATGTAGAGATTCCTGAGTTGTTGATTTCCAGCTTCATTGCATTGTGTTCTGAGAAGATGCATGGTATGATTTTGATTTTTTGAATTTGCTGAGACTCACTTTATGGCCTAGCATATGGTCAATCCTAGAGAATGTTCCATGCACTGGAGGAAAAATTGTATACCCTGTGACTGTAGGTTAGAAAGCTCTGTAGATCTCTGCTAGGTCTTTGGTCTATGATGTTGATTAAGATTTTCCTTGCTGATTTTCTGTCTGTTTGATCTGTCCATTGCTGAAAATGGGGTACTTAGTCCCCCATTATTTTTGTATTTGAATCTATATTTCCCATTAAATCCCTTAACAATTATTTTAAATAGCCAGGTGCCCTGTAATTTGTGGTTCTATGTTTATAATAGTCACATATTCCTGTTGGATTGATCTTTTAATCATTATATAGTCTCCTTTGTCTCTTTTAGCAGTTTTTGTGTTAAAGTCTATTTTGTCTAATATTAGGATGGCTACACCAGCTCTTTTTTGGTTTCTGTTTGCATGAGTTATCTTTTCCCATCCTTTCACTTTTAGTATGCATGCATTTTTGTTGTTAAGGTGTATTTCTTGTAGGCAAAAAATACATGTTTTTTTTTAATCCATTCAGCCAGTCTGTGTCATTTAACTGGGGAGTTGAGACAATTACATTCAGTGTGACTATTGTTAAATAGCATCTTTGCTCTGCCACGTTTCCTTAAATAGTCTTGTTTATATATTTTGGATTTTATTTGTACTTTTTCTGGGTCATTTTCTGCATTCATCTTTTTTAGTGATGTTCTTGTAGCACATCTGTAAGCATCTTTTGTAGGGTTGGGCAAGTAGTTACAAATTCTTTCAATTTCTTCTTATTGTGAAAGATCTTTATTTATCCTTCATTCACATATGAGAGTTTTGCAGGGTACGGTATTCTGGGTTGACAGTTTTTTCTCTTAGAGCTAAACTGGAGTAATCTGGAAAACATCATGCTGAGTGAAATAAGCCAGTCCCAGAGGGACAAATATCATATTTTCTCCCTGATCAGTGACAACTGAGCACCTAAAAGGAAACCTGTAGAAGTGAAACTGACATTATGAGAGACAATGTCTTGATCAACCCTTGTCCTGTCAAGGAACAGCTTACTATTTTATTCTTTTTAGTATTTTCTTTTTCTACTTAATACTATTGGTTGAATTCTTTAATTAACATACAATTATTCCTACTCATTTAAAATTAACTGAAAAGTGATGCCTGTTAAAAATAAGAGTGGTAATAATAGAGGGAGGAGATGTACAGTTCAGCAGATGCTCATTGGACTTACACGTAAGGGTAAAGCTAGAAACATGCCATGGGACTCCAAATCCCATCAAGGTGGCATGTACCAATGCCATCTCACTTTTCAAAGTGATCAGTTTCAGTTCATAATTGATCATAAATATAGGATTAATTGTCAAAGGGTCAACTAAATAAGACCAGTGCCTGCTAATAATAATTGATAAAATTAAAAAAGGAGAGAACGATCCAACATGGGAAGCGGGATACACAGCAGACTCATAGAATGGCAGATGTCCTAAACAGTACTCTGGCCTCAGAATCAGCCCATAAGGCATTCGGATCTGGCTAAAAAGCCCATGAGAGTTTCTCAGGCATGGAAAGCCAAGACACTGTGGCAAGAAAAGTGACCTAAATGAAAGATCTCTGTGAGTGAGATCCCAGCGGAAAGAACCGGCCATCAAAGAAGGAGGTACCTTTCTCTGAAGGGAGGAGAGAACTTCCACTTTGCTTATGGCCTTATCTAAATAAGGTCAGAGTTTGAGAACTCAAGAGGCTTCCCTAGCCTTGGTAGCTCATGACAAGAGCCTTGGGTGATTACTGACATCATAAACAAGAGTGTCAACTGTTAAGTCAACAGCAGGAGCCACTGTGCACTTGCTCCCCAGGTAGGATCTCTGTCCTTAACGGTTGTACTATCAGAATTAATGGTAAAAATAGTCTTCAAACAGTACTTTATACTTTGTGTGTCTGTGTGGGTGTAGTCTGTTGAAATCTTTACTTAGTATATACTAAGTTGATCTTCTGTATATAAAGATAATTGAAAGTGAATCTTAATGAAGAATGGGATGGGAGATGGAGTAGGACATGGGATGGTTGTGGGTGGGAGGGAGGTTATGGGGGGAAAAGCCGCTGTAATCCAAAAGCTGTACTTTCAAATTTATATTTATTAAATAGAAGTTTTTTTTAAAAAACAATACTAACCAACAATAAAAAAGAACAAACCCTGATATACACAACATGAATGAATCTTAAAAACAAGTCATATACTAATTATTTAATATCTCCTGTATGATTTCATTTATTGAAGTGTAACAAAGGAAAAGTGATTCTATAGTAATAGAAATCAGGAAGTAGTTGCAAGGTAGGAGGGTGAAAACTGACTGCAGAAAGACACAGGAATTTCCTAGGGTGATGAAGATGTTTTGTGTCTTATTTTGAATGATGACTGCATGATTGTATACAATTGACAAAGCTCAGTGAACTGAGCAATTTTAAAAACTGTAGATTTAATGTTAGTGTATTTAATTTAAAAGTTCAAAGGGACTAAATAAAAATATATACTGCTCCCACCCAAAAAAAGAACTTGGACTATGTCTCCCCATTTTCTCCTTGCCTGTATGTTTTGTAATGAGAAGTCTGGGGTGAGTCTAATTGGGTTTCTTCTGAATGTGATTTATCATTTCTTTCATGCTCATTTTAAGATCTTTTCTTTGCCTTTCACTGTGGTGAGTTTTGCTACTATGTGTCACTTGAAGTTCTTTTCTGATTGTTTCTACTGGGAGTTCTGTGTACTTCTTGAACTTGGATGTCTCTTTCTCCAGATTGTGGATTTTTTCTGTATTATTTCATTAACATGGCCTTCTAATCCCTTCTCTCTTTCCACACCTTCTGGAATTTCTAGAATCCATAAGTTGAGTTGTTTGATAGAATCTTGTAAATCTCCAACCATGATTTTTAATTTTCTAATTTCTTCTTGTATTTGGTCTGACTGTATTATTTCTGGAAGTTTGTCTTCTAGTTCTGATATTCTTTCTTCTGTCTCATCTGTTCTATTGCTTAGACTTTCCACTGCATTTTTTTATTTGGTCTATTGAATTCTTCCTTTCCAGTATTTCATTCTGGCTTCTCTTTAAAATCTCAATTTCTTGGGAATGCTCTTCTTCTTCTTCTTCTTCTTCTTCTTCTTCTTCTTCTTCTTCTTCTTCTTCCTCTTCTTCCTCTTCTTCTTCCTCTTCTTCTTCCTCTTCTTCTTCCTCTTCTTCTTCCTCTTCTTCTTCCTCTTCTTCTTCCTCTTCTTCTTCCTCTTCTTCTTCCTCTTCTTCTTCCTCTTCTTCTTCCTCTTCTTCTTCCTCTTCTTCTTCCTCTTCTTCTTCCTCTTCTTCTTCCTCTTCTTCTTCCTCTTCTTCTTCCTCTTCTTCTTCCTCTTCTTCCTCTTCTTCTTCTTCCAGGCAGAGTGGACAGTGAGAGAGAGAGAGAGACAGAAAGATCTTCCTTTTTCATTGGTTCACCCCCCAGTGGCCGCTGCGGCGGGTGCACTGCGCCGATCTGAAGCCAGGAGCCAGGTGCTTCTCCTGGTCTGCCATGTGGGTGCAGGGCCCAAGGACTTGGGCCATCCTCCACTGCACTCCCGGGCCACAGAAGAGAGCTTTACTGGAAGAGGAGCAACTGGGACAGAATCCAGCATCCCAACTGGGACTAGAACCCAGGGTGCCGGTGCCACAGGCGGAGGATTAGCCTATTGAGCCACAGCACCGGCCGGGAATGCTTTTCATTTAGATCGTGAATTTGTTTCTGATTGCTTCTAAGTAATCTATTAATTTTTTGAATCCCTTTTCTGGAATATCCTCGATCTCTTCTCCAGCCTCCATTATTGAAGACTGGTAGTGCTCCTTTGGTGAGTGAGTTCATAGAGTCTTCCTTATTCTTATTAAGAATTTTTCCTTTGTTCTTTGGCATTTATAATTGATTTCTGGTTGATTTTATTTTTAAATCGATTTCCCTCTGCTATGAGCTTCTATGTGTCTGTGCATTGTGAGTGGAAGCACACAGCCTTACCTCCTGGAGCCCTTTTTACTTCTACATCTGAAGGAAGTGGGTACCAGAGCTTTGGTGCACTAACCCCTTCTACTGCGGTTGGGCTCGCTTTTCACTGGTATGTGGAATGAGCTTGGGTTTTCCCTATTTAGATATATTACTTGCTGTACAGCTTGTGTGGTAGGGAAGAAATCACTCTGAAGTGTTGTGATCCTTGTTCCTGGGTGGGGTGTGTTGTCAGGTGGCCCCCGCAATTGATGTGTGTGTGCATGTGAGGCAAATGCAGTGGACCCCTGCTTAGACTCAAAAATGTAAACAATCAGTATGTCTTCTCCACCCAAGCTGTAGGTCCAGCTGAAGGGAGGGGTGCGACACAGATGGACCATGGTCGGCCCAAGCTCTCCACCCATTCCCCTACAATTTCTCCTTCTTTATGCTTGGAGCTTCAAATGCAGTTTGCCATGCTTCCCCACCCATTGCTATCTGCAGCTCTGTGGACTTGTGACCTCTCACCTGGTTTGCTGGTGGGGAGGGGGGCACCAATCTTGCCCAATCCCTCCACTGCTTCTTTGCTACATGTCTGCCACCTCTCCCTCCTCTTTGCTTTCCCAGCATGGACCTGAGCAGTCTCTGGTGGACTCCTGAGCCACTCTTTGTGAACTTCTCACAGTTCTGCTGCTGGCTTGTATCCCCTATGCTCACTAACTATCCATTTTCCTCCGCATAACTCAGAACATCCCTCTGATATACTGCCATCTTGGCCCCGCTAAAGACCAAGTTTCTATGTCTATGTGTATAGCACATCATTAAGCATCTTTTGTAAGGCTGGATGAGTGATGACAAATTCTTTCAATTCCTGTTTGTTATGGAATGTCTCTATTTCATCTTCATTCATAAATTAGAACTTTGCAGGGTACAATATCCTGGGTTGACAGTTATTTATTCTCTTAAGACTTGGAATGTATCGCACCATTCTATCCTAGCCTGCAGGGTTTCTGATGAGAAGTTAGCTGTGAGTCCAGTTGGAGATCCTCTGAAAGTCATCTAGCATCTCTCATGCAAATTTTAGAATCTTTTTGTTTTGCTGTGGAGTTTGACTATAATATGTTATGAGGATTTCTGGTCATGTCTGTGTGGAGTTCTATGTGTCTCCTGTACTTGGATGTTCCTTTCTTTCTCCAATTTAGGGAAGTTTTCTGTAATTATTTCACTAAAAATGCCTTCTAATCCTTTCTCTCTTCCCACACCTTCAGGAACTCCTAAGGCCTGTATGTTGAGTTTTTAGCATTCTAAAAAATCTAAAATTAGTTTTCTAATTTCTTCTTTTTTTTGGTCTGAATGTAAAATTTCCAGTGATCTGTCTTCTAACTTGGACATTCTTCTTCTGCCTCACTGAGTCTGTTGTTAAAGCTTTCTACCACATTTTTTATTTGATCTATTGAATTCTCCATTTCTGTTATTTCATTTTGATTTCTCTTTAAAATCTTAATTTTTAGGAGAAATTTTCATTCATGTCCTGTATGGATTTCGTTAATTCATGGATTTGTTTCTGATTACTTCTAAGTAATATTTTGAATCTGCTTTCCAGTATTTCTTCACTCTTCATCTTCACATTCTAATAGTGAAGTTTTGTGTTCCTTTGGAGGCATCTTGTTGTCTTCCTTATTCTTTTTTCTTGAATTGCTGCATTTATTTTTAAGCATTTGTGGAGATATTTGTTGATTTTTTTCCCCTGTGATGGCTTTTATCTTTGGACTATGCTACTGTGGCTTAGTAGGGTGTAGCTCTTTCAGTGAATACCCAGAGGCATGTGCTGGTTGTGGCCAGGGAGCTCTGCTCAGTGCTCCAGGGTGAGGGGAGTGTCCAGGGTGACACCCGAATTGAGCATGGTAAATCTCTCTCTCTCTTTTTTAATCAGATGAAGTTTAATCTGCTCTGTTGTTTCACGCTCATCTCCTCTCCTCCAAGGAGGCCAATGCCTGGTTGCTATCCCCAGGTGATATAATATTCATTCATGCTGCCACAAGAACCACACAAAGAATCCATGCATTCTTTTGTGTGAGCATGGATCCCACGGCAATGACCTTCCCCAGGGAATCAGGGAGCCCTGAGTGTGTGGAGCTGCCCACAGTGACTGCCCAAAGACCCAGCCATACCTTGCACCTTCACACACAGCCACAGTGTTTTCACAGTCCCAGCACACTGGGCTCCCACAGTCACAAGCAGCAGCCAATTCATGCGTCTCCTATTGGCTGGTTGCTGGGTATGCAGACATGAGCTGGCACAGTTGTTATGCATGTCCAAAAATGGGACCTGCCCCCTCTCAACTAGTTACTGGATACTGGTGTCAGGTGTTAGGGAAAGAGAAACATGCCCCCCTTTCTTTCCCTCCAGGTTGTCAGCTATATTGTCCCCCACAGGGCTCCAGGCCAGACTCGTGACAGGCTCTTCCCGCAGCTTTCTTGCCAATGGTTTGGGCTGCCACAGTCTGGTCTCACCTCACTCTCCAAAGCTGGTGCTGAGGCTCTTGGCTGCTGGGGTCCTGAGTTGTGTGTATCCACACCTTCCACATAGATCTCCAGTACCCCTCTAATTTGTGTGGAGTTTCCTCTGATGTTTTTTCCCTAACACTTCTTTTAGATTGCACTCTCTCCACATTTTTTAAACTATCTTCCCCTAGACTAGAGCAGTAAGCTCCCTCTCTATTCTGCCATCTTGGTTTCCACTAGACTCTCTTTAAAAGCACTTTACAATTCTTTAAGTTTGTTAATTTTGTTTAATAGCCCCCGTTTATGATCCATCTTGGTGTATACTCTGTGTGCTTGAAGTCATACATTTTTTTGCTGGTTATAATATTAGTAATTTGCAAATAGAAATTATTTATAATTAGGTCAACTGGCCATTTATGAAAACCCAATACTGTTCTTACATTGTATGTTAATTTGATACAGAAGGTGGATAAAGTTGCAGAGGTATTAGGAGAATAGTATATTTGTCTGCTTTTTTGTAACGTCTGTGCTTTCAGAATTCCTTATGGGTGCTGCTACTGGAGAGGGTCCACATTGTGAGGTTGGGGGTGAGGAGTATGTTGTTGAATGTAATTATCAGCTTTGAACACTCCAGAAATGGAGTCAATGCAACATTCCTGGAATCTACTCTACGGTAGAATTTGCCTTGGATGAGGACTTGGAAATTGTCCTGAATCTGTAGACTTCGCAGGCAGATACTCTAAGGCTGTGCTATTCCATCTATACCCCATTTCATGCAGGAGCTGTGATTCTTAGGGTAGCTTCCAGGCCTGCATTCCCACACTTTAAATATGCTGCTTCCAACTGTCCCCCAACATGTGTTGTTGTTCCTACAGCGTCTTTCCCCAGGTCACCTCACCTGCTTTGCTGTGAGTGCTCTGACTTAAGTAATTGTTAACCGTTAACTCTCAGTGCCATGGCATAGATCAAGTGCTCAGTAAGTATTCAGCGAAATGTTGTCAGTGCATCTTCAGATATTTGAGGTGGAAGCTGAAGTTCTTGGGGTCTGATCTAATCTGGCTGGGGGATGGGAGGCACCATTTACTCTTGACTTTGTGTCCCATGGTCCCATGTATGGCTGTGAAGGAACAAAGAATCATCCAGGATTCCCATGCCTTTTTTTTTTTTTAGCTTAATGAAATTAACACCATTTCAGGAAATTCCTAGTGTTGTTTATACTTCAGATCCTATAGAGAATCCCAGTTGATGTTTTCTTGACTAAGAATTTGGGGTTATATTTCTTATTCTTATAAAATAGCTCTTGTTGAAAGCCCTAATAAGCAAATGTGGGGCAATTCTCTTAACTCTTGCACTTTGCAGCTATAACACGGTTTTGGGAGATTTCCTGAGGCAGCATTCTAAAAATCCCATTATCACAGCTAAGACTTCTATGCCCTTATACTGTATAAATTCATATTACAACAGTTCTGACACAGTCGTAATGAGAACCATTTCATAGCATGAAGGAGATAATATTTTTCCTCATGTATCCTTCATCCAATCCATGGAATTACAGTTTACAAAGGATTGCTTCCATGGGCTGCTTTCTGCAAGAAACACAAAAGGTTCTTTCTTTCCTTTCTCCCTGTTTATCTAATTGAAGCAAAATGAGACAGCCTTTGTGTAAGATCATGTTTCAATTGCTCTGGGTTCTTTCATATTTAATTTAGGAATTCATGTAGTGTTTGGTTTAAAAATTAGCTGTGAAATTAAATTTACAAGAAATGAATGAGAGCACCTTTAGTCTTCCAGTGAATCTCCACTATAATTTACAGAAATGGGAGGGGCTGGCACCGTGGCTCACTTGGTTAATCCTATGCCTGCAGTGCCGGCATCCCATATGGGCACAAGGTTCTAGTCCTGGTAGCTCCTCTTCCAGTCCAGCTCTCTGCTGTGGCCCGGGAGGGCAGTAGAGGATCGCCCAAGTGCTTGGGCTCCTGCACCCTCATGGGAGACCAGGAGGAAGCACCTGGCTCCTGGTTTCCGATTGGCTCAGCACCGGCCATGGTGGCCATTTGGGGAGTGAACCAATGGAAGGAAGACCTTTCTCTCTGTCTCTCTGTCTCTCACTGTCTATAACACTACCTGTCAAAAAAAAAAAAAATAGAAATGGGAAGCATATTTTCAGAGAGAAGAAACTGCATTTCAGAATGCAGTGCACCTACCACAATTCTACTTTTCAGTGTAAACCTCCAATTTAGGTTTTCCTACATGTAGTTATTAGTATATTTTGCAAGGCTGACATTTAAATTAGAATTGTGGCCAAAGTGTCTGTCCCCCTAGTTCCTTTCTGGCGTGTGCCTCTTACTGCTGATTCATAGAACATACTACTTCCAGTAGAATCTGGCAAACTTTCTCCATTATCTTGTTCTAGACAGAACTTTCCCTTTCTTCTCTGAAGAGGATTTCTTCAGAACTTCAGAAAAATTGATGAGTTATGCAGTGCAACCCCTTAGCTTATCAAGCAGATACGCTGAATTGCAAGGACACTTTTGCAATTGAGGGAGTCAGGATGGGAACCAGATGTTCTGACTACTGGGCCATGCTACTCATGGTTTCTTCTGACAAGCTCACAATCCAACCTTTTGCGAGTTCTAAGGGTGGGCAGCCACATACTTTCTTAGAAAAACAAAGTATTTTGTAGACTTTTCTTGAAGGAAGTGAAATCTTTCCATGTCCAGCAGGCTTAGTTATTCTTTTGCATGACCATTGCTGTTAGTGACCATGCAGGCAGGGAGCTGGGCCATCCTGTCGTTTGAAGACACACCAAATAAGAGTTGGGTTGGTGGATGGGTTGCTGGGAAGCAAAAGAAACTAGTTCATAAGGAGGGCCACACTGAGACTTTTGTGGGCTTTGAGTTAAAACCAAGTGATGACAATGGATACACGGAGAAGAAAATATATAGGGGTGAGGGCTAGCACTGTTCTGAGAATTCTACAGTTACTTCAAAAAGTTGTGGAAAATGAGTTAAAAGATAGGTTTGTTCTGGTACAAACAATTTTGAAATCCTACTTTTAAAAATAATAAGCATTAATTCTCAACAAATTCAAAAGAATTAGAATCATACCACCCAGCTTCTCAGACCACAGTGGAATGAAGTTGGAAATTAGCAACTCAGGAATACCTAGAGCATATGCAAACACATGGAGATTGAACAACATGCTCCTGAATGAACAATGGGTTATAGAAGAAATCAAAAGAGAAATGAAAAACTTTCTGGAAGTAAATGAGGATAACACAACATATCAAAACTTATGGGATACAGCAAAAGCAGTGTTAAGAGGAAAGTTTATAGCAATAGGTGCCTACATCAAGAAATTGGAAAGGCACCAAATAAATGAGCTTTCAATGCATCTCAAGGATCTAGAAAAACTGCAGCAAACCAGACCCAAAACTAGTAGGAGAAGAGAAATAATTAAAATTAGAGAAGAAATCAACAGGATTGAATCCAAAAATACATTACAAAAAATCAGCCAAACAAGGAGCTGGTTTTTTGAAAAAATAAACAAAATTGACACCCTATTGGCCCAACTAACTAAAAAAGAAAAGACCCAAATCAATGAAGTCAGAGATGAAAAAGGAAACGTAACAACAGACACTACAGAAATAAAAAGAATCATCAGAAATTACTAGAAAGAGTTGTATGCCAGCAAACAGGGAAATCTATCAGAAGTGAATAGATTCCTGGACACATGCAACCTACCTAAATTGAACCATGAAGACATAGAAAACCTAAATAGACCCATAATGGGGACAGAAATTGAAACAGTAATAAAGTCCCTCCCAATGTAAAGCCCAGGGCCAGAGGATTCACTGCTGAATTCTACCAGACTTTTAAAGAAGAACTAACTCCAAATCTTCTCAAACTATTCAGAACAATCGAAAAAGAGGGAATCCTACCAAATTCTTTCTATGAAGCCAGCATCACCTTAATTCCTAAGCCGGAAAAAGATGCAGCATTGAAAGAAAATTACAGACCAATATCCCTGATGTACATAGACGCAAAAATCCTCAATAAAATTCTGGCTAATAGAGTGCAACAACAAATCAGAAAGATCATCCACCCAGATCATGTGGGATTTATCCCTGGTATGCAGGGGTGGTTCAATGTTCGCAAAGAAATCAATGTGATACACCATATTAACAAACTGCAGAAGAAAACCATATGATTATCTCAATAGATGCAGAGAAAGCATTTGATAAAAAACTCTTTCATGATGAAAACTCTAAGCAAAATGGGTATAGAAGGAACATTCCTCAATACAATTAAAGCAATTTACGAAAACCCACAGCCAACATCTTATTGAATGGGGAAAAGTTGGAAGCATTTCTACTGAATTCTGGTACCAGAAGGGATGCCCACTCTCACCACTGCTATTCAGTATAGTTCTGGAAGTTTTAGCCAGAGCCATTAGGCAAGAAAAATAAATTAAAGGGATACAAATTGGGGAGGAAGAAGTCAAACTATCCCTCTTTGCAGACGATATGATTCTTTATTTAGGGGATCCAAAGAACTTTACTAAGAGACTATTGGAACTCATAGAAGAGTTTGGCAAAGTATCAGGATATACAATCAATGCACAAAAATCAACAGCCTTTGTATACACAGGCAATTATACATTGAGGTGCAGACAGCTCTTTTATTTGCCAATTTAATTTCTTTAGATAAATTCCAAGGAGTGGGATGGCTGGGTTGTATGGTAGGGTTATATTCAGGTTTCTGAACAATCTCTAAACTGACTTCCATAGTGGCTTTACCAATTTGCATTCCCACCAACAGTGAGTTAGTGTCCCTTTTCCCCACATTCTCGCCAGCATCTGTTGTTGGTAGATTTTTTGTATGTGAACCATTCTAACTGTAGTGAGGTAAAACCTCATTGTGGTTTTGATTTGCATTTCCCTGATTGCTAGTGATCCTGAACATTTTTTCATGTGTCTGTTGGCCATTTGGATTTCCTCTTTTGAAAAATATCTATTGAGGTCCTTGGCCCATCTCTTAAGTGGGTTGTTTGTTTTGTTGTTGTGGAGTTTCTTGATCTCTTTGTAGATTCTGGTTATTAATCCTTTGTCTGTTGCAAATATTTTTTTTCCCATTCTGTCGGTTGCCTTTTCAATTTCCTGACTGTTTCTTTTGAAGTACAGAAACTTCTCAATTTGATACAATCCCAATTGTCAATTTATAATTAAGACTTCACCACTGTCTCCCAGGGTCTGCATTGGAGGAAAGCTGGAATCAGGAGGCAGAACCAGGATTCAAACCCAGGAAGTCTGATGTGTGGTTTGGGTACTGCATCCTGGTTCCCCAGTTCGATGGTTGGAGCCTTGTTTGTAATCAAAGGATCTGACTCCTGTGAGCTCAAGGGATCAAGTGACAGAATTTGGGGTTGGATTGTGTATAGCACTGTGTTTGTTTAAGTGAGACTGTGCAAGTATATATTAAAGCTTGGTGTATGTGAGACTGTGTGTGAGTGTGTCAGAGTATGAGGGTGTGTATGTGAGACTATGTCCACATTTGAAATGTGTGACTGAACCCTGTGTGACTGCCTTGTGAGACTGTGTATATGAATATGTGTCTGTGTGTGCAAGTTGGTGTATGTGTGCGTAGTGTGTTTGTGTCTGTCTCACAGTGGGGATGACAGTTGGCTTATCTTTCCTTCTACCGCTCAGCACTTCCCAGAGTGCGATGGGCACACAGCGCAGACAGGTGTGCATCAGGATAGTGCAGCTCACCCTCCTTTCTAACAGATGCCTTTGCAGAGCAGGTGGACGTAGTTAGAACAAGAGTGGGGTTAGGAGTGGCAGGGCTGCCCCCTTCCCCTAACAGGAGGAGGGCATACCCCTCTTAAAACAAGTTTATTCCGCTACACACATCTCACTCCTCATGTTCTGGGTTCTGCCTCACATCTCACAATCTTCCCTGTTCCAAAACCTTGCTTACATCCTCTGTGTTACGTCATGCACCACCATGTGTTCCAAAGACCCAATCTTATTAGTTAATTTCCTATTTTTCTTGAAATCACAGGAGACACTCCTAAACATTTTTTTCTAAGTCCTGTTGCCGTTTTCTTCCTTGCCTCTTCCATAGACTGGTTTGGGGCCTCTGCTCAACCCTGAAACCTGCCACATATTTCAGGTAGGAGTGTATGTATTTGTGTGTATGTCCATGTGCTCTCTAGCCCCCTGCTTCTCGACCAGTATCTGTGTTAGTCCGTGTTGGAGACCTCAGTAACCCACCCAGACCTCTCAGTGGCTTATAACCAGCTCTCTTGTAGTTATGGGGAATGAAGGCTATGGGCCAGGCCAGCCCCCAGTGTCTCTGAATTTCCTCCGTGGTGGGACCTAGTGTCAGGGCCTGTATTTGCCCAGTCGTTCTCACACAGAGGCCAGTGATGTAGAGAAGCAGGGAGGTTCTGTGGGGCTCTGCAGCTCTGATTGTGTTTGGCATTTGTTAGGGCTACTCACAGCCATGGGGCATCTCCTCAGTGAATTTGTCCCCGTTCATGCCCAGCACCAATAGCGCCTAGGGTAGCACTGCTCTGAGCTCAAGCAGCTTGTTCTGGTGATGAGCATCCCTTCCTCTATTCCTGTATGATGCATCCTAAAAGGGATCCCGTATAACAGAGTTTTGCAAACTCTATAATGTATGACACTCCAAGACAGGTAAATACATCAGAGACACCAAGAAAGGCTGCTGAGACACATGTGTATGTCTGTGCTTAACCAGAATCTCCCCATTTTCAGCAATGGACAGATCAAACAGACAGAAAATCAGCAAGCAAAATCTTAATCAACATCATAGACCAAAGACCTAGCAGAGATCTACTGGGCCATGGGAGCAATTGTGTTAGACTAAAATCATCAACATTCCAAGCAACTTAGGATCTTTGGAATGTACTTCTCATTCTTTCAACCCCCTTGTGGCCTAAGACTCTACACAGCAACAGCTAAATATTGTTTCATCCCTATCAAGGCAATAACGGTGTAGGGTCAGAGGTCATAGGAGGAGCTGTACACCTGGTGATCATTCCAGTTTGAGAATGGGGTAAGGCAAAGGCCAGAGAAAAACTCATTCACAGTTGAGGGTGAGGTTTGGGTTCCAAGCATGGATCCTCAAGAAAATAGAAAACCTGGGTTACTATGGGGCCATTTGGTAATGTTCATTTCCTTTCTCCTCCTCTTCTTCCCCATTCTCCCTCTCCTTTTCCTTTTTTCTTGCACTACTGTAATACTACCCTGTCACAACAAATAGGTAACATTCATTTATACAACAGAATGACTGATAGTTCTTTAAGTCTTTGACTAGACAAAGTTTTGCTATTAATGAGAAAATTTATTATCACCCTTGAAATTTGCTTCATAATACATCAATGAAAGTGATTGCCTATGTCAGCAGAGGCTCTGTGATTGGTGTCCTAACGTTCAAAGTTGCTGAAACCTGAATTCCCCAGAATGGTTTATAAAATTTTGAAACAACTTTGCCTGCATTATTTGTAAAGATAAATGAAAAAGTTATAGCACCACCAAAAATTCAATTCCATGAGCACTGTTGAGAAAAATGATGTTTTAATGTGCATTTTGAGGTTAATAGGTTTCTTTTTTTAAACTTTTATTTAATGAATATAAATTTCCAAAGTGCAGCTTATAACTGCATAACTTCCCTACTATACTACGCACAACAGAGGAAATATAGGAGAAAATGGCAGCTTGTAAAAACTATTTCTGAAATGATTTAAGATTTCTGAGAAAAATGCATGTATGTCCAGATTTCATGAAATTATATACAGTGTTGCTGTACTTTCTTTCATGAATGTTCTGATTTTAATGTCAAGTGCATTAAGAATTACTTTTGACCATTTGCAAAAATATCCTATATAATGCTTTTCAAAAATAAAGTGGTGGGAGTTAGGTGCAGTTCTTAAGACACTGTATGGTCTGTTTTATTCTAATAGTTTCAGGCCTTACATGTGTATCTTTGATCATTTTGAGTTGATTTTCGTATAGAGTGAGAAGTGGGGGTGAGTTCAAGTTTCAGTGCTCTGCATATGGATATCCAGTTTCCCCAGCAACATTTATTGAAGAGAATGTCCTTTCTTCAGTGCTAATGTTTGGTATCTTTGCAAAGATCAAATGCCCATAGGTATGCAGATTTATTTCTGTATTCTCTGTTCTGTTTGATCTATGTGTTTTTGTGCCAGTTTTGGTTAAAATACCTCTGTAGTATGTCTTGATCTGGTACGATGCCTCCAGATTTCTTCTCTTTGTTTAAGATTGATTTTACTACTCAGAGGATTCTGTATCTCTAATTGAATTTTAGGATGTTTTTTCCTTATTCTTGATAGTGGTTTTGTTGAATCTGTAAATTGCTTTGTATAGTATGGGTATTTTAATAATATTAATTCTTCTAATCCATGAATATGGGAGGCCTTTCCAAGGTCTTCCACATCCTTCATTAAATTATTCCAAGATTTTTGTTGTTGTTGTTTTTGCTCTTTTGAATGGTATTGCTTATAATTTCTTTCCCAATCGGTTCATTATTGGTATATAAGAATGCTACTGATTTTGTGTGTTGATTTTATATCACATAACTTTAACTGACCTCACTTATCAGATCTAATAGTGTCTTGGAGACTTTAGTCTTTCTTTGCATAGAATCATGTCATCTGCAAACAAGAGTAGCCTTATGTCTTCCTTTACTATTTGGGTGCCTTTTTGTTTGTTCTGTTCTCTTGCTTAATTACTCTGGCTAAAAGTTCCAGTACCGTATAGAGTAAGATATAGTTCTAGATCTCGATGGAAATGCTTTCAGCTTTTTCCTACTCACTATGATGTTGATGGTGGGTTTGTTGAGGAATGTTTCTTGTATACCTATTTTGTTCAAAACATTTAAAAATCATGAACCAATATTGGATTTTATAGAGTGCTTTTTTGCATCTACTAGGGTGATCATATGATTTTTATTCTTCATTCTGTTGATGTGATGAACTACATTTAATTATTTCTGGATATTGAACTGTCTCTTCATCCCTGGAATAAATCTCAGTTATCATGATGTATGATCTATTTGATGTGTTGTTGGGTTAGTTTGCTAGTATTTTGGGGGGAATTTCTCTTTCTGTGTTCATCAGGGATATTGATCTATCTTCTTCCCTCCCCTTCCCTCCCCTCCCCCCTTCTCCCCTTCCCTCCCTTCCCACTCCCCCTCTCTCCCTCCCCCCGTCCCTCCTTCCCTCCCCCTCCCTCCCTCCCTTCTTTCCTTCCTTCCTTCCATCCATCCATCCATCCATCCTTCTACCTGTGTGTCCTTCCATGTTTTGGAATCAAAATAATGTTGGCCTCATTGAATGAAATAGAAGGATTCCCTCTTTTACTTTCTTGCAATAGTTTGGAAAATTTAGTGTTAGTCCTTCCTTAACAGTTTTAGAGAATTCATCATTGAAGCCATCTGGTCCTGGGTTTTTCTTTGTTGAAAGGCTTTTTATTACTGATTCAATCTCATTACTCAGTGTTGAACTGTTCAGGTTTTTATATATCTTCATTATTCAACCTTGACATAATTACAAGTTACATATATCCAGAAATGTAATCACTTCTTTCAGATTTTCCATTTTGTTGCAAGATAGTTGTTCATAATAATCCTTAATGATCATTTGTATTTCTGTATTATCAACTGTAAAATCTAATTTTGTTTTTTTGATCCTTTAGTTGAGTCTTCTGTACTCTATTTTTAGTCTAGCTAACAATGTATTGGTTTTGTTTGTGTTTTCAAAGAACCAACACTTCATTTAACTGCTCTTTTATATTTTTTAAGTTTCATTTATTTCTGCTCTGATGTTTATTATTTCTTTCCTTCTACTGACTTTGGGTTTCTTCTTGTCTCCTAGGTTTTTGAGATGCATAGCTTGGTCATTTATTTGATATCTTTCTTTTCTTTTGAATATAGGAGCTTAATTGCTATAAACTTCTCTCTTACTATAGCTTTTGCTGTAGCCCATAAGTTCTGGAATATATTATTTTCATTTTCATTTGTTTCAAGGGGTTAAATAATTTTTCTTGTGATTTCTTCTGTGACTCATTGTTCATTCAGGAGAATGTTGTTTGTCTCCATGTGCTTGTATAATGTCCAGAGTTTCTTTTATTATTTTTTGTTTATTCCATTGTGGTCAGAAAATATATGTAACATGATTTTGATTCTTTGAATCTGTTGAGGTTTGTCTTGTGGTCTAATATGTGGTCTTTGCTAAAGATTGTTCCATGTGATGATGCAAAGAATGTGTATTCTGCAGCTGTTAGTGTTCTGGCCTGTTAGGTCTATTAGATCTATAAAGTAGCTTAACTCTGATGTTTCTTTGCTGATTTTTTGTCTGGATGATCTGTCTATTCATGAAAGTGTTTTGTTGAATTCCCCTAGTATTATTGTTCTAGAGTTTATCTCTCTCTTTAGGTCTATTAATTTTTAAAGATAAAGTTGGATGCTCTGGCTTCAGGTGCATATACATTTGAAATCATCGTATCTTCTTGCTGAATTGATCCATTGAATATTAAGTAGTCACCTTTTTGTCTTTTTTTTTACATCAGTCTGAAAGTTTATTTTGTCTGATGTAAGTACAGCTGTTCTTGCTCACTTTAGGTTTCCATTTGCATCGAGTATTTTTTCCCATCCTTTCACTTTGTGTCTGTTTTCCTTTTCTGGTGAAGTATGCTTCTTACAGGCAGCATATTATTGGGCTGTGTTCTTTTTTTCAACTCAGTCTATATCTTTTATTGGGGGAATTTAGATAATTTACATTCAAATTTATTATTGATTAATCATAATAATTAACCCTTAATAATAATGAATAATTTTATCATTGAAAAATGACTTCTTTTTGTTTTGAATGTCATTTGTTCCTTTTTTTCTGGTGATTTTTATAGTTTTACATAATGGTAGTTATTTTTGTTTCTTTCCATAGGTACAACTCCCCTAAGTATTTTTTGTAAGACTTGTCTGGTGGTGATGAATTACTTTAATTTTTGCTTGTTTTGAAAAGTCTTTATTTTACATTCATTTATGAAAGATAGCTTTGCTGAATAAATTATTCTTGGTTGGCAATTGTTTTCTTTTAGGATTTAGAATATATAATTCTATTCCCTCCTGTTCTATAAAATTTCTATTGAAAAATCTGCTGTTTTTTAAATAGGATTTCCCTTAAAAAGTGACTTGATGATTTTATAGTGTGATATAAAATTTCTCTGTTCTATATTTTTGAGAATTTTCTTATAATATAGCATGGTGAAGATCTTTTCTGGTCATGTCTATTTGGGATCCTATCAGTCTCTATCTTTAGATGTCTGTATCTTTATCCTTATTGGATCATTTTCAGCTATTATTTCATTGAATAGGCTTTTGATGTATTTAGTTGTCTTCTTTCCCTAAGGAATTCACATGATTACAGAATTAGTCTTGGGAGCTGATGTTGTGGCACAGAGGGTAAAGCCACCAGCTGTGATGCCAACATCACATATGGTTGCTGTTTCCAAACCTGGCTGCTCCACTTCTGATCCAACTCTCTGATAATGTGCCTGGGAAAGCAGCAGAAGATAGCCCAAGTGCTTGAGCTTCTGCACCTATATAAGAGATCTGGAAGAAGCTCCTGGTTCCTGGCTTCATCCTGGCTTAGCCTTGGCCATTGTGGTCATTTGGAGAGTGAACCAGCATATGGAAGGCCTCTCTCTCTGTCTCTGCTTCTCTCTCTTTGTAACTCTGCCTTTCAAATAAGTAAAATAAATCTTTTTAAAATAAAGAAAATTAGCTTTTATTTATTTATTTAATTTATTATTTATTTAATAGTGTCCCAATGGTCTTGGAATCTGTCTTCATCCTTTTCTATTTATTTTTATTTATTTTTTTATCAGACTAGGATACTTTAAAACCTCCCTTTGTTGGAGGGTGAACCAATGGCAAAAAGGAAGACCTTTCTCTCTGTCTCTCTCTCACTATCCACTCTGCCAGTCAAAAAAAAAAAAAACCTTCCTTCAAATTAAAATTTTCTTTTGCAGGTGATGTAATCTGCTGTTGACACTTTAGATTGTATTTTTCCTTTGACTTACTTGGTTCTTTATTTCAAGATATGTTTGGTTCTTTTTCAACATCTATTTCTTTATTAAATTTCTCATTCATATCATGTATTGACTCCAATTTAATTATGTATCTGTATTCTCTTGTATCTCTTTGAATATCCTTATGGTCATTCTTTTGAATTCTTTTTTTCACTATCTTATTTTATTTTTAAAAAATATTTTAAGGTGAACAAATTTCATGTATTTCATATATACAGATTTAGGGACATAGTGATAGTTCCCATCCTACCTTCCCACCTGCCCACACTTTACCCTTCTATCTCCTCCCTCTCTTACTCCTTCTCTTAAGTTTTACAATGACTTACTTTCAATTTATTTTATAATCACAAGATTAACACTACACTAAGTAAAGAGTTTAACAAATAATAATAGAAAAAATAATGTTCCTCAACAATACAGACAAGAGCTGTAAACAATAATTATATCTCTAAATGTCTATTTCACTCCTATGTATTTCATTTTTGGTACTCTATTAGTTAATACAGATCAGGGAAAATTTATGGTATCTGTTTTTTGGGACTGGCTTATTTCACAAAGTGTAATGGTTTCCATTTGAATCCATTTTGTTGCAAAAGACAGGATTTCATTCTTTTTCTACAGCTGAGCAGTATTGAATGGTATATATACACCACAATTTCTTTATCCAGTTGTCAGTTGATGGACATCTGGGTTGATTCCATATCTTAGCTATTATAAATTGAGCTGGGAAGTTATGAGAGGGGGGAAGCCATTGTAACCCATAAGCTGTACTTTGGAAATTTATATTCATTAAATAAAAGTTTAATAAAAAAAATTAAAAAAATACTATATTTCCTTTTTATCTTCTAGTCTGAAAAAAAAATAAATTGAGCTGCAATGAACATGGGAGTACAGATAACTCTTTTATATGCTGATTTCATTTCATTTATATAAATTCCCAGGAGTGGAATGGCTGGGTCATATGTTATATCTATTTTCATCTTTCTGAGGTGTCTCTATTCTGTCTTCCACAATGGTAGTTCTATGTTATATTCTCACCAACAGTGGATTAGGGTACTTTTTCCCCCACAAAGTCACTAGCATTCATTGTTTGTTGATTTCTGTACGAGAGCCATTCTAACTTGGGTGAGGTTAAACCTCATTGTGGTTTTGATTTGTATTTCCCTGATGGCTAGTGATCCTAAGCATTTTTTCATGTGTCTGTTGGCCATTTGAATTTCCTCTTTTGAAAAATGTGCATTCAAGTCCTTTACCAATTTCTTAACTAGATTGTTTGTTTTGTTGTTGTTGAACTGCTTAATCTCTGTTTTTTGACAGGCAGAGTTAGACAGTGAGAAAGAGAGAGAGAAAGGTCTTCCTTCCGTTGGTTCACTCCCCAAATGGCCACTACGGCCGGAGCTATGCTGATCCGAAGCCAGGAGCCAGGTGCTTCCTCCTGGTCTCCCATGCAGGTGCAGGGCCCAAGTACTTGGGCCATCCTCCACTGCCTTCCCGGGCCACAGCAGAGAGCTGGACTGAAAGAGGAACAACTAGGACAGAATCCGGTGCCCCGACCAGGACTAGAACCCGGGGTGCTGGCACTGCAGGTGGAAGATTAGCCTGGTGAGCTGTGGTGCCAGCCGAACTGCTTAATCTCTTTATAGATTCTGCATATTAACCCTTTGTCAGTTGCGTAGTTTGCAACTGTTTTCTCCTGGTGGCCTCTTCACTTCGTTGAGTGTTTCCTTTGCATTGCAAAGGTTTTCAACTTGATGTAATTCCATTTGTCAATTTTGGCTTTGATTGCCTGTGCTCCTAAGGTCTTTTCCAAGAAACCTTTGCCTATGCCAATGTCTTGCAGAATTTCTCCAATGTTCTCCTCTAGTTTTTTGATGGTGTCAGATTGTGGATTTAGATCCTTGATCCATTTTGAGCTGATTTTTGTATAAGGTGTACGGTAGGGGTCTTACTTAATGTTTCTCAATTTGGAGATC
Organism: Lepus europaeus; assembly: GCF_033115175.1. Classification (NCBI taxonomy): domain Eukaryota; kingdom Metazoa; phylum Chordata; class Mammalia; order Lagomorpha; family Leporidae; genus Lepus; species Lepus europaeus. The sequence goes on along the minus strand of NC_084837.1, from coordinate 16,825,351 downwards.
CAATTTTCCCAGCACAATTTGTTTAAGAGTCTCTCCTTGCTCCAGGGATTAATTTTAGCTCCTTTCTCAATGATTAGTTGGTTATAAATGCATGGATCCATTTCTGCAGTTTCTGTTCTGTTCCATTGGTCTACATGTTTTTGTTTCAGTGCCAGGCTGTTTTTTTATTTTTTATTTATTTGACAGATAGAGCTAGACAGTGAGAGAGAGAGAGAGAAAGGTCTTCCTTCCATTGGTTCACCCCAAAAATGGCCAACACAGCTGGTGCTGTGCTGATCTGAAGCGAGGAACCAGGTACTTCTTCCTGGTCTCCCATGCAGGTACAGGAGCCCAAGCACTTGAGCCATCCTCCACTGCCTTCCTGGACCACAGCAGAGAGCTGGACTGGAAGAGGAGCAACCGGGACTAGAACCCGGTGCCCATATGGGATGCCAGTGTCGCAGGTGGAGGATTATCCAAATAAGCCTCCGTGCCAGCGCCAGACTATTTTGATTATATTTATTGTGATAACTCCAGCCTTGTTTTTGGTGTTTAATATTACTTTAGCTATTTAGGGTTTCTTGTGTTTCCATATCAATTTTAGCATTGTTTTTACATATCTGAGAAGAATGTCATTGATAATTTGATTGGGATTGCATTGAATCTGTTAATTGTCTTTGGTACTATGGACATTTTGATATAATTCTTCTAATCCACAAACATGGAAGATTTTCCCCACTTTTTGTGTCTTCTTTTTCTTTCTTAATGTTTTGTAATTTTCATCTTAATTAGAGATCTTTCACTCCTTGGTTAAATTTATTCTAAGGAATTTAAATTTCTTATAGCTATTGTGAATGGGATTGATATTGGAAATTCTTTCTCCGCTGTGGCATTGTCTGTGTGTACAGAGGCTATTGATTTTTATGTTAATTTTATATCCTGCCACTTTACAAAACTCTTATATCAGTTCCAATAGTCTCTTAGTGGAGTCTTTTCATTCTTCTCTACATAGAATCATGCAAACAAGGTAATTTGAATTCTTCCTTTCCAATTTGTATCTCTTTGATTTTTTGTTCTTGCCTAATGGCTCTGGCTAAAACTTACACGAGTATATTGAATTGTAGTGGTGGAACTGGGCTTCCTAATTTGCTTCTGGATCTTAGTGGAAATAATTCCAACTTTTCCCTATTCAGTATGATGCTGGCTATATATTTGTCATAAAATGACTTGTGTTGAGGAATATTCTATACCCATTTTTAAGGTTTTCATAATGAAAGTGTGTTATATTTTAGCAAATGCTTTCTCTGCATCTATTAAAATAATCATATGGTTTTTGCTCTTCACTTTGTTAATGTGATGTGTCACATTGATTAATTTGCAAATATTGAACCCTCCCTGCCTATCACAGATATATCCCACTTGGACTAGGTGAATGATCTTCCTAATGTGTTGTTGTATTCTTTTAAACATTTCTTTTAAATACATTTTTTTAATAATAAGATTCCCTGGCATTTGGTGCATATACATTTATCATAATCACATCTTCCTGTTGAGTTGACCCCTTAATCATAGTGCCTTTCTTTGTCTCTTTTGACAGTTTTTGTGTTAAAGTCTATTTTGTCTGATATTAGGTTGGCTACTCATGCCTTTTTTTTCTGCTTTCTGTTAGCATGGGATATCTTTTTCCATACTTTCACTCTCAGTCTCTGTGTATGTTTGTTGGTGAGATGTATTTCTGATTGGCAACAAATAGGTGGATATTGTTTTTTAATCCATTCAGCCAGTCTGTATCTTTTAATTTGATAATTTAGGCCATTTACATTCAAGGTTACAACTGATAAGTAAGGACTTGGCTCTTCCAGTTTTCTATAAATCTTCATATTGTTTGTCTTGGATTTTCTTTGTACTTTTACCGAGAGATTTTATGCTTCACATTCTTTCATAATGATGATTATCTTTCTGTTTGTAGCATGTCTGTAAGCATCTTTTGTAAAGCTGGATGAGTGTTGACAAATTATTTTTGTTTGTTATGGAATATAATTATTTCACCTTTATTCATAAATGAGAGCTTTGCAGGGTACAGTATTGTCCAGAGAACCAGCTACACTTTGCATTCTATTGTACAGTTACAGAGTTCCCACAGTCACAGTGTGCAAGGTTCCCACAGTCACGGGATACAGCAGATCCTCTCTTCCTCACTAGCCTGTCCCATCTACGGAGAGATCAGAGACATTCCCAGAGCCAGCTGCCTGTGGGTTCTCCACCTTGGCAGTTTGAGTCCCAGAGCCTGTGATATGCTGAGAGATGGGGGCACCTCACAGTCCTACATGAGTGCCCAGCCCCCTGTCATCCCTCCCAGCCAGACTCATTGTCAGTGGGGAATGGGGATTTTTCCCTCTGGTAAAATTCCCTGGCCACACACATGCAAAAGGGTCACTGCAGTCTCTACTTGTGTCAAAATGGTGCCTCTTTCCCTCCAGTTACTGGGTGACCTTGTGGAGAGATGAGGTGAAAGAAATGTGGTTTCCTTTTGCTGGATTAGGCAAGTTCTTTGCTCCTTGTTAGGGCTTCAGGCTGGACTCAAAGACAGTGTGCTCTATGAATCTTTCTCTCAGATAATATCAGGTCATGGACTGCCATAGTCTCTTATTCTCCAAAGCTGGCATCTCCGCCAGTTGCTGGCTGCAGAAGTCGTGTGAGATTTCTCTCCTCATTGCTATACATCTGCATGTTCAGTGCTGCTCCATGGTGTCCCTCTTCCTTCTGTAGAATTTCCACCACAAACTTCTCCCCAACTGTCCCCTTGGAATGCACTTTCTCTAAAGCAGCACGTATATTCAGCCATCTTGGAATTGCCCTTCTTTTGAGTTCTTTATCACGCTTTTCATCAGTCTCCATGTTTGTGGAGTCTGATTTTAGTGTGCCATTGGATTTCTGTTGTGACATCATATTGCCTTAATTTCTCTTACTTCTTGCGTCTCTACATTGATATTTGTGTATCTGACAGATCAGTTCTTTTCATTGCTTTTGAAAGGGTGGCTTTCATGGAATGAATGCTTTTTCCCAAGGATGTGTCTCCAAGTGTTTGTTTGGTAGGCCGCTTTGTTTGGTTTCTACTTGGACACTGAAGAGTCGCCTCCCCCATATCTTCTTCCACTCTTAACAATGGAAGCAGTATCAGGAGCACAGGGAGTTTCTTTTAGTTCCAGCAGGGGTTTGTGGGTCTTGGTGGTGGTGACCAGGGCCACGACAGAGTTAGATTCATGTCCATGGCAGGTGTGTGGTTTTACCTCCACTACTCCCTCTCCCCCTCAAAAGCTCAGGTCATAGCAGGGCAGGAGTCTGGGTCATTCGTCAGAGTTGGAACTGAATGGATAATGGAGTTGCCCAGCATCAAAGCTGTGCACAACAAATCATGTCCCCCAGAGCTGGAGTGGGACAGGACTCTGATAGGGCTAATGTCTGGGGAATTCAATAGAGCTGTGGTGGGCTAGAGGAGAGGGCTGTGAAGTCCAAGAAGGTATGTGCAAACAACTACATCTTCCATAGTGAGGGCAAGTTTGGGATGTGGCAGTAATGGAGTCCATTGTGGTCTTCAAATATGAGGTGTGATACAGAAGGGAGCCATGTGGCTCAGGTAGGTCTGCATGACTAACCACCTGCCAAGGCCAGGCCAGGCTATGACTATGGCAGGGCTAGAATTTTGGATGATCACCAAAGCTGAGCCCACTGGGAAGGGGAGCTGCACTCTGGGCAGGTATACACAATCAGCATGCCCATCAAAGCTGGGGTGGACTTGGGCTACAACAGGCCTGGAGTCTGAGGTTTCTTTATTCTTTCTTGATGTGGGTATTTGCCCCTAAAAACCTACATCACAGATCCTTTATTGCATCCTATAAGTTTTGGTATATCATGTCTTCATTTTTGTTTGTCGTAAGATCCTTTTTGATTTTCTTCATCTATGAATTGTTCAATAGTGTGTTGTTTACTTTTCCATTTTTGTTTTGACAGGCAGAGTTAAACAGTGAGAGAGAGAGAGAGAGACATATAGAAAGGTCTTCCTTTGCCGTTGGTTCACCCTCCAATGGCCGCCACGGCCGGCACACCGCACTGATCCGAAGGCAGGAGCCAGGTGCTTCTCCTGGTCTCCCGTGGGGTGCAGGGCTCAAGCACTTGGGCCATCCTCCACTGCACTCCAGGGTCATAGCAGAGAGCTGGCCTGGAAGAGGGGCAACCGGGACAGAATCCGGTGCCCAGACCGGGACTAGAACCTGGTGTGCCAGCGCCGCAAGGCAGAGGATTAGCCTGTTGAGCCATGGCGCTGGCCTATTTTTTTTGATGTAAGTTCAATTAACTGTGCTCTCTTTTGGTTGCCATTTATATGGAATATAAATGTTTCCTCAGTAGGTCCCCCTATCTGGAACTTATGAGATTATTGGCTGTGTGTTAAACCTTATGTGACTATAGAGGACAAATGCAGGCAGATTGATATTTTAGGAAATTTCAAAGAATACTAGCCCAGGAGGCTCTCCCAAAACTTTTCTTTCTTCTCATCAGAAGCTGTGCTGACACTGCTCATTCTGCTTATAGGCCCTGTTCATTATGTTTCCTTCTCATTTACTCAATGAATATCATTTGCTCTCCAGAGCACTGAGGAAAACAAGAAAGGCACATCATGGTTTGCATCCTCCAGGAGCTCACCAGCCAGACTGTCATGGAAGAAGCATAAGAGCACAGAGGATGTGCTTTGCTGACAAGGAGTGTGTGTGGGAGAATGGCTGCCAAGTTGCCCAGGCCATGTCTGTAAGAATGTGCCCGGAGAGCTTATTGCGCATTCCATGCTGTGTTCTCTGCCGAGGAAGTGGCTTCTGTGTTATATTTTCTAGACTCCATGTATGAGGAGGACCTTTATGTAGTCTTTGAAGCACCACTCATAAGTTTCTACCATTCTTAGCATTTTGATCCATTTATCAGAAGTCTTTCTTCCTAGTATTCAAAAAGTTCTTTTTTTTTCTGCATTGAAATTTAGGAATGTCCACAATTATATCTAAAGTGATGAACTCATTGTTTTATAGAATCATTTAATTTAAACATTTTATTCCACATATCTGAGACTGATCATCAGTATTCTTTTACATTTTTTTTTATGGTAAGAGTTGTCTTACACTGATGTGTGGGGCTCTGCAGGGTAGAAAGGAGCTAATGGTGGCAGTGGCTCATGTGAGTTTGGTTATGTGGGGGTGGAATGTCAGTGGGACTGCAAGTGACCTTCTAGCTCTCCTGAGCACTGATATTGGTAAGTGGGTAAATGCTGTGGTTGTGGTTTTCTGCTCATGTATGTATCAATATGCAAAGACCTGATTGCACTGATCTTTTCCAGAGCTGAGAGCTGCTTGAGTTACATAGTGCAGTTTTCTTATTTTATAAACAGGCAGACAAAGCCCCATAGGAGAGAGGAAAATGCTTTGTCTGAATCTAGTTGCAACTGCTTTACTTTATGATGTGGAGAAAAATAACTCAGCATGTGGAGATTCAGTTAAGTGGGGGTAATCACAGTTTCTTCCTCATGGGGTCATTGTGAGAAGTACCTGAGATGTATATGTAAGGCACTTAATCCAGTACCAGGCACACAGTTGATGTTCAATAAAATTAATTATTTCTAACACTGTCTAATACAACTGACCAGTGACTAGGAGTCAGGTCTCTTGGCTATTTATAGAACATCCTTTTTCCTTCAAGACAAAATTTACCAAAAAGTTAAATTGGGAGAAATGATTGTGCACAGATGAAAATTGCAGGGACCGCATGGACATATTACATTTCCAGTTTGCTCAGTCTCTGTAGTGCCTTTTCCTCCTGTCTTCGTCTGTTTTCTGTTGCTATAATGAAATACCTGAAGCAGGCAATCTATGGAGGACAGAGGTTTATGTAGCTCACGGTTCTGTGGGCTAGGAAGTCCAAGAACATGGCCTGGCACCCTCTCCTCATTTGCTAAGTGGTCTTGTGCTGTCCTGTAACAAGGTGGATAACATCACATGGTCAGGTATAACAAGTGCGCTACCTCAGATCTCTCTTCCTCTTCTGATGATACCGCTAGTAGCGTCATGGGGCTCCATCCTCATGACCTTCGTTGGTCCTACTCACCTACTGAAGGCTCCTTTTCCAAATACCATGAGCAGGCAGATTTGGGGATTAAGTTTATAACCCTTCCAAATCGTTCTACCTCCTCTTTTCTTGTGGAGCATGTTTCCAAATCTGTCACCAAATGTTCAGCTCATTAATTGAATACAAAAGACTTAAGATATATAAAAGCTGGAATTGTCTTCACCTTACTCTGCATAGGGTGGGGAAACTTGGAGCCCTGGGTGTTGTGATAGAAAATCTGACTCTGGCTCCCAGCTCACATTCTATGGCCTGACTCCAACTTAAGTACCCAAAGTTGTAATGTTGAGAACAAATTCCTGCCCTTTCTATCTGCTAGTTCCACCAGAAACATCAAATCAGGAAGTATTGAAATGTGTCAAACTGAAACTAAAAGCAGAATACAAATGGAAGGATTATTAGAATTTGGTAGTAACTTATTGGATTTTAAACATTTTTATTTGAAATAAATACATCAACTCTTAAAAATTTAAATCTAAAACTGATATAAAATTATCTAAAGCTAACTTTGAATCCAGTGGTAAAAATGAGAAATGAAATGATTTTAGTCAGAATTAGACTTTCATGTAATTACTAGAATAGAGAGTCATGTTCTGTGAAGGGGAAGGCATAAAATAATTGAATGAAAACCGTTTTAGGGTTTTAAGACATGAGAAGTGCTGGCTAGTGTTTAATTTTCTACTTGGTCTTGTGGTATTCTTTTTGTATATTTTAGCAGTTTTATTTAGGTATAAATTAGGTGTCATACTTTCTTTGGAAGTATGCAATTAAGTAATTTTTATCAAGTTTAAAGAGTTTTGCAACCATCACCTCAATCCAGTTTGAGTATATTCCATCATCCCGTAAAGGTCCCTAGGACCCATTCTTAGTTCTTGTTGTTACTCCCAGCCAGAGGTGATCCTGATCTTTGTGTTTCCCTTAATTTACTTTTTCTGGAGAGATTTTGTAACTAGGACAACACAATATACAGTTATTTTTGCCTGGGCTGTCTTATTGAGCACATTTTTAAAATTTTTTCATCACACAGTTCCATGGTATAGCATGCATTACATTTTAGTTATCCACTCACTATGAATGGACATTGGGAATGTTTCCAGTTTTCACTTATTTTGAATAATGTTGCTATGAACATTCATGTCTCAGCTGGTTTTATGTTTTCACCTTTTTTTGGGTAGATTCCTTGTAGAATTAATGAGTCATATGATAAATTCATGTCTAAGTTTTAAAGAAACTACCAAAATGTTTCTCACAGTGGCTACACTATTTTACATTCTCACTAGCAATGTATGGGTGTCTCTAATTACTCCACATCTTTGGCTTTCCTCGTATTTTATCTTAGAAATTCCACATCCATTTGAACTATAATTAAATAGAAAAGATGCTTTCATGATTCAGTGGTAACACTGAAGTCTCAATTAGATTAATTGTTTGGCTGTGTACCTTTGGTTTAATAATAGTTTCAGTAATTGGGAAGAATTGATTTATGTTGTTGAACTAATAGTCCAGTTGCCTAGGGAGTACATGGTAAATAATTAATGACAATTTACTCCAATATTTCTTGCAGAACATGCTTTATTCAGCCTTCTACTGTTTTGTGAGGGATATCTAATTATTCAGGAAACAAAAATACCTTTATTTAGAACGTACATATGTTGTTGTTGGTTGTATGAGTTTATGGGGTATACAAGACCCTGGAACATTAAGACTTGTGACTTGTTTGTCATTTTAATAGATAGGATATACAATGACAGACACCAGCAGGTACTCATGTCAACACAAGATTTTTTAAAAAAGACATTTATTTGAAAGGCAGAGTTAGACACACACACATTTATCTTCCATCTGTTGGTTCACTCTCCAAATGGCTGAAATGGCCAGGGCTGGGCCAGACCAAAGCTAGGAATTTGGAGCTTCATCTGGGTCTCTCATGTGAGTAGTAGGGACCACACCTAGGACTATAATCTGCTGCCTTCCCAGGTGCATTAGCGGGGAGCTGGATCAGAAGTGGAGCAGCCAGTAATTGAAATGGTGCTCATATGAGATGCTGGCATGGCCAGCAGCAGCTTAACCTGTTGTGTGCCTCAATACTGGCCCCAACACAAGCCTCTTCTTCATGTGTGATAAATCCCTGGTGTACTGGGGTGAAGTAATTTCTATATTTCTTTCCAGATTGTTCACAGAACCTTGGCAGCCATGTTGGGTTCCCTTGCAGCATTGGCAGCACTGGCTGTGATTGGTGATGTAAGTTGAAACATTGAGAATTCTTTATTTACCACTTACTAGAATGTAAGACTTGAAGACACCTGCAGATTTAGGTTTAGTGACAGTTTTCACTATATTTCAAGCTCCTTGGACAGTTTTTCAAAAGAACCATGCTAGAGGTGTGACCTACAGGCATCAATGATGGGCTTTCTTTTGCTTTTATCACATACACAAACACACATGTACATACATACACATCCCAGGGCTTCTGTTCCCTATTTTGGTATAGGAATGGCTCATTATGACTATTCATTTTCCCAGAGCTGTGTAGGTTAGTGGTATTAGAGCTAGATATAGTCTTATCAGCTTTTAGGAAATAGACAGAGGGGTAGCAGACTGTGGGGTCGAGGCCCCTGGAGATGTATATATGGAGGAAATGATGTCCTACTGTGGTCTGTTTGTAACCCATCTGGCAGGAACATGGGGACAAATGTTGGGAAGCAAGAGAGGCTAGGTGCCCACTGAAGATAAAGGCCAGAGCTGTTTGAAGGGCAATGCTGGAATCAAACTAAACCCAAGTTGACAGCACACAGAACTGGATTTGAAAACAACTCTATGGAATTCAATGACTATTCTGAACACTGAAACTAGAGGCCATTCAATCAGCCAAAGAATAAGAACTAATTTAAAAGTTATGTTGAAAATGTTGAGTTAGTTATTTTTAATTTATCCTTTGAAGGTTGGCTTAGCTTGGAAGTAGCAGTTACTTGAATATTTTCTTGTCTACAAGTGGCATAAGCAAATGATAACCCTAAGGTAAAATGACCCAGAACCCTAACACTTAGATATAAAATTGTTGTTATTTTTATTAATGATTAAGGAGTACTGCCATAGTAGTCTAATACTTAATATGGCAAGAACATGCTGCAGAAAACCCATGAGCCACCCACCATGCTTCCCTGTTTCAGAAGCTAGACTCTGTGCCATCATTAAACACTCCACTCCTCATTCTTTGTGGCCTAGGAGTGGAGTAAGTGGGCACACGAAAATTAGGAGAGATGTTTATCCAAATTGTCACCTGGCCTCATTATTATACTAAGGAAGAGATACATGTAGTGTCCAGTGAGAATGCAACTTTAAGGGTCAATTTTGTAATTCAGGCCACAGTTCTTCCTAGAGTTGCCAAGGGATAGAATTAAACAATATGTAGTGCTAAGTGCATAGATCTGACGTTGCAGATGCATTGGGTCATGAGTATTTCCAGCAATGATATGATTTAATTTCAAAGGCAAGTGAATGCAGTTTCCAATGAGTCCAATGAGTGGGTTTGCAAAAGGGAACACATTTTTAGAGCTTATCCTTGGGAGGGTGATGCACAGGATTAATTGGCAAATTTGTGCTTTGATTACAGAGACCCAGTCTGACCCACGTGGTGGAGTGGATCGATTTTGAGACCCTGGCTCTGCTGTTTGGCATGGTAATTATAGTCCTCCCAGTGGGACATGGCTCCAAGCCTGCTGTAACCTGGGTTCTTCTTTTTTGCCTTGGCTGCTGATAACCCTCCATTATATTAAAGATTCTGGGCCTCTTGACAATTAGGGCTTGATTGGAAAGTGTTAGTGTAGGTCTATCTAAATCCTCTTGAGGAGGAATAGAATGATTTAAGCCTTGTTTAGTTAGTTGGAGAATTTCATTTTAAGGTCTGACAATTAAATAATATTGCCACTTGGAAAAGTCAGCATTTTCTTTGTTACTGCCATTAAAATAAAAAATGGAATGTTCCAAATAAATGAGCCATATAGAAGTTTCAGTGATTGGAAAAGTACCTTTAATTATATAAAGGAAGAAATAACCTCTGAGTAGTAGTTCAGGTGTTTGTTAATTTATCATATTATGAAGTGGCCACTCTGTGCTGTGTGCTGTGACGCATGTCAGCAAGTCAACTTCTTGGAAAGAAACTTTAAATGCACAAATGGATTAGTATAGGACATGAGTCATAAACCAATTTAACAAGAATAAATGGAATTTGGCAAGGCCCTAGACAGCAGTGGGAGTGGCTTATGCATTCTTGAAGTGACCTCAAAATTGTCAAGGGAGCAGGTCTCATCGTCCCTGGGCTGGAAGACCCCACCTTATGACAACAAGGTCACCATATGTGTATATGTACATGTATATGTGTACGTATATGTATATATGTATATGTATGTGTATATGTATATGTCATCATTTTTCTTGCTAGTGTTTTTTGCCCACCCTCTCCAAGGCTGGCCACCTTAAAGGAAGGCTCTGCTGCTGTAGGCTTTTTTTTAAGAGAAAGAGTTTATTGGGGGAAACCCAACAGACAGGAGGGAAGGGGAGAAGAAGGAAAAGAGGGGGAAGGAGAGCGTAAGAGAGAGACAGAGACAGAGAGGAAGAGAGACAAAGAGAGAGAGAGAGAGTGGGCGAGTAAGCCACATGGTCAGGAACCGGTCCTTTAAAAACTTTGCCCAGGAGGTGGGCAAGGAAGTAGGAATAGCGAATTTCATTAGTGTAAAGGTGAGCTTGACACCAGTGGTTGGGCCATGTGGCTACCTGGCTTCCAGCAATGGTGGCGGGGGCTAGAGCTTAGGATGGTGTCAGGGTGTAGATCACACCATAGATAAGACTGCGCCATTTTACTAACATTCCCCACTTTTGTTTTTTATAAGTAGTATGAGATTACATTAGTCCCAAAGGTCCAGGATGGGTAGAGGGACGATCATATATCTTTAGAGCTACTTCCTGCTAACAAGGGATGATGAGATACCCTTCGTTGCCATGGGGTGGTGTCTCAAGCCACTGTCTCCTGGCTGGGGAGCTGAGTATATCGCTGTAGCAGCATTTGGTTGACCACTGGGTTGCTGAAGGCCTTAGTTCATTCCATTATCAACTCCTGTAAACACTTAAGCAGACACAGTAGTATAAAAGACAGGGTGAGAATAGCAACCAATGATGCTAAGAGTGGCATTAACGAGATAATGAGAAGATTTCATAGAAGAGAGGAAATGAGGGGGGATCTCTGGACCCTTGTGAGGACAGTTTGGTGGATGTGCTTTAAAGCTGATCCCAACCAAGACCGGAAGAAAGGGCACTCAACTTTTGTGGGTAGAGGGGTTTGTCTGTAGAGAAATTCTGAATAATCATACAACATTAAGTGGGGGAAAGGACCATTAATATACACATGTTGGGAGTAGAGCCATTGATGTAAGAGTAGAGGCTATGATTACAAAGGAATGAGGCCCCAAGTAGGCTAGACAGGGTCTAGAACAAAGGACAGAGTCATTACTAAAGGACCTAAGAAAGGTGCTATCTAAGCCACAACTAAGTTTTCTGATTGAGAGGCAAATAGAAACTGACAGAAGGGGCTTGATAATAATCTGGTGGGCTTTAAGGCCTTGTCAGTTATGAGGCCCAGACCTATCTATCTCTTCACATGGGGTGCATCATAAGGGAGGTGTGAACCTCCTTGGGGAAGATACCCTGTTGTCTTCCATTACCTAGCTGGCCTGGGAGGTGAGCTGGCCAGGTAAGGGCAAATGGTATCTCTAATAGGAAATTTATAGTTCTGCCTGCAATGTCACTGACCCTACTTGGCCATCCCCTCAGCAGCAATGGTCACCTTGGAAGTTGGGCCAAGTGAAGAGCTTTTCAGTTTGGAGCCAGCAAGACCTGTGGCTCTGACCTAGGTGTCCTTCGACTCCAGGGCAGTTCCATTTCCAGTGACCCAACTCTTGGCTGCCAGGGCTGCCAGGGCTCTTCATAAGCTGACTTCTGCTGAAGTCCTGGCTTACCACGTCAAAAACCAATGCAGTGGACTGGCCTGTTGGGTCTCTTTGAGGGCAGATCGCTGTACAGAGCAGTCTTTAATAGGCCTGCCATCTAACTTTACATTGCTTCTGATGCCTAGCTTTCTTTTCCTCCTGGTTTTGTTAAAGCAGACCAGAGGATGCAAGTCAAGGGGGGTGCTCAAGTCCCATCTAGTCTTTGGTAGCCTAAATGAGAAGTCTGTAGTCACAGGCATGTTCTGGTGGTGGTTTTTCTGAGGTAGACAATGCCCATGAGAACTATATGCTCACTTTAAAACTTTCTCTTCCTTTGTTTGGTCTGGGAAGGAGGCTTTGCCTGTTTACTGTGCCTATGGGAAAGTAAGTCTAGTTGTGAAATTATAATTTAACCTTTCATTTTAGCTATGCTATTACAGAAAATGTTAGCCATCCCTTTTATAAGATATAAGGATCAAACTGTGCATCTTGGAGAGTCCTTCAGAATAGAATTAGTTTCCTACCTCAAAGAGAATAGAGAAATGAGGGAGCAAATCAGATTGCTTACTGACAATAGCAATATCAAATGAAAACTTAGCAAACAATTTCAACCATTAAATAACAACTTAGGAAAAACATTTATCAGAAGGTTTAATACCTTCCATAAATTTTAAGAATATATGTCTTTGGAAGCATCTCTTAAATATCTAACATGGTGTAGCTTGTTTAACCAGCAAATTCAAGCACAAGTATATAAAAATGCTTTTAGTTTCTACCAACAGATTTAAAACATCTGATACAGAGATTCAGGTCATGAATCAAAATGTATCTTTGATTAATTTTAGCCATTTAAATTGATGAGCAATCTTTTGTCTAGAAGCCAATTAAAACAAAGCTCTTAATAAATTTTCCCATGTAGACATACAATATATATACACATATAACATAACACACAAGATAGAACAATAAAGCAGTTTAAGTAATAGCTTTTTAAAAAATCTTTAGCTCCTTTTTGTAAATTACCAATTGATTCGAATTACTTTCTGCTCTTAGTAACCTCAGTTAACCATACTTTCTCTCAGTTGGTACCTGTAATACATTATTGGCTTCATCTGTTTACAGAGTTATCCCAAAGCACTGAATACAATATATGTGGCTGGAAAAAGTCCATTGGAACCTATACAAACCTGTGGATGACAAAAGACTTTAAATAGCTATGTTTAAAATTATAAACTCATTACCCAACAAGAGGCACTTGCTTACTTCACACAGTATTTTTGAAAGCACCTGTAGGATTTTACAAAGCATTTAACCCTTTTAGGCCTCTAGAGTTTTCTCATTAAGATAACCGTCATGTCTAGAAACACAAGATCAGACATTTATATCAGTAGTATTTTATATTATAAAAACTTAAAATTTAGCACCACTTTACATCTTGACAGTACTTCTAACATAATCCAAATAGCCTGATTAGTTGTTGTCTCTACAAGATGAGAGACATACATCCTTTGATTTTTCCAGTTGGGCCCAAACTGGAAAAATCAAAGTCCAAATTTACTGGAAATTTCACAATCTAAATTCTTTGGAACTTTGATTTTTTAAATTTTTTTTTGAATGCCTGTCAAGGATGCCTAGAAGGCTTAAAATATCTTGTTGAAATAGGATCCCTTAACATGACATAATATAGACCAAATTTGATCATTGTTACAGGTGATTATTCAAATGTTTTATAATAAGCATATATTTAAATAACCCATAGCTCTTAATAAAAAACTCAGCTGTTTTTAAACTATTAGAATTTAGCAGAGATATCAAGAGAACATAATAGATTCAAATAAGGTAACACATCAAATTTCAGCCTGAGTTATTTTAAGCAGTGTTGAACTATTTTTATGGACAGTTTATGAAAACAGATTTGTTAAACCCAAATAGTTTTTCTATAGACTATAACATGCTGAATTTACCAAAGTTACATTTAGATGCATTTATCTCATTTGCCTTTACTCAATTTAAATTAGCAGTTATACCTAAATGACTTAAGATGCTGATATTATATCTCTATCTGAATTCAATTAAAATTAAAATCGCATTCATCTAAAACAAATACTAATTACTCATTGCTGTTTCATTGAGTACTGATTACCTGGAAACCTGTTAAAATAAATTGCAAAATAAGTTCAGCAAGTTACAAAGCAATATTTTTAAAGGAAGTGATCTTCCTAGATTTGAAGAGAAATTTCTTCAAACTCAGTGTATAGTTACAGTTGTTTTTTTTACACTAAAAACACCTTAGGACCATGACATCATAGTCAGTCAGCCACTTGGGACTACCTCTGAAAAAAAAGGTTCAGGCAGCTGCAATACAGTTCCCAAAGGTGATGGTGGGCCAGAGGCAAGATAAGAAGTGGAGGTCAAAAGACCTGATTTTCCTTTCTGGCTTGCTCAGGATAAAACAAAAGAGCCATCAGAAGGGTGGGATACCTAATTTATTTCTCAATAAGCAGGGAACTCAAAAGGATGGGATTACCATTCCCTTGCTATTCTTTTGGTAGAACTGGAGCAAGAGAGGGAGGGGCAAAGACCAGTTGGAAGATAAGGGCTGGAGAGTGAAAGTGTGGAGACAGCCATTCCCAAACTTGCTGGAGGGTCGTTGATAAGACAGGGAGAGTAGACTTTGCACCAGGCCTGGTTCTAAGATAAAGTTGGAATTCCTGGGTGGGAGGGGGAGGTACAATGAACCGAGACAGTGAAGAGTTGGGGCCGCAAACGTAGTAGGCAGAGGTTTTGGCTCAGGCCTTTGAGCTTGTAAGACCCCTGACAGGTGTCTCACACTTCTACCGACCCCAGAAACACGAAATCCATTCCAATCGATGCAAAGAACAAGAGGAAGTTTATTACATCTGTGCAGATGGGCCGTCTCTGTGCAAGAAGAGAGGCCCCGATCATCAACCGCACAGAGTATTTAAGATTTAAAACCACAACATTAGCATATCTCCACAGCATTACAGAGGATCACAAGATAAACCACAGCATGACACATAATCACAAGGTAAAGGGTTTTTCCAGGGTAAGGGACAAAGACCTTGAGCAAGCACAAACACGGGGTCATCATGACCAAAAACTTAACATAGCTTCTAAAATAATTATCACATGCTCAATTGTCTCATAATCATCACATGCTACAAGTTCAGCTAAAATTCAGTTATCTTATAAAAGCATTTTGCAAGCCCAGCTATTTTATACAAAAGCAGAACAATATGCATTTAGCTCAAGCAACTTCATTTTAACCCCTTCCTGCCTTATTTTCTCAAGCTCTAGTAGAAACTTTGGATGCCAACAGGACCTGGGCCAGAGAGCAGGAAGTACACATAGAAGGTTTAGATTGAAGATAGAAAAAGTTTGAGCATACGGGATCGGGATCTCCTTCCATTTTCCCGAACACTCACAGAAGTGATAAAGATCTTGAATGTTATCAGGGTCAAATATACCATGGAGGGGCCACTTTGATTGTCTGTTAAGGTCATACATGGGCCATGCTCAATAACATGATAATAAGATAATAACATGATAATAAGATGAGGCATCGATGTTTGTGGGCTGGAGCAAATTTGGGAGGGACCATATTACTTAATAGGTTACCAGGAGGAGAATCGGATGGAACGTGGGAAGAAAAAGTTCCCATTGCAACCTATAGAGTCAGATCAGTGGATAGCAAGCCTCCTTGAAATCCTGGCCATCTGACTAATGAGAGGATATGGGAGCAGAAGGCGGGGTCGTCACCCATGCCCACTGGAATCCAGGGCTTAGCCTGTAGAAGGGAAACAGAAGGTTGAGTCGTCACCCACACCCAGACACAGCATCTGTAGAGACTAAAAGCCTTTAGAAGTTGTGGTTGGCGCCAAGAGCTAGGACTTTTAGATGAGCAGACAAGAGTAGAACCATAACTCGAAGTAGAAGTCGCTGTGAGAATTTCCCATTCTGCGTCTTATCTCAGAATTTGGAAGGCCAGTGTGTGAATGGAGATCATGGAGCGTTCAGTGTTGTGGGAGTTTTGGGGGTGTGTTTTGTGACTGGCAGAAATTCAGGACCCCAGAGCAGCTCAGAGATCCCTGAAGGGAGAACAAAGTCACTGGGGGAGCCTGGATCCGGTTCATAGCACCAACATAAGGCTGCCACAGAAACACACCAAACACCAGAGTAAGGGAAAGAGTTTATTGGGGGACCCCAATGGACTGGAGGGAAGGGGCGAAGAAGGAAAAGAGGAGGAAGGAGAACGTAAGAGAGATAGAGACAGAATAGCCAGGAGACAGAGAGGAAGAGAGAGCACTGCTGTAGGCTTTGGTGTGACCCAAAGTAATGCTGTTGCCCTCTGTGGGTGGCATGTGGGGTGGCCAATGCTCTGAACCCAGGCTTAACAGAGGAAGTAATTTGTGTTGGGTCTAGAGAAGTATATAGGGTTTGGGCATCTGGATGGAAGCAAGGAGACATGTCAGCTGTCTAAATATTTATAAGATAGAAAATTAAATGAACAATGGTGTATTAGCTTGGTCAGGCTGCTGTAGCAAGCACCTTGGTCTGTGTGAGTTAAGCAGTGGAAATTTTTTTTTAAAAGATTTTATTTATCTATTTGGAAGTCAGAGTTGCACAGAGAGAGAAGGAGAGGCAGAGAGAGAGAGAGAGAGAGAGAGAGAGAGAGAGAGAGAGAGAGAGACACAGAGAGGGCTTCCATCCGCTGGTTCTCTCCCCAATTGGCTGCAATGGCTAGAGCTGTGCCGATCCAAAGCCAGGAGCCAGGAGCCTCTTCTGGGTCTCCCACGTGGGTGCAGGGGCCCAAGGACTTGGGCCATCTTCTACTGCTTTCCCAGGCCATAGCAGAGAGCAGGATAGGAAGTAGAACAGCCGGAACTCGAACCGGCACCCATACAGGCAGCAGCTTTACCCACTGCGCCACAGTGCCTGCCTCTGGAAATTTATTTCCTCACACGTCTGGAGGCTACAAGTCCAAGATGTAGGTGTCAGCAGGGTTAGTGTCCCCTGAGGTCTGTCTCCTGGGTTTGTAGATAGTGTCTTCTCCCTGTGTCTCCGTGTGACCTGTGTTTGTGCCCTAACCTCTTCTTACAAAGACTCCAAACTTATTGGAGTCAGGTACATCATAGAACATCATTTGAACATTGTTACCTCATTAGGTCTTCACCTATCTCTTCATTACCTCTCTTAGAAAAGGCCTGTGCAGTCACAGGCTGAAGTATTGAGAGCTAGGACTTCAACATATGGGTTTGGGGGAGCGGTGTGTGTCATAATTTGGCCCATAAACATGGTTTCTTTTTTCTCAACTAAAGGCAGGTTTAATAAGAATGTAATTTCTATGATTCAGTAACTATAGGAGTACAGTGAAAGTCTCCATAACCAGGTTCCTGCCCCATTTCCTCAGTGCCTGGATTCCTGAGTCCCAGTGTTTCTTGTGTGGCTCTGTCAGCAAATGTGTGGAGCGAACCACCGTGACAACAAATGAAAGCCCACACAGATATCCACTCACATCTCTGCTTGTTCATGCTAGTGTGCACCTTTCATTGCTGTGTGAGGTAACATGTTCTACAAATAGCCCCACAGGGCCTTTTTGTTCAGGATGGACACTGGTGGTTACCCTAGACAAGGAAGGTATTTGTACTGAATCAAAATTTTCATTGGGAATTTTTTGCATAGTTTATTTGAAAGCCAATATTGGGCCTACTATTTAATAGCTGCTTTAATTTATAGAATTTTGCAAATTTTGATAACAGTCTTACAAGGTAAAGAACATTAAAAGGTAAGGTGAGGGAAATAAAGAAGGATTAATTATTATTATTATTATTTTTTTGCTTAAAGCTGAACTGCTCCTAAGTGGCAGAAACAGAGTGTGAAACTGTATCTTGTCATTACCAGTTTAACATATGATAATTTCCATTTTAGGAGGTGAAATAGAGACTCTTCCAGGAAATTCAGGCTGCTTAAAAATCTCTGATTGATTAAATTCAGAAATGAATGGGACATTACTTTTTATTAGCGTTAAGACTGGTTGCTTTCACCAGCTCATTGTCATCAGTAGAAAGAAACACAAGTTAGTGTATAGGCATTCTGGCTTCATTGAGAATCCAGGGAATAATCTTTCTAACAAAACTGTTGTTATTTTCATGTGCAATCAAATTGGTGACAAAAATCAGTTTATTTTCAGAAACAACATTTAACCCAGTTTTAAACTCTTAAAACATTTAAGCATTGCTTGTGTA
Organism: Lepus europaeus; assembly: GCF_033115175.1. NCBI lineage: Eukaryota > Metazoa > Chordata > Mammalia > Lagomorpha > Leporidae > Lepus > Lepus europaeus. The sequence goes on along the minus strand of NC_084837.1, from coordinate 16,806,963 downwards.
GACAGGTGCAGAAAGCCTCATATTGGCCCATTTCCTTCCCTGCTTTCAGCTCTCTGTCTGTGAGCAAGCTTCTTCATCTCTCTGATCCTCTTTTCCTGGTTGATAAGGCAGAGAGTAATAACACCTGGTATTTATTGTAAAGATTAGATGGGATGATAATGTACCCTAGGGGAAAATTCCTGGACAAAACAAGTGGTACAAAACCACTAGCAAGAGCCTCTATTCAAAGAATTAGTAAGTGGATTACATTAAGAAATAGTGGTTTTTAAACAAGAGGGTGAGAAGCTTCCAGAGCTCACAGTTCAAACGTGTGACTGATGCCTCTGATGTTTCAACTTGCTGTAAGATGCTCCTGGTCTTTTTTCCCTCTTTTCTTTGCAGATGATCCTTGTAGCCATATTTTCAGAAACTGGATTTTTTGATTATTGTGCTGTAAAGGTAAGTGTGATGTTGCATTTAATTGTTGTGCACTAATAGCTGCTATGTTTTGCTTTTCTGAAATTATAATTGTAGTTAATTAAAGCTATTCTTTAAAGAAATGTTTAAAATTCCATCTCGTTTTTCAAAATTGCTTTTGCAATGCTGGTTATAGTTGCTGTGCTAAGCTGTATGTTTCTGAGTGACACTTTCAGCTTCTGCATCAATAAATGAAGAAGGATATCAAGGAAAAGATAGTCAGGTTGAATATTTGCATAATATTATTTGAATTGGCTGATGAGAGCTACACATCAAACATTATTTTGCATGTTAGAGTATTTAAATATTTTAAGGCATTAGCCTCTGATTATTTTGTCTTTTGATGAAGAATTTTAATGATTATTATCTAAATATTGATCATACATAGACTCATTCTTTTTTAAGTTAGAGAAAAGCATACTTGTTTTTAAAAATCCCTTAAAGGTCTTGTTTTAAAAATTTATTAGTAATATTATATTTGATTAACAAATTATAATTATATACATGTATGGGGTATGGTACAATGTTTATAAATATAGATGAATACACACAAACACATGAAGGGGCTTCAAAAAGTTCATGGATTTTCCATGAAATTTTGGAAGCACCCTCACATATACACAAGTGGGATGGCTAAATCAAATTAATTTATGTATGCATCATTTTGTTTGCCTCTCTTTTTTATGGTAAGGCATTTGAAATGTGCTTTTAGTAATTTTGAAATATATAATACATTATTATTAACTGTACAGAGGTGCCCTCCAAAGTCTGTGGAGTGTAGTATCAAAAAAGAAGTTTATTTCGATTTTAAAAGGTTTGAACTCCATGTGTAGGTTTTTCATTATATGCATTTCCACAAACTTTTTGAAGACCTTTCATATTTACTCTGCTATACAATGGATCTCAAAACCTAGCCCTCTATCTGAACCTTGGTGCCCTTTCATGAGCAGCTCCTCATTCTCTTCCTTCCTGACCCTGCCAGCCCCTGGTAGCTGCCATTCTGCTCTTTACTTCTGAGATTGACTTGTTAAACTTCCGTAAGTGAATGAAGCATGCAATGTTTGCTTTTTTGTGCTTGGCTTATTTCATGGACCATAATGTCATTCAGCTTCACCCATGTTACCACATTTGAAAGAATTTCCTTCCTCTTTAGGGCTGAATAGTGTTCCACTGTATATACACATTTTGTTTACCCATTAATTTGCTGACGGGCACTTATGTTGACTGCATGTCTTGGCTACTGTGAATAGTGCTACCATGAGCTTGGGAGTACAGATTTCCTTTTGACATGTTAATTTAATTCCCTTTCCATATATACTGAGAAATAGGATTGCTGATTCACACAGTAGTTCTAGTGCTAGTTTTTTGAGGAACCTGTATACTGTTTTCCATAATGGCTGTATCAATCTGCATTCCTACCAACAGTGTGTAAGTTCCCTTTTCTCTGCTCATTGCCAATACTTGTTATCTTTCTTGTTTTGAAAAAAGCTATTCTAACAAGTGTAATATGATATCTCATTACTAGTAATGCAAAGACTAGTTCTATGCTTGAAATTTTTTGAAGCCAAAAGTTATTTAAAAATATGTACTCAGCAAAGCCCTTTGCAAACTCTGAAAGATAGAACCAAGCTATGATTTTTTTCCATCATTTATCAATATCATGCACATTCCAGGTAAATACCTTCCATCTTCCTCCCAATACCCTTACGTCTCCAAAAGATAAGCAGCCGTTAGGGTAGCACGGAGCCCAAATGACACAGTCCAGGTTGTCTAGCCAAAATACTAGATGACATTAATGGGACTGAGGCTCCTCACCTTGTGACAATCCCGCCATGGGGGTATTGTGAAAAAGAATTAAGGAGAGAGAGTGAAGGCCCAAATGGATTTAGAATGTCCAGGGACTGTGGTCCCTAGTGTGACCAGCACAATCTTATCTTAGCAGACTTAGGACTCTGTGGGTGCAACTTTTAACCCATCATACAATGTTGATGTGGATCCCCGTTTCTTAGAATCAATAGTGAAAAGTAGCATCTCTTCTATGAACCTGCTGATTTTGGCTTGTTCCTTCCTGCATGTGTGTGTGTCCCAGGCCTACCGTCTGTCCCGGGGAAGAGTGTGGACCATGATCATCATGCTGTGTCTCATTGCTGCCGTCCTTTCAGCCTTTTTAGATAATGTCACCACGATGCTCCTCTTCACTCCTGTGACCATAAGGTTTGTAGAGCACATCCACCGAGGGTATCGCGGCTGGTCTCAGGGCAGCTGTGTGCTCTGGCTTGAGGCTCTGTTCTCACATGCAGGAAAATGTGGTAAGGCAGAGACAGTGCCAATCATTTTCCTGCAGAACAACTCGCTGCATTCCAGTCCAGACAGCATTGGTTTTGTGTGACTGCAGTGCACTCCACAAACAGCACTGTGACAATAGCATGGCCTGCAGGGCACTGGAAAACACAGTTCCTGCTTTCCTGGAGATTATGCTTCATTGGGGAATGCACAGAGAAGGACCTTTGTCCCACACCATCAGGTTCTTGTTCTCCCCTATCAGCATCTTCTACCTGGGCTGGCTCAGCAGGTCATACACATGGGTGTGAGAGCCCCTGGCTTGGCCTCACAGAGAGTATATAGTGGGGATATGGAAAATCCAGAGACTTGGAAGATTGTAGGACTGTCTGGGTGCTCCAGAGTCAGGGCTTAGCCTGGAAAGACTCTGTGGGGTTCTCTTTGGGAAAGAGAACTTCTGTTCAGTTTAACTCCAATTCTTTTTTTCCCCCATGATGTGAATAGTGCTACTACTTTTATTCTTCCATTTGTGACAGATTATGTGAGGTGCTCAACCTTGATCCGAGACAAGTCCTGATTGCGGAAGTGATCTTCACAAACATTGGAGGAGCTGCCACCGCCATTGGGGACCCGCCCAATGTCATTATTGTTTCCAACCAGGAGTTGAGGAAGATGGTATGTACCAGTGAGTAGTGTTGCCTTCAGGCTACCTAGTATTGTCCTGCACATGCTCCCTTGGCACTCTCCCAGCGTGGTAGAATCCTTTCTAAGTGTTAATAAAAATCCATATTCTGAAGATCATCTCTTCATAGTAGGTGCTATTAGCCATCTCAGGAGTAGGCTATTAGGTGAGGGATCCTCTAATGTAGACTCAACTTATCTGAATGGACTCAACTCTTGTTCTGATAAATTTAACTTTTATTTAATAAATATACATTTCCAAAGTACAGCTTTTGGATTATAGTGGCTTTCCCCCCCCATAAACACCCTCCCACCCGCAACCATCCCATCTCCCAGTCCCTCTCCCATCCCACTCCCCATCAAGATTCACCTTCAACTATCTTTATATACAGAAGATCAATTTAGTATATATTAAGTAAAGATTTCAACAGTTTGCACCCACACAGAAACACAAAGTACTGCTTGAGTACCAGCCACACCATTAATTCACATAGCACAACACACCAAGGACAGAGATCCCACATGGGGAACAAGTGCACAGTGACTCCCATTGTTGATCAAACAATTGACACTCTTATCCATGATGTCAGTAATCACCTAAGGCTCCTGTCATGAGCTGCCAAGGCCATGGAAGCCTCCTGAGTTCACCAACTCCTATCTTATTTAGACAAGTCAAAGTGGAAGTTCTCTCTTCCATCCAGAGAAAGGCACTCACAGAGATCTTTCATTTAGGTCATTTTTTTTTGCCAGAGTGTTTTGGCTTTCCACGCCTGAAATACTCTCATGGGCCTTCTATCCAGATCCAAATGCCCTCAGGGCTGACTCTGAGGCCAGAGTGCTGCTTAGGACATCTGCCATTCTATGAGTCTGCTGTGTATCCTGCTCCCCATGCTGGATTGTTCTCTCCCTTGTAATTCTAGTTCTGATAAATTTTTAAACAAATTATTTGATAACAGTTATATTTAGTTGTGATACATCAATTATATTAATGGGAACTGTATTTCTTCTAATATTAAGAAAAAAAATGATATGTCTTCTGTCACTGGAGAAGTGAGATTCTTCTCAACTGTGGTAGATGTTCAGTTGAAGAACTTAAAGTTTTTCTGTAAGGATAGAAAAATAAAGGTCTTTAGAAATCTCTGAAAGTCCTTACAAATATTAATATAATTTCATAATGATGGTACATAACACCTCAGTTACAGAGCAATGGAGAAGAAATTCAACAAGAAGTTCCCCAGGGTGACTAAGGAGTGTATATTTTCATCAAAACATCCAAGTTATACCCAGAATCTCTTGAACATGGTGGGCCTACAGTATAGCCATCAATACCTAATAGCCATGAATTCTTAAAGGTTTAAATAGCAATCAACATAATTTGTACCCTAGCAAACTGAATGAGAAAATCTTATGATCATCTCAACAGATGCAGAAAAAATTGGCCAAATCCAATATCCATTACTGATAATGTATCTCAGTTAGCTGGAAAAAGAAGAGAACATTATCAATCTGATAGAAAACTTACATGTAGCATCATACTTAATTGTCAAAAGCTTAGTGTTTTCCTCTAAGATTCTAACCAAGACAAGGATGTATGTTCTCATTTCTTCTTGTGAGTAGGGTTTGGGGGAGAGAGTGAGAGAGACCTTCCATTTACTATTTCACTTCATAAACAAACACCTGCAACTGCCAGCTCTGGGCCGGTCTGAAGCCAGGACCCAGGAACTCCGTCAGTCATCCACATGAATGAAGGGATCCGAGTACTTGGATCATCATTTGCCTCCCAAGCACATTAGCAGGAAGATACATTGGAAGCAGAGGAAGCACTTGATTGCAGGCAGTCCAGTATGGGATGCTGTATTAAGCTGCAGCACCACTATGCGTGCCCCTTGTTCAATACTTTGTTGGAGGCTGTAGCTTATACAGTACACAAGGAAAGAAGTGCAAGTTATCCATATTGTAAAGAAAGAATTAAACCAGTCTTGATTTGCATGTGGCAGAGTTGTCCATGTGGAAAATCTGATTCAATCTACAAAATAGCTCCTATAAATAATCAGTAAATTTAAAAGGTTATAGGATGTGAGACCAATATACAAAAATTAAGTTTCTGAATTCTATGAATAAATAATTTGGAATTGAGATAAAAATGTAATCTACAATAGCATCAATATATAAAATACTTTTGGGTAATATATGCATAGCCTGTGTACTAAAAACTCTATCATATTGCATAGTAAAGAAGACCTACATAAATTGAGAGGTATACTTTGTTCATGGATCTGAGGACTGAATATATAACTGTTCTTCAAAATGGACTATAGATTCATGCAATGATTCTCAAAACCATTTTTTTTGGTAGAAATTTACAAGATGTTTCTAAAATACAGATAGAAATTAAAAGTATCTAGAATAGCTTAAAATAAATTAGGAGGAACAAGATTTATTTTAAAGCCACTTTAACTGACAGTTATTGGCATTAAGATGAATAGATAAATAGAAAAAAGTAGGGAGTCAAAATATGAAGCCCCCACATACATGAAAAACTGATTTTGACAAAGATGCTAAGCAAATCTAGTAGACAATGGATAGTATTTTCCACAAATGGTCCTAGAACAAATGGATATTGATTTGCAGAAAAAATTAGGTTTTACACAACTCCAGCTATCTACAAAATTTAATTCAAACTGAATCAAAGGCCAAAGTTTAAAACCTGAAACTAAACTTCAGTAGAAAAAAATAGATTAGAGTACAATAGGTATAGCAATAGTTCAAGTTTGGATGTGGCTCCTTTATTTTCTTAGGCTGCTTTTATTTTAATTAAAACCTTTTTTTTTTTTAAACTTAGACTGGTTTTAGAGACTGGCTTTCAATTTCTGCTATTTTTCTCTTTTTCCCTGCTTTTTATGCCTATGTGTTAATGAGCGCTGCAACAGTTGAACTGCTCCAATGAGCATCATATTACTATTAGTGTCAAACCCTAGGCATGATGCCTTTCTTGGATACAAATTGCATTAACTCTGCTTCACTTTAAGTCTTCTCTTAGAGCCCCAGATCTAAATGCTCTGAATTAAATGGTGGGATATCATCTACACTGTGGGTCACTACCACATAGAAGTTGAAGGCAAGGCACAATCTGTCAGACCATTCCCAGTTTCCTCCATGGCATAGTACATGCTGTTTGAAGGTATCCAGATACTCAAGATGCTTAAAATCTGATGGTTGGGCACACAGGTGAGCTTTGGAAGAAATATTCAAAGCGCCCTCTGGTCTTACTGAGGCTCAACCCAGGTTCATCACACAGCCTTGTGGCACAGAACATCCTCTGGGGACAGGGCCTTGGGGTTGTCCTTGTTTTATTGAAGATTCATTTTATAATGGCTTGTAAATAAGGGAACTCTATATGGAGACACAAGTGAACTCACAGTTCTTAGGACAGTGTATTCAGGAGAATTAATTCGGAAAAACTCATTATCAATAACACAGCTGTGCTGCAATGTGATGATCATATTTATGTTGCATTATTTGGTTATTTACCAATGAATTCAAATGTGAAGAAAACCAATTATGAAATAAAGTCTAACTTTGAAATTAACTTAAAAATATGTACAAGGAAAATTAATACTTAATGGGTAATTGGAGGAATAATAAATAAGTACTAGCTTTGAAACAAGTCAAGAAATCACATCTGAAAAATCACTCACATTTTCTGAGGATTAGGCAGGAAAGACGCTAAGTTATGTGGAACGTTCTTTCCACCTACCATTAACCCACCGTGCTCACTTCTCTAAGGTCCTTTGTGATGACTCTGTTGTGGGATATCCAGCACTGACTGGGTTGGTGGGGTGTCCAGGATCCACCACATGGACGCCCACTGTTCTCCCCCGACCTGTGCCAGAACCCCCTGAAAACAACGTGAGTCTGCAGCACTGTGGAATCCCATGTGCAACAAACTGCTGTCCTCTCAACTCTCAACAGGCCAACCGGGATATCGTCCTCCTTTGATGGTTACATTTGCCCCTGTATGACCATTGTAGGGACACTCATCAGTGCCAATAAAAGCTACACGAGCAGCTTTTAAACACCACTTGAAAACTGTCTTTTGGAGCATGTGTGCTATCTTACAAATAGAGTGGAAGAATTACTCTGTTCCTAAATTTGTATTTATGAAATGCATGAAGTTTGTATACCTTAAAGAAAAGATACCTGGGGAAAACAAAACAAAACAAAAAGAGGAAGACAGCTTTGCCATTGTGTCCATATGCTGTGCATGCTGGAACATTATTCACAACTTTCCTATCCTGCTCTGGACTTTACGTGCACTTGAATGTTCCGCCTGGCTTTTCTACCCTGTTGTGTGCTGCACACACTGGAAATTTCTTTGGCTACTTCCCTACCACCATGTTCTTCCTCTCCGAGTCATGGCTTTGACAGTGTTACTCGACTTGTTCCTGTTCTGCCTCTCTGACCACCTCTTTTTTTTTTTTTTTTTGACAGGCAGAGCTAGACAGTGAGAGAGAGAGAGAGAGAGAGACAGAGAGAAAGATATTCCTTTTTCCATTGGTTCACCCCCCAAGTGGCCGCTACGGCTGGCACGTTGTGGCTGGCGCACTGTGCTGATCTGAAGCCAGGAGCCAGGTGCTTCCCCCTGGTCTCCCATGTGGGTGCAGGGCCCAAGCACTTGGGCCATCCTCCACTGCACTCCCGGGCCACTGCAGAGAGCTGGACTGGAAGAGGAGCAACCAGGACAGAATCTGGCGCTCCAACCGGGACTAGATACCAGGGTGCCGGCGCCTCAGGTGGAGGATTAGCCTAGTGAGTCATGGCGCTGGCCCTGACCACCTCTTAATCTCCATTGTGAATTTTCTGCTCCCAGGGCTGGCACTGTGGCTTCATGGGTAAAGCTGCTACTTGCAGTGCTGGCATCCCATTTGGGTGCCAGTTTGAGTCCTGGCTGCTCTACTTCCAATCCAGCTCCCTGCTAGTGTGCCTGGGAAAGCAGCAGAGGATGACAAGGCCATAAGCAAAGTGGAAGTTCTCTCCTCCCTTTAGAGAATAGTATGTCCTTCTTTGATGGCTACTTCTTTCCACTGGGGTCTCTCTCATAGAGATCCTTCATGTGGAACATTTTTTGCCACAGTTTTTTGGCTTCCCATGCCTGAAATGTTCTCATGGGCCTATGAAACCATCACTCTTATAAAATGATATTGGTGGGCTAGGATTTCCTCAGTCACTTATACCATAAATGTGTGTAGCTTACTAAGCCAAGAATGTTCTAATATTTTTTTTAAGATTTATTTATTTTACTTGAAAGTCAGAGTTACACAGAGAGAGGAGAGGCAGAGAGAGGGAGAGAGGTCTTCTATCTGATGGTTCACTCCCCAGTTGGTTGCAATGGCCGGAACTGCGCCGATCCAAAGCTAGGAGTCAGGAGCTTCTTCCGGTTCTCCCACATGGGTGCAGGAGCCCAAGATTTTGGGCCATCCTCCACTGCTATCCCAGGCCATAGCAGAGAGCTGGATTGGAAGTGGAGCAGCTGGGACTTGAACTGGCGCCCACATGGAATGCCTGTGCCTCAGGCCTGGGCATTAACCCGCTGCGCCACAGCGCTGGACCCGAATGTTCTAATTCTGTTCTGGGAGGGTCCTCCCTTGATTGTTTTACATTCTTCAACACAAATGAGAACAATGTGGAAAATTAAGAAGAAAATGTCTGACTAGAGACCCAAATAAAACAGTGCAAAATAACACTTAGAGGAGTAAAGTAAAAAGAACTGAGCTTAAACACTGTGTTGGTGCAAGTATGGTCGTGGGTGTTTTTGTTATTGGGAGCATTTTAGAGAGGATTCTAAGAAATTGTAGGGTTGTGTAACAGTAGCAGGGAGGCCAGATACATGCATCTAATAAGTTTAGTGAACACTTCGACATCCCGCTGTACATTGCATCTACCTATATTGTTTCTTAAAATTATCAGCTTGTGCTTTTCTGTTCTGCAGTGTTGCTACTTGATAAATCTATCTATGACCACTCAAGTAGCAATAACATACTTCCACTTGGTGTTTGTTATTTTTAGTGGATGTGCTCCCAGGACCTCCTCACTCCTCTTTTTTTTCCCTTTCATCTACTCATCATTTTTTAATTCAATTGCTCAACTAATTCTAATGAGGCAAACTTTGTAGTGATTGTATTCCATAGGGGCCAATAATTATTCAGGATACAGATACTTCTGCCTTTGTATGCCACTTCCTCTGAGAAATATTAACAATTACATTTTATGGCTCGGCCTAAAGACATCTTACTTTTAAACCATTTTTTGCTGATCCCAAAGTTCACTTTTTGCTTCTTATTTTAAGGGTAATTAAAACATTCCACGAGCTCCTAAAATATTCTGGACACTTCCCAGTCATGTATCTGGAGCATGAATTCTATAAATAAACACAAAATTCAAGGTAATACCTCAATGAAGAATTATCAGGAAAGTGATGAATTCTTGGGTAGCCATTCAAAGCATTCCATGAGCCTCACCTCTCTGTAGGTTTCCCTGCCATCTGTCCATAAATGAGCTCATATAGCTCCATCTGTCACTTATAATGCTGTTTTCAAAGACAACCATTGGATATGCAGGTAACTACAAAAGATTAAGAATTTAAGAATATCATACTTTCTAGACTTTGACACACTTTATTCATAAAGGATTCTAGTTGTGTTGTATTTTAGCAATGTTGTGAGTGGTGGTAGACCTTGTCTAGAAGTGAGGGCACAAATGGACCACTTTTAATAAGCAATAATTAATATATTTTAAATCGCTGCTTCCAACCCAGGCATTTGTAAGGTGGTTTTCCTAATTCTGCTTGGGTATGGTCTTGCGGGCTTCACTAGTGTCCCAGGAGATCTGCTATCCTTCTGCCTGTGTAAGTAACTTTGTTGGCCCCCAAGGCAGAGCTTGACTTCCTGTGACCCATTTAGCCACCCCACCCCACAACTGTACTCACTCCCACACTGGGGCCTCCCGTGGTTGTGCTTTGTTGGCATGCCTCTGACCTTTCTTTGTGACACAAGTGATCCATGGATACTACAGAAAAGACCTCAAGTTGTCACCAAATGGATAGCTTCGTGGAGTCAGGGGCCTTGCTTGTTACGCTGTGGGCTTAAGGGCTGCTTGCACGTATTTGATGAAGGTATAGAAGCACAAATTAATAAAACAACAAAGCAAATGAATGACACTTCTGGAGTTTCCCTGGTCAAAATAAACTAGCTGGTGACCATGGTACATAGTCACACAGTAGTCGGTAAAAGCATGAGAGGGAAGGAGAGGCTTCCCCCAGGGACCCTGTGGCTTCTCTGGGAAGCCTTAGCTCTGGTGGCTAACAGGTTCCCTGTGGAGTGAGGGCTGTATTCTCCAGTCTGTTTTCAACCAAACCTAGGGGAATGAATGCGTCAGTCCAACGATGAAGTCAGATCAAACCAAGGTTAGAATTAGATGTGACAACTTGTTTTTGTTATCTCTCAAGATGGCTTATCTTTTGTGTAAGAATTGGCTTTTATACATGAAAAAAAGATAAACTTCAACATTTTCAAATGCAAGGCTTTGTGCTGGGCTCAGGACCCTTGACCCAAGGTCCCCAGAGCCCTGATATGGCCCTTTGCTCCTGGACCTATCCCTCTCCGGTCCTGACATGGGAGCTGACTGCCGCCTGTGCAGAGGAAGGGCCATTCCATTTCCCCTTTGCTCTTTTCAGGGCCTGGACTTTGCAGGATTCACCGCACACATGTTCATTGGGATTTGCCTCATCCTCCTGGTTTCTATTCCACTCCTGAGACTCCTTTACTGGAACAAAAAGCTTTATAACAAGGAACCTAGTGAGATTGTTGGTGAGTATAAACACCTCCTCATCCAGCCTCAGATTTCAATGCTATAATGTTATTCTTACAAACAGGCAGGATGCATTATCAAATGTAAAACATCAAAGAAGGGCCTGTCATTGGGATGTTCCCTGCTCAGTATCAGTGACTGACCGTCCAGAAGGTGGCTCTGTGGGAGGGATGGTGGGAAGAATCACTGTGTTCCTAAAGTTGTATTTATGAAATGCATGAAGTTTATATACCTTAAATAAAAGATTTCTGGGAAAAAAGAAGGTGCTCTTACAATTATGCTTTAAATGGTTAGAAAGCCCCTTGTGTTTCATAGTTGAGCCTTTGACACAGAGAGAGAGAGGGAGAGGGAGAGGGAGAGGGAGAGGGAGAGAGAATGATATTCCATCTCCTAGTTCACTTTCCAAATTCCAGGAGCCAGGAACTCAACATAGGTCTCCTGATAGTGGACATGGGTGTCCCAACTGGCAGCCACATATCTGCCCCTGAATGTCCTGTAATTTTTTTTTAATTTTTTTTTAAACACACACACACACACACACATTCACTCACCCCAAATGCCCATAACAGCCAGGGCTGGGCCATGCTGAAGCCAGGAGTGGGGAACTTGGTCTGAGTCTCTGGGTGAAAGGCAATGAAACCCTTCACATAGTGATGTTCAGAGCGCTGGGTCAAACAGTGGCCCTCTCTGAACTTACACCGAAGCTGTTCTACCACTCCATCTCCCCTTTCCTGTCCCGACAGGGTGTCTTTGTTGTCTTTCAGAAGGCCTGTTCATTGGTGGTTCTCCTCCTCCTGATCCTTCCTTCCTGTCTTCCACTCCTCTCCTCCCCTTCCTGCTCTCCTGCTCCTACTCTTCCTCTTCTTCCTCCCCCTGTATTCTTTTTTTTTTTTTTTTTTTGACAGGCAGAGTGGATAGTGAGAGAGACAGAGAGACAGAGAGAAAGGTCTTCCTTTGTGCCATTGGTTCACACTCCAATGGCCGCTGCGGCTGGCGCATCGTGCTGATCTGAAGCCAGGAGCCAGGTGCTTCTCCTGGTCTCCCATGCGGGTGCAGGGCCCAAGCACTTGGGCCATCCTCCACTGCCTTCCCAGGCCATTGCAGAGAGCTGGCCTGGGAGAGGGGCAACTGGGGCAGAATCCGGCGCCCCAACAGGGACTAGAACCCGGTGTGCTGGCACCGCAAGGTGGAGGATTAGCCTGTTAAGCCACGGTGCTGGCCCCCTGTATTCTTTTTCCTCTCTTCCGTCTTCTGTTTATGTTACTGTAACTGCATAGATGGTTTAATGAATTGTGAGACTTTTCAAAAGGAAACTGTGGTTCTGTTTCTCTGAGAGGCCCTTGAATTGTTCCCACGTTTGTTTTATTAGGAAGCTACGATGCCAATGCCTCTTTGTAAAGCTGAAGCTTTAGAAAACTCTGTGCTAACTGCAATAGTTTCAGTGCTCATGCATCCTGCTAGTTACTTCCCAATCTGAGTCTTGGCAGGCTTCATTTGCAGTCTGAATCTCTGCCTGTTACTGTTGTTTTCTCAGCAATGCAGTAGGTCTGCCACATCACAGGCGATAAGTAAGCATGTGCTGAATACAGTGGGCTTGAAAGGTGGCATTGTTAGTTTTTGATTGAACCATCATGTTCATGCTACCTCGCAGGTCTTTGGTCATTGCTGTGCCTTGCTTCTGCCTTGAGCTGGTTGCCAGCTGCTTTCGATCCTTATTGAAAGGTTTTGATCTTTTAATTCCATCTTTAACTTTTACAATATACAGTATAGGACATTGTATCTGAGTGGTTCCTGCTTTCTTTTATTTTTAATGACAATTTTGATAAGTTTGTGTAGTATTTTTAATGGTAAAATAGAAGTCAAATGTAAGCATTCATGAAATATTTTAATATCTTAAGAGACAATGCCCTGACAAATCATTTTTCTCCACTTCTCTAAATAAGAAGGTGCCTGAATTCAGTGGTGAGTGAAAACCCAGTCCATTCTCTTGATGTCAGTATTTCATCTGACATTGTCTGCCTCTCTCACCCATGTCTTGGACTTGTGCCTTGATAGGAGTGAGGGCTTCTCTTACCTCCTGCCTCTTACTAAATGCCCTACAGGAAGGTCCTAGCATTATCTCCTGAGAATTACACTTTTGCTTTCTATTTTCAGCAGATCTGTTTTTTCCCCTAGAAACCTTTTATTTAAGGTATACAAACTTCATGCATTTAATAAATAGCAATGTAGTTATCCTTCCCACTATACCCGCCCTCCCACCCTTTGGGCGATGTCTAGATTTGGGTTAAAATCAGGACCCGACCCGCTTCCTGCAAGAAGAGGGCAAGGTCATTCGGTGCTAGCATTGACGATGTAACTCTTCAAGAGTGGGATTTGTTCTTTACCCAAAGCTTGAAATCGTGTTATTTAACTTCCGTGGTGATTTTTATGTCAGCTTTATCACCTGTTCCCATTACAATCATTTATATATTTAGAAATCACTGCTTTGAGTTGATTTGGGCTACCTGCACATTGTCAGTGTGCACGGTGAACAGCCGAGTGTTGCTGATGACTGACGCCATGAGAAACCCAGGCCTCCTCTTCCTGTCTCTGCAGAACTGAAGCACGAGATTCATGTCTGGCGCCTGACTGCACAGCGCATCAGCCCAGCCAGCCGGGAGGAGACAGCGGTGCGTGGCCTGTTGATGCGGAAGGTGCTGGCACTGGAGCGCTTGCTGGCACGGAGGCTGCACACCTTCAACAGGTACCAAGTGGGACACTCCTGGGGTCACACTTGATTTACGGCAGTGGTTCTCATCTTTAGTGGTTACGTTTAATGAGGGAATTTCATGAACAGCCTATTCCATGGATACCTTAATAGTGTCTGAATGCTATACAACACACCAATGAAGTGAGCTACAGTGATTATTCTTCAGAGCATTTCCTAGCATTATAAAATCATGACACTAGCTGCATACTAATGAGTGGTTTTTAGGTGTCACACAATGTGCTAATTCTTTCATAGTGCATTGTGTTGTTTAACTCTCACTTAACTCTGCATGTTGTATCATGGCATTAGTGTAGTTTAAGGACATGAACACAGAGGCTTGGAGAGTTGGAACAACTTTCCCAGGGCTAAATAGCTTGGTAAGTGATGCTAGGGACTGAACTCACACTACTGGGCCTCCCACATTTTAAATAAAAAAAACAATTAACATAACAAATGTGACAAAATATTATCCTACTAGTTGATTTTCAGGCATCTCAAATATCACCATATTACCTAAACCCTCTGAATTCATTTCCTAGTATTCATTTTTAGTCCAAACTGAGGCCTAAATAGTAACCACAAGTTTGGTGAGTTGCTTCTCCTCATTACCATAAGGTGCTGATTTCTAGTCTGCCACCAATCTGGAAGCTCTGGTAGGAAAAGCAGGAACTCAGTGGCCCCTAAGGGATGTTGGTGCATTCCTACAACTGAGCTGGGGGTGGGTAGAGATGAAAAGTCTAACACGTATCCTTGCGAATGAGCTTGAGACTGGTCTTGCCTGATGCAGGTCGCTGAGAGCAGCTGACACATGATGGCTCAGCCTGCATGGCTTCTTGAGGGCTGGTCTGTTAGTAGAAGAAAATGCCATAGGCAAGCCCTCAGATAAGCATAGAGTGCAGAGATGCAGCGCAGGGGTGAAGTACTGTCTCAGCAGCACCAGCCTCATCCCCAACCCAGGACCCACCTCCACCCAGTGATGCTGGAGAAGCAGGACCTGTGATCCATAAGCTAAAGGAAGTCTTGAGTTGAAGACTGGGGGCAGAGAATCCAACTTTATTGTTGTAAATTTTTTTATTGGAGAGAGGGAGGGAGAGAGGGAGGGAGAGAAAGAAAGAGAGGGAGGGAGGGAAGGAGAGAGAGATACAGAGAGGGAGGAAGGGAGGGAGGAAGGAAGAGAACTAGCTAGCTCCCATCTCTCCCCGACAGCTCACAATGGCCAGGACTAAGCTAGGCCAAATCCAGGAGTCAGGAACTCAACCCAGGATTCTCACATGGGTATCAGGAACCCAATTATTTGAGCCATCACCTGCTGCCTCCCAGGGTCTGTGCTCACAGGACATTGGAGTCAGGAGCTGTAATTGAGTTTCAAACCCATTCACTCTGGTTTGAGACATGGGTGTTCCATAAACCCAAGCCTGACCAACTTTAAAAACCAGCATAGATATTGAAGGAGACAATTTTCATAAATTAAAGATGCAGAAATAAACTGTCCTTGCATAGGGTGATCTCAGGCTCACAGTTGTGAAGAAACACGTGCCCTTGGAGAGTAACCAAGTTCCTATCAGCTGATCCTGTGCTGGTGGCAGATAAAGACATGGAGGCCACACATTCATTGAGGAGCAGATGGGAAGAGGGTCATCCGGGGAAAGTGCTAGTTCTTTTTTTTTTTTTAATTTTTATTTTTGACAGGCAGAGTGGACAGTGAGAGAGAGAGACAGAGAGAAAGGTCTTCCTTTTCCGTTGGTTCACCCCCTAATGGCTGCTGTGGCTGGCGCACCATGCTGATCCGTAGCCAGGAGCCAGGTGCTTCTCCTGGTCTCCCATGCAGGTGCAGGGCCCAAGGACCTGGGCCATCCTCCACTGTACTCCCAGGCCACAGCAGAGAGCTGGACTGGGAGAGGAGCAACCGGGACAGAATCCAGCGCTCTGACCCAGACTAGAACCCGGTGTGCCGGCGCCACAGGCGGAGGATTAGCCTATTGAGCCGCGGCACTGACTGGAAAGTGCTAGTTCTGCAGGTCTTGCTTCCGGTTTCCTTCTAAAAACTTTCCTCAGAATCACTCAAACGGGTCTGCTGTGATTTCCCATAGACCCGACGGTGTGGTCAGCTTGCTTTTAATCTTGTACTATGTGACTAAAACTACATTTTCCTCTGTGCAGTGCTTTTCCCTGATTGGTGTAGGAGAAAATGAGCCAGAAAAGGTTGGCTAAGTTGCAAAGATGAATAGGAAAGACAAACGGGTGGTACTGGATGGGGTGGGGTCGGGGGGAGGGTGCTAGGACAGAGATGGGGGCACTGCGACTGAAGGAAGCAGATATAAAAGCGCTTCAAAACTGATCTTCAGTGGTTACAAATAACTCCTACGGCAAAAGCCATTTCTGCTACAGGTACATGGTCCTTATTTTGGAAACAAGAAATTCAGAAAGTAGGAAGTATACAGAAGAAAATACAGGTGGTTTGCAGCCATTCCTCTTGCTTGCCTGTTGGCACATGAATGAATGAAATGTTCTTCATGTTGGTCCCTGTGCTCACACTTGCCATGCAGAGTAGTCAGTGTTTGAGTGACAGAATCATTAGGGCACACGCACACACACACACATACACACACACAGAGAGAGAGAGAGGTGTGAAGGCATTTAGTAGGGAAATTGCCTCTTGTGATTATGGAGACTGAGGAGATCCACAATGGACTGCCTGCAAGCTAGAGACCCTAGGATGCTGGTAGCTTTGCTCAGTCTGAAAGGAAGCTGAGGTGTAACTCAGTCTAATTCCACAGGCCTGGGAACCCTAGGGGCTACTGTTGTAAGTCCCAGAGCCCAGAGTCCAGAGATCCTGGAGTTCCGGTATCTCAGGAGAGGAGAGGAACATGCATCCATATCTCTGAGATGGACATATTCACTCCTTCTTTGTTTTCGTCCCCTCCAGCCTCAGCCAGTTGAATAGTGGCCATCTGCGCTGAAGGTCGATTTTCCCCTCTGGTTCATTTAGTCTCAAGCTGCTGTCCCCTGGAAACACCCTCACAGGTGCACCCCTAGTCTCTTGATTCCAGGTGTTCCTTAATCCACTCAGGTGGACCCCCAGAGTTAACCATGCATATTAACCATGAACATGCATATTCACACACACTTCATTCAACATTTGGATCACTTCTTGTGAGATTATTCTTTGGAAGTAAAGCATGGCCGTATTTCCCAATTAACAAAGCAACGTCTCTGGTCACCTTCTGTCTCCAATTGTGCCCCTTATGTGCCTGTGCCAGGCTCAGAGTGTTGTTGACAGTCTTACTGCTCAGTACAACTGGGGAAATAATGAGTCTGTCCTGTTCTCTTTTAGGCAAATCTCACAGGAAGACAAAAATTGGGAGACCAATATCCAGGAACTGCAAAAAAAGGTATTGTGGTTTCTTTTCTCTGGGATGTCTAGGATTTATCTCTTGAAGAAGAGAACAATGTATTCATTTTCTTTACCTCCTTTGAGGTTAATACCTGAAGCTATTTCTCTTTTTATTCCTGAAGCTATAGATTCGACAGAATTTATTTCTATGAGTTAATGGGGAAAACATGACATGGTAGCCATATTCTGCCAGAAAATTGAGACGTTAACATTTTATATGCCCTTTAAGATGCCCCTGAAGTGTGCTCTGGAGAGACACCCAGAGGCCCACCTCGCCAATGTGCTGGTGCCTGAGACTCCCCAGCCTTCTGACTCTGAAAGGCAGGTCTCCAGTTCTGTGTTGTGCAGAGGAGACAGCTGGGGCTGGTGAGATGTGGTAGAATAGCATCAGGGACAGACACAGGATGCGTGGTTTCATGCCATAACAGGCTGAGTTCTGGGACAGAATCCATTATTTTTGAGGATTTATTTATTTGAAAGGTAGACACACACACACACACATGCAGAGCACACTTCCATATCGTATAGTGGTTTACTCCTCAAATGCTTGCAACGTCTGGGCCTGGGGCAGGTCAAAGCCAGAACCAGGAAATCCATTCCAGTTTCATGCATGGGTGGTAGGGACCCAAATACTTGGGCCATCATCTGCTGCCTCCCAGGTGTATCAGCAGAAAGCTGGATTGGAAGTGGAGTAGCTGGGGCTTGGGCCAGGCACTCGGACAGGAAACATGGGTGTCCTAAGTTATATATAAATTATTTAACTTGCTGGGCCACAATATTCACCTTTAGAGGTCATTTCGGATTCCTCTACTCATTTCCTGCCATCGCAGACTTTTTCAGCCCAGCTGTGGGGATCCAGGCCTCACACCCCTCAGCAGAGAGAACTCTGCTTCAGATCTGCTAGGATTCATTTGCATTCCGTGGAATTTCCAGTCCAGGTGGTCTCTTTTCTGCAGAGAGATTGAACACCTACTGTCTCATTATGCTTGGCACATTTTGTTCTTGGCTAAAAGAAATTCAGACATTGGAGTCTTGGTAGGCAATGTGTTATTTTGGGGGTTTGGGTTTGTGAACTCTCTTCCCAGTCTTTGTCCCATGCAGATGGTCAGGGTTGAGTGAGAAGGGGAAGCTATGATACCATTCTGGGCCCCAAGTTTATAGAAACCCAGCGTACCTTGCTAGACCATGTTGTTTTGGCTACAAGTTAGAGGAGAGACTGAGTACCTCTCTGTGAACTGGTGGACAAGGATTGGGATGAAATAGAAGGTGAAGCAACGGGCTTGGCAATATCCATTTCTTGCATCGAAGAATTCCTTCCAAAATAAGCCTAGATGGCCAAAACGTGCCTGACACCCAGTCAGACACCCAAGCGAAACACCACTTATTCCAGCTGCATGACACGGCTCCTTCTTAGGCCTGCCCGGTCCTCCACCTCCACTCTTTGAACTGGCTGTGGTCAGACTGACTTTTCTGTGGTTGATGTGACCTAGGGAAGGTTTGTCATGATTCCCTGTGTACTTAATGGGAGTCCATATTGATTTCCTCTGAGAACTTCAGTTTTTCCCCCTACTCTGTCCCTTTCTTCTTAATTCTTCATCACAAAATCATGTTGAAAAGTCAGCCTTCCTTGGACGAGGGAAAGGAGAGGTGAGTGGGGGCCAGCTGCTTATGTTTTTGATGGCAGCAGCCTGTGACCAGAAATTCATGAGGAAAAATTATCTACCTCTACATACATATATTTGTATGTCTGTACTTATTATATCCATGTCTCTCTGTTTATTTTACATATACATCTGTATAAATCTATAGAGATCAGTAAGCACAGATGTCTACAAGTCAGCCCTTTGTATCCTGCCAATTCAACCACTGGGACTGAAAATATTTGAAAAAATGTGTCTGTATTGAATATGTACATATTAAGAGAATAGCAACTATTTACATAACAGTGACATCGTTTTAGGTGTTATAACTAGAGACGATTTAAATTATATAGGAGAATGTGTATATGTTATATGCAACTACTACATTTTAGACAAGGGACTTGATCATCTGAGGATTTTGTTACCTGTGGGTGATTCTGAAAATGTGAGGGACAACTATATTTCTATATAAATATAGATGGATTAGACAGACAGGTGTGCTGGCTGGGGATGACACATTTAACAAAATACCTGGTGCAGTGGTTGGGACAGATGGTGGA
Organism: Lepus europaeus; assembly: GCF_033115175.1. Taxonomy (NCBI): domain Eukaryota; kingdom Metazoa; phylum Chordata; class Mammalia; order Lagomorpha; family Leporidae; genus Lepus; species Lepus europaeus. The sequence continues at coordinate 16,787,337 of NC_084837.1, read as the reverse complement.
ACTTGGTTGCATACGGTAACTCAGTTAGTAGAGTAGGCCAAGCTGGCCCTTGTCTGTGCTCCCTGGCCCTGGCCCCACAGGCACAGCTTCACTGAGAAGAACACCTACTCCTGCCCTGTGACTCCAAGGTTAATAAAGGCATTGCAGATTCCCAAGGGTGTCACCCCAGTGGTTAGGGGGCATCACCCATACTCTGAGACCCTCATGAATGTTATTGAAAGAATATGGCGAGAGCCTTATCAGGAGTCATGGTATTGCAAGAACATGTTAACCTCAAGACCACAGGCTTTGCTTATTAAGAAAGTTGAACAGAAAGATTGTAACCACCCAAGCACCTGTTGAAGTGCTTGTGTCTTTTTTTTTTTTAAAAGATGTATTTGAAAGAGTTACAGAGAGGCAGAGGCAGAGAGAGAGAGAGAGAGAGAGAGAGAGAGAGAGAGAGAGAGAGAGAGAGAGGTCTTTCATCTCCTGGTTCACTCCCCAAATGGCCGCAACAGCCAGAGCTCAGTCGATCTGATCCAAAGCCAGCAGCCAGCTGCTTCATCCAGATCTCCCACATGGGTACAGGGCCCAAAGTCTTGGGCTATTTTCTATTGCTTTCCCAGGCCATAGCAGAGAGCTGGATTGGGAGAGGAGCAGCTGGGATTAGAACCAGCGCCCACATAGTATGCTGGCACTGGAAGGCAGCAGCCTTACCCACTATGCCACAGCACTGGCCTCAGTGCTTGAATGGCAAGGTCCTTGGAGGTGATTTGTCACCCTCCCACCAGACACTGGAGTAGGGCTGGAACAGCTTAACACTTTCTGTGTTAAATGGAGAATCCAATGTTGTATAAAAGAACCATTGCTTTTTATGTCTATTGTGTTTATTTTTCAAAACAATTTTGAATGGGACAATCCTGACTCTACAATTTTCTTTCTAACACGTTACCTGGTTATCTTATTTCAGCTTCAAGATCTTCTATCTTTCATTATAAGGAGGAAACTGTAGCAATTCAAGTCACGTGGGATTGTGGACACAATGCAGGAATCAGGCTGCACTGAGTAAATGAGATGTGTTTTTCCTCTTACAGCATAGGATATCAGACCGAATTCTGCTCGTCAAATGCCTGACAGTGCTAGGATTTGTTATCTTCACGTTCTTCCTCAATTCATTTGTCCCTGGCGTTCATCTTGATCTAGGTGAGTCTAATTTTTTGTTAGTTTTTGTTGTTAGGCTTTGCAATTGATATCAGAGTCTGTAGAGAAGACTTCAAAGCAGATGCCCATACACTCACTGTACCTATAAGCAGCAATGAGGTAAGGATGCTGGAGAGGGCAGAGACAGCTGGTGGGCACAAGCCTGTTTGTACCACTTTGATGATGGAGATAGATTGAGAGTTTCAGTTTCTGCCAACTTGGGGCCCGGGTCCTTAGCGCCTCCAGCATTTAACCTTAGAGAGATACGGAGCAGAGACTGTCATCTCTATTATACTTGGTAGCCATCTCTTTAAACTGTTCCTTGAGGAGACAGGAAGGTTTGTTGGCAAAGCCAGTTCTTCTGCTTTGCAGATCCACAGCTCAAGGTGATGACTAAATGAGAGACTGTGGAAGGGCTGGAGAGTTACAAGTGCTCTGTGCAGGCCCGCTCTCCTTACTGGACTGGGAAGCTGTTTTCTCTATGCAGCAAAACCCACTCTCCCACCTTCTCATAAGTCCCTTCTGTGGCTTCAACCACACCCCAGCTCTCAGACGGGGATGGAGACCCTTCCCCACTTGAGAACGTGGGTCCCTTTCAGATTGAGCTTGCTAACACACTTTTCATGAACATTATCCATCCTCTGTAGAAATTTCTTACCTCCAATAGTGTCATTATTTAAAACAAAGTGACAGAAAATCCCTTCCAAACCCCTCCCTCACGAAAGCACAGGTTAATGAGAAAGCTAAATTTGAGGAGGTATCAGGAAGTCTTTTCTTTAACCAAAGCTGTACCCATGGTTTTATTCAAAAGTGAACTCTCCTAATGTCTGTATCTTATTTGATAAATGTTTGATTTGTGACGACTTTCAAGGAATTTACCTGCTGTAGAAAGGAAAGCCTCTGAACCTTGTAACACAGATGAATATTGCATCCAGCGTCAGTTATTCACATAAAATCACTGTCGGGTTTCTAGCTATCATTAGAAATCTTTAGTAGTCAACTTCCATTTTCTGTCATATAAAAATAAAACCATATTTCCAAATTCTCACATGCAGCACATGATATACCTGCTTTGGACTGGTTGTCCACCTTTCTATCACACATTTGCAGTCTCTCAGAGTTCATTTCCATAAATAATCTCAAATCCAATTTGCCAGGTGGCCTAGGCTTGACTCTGAGCTGACAGGTGTTTTTAGCTACACCTGAGAGCTGATCCACATGGAATCTCAATGAAGTAATGGAGAATGCCAGAGCTAGACTGGCAACAATGTCATGCACTTCCTTTGCTTTTTATGGATTATATCTAGAAGCTGTTGCAGTGTAATTATTTTTAATTATACTCAGACAAAACATAATTTTAGCATTACAAGTCTTTAATCTGCACAGTAATGTTAAATGGCCACTACTGGTAATTTAACAAATATAATAAAACTAATGTTTTGTGAGAAGAAGTGTCCCATTAGAGGATTCTTTTGGATGTTCACAGATTATTTTGTTTCTAATTTTATTTGAGATTCTACTTTAAAAGAACAGAGCAGTCATTTTAAAAACTAAAAATATGACAGTTTATGAACAATCTTGCTAGCACTTAACAGTAATACTTGCATAAAGAACCCTAATTTTAAAACCTAATGTCAGTCTTTAAATATATGGACTTAAATCTTGATTACAGTGAAGCTTCATTTAGCCTTTGAAGTTTATGGTTTTAATAAAGGTGTCTCATTTCTTTCTTTGTGTTTGTTGCATCTGTGATTGTATCTTTTCTGTTTTTAAATCTTGCTCTGTTTCCAGTTAGAGTTTGTGTACCCATGGTTTTATCTGGGGATTCTGGAGTATATAATCCATGCATTTGCATATTTTTCATGATATTAGATTGAATAGGAGAGATTTGGTTAGCATGTATTTTAAAAGAATACAGTTTCCTTAGAATTACAATAACTCTCCTGATAACAGGAGCAAAATAGTTGCAGGATCTTTCCAGGGCTTCAGTAAATAGAGAATGTGATCATTTGTCTTTAGTAAAATTTTGTTTTGAATGTAGCCTGCTTTGTAAGATGAGTTTCTACATTGTGATTCTACAAGGTAACATTACATCACCAAATTACATATGTAATGTGTGACATATGACACAACATGATGTCCTATGACACAGGTGATGTCATATTATACTATGCATCATATAATACAAAATGACATTGTATAAATGTAATATCAAAATACAAAGTGATAACATAGAACATTTACATCATGTAACACAACAGGGTTTCATGCCACATGAAGTATATTGTGACATGTTACATAATATAACACAGTATGATATATCACATGACATGCATCATGTAATGCATGACATCATTTAATACAGTACATAGCAAGCAACACATGTGATATTATAAGACATAATGTAGTGTTATACAACACAAGGTGATATTATTTAAAAATGTGCATTATGTAGCAAAATGTGTCATCATTTAACACATTCCCTAAGACTCATAATCTAATCACATAATTGACTTTTTTCTTTATTTTTAAAATTAACATGGGCCCAAATTGCCTTTTCTTTTGCATGTAAATTTCTATGAATTTTAACACAAGGTAGGTGTATGTAACCTCCACTACAATCAGAATGCAGAATACAGAGTTAGATCACCAAAAATCCCTTCCTTGTGCTCTCCTTTTGTGATCACTCCCTCTGCTTCCAGTCCTGGCAAGAACAGATTATTCTCCATCACCATAATTTTGTCTTTTCGAGAACATCATATCTATGATTGTAGCAACTTTTTGAGATTGGTTTCTCTAACAGCATAATGGCTTCCAGATTCACCCAGGTTGCTGTGTGTACCAACAGTTTGTTCCTTCTTTTGCTAAGTACCGTTCCATGTCATGGATGTGTTTGTTTGGTTTGACCCATTTTGTTTGGGCTGCTTCCAGTTTTTGGTGATTGTGAGTAGAGGGACTGCTGGCTTATATAGTGGGTTTATTTTTAACTTTAAAATAAACTGTCACACCATTTTCCAGAGGGACTTTGTCACTTCACATTGCCACAGCAGTGCACAGAAGGCCCAACTACACCACACTGTTGTCAGCACTTGGCCCAGTCAGACTCACTCTCCTGCACCCCACAGAGCCTGTATATACCTTCAGTATAGAACTTATATGCAGCCCCCACCACGGCTCACTAGGCTAATCCTCCGCCTGCGGCGCCAGTACCCCGGGTTCTAGTTCCAGTTGGGGCGCTGGATTCTGTCCCAGTTGCCCCTCTTCCAGTCCAGCTCTCTGCTGTGGCCCAAGTCCTTGGGCCCTGCACCCGAGTGGGAGACAAGGAGGAAGCACCTGGCTCCTGGCTTCGGTTCGAAGCAGCGCACTGGCCATAGTGGCCATTTGGGGGTGAACCAATGGAAGGAAGACCTTTCTCTCTGTCTTTCTCTCTCTCTCTCTCTCACTGTCTAACTCTGCCTGTCAAAAAAAAAAAAAAGAACTTAGATGTTATTTTCATCATTTCTCCTCAGCCCCCTGACCTCTTCATGCCCAAGTAGACTCAAGGGTGTTATGTGTATTTTCTGTATTTTTATCTTCTCAGTGCCTTGTGTTAACACCTGACATATTGCACATACAAGGTATAGGTTTATAGAATGCGTGAACACATTTCTCATTGACTCCTGTAGAATCCAGTTTAATTTTTGTGAGGATTTCATATGTGGTTGACTCAGGTTGGTTCTTCAGAAAGGAAACCCCAAGGCAAAAGCTGATGTGTGAGATATTCAATGGGGAGTACTCTCCTAGGGAAGAGAGGTAAGAAATTAGAAGGCAGAATAGCAAAGGCAGTGAGCCAAAATAAGGCTTCATCCATGTGCTGAACACTATTAGGGACTACTGGCTACTCCATTCCATTGGATTGTCAAGAACTGCTATCGGGTTTAGTGGGAGAAAGAGGCAATGTGGGCTGGCGCTGCGGCTCAATAGGCTAATCCTCCACCTTGCGGCGCCGGCACACCGGGTTCTAGTCCTGGTCGGGGTGCCGGATTCTGTCCCAGTTGCCCCTCTTCCAGGCCAGCTCTCTGCTGTGGCAAGGGAGTGCAGTGGAGGACGTCCCAAGTGCTTGGGCCCTGCATCCCATGGGAGACCAGGAGAAGCACCTGGCTCCTGGCTTCGGATCAGCATGGTGCGCCGGCCGCGGCGGCCATTGGAGGGTGAACCAACGGCAAAAGGAAGACCTTTTTCTCTGTCTCTCTCTCTCTCACTATCCACTCTGCCTGTCAAAAAAAAAAAAAAAAAAAGAGGCAATGTATACCCATTGGCTTTATTACACAGGAGACTGGAACTCTATCCAGGTACTTGGGCCAATTTCTACTGCTTTCCCAGGCACATTAGCAGGGAGCTGGATTGGAAATTGGGCAGCTGGGACTCTAACTGGCACCCATATGGGATGCCAGCATTGCAGGTGACAACTCTACCTATTATGTCACAGTGCTGATCCCCCCCATTTTTATTTAAAAAAATGATTCAACAGTCAGAATTTCATAGATATACACCCACAGACACTCATACACACACAGAGAGGGGTCTTCTATCTTCTGGTTCCTTCCCAAATGGCCTCAATGGCTGAGAGTTATGCCAAGCTGAAGGCAGGAGCCTGAAACTTCATCTGGGTGGTAGGTGGTAGGTGGTAGGGGCCCAAGTATTTGGGCCATCTTGAGCTGTTTTCCCAAGCACATTAGCAGGGAGTTAGGTCAGAAATGGAGCAGCCAGGATTTGACCCGGTGCTCATATGGGATGCTGGTGTTGCAGGCAGTGGTTTAAACCACTGCTGGCCACTGATCCCTTTTTTATATTAAATAGGTATTTTTGTATGCATTTTGATTCCCTATGGTTGTAGTTTTTGAGTTATTTTCTTAGTGCTTGTCCTGAGAATTGCAATGAACATTTCATTTTTGTAACAACCTAGTTCAGATTAATACCAACTTAGTTTGAAGCATATAAAAGAACTTCTTGTTACTTAGCTCTGTTCTCTCCTTGCTTTTTTTGCCATTATTGTCACAATTTAATTTTTATACCAGTTATTTCTACCAATACAGTTTTGTAATTATTACTTTATGCTGTCATTTTAAATCAAATGAATATTACAAACAAAATTACAGTTATATTCTTTTATTGTAGAAATGCTTTTATCAGTGCACTGTATTTCTTCATGTAAATTTGAGTTACTCTCCAAAGTCTGTTCATTTCAGCTTCAAAGACTTCTTAAGGTATTTCTTTTATGAAAGGAATGTTAGCAGTGAATTTTCTTAGTTTTTGTCTTGGAAATATCATTTTTTCTCTGTTCTTGAGGATAGTTTTATTGGATATAGAATTCTTGGTTGATGGTCTTATTTTGTTCCACTTGGTGTGTGTCATCCCACTTGCAGCTATGGTTTTGATTAGAAGCCGTGTATTAATTTTAGTGAGGATCTGTAATACATCATGGATTGCTTCTTTTTTTCCCCAAAGATTTATTTATTTATTTTAAAGAGTTACACAGAGAGGAGAGGCATACAGATTGAGAGAGAGAGAGAGAGAGAGAGAGAGAGAGAGAGGTCTTCCATCTTATGGTTCACTCCTCAAATGGTGGCAACAGCTGGAGCTGTGCTGATCCGAAGCCAGGAGCCAGGAACTTCGTCCTGGTTTCCCACGTGGGCACAGGGGCTCAAGGACTTGGGCCATCTTTTACTGCTTTCCTGGGCCATAGCAGAGAGCTGGACAGGAAGTGGAGCACCCGGGTCTCGAACTGGCGCCCATATGGGATGTCCGCGCTTCAGGCCAGGGCATTAACCCACTGCGCCACAGTGCCAGCCCCATGGATTGCTTCTTTTACTGCTTCAGGATTCTCTCTTTGTCTTTTGGCAGCTTAATTACGATGTGCCTGGGTGTTGATCTCTTTGAGTTTATTCTGTTTAGGATACATTGAGCTTCTTGAATTTTGTTATTTATGTTTTCATCACATTTTAAATGTTTTTGGTTATTATTTTTTTAAATATTCTTTCTTCCCTTCTTGCTCTTTCCTTATCATTTAGGACTTCTCATATGTCTATGTTAATATACTTTATGATTCCCTACATATCTCAGAGGACATTTTTCTTTATTCTTTTTCCTTTCTTTTTTTTTTTTCCTCAGGCTAGAACTTGTTGTTCTTAATAATATCATCTGCATTTTTTTGTACTGTGGCAAGATTTTGGTTAATGTGTAGAGTTCCAAAAAAGTTGATCTTGACAGCTTTTGCTAGTGTTCTCATTGCTTTTATGGAGGAGTAGATTTTTTGAGTCCATACTTTGCTGTTCATGCTGACATCATTCCATGGATGAGTTTTCTAGTGACTGTAATTGGAGAAATTTGTTGTTTATCAACAAAACTGCTTTCTTTCCTGAGATGTGATTTTTGTCCATTTATCATTGATGACAACATCCTGGCAACATCTGTCCTTGGAGGCTCTTGTGAAGACTGGTCTTCCAGATAACTTAGTAGGAAAATGGCCAAGAGAGGAAGAAAATTTCAAGAAAGGATTGCATGGTTTTATAGTCCAAACCTTCCCTTTCAGTTAAGATGAGAAGCTGGCTTCTGTGGGAGAGTGCTGGGGACTAGAGAGGCAGAGCACTTATCAGGGCTCAGTACACAGCGGTTTCTGTGGCTTCTCAGTGGATGCAGGTGAGACCCCCTCACACACACTCACATACACGCACACACACATACACACACACATCTTCCTCCTTCTTCAAAATCATCTTGTGCCTTTTTTAACAGTTGGATCTCCAAGTGTCTGCTGTAAAGATTTTTTGTTTACTGAATAGCATACAGATCTGTTTTCTTGTCTCTTGGCAATTTTAACTGTGATTTACAATAGCAATCACCTTATTTTGTGATAAAAGTAATTTTCCACTGACTACAGAACATCTATCTGTACCATTTTGATTGAGCCATACTTCTTGAATGTCTTGAAGACATTGAGATATGAAGGTGAGGAAACCCATTCTTCTGTAGTTGTTTAAAACCACAACTTTGACAGGAACCTAGTGAGGCGAGGTAGTTGATGTTTTTGCTCTTATTTTCCAGTCATGAATATTTTTATTAGTTCCAGCATATTTTGAGTAATGCATCTGATATCCTCTATTGAACACACAGGTCCATGAATTTGGGATAGAACAAACAATTTAATAACTGTTCCTCCCTTCATTTTTCATTGCAAATGGCTTGAATCACATTGGTTTTCACATTTTCCCATAGTGGTGAGGCTGCAAAGGTTTTTAAGTGGGTAAAGGATTTTGAGAGAGGACTTTATCAGCTTTTAAAACATGGATTTTTTGGAAATGTTAGTGGTTTATTTAAACAAAACTATTTGTGGGTTATTTATGGGAAAGTAACGTGTTAGGCATACATTTCATTGAAATGAATTTTAAAATTTTCAGATCAAATGGTTACTACTTAGAATTTTCTCATTGGTCATTAATCTTGGTATTCTAAATTGTCTCAAGATAATAATTTTTAATACATAAATTATGTTTTCCTCTGGCATTAGTAATAATGGAAGTCTTCATATTTGTTTACTATTGGAAACCAAATCTGAAGAACCCATTGCTACAGGGTTGTCAGAAGTATTAGTACCAAAACATTATTTCTTCAGAACTCTGATCTTTAACTTTGGATTCATAATATGAGAAAGTGCATTAGAATTTTCATCTGCTTTTCTGAAGCCATGCTGTGGTGGTTATGTTTTAATTCCTATACATCAATAACATGGACAAGGTTTACATGCATCTTGTGAGATTCATGGTCTGGCCATTCATTTTTGAAGTTTTTAGTCATAAGAGAACTGGTTTCTAAATGCTAATTTGTAAAATTAAGTGTTCCATTGTAAGTGAGTGATGTAGGTAATTGGATCAAAAATCAACAACTGAAAACATAACTGACCTGTTTTTCCTTTCAACACTTGTGAACACATCGTATTGTTACTCAGTCCTGTGAATTTGATATTTCTTAGGTCAGATACACCATGGTAGGACAGGTTATGCTGAGTAAAACATTTCCTGGCACCTTTCAGAAAGTTAACATAACAAAGGATTTGTTTGTTTGTTTATTTATTTATTTATGCTAACACTCCATGTCTAGTGCTGCTTAATGGGCACCCCTTTAGGTAGAAGAATCAGAATTTTGTATTTCCACCATAGCAATACAATTTTCAGGGTCACCGAGGCTGAGAAGAGATAATGGATAGAGCTGACAGCTGCCCTTAAATGCCAGGCTAGGAAGATGTGTCTCATTTGCTTGCAACTCAGTGGTCAGGTTGGCCTTGTGAATTTACCTAACTCTGTGGGTCTGGGAAACCTTCCTAGGTGTCCAGTAGGGGAGAAGAGTGAAAGATGTGAAAAATCTGCTAGTGAACCACTACACAGAACATATCCTGAACATTCTAAAATATTTTAAGGGCTTCATAGCATATTATATGTAGACTGCTACATAGTGGCCAAGTGTAGGGTGACTACAGTCTGACTGGATGTAGGTGACTGGAAGGCATCCATAAAATAAAAATGCATTTTGATGTCAAGGAACCTGAAGAGTGAGAGGGGGCAGTGCCAATGGCAAGGCTGTGCTATCTAGGGGAAGCTGGGTGATTTTCACAGAGTGAGGCTGGTTTGTTGCTTAACTCTCCATTCACATAGGGAGTGGTTTACTGTGGTTATTCCATGTGAGACCCATGTGGCTCCAGGCAATAGTTTCTTCTCTACTGGAGCAAAGCACACACACACACACACACCACACACACACACACACACACCCTGCCACCACTACCAATAGCAACAATAACAACAAAAGATCAATAATCCTATATTGGGGATTAAATGTTGTCTTCTCTAAGGAAACTCAAGTTGTATGCATTCTGAGAATGTGCATCCCTTGTTTAATGCATGCACAGGAGTTACTTGTTCACTCACCTCTTAATTTGAGTGTGTGTTTATCCTGTTTATCATAGTGAGAGTCACTGGAGATAAGATAGGTTTGCTACAGAGGAAAATAATCATTTTCTAGTTTTACTGAAGAGAAGCTGGGACTCAACCTGGTTTAGCAAGAAATGGGCCTGAAGTCTAAACTCTGCCACTTCTGTGCAGGAGTTTAGAGATGCTGCTGTCTTACATGAGAAGGCTAATGACTACTTTCTCCAACCTTCATGAGAACTTAAGTGGCGTTATCTGTGTAGGCAGGTGCGTACCCCCTTCCCCTCCATTATTGTTCCATATATTCCTCAAGATTAGTTTACCTACTTCCTCTCACATTCAGTGACCTCTTCTGTAAAATAGGAATCCTTCTGAGTATCGTCATCACATGTTATATCACTAAAAACATTGCCATGCCTCTCTAACTTCTTACACAGGACATAAAAAGTACTTACAGTAGAAGACTAGGTTGATGACATCAACTACTTCCAAATTGGAACTTCTGTTTCTCAATACATTATTAAATGAATGAAAATAGAATCATAGAGTGAAAAAAGATATGTAAAACATATCTATTGTTACATTTGAAAATTGTATAAAAATATAAAAGAATACCTACATATCAATTAGGGAAAGAATACTCAATGGAAAAAGTGGATAGGAATTCTGAATAGGTACTTCACAAAACAAGATATTGAATTTATGAAAATATTAATAAGCATATGAAAAGTAGCCCAACCTCTTAAGTTGTCAGTAAAATATGAATTTAAATCACAGTGGAATGCTATTAGGTACCTACCTAAATGACTGAGATTAAAGACTGGCAATCCCACATACTGAGATTATGAAGCACAACAGGAAGTGTCATACATTGTTGTTGCAATTGTAAATTTGGATAGTGACTTTTGAAAATGACTTGGCAGCATCTACCAAAGCATAAGACAATGCATATCTCCTACCACCAAATTTTCTTCTTAGTTATGTCCTAACAGAAATATATGTATATCTATCTCTCTCTCTCTCTATATATATATATAGGTGTATATATATATGTATATATATATATATGCCAAAGACATGTCTGAAAATGCTCATAGCTACACAATTTACAATAGCCCCAAACTGTAAACAACTCAAATATCCATCAACACTAAAACAGACAATTTGTGGGCTAATCATACAGTGATGCAGATATAAAATGAATATATTACTGCAACTGTTACCACATGACCAAATCTCACAAATGTTGAAATAAAGAACAGGAAAGAGTTCATTCTATATGGTACTTTAAAGCATTTATTTTATTTGAAAGGCAGAGAGAGATAGAGAATAAGAGAGTGAGAGTGAACTTCCATCTTGACTTAAACAGACATTTCTCAAAAGAGGAAATTCAAATGATCAACAGACACATGAATAAAATGCTCAGGACCACTAGCCATCAAGAAATGCAAATCAAAACCACAATGACATTTCACCTCACCCCAATTAGATAGCTTTCATACAGAAATCAACAAACAACAAATGCTGGTGAGAATGTGAGGAAAAAGCTACCTTAGTCCACTGTTGGTGGGAATGCAAACTAGTAAAACCACTATGAAAGGCAGTTTGGAGAAACCTCAGAAATCTGAATCTAGTCCTATTATATGACCCAGCCATCCCACTTCTCAGAATTTACCCAAAGGAAATCAAATCAGCAAATAAAAAGATTCATCTGCACCTCCACGTTTATTGTAGCTCAATTCACAATAGCTAAGACATGGAATCAAGCTAAATGCCCATCAACAGAAGACTGGATAAAGAATCTATGTGATATGTACACTATGGGATACTACACAGCGGTTAAAAAAATATAGTCATTAGCAACTAAATGGATGAATCTGAAAAAATCATACTTAGTGAAATAAGCCAATCCCAAAGGGACAAATCCCATGTTCTCCCTGATCTGTGATAAGTAACAGAGCACTTAAAAGGAAACCTGTAGAAGTGAAACACACTATAAGAAACAATTACTTGAACAACTCTGTCTTAACTGTCGAGGAACAGTTTATTATTTCATTTTATTTTTTATTTATTCTTTTTTTTCTTCTTAATACCATTGGCTGAACTCTTTGCTTAAGATTGAATTAATAATAAGTGTATTAAGTCAATAGAAAATAGATCCCAGTTAAAAAGAGTAGGAATGAGAGGTAGAGAGCTGTACAGTTTGGCACACATTCCCATGGACTTACCGCTAAGGAAGAAGCTAAAAACTTGCCATGGGACTCCAAATCCCATTAAACTTGGTACTAATCCCATCTCACATGATAAAGTGATCATGTTACGTGTGAAATTGATCATATAGATAAGATTAAGTGTCAAAGGGATCACATAAGTAAGACCAAGAGTCTGGTAATAACAATAGATAGAACTAAAAAGGAAAGTTCCAACATGGGAAGTGGCCACACAGCAGACTCATAGAATGGCAATCACTTTAAGTAACACTCTGACCTCAGAATCAGCCATTGCAGCTTCCTGGTCTGGCTGAAAAGCCGATGAGAGCATTTCAAGCATGGAAATCCAAGACACTATTGCAAAAAATGTTCTACATGAAGGATCTCTGTCAGTTGAGTCCCCACTGGAAAAAAGGGGCCTTCAAAGAAGGATGTACTTTTCTTTAAAGGGAGTAGAGAACTTCCACTTTGCATATGGTCCAGTCTAAATATCAATGGAGTTTGTGAACTCAAAAGGCTTCCATAGCCTTTGCAGCTCTTATCAAGAGCCTTGTGTGGTCACTGACATCAAAAATAAGATTGTTAGTTGTTAAATCAACAACAGGAGTCACTATGCACTTACTCCCCATGTAGGACCTGTGTCTTTAATGAGTTGTACTATGAGAAATAACTGTAAAAGTTGCTCTCAATCTGTGCTTTATACCTGGTATGTGTGTGTGTGTGTATGTGTGCGTGCCCAAATAATTGAAATCTTTACTTAGTATAGAGTTGATTCTCTGTATATAAAGTTAATTAAAATGAATCTTAATGAAGAATTGAATGGGTGAGGGAATAGGAGGTGGGATGGAGTGGGGTTGGGATGGTGGGAATAGGGGGAGAACCACTATATTCCTAGTAGCTGTATATATAAAATTTGTATCCATTCAATAAAAGCCTTCTAAAAATTATGAATAACTAATTCACAAAAACATGTATATGAGTGAAATGGTCATTTTACTATTCAATCATTTTTATAGCTGTTCTCTATATTCCCACTAAACTGGGGTCTTTTTGCTTTTTACTTGTTAAAATTCTTATTTAAATTTAACTGAAAAATGATCTCTGTTAAATATAAGAATGGGAATAAGAGAGGGAGGAGATATACAATTTGGGACATGCTCAATCGGACTTGCCCCAAATTGTAGAGTTAGAAACGTGCCAGGGGATTCCAATTCAATCCCATCAAGGTGGCATGTACCAATGCCATCTCACTAGTCCAAGTGATCAATTTCAGTTCACAATTGATCATAATTATAGGACTAAGAGTCAAAGAGATCACATAAACAAGACTAGTGGCTGCTAATACTATCTGATAGAATTAAGAGGGAGAGAACGATCCAACATGGGAAGCGGGGTACACAGTACACTCATAGAATGGCAGATGTCCTAAACAGTACTCTGGCCTCAGAATTAGCCCTTAAGGCATTCGGATCTGGCTGAAGAGCCCATGAGAGTATTTTAGGCATGGAAAGCCAAGACACTCTGGCAAAAAAACAAACAAAAACAAACAAACAAACAAAACAAAACAAAACTAAACTAAATGAAAGATCTTTGTGAGTGAGATCCCGGTGGAAAGAACAGGCCATCAAAGAAGGAGGTACCTTTCTCTGAAGGGAGGAAAGAACTTCCACTTTGACTGTGACCCTGTTTAAATAAGACGGGAGCGAGCTGGTGAACTCAAAAAGCTTCCATAGCCTTGGCAACTCATGACAAGAGCCTCGGGTGATTACTAACGCCATAAACAAGAATGTCAGTTTTTTAAGTCAACAACAGGAATCACTGTGCACTTACTCCTCATATAGGATATCTGTCCTTAATGTGTTGTACAATGTGAATTAATGCTATAACTAGTACTCAAACAGCATTTTACACTTTGAGTTTCTATGTGGGTGCAAACTGTTGAAATATTTACTTAATTTATACTAAATTGATCTTCTGTATATAAATATAATTGAAACTGAATCTTGATGAAGAATGGAATGGGAGAGGGAGTGGGAGATGGGAGGGTTGTGGGTGGGAGGGAAGTTATGGGGGGGGGAAGCCATTGTAATCCATAAACTGTACTTTGGAAATTTATATTTATTAAATAAAAGTTAAAAAAATTCTTATTGGTGAAGTATGAAGTGTTTTTACTACAATGTAAATTTTAAATATGTTATCTCAATAACTAAAAAATGACAGAGAGGTAGAAGAAAGGAGGGTATAAGGGAGGGAGGAAGGGGATATCATTATGTTCTTAGACTTGTATCTATAAATCATATTAAATTTGTTAAAAATAATTATAATTAAAATATAAAAAGGCTTCATAGTTTCTGGTAAACAAAATAAAGTGATATTTCTCTCTATATTAAGTAAAGCACATTTTTGGAGAGACTTCAGATAAATAAAGCAGATTTATTTCAGAAGTAGTTGAAACATTCCATCTAAAAACTAAACACATGGTAGGAATCCAACTTGGTTTCATGGACAAAAATCCTTCAGGCTGGGGATTGAATCTGGTTTTGCTCTCTGTTAGCCCTACAGCCTAAGGAAAACCAGTTCATCTTTTGGAAACTCAGTTTCCGCATGGGCTGAGTTGCTGAGAGGGGATTGGTGAGTTCCTGTACCACGGAGGCTTCTCAGTGATTGATAGAAGCCCTTGCCCTATGTTCATCTGAATTGTGTTGTCCAAAGCTTTAAGAATGGAGGGTGGGGTCAGAGGCTCATTTAGCTCTTTGTTCTGCATTGATGCTTGGGATCCAGTTATCACAGGTTCTGCTTTATGGAATGGGCAGCTCTTTGTGAGAGATTAATATCCTCTCAAGGCAGGGTGGGGAATGGTTTGATAGATGCTCCACAGGATAAAGACAGCTCAGGTAAGTGATGATTTCTCAATGGCACATTGTTAGAATTTGTAGGAGAATGGCAAGCTGGGGTTTGTGATGTTCCCATTAGTGGTTTGTTCCTTCTGGCACACTATGAAAGAACCCACTACTTCATCCTTTATCACTGTCAGGGAGGAGCTGGGAGCCAGCCCTGAGTGATAGCAGAATGGAACTTTGCTGATAGTGACCTGGGGGGCTGCATTACGAAGTGTCACTTCCACTCCTCTGTGAAGGGCTTGCCAGGCGTTTTCCAGCAGGTATTCTTGTGCACCAGCAGTGTGATTAGTGCTGCCAGCTCTGCAAGCAAGGTAATTAAAATTGAGGGAGAAATCGCACTTTTTCAGAAACAAGGTGGATCTTCATTCAGCTGTAGGTTACCACCGGGGACTGTTCTGACAAGTCAAAGCCTGTGAATACAGAAGCTGTTCTGATGTTGAACTGATGATTGCTGTGGCAGGGCTTTGGCTACACAAAAATTGAAGCCTCCAGAAACAACAGAGTAGGACTATAAAGAGAGTTCTTGAGAATGTCTAGCTTCCTGTCATGTCTGACATTCCTTTGAGGATCATGCAAAATATCTTGTGTTTTTACTGACTCCCAGAGAGACGCTCTTATTGTCATATTTTAGAGCAAACAATGAGATGCCATTTCTGACTGCAGAAAAGCACTAACCAGGAAAGGTACATTTGGTGCAATTTTTTCTTAGCAAGAATTTAGAAAAAAAATGAGATTGTGTATCTTTAGGGGTATAACCAAGGGATCAGCTGAGTGGATGTGATGGATCAGGTAAGCAAGTACCTGTCTTCTGTGCTGTGGCAGGTGCTTTGGAGCAGTCAAAGAAGAGTAACAAAGTCAGATCAGGCAGACAGAGCAACATGCTTGGCAAAGTCAGGCCGCTCTAGTTCCTTTGCTTAGAAAACCTCAGTGACTTTCCCTGTCTGTCTACGGAATGAGGCCCCAGCATCTTTCTTTGCATGCTATAAAGGCTTTATGCTAGATGACAACACACTTCCCAGATATGACACCTTCCTTCTTTTTTATTGTGATAAGTTTATATATCATATAAAATTGTCATTTTAACAACTTTTGAGTGTACAAGTCAGTGGGTTCCATTATATTCACAACCTTGTATAACTTTCACCTCTATCTCTAAAGTTTTTCATTACCTTAGGCAGAAACCCTTTACTCATTGAACAATAACTCCCCATTCCTGCCCTCCTTCCCAGGACCTGATAACATTTAATCTACCTTCTGATTCTATGAATTTCCTAATTAGATATCTACATATTGTTTACCCATTCATTTGTTGATGGACACATGGACTGTATACATCTTTTGGCTGTTGCAAATAATGTAGTTATAAACAATGGTTTGCAAGTAACTCTTCAAGTCCTTGGTGGGTCATAGATAAATTTTATGTTTAGCTTTTTGAGGAACTTCCAAACCATTTTCCACAGTAATTGTACCATTTTACATTCCTACCAGAATGTATGAGGGCTCCAATTTATACACATCCTCATCAACATTTATTCTTACTTTTTATGTTAGGGT
This sequence comes from Lepus europaeus, assembly GCF_033115175.1. Classification (NCBI taxonomy): domain Eukaryota; kingdom Metazoa; phylum Chordata; class Mammalia; order Lagomorpha; family Leporidae; genus Lepus; species Lepus europaeus. Next base: position 16,770,534 of record NC_084837.1, on the reverse strand, counting down.
AGTCCTCCCTTATCCATGGGGATACATTATAAGACCCATAGTGATTGCCTGAAATTGCGAATATATTGACTCATATAGAGTAGTCAACTCTTATCCATGGTTTTGTTTTCTGTGGTTTCATTCACCTGCAGTTAATTGTGGTTTGAAAATATCAATGAAGAGCTCAAAAAATAAGCAAGCATGTTTTAATTTGTGTGACATTCCAAGTAGAGTGATAAAAACTGTGGCATCCTGCGCCATCATGCCTGGGATGTGAATGACCCGTTGTTCAGTGTTATTTACACTGTATAGGCTACCCACCCATTAGTCACAGAGTAACTGCCTCAGTTGTCAGACTACTGTGTCAGTATCACAGTGCTTGTGTTCAGGTAACCCTTACATAGCAGTCTAATACTGCATCACAATGCCCACATCGTTCACCTCCCTTCCTTTCATCACAGAAACATAATATCATCTCATATCATCACAAGAATACATACAATGTAATAAGATATTTTGATTGGGAGGAGAGTGAACAAATAAATTATTATAGTACATTTTTATAATGTTTCTATTGTTTTTATAGGAAAAAACTATAAGCTGATATTTTACGTAAAGGGCCTTTTAGAAAACAAGAATTAATCCTTTTATAAAGTCCAGTTAGTGTTCAATTTCCCTTTAATGGATAATGCTTTTATAGATGTTTCTAAGAAAACTTTCCTTAAACTAAAGTCAGAGGTTTTTTCCCCCATGTTTTGTTCTAGAAATTTAGTTATAAGTTTTTCCTTTACGCAATGGTCCATTTATGTTAATGATCAACAAACAGATCATAGAAAAGTCTCTTTTACATACCTGTGGCCAGTTGTTTCAGCACCATTTGTAGAAAAGACTACTCTCTTTTTCACTAAACTGCCATTGAACTTTCGCTGAATCAACTGACCCTGAATGTGTGGGTCTATTTCTCATCTCTACTTTGATGACTACGATGATCTCAATGCGATACCACACTGTTTTGCTGACTGTAAGTTTGTAAAAGTCTTAAAGTGAGATAATGTATTTTTTGACTTTATTCTTCTCAACGTTGTATTGGCTATGTTAGGTCCTTTGCATTCTTATATGAATTTTTTGAGAATAAATTTGTTAATTTACATGCAAAATATTTCTGAGATTTCTACAAAGCATTCTTATAAAAAATGAAGAAGGCATAAATGCATGAAGTTACAGACCATGTTCACAGGTCAGAAGATCCTGTAGCGTTAATACTTATACGTATAGATATACACTCTTTGCCCCACTCCTAACGATATCCACATTCTGATTCCTGGTGTCGACACCTGTGTTTGTTATGTAGCAAAGTGACCTTGCATAGAGAGTTAAGTTTATAAAGCTTAAGAGGGAGATTTTCCTGGATTATTCAGGTAGGTCTAATGTAATCAAATGGGCCCTTAAAGATGGAAAGGAAAAAAAGAAGATTCTGTTGGATGTGTCTAAGAAGAGGCAGCAGAGAGAGGAAGTGTGAGAGGGACTCAAGTCACCATTGCCTGCTTTGAAGATGGAGGAAGTGGTCATGAGCCACGGGATGTGGGTACCTCTAGAAGCTGAGAGCATCTCTCGACTGGTTGCCAGCAAGGATGCAGGAACTTCAGTATGACAGCTGATAGCAATTGAACTACTGCAGAATCCGGAATGAACAAGGAAACAGATTCTCTGCTAAAGCCCCCAGGATGGGCAGTAGCCCCGTCAACACCTCGGAATCTGCTTTATGAAACTCTAATCAGATACCTAATGTGGGCCGACCCTACTTGTGACTTATGAAAGCTATGGTATAATAACTAGGTGTTATTTAAGTCACTATGTTTGTGATACTCTTTCATGGAAACTAGTATGCTTTTTAATCTATAGAATATAATGTCATCAAAGATCAGATTCTTGATATTAGCAATTTCATCTTCTCACTTTTTGTCCTTCACATTGGCTAAAAGTACATCAATCTTACTGATATTCTCAAAGAACTAAGCTTTAGTATAATTTCTTTACTTAATTATTTTTCTATTTTCCATTTTATTGATTCCTGCTCTAATATTTATTGTTTCTATTTTTCTTACTTTGGGTTTTATTTGCTCTACTTAATAAGAAGAAAACTGAGCAGACTAGTTCAACAAAAAACTTCATGAAACAAGATATATGGATGATAAATGTGTACATTAAAAGATACTCAGTAACATGAGTCATTAGGGAAATGCACTTTGAAACCGCAGTAGGAAATTACATCTTCACAGCCATTGGTATGTCTAAAATCAAAAGGCTGACCAAGTCTTTGTGAAAACATGAGAGAATTGAATTATCACACACTGCTGATATGATTTTACAATGGTACAGCCATTTTAAAAAACAGCTCTGCAGTTCCTGAAAATAAATATTCTGTACAAAATTTCATAATACCTATCATATAATCCTACCAACCCATTCCTAGGAATTTACCCAAGGGAACTGAAAGCAAAAATTATATGTGATATAGTGTATTCATGTGCACTAGCTAACCTCTAGTCCAAATGTCCACAAGCAGGTGAATGGTATGCACATCATGGCATATCTGTGCAGTGGTATACTGCTCAGCAATGAAAAAAAAGAATTATTGATCCACATACTGACATTGAAGAATTTAAAATAATTATGCTTAATATTGATTTTGTTTGGATAATTTGTAAATTGAAAAGGAATAAGGAAAAACATACTGTGTTATTTATAGAAAATATAATTCCTCCCTAGTGAGAAAAGAGATGAATTGCTTACTGGGAATGTGGTGAGGGTTACAAGGGAAATTAGAGCAGGGTACAAGGACATGGGCATGAATGAACCCTTGGGGTGATGGATAAGTTCATGGTCTTGATTATAGGGTTGGTTTCATGAGTGTATACATAATTCAAAACAGAAATTGTGCATTTTAAGCATAGATACTTTGCACTGGATCAGTTAACCCAAATAAAGGAAAAAGGCAATCAGAAGATATAAAGATTAGTTGATGGATGAGTTAAAATTCGAAGTATATTTAAATATTCATTTACTTATTTTTCAGGATGGATTGCTATTCTGGGTGCCCTCTGGTTGTTAATTTTAGCTGATATCCATGATTTTGAGATAATCCTACACAGAGTGGAATGGGCAACCCTTCTATTCTTTGCATCACTCTTTGTTTTGATGGAGGTAAGACTTTAGAACTATTTCAATATGATCTTTTATCTAATTTTTATATCTCATATTTTAAGACTTCCCACATGCTCAGTAAGTGGAAAGCGATGAGGTTGTAATAAACCTGTTTTAAGTTAAATTGTTTTTATCTCAGCCACTTAAATATCTGTCATGAAATTGTTGTTTATTTGGTTGTCATTTTTCCTTGAATTATTCTTATGGTTTGTAAACTTGTCTTGATTTTGTTTACTATAATATAGAATTTTCTCTAAGTTTGGAATTTGGAGCAAAATGACTTGTAACAGCAAATTTTCAGGGCAATAATACCTTGATGATCTTTTTTCTCCCTCAAAGAAACCCAGCTAAGCACTGCTTTTTGCAGATATTAAATTTATGATGTATTATGCTTTCATTTTCATTGTTAAAAATTTTCTAATTTTGTATGAAATGTCTTTGACTCAGTCATTATTTAAAAAGACGTTTTTAGGGTTTCAAATATTAAATGATTGTCCATATTTCTTTCTGATTTTGATTTTTAAATTTAATTTAGTTGTCATAGCACATAGTTTGCATGATTTCAGTGCTTTTAATTTTGTTGAGGCTTGTTTTCCGGTCTAGGATTTCGGAATGCCATATCATTAGAATTATACAGCATGCACACTTTTTAGATTGGCTTCTTCCACTTACTGATCTGCTCTTCAGTTTCCTTCTTGTCTTTTCATGGTGTGACAGCTCATTTATTTTTAACACTCAATAACATCGCATTGTCTGGATGCTCCACAGTTTATTTATCCGTTCACCCACTGAAGGACATCTTGATTGCTTCCAAGTTTTGACAGTCATAAATAAAACTGTTATAAACATCCATGTGCAAGTTTTTGTGTGGACAGAAGGTTTCAACTACTTTGGGTAAATATGAAGGAATTTGATTGATGCATCATATGGTAAAGGGTATGTTTAGTTTTATAGGAAGCCACCAAACTTTCTTCCAAAGTGTCTATACCATTTTTCATTCCCATTAGCAGAGAATAAGAATTCTTTTTTTTTTCATTTTTTTAAACTTTATTTGATGAACATAGATTTCCAAAGTACAGCTTATGGATTACAATAGCTCCCCCGCCCCCATAACTTCTCTCCCACCTATAACACTCCTCTCTCCCAATCCCTCTCCCCTTCCATTCACATCAAGATTAATTTTCAATTATCTTTATTCACAGAAGATTAATTTAGCATATATTAAGTAAAGATTTCAACAGTTTGCACCCAAAGAATAAGAATTCTTATTGTTCCACATTCCTGTCAACACTTAATGTAGTGGGGCCAACGCCTTGGCGCAGTAGGTTAATCCTCTGCCTGCAGTGCTGGCATCCCATATGGCACGGGTTCTAGTCCCGGTTGCCCCTCTTCCAGTCCAGCTCTCTGCTGTGGCCTGAGATAGCAGTAGAGGATGGCCCAAGTGCTTGGGCCCCTGCACCCACATGGGAGACCAGGAAGAAACTCCTGGCTCCTGGCTTCAGGTTGGCACAGCTCTGGCCGTTGCGGCCATTTGGAGAGTGAACCAACAGAAGGAAGATCTTTCTCTCTGTCTCTCTCACCATCTATAACTCTACCTGTCAAATAAATAAAATCTTTAAAAAATGATAAAACATTTAATGTAGGTAGTGTTATGGAATTTGGCCATCCTAGTAGGTGTGAAGTGATGTCTCATTGTTTTTTTTTTTTTTTTTTTAAGATTCATTTCTTTATTTGGAAGGTAGAGTTACAGAGATGCAGAGACAGAAAGAGAGAGAGAGAGAGAGGTCTTCCATCTGCTGGTTCACTTCCCAAATGGCTGCAATAGCCGGAGCTGGGCCAATCCCAAGCCAGGAGCTAGGAACTTCTTCTGGGTCTCCCATGTGGGTGCAAGGGCCCAAAGACTTGAGCCATCTTCCACTGATTTCCCAGGCCATAGCTGAGAGCTGGATTGGAAGTGGAGCAGCTGGGACTTGAACCGGCATCCACATGGGATGCCAGCACTGCAGGCAGAGGCTTTACCTGTTGTGCCACAGCGCTGGTCCCTCATTGTTGTTTTAATTTGCAGTTCTCTGATGACACATGTCATAGAGTGTCTTCATATGCAAATTTGCCATCTATATATCTTTAGTAAAGTGTCTGTTATGATCTTTGGGCCATTTTTAAATCAAATGCTTGCTTTCTTGTTGAGCCTTAGACTTTGTATATTTTGCATAGGATATGGAACAAAGAGTGCTTCTCCCCTTGAGCAAAAATCTCCAATGCGCTGCTGTAGAGCAGGTGCAGGGCCACAGTGATTTGCCTTTCAGTGTGACACCTCTGCTCTACATACAGTGTACTGTATGGGGGCTGTAGTCTTAGTCTTCTTGACCTGCTTCTCTTGGCATGGAATCGCTGCTCTACAAGATAGCCAGGGTGAGAGCAGTGAGGGTACAAGTATTCTTGACTTAATGTACCCTAGGTTAGACTTCAGTCCTGTCGATGGCAGCTGGGTGGAGGAAGAGATCCTTGTATTATCTGGTCAAACTCTCCTGAAATTAGGGTGTGCAGCATGGGGGTAGAGATAAGACAAATGTTGGGCCGGCGCCGTGGCTTAACAGGCTAATTCTCCGCCTCGCGGCGCCGGCACACAGGGTTCTAGTCCCTGTTGGGGCGCCAGATTCTGTCCCGGTTGCTCCTCTCCCAGGCCAGCACTCTGCTATGGCCTGGGAAGGCAGTGGAGGATGGCCCAAGTCCTTGGGCCCTGCATCCGCATGGGAGACCGGGGGAAGCACCTGGCTCCTGGCTTCGGATTGGCGAGATGCGCTGGCCGCAGCGGCCATTGGAGGGTGAACCAACGGCAAAAAGGAAGACCTTCCTCTCTGTCTCTCTCTCTCACTATCCACTCTGCCTGTCAAAAAAAAAAAAAAAAAAAAAAAAAAAAAAAAGACAAATGTTGGTGGACTGTACGTCCCAAGGAAGTGTTGTAATCTCTGCCTGTGAGCTGAGGAAGGGGAAGGCCTGTCATCTTGGAAATACTATTGTAGTCCGTCATGCTGAGCCTGTGATCAGGGAAGATGGAATGGGTTGTAGTGCTGGTGGTACTGATACTCACTTTTCTTACCAAGATTTCATAGATTTTCTTAAATAAATGTCAGTTTACTTGCTGTATGCCCTTAAGATACTTTCCAGAGACTTGTATTTTTTTATAGGGATGTTTTGCCAGTTATTTTTGTTTTGCTATGGAGTAGGCCTCCAGAGTTCCTGTGGAAAACAAGCTTCCTACATTCCTTTTTATTTGTTTCTTTACGTTTTTCCCTTCTGAGGTTAATGATTGGTTATTTCCGCAGCTAGCAATAATTCTACAGCAAAATGAATTACCTCAGCAGCTGGGTATTCTTGGAGGGGTATTTAAAAGTTTATTTATCTCACTCTGAAGAAGTGGTCCATAGCAAAGTAAAACCAATTAACACAGCCTTTAAATCTGAGCTTCACAAATGCCATGCTATCCCTAACATTTCCTCCTAGCGTGCAGGTGTGGATACACATCAGCTGGGGAACTTTCCCTAATGTTCATTTTACTGCTGTATTTCCTTTTTGTGATAATCACAACACCTTGAGGACTCCCAAGGAGGTGGAGCCCTCAGCACACATTCCAGGAGCTGATGGGCTCTGCTGGGACCACGCTTCTATTTTCTCCGTGAGAGAGTAATAGCAGTTCTCTGAGAGGAGCTGCATGGGATTTATCTTCTTAGATATTTAATTTATTTGTCGATAATTTGGACTGGTTAATACCTTATTTTTTCCTGTATATCTTCATTATAACCCATTTCACTTACTCTAATTACCTTTTAATGTTTTTCCTCTTATATTTGTACTAATCTAGGCAATTCAGGGAGCCAACCTGGAATATTGATTTAGTTACCTTGATACTGAGTAAGGCAGTTATGTCTCAGTTTCTTCTTATGACGTTCGTTGTTATACTGAAATATCCTAGTACTAACAATCAGGTAATTTCTGCATGTAAGCCCTAAATTGGGACAGTTTGTCTGACTGCTTCCTTTATGCCTTGTATCCAACAGTGCAGATACATGGAGCATTGATATACTCAATAAATCAGTATATTTTTGCAAATCTTAATCATGTTGATTTTTAAAAATTTTCTGGAAACTATAGGGATGTAATAGGTTTCTTCTTAGAAAAAGCAAGTAGAGATTTCATTTATGCTTGAAACTAATGTCAATAAAGCCAGGTAGCAAGGTTTCTGCTTTCTAATAATGAAGTAAAATTGTGAGGTAGATGTGGGTTTGGGTTTTAATTGAAAGAAACAACTTTGGTGCAGAAGCCTACAGGAAGGGCTGTAGGGATGCCTCTTCCTTGCCTTCCTTCCCATGCTCATTTTTTGACTTGAGTCCTTGGCAGAATATACTCCCCATCGTTATCTACATCTTCTTGATATCATATCATTAGGCTAGCAAATCACCAGAATGCTGGGCTTATTATTGTGTTTTAAAGTTTGTTTAAAGTATTGTACAAATGTTTGTGGTTTTCTAGGAAATTCAGTGATTCTTCAATTTTTGTGATTTAAAGTGCGGGGAGTTGCAGATAACCAAATCTCCAGAAAGTGCAGCCTTGAGAAAGCCAGTTCAGATGCTTGGCTTTCCCAGAACTATGCTGGGTGGCCTAACCCTCATCTGCCAGCACCTTGACATGAGAGGGCAAGATACTCTGACCATCCTTTTTAAAAAGGAAAAGCACTATTGTGAGTTATTTTAAGACACTTGCAACCCTGCTATTTTATCCCCGATGTCAGCCATCGTTACATAACAGGTCGTCGACTTACTTCTCTCTTTGTGACTGGTCTAAACAGTGCCATCCTCAACCAGACCTGTTCCAGTTGAGCCCCACCTCTGGCTTAATGGGGAAGTGGAGGATTCCTTCTCCCAGGCTATAAATAGCACAGAACCTGGGGTGCAGTGCAGTGGGCACACTCCCGGGGAGATCTGTGCATCAACCTTTTCTTTTTATCCCTATCATTTGTCCACTTCTGTTTTCTGGTTTTGAATTTCTGACTTGGAGGTGGTTTTGTTTATTCGGATGTGTGCTTGAGCATATCTAATTCATTTTAGAAGTCTGGGAGTGCACTTTTTTCTGCTTCATGGTTGTTTTCGGAGGGAGGATTTCCTCGGTTGATATGCATGGAACTGCACTCCCTGATGCACTAGCTCTGTGCCTCTCACTTCTCTTTGCTCTTGTTCCTTTAAGGCGCTTGGGGATTTTACAGGCTTGCTATTTAATGGCGCCCTCTTCTGTCAGCACGGTGTTGTTGTCGTCCTTTTAGCTTTTGCCACTGCTTTTCCCCTTAATTGTGCAGTCCCTGAAAGAAGGGATCCCCTTCCTCTTTGCTCCACCCCACCCCCCTACTTCCCCGGGAGAGTCTTTCAGTGCTCCTGCCTCATTATCTGGTGGAGTCCCTTTTCGGTCATATCTGGTGGCTGTTGCTGATCATCTTGCCTTGGGTTTGTTTGCCTTTATTTTCTCTGAAGCTTCATTTCTGGAGGCATGGCACAGTAGCTTGAGCAATGGCAGGCTGGGATTTGATGGCATTTTCTCTTTTCAACTGTATGCTCTCTTTCTTCAATTTATGGAGCAGGCTGTGTCTGAGTCCAATTCTGGTAGAAGGCAGTGTGTGGTGAGTGAATGCAAAGGAGGGCAAGATGGGCTGAAGTCTCTCCCATAACAAGCTCACTCCCTTGATAAGGACAGCAATTCACTTATGAGGCTGGAGCCCACGTAACCTCAACAACTCCCGTGAGGTCCCATCATCTAACACTGCTGCCTTAGGGATTGAGTTGTCAACACATGAGTGTTGGGAGGTACATTCAAACCACAGCAGCCTGGTTTTCTGTAGGTTTTACTATTTCCTTCTTGTTTTTCTTACATTTTGGGAGAGAAGGAGTTATGCCACTGTTGTTGTCAGCTACCTGTGTCAGTTTCTAAAAGGGAACTACCGTAACTCAGTCAACAAACACTGTGTTGTAGTGGCCACAAGCCAGGCCCAAGAAATTTAATACAGAGTCCTCCTCCAGCAGGTTAGTGTAGGTGAGAAGAGGGTGTGATAGGGGCTCAGAGGATACGGGGTCAGCAATGCAAGTTCCTAGCCTTGTCCTGTTACTTTGCAGCTTAGTGTTCTCTGGTTTGTTCTGGATGATACCCAGGGGTGGGGGAGATGGACCATTGGCAGTAGAAGACATGATATGAAATCCACATTTCCTGAATGATGATGCTCAGTGCTTCATGAGTTGGCCCTCGTCCCAGCCCTTCTCCTGCCTACACTCTGGGTTGGCCACTGGTGGATTGAGCTTCACCTCCTTCATCTGTGAGAACTGAGGTTTGCAGCAGCCTCAGCACCTCCCATGTTGGTTCACTCATTCCCCCAGTGACCCCTGCAGTAGAGTTCCCTGAAATTGCCCTGTTTGGGGGTTGGGTTGTATCATGAACTCTATATTGTGCAGTTCCCCCATCTTTCAGAGAATATCTGAAACATCTCTTCAGGTTCCTGAGCTTTTATGTCCCAGGCATGGTCTGTACCCATGGCTCCAACCATCAGTCCTGCTCTTGTCTTTGGCATCCTGGGTGTCTCCCCTGAAAGACCACTGGAGAGCAGGGTCTCTGCCTTCTCCATGTGAATCTGCAGCATTGGTTCCTGTGTTTGGACATCTTAGAGGTTTGATCCAAGAGAATATTGAAGAGGTGAATGCAGGAACTGATGCAATATTCCATGAGCCACCATCACTTGGTGGTGTTGCAGCAGAATGGTGGCTCCACAAATGCCCAGAATCTAAGGAAACTGAGAACATGAACTCTAACTTGGATTCACACTGAAGCTGAATAAAGAGAAAGATGAGAGTTTAAACATATCAAATGTATCATGTTAAATTTGAAGTTTTCTTGCCAAATAGCCAGCAAGCTGCATTTATCTTTTAAAAAATCTCTTTGTGAAAGGTTGTGACCAACATCTTGCATATAGAAGATTTTCCATGCTACAAGTTATCTAATGGGAAAAAAGGAAGTGATTTATAAATACTATCACATGATATGTTCATCCAAAAGTCCTTCTAGAATGTGAAGATACATTCTTCTCTGTTAGAAATACTCTACAAACCTTAAAAATTAATTCTTTATTGTTAGAGAATGGGCCAGAGTAATATAAGTGCAAATAGTTTATTTCAGAGTTTTAAGATTAGGACTTGAAGTTTCCATACTTCTGAACAGAGGAGCTAAGGATGACTCTCCACCCTGTGAGCATATGTTGATGTAGGTCTAACTATAGGAAGTGAGGAATGAGGTAGTGCCACCAAGCTGTTGGTGAAAACCTCAAATATTTTAGGGGTTTTCTTCTCGGTAATAGAAGATGTTTCTTAATGAATAGGTGAGGATTGGAAATTATGAAAATCCTCATTTCTGTCTCTCAGTCAACACTTTCTGAGCCAGGCTCCTTTGGGACTAGAATATAAGTGTTATGGAGGAATCCCTGAACCTGGAGTCTTTTACTCAAGGAGTAGATGAAGGTGACTGACAGCTGCAGGAGAGGAAGGATGACCTGGTACCACAAAGGCACCTCTGTCTCCTGTGTGGGATTGTATGGTATATGATGACAGCAATGTGGTCCCCTTTGCCAGTTTTGGGGATTAACAATAGTGGTAACACAAAGAGGCAGCTTTACTCCAAGCCCTGCCTTGCTTCTACCCTCTTCATGCTCCCAGCAACTGAACAAAAAGAGGGAGACTGAGGGAGCACTGGTGACATTAGAGATAATTAGGGAGAGACATTAGAGCTCTCTCTAGTTATCTCTGAAGAGCATGGAGCGATCCTTTCCCAATACTTATTCCTTGCTAAGAAGGCACTGAGGGGGACTGGCATCATGGTGCTGAAGATTAGCTATTGCTTTCCATATGAGTGCTAGTTCTAGTCCCAGCTGCTTCACTAATGTGCCTCCACTAGTGCTCTCTGCTAATGTGCCTGAGAAAGCAGTGGAAGATGGCCCAAGTACCTGGATAGAGTTCTAGATTCCTGGATGTAGCTTGGTCCAGCCCAGTCCAGCCCTGATCACTGTAGCCACTCGGGAAATGAACCAGCAAATGGAAGATCTCCCCTCCCCTCCCCTCCCCTCTCCTCTCCTCCCCCCCTTTCTCTCTCTGCCACTTTTCCTTTCAAATAAAGAAATATTAAAAAAACAAGTCACTGAAGCCACCTCTATCCAATGTCCCCCACTGCTGGGGGTCCTCCTCAGTACTCCCCAAAAGGTTCAAGGCCCGTGTAGATGATATCAGTTCTGCAGGCCACCATAGTAAGTGTGTGGCCCAGCCAGTTGCCCTTGCCTGCTCTGTCACCAAGGCTGGACACTAAATATTTACTCAACACAAGGGAGAGAGGATAAGCAGACCCTACATAGGAGTCTGCACAAGAGTGAGCCATCTAGTTCCCTCTGTACATCTCTTCCAGTTATGGGCCTCCAGGCACAAGTAGGTGAATGGCAACCTGCTGCTGGTGGCTGTCCCACATACCAAGGGCTTTCTCAGGTTCATGGCAGCCATCTCACCTGTGCTGGCTCTGAGCACTCAGAGCATTGGTCCCTGGGGGTGGTGTCATACCATCTTCAGACAGAGATCCTCATCGAGGCTATGATCTTTGCAATAGGTGGAAGAAGAGCAAGCTGTAAGCCTTTGCAAATGGCAACAGCTGTAACATCTGCCTTCAAGAAGAAACAAAAAGAATATCGAGATAAAATAGGAAGGTTATGGGAAGTACTGATAATTAAACCACTCTTGAAAAGAAGCCATAATGTCTCAGGATTAGGAAAACATTACAAATGTTGAGTAGACTGAAGTGATGATAAGGGGAAGAAACCTTGGGATTCCAATGGGTAGATGTTAATTCTGGGTACAACTGGGTCAAGGGTGCAAAGGATGTTATCAGGATGGTGGCACCCCTACTTCAAATCCTGGGCTCTTAGATTTATTCCAAGACATGGTGTCCCAAAGATAATGTGGAGAAATCCAGCCCATGATGTTGTGTCTGATAAAAGAACCTTTCTGAGCACCACAGCCACCTCCATGGCCACCCCAGTAGATGCCAATCTATCTACAGGGAGGGAGGCAATCTGGGATACACATCCACTGACATGACAGAAGGTGGCCTCACGGCCTATAAATAGTGAGGATTGTCAACTTCCAAAGGGAGAACCCTGAATTTTTTAAGAAAGTAAATATGTGTACATCATCTTGACTTGTTGGAAAGCAGTAAAGCTAGAAATATTCCAACTGTGTTCCTTGGTGTCCATTCAGGGGGTCCTGGTACAATGCACTGCCTCATTGAGTCTCCACCCATAGGATACTGGCTTCCCACAGATGGGACACCCTTCCAAGTCTTTAGATGAGTCCTAAATCACCAAACACTTCATAATAGCTATTGTTTGTGTGAGCTGTGACCTCTCAGGGATAAATGCCAAGAGACAGCCCTGGTGCTGGAACCCAGAACTCCAAGTGTGCTTAGGAAGTATGTGGGCAGTGCAATATTTACCATAAGCTTGATGAAGTCTTCTGTTCATAGACTTCTCATTGATTTCTTTTTTAAAACTACTGAAGCCAGCTAAGAATTTTTCCTCAAATTCAGCAGTTTAAACTTCATTTTGGGTAAAATAAAAGTACTCAAAATAAATTTAATTAGTCAATGGATAATTATGATCTGAATAAATTCCATTTAAATATAATGTTCCAAGCATGGCAAATTGTTGAGTAAATCAAATCATTGATACATTTTAATGATACTAAAGTTATGAAATCATCTAAGCCTCATAAAAAGAAAGCATTTCATATATTTTAATTTTCCTCAGAAGTCCCTCTTTGTTAAAAAAAAATAAAAAAACACTAGTTTTTCTTTCATGGCTTCAAATTTTGCTGATATTGTATGCCTAGAAGAACTCAGTGGGGTTTCTCATGCTTCCCCTACCACAGTTCTGCAGCCTGCACAGCAAGGAACTGTGTTTGGTCTCACACAGCTGTAAAATTCCAACAGAGTGAACATTAGAGGTCGTTTACTAGAATACTTTTACTTGATGAATGAAACTCAGGGGTCAGTCCTTAAACCCCAGCAGAGACAGCACCAGACAATAGAGACAGCTATAGACTAGACCATGCTGCCACTCACTGGGAGACGTGCTGAGAGCCTTGTGTCCTGCACCCCATATGACTGCCTTGGATACCCTAGGCAGGTGGGACCTTTGTCCCAGCTGCGTGCAGCTGTCCCTCAGAGACTTACATATGACTACTCAGTAGGGACCTACAACACCACCCATAGCTTCTCCTTAGGGACCATTGATCCAGCATAGCTCTACTGGACCCGAAACCAAGTCCACCTAAACCAAGAGGCCCCATCCCTGCAGTGGGGAAATCATGTCTTAGTGTTCCGTGGCTTCCACCCACCCCCTGAATCAGACCAGCTCTCTCATCTGGAAGTTGTGATGTTAATATTTGCCTGAGAGCTTCTTACCCATCCACCTGCTTTCCTGTTTCCTGTGGGCCCTCTTCTGTCAATTGCTGGCATTGAGTCCCTCTTGTATGATGGGTGCTGAGGCAACAGGCTTTCTTTGCAACATCAAATGGGGTCAATGTTACTTCTCCTTAGCCTCTTAGACCTTGTAGAGGGGTTTACCATTGCCCCAGACACGAAATTCGTTCTAAATTCTGATGAAGCCATGAAAATAAGTTATCTTACAAGGTCAAAATCCTACAAACTTATTCTGTTAGGGACTTTGCACCAAATAAATGTCAGGAGTTTTGATTTTATTTAATTACTTAGACTTACATTGATTTTATTTCTTCTGCTAATGATTTTTGTGTATTCTTTTTTTAAGAAGGTTTTTATTGACCGGCGCCGCAGCTCAATAGGCTAATCCTCTGCCTGCGGCACCGGCACCCCGGGTTCTAGTCCCGGTCGGGGCGCTGGATTCTGTCCCGGTTGCCCCTTTTCCAGTCCAGCTCTCTGCTGTGGCCCGGGAGTGCAGTGGAGGATGGCCCAAGTGCTTGGGCCCTGCACCCCATGGGAGACCAGGAGAATCACTTGGCTCCTGGCTTCAGATCAGCGTGGTGCGCTGGCTGCAGCGGCCATTGCGGAGTGAACCAATGGCAAAAGGAAGACCTTTCTCTCTGTCTCTCTCTCACTGTCCACTCTGCCTGTCAAAAAAAAAAAAAAAAAAACTCTCAAAAAGTTCTTGGAAAAATGGAATTAAAAGATGTTTGTTTAAAAAAAGAGAAGGTTTTTATTTAATGTTTACAAATTTCATATGTACAGCTTTTAGGAATATAGTGGTTCTTCCCCCATTCTTGCCTTCCCAGCCCCACTCTCATCCCACCTCCTACTCCCTCTCCCATTCCATTCTTCATGAAGATTCATTTTTAATTGACTTTATGTACAGAACAACTCTATTCTAAGTAGAGATTTCAACTGTTTGTACCTACATACACACAAAATATAAAGTACAGTTTGAAGAAAAGTTTTACCATTAATTCTCATAGTATACCTCATTTAAGGTCAGAGGTCCAACATGGAGAGTAAGTGCACAGTGACTCCTGTTGTTGATTTAACAATTAACAAACTTATTTTTGATGTCAGTGACCACCCAAGGCTATTGACATGAGCTGCCAAGGCTATGGAAGCCTTTTGAGTCCATAAACTCCATCGGTATTTAGACAGAGCCATATGCAAAGTGGAAGTTCCCTCCTCCCTTCAGAGAAAAGTACATCCTTCTTCGATGGTCCCTTATTTCCACTGGGGTCTCACTCACAGAGATCCTTCATGCAGAACAGTTTTGCCACTATGTCTTGGCTTTACATTCCTGAAATGTTCTCATGGGATTTTCAGCCAGCTCCAAATGACTTAGGGGCTGATTTTGAGGTCATAGCGCTATTAAGAGTGTTTGCCATTCTGAGTCTGCTGTGTAGACTACTTCCCGTGTTAAAACTTTCTCTCTTGTTCATGAACAGGAGTGTCAGATTGTTAAGTCAGCAACAGGAGTCACTGTGTACTTACATCCCATGTGGGATCTGTCCTTAATGTGTTATCTAATGTGCAGTGATGCTATAACTAGTACTGAAACAGTATTTTTACACTTTGTGTTTCTGCGTGGGTACAAACTGATGAGATCTTTACTAATTATATACTGAATCGATCTTCTGTATATAAAGATAATTGGAAATGAAAAAAAAAACAACCTGGTGTTAAATTGGAAATGGCATGGAAAATTAATTAATTTTTAAAAAAATATTATGTAGGATCTCTGCCTTTAATGTGCTGTACACTCTTATTTAATGCTATAACTAGTACTCCAACAGTATTTTTTTTTCACTTTGTGTTGCTATATGGGGGCAAACTGTTGAAATTGTTACCTAATTTATACTAAACTGATCTTTTGTATAAAAAGAGAATTGAAAATGAATCATGATGTGATTGGAAGGGGAGAGGGAGCGGGAAAGGGGAGGGTTGTGGGTGGGAGGGAAGTTTTGGGAGGGGGAAGCCATTGTAACCCATGAGCTGTACTTTGGAAATTTATATTCATTAAATAAAAGTTTAATAAAAAAAAACTTTCTCTCTTTTTAAATTCTATCTATTGTTATTAGCAGACACTTGGTCTTATATATGTGATCCCTTTGACACTTAATCTTATCTATATGATCAATTCCACACTTAATATGGTCACTTTATCACATACGATGGGATTAGTACCACACAGCTTAATGGGATTTGGAGTCCTATGGTAAGTTTTTAGCTTCACCCTTAGGGTTAAGTCTGTGGGAATGTGTGCCTAAGTGTATAGCTCTCTCTCTCTCATTCCCACTCTTCTTTTGAAATGCGATCTATTTTCTATTGACTAAATACACCAGATTAATTCTATGTTAAGTAAAGAGCTAAACCAGTGGTATTAAATAGGAAAAAAAAGAATAAATAAAAAATTAAATTAAATAATAAACTGATCCCCGACAATAAAGACAAGGGCTGTTCAAGTAGTTGCTTCTCAAAGCATCAGTTTCACTTCTACAGGTTACCTTTTAGGTACTCTGTTAGTTATCACAGATCAGGGAGAACATATAGTATATGTCCCTTTGGCACTGGCTTATTTCACTAAGTATGATGTTTTCCAGATTCATCCATTTAGTTGTAAATTACTGAATTTCATTTTTTAACCTCTGTGTTCCATAGAGTACATATCCCATAGATTCTTTATCCAGTCTTCTGTTGATGGGCATTTAGGTTGATTCCAGGTCTTAGCTATAATAAACTGCAATAAACATTGAGGTGCAGACAGCTCTTTTATTTGCAAATTTAATATCCTTTGGATAAGTTCTAAGGAGTGAGATGGCTGGGTTGTATGGTAGGGATATATTCAGGTTTCTGAGCAATCTCCAAACTGTCTTCCATAGTGGCTTTACCAGTTTGCGTTCCCACCAACAGTGAGTTAGTGTACCTTTTTCCCCATATCCTTGCCAGCATCTATTGTTAGTAGATTTCTGAATGTGAACCATTCTAACTGTAGTGAGGTAAAACCTCATTGTGGTTTTGACTTGCATTTCCCCGATTGCTAGTGATCCTGAACTTTTTTTCATGTGTCTGTTGGCCATTTGGATTTCCTCTTTTGAAAAAATATCTATTGAGGTCCTTGGCCCATCTCTTAAGTGGGCTGTTTGTTTTGTTGTGGAGTTTCTTGATCTCTTTGTAGATTCTGATTATTAATCCTTTATCTGTAGCATAGTTTGGAAATATTTTTTCCCATTCTGTCGGTTGCCTCTTCACTCTCCTGTTTCTTTTGCAGTACAGAAACTTCTCAGTATGAAGCAATCCCAATTGTTAATTTTGGCTTTGGCTGCCTGTGCCTTCGGGATCTTTTCCAGGAAGTCTTTGCCTGTGTCTGTATCTTGCAAGGTTTCTCTGATGTTCTCTAATAATTTGATGGTGTCAGGTCATAGAATTAGGTCATTAATCATGTTGAGTGGATTTTTGTGTAAGGTGAAAGGTAGGGGTCTGGCTTCATGCTTCTGCACATGGAAATCCAGTTTTCCCAGCACCATTTGTTGAATAGGCTGTCCTTGCTCCAGGAATTGGTTTTAGATCCTTGATCAAATATAAGTTGGCTGTAGATGTTTGGATTGATTTCTGGTGTTTCTATTCTGTTCCATTGGTCTATCCATCTGTTTCTGTACCAGTACCATGCTGTTTTGATAACTACTGCCCTGTAGTATGTCCTGAAATCTGGTATTGTGATGCCTCCAGCTTTGTTTTTGTTGCATAAGATTGCTTTAGCTATAGAGGTCTCCTGTGTCTCCATATGAATTTCAGTATCGTTTTCTCGAGATCTGAGAAGAATGTCTTTGGTATTTTGATTGGTATCACATTGAATCTATAAATTGCTTTTGGGAGAATGGACATTTTGAGGATATTGATTCTTCTAATCCATGAGCATGGAAGATTTTTCCTTTTTTTGGTATCCTCTTCTATTTCTTTCTTTAAGATTTTGTAATTCTCATCGTAGAGATCTTTGACGTTTATTCCAAGGTAGTTGATTGTTTTTGTAGCTATTGTGAATGGGATTGATCTTAGCAGTTCTTTCTCAGCCATGGCATTGCCTGTGTATACAAAGGCTGTTGATTTTTGTGCATTGCTTTTATATCCTGCTACTTTTCCAAAATCTTCTATGAGTTCCAATAGTCTCTTAGTAGAGCTCTTTGGATCCCTTAAATAAAGAATCATATCGTCTGCAAAGAAGGGATAGTTTGACTTTTTCCTCCCCAATTTGTATCCCTTTAATTTCTTTTTCTTGCCTAATGGCTCTGGATAAAACTTCCAGTACTATATTGAATAGCAGTGGTGAGAGTGGACATCCTTGTTTGATACTGGATCTCAGTGGGAATGTTTCCAACTTTTCCCCATTCAATAGGATGCTGGCCATGGGTTTTTCATAAATTGCTTTAATTGTATTGAGGAATGTGCCTTCTATACCCAATTTGCTTAGAGTTTTCATCATGAAAGGTTTTGTATTTTATCAAATGCTTTCTCCCACTTGGTCTGGGTGGATTACCTTTCTGATATGTTGTTGCATTCTATTGGCCAGAATTTTACTGAGTATTTTTGCATCTATGTTCATCAGGGATATTGGTCTGTAATTCTCTTTGCTGCATCATTTTAGGTTTAGGAATTAAGGTAATGCTTGCTTCATAAAAAGAATTTGGGAGGATTCCCTCTTTTTCGATTGTTCTGAATAGTTTGAGAAGAATTGGAGTTAGTTATTCTTTAAAATTTCTGGTAGAATTCAGCAGTGAATCCATCTGGTTCTGGGATTTTCTTTGTTGAGAGGGCCTTTTTTACGGATTGAATTTCTAACTCAGGTATGGGTCTGTTTAGGTTTCCTATGTCTTCATGATTCAATTTAGGTAGATTTTATGTGTCCAGGATTCTATCTATTTCTGATATATTTCCCTGTTTGCTGGCATACAACTCTTTGTAGTAATTTCTGATGACTCTTTTTATTTCTGTGGTGTCTTTTGTTACATTCCCTTTTTCATCTCTGACTTTATTGATTTAGATCTTGTTTTTTTTATTTAGTTGGTCCAATGATGTGTGAATTTTGTTTATTTTTTCAAAAACCAGCTCTTCCTTTTGCTGATCTTTTATAATTTTTTTGATTCATTTTACTTCCAGAAAGTTTTTGATTTCTCTTTCGATTTCTTCTATGGCTCACTGTTCATTCAAGAGCATGTTGTTCCGTCTCCATGTGTTTGCATATGCTCTAGGGATTCCTGAGTTGCTGAATTCCAGTTTCATTCCACTGTTGTCTGAGAAGCTGCATGGTATGATTTAATTCTTTTGAATTTGCTGAGACTTGCTTTATGGCCTAGTATGTGGTCAATCCTTGAGTAGGTTCCATGCACTGCTAAGAAGAATGTGTATTCTTTAAGTGTAGGATGACAAATTCTGTAGATATCTGTTAGATCCATTTGGGATATAGTTCGATTAAATCCTCTGTTTCCTTGTTCATCTTCTGTCTGGTTGATCTGTCCATTTCTGAGAGTGGAGTATTGAAGTCCCCCAATACTATTGTATTGGAGTCTAAGTCTCTAAATTCCTTAACATATCTTTTAAATAACCCGGTGCCCTCTAATTAGGTGTATATACATTGATAACAGTTACATCTTCCTGTTGAATTGATCCCTTAGTCATTATATAGTGCTCCTCTTTGTCTCTCTCAACAGTTTTTGTGTTAAAGTTTATTTTGTCTGATATTAAGATGGCTACGCCAGCTCTTTTTTGGTTTCTGTTGACCTGCAATATCTTTTTCCAACCTTTCACTTTCAGTTGGCAAGCATCTTTGTTGGAAAGATGTGTTTCTTGTAAGCAGCAAATTGATGCGTTTTGTTCCTTAATCCATTCAGCCATTCTGTGCCTTTTTTACTGAACAACTGAGGCCATTAACATTCAATGTGGCTATTGACAAGTAGTGACTTTGCCCTGCTATTTTCCCAAAGATATTTCTAATATATGCTTTGAACTTCCTGTGATCTTTTACTGAGAGATTTTCTTCCTTTACTTTCTTTGGTATTGATGGCCATGTTTCTGTGTTTCTGTGTGTAACACATCTTTAAGCATCTTTTGCAGGGCTGGACTAGTGGTGACAAATTCTTTCAATTTCTGTTTGCTATGAAGGGTCTTTATTTCACCTTCATTCACAAATGAGAGCTTTGCAGGATATGATATTCTGAGCTAGCAGTTTTTTTCTCTTAGTACTTGGGCTATGTCTCGCCATTCCCTCCTAGCCTGTAGGGTTTCTGATGAGAAGTCTGTGGTGAGTCTAATTGAAGATCCTCTGAGAGTAATTTGATGTTTCTCTCTTGCACATTTTAGGATCTTTTCTTTATGTTTCACTGTAGTAAGTTTGATTACAGTGTGTCATGATAAGGATCTCTTCTGATCATGTTCATTGGAAGTTCTATTGCTTCCTGTATTTGGATCTCTTTCCTTCTCCAAACCTGGAAAATTTTCTGCTAGTATCTCACTAAAAAGACCTTCTAATTCTTTCTCTCTCCATGCCTCAGGAACTCCTAGAACCTGAATGTTTTTTTTTTAAAGTATCCTGCAGATTTTCAACAATATTTTTTAGATTTCTAATTTCCACTTCTTTTCTTTGGTTTGACTGTATACTTTCCTGTGCTCTGTTTTCTAAGTCCGATATTCTCTCTTCTGCCTCACTGATTCTGTTTTCAAGGCTCTCAAATGTGTTTTTCATTTGTTCTATTGAATTCTTCATTTCATTTTGATTTCTCTTCAATATCTCATTTCCTCATTTCATTTTGAATCCTCCTTAAGATTTCATTTTCATGAGAGAGATTTTCAGTCCTGTCCTTTATGGATTTCTGTAGTTCTTGCAATTTTTTGATAATTTCTAAATGTTCTTATCATAAATTTTATGAAATCTGTATCTTGCATTTCTTCTATCTCACCATCTTCATAATCTTGTATTGGAATGTCATATTCATTTGGGAGTGTCATTATGTCTTTCTTGTTCTTGTTTCCTCGGTTTCTGCATTTTTTGTTTGGCATTGTGGAGATATTCTTTGGTTTCTTCTTTTTTTTCTTGCTGCAGTGGCTTTTAAAAATTATACTATGACTCTAGATTAAGTGGACTGTCTGCTTTTGGTGAATCTCTAGAGGCTTGTGGTGGGTGTGGCTAGAGAACCCTGTTTAGTTCTTCAGGTTTAAGGGTGTGCCAAAGGTGACACACCAAGTTTTGGCAAGGTAAATCTCTCTCTCTCTCTCTCTCTCTCTCTCTCTCTCTCTCTTTTTATTCAGAAGGGAAGTAATTCTGCTCAGCTGAGCTCTTCTCCTTGATGGCAATCAGTGCCTGAGTGCTAGCCCCAGTGGGTGTAATATTTGTCTGCTGTGTCCCAAGGACCACACAAAGGATCTGTGCAGTCTTCAGTGTAAGCCCAGATTCCCCCACAATGTCTCTCACTGCATAGCCAAAGCCACCCTAATTTGTGGCGTCTCCCACTGAGACTACTCACGTCTCAGCCACACCATGAGTTCTCCCACACACCATCATTTTTTTTTTCCCAGTCTCGGTTCATAGCTCCACACATTCACTAGGTCGTAAACTCCTATTATTTCTCCCCACCAGAGTCAGGTTTTTCTGCTTGGCTGAGGGCGGGTGCAGCCCCGAGCTGGTGCAGCTGTTATGTATGTCCAAAATGGTGCCTACTCTATTTTCTTGCTTGCCTTTGTAAGGTGAGTGGAGAGAAAGAATCGTGTCTGTACTGGTCCCTTTTATTTTTGTTTTCTCTCCTCTAATTAGGCTGATGTACTTTCCCCCATGGGGCTTCAAGTCTTGTTCCCTCTAGGCTGTTCCTGCTGCTCTTCTGCCAGTGTCTCGAGCTACTGCAATTTCACCTCACCTCCCTTTCCAGCGCTGGTGTGTAGACTTGCAGCTGAGGTCCCGTGCCCATGCCCTCCACGTAGGTCTGCCGTGTCCCTCTAATCTGGAAGTGTTTCCTCTGCAGTTTTTTTCCCTAACTCTTCACTGAGACTACAGTATCTCAACTTTTACTAAACTATCTTTTCCTGGACTATCAGTGAACTCCCTCCCTATTCTGCCATCTTGGAGCCCTCCTCTGATAACCCAATTTTGGGTTTGACTTGATGTTTTTTTTTCTAGATCCCTTAGGTATATCGATAGTTCATTTATTTGGTGCCTTTCTCGTTTCTTGATGTAGTCACCAATTGCTACAAACTTCCCTCTTAACACTGCTTTTGCTATATCCCACAAATTTTGGCATGTTGTATTGTCACCTCCATTTGTTTCCAGAATTTTTTTGATTTCTCTTTTGATTTCTTCAGTGACCCACTGTTCATTCAGTAACATGTAGTTCTTTTTCCATATGTTTGCATATGATGTAGAGATTCTTGAGTAGTTGATTTCCAGCATCATTGCATTGAGGTCTGAGAAGATACATGGTATGACTTCAGTTTTTTTTTTAATTTGCTGAGACTTGCTTTATGGGCTAGCATGTGGTCAATCCTAGAGTAAATTCCATGTACTAGAGAGAAATATGTGTACTCTTTGGCTGTAGGGTGGGAGGTTCTGTAGATTTCTGCTAGGTCTATTTGGTCTGTGTTGTCAATGAAATCTTTTGTTTTCTTGCTGGATTTCTGTTTCATTGATCTGTCCATTGCTGAAAATACAATACATTACTATTGTATTTGGGTCTATATCTCTCTTTACATCCTTTAACATTTCTTTTAAATAGCCAGGTGCCCTGTAGTTAAGTGCATATACATTTATAATAGTCACATCTTCCTGTTGAATTGATCCTTTGATCATTATGTGGTGTCCTTCTTTGTCTCTTTTAATGGTTTTTGTGTTAAAGTCTATTTTGTCAAATATTAGGATGGTCACACCAGCTCTTTTTTGGTTTCTGTTACCATGGATTATCTTTTCCATCCTTTCACTTTCAGTCTGCAAGCATCTTTGTTCTTAAGATGTGTTTCTTATAGGCAACAAATAATGGGTTTTCTTTTTTAATCCATCCAGCTAGTCTGTGTCTTTTAACTGGGGAGTTGGGACCATTTACATTCAGTGTTACTATTGTTAAGTACTGACTTTGCCCTACCATGTTTCTGTAAATAGGTCTGTTTATGTACTTTGGATTTCATTTGTTCTTTTGCTAGGTAATTATCTACTTTTGTAGTGATTCTGTTTCTTTTTTTTCTTTGTGTAGCACATCTTTGAGCATGTCTGGTAGGGCTGGGCGAGTAGTTACAAACTTTTTCAATTTCTGTTTGTTGTGGGAAATCTTTATTTCTCCTTCATTCATAAATGAGAGTTTTTTAGGGTACAGTATTTTGGGTTGACTTTTTTTCTATTAGGACTTGGAGTTTGTCTCACCATTCTTTCCTTGCCTGTAGGGTTTGTGATAAGAAGGCTGGGGTGAATTTAATCAGGTTTCCTCTGAATGTGATTTGTCGTTTCTCTCATGCACATTTTAGGATCTTTTCTTTATGCATTACTGTGGAGAGCTTTGCCACTATGTTTCTTTTTAAAAATTTTTTTTGACAGGCAGAGCGGACAGTGAGAGAGAGAGACAGAGAGAAAGAAAGGTCTTCCTTTGCCGTTGGTTCAGCCTCCAATGGCCGCTGCGGCCGGCCTGCTGTGGCCGGTGTGCTGTGGACAGCGTACCGCGCTGATCCGGAGGCAGGAGCCAGGTTCTTCTCCTGGTCTCCCATGGGGTGCAGGGCCCAAGGACTTGGGCCATCCTCCTCTGCACTCCTGGGACATAGCAGAGAGTTGGCCTGGAAGAGAGGTAACCGAGACAGAATCCGGTGCCCCGACTGGTACTAGAACCCGATGTGCCAGTGCCGCAGGTGGAGGATTAGCCTATTGAGCCGTGGTGCCGGCCAACCACTATTTTTCAAGGTGAGGATCTTTTATGGTCATGACTATTGGGAGTTCTGTGTACTTCCAGAACTTGGATGTCTCTTTCTTTCTCCAGTAGGGGGAAGTTCTCTGCTATTATTTCATTAAGAAGGCCTTGTAATCCTTTCTCTGTTTTGATGCCTTCTGGAATTCCTAAGATCCATATGTTGGATTGTTTGATAGAATCTTATAGATCTCCAACCATGTTAATTTCCTGATTTATTCTTATGTTTGGTCTGACTGCATTATTTCCAGAAATTTGTCTTCTAGTTCTGATATTCTTTCTTCTGTTTCATCTATTCTATTATTGAGACATTCCACTGTATTTTTTATTTGCTCTATTGATTCTTAATATCTAGGATTTCATTCTGACTTCTCTTCAATATCTCAACTTATTGGGAACACTTTTCATTTAGATCATGAATTTGTTTCTGATTGCTTCTAAATAATCTGATGCTTAATTTTCTGAATTCTGTTTCTGGCATACACTCAATCTCTTCTTCTTCCACTTCTGTTATTGAAGTGGAGATATATTGTTCCATTCTGGGGCTCTTACTGTCTTCCTTACTCTTAGTAAAATTTTTCTCATTGTTTTTTGGCATATCTGGTTTCTTTTATCTTTTTTTTTTTTTTTTTTTTTTTTGGGGGTGAATAGCTCAGTGCTTTTTTATTTTTTATTTATTTTTTTTTTTTAATTAAACTTTTATTTAATGAATATAAATTTCCAAAGTATAGCTTGTGGGTTACAATGGCTTCCCCCCTCCCATAACCTCCCTCCCGCCCGCAACCCTCCCCCCTCCCGCTCCCTTTCCCCCTCCATTCGTGTAAAGATTCATTTTCAATTCTTTTTGTATACAGAAGATCAGTTTAGTATATATTAGGTAAAGATTTCAACATTTTGCCCATATAGCAACATCAAGTGAAAAAGCTACCATTGGATTACTAATTATAGCATAAAATAGCAATGTACAGCACATTAAAGACAGAGATCCTACATAATTTTTTTTCAAAATAATTAATTTTCTATGCCATTTCCATTTTAACACCAGGTTGTTTTTTTTTTTTTCATTTCCAATTCTCTTTATATACAGAAGATCACTTCAGTATATAATTAGCAAAGACCTCATCTCCTGTCCTGACTTTAGATGTACAATGTAATACTCTATCCTTTTTAGTATTCGTTGTTGTTGTTGTTGTTCTAGTACTATTGGTTGAACTCAGTAATTAACACACAATTATTCTCAGGTGTTTAAATTTTAACTGAAAAGTGATCCCTGTTAAATCTAAGAGTGGAAAAAGAGAGGGAGGAGGTAAACAATTAGGAACATGCTCAATCGGACTGGCTGCAAATGGGGTAGTTAGAAATGTGCAGGGGATTCCAACACAATTCCATCAAGATGGCATGTACCAATGCCATCGCACTAGTCCAAGTGATCAATTTCAGCTCACAATTGATAGCTCTGATAGGTCTAAGAGTCAAAGAGATCACACAAACAAGATAGGTTTCTTTTATCTTTAATATGTGTTCTGGTGCTTGTGGTGAGATTTCCCTCTGCTATGAGCTGCTATGTACCTGTGCATTGAAAGTGGGAACACACAGCCCCACCTCTGGAAGTCCTGCTCACTTCTGGGTGGTGATGGTTGGCAGATAAGAGAGCTCTTGTGTACTAAACCCCACCTACCTGGACTGGGCTCTGGTGTATGAAACAAGCTAGGGATTTCAATGTTTAGAACTTTCCCCCATTGTACAGATGTGTGGTGGTAGGGTAAAATTACTCTGAAATGTTTTTATTTTCATTCCTGGGTAGCGGGGTGTGGTGAAATGGCCCCCACAATTGATGGTCTTGTGTAGAGGAGGCAAATGTGGTAGTGTCCTGTTTACATTTGGAGATGTAAACAGACAATATGGCTTCTCCAAGCCACCTCCTGGTCCAGACTGGGGGAGGAGGAGACATAGATGGGCAGGGGTATGCCTGAGTTCTCCATCTATTCCTCTATTTTTCCTGCTTGGAACTTCAAACACAGCCGGCTCTCCTACCCACTGCTAACTGCAGCTCCATGGACTCGCAACCTTGTGTCTCACCTGGTCTTTCTGGGGAGGGGAGAGGGTGTGGCATCAGTCATACCATTTGGCTTCTCAACCACACCTCTGCCGTGTCTCTGTGACTCTTTGCTCCCTCTGTGTGGACCTTCTCAGTCTCTGCTGGACTCCTATGCTTCTCTGTGCAAAAAAATCATGGCTCTGTCATCATCCTGTATCCCCTTTCTTTATTAACTATCTATTTTCTGCTCTACTGCCATCTTGGCTCTGCCCCTTTTTATATATTCTTAACTATGGATTTGCAAATAGAATTGAGTGTAATTAAAATTTGGTATTGTATATTGTTGACAGATAATTAAGCAACCTAGATTGTGAATTTGTGCTCTGTGTTTTTCTTTTGCATCTGACTAAATTATGAGATATTTGATCTTTATGGACATTTTAATTTTAAGATTATTGCTGTTACCATTATGGAAAAATGAAAAATGCATTTTTAAAGCCCCGTGAGGTGATTACATGATTTTCTTTTGATAGTCAGCTTTTCAGTTCAGTGTGTTTTTTGTCTCATTATTTATTTATATACAGTTGCATACATTGCTCGCAAAGTGGCATTCCTGTTGCATTTTACAATCACAGCAAATTGAGAAGGACCTCTGATTATTTCATTTCCCTGCCGTGTTTTGTTCTAACTAAGAAGCACCTTGGCCAGGGCCTTGTCTTCCAGAAAAAGAACAAAAGGTTTGATTAAAAAATGTTTTCATTCAGTACGTAAAACACTTGGGAGTTAACAGAAAATTTTAAATTTCATAATTTTAAAAATTTTATTGAAGGTATACAAATTTCATGTATTTCCTGTATACAGATTCAGGAACACAGTGATACTTCCTATCCTACCCTCCCTCCTACCCATGCCCCCACGCTTCCTCCTCCTCCCTCTCCCATAGCTACTCTTAATTTTTACAAAGATCTATTTTAAGTTAACTTTATACTCATAAGATTAACCCTAAAGTAACTGAAGATTTCAACAAATAGTATAAGGAAAAATACTGTTTCTCAACAGTCAAGACAAATGCTGAAACATTGAATCTCAAAATGTTTATTTCACTCTTATAGATTACTTTTTGGATAGTTTATTAGTTACCACAGATCAGGGAAAACAGAGTATTTGTATTTTCGTGACTGGCTTATTTCACTAAGTATGTTTTCCAGTTGCATCCATTTTGTTGCAAAACACAGGATTTCTTTCTTTCTTTTTTTTTTTTTTACAGCTGAGTGTATTTCATGGTGTGTGTGTGTGTGTGTATACTATAATTTCTTTATCTAGTCTTCAGTTGACTGACATCTGGGTTGATTGCATATCTTAGCTATTGTGAATTGAGCTGCAATGAACACGGGGGTACAGATTACTCACTCTTTCATATGCTGATTTCAATACATTTGAATAAATTTCCAGGAGTAGGATGGGTGGGTCATTTGGTAAGTCTATATTCAGATTTCTGAGGTATTTCCATACTGTCTTCCGTAGTGTTAGCACAAGTTGACATTCTCACCAAAAGTGGATTAGGGTACCTTTTTCCCCACATCCTCACCAGCATTTGTGTTCATTTTTTAAAACAAAATTGGAATCATATTATGCTCATAGTTTTATAACTAGAAACTGTTTTAAACATAATAATTATACATATGTAGTATTAGGTGTAATGGATAGGGCATAATAATTTTCTCCTCTATGTCAACACTTAGGTTATTTTCTATTCTTTTCCCTCTTGAATAGCTCTAAAGTACATCTTTGAGCACTGAGTGATTGAGAGAGAGAGAGAGAGAGAGAGAGAGAGAGAGAGAATCTTCCATCCACTGGTTCAGTCTCCAAATTGCCACAATGGCCAGAGCTAGGCTGATCTGATTCCAGGAGCCAGAGCTTCTTCTGGTCTCCCGTGTGGGTACAGGGGCTCAAGTACTTGGACCATCTTCTGCTGCTTTCCCAGGTACATTAGTAGGTAACTGGATCAGAAGTGGTCCAACTGGGACTCTATCCACTGCCCATATGGTTTGCCACAATGCCAGCCCCTGGGTGACTATTTTTGATGTCTTTTACTGGGTAGAGTCTCAGTGAAAAACAGATTATGTGCTCAAAGGTCAGAGTTTGGGGAAAGAATGGGCTTGTTGATTTCTCCAGAAAACATAACAACAGAGGTCACAGCTTCTTAGTCCTGAAGAGGCGAGAGGGTGTGTGAAGCTGTAGTTCTAGTGAGGGTCCCCATCCTGGATTATAGGAGGATATTGCCCTGATAGCCTATGGCCTTCCTGGGAAGGAGTCATGGGATTAAACACTCCTTTTACCTATCCAAGTTGTGGGTCAGCTTCTTGGTGAGTAGAAATTGGAACCTCCCTGTTCCTTTCAGAAACAGGGAACTCAAATCCTAAAGTGGGTTATTGAGTGTAATTGTAAGGGGGCCAGTCTTATCTCTACCACTTGGTTCTCACATCCATTCTTTCCAATGAGCTTTTTAGGAGATAGTGACATTCATTGGTCATTTGTTTATAGCATGTATTTCTTGCCATTGGATGACATTCCAACTTGGAGTTTGTTGCAGCAGATAGGGCAATTGAACTAAGTAGGAAACTACTGTTATCATGTCAACTGCTTCTGTGTAATAGAACACATGGTAAGACTAGTGATTTCTGATCTGATACCCTTTTTTATAGTGAACTGAGTTTCTTGCTAAAGGAACTGGGTATAAAACCAACGACTGGAAAATGAATTCACTGTTAGTGTTGGTTCACTACCCAAATGACTGCAATGGCTGGGGCTGGGCCAGGCTGAAGCCAGGAGCCAAGAGTTTCATCCAAGTCTCCCATGTGAGTGCAAGGGCCCAGTACTTGGGCCATCTTCTGCTGCTTTCTCAGGCACATTAGCAGGGAGCTGGACCAGAAGTGGAGCAGTCAGGACTTGAATTGGTGCCCATAGAGGATGCTGGCACTGCAGGTGGTGGCTTAACCATCTATACCACTGCACTGGCCCTCGTTTGTTTTTTTTATATAACTTTATTCCTTACTTTGTTTTTTGCTTTCTTATGTATCACAATACCTTTTGATTGATTGTTGAAGTGTTTTTATGGTGGGTACTTTCATATAATTTTTAAGTAATCCAACATCTGATTCACCTGAGTTCTGGCATCAGTTGTCTATCCTCTCTCATTCAAGTTGTGGTTTTCTCGGTTGCTCATGTATCAAGTGACTTTTGACCATATCCTGTACATTTTATCTATTGTTTTAGGAGACTCTCAGTCATTCCTATATCTTATCTTATATCATCTTTCAACATATGTATCTTTCAACTTAGGAGGGGACTACTTTTTGGCTGTCTTTGTTGTCAGTGAACCTATTATTCCTTTCTGGGGAACTTGATCACCTGGGATTGTTTCATCCAGTGGTAGAACAAGCCCACCTATCTGTCTTCTCTTGCTATAGGGTGTCACTGGGAAATGCTTGATTTGGAGTACAAAAGGTGCTGTGAAACTGTGTTATCCCGCCTGTCCTCAGGTCTCAGTAACTTTCACTCCTCTTACCACCTTTTCTCCTTTGGTCGCCTCTTGCTATCTTTCCGGGGTTTACAATTGTACTTAGTTGTATGAACAGGGAGAAAGGGGTTTATGCCATTTTTTGTGGACTGGACATACTGTGCAATTGCCCATTTGCTACCTTTCTGTCATTTGTTTTTGGTAAAGGATGTATGGAATCAAATTTTAAATGATTCACTGTTATGCCTTATGTTTGATATATTGGTATATTTCATTTTCCCATCTAGTGATGTATGTTGTTAAAATTGTTTTTTATCTCTTTTCCCATGTTTTGAAGCTATAGGTAATATTTTTATTCTCTTAATTGTTAGCTTAAACATTTATGAAAGTATATTTAAACCCACCTTTATGTAGAACTCCTAAGAATAAAACAAGGGTTGTCAGCAGCTGTCTTGGGGTTCTATTAGAGATTAAACAGAATTATTGATTTTCCAGTAGGCTTTTAGTTTGAGACCCTTAAATGAGACACTGTTTTTTTCTTCTGCCCTGTGATATTGAAAAGTTAGCCCTCAAGTGCCGCTTGGATCTCTTTGGAGGATTTTGAACAGCAGGTAAACTTCTGTACTCCTATAAATATCATTCAATATTTTAGCACCTTTGACAAGAGCAATAGCTTTCAGTGCTCTTGAAATGGCATATTGTCCTTACTGCACTTGGAATAAAATCCAGAGCTTTAAAGCATGACTTATACAGCCGTGAATAACTTGGTTACAGCTGCTACCTTCATACTGAATATTAGTCCATTTTCCATTGATATAACAAAACACCTGAAGCTGGGTAATGTATAAAGAAAAGATTTATTTAGCTCAGAGTTTTGGAGGCTGAGATTCCAAACAGCATGGTGCTCGCTCTTGAGGACTCTGGATGTTTCACCTCATGGCAGATGACATCATGGTGTGAGCACATGGGAGAAGGAGAGATCACATGGTTAGGCAGGAAACCAAAGACCATGGAGTGGCAAGTCTTGTATTTTATAACCACTTTATCTTAAGATAACTCTCCCTGAAATCAGCATGAATCCCTTCTGAGGGTAGCACTCCCAGGGACCTAACTCCTTCCTATTAGATCCACTTTTTAAAAATCCTGCCATGTCAACACTACCACACTGAGTACCAAGTTTCCAACACATGAAACAGGAAAGACTACATTCAAACTATTGCACTCGTATGTCCTACTATACTTGTGGGTTCCCTTGCTCACTGGGTCCCAGTAATAATGGCTTTTGGATATGTGAATGAGCATTTAGACCTGTTACCTATATCCAGGAGCATTTGGATTTGTCACCTATATCTGGGGTGCTCTTCCCAAGCATGCTGGCAACTGGTACAATCCTCCAAGTGAGTGCTCAGATAATGCATATGCAGGGAGGTCTTCCCAGCACAGTGCAGAAAGCTCTCCCATCATTCACTATCTCTTTTTTCTACTTTAATTTCCTTTCAACAACTAACTGTCTATTATGCATTAATATATTTTGTGTCTATATATAGACACACACAAACACGCACACATATAACAAATGTAGAAAATTTAAATTATTTCTTGTCTGTCTGTCTTGGTCATTGTTGAATTCCCAGTGCTCCAACAGTGCCTCATATTGTAAGAACTCAATAACTATTTGTCAAACAAATAAAGGAATGAATAAGACTGAGAACTATGGGAGGTTGGCTTATGAAGATTGAATAGTTATGAAGTGCTTATGTTTATAAGTTAAATCAAGTATCCAGAGGTATAATAGTCATTCAGAACAATTTTCTCTGGTGCTACGTAGAGTGCATTTCAGATCGGTTTGACTGAGAAGGCTTCTCATGAGAACATTTTTATCAGAATTTTAAAGTGAGAAGAAAGAGAACAACTAATTTTATTATCTCTTGGTTGTGTTAGAAGCATTGGTGAATTCCTGGTTCTTATTTTGCATGTTCTTGGTTCTTATATAGCATGTTCTTATTTTGTATTCATTTCCTTCCTTAAACATTTATGAAGTTTAGAAAGGTTTCCCTGGGCTGGTGTTGTGGCTCACTTGGTTAATCCTCCGCCTGTGGTGCCAGCATCCCATATGGGCGCTGGGTTCTAGTCCTGGTTGCTCCTCTTCCAGTCCAGCTCTCTGCTGTGGCCCCAGAGGGTGGTGGAGGATGGCCCAAGTGCTTGGGTCCCTGCACCCACATGGGAAACCAAGAAGAAGCACCTGGCTCCTGGCTTCAGATTGGTGCAGCACCAGCAATAGCAGCCATTTGGGGAGTGAACCAACAGAAGGAAGACCCTTCTCTCTTGTCTCTCTCTCTCTCACTGTCTATAATTCTACCTGTCAAATAAATTCAAAAAGAGAAAGGTTTCCCATGGATCCAGATTTATTTGTGTCTCTTCCAGTGGGACATCTTTAGCTGTACCAAGGCTTTCATAGGAAAAATTGTAACAATGTTAATAAAATGCTCTGATTTATGGGTTGTATGTAATACTTTCTTGTTAGTAGTTAATAAATCATACCAAATTACAAATCAGGCTCTTTCATGGCTTCCAAAATTCTCCTTGGCTATTTTTTTCTGGCATATAAGTTAACTTTTTTGGTTTACTTTTATAAAAAGTAATCCTAGAGTGTATAACATGAAAGTCATGTAGCTTTTATATTCTCAGCTGTCTTGAGAAATGTGAAGATCAATCAGAATATAACACAATGTAAAAGAGTGAAGAACATTTTTTCACTGTAAAATTCATCACAGAGGAGTCTAGTAAAGAGCACCATAGCCCACATCTGCTCTGCTCATTGAAGAGCTTCATCAGCCTCAAGCTTCCAGGCAACTCTGTCTTTGTCTGCCACAAAAGTCTTGAAATTCCCACTCTGCTGAAGAAAATGTTTTTCTATGGAGAGAGATTCCTTGGAAAACCCTAAGTTATATTGCTAATTCAGTAATGTGCTAAAAAGTGTGTTTTATCCAATGCTTGTTTGGCTACAGAAGGAATCCACGGATCTTCTAGTGATGGCAATGATCATAGTATTGGCTTATATGGAAGAGTCAATTTTATCAGACTATTGCTGAATCAGCATTTTAGCATTTCTGCCATACAAGACTAGTGATGTTTCATATATTGATTGATATTGCACAATAATCTTCTTAAAATATAACAGTAGTGGATGGAGAGATAAGCAATGGGTATTATCTTCAACTGAATGTAAACCAAATTTTCTGAAGTATAAAAATGTATGTTTTTAACTTAAGGTTTTATAGAAGAAGGTGCTACATAATCATTTGATTTACCAATTTTTAAAAGAGAATAAGGTATATTTTCCCTCACATTTTGACTTTTAAAATCAAAAGACCAGTTATTTTTAACAGACTTAATAGATGCATTTTTGGGAAAATTAATTATCATTAAATATATGTTAATATATAGTTTCTATAGGCACACAAGAAGATGTGCATATAATACTCTTTGTATGTGGACATATACTCATGTAGGAAAGGCTATCTCTATGTGGTGCAAAATTTAATTTTATTAAATTTCTGACTTCTCAATGATATTTAATAATGATAAAGGTATGGCTACATTTGATTTTTTCAAGTTTACAATTTTGTTTGTTTTAATAAAATTTGGATTACAGTAAGTTACTGGTTTTTAATGGGAGTGACTTTAGGCCTCAGGAAATCTTGGCTCTGTCTAGAAACCTTGGTGGAGAGAGGTGCTACAGGCCAGGGATGCTACTCAGCATCTTCTGATGCACAGGTCAGCCTCAACAATACACAATGATCTGACTCCAAATGTCTTCACTGTTTAGGATGAGAAACCCTGCCCTAAATATATTTATGGTTTAGTTGATATAAAAATGAACGTGGTTGAGAATTTAAAACCCATCATTTGGACTACACAGCTTTTAAATGGAGGCCAGCTAACAACTGTACCTTATTGAGTGGAATTTTTAAACTTATATAAGAAGATTTCAAAATGTTCATGGAAATTGAAAATAAAAGATAAATTTATTTTAATGTAAAATGTCTTGAGATACATGCATAATTTTTTCATGTTATGTGTTTTTCCATTTAAAATATCCTCATATGTAGTCATGGCCACATTGATGCTTTCAGTATTTTTAGACATTATGCAAGATCAAATACAGTGCAAGGCCACATAGTGGTGAGGTCCTGAGCAGCCAAGCTGCTTCCATGTCTGGTTCCTTCCTGATTCCTTCCCTTCCCATATCCATCATGGGTTCCCGAACATCCTCTCCTGTGCTGGGACCAAGGTAACAACAAGAGCAGAATTGCTTATGCATGTCCATGTTCCGTTTTCTATTTTCTTTTTTTATATTTCCTTGAATACAACTTTCTACATCTGACTAGTATTGTGAAAATACTGACACACTTCAGTTAAATAGACCTTTCCTTCCTTTCTTTGAAGGTAATAAAAACCGTGCATTATCTTTCTATTCTTTTAAAACTCTAACTGTGAGGTTTAACTTTTAAAAAGAAATTGGAAATGCAATTTACTTGAAAGACCTTCTATATGGAGTGGCATTTCATTATATGCAATTGAACAATGTCCTTATACATAGATCTTAAAATAAAGAGATTGCTTTCCATTTGAATTTAGATTTAACATGGGCATTAAAACAAATCA
Source organism: Lepus europaeus (assembly GCF_033115175.1). NCBI lineage: Eukaryota > Metazoa > Chordata > Mammalia > Lagomorpha > Leporidae > Lepus > Lepus europaeus. Next base: position 16,736,630 of record NC_084837.1, on the reverse strand, counting down.
ATGAGGAATTCCTGCCTGTGCTATTGTACTTTTTCTTCATGAAGCTTCATTGTGTATATATGATAGTAAACTATTTATAGACGATCTATTTGAGCCAGATCTTTTACAGGAAGCAAAAGTCTGAGCCTACCTTATGTTCAATTCTTTTCATCTTAAAGACAAGGTTTTTAAAAAGGAACTTTGCATATATTTTCAGTTTTCAGCTGATTCTCACCATACACCCTTTCTTCTAGGCACTGGCGCATCTCCATTTAATAGAATATGTCGGAGAGCAGACTGCTTTGCTAATAAAGGTACATTAAATGCTGTAATAGAATCTGCTCCAGCCACTGTTTGTGTAAAAAAAAAAAGTCTGGAAAGAATAGGTCACGTTAATTATGTAGAAAGCACAGCAGGGAACCTATTTTATCCTGGACAGACTAGGGATGAAGAAAGTCTTTTTCCAAAGAATGTATAATTATAGATGCCTGATATTTTGTTTTTAATTTTTAGTTAAAACTTTTCTAAGTTGGATCACAGTCAACATGAGTATTAGTAACTGAATGCTGAAGATGTCCTAACCCCAGAGCTCTGCTACACCTTTGGTGAGACCAGTGTGCATAGCCACAATATTGTATGAGGAATGAGTTACTCTGCATCCCTCACTACCAGGTTAATTGGCCTGGGCTTGGCTGGGAATTGCTCTCCTCAGTTATTCATGGTAACCTAGCTCAGGTTCCTGGTGTAGGTGTGGCCCTGGTTTGCACACCAGTGCCTGCCTTGGTCTTGGAATTGTAACATCCCTTTGATCCCTTCTGAGTCTCACATGTTGTAAGATTAGATTCTAAGTACCTGTGGTTTATCAGTACAGCTGTGGACACACTGCTGCTATTATCTGCTCCTTCCAGATGGTCCCAGAGGATAAGCGCCTAGCTGCCGCCATCATCCTGGTTATATGGGTATCAGCCTTGGCATCATCCTTGATTGACAATATCCCATTCACTGCTACAATGGTGAGTTGCATGTGCCTTAGTAGCTGAGCTGTGCTATAGCCCAGACCTGCTTCTGTGGAGTTTCCAGGTCTCTGCTACCTGGCTCTAAAGGCTATCTTGGGAAACCCAAAGTACATTGCTAATGGTTGAGAATTCCTTGACAATCTTTCTCCATTTAAGCCTGATATTTTCAACCTTATGAGTTGAATAAGAAGAATTTTCAGACAATTTTCAAATTAAAATGTCATTCTTGTTCTGGATGTTGGATTCAAAGAATGGTTAATTTGCACACATATAATTTCAGGTGTTTCTTTTAAGTGACTTCTTAGATACTCATCATTATCATATTCATTTGACCTCAAAAAAGGATGCTTTCTCTTTCATGCATCTTCTTTCCCTAGGTGCTTTTTTACAATCTTTTTCCCCTACCACTGGAAGTATTAAGGTGGAATCTTTGGCTGTAGCACCTGACATAGGGAAGCCCTTTTTTAGAGGTAGTAAAAGTTAAAAACCAACATTCCCCCCCAAGAAAAACAGCACTTCACATTAGCCTTTGCTTTTTTCTTAATCTTATTTTTGTTTTAATTCATACTTTCCTAAGTTGGTCTGGAAGAACATATTGTAGAGGGTTGAACTAGGTCCTGTGGATTGTAATTAGGTTTAATAGAATGGACAGTTAGGAATTAACAGGTCAGGTTTTGCAGAAAGTAGATCTGGACTGAAGTCCCAGCTCTGCCATTGTGAGAGCTAAGGGAGCCCTAGAGCTACAAAACCAGAAATCTGTGTAGCTCAAGGGGGCTGTTTTCTCCAAATCAGGTTGGTGCTGACCCTGGTACTTATGGGCTATGTAGGTTGCAAATCTACCCCGAGGGATGGACACTCAGAGAGCACCCTCTGGTGGGGGATACCAGCCTCAGAAGGGCACTTCAGTGGTGCCAGTACTTGAACTCAGGTGCTCCAATATGGGATGTGGGTATTTTAAGTAGCATCTTCTTTATAAACATATTTCATTTACAGCTATTGGTTTTCCTGTCAGCACTTTTTTTCACACATGTTTTTGTTGTTCTTGTGTTTTCATTTTCATTTGTCTAAGATATTTTCTAATTTCTCTTGTGATTTATTCTTTGATCCATTGGTTTAATATTTGTAAACTTTTGAAGTTTCTGTCTGTATTGATTTCTAGTTTCATTCCATTTTAAAATTTTATTTAAGTTATATAAGTTTTAAGTATTTCACATATACAGATTTAGGACCATAGTGATGCTTCCTATCCTAACCTCCTTCCCGCCCATGCTCCAACCCTTCTTCCTCCTCCATTTCCTATTCCCACACTTAATTTTTACAAAGATTTCTATTTTCAGTTTACTTGATACTCATAAGGTTAACCCTGCAATAAATAAAGAGTTCAACACATAGTCTGAAATAAAAAAAAAAGTTCCTCAACAGAAGAGACAAGGGTTGTAAAAAAATATTCAAATCTCAAAATGTCCATTTCACTGCAAAACATTATGGTTTAGGTTTTCTATTAGTTACTCCAGATTAGGGAAAGCATGGGATATCTGTCTTTTGGGACTGGCTTATTTTACTAAGTATAATGGTTTCCAGTTGCATCCATTTTGTTGTAAAAGACAGATTTCATTTCTTTTTACAGCTGAGTAGTAATCCAGAGTGAATATATACTCAGTTGATGGGCATCTGGGTTGATTACATGTCTTAGCTATTGTGAATTGAACTGCAATAAACATGGTGGTACAGATAAATGTTTCATATGCTGATTTCATTTCATTTGGGTAAAATCCAAACAGTGGGATGTCTGGGTCATATAATATGTCTATATTCAGATTTCTGAGGTATCTCCATAAAGTCTTCCACAGTGGCTGGACCAGGTTACATTCCCACCAACAGTGGACTAGGATACCTTTTTCCCCACATCCTCACCAGCATTTCTTGTTCATTGACTTCTGTATGAGAGCCATTATAACTGCAGTGAAGTGAAACCTCATTGTCATTTTGAGTTGTATTACCCTGATGGCTAGTGATCTCCATCATTTTTCAAGTGTCTCTTGGCCATTTGAATTTCCTCTTTTGAAAAATGTCTGTTCCCCGGCCAACCTAGATATGTCCCAGCCCAGTGGCTGCTGACTTCAGCGCCCAGTGCCCAGCTCCCAGCCGAGTGCCCGCTGCCGGCACCGCAACGCCATGGAGCTCCTTGATAAAGAGGCGCTGAACACACTGCAGCCGCCCGAGTTCAGAAGTGAAAATTCGCTAGCATCTACCCTGAAGACACTCCTGTTCTTCACAGCTTTAATGATCACTGTTCCTATTGGGTTATACTTCACAACAAAATCTTATATATTTGAAGGTGCCCTTGGGATGTCCAATAGGGATAGCTACTTTTATGCTGCTATTGTTGCAGTGGTTGCAGTCCATGTGGTGCTGGCCCTCTTTGTGTATGTGGCTTGGAATGAAGGCTCAAGTCAGTGGCATGAAGGCAAACAGGATTAAGTCAACATCACTTTTTGATAGCATTAACTTCATTTTTTAGATGGTAAATGCTATGGGGGCATTGATGAATTTCAATAAAATTGACAGAACACATGAAAATCAATCTTAAGGAGTCACATTTGACTATTATAAATTTTGATCCTTCTAATACAATGGCTTGTGTAATTTAAAAAAGAAAAGAAAATGTCTGTTCAAGACATTCGCCCATTTTTTAACTGGATTGTTTGTTTTGTTGCTGTTGAATTTCTTGAGCTCTTTAATAGATTCTGGATATTAACCCTTTATCTGTTGTTTGGTTTGCAAATATTTTCTTCTATTCTGTCGATTACTTCTTCATTTTGCTGGTTTTTTTTTTTGTTTTGTTTTTTGCAATGCAGAAACTTCTCAGCTTCATGTAATCCCATTTGTGAATTTTGGCTTTGATTGCTTGTACTTCTGGGGTCTTTTCCAAAGTTATCATCTACTCCCATGTAATGCAGAGTTTCCCCAATGTTCTCTAATAATTTTATGATATTGGGTAATAGATTTAGGTCTTTGACTCATGTTAAGTGGAATTTTTTTGTAAGGTATAAGGTAGGGGCCTAGCTTCATATTTCTGCATGTGGAGATCCAGTTTTCCTAGAACCATTTGTTGAAGAAACTGTCCTTGCTCCAGGGGTTAATTTTAGTTCTTTTGTCAAACATCAGTTGGTTGTAGATATGTGGATGGATTTATGGAGTTTCTATTCAGTTTCATTGGTTAACATGTCTGTTTTTGTGCCAGTATCAGGCTGTTTTGATCATACTGCCTTGTAGTATGTGTTGAAACTTATATTGTGATGGTTCCAGTTTAGTTTTTATTGTTTAAGATTGCTTTTTCTATTCAAAGTTTCTTGTGTTTTTTTCTAGATCTGAAAAAAAATGTCACTGGTATTTTGATTGGGTTCACATTGAATTTGTAGATTGCTTTTGGTAATCTTGACATTTTGATGATGTTGATTCTTCCAATCCATGAACATGGAAGATTTTTCCATTTTTTGGTTTCCTCTTCTATTTCTTTCTTTTTTTGTTTTTAAATTTTTAATTGTAGAGATCTTTGACCTCCTTAGTTAAATTTATTCCAAGCTATTTAGTTTTTTTTGTAGTTATTGTGAATGGGACTGATCTTAAAAGTTCTTTCTCAGCCACTCCATTGTTTGCATATACAAAGGCTATAGATTTTTGTGTTATTTTATATCTGACATTTGCCAAACTCGTGGAGCAGTTATAATAGTCTCTTGATATTATTGTCCCTTCTATATAGAATGATGTCATCTGCAAATATGGAAGTTTGACTTCCACCATTCCAATTTGTATCCCTTTGATATCTTTTTCTTGCCTAATGGCTCTAGATAAAACTTTCAGAACTATATTAAATAGCAAAGATGAGAGTGGGCATCCTTGTCTGGTTGTGGATCCTAGGGAGAATGCTTCCAGCTTTCTCTCAGTCAATGGCTTGTTGGCCATGAGTCTGTCATAAATTATCTTGATTGTGTTAAGGTATGTTCCTTCTGTACCCAATTTGTTTAAGGTTTCCACCATGAAAGAACATTGTATTTTATCAAATGCTGCCTCTGCATCTATTGATATAATCATATAGTTTTTCTTCTATTTGTTAATGTGATGTATCACATTGATTTGCGAATGTTGAATCATCCCTGCATACCAGGGATAAATCCTACTTGGTCATGATCTTTCTGGTGTGTTGTTGTATTTGATTAGCTAATATTTTGTTGAGGATTTTTGCATCTATGTTCATCAGGGATATTGGACTATAGTTCTCTTTCTCTGTTGTTTCTTTTTAAGGTTTAAGAATTAAGGCAATGCAAGCTTCATAGAAGGAGTTTGAGAGGATTCCCTCCATTTCAATTGTTTTGAATAGCTTGAGAAGAAGTGGAGTTAGTTCTTTAAATGTCTGGAATTCAGCAGTGAAGCTATCTGGTCCTGAGCTTTTCTGGGTCTTTATTACTGATTCAATTTCCATCTAGGTTATGCTCTGTTGAGGTTTTCTATGTGTTCATGATTCAATTTTGGTAGATTGCATGTGTCCAGGAATCTCTCATTTCTTCTAGGTTTCCACAATTTGTTAGGATACAGGTCTTTGTAGTAATTCCTGATGATTCTTTTTATTTCTGTGTTATCTGTTTTTATATTTCCTTTTTTATCTCTGATTTTATTGATTTGGGTCTTCTCTCTCTTTTTAAATAAGTTTTTTAAAAAAATAGGCTTTTATTTCACTGATCTTCTGTATTCTTTTTCTGTTTGTTTTCAATTTTTCTTTCTCCTCTAATTTTAATTATTTCTTTCCTCCTGCTTTGAGTTGGTTTGATGTTGTCTTTCTAGATACGTGAAATGCATTAATAACTCATTTATTTGGTACTTTTCCAATTTCTTGATGTAGGTACTAAAATTGCTATAAACTTCCCTGTCAACACTGCATCTGGGGGCTGGTGCTGTGGTGTAGTGGGTAAAGCCACTACCTGCTGTGCTGGCATCCCATATGGGTGCCAGTTCAAGTCCTGGCTGCTCCACTTCCAATCCAGCTCTGTGCTATGGCCTGAGAAAACAGTGGAAGATGGCTCAAGTCCTGGGGCCCCTGCACCCATGTGGGAGACCCAGAAGAAGCTTCTGGCTCCTGGCTTCGGATGGAACAGCTCTGGCCATTGCAGGCAATTGCAGACTGAACCAGTAGATGGAAGACCTCTCTCCCTCTCTCTCTCTCTCTGCCTCTCCTTCTTTCTCTGTGTAATTCAAATAAATAAATTAATATTTAAAAAAACTGCATTTGCTGTATCCCTTAAGTCATTTTTAAAAATTTTATTTAAGTTATACAAGTTTCATGTATTTCGTATATACAGATTTAGGAACAGATTTAGGGGAGGGACTTTCCCTCCCTCCTGCTCACAGTCCAAAACTTCGCCCCACCCAGGTTCCTATTCTTAATTTTTGCAATGATCTATTGCCAGTATACTTTGTGATCATATAGTTAATCCTCCTCTAAGAAAAAGAGTTTATCAAATAGTATGAAGAGAAGGAAAACAAACCAAATGAAAACGAAACAATACAGAAGATTGTTCTGCAATGGAAGAGATAAGTGCTCTAAACAGTCATCCATTCTCAATATACCTATTTTGCTCTGACACATTACATTTCAAGGATTCTATTAATTGCATCAGATTAAGGAAAACATATGGTATTGTCTTTGTGGGATTGGCTTATTTCACTAAGTATAGTGCTTTCCCGTTGTGACCATCTTGTTGCAAAAGACAGAATTCTTTTTTTTTACTCTATAGTGTATATTTAGCATAATTGCTTTATCCATCAGTAGTTGTTGGACATCTGTGTTGATTCCATACCTTAGCTATTATTAATTGTGCCACAATGAACATGGTTGCAGAGATAATTCTTTCATATACTGATTTCTTTTGGTTTGGGTAAATTCCGAGGAGTGGGATGGCTGGATCATATCGTAGATGTATATTCAGATTTCTGAGATATCTCCATACTGTCTTCCACAGTGGTTGCACCAGTTTACATTCCCACCAGCAGTGGATTAGGGTACCTTTCTCCACATCCTCACCAGAATTCATTGTTCGCTGATTTCTGTATTAAAACCATTCTAATTGGAGTGAGGTGAAAGCTTGTTGTGGCCTTGATTTACCTTTACCTGATAGTTAGAAATTCTGAGCATTTTTGCAAGGGTCTATTGGCCATTTAAATTTCCTCTAAAAAATTCCTGGTCAAGTCCTTTGCCCATTTCTTCACTGGATTTTTTGTTTTCTTGTTGCTGAATTTCTTGAGCTCTTTATATATTCTAGATGTTAACCCTTTATCATTTGCACAGTTTGCAAATATTTTCTACCATTCTGTTGATTGCCTCTTCATTTTGCTAAGTGTTTCTGTTACAGTGCAGAAGCTTCTCAGCTTGTTGTAATCCCATTTGTCAATTTTGTCTTTGATTGCCTTTGCTTATGGGGTCTTTTCAAAAAAGTCTTTGCCTAGGCTAATATCTTGTAAAGTTTCCCCCATGTTCTCTAATAATTTGATATTTTCAGGTCATTGATTTAGTTCCTTGATCCACTTTGAGTGGTTCTTTGTGTAGGGTGTAAGGTAGGAGTCTAATTTCATTCTTCTGCATATGGAGATCAATTTTTCTCAGCACCTTTTGTTAAGGAGACTGTCCCTGCTGTGTGGATTGATTTTAGCTCCTGTATCAAAGAGAAGTTGGCTGTAGATGCATGGATTTCTGGAATTTCTATTCTGTTCCATTGGTAGTAAGTCTGTTTTTTGTACCAGTACCAGGCTGTTTTGATTATAGCTGCTTTGTAGTATGTCTTGAAATCTGGTATTGTGATGCCTCCAATTTGTTTTTATTTAAAAGATTGGTTAGCTGTTTGAGATATCCTGTGTTTCCATATAAATTTCAGCAACATTTTTTCTATATGTGAGAAAAATGTCTGGTGTTTTTGAATCGTATTGCATTGGATCTAGAAATTACTTTTGGAAGAATGGACTTTTTTATGATGTTGATTCTTCAAATCCATGAACATGGAATATATTTACATTTTTTTGGTATCTTCTTCTATTTCTTTCTTTAATGATTTGTAATTCTCATCATAGAGGTCTTTGACATTTTGATTAAATTTATTCCAAATTATTTGATTTTTTGGTAGCTATTGTAAATGGGATTGATTTTAGAAGTTCATTCTCAGGCTTGCATTGTCTGTGTATATAGAGGCTGTTGATTTTTGTGTCTTGATTTTATATCCTGCTACTTTATCAAACTCTTCTATGAGTTCCAATAGTCTCTTGGTAGAGTCTTTTGGATCTCTATATATAGAATCATGTCATCTGCAAAGAGGGATAATTTAACTTCTTCCTTCCCAGTTTTTATCCCTTTGATTACTTTTCTTTCCTAATGGCTCTGGCTAAAACTTCCAGTACTATATTGAATAGCAGTGGTGAGAGTGGACATCCTTGTTTGATACTGGATCTCAGTGGGAATAATTCCAACTTTTCCCCATTAATAGGACACTGGCTATGGGTTTATTGTGAATTGCCTTGCTTGTGTCAAGGAATGTTGCTTCTGTACCCAGTTTACTTAGAGTTTTCATCATGAAAGGGTGTTGTATTTTATCAAATTCTTTTTGCATCTATTGAGATAATCTTATAATTTTTGTTCTTCAGTTTGTAATGTGATGTATCACATTGATTGGTTTGCAAATGCTGAATCATCCCTGCATACCAGGGTTAAGTCCCACTCAGTCTGGGAGGATGATCTTTCTGATGTATTGTTGCATTCTGTTGGCTAGAATTTTGTAAAGGATTTTTGAATTTATGGTCATTAGGGAAATTGGTTTGTAGTTCTCTTTCTATGTTGCATCTTTTTCAGGTTTAGGAATTAAGGTGATCCAGGCTTTACAGAAAGAATTTGGGCGTATTCCTTCTCTTTCAATTGTTTTGAATAGCTTGATAAGAATTAGAGTTAGCTCTTCTTAAATATCTGGTAGAATTCAGCAGTGAAGCCATTTGGTTTTCAGCTTTACTTTTTTGGGAGTGTCTTTATAACTAATTCAGTTTATGCCTTTGTTTGGGGTTTGTTTAAGTTTTCTATGTATTCATGGCTCAAATTAGTTAGGTTGTATGTGTCCAGGACTCTATCCATTTATTCCAGGTTTCCCAGTTTGTTGGCATACAACTCTTTCTAGTAATTTCTGATGATCTTTTTATTTCTGTGGTGTCTGTTGTTACATTTGCTTTATTTATTTATTTTTAATTTATTTATTTTTGACAGGCAGAGTTAGATAGTGAGAGAGACAGAGAGAAAGGTCTTCCCTTTTCCGTTGGTTCACCCCCCAAGTGGCCGCCATGGCCGACACGCTGCGCTGATCCAAAGCCAGGAGCCAGGTGCTTCCTCCTGGACTAGAACCTGGGGTGCTGGTGCTGCAGGCGGGGGATTAGCCTGGTGAGCCATGGCACTGGCCTACATTTGCTTTTTCATCTCTAATTTTATTGATTTGGGTTTTCTCTCTTCTTTTTTTGGTTAATTGATATCCAATGATGTGTCAATTTTTTCAAAAAACAGGTTTTCATTTTGGTGATCTTTTGTATTTTTTTGCTTCAATTTTGTTGATTTCTTCTCTAATTTTAATTATTTCTTTTCTCCTGCTAGTTCTGGGTTTGGCTTCCTGTTGTTTTTCTAGACCCCCCCCTTTTTTTTACAGGCAGAGTGGACAGAGAGAGAGAGAGACAGAGAGGAAGGTCTTCCTTTACTGTTGGTTCACCCTCCAATGGCCATTGCGGCCAGTGTGCTATGGCTGGTGCACCATGCTGATCCGAAGCCAGGAGCCAGGTGCTTATCCTGCAGTGCATGCACTCCTGCGGGTGTAGGACCCAAGGACCTGGGCCATCCTCCACTGCACTCCTGGGCCATAGCAGAGAGCTGGACTGGAAGAGGAACAACCGGGACAGAATCTGGTGCCCCTACCAGGACTAGAACCTGGTGTGCCGGCACCGCAGGCAGAGGATTAGCCTACTGAGCCATGGCGCTGGCCGTTTTTCTAGATCCTTGAGATGCGTTTATAGCTCATTTATTTGGTGCCTTTCAAATTTCCTGATGTAGGCACAGTTGCTTTAAACTTTCCTGTAAACACTACTTTTGCTGTATCACTTAAGTTTTGATATGTTGTATTGTCATCTTCTTTGTTTCCAGAAATTTTTTGATTTCTCTTTTAATTTGCTCTATGACTCTTTATCATTCAGAAGCATGTTGTTTAGTCTGCATGTGTTTCCATATATTCTAGAGATCCCTAGGTTGCTAATTTCCAGCTACATTCCATTTGTAGTCTGTGAAGATGCATGGTATGATTTCGATTGTGTTTTGGAATTTGCTGAGATGTGCTTTATGGCCTAGCCTGTGGTTAGTTCTAATGAAAGTTACTTGCACTGGTGAGAAGAATGTGTATTAGGCAACTGGATGGAAGGTTCTATAGATTTCCATTAGGTCCATTTGGTCTATAGTGTCAATTAATTATGCTGTTTCCTTGTTGATTTCTGTCTGGTTGATCTTTCTATTGCTGAGTTGGGGTATTGAAGTCCCCAATTATTATTTTATTTGAGTCAATGTCTGCCTTAGATTCTTAACATGTCTTTTAAATAGCTAAGTGCCATATAATTAAGTGCATATATGTTTATAATAGTTATATCTTCCTGTTGAATTGATCCCTTAATCATTACATAGTGCCCTTCTTTGACTCTTTGAACAATTTTTGTGTTAAAGTCTATTTTGTTTGATATTAGGGTGGCTACACTAGCTCTTTGGTTTCTGTAGCATGGAATATCATTGTCCATCCTTTCACTTTTAGTCTGCGTGCTTATTTATTGGTTAGATGTGTTTCTGGTAGGCAACACATAGATGGGTTTTCTATTTAATCCATTAAGCAAGTCTGTGGCTTTTAACTATAAAGTTGAGGTCATTTACATTCAAGGTCACTATTGATAAGTGATGATTCTGCCTTACCATTTAGCCATAAATATTCCTATTTTTTACTTTGGATTTCCTTTGTACTTTTACTGTGAAATTTTCTTCCTTTACCTTCTTTCATAATGATGACCATGTTTCTGTGTTTTGCACATCCTTAAGCATCTTTTGCAGAGATTGTTGGGTGGTGACAAATTCTTTCAGTTTCTGTTATGGAAGGTCTTTATTTCACCTTCGTTCATAAATGAGAGCTTTGCAGGGTATGGTATTGTGGGTTGACAATAGCTTTCCTTACTACTTGGAATATATCTTGCCATTCTCTTCTAGCCTATAGGATTTCTGTGAGAGGTCTGCTGTGAGTCTAACTGGAGATTCTCTGTAATTAGGCATTTCTCTCATGTACATCTTAGAATCTTTTCTTTATGTATTACTGTGGAGAGTTTGATTACAATGTGTTGTAGTGAATGTCCTTTCTGGTCATGTCTATTAGGAGTTCTGTATGCTTCCTGTACTTGGATGTCACTTTCTTTCTCCAAATTATGGAAGTTTTCTGTTATTATTTCATTAAAAAGCCTTCTAATGCTTTCTCTCTTTTCATGCTTTCAGGAACTCGTAGAACTCATAAATTTGGTCATTTGTTACTATCCTGTAGATTCCCAATAGTGTTTTTTAGTTTTCTAATTTCTTCTTGTTTTTTGTCTGACTGTATAATTTCCTGTTCTTTGTCTTCTGAGTTGGATAGTCTTTCTTCTTTCTCACCAGTTCTGTTTTTAAGGCTTTCCTTTTTATTTGTTCTATTGAATTATTCATTTTTATTTATTTATTTGTTTGAAAGTCAGAGTTACACACAGAGAGAGGAAGAGGCAGAGAAAGAGGTCTTCCATCTGTTGGTTCTCTCCCCAATTGGCTGAAATGGCTGAAGCTGTGCCAATCTGAAGCCAAGAGCCAAGAGCTTCTTCCAGGTCTCCCTTGTGGATGCAGGGCAACAACTTCACCTGCTACACCACAGTGCAGGCCCCTGAATAATTCATTTCTAAGATTTCATTTTGATTTCTCTTTAAGATTTCGATTTTGTGGGAGAAATTTTCTTTCATGTCATTTATGGATTTAATTAGTTCATGCATTTGCTTTTGATAACTTCTATGTAATCTTCTGATCAATTTTTTGAATTCCTTTTCTGACATTTCTTCAATCTCATCATCTTCACAATCTAATATTGAAATGTTTTTCTCTTGTGGGGGATCATGTTGTCTTCCTTATTCTTGTTTGTTGAATTTGTACATTTGTTATTCACCATATGTGGAGATACCCATTTGTTTCTCTGTTTTTTCACTGTGGCAGCTTTTTTATGATTTATTTATTTATTTTGAAAGTCAGAGTTAAACAGAGAGAAGGAGAGACAGGGAGAGAGATAGAGGTCCTGCATCTGCTGATTCACTCCCCAGATGGTTGCAATGGCTGGAGCTACACCAATCTGAAGCCAGGAGCCAGGAGCTTCTTCTGAATCTCCTACATGGGTGCAGGGGCCCAAGAACTTGGGCCATCTTCTACTTCTTTTTTTTTCTTTTTTTGTAACTTTTATTTAATAAATATAAATTTCCAAAGTACAGTTTATGAATTACAATGGCTTCCCCCTCCCATAACTTCCCTCCCACCCACAACCCTCCCCTCTCCCGCTCCCTCTCCCCTTCCATTCACATCAAGATTCATTTGCAATTCTCTTTATATACAGAAGATCAATTTAGTATAAAGATTTCAACAGTTTGCACCCACATAGAAACACAAAGTGAAACATACTGTTTGAGAACTAGTTATAGCATTAAATCAAAATGTACAGCACATTAAGGACAGAGATCCCACATGAGGAGCAAGTGCACAGTGACTCCTGTTGTTGACCCAACAAATTGACACTCTAGTTTATGGTGCCAGTAACCACCCTAGGCTGTCATCATGAGTTGCCAAGGCTATGGAAGCCTTCCAAGTTTGCCGACTCTGATCATATTTAGACAAGGTCATAAAAGACAGAGTGAGGATAGTAACCAATGATCCTAAGAGTGGCATTTACCAGGTCTGAACAATTATACAGCATTAAGTGGGGAAGAGGACCATCAGTACACACAGGTTGGGAGTAGAGCCATTGGTGGTAGAGTAGAGATTATGATTACAAAGGAATGAGGCCCAAGTGCACTAGACAGGGTCTAGAAAAAAGGACAGAGTCATTATTAGAGGAGCTAAGAAAGGTGCTGTCTAAGCTACAATTAAGTTTTCTGATTGAGAGGCAAGTAGAACCTGATAGAAGGGGCTTGATAATAATATGTTGGGCTTTAGGCCTTGTAAGTTAAGAGGCCCAGACCTATCTATCTCTTCACATGGGGTATATCCTAAGGGAGGTGTGAACCTCCTAGGGGAAGGCACTCTGTTGACTTTCATTACTTGGCTGGCCTGGGAGGAGAGCTGGCCAGGTAAAGGCAGGTGGCATCTCTAACAAGAAATATACAGTTCTGCCTTCAATGTTGCTGACCCTACTTGGCTGTCCCCTCAGCTGCAGTGGTCACTTTGGAAGTTGGGCTGAATGAAGGGCTTTTCAGCTTAGAGCCAATAAGATCTGTGGCTCTGACCTGGGCATCCTTCGACTCCAGGGCAGGTCCATTTCCAGTGATCCAACTCTTGGCAGAGCTGCCAGGGCTCTTCACAAGCTGACTTCTGCTGAAGCCCAGGCTTACCACATTGAAAGCCACTGCAGTGGACTGGCCTGTTGGGTCTCCTTGAGGGCAGATCACTGTACAGATCAGCCATTAATAGGCCTGCCACCCATTGCTTCTGATGCCTAGCTTTCTTTTCCTCCTGGTTTGTGTTCAAGCAGACCAGAGGATGCAAGTCAAGGGAGTGCCCATGTCCCATCTCTAATCTTCGGTGGCCTGAACTACAAGTCTATAGTCACAGGCATGTTCTGTAGTAGTTTTTCTAAGGTAGACAATGCCCATGAGGAAAATTATATTCTCACTTTAAAACTTTCTTTCCCTTTGGTCTGAAAGGGAGGTTTTTTTTCTACTTACTGTATACTTCACTGATGGCGAAGTGAATCTAGCTATGAGATTATTATTTAAGCTCTTATTTTGGCTATGCTATTACAGAAAAATGTTAGCCATCTCTTTTATAAGGTCTAAAGATTAAATTGTGTGTCCTACAGATTCCTTCATAATAGAATTAGTTTCCTACCTTGAAGAGAATAGAGAAATGAAAGAACAAGTTGGGCTTAGAATAGAGAAATGAGGGAGCAGGTCCTAGATCGCTTGCTGACAATAGCAATATCACATGAATACTTAGCAAACAGTTTCAACCATTAGATAACAACTTAAGAAAACATTTACCAGAAGTTCCAATGCCTTCTATAAATTTTCAGAATCATGTATTTGGAAACACCTCTTAAATATGTAACATGGTGTAGTTTGTTTAACCAGTAAACTTAAGCACAACCATATAAAATGTTTTTAGTTTCTTTCTACCAACACGTTTAAAACATATGATACAGAGATTCAGGTCACACAAATTAAAATGTATCTTTGATTAAATTTAGCAGCTTAAATTTATGGACAATCTAATCATAAGCCAATTAAAATAAAACTCTTAATAAAATTTCCCCATGTGGACATACAATATGTACACACATATAACATAGCATAATAGTCCAATATAGCAATTTTAATAATAGCTTTTAAAATCTTTAACTCTTTTTGTAGATTGCCAATTGATTTGAATTGCTTTTTGTTTTTAGTAACCTCAGTTAACCATACTTTCTCTCAGTTGGTACTGTCAATACATTATTGGCTTCATCTGTTTACAGAGCCATCCCAAAGTACTGAATACAATAGAAGTGGCTGGAAAAAGTCCATAGGAACCTATAGGAGGACAGCTAAACACAGAACCAACAACGCTTTAGTTTTATGAGCAGCAAATCATATATAACTGTGGATGACAAAAGACTTTAAGTTGCCATGTTTAAAATTATAAACTCATCAGCCAACAAGAGGCACTTGCTTACTTCACAGTATTTTTGAAAGCACCTGTAGGATTTTACAAGTATTTAACCCTTTAGGCCTCTGAGGCTTTCTCATTAAGATAACTATCATGTCTGGTAACACAAGATCATTAGACTTTAATTTTCAATCATTTGTATTAATAGCATTTTCCATTATAGAAACTTAAAATTTGGTACCATGTCACATCTTGAAGTACTTCTAATATAATCCAAATAGCCTGATTAGTTGGTGTCTCTATAAGATGAGAGACATAGGTCCTTCGATTTTTTTCAGTTGGGCCCAAACTGGAAAAACCAAAGTCCAAGATTTACTGGAAATTTTAGAGTCCAGATTGTTTGAAACTTTTATTTTTTGAATGCCTGTCAAGAATGCCAAGAAGGCTCAAAATCCAAAATATCTGGTTGAAATAAGATTCCTTAAAATCATGACATAACATAGACCAAATCTGATCATTGTTACAAGCTGATTATTCAAATCTTTGAAAATAAGCACATATTTAAATAACACATAGCTCTTAATAAAAATTCAGCTGTTTTTGAACAATTAGAATTTAACAGACATCAAGAGAACATAATAGATTACTTTAACACATTGCTTTAACAGAGCATCAGAGTTTAATTCTATGTCAAAGAGAAATTTAGCTTCCTATGATCTTTTGCTGTGAGGTTTCCTTCCTTTACCTTCTTGCATATTGGTGACCATGTTTCTGTGTTTCTGTGTGTAACACATCTTTAAGCATCTTTTGCAGGGCAGGACGAGTGGCAACAAATTCTTTCAGTTTCTGTTTGCTATGAAAAGTCTTAATTTCACCTTCATTCACAAATGAGAGCTTTGCAGGATATAATATTCTGGGCTGGCAGTTTTTCTCGCTTAGTACCTGGGCTATGTCTCGCCATTCCCTTCTAGCTTGTAGGGTTTCTGATGAGAAGTCTGCTGTGAGTCTAATTGGAGATCCTCTGAGAGTAATCTGACGTTTCTCTCTTGCACCTTTTAGAATCTTTTCTTTATGTTTCACTGTGGTGAGTTTGATTACAACATGTCGTGGTAAGGATCTCTTTTGGTCATGTTTATTAGGGGTTCTATAAGCTTCCAGTACTAAGATGCCTCTTTCCTTCTCCAAACCTGGGAAAATTTCTGCTAGTATCTCACTGAAAATGCCTTCTAATCCTTTCTCCCTCTCCATGCCTTCAGGAACTCCTAGAACCCGAATGTTAGGTTTTTAAAGAGTATCCTGTAGATTCCTGACAATGTTTTTTAGATTTCTAATTTCCTCTTCTTTTCTTTGGTTTGCCTGTTTCCTTTCCTGTTCTCTGTCTTCTAAGTCTGATATTCTCTCTTCTGCTTCACCCATTCTGTTTTTAAGGCTCTCTAATGTGTTTGTCATTTGATCTATTGAATTCTTCATTTCATTATGATTTCTCGTCACTATCACAGTTTCTTGTTCTACTAGTTGTTTCATTTCATTTTGATTCCTCCTTAATATTTCATTTTCACGAGAGAGATTTTCTATCTTGTCCATTAAGGATTTCTGTAGTTGAAGAATTTGTTTTTGAGAACTTCTTAATGTTCTTATCAATTTTTTGAGATCTGCTCCTTGCATTTCTTCTATCTCATCATCTTCATAATCTTGAATTGGGGAGTCTTTTTCATTTGGGGGCGTCATAGTGTCTTCCTTGTTCTTGTTACCTCGGTTTTTGCGTTTGTTGTTTGGCATGTTGGAGATATTTGATTTCTTCACTGTGTTGTTTTTTCTTGTTACACTATGGCTCTATATTGAGTGGACTGTCTGCTTTCGGTGGAGCCTTAGAGGCTTGAAATGAGTGTGGCCTGAGAGCTGTGTTTGGTTCCTCAGGGTTGAGGGTGTGTCAAAGATGACACTCCCAGGTTAGGTGTGGTAAATCTCTCTCTTTCTTCCTTCCTTCCTTTCTTTCTTTCTTTCTCTTTCTTTCTTTCTTTCTTTCTTTCTTTCTTTCTTTCTTTCTTTCTTTCTTTCTTTCTTTCTTTCTTTCTTTCTTTTCTTCCTTCCTTCCTTCCTTCCTTCCTTCCTTCCTTCCTTCCTTCCTTCCTTCCTTCCTTCCTTCCTTCCTTTCTTTCTTTCTTTCTTTCTTTCTTTCTTTCTTTCTTTCTTTCTTTCTTTCTTTCTTTCTTTCTTTCTTCAAAAGGGAAGTAATTCCGCACAGCTGAACAGAATTGGAGGTAGTTAGCAGGCAAATGATATACCCACAGGAGCCAGAGATCAGAAGCTCTTTCCCAAGGACCACACAGGGAATCTGTGCTGCCCTCAGTGTGGGCTCCAATTCTCCTGCAGTCTCCCACTGGGTTGCCAAGTTAGATCCTAATCTCCTGTTATTTCACCCCTCCCCCCAGAGTCAGGTTTTTCTGCTAGGCTCAGGGCTGGTGCAGACCTGAGGTCGCCCTGCTTATGACGTATGTCCAAAATGGCGCCTGCTCTTTGTCTTGCTAGCCTTTGAGGGGTGAGCAGAGAGAGAGAAACTCGTGTCCGTATCGGTCACTTTTTTTTTTCCCTCTCTCTCTTCTAGTTAGCCTGGTGAACTTTTCCCCAGGGAGTTTCAAGCCTTGTTCCCTCTAGTCTCCTCTTTCCGTTTGCCCGCTGGTGTCTCGGGCTATTGAGGTTCGTCTCACCTCGCGTTCCAGCGCTGGTGCGTTGAGTCTGCCGCTGGTGTCCCGAACTTGGGCTCCCACGCTTTCCACGCAGGTCCACTGTAAATCACTAGTTCCAGAAGAGTTTCCTCTGCTGTTTCTTCCCCTACTCTTCCTTGACCCTGCAGTATCTCCACTGTTATTAACCGGTGTCTTTCCGAACTATCAATGTGCTCCCTTCCTATTCCGCCATCTTGCCGCTCTCGCCATCTTCTACTTCTTTCCCAGGTCACAGCAGAGAGCTGGATCAGAAGTGGAGCAGCTGGGTCTTGAACCAGTGCCCATATGGACTTCCAGCACTGCAGGCGGTGGCTTTACCCACCATGCCACAGTGCTGGCCCCCACTGTGGTGTCTTTTATCTTTGTAAGATACCTTGTAGAGTGTCTGCTCTCAGTGAATATCTAGAGGCTCTGTTCATTTTTCCAGGGTCAAGGTCATGTCTAAGGTGATATACCCAGGTTTGGCATGGTAAATCTTTTTTCATCAGAGAGGAGGTTTACTATGCTCTGCTGAGTTCCTCTCCTCAAAGGAGACCAGTGCCTGAGTGCTGGAACCAGTGGGTAAAATATTCATCCACTCTGCCCCAAGGATCACCCAAAAGACCTGTGCAGTTCTCAGTGTAAGCTCACATTCCCCAGCAATGCCCCCAGCCAGGTAGCCAGGGAGCCCTGAGCATGTGGAGATTCCCACAGCGACTGCCTAATGTCCCAGGCACACCATGATCCCTCCCATACACCCTCAGTTTTTTTACGGTCCCTACACACAAGTCTCCCAAAGTCATAAGCACCCAGCCCCCATCAGCTCTCCCCATGAGACTCAGAAGTCTTCACTTGGCTGGTTGCTGTATGCAGACACAGGCTGGCATAGCTGTTACAATGTACAAAATGGTACCTATTCTCTATCAGCTTCTTACAGGACACAGCTGAAGGGTGATGAGAGAGAGAGAAATGTGCCCCTCCTTCTTTTTTCTCCTCTAGTTGGCAGGTACACTATCCCTCATGGGGTTCCAAGCCGGATTCCCTCTAGGATCTTCCTGCAGCATCATCGCCAGTGGCTTGGGCTGTTGCAGTTTGGTCTTACCTCATTCTCCAGTGCTGGTGCAGAGGCTCTTGGCTATGGGGGGGTCCTCTCTTATTTCCACTCTTATATTTAACAGGGATCACTTTTCAGTTAAGTTTAAATACATAAGAATAATTGTGTTTTAATTAAATAGTTCAACCAATGGTACTAAGTAGAATAACAAAAAAATACTAAAAGGAATAAAATAGTTGTTACTGGTCAGGACAATGGCTGATCAAGACATTGTTTCTCATAGTGTCAGTTTCACTTCTACAGGTTTATTTTAGGTGCTCAGTTAGTTGTACAGATCAGGGAGAATATATGATATTTGTCCTTTGGGACTGGCTTATTTCGCTCAGCATGTTTTCCGGATTCCTTCATTTTGTTGCAAATGACAGGATTTCATTGTTTTTACTACTGTATAGTATTCTATAGAGTACATATCCCATAATTTCTTTATCTAGTCTACTGTTGAGGGCATTTAGGTTGATTTAATGTCTTAGCTATTGTGAATTGAGCTGCAATAAACATTAAGGTGCATATAGCTCTTTATTTGCCAGATTAATTTCCTTTGGATAAGTTCCAAGGAGTGGGATGGCTGGGTCATGTGCTAGGGCTATATTCAGGTTTCTGTGGAGTCTCCAAACTGTCTTCCATATGGCTTTTAAGTATGCATTCCCAACAGTGGATTAGTGGGCCATTTTCCCCACATCCTCACCAGCATCTGTTGTTAGATGATATCTGTATGGAAGGCATTCTAACTGGGGTGAGGTGAAACCCCATTGTGGTTTTGATTTGCATTTCCCTGATTGCTAGTGATCCTGAACATTTTTTCATGTGTCTGTTGGCTGTTTGGATTTCCTCTTTTGAAAAATATCTATTTAGGTCTTTGGCCCATCTGTTAAGTGGTTGTTTGTTTTATTGTTGTGGAGTACCTTTATCTCTTTGTAGATTCTGGTATTAAACCTTTATTGGTTGCATAATTTGCAAATGTTTTTCCAATTCTGTCAATTGCCTCTTCACTTTCCTTACTGTTTCTTTTGCCATACAGAAACTTCTCAATTTGATGTAATCCCAATTGTTAATTTTGGTTTTGACTACCTGTGCCTCTGGGGTCTTTTCCAAGACATCTTTGCCTGTACATATATCTTGTAGGGTTTCTTCAATGTTCTCTAATTATTTGATGGTGTTGGTTCATAGGCTTAGATCTTTAAGCTATGCTGTGTGGATTTTTGTGTAAAGTGCAATGTAGGGGTCTTGCTCCATGCTTCTGCACATGGAAATCCAGTTTTCCCTGCACTATTTGTTGAATAGACTCTCCTTGCTCCAGGAATTGGTTTTAGATCCTTGATCAAACATAAGTTGGCTGTAGATGTCTGGATTGATTTCTGGTGTTTCTATTCTGTTCCATTGGTCTATCCATCTGTTTCTGTACCAGTGCCATGCTGTTTTAACTGTAACTACCCTGTAGTAAGTCTTGAAACATGGTATTGCAATGCCTCTGGCTTTTTTTGTTGTTGTACAAGATTGCTTTAGCTATTAGAGGTCTCCTGTGTCTCCATATGAATTTCAGTATCATTTTTTCCAGATCTGAGAAGAATGTCTTTGGTATTTTGATTGGTATCACATTGAATCTATAAATTGCTTTTGAGAGAATGGACATTTTGATGATATTGATTCTTCCAGTCCATGAGCATGGAAGATTTTTCCATTTTTTGGTATCCTCTTCTATTCTTTCTTTAAGATTTTGTAATTCTCATCGTAGAGATCTTTGACATCCTTGGTTAAGTTTATTCTAAGGTATATGATTGTTTTTGTAGCTATTGTGAATGGGATTGATCTTAGCAGTTCATTCTCAGCCAGAGAACTGCCCGTGTTTACAAAGGCTGTTGATTTTTGTGCATTGATTTTATATCCTGCTACTTTGCCAAACTCTTCGATGAGTTCCAATAGTCTCATTTTTTTGGGTCCCCTAAATAAAGAATCATATCATCTGCAAAGAGGGATAGTTTGACTTCTTCCTTCTCAATTTGTATCCCTTTTCTTTTCTTGCCTAATGGCTCTGGCTAAATCTTCCAGTACTATGTTGAATAGCAATGGTAAGAGTGGGCATCCCTGTCTGGTACCAGATCTCAGTGGAAATGCTTCCAACCTTTCCCCATTCAATAGGATGCTGGCCGTGGGTTTTTCATAAATTGCCATGTGTTGAGAAATGTTCTTTCTATACAAATCTGCTTAGAGTTTTCATCTTGAAAGTGTGTTATGTTTTATCAAATGCTTTCTCTGCATCTATTGAGATAATCATATGGTTTGTTTATGCGGTGTATCATATTGATTGATTTGCAAACATCGAACCATCCCTGCATGCCAGGAATCAATCCCACTTGGTCTGGGTGGATGATCTTTCTGATGTTTTGTTGAATTCTTTTGGCTAGAATTTTGTAAAGTATTTTTGCATCTATGTTCATCAGGGAAATTGGCTTTTTAATTATCTTTCTATTTTGCATCTTTTTCAGGTTTAGGAATTAAGGTGATGCTTGCTTCATAGAAAGAATTTGGGAGGATTCCCTCTATTTCCATTGTTTGAATAATTTGAGAAAAATTGGAGTTAGTTCTTCTTTAAAAGTCTGGTGGAATTCAGCAGTGAATCCATCCGGTTCTGGGCTTTTCTTTGTTGGGAGGGACTTTATTACTGATTCAATTTCTGTCTCAGTTATGGGTCAGTTTAGGTTTTGTATGTCTTTCTGGTTCAATTTACATAGGTTGCATGTGTCCAGGAATCTATCCATTTCTGATAGATTTCCCTGTTTGCTGGCATGTAACTCTTTGTAGTAATTTCTGATGACTCTTCATTTCTGTGGTATCTGTTGTTGCATTCCCTTTTTCTTTTCTGAGTTTATTGATTTTGGTCTTTTATAACCTTTTTTTCTTAGTTGGGTGAATGATGTGTCAATTTTGTTTATTTTTTTAAAACAGCTGTTCGTTTTGCTGATCTTTTATAATTTTTTTAT
Source organism: Lepus europaeus (assembly GCF_033115175.1). Classification (NCBI taxonomy): domain Eukaryota; kingdom Metazoa; phylum Chordata; class Mammalia; order Lagomorpha; family Leporidae; genus Lepus; species Lepus europaeus. The sequence goes on along the minus strand of NC_084837.1, from coordinate 16,714,884 downwards.
TCAATTCTGTTGATTTCTTTTTTAATTTTAATTATTTCTCTTCTCCTACTAGTTTTCGGTTTGGTTTGCTGTAGCTTTTCTAGATCCTTGAGATGCATTTAAAGTTCATTTGTTTTGTGCCTTTCCAATTTCTTGATGTAGGCTCCTATTGCTATAAACTTTCCTCTTAACACTGCTTTTGCTGTATCCCATAAGTTTTGGTTGTTGTGTTGTTATCTTCATTTGCTTCCAGAAGGCTTTTTTAATTTTTATTTTGATTTCTTCTATGACCCACTGTTCATTCAGGTTCATGTTGTTCAGTCTCCATGTGTTTGCATATGCTCTAGGGATTCCTGAGTTGCTAATTTCCACAGTTATTCCACTGTGGTCTAAGAAGATGCATGGTATGATTTGAATTCTTTTGAATTTGCTGAGACTTGCTTTATGGCCTAGTATGTGGTCAGTCCTAGAGAGAGTTTCATGCACTGCTGAGAAGAATGTGTATTTTTCAAGTGTAGGATTGAAAGTTCTGTAGATGTCTGTTAGATCCATTTGGGCTATAGTTTCAATTAAATCTGTTGTTTCCTTGTTGATCTTCTGTCGGGTTGATCTGTCCATTTCTGAGAGTGGAATATTGAAGTCCCCCAGTACTATTGTATTGGAATCTAAGTCTCCCTTTAAGTCCCTTAACATATCTTTTAAATAAAACCATGCCCTGTAATTAGGTGCATATACATTTGTAATAGTTACATCTTCCTGTTGAATTGATCTCTTAATCATTTTATAGTGCCCCTCTTTATCTCACTTAACAGTTTGTGTGCTAAAGTTTATTTTGTCTGATATTAAGATGGCTATGCCAGCCCTTTTTTGGTTTCTGTTGACCTGGAATATCTTTTTCCAAACTTTTACTTTCAGTCTAATGCACCTTTGTTGGAAAGATGTGTTTCTTGTAAGCAGAAAATAGATGTTTTTTTTTTCAGCTTTATTTTATTTATTTATTTTTTTTATTAAACTTTTATTTAATGAATATAAATTTCCAAAGTATAGCTTATGGGTTACAATGGCTTCCCCCCTCCCATAACTTCCCTCCTGCCCGCAACCCTCCCCTTTCCCGCTCCCTTTCCCCTTCCATTCATGTAAAGATTCATTTTCAATTCTCTTTGTATACAGAAGATCAGTTTAGTATATATTAGGTAAAGATTTCAACATTTTGCCCATATAGCAACATAAAGTGAAAAAACTACCATTGGATTACTAATTATAGCATTAAATAGCAATGTACAGCACATTAAAGACAGAGATCCTACATAATTTTTTTTTCAAATTAATTAATTTTCTATTAATTCATTCATCCAGTCTCTGTCTTTTAACTGGAGAGTTGAGGCCATTTACATTCAATGTAGCTATTGACAAGTAGTGACTTTGCCCTGCTATTTTCCCAAAGATATTTCTAATATATGCTTTGAATTTCCTGTGATCTTTTACTGAGAGATTTTCTTCCTTTACCGTCTTTCGTATTGATGACTGTGTTTCTGTGTGTAACATATCCTTAAGCATCTTTTACATGGCTGCACAAGTGGTGACAAATTCTTTCAATTTCTGTTTGCTATGAAAAGTCTTTATTTAACCTTCATTCACAAATGAGAGCTTTGCAGGATATAATATTCTGGGCTGGCAGTTTTTCCTCTTAGTACTTTGGCTATATCTTGCCGTTCCCTCCTAGCCTGTAGGGTTTCTCATGAGAAGTCTGCTGTGAGTCTAATTGGAGAGCCTCTGAGAGTAATCTGGCATTTCTCTTATACATTTTAGAATCTTTTCTTTATATTTCACTGTGTTGAGTTTGATTACAATGTGTCGTGGTGAGGATCTCTTCTTCTTTTTTTTTTTTGACAGGCAGAGTGGACAGTGAGAGAGAGAGACAGAGAGGTCTTCCTTTGCCATTGGTTCACCCTCCAATTGCCACCGCAGCTGGTGTGCTGCAGCTGGTGCACCATGCTGATCCGAAGGCAGGAGCCAGGTGCTTCTCCTGGTCTCCCATGGGGTGTAGGGCCCAAGCACTTGGGCCATCTTCCACTGCACTCCCGGGCCATAGCAGAGAGCTGGCCTGGAAGAGGGGCAACTGGTGCAGAATCCTGCACCCCGTCCGGGACTAGAACCCGGTGTGCTGGCGCCGCAAGGTGGAGGATTAGCTTATTGAGGTGCGGTGCCGGCCTGAGGATCTCTTCTGACCATGTTTATTAGAAGTTCTGTGTGCTCCCTGTACTTGGATGTCTCTTTCTTTCTCCAAACCTGGGAAGTTTTCTGCTAGTTTCTCACTAAAAAGGCCTTCTAATCCTCTCTCTCCATGCCTTCAGGAACTCCTAGAACCCAAGTGTTGGATTTTTAATAGTATCCTGTAGATTCCCGACAATATTTTTTAGATTTATAATTTCCTCTTCTTGTCTTTAGTTTGCCTGTTTCCTTTCCTGTTCTCTGTCTTCTAAGTCTGATATTCTCTCTTCTGCCTCACTGATTAAGGCTCTAAACTCTGTTTTTCATTTGTTCTATTGAATTCTTCATTTCATTTTGATTTCTCTTCAATATCTCAATTTCATGTTCTATTAAATTCCTCATTTCATTTTGATTCTTCGTTAAGATTTCATTTTCATGAGAGAGATTTTCTTTCATGTCCTGCATGGATTTCAGTAGTTCGTGAATTTGTTTTTGGTTACTTCTACATATTCTTATCATAAATTTTTTGAGTTCCATTTCTTGCATTTCTTCTGTTTCATCATCATCATAATCTTGTATTAAAGTGTCATGTTCTTTTGGGAGTGTCATGTTGCTTCTTTGTTCTTGTTTCTTTGGTTGTTGTGTTTGTTGTTTGGCATTTGTAATTGAACTGTCTGCTTTCAGTGACCCTTTAGAGGCTTGTGGTGGTTCTGGTCAGAGAGCTCGTTCAGTTCTTTAGGGTTAAGGGTGTGCCTAAGTTGACACACCCAATTTTGGCATGGTAAATCTCTCTCTCTTTTTCTTTTTCAGTCAGAAGGGAAGTAATTCTGCTCAGCTGAGCTCTTCTCCTCGATGGTGATCAGTGCCTGAGTGCTAGCCCCAGTGGGTATAATATACATCTGCTTTGTTCCAAGGACCACACACAGGATAAGTGCAGTCCTCAGTGTAAGCTCAGATTCCCTTGCAGTGTCTCTCACTGTATAGTCAGGGCTGCCCAAACTTGTGGCATTTCTCACCGAGACTACTCACGTCTCAGCCACACCATGAGTTCTCCCACACACCCTCAGTTTTTTTTTTTCTTTCACAGTCCCAGTTCATAAGCTCCACACATTCACCAGGTCTTAGTTATTACTCCTCACCAGAGTCAGATTTTTCTGTTTGGCTGGTTGCTGGGTGCAGCCCTGAGCTGGCACAGCTGTTGTGTATGTCCAAAATGGCACCCGCTTTATCAGCTCATAGGCTTTTGTAAGGTTATTGGAGACAGAGAATGGTGTCCTCACTGTCCCTTTTATTTTTTCTCTTTTCTAGTTAGGCTGGTGTTCTTTCTTCCTTGGGGCTTCAAGCCTCGTTACCTCTAGGCTCTTCCTGCCACTTTTCTGCCAGTGTCTCAGGCTACTGCAGTTTCATCTCACCTCTCTTTCCAGTGCTGGTGCAGAGGCTCTCGGCAGCTGGGGTCTCAAGCTGCAGACGCCCGTGCCCTCCATGTAGGTCCACCGTATCCCTCAATTATGGAAGAGTTTCCTCTGCCATTTTCCCCCTAATTCTTCCCTGAGACTACACTATCTTCACGTTTATTGATCTGTCTTCTCCCGGACTATCAGTAGGCTCCCTCCCTATTCTGCCATCGTGGCTCAACCCCTTTAATCTTTTGAATTCCTTTTCCAGCATCTCATTATTCTTTTCATCTTCAGATTCTAATATTAGAATGCTCTTGTGTTTCTTTGGGGGTTTTGTTGTCTTCCTGCTTCTTGTTTCTTGATTTTCTGCATTTATTTTTAGGCATTTGTTGGTGTTTTCCTCTAATGGCTTTTATCTTGAACTATTCCTCTGTAGCTTACTGGAATGACTGCACTTTCAGTGAATACCCAGAGGTATGTTCTGGGTGTGGCCAGGGAGTTGTGGTCAATGTCCCAGTTTGGGGCGAGTATCCAAGTTAACACCCTTGGTGGGAATTTTAGATCTCCTATTGCTAACAGAAAGTGGGGTATGGTCACCTCTGTTGGTATGATCACACCTTCACCTCCTCTTCTCCAAGGTGATCATTGCCCAGGAGTTAACCCCTAGTGGGTGCAGTACTTTTCTGCACTGCCATATGAACCACAGAAGTGATCTGAGCAGTACTCATTCAGAGCATGGATCCTGCTGCAATGACCTGCCCGAGGCAACTAGGGAGATTTGAGTGTGTGCAGCTGCACGCAGTGATGGCCCAAAGACCCAGGCACACCCTGTGCCTGCTTGTACAGTAACAGAGTCCTCACATTCTCAGCACACAGGGCTCCTACCTAGTTGCTGGATGAAGAGCACCCACTGCACCCCACAAGCCTGTCTGATCCACAGAGAGGCAGATGTTCCCCAAGCCAGCTGTTGGTGGATGCTCCACCTAGGCAGCTTGAGCCCAGGACCCTGTGATGTATTTGAAGGCTGTGGTGCCACACAGTCTTATATGGGTGCCCAGCCCCCTGTCAATCATCTCAGCTAGTCTCAAATTCAGTGGTGGAGCGCAGATTTTTCTTCTGCTAGAATGTCTGGATTACACATGCACATAAGAACCACTGGTGGAATCTTGCCCTCTCCCTGCTGTTGCCACCAATAATGCTGAGAAGATGGTGTCCTGTCTTAGCAAGTTGATTTGTGCATGCACAAAGGCTCCTGCAGTTGCTGCTTAATCTCCCAAAGGTTGCCCCGCCCCCTCTCAACCAGGTGCGGGGCTCTACTGTGGGGAGGATGGGGTGAGAGAAATGTTTTCCTTTTACTTCCACTGGGTCTTTGGGTACCCTCTAGCCCCTTGGGCTCCAGGATAGACTCACCAAGCTCTCCTTCTGGCTACATCACTACGGGTTGTTGCTCTGCTTTCACCTCTGTCTCCAAGCTGGAGCTTTCTCCTGTGCTCTGCTGCTAGAATCGTGTGTTATGTTCATGCTGTGTTTCTGTACCTTGCACACAGGTCCATGGCGTTCCTCTTCCATCTGCAGAATTTCCACTGGGGTTTTCTCTCTCTTTCCTGAGAATGCACTTCCTACACTTTTTTTTTTACTCCTTAACCCTAGCCTAGTTCATTACACCATTTCCTATTCTGCCATCTTGGATTCCACACTGCCTCCCATTCCATTTTTATAGGAAGAATAGTTTTTATTGTTGTATCTTTTAAATTTTATTGACATTCTTTTTGTGATCTAGCAGAATATTTCATGTACAGTTTAGAAGACTGTATTTTTTTATTGTTGGGCAGAATGTTCTCTATATATCTGTTAGGTCTAATTGGTTTACAGTATTTTTAAAGTACTATATTTCATATTGATATTATGTTCTGTGAATTATTAGAAGCAGAATATTATAATCTCCATTATTGTAGAAATGTCTCTTTTTTCTTTCAGTTATGTCAGTTTTTGCTGCATATATTTTGGGATTCTATTTTAAGTATATATAGTTACATTTTTTATATCTCCTTTTTGTGTTGAGCCTTATATAAATATATAATGTCCTTATTTGTCTCTTGTACTCCTTGTTTTAAATTTTGCTTTGCCTGATAGTAATGTAGCCACAAATGTTGTTTTGGTTACTACTCACATGGAATAAGGTTTTTTATACTTTTATGCTTAATTTAACCACTTTGCATCTTCGTAGTTAATATGTGTTTCTTACTAACAGTATATGGAAAAATGGGTTCACTTTTTTTTTTAAGATTTATTTATTTGAAAGGTAGAGTTACAGAGAGAGAGAGAGGGAGAGATAGAGAGAGATATCTTCCATCTGTTGATTCACCCCTCAAGTGGCTACAAAGACTGGGGCTGGGCCAGGCCAAAGTGAGGAGCCAGCAGTTTCTTCTGGGTCTTCCACATTGGTGCTGGGGTCCAATCACTTAGGCCATCTTCTGTTGCTTTCCCAGGTGCATTAGCAAGGAGCTAGGTTAGAAGTGGGGCACCCAAGACTCGACTGATGCTCATATTGAATGCTGGCACTGCAGGCCCCAGCTTTACCTGCTACACTACAGCACTGGACCCTGGATTCAGTTTCTAAATTCAATGTGCCAATATTTGTTTTCTTAACAGAATTTAATCTATCTACAGCTAATGTGGTTACTAATGAAGGAGTTACCCTACCATTTGCCTAGTTGTTTTTTGCATTCATTAGATGATTTTTTTGTTCCTCAGTTTCTCCATTACTGTCTTTAAAAAATTTAGTTGATTTTTTGTAGTGTACAATTTTGATTTCCTTCTTCTTTACTTTTATGTGTATTTGTAATTTTCCTAGTGGCTATCTTAGGGATTGTAATTAAAATAATTAGCATTTCAAATTTCCAACAATCTAATGTGAATAACACCTAATTAGTTTCATTAATAGAAACATGTTATTCCTGCCTCATTTGTATTGTTATTGTTATATTCTGTCTTTATGCCTGTTATCACTGTTAGCATTGATGTATAGCTATTATTTTATGTACTTACTAGGTAATAGAGGAAACACAGACATTAGAAGCCATATCAAAAGTACATAATAATGTTAGTTTTATATTTATCTATATGGTGATATTTACCAGTGTTTATTAATTTTTATTTCTTTTATTTATTGTCAAGCATCTTCATTTTAGCCTGAAGGATTATCTTAGCTGTGGATTTCCTTGAGTTCATACTGCTTGAAGTTCATTATTTTTTGCATATGTATATTCATATATTCTTAAAGACCATTCTGCCTCCCTTCCTTTCTCCTCTAATTCTGGAACTCATGTTGGAATAGTTAAAGATTCTTTAGGTTTTTTTCTTTATTCTTTTGACCTTCTTCTACTCAAACCTGATCATTTCAAATGTTTTATCTTTAAGTTTGCTATTCTTTTTCCTGCCTACTCAAACCTGCCATTGTATTACTCCAGTGAGTTTTTAATTTCAGTTCTTGTTCTTTTCAGCTCCAAAACTAATTGGGTCCTTTTTTATGTTTTCTATCTCTTTATTAATATTTTTATTTTGTACAAATTTCATTTTCTTGATTTAATTTTGTTTTATGTTCATGGTTTCTTTTAGCTGTTTGACATATTTAAGACAAGTGATCTAATATTTTTGAGTAATAATGGTATTATCTAGGTTTCCTTAGGGATAATTTCTGTAAAATTCCTTCTTTCCTATGAGTTAATAATATTTTGCTATTTCTTGGTATATTTTGTAATTTTTTTGGTTGAGAACTGGACAGTTTGAATATTAAATTGTCCACTTGTGAGTTTTCCACACTTCTCTTGCAAAGTGTATTCTCCTTTTTGTGTATGGTCACTGAAAATTCTCTTCCACTATCTCTATCCTTATATGTTCTTAAATTTTCTCCAAAAGGGGAGAAAAAAACAAGTACTATCTCTTTAAACTTCTTGAGGGGCTTCACCCTTTTGAGGTCATAAAATTGGCCAACTTTATGAATTGAAAATCAGTGATCATCAATAAAAACACTCTGGTATTCACAGTTGAAACAAAAACTGTGATCTGCTAACCTCATGGGTGCCTATCACAGGAGTACAGAATGAGGAATGGTCATCCCTGTGAGAAAGGCAAAATTCATCAGCTTCTTTATCAGCCCCTCCCTTGGCTGCTGCAAACATTTAACTAGTTATTTGTTTGGATTGAATTGTGTCCCCTTCCCCAAAAGATAGGTTGAATCTCACTCCAAATACCTAAAATATGACCTTCTTTGGAAACGGCACCTTTATAGAGATAATAAGCTTAAAATTAGGTCATGACTGTGGCACCTGATCTAGTATGACAGGTATCTTTATTAAAAGGGGAAATTTGAACACAGACACAGGCTCAGAGAGAGGATAGTATGAAGGAGACATATGCCTGCCTGTGGTAGTGCAGTTACAAGCCAAGGAAAGTCAAGTGCTGCTGGTAATAACAGAAGGTAGAAGGGACAAGGAAAGGATCCTCCCCTGGAGCCAGCAGACAGAGAGTGGCCGGGTCAACACCTTGGTTTCAGATTTCCAGTCTCCAGAACTGAGAGACAATACATTTCTATTGTTTTGAGCCACCCAGTTTGTGGAATATTGTTATGGCAGCCCTAGAAAATTAGGATAGTTACTTCAGATGTTTTTTCTGTTGTTTCACTATTTCTTCAGGTAGAGGGATGTATTCTTGGAGCATCAGACTCAAATAACCATTCTTTTTTTTTTTCATAACTTAAAAAAACTCTCTGCTCACCATAATGCAAACTTAATGAGGGTCAGGATTTTTGTCTCTTTTATTCACTGTTGTATCCTCAGTATCTAGAGTGGTACTTAACACAAAGCAGGCCATTCTTGAATAACTATCAAGTGCATTAAAAAATAAATGAGCATAGACAGGCAACATGGTCTCACTATGGTGAGGGAGGGAGATTTGAGTTAAAAATGATGATGGTGGGCTGGTACTATGGCATAGTAGTCTAAGCCCCTGCCTGCAGTGCTGGCATTCCATATACGTACTGGTTTGTGTCCCAAGTACTCCTCTTCTGATCCAGCTCTCTGCTTATGGCCTGGGAGGCCAGTGGAGGATGGCCCATGTGCTTGGGACCCTGCACCCATGTGGGAGACCTGGAGGAAGCTCTTGGCTCCTGGCTTTGAACTGGCCCAGCTCCAGCCATTGCGGCTATTTGAGGAGTGAATCAATGGATGGAAGATATCTTCTCTCTCTCTCTCTCTCTCTCTCTCTCTCTCTCTCTCTGTAACTCTATAACTCTATAACTCTGTAACTTTACCTCCCAAATAAATAAATAAATAAATAAATCTTTAAAAAATCTGATGATAGAAATGAGTCTGAACCTAATGTATCAGCAATCTCATTGAAGGATTCAGGGGAGCCACCTCAGAGCAGCGATGTTCAAGCTTCTCACAGGTTGTGAGCACCAGAGTGAAAGTGCATTGGGTAGAGGCACAGGAGTGGTGAGCACAGTTCAGGTACAGTCCTATGAAGAGTTGAGTGATGGAGTGAAATAGAGAATATCCTCTTGAAGGAAGGCTTGCTTCAGACTAAAGGGTATAGAATTGAGGAGCCAGCAACATACTCAGAGTTGAGAGACAGGTCACTGCTGGTTGTATAGAAGGCAGAACTGAAGGGAGTAAATGATGAGTGTGAGGCTATTGAGATACCACCATATTCATGTAGTTTTAAGGCAAAATGGTGGAGAGTGTGGCTGACCAAAGTGGGTACCAGAGGGCAGGCCACAAGAGCTGAAGGGAGATCCTTGAATTCAGGAAAGAGTATATGGCACTGGTTTTCATCTGAATTGCAAATTAGAGAGGGCTTGATTTCAAAACAACTTTTAATTGTACTGTTTGCAGCTATCAGCCTATAACAGATTCTAGAACTTGTAAATATGATTGTAGAATTTGTTACCTCTCATCCTTCAAAGAATGAATGTCAGTTGGTGCCAGAAACTGACCAAGAACAATAGTGAGAAACAGCTTAGCATGTTTACCGGTGTGTGGTTTGGAATTACAGAACTGTGTTCATGCTCTTGGTGCCACCTGCAAGACTGATATTCTTATGCCTCTCCATGTCTCTTTTCATCATCTGTTAGTTGAGGGAATAGCACACACACCATGGGATGTTTGAGGGTAAAGTAAGATGTTGCATGCATAGCATTAGCACATTCCTTGCAAAGTTTCATAAATGCTTATTGGCTTGTCACACTCCCAGGCACTGTGTTAGATCCTATGTGACTTATTCCATTTAAGACTACAGCAGCAATTGGGAGGAGCTAGTTGGTCATGTTGCTGGAATCAAAGTCATACATCAGGGTTACATTTCAACTTTTTGTGGATTAGTTTGCTTTGGCTTCCTTCTACACATCTTATTGTTCTCACAGTTTGACTGCTGAAAACCTTTGGATTTTGTGTGTTGGTCACAATCTGGCAGCTCTTCTGAGCTTCTGAGAGATGTGATGTCAATGTCCTTTTCCTCTACAGATTCCTGTGCTTCTGAACCTGAGCCGAGACCCTGAGGTCAGCCTGCCTGCACCACCACTCATGTATGCCCTGGCCCTTGGTGCCTGCCTGGGAGGTAAGGGGTGCCAACTGCATGAAGGCAGCATGTGTGGACACTGGTGTCAAGTCTAAAACAACAGATAGTGTGTATCCAATTGAAAGGACATTTAGGAGAGCCCTAACGACTTTCTGAAATGAAATACATCTTCCACTGCAATGGAAATGATTCCAGAGATACTCAGTCCCATAGGCAGAAATATTAGAGTTTTATTTTTTTATGGAGGGGATTGCACTTTAGAGAAATTGAAAAGTGGGCCGGCGCCGTGGCTAACAGGCTAATCCTCCCCCTTGTGGTGCCGGCACACCGGGTTCTAGTCCCGGTCAGGGCGCCAGATTCTATCCCGGTTGCCCCTCTTCCAGGCCAGCTCTCTGCTATGGCCCGGGAAGGCAGTGGAGGATGGCCCAAGTCCTTGGGCCCTGCACCCGCATGGGAGACCAGAAGTACCTGGCTCCTGGCTTCGGATCAGCGAGATGCGCCGGCCGCAGCAGCCATTGGAGGGTGAACCTCTCTTTCTCTCACTATCCACTCTGCCTGTCCAAAAAAAAAAAAAAAAAGTGAATTAGAGACAGTGTCAAGAGAGACTGACCTCTGGTGACCAAACAAAAGGGCTTTGGATATGGTTGTCCTGGAGGGTTCCAAGTTAGACTCCTTCTTACCTTTAGAGAGCCTAATAACCTCTGGGAACACAGGAGGATTGTGAAGAATGTGAGATAAGAACACCAGCTACATTTTAGATTTTTATCCTTATAGCCAGGCACAATTAAGTAATCCAGCTTTCTTTATTCTTTGATTGATCTATGACTACTACATCAATAGTTTTCTTGTTAGTTTACATTCTTGTTTGTGAAGAAGGATTAGTGTCACCCCATGAAGTTTCTATAATTTCTGGAGACAGTGAACTTATATGATTCAGTGGCTGAGGCTTCCCATTCGTAACAGACTGCTGAACTCTTAAGATGGTTGCTATCTAACAACCAGCCCCCAAGGAGAAGCAGTAATTCCATTCATAGCTACATTTAGCATTAGCAAGAAGCCAAGGATACCTGGAAATGCATCCCCTATGTGGGATTTTGTTCATTCAGACTTACTGAGTATCTGCTGCAGTCTCATCCTCCTGTTTAGTAGGGAGTGCGGTCACCTGAAGTAAGATCACAGTGTAAACAGACACATCTTCACTGCCCAGGGAATGCCAAGCAGAGGCTGGCGGGAAAAGCCACAGACAATTATTTAAAAAGGCAAATTTTGAGTAGGGCCTTAAATGGGAAGAAGCCACATTAGCTAGTTCTGATTCCCCCAAGACATGTGGTATAGGTATGGAGGGAATTTCTCAAGAAGAGGCATTAACATGGACTATTTATAGGCTAATAACCTAAAATAGGATTAAACACTTTCTTACTGAGCACATTTTGAAAGTAGGAATATAAATTTAGTGAACAAAAAAGGTTTTAAGTCTTGGACCCTTTTTAATCTGTAGTTCTGGTGATTGAAAGACTCTTGTTCCTGGCATAGCAGATACCCACTTGTGCCGGTGTTAACTCTACACTTACTTCATCAGGGGCTCCTATCTTTTAATTGTGGTGGAATACACATAACATAAAATTTATCATCTTAGCCATTTTTAAGTGTGCATCTCGATGGAATTGGTTGCTTTTACAGTGTTCTGCAACCATCACCACCATCCAATTCCAGGACTCTTCATCCCTAACTGAAATTGTACCAGAGGTAGTAACTCCCATCTCCCCAAGGGCCCAGCATTTTGAAGAAGGTTTTAAGTAGACGTTTTCAGTCAGTTTTAGAAAAGTCATTTGGAATACAAATTGGGGGAGGGGATTCACTGAATAGTTTGAAGCAAAAAATATCACTGGCTTAACACCAATACTTTTTGGTTGTTTTTTTTTCTACTAAGAACAATTAAAATTAGTCTTAAGAAAAATCTGCCTTAGCCCAAGTTTCCTAGAGAGCAGAGGAAGAGGCAAGTTTACATGCTGAGGCTTTACTGGAAGGTACAATCCTTGGGCAGAAGGACCAAGGGGAATGAGTGTGAAGTGAGAGCAGGGAACATATGGAAATGGAAACTACACTCATGTCACGGTAAAGTAGAGAGAGTGGCCAATCCAGGAGCAGATGGGTGAATGAAAATCTATTGTTCTCCATGAGTCATATTCATATCTTGAAGGGCAAAAACTCTTCAACCTGCCAAAAGGAATGTCAGCACTAGAGTTGATTTCTATATTTTCTGTAAATTGGAAAATTATCAATGATCTGAGAGTATGGCATTTTTTAATGCGACTTGTACTGACTGATAGAGGGAGAGTCTTTGCAAAAAACATGGCAGGGTATAGGTTTTGAGGACTACTCTTGTTCTGTATCTAGATCCATATATCATGGTCCCATATAGGATAACCCAGGTGTGTCAAGACAGACATCAGCTGTTCACACACACATTCTAATCCCTTCATGTTCTCTGTAAATGGAAACTGGGGAGGAGGCTTGGGCTGAGATCATGACACACAGGACCTCTGTCTCCCCACCACAAGAATCCATGCCATGTTTTGTGCCATTACAACCCTGCTAGCATCATATTAAACTCGAGGTGGTCCCTAAGTTAGGATTGTTTGGCTTAGTATATTTTGACTTTACAGTGGTGTGAGAGTGACATTCATTCAGTAGGACCTACTTCAGATTTTGGATCTTGACCTTTTCCCAGGCTAGGACTATGTAGTAGATCCTCTCTCCTGATGCTGGGCTGTGGTAGCAGTTGTAGCTCCCTGTCAGTTCCAAGGTCATGAGGGAAAACAACTGCATTCTGTGGTGTACTCTGTTGCTGAGATAGGCTGTTCACTAGGCTAGGTGTACTCAGTGAATTTTTTTGGATTTAAGATTTTTCAAGTTAAAATGGTCTTAAAAGGATGCAACCCCATCATAACTCAAAGAGCGTCTGTACTGCAGGAACCATTAACATCTGAACAGCATGTCCACATTTGTAATCTTACATGAACCACACAGCTACCCCATGAGCTACCTAGGGAAGATGGCAACTGTCCTCATTTAACACAGAGGTAGCTGACACCCCTACTGATGATGGCCAGGGACAGGCAGGTGAATTTCTGCCCATGGCCAGAGACTGACATGGAAGTGAGTGGGCTAAAGCCATTTGGAATCAAGACTTGAAAGGGTGATTTCTGGGAGGAGACAGGGGCTAGTAGTAGAGTTCCCCAGTCCTGAGAATAAAGCTCAGGAAAGATAGTGGTCCTACTCCTTCCTTTGGATGTTGCTGTGTGATGGAGATGCCTGCAACTGCTTCTATCTTGAGTGTGGGACAAATGTTGCAGGTATCGCTGGGTAGCAGGACACATAGATGGAGATAACTGATCCAAGTGGCACCATGGAGCCCTGAAGCAGACACTTCTGGCTCTGCTGACTGCCTGTTACACAGGAGAAAAACTTCCTGTTACTGATACCAGCCTATTTTGCATCTTCCTTTCCTTAATACACCACATATTTTAGTTAATAGAATAGAAATTACCAGTGATTTTCTCAAGTTACAAAGCTTAGAAGATTTGACTTCCACAGAGGGCTTCTGAGTACAAGTCTAGCATCCTCATATCCTATTGGATGAAGTCCTCTGTTTCCAGTACGTCTGTGCAGGAATAGGGGTGGAGGGTAGCCAACACTGCCCCCACTCTCTGTTGTTTCCCTCTGCTGTGCTCACTCTCTTTGATAGCATACCCGCTTTGCTTGTCTCATTTTGTTGATCAGTAAGACATGATGGAATTTTGTGAGCCTTTTGGCACAACATTTGCCTTTTGATAAAATTTATTGGTGTTGGTTCTCCTCTTTGGTTTCCTGCCTTAGACATGGCCATGAAACTATGTTGTGTCCAGAGAGCAGTCAAGAGAATTGTGGAATTGTGGAAACCTGCTTTTGATGTTATGCACATTGGACTGAGGCTTGCCAACCCTCTGCTTCCATGCTTCTTTTCCCATGGTATTAGTTTGTTTCTTGTGTTTTTAAGCTGCTGTTAGTCAGGTTTTATGCTGCCCGTAACTGCAAGCATCTTAAAAAGAAACAGGGCTCCATGAGATTCCATAAGTTAACTTTCTACCTCTCAGGTTAGGAAGCATTCAGGAGGCAAATGACTTCATGCAAAGTGATGGTGGAAAACACAGGAAACTTGAAGTTGGAGGTCAAGTTATAAGGGCATGCAGGGGGAACTTCCAGGGAATTGCAGTCTTTATAATGTCACCCATACTACATTCCTGAGGAGGTTGATAGAAGTCAAATGTAGGAAGGCTGGGTTCATGACATAAGCCAGCCTGGCTCTTGCTCATCTCTATACTGTATCTACCTCTCCAAGGAAAGAGCAGTTTGCACTGGGCTCCTCAGTTTACACTCTTGTACTCACTCAACTCAAAATTGTCCTGTAGCCAGGAGACCCAGCTTCTACCACTGCTCTCAGATTCTTGAAAATGCCCCAACTCCTTTCCCTAAATCTGGAGGGGCTCATGAACAAAACATTCTATGGAGCCAGTTCACCTTGGCAACCCAGAAAAGGAAATGGAAAGACCCTGTGTTTCTGGCTTGTGGTTCATTGCAGATCAGGAATTCAGACCCACTGCAAGCATGGTGCCATACTTCTCATCTGGGCAGCAATTGCCTGAAAAATCTTCACTATGACTAGAAAAGGAGTATGTTTTTCAATAAGAGAAATAAGTGTTGCCTTTTGCTTTTAGATTCACACCAGTTACTGCATTTGAACCTGGATCACATGTTGAATTCTGCTTAGGGCAAAAGTGGAGCTCTCCTTTTTTAAGTCCTGGAATTTGGAGTGTTTGGGGTGCAGGGCAGGTGCTGTCTTGGCACCAAGGTGCTTTTTTCAGTTATGGAGGCTGGGCAATGCCTCCATAAAATGTTGGCCTCCCTGTGGGAAGAGACTTGTCTGACGGTGGAAAGTAATCTCTGGGCAGGGTGGCTTGGAATGTGTATGCAGTCTCTTTTGGCTGTTCTCCTGGCCTAGGACATGAGCAAACTGGAAGGCAGGATGGTAGGATGGACACATCTGAGTGATGATGCTGAGAGGAGGCTGTCTGGGCCAGCGTGGCTGTGATTGGTTGCAGAGTCAGAACTCTTGGCTCCGTTTCCAAGCTTCCCACTTTACAATTTTGATACAGCAGTGTACTGTGCAGCCTTTCCTTGCTTTTAATTCTTCATAGGAGACGCTGATCTTGCTGCTTATATTGTGTTGTCTGGTCTCTGAAAAGTGGTCTTCTCATGCTGACATTCTGTAGACAGTTCCAAAGTGTTATTTCTCAAGTCACCAATCCTTGAAGTGGTGGGGCAGGGGGGTGGGAGGAACTCATCCTTATTGGTTTATGTGCAGATGGAGAACTGAGCTAAACTTCCTGAACCTGAGTCATGCACCTGTCTCAGGACAGTGACCTCTATGGCTCAGAGGGAGAGAAGAAGCTCAATTTCCTGTCTGTCTCTCTGTGTATGTATGCATGCCTGAGTTACATATAATGATCTGACTGGCTGACCTCAGTTATAACCCTCACCCAGGCCATAGAGACTGCGTTACGTTCACGTGTGAGTGTATCTACCTCATGTGCAGTCAACAAAGTCTTCCCCAAGGAGGTATTTCATGTTAAGAAGATGACCTTCCATGAACATGGCTGATTAAGGTGTTTTTGCCCAGGGGCTTCCACCTACCTGTTCATCCAAAAGGGCTTCCTGGTAAAGTGTCTGGGTCTGGAGTCCTGAGGGGGGTGATCCTCATCTGAGCTTCCATTCAGCTACTCCAAAGAACACACATTCCTGCCTATGTTTGTTGGCCCTTACTGCTTTCATTTTCCTTTAAAAGATATGTGCCCCTGTGTGCCACCTGATCCTACAGTGACATGCTCATCTCCTTAGCACTTCCTCTTTCCTATCACATAGAAATATCTATAGATGAATCCCTGTGTTTACAAGCAGTGAGATTTATGTTCTGATTGCTAGGGTGTGTGTTTCCTGTTATTTGTGAAGCAATCACTTTGATAGTGTCTGTAGAGTTATCAGATCAAAGCTTGTGAGATGATCCAAATATTTCAGAACAAAATAGAACAGAAACTACTACCAGGATAAACTAGGATTTTATTTTGCTTTTTAAATTTTGATTTCAGGTAATGGGACACTGATCGGAGCTTCAGCAAACGTTGTTTGTGCAGGGATTGCCGAACAGCATGGATATGGATTCTCTTTCATGGAATTTTTCAGGTATTTTAAAGGTCATTTTACGTCTCTGTGTAACACCTAGGTTCTAAGCTCATTTAACTAAAAAAAAGCACCAATGCATTCATTAAACATGAAGATAAGCATGTTTTTAGCAATTAGACAGACTTTGGTGTTGGTGAAGTTAGCTGGGAGAAAAAGCACATAGAAAATTTATAACTAGGATTAGGATTGTTAGCTAGGATTCTGAATGATCCAGGTTCAATGAACTGGTCAGGAAATGGTTGTGGGCTTGCAGGTATTTCATGTTCCCGTGAGGACTTGTGCTTTGACTGTCCTTGAAAATGATGTCTAATGAGAGTCTGAGATGCCCCTAGTGGATTGCATTTCAGAAAAGCCAGCAAGGACCCAGGGATGTTGCAGACTGAGACAGGATGGTCATGCTGAGGGCATTCTGGATGTAGATGTTCCATGTATGGGCAGCTCTCAGGAGGACTGCACAGAGATGAGGCCCAGAATATGTGGGGAGCATAGGAGAATATGCTTCTAAGTAGCTGGGCTCTCTCAGGGGTGCTGATTGTCTGCATGGCCATGTTTATGTGGCAGAACTGCACATTGTGAGGTGAATGGCAGCCACTGAAAAATGGTGCTGTCAAAATGAACTGCATTTATTTGACGTTGAGCAGGATTTCTGTGGACGGTTGTTGACTGTCAACTCACTACTGAATGTATGCACAACATTGGTTCTCTGAACCAGTTTCATGCAAACGTTGGTAGCTACAGCTTTAGCTGAGTGTTAGAGGAATCTAAAGCTTATGGGAATAATAATCCATGACCCGGGTAGTCTTTCTTCTGCAATGAGATGCTTGCCTGAGACTAGACTTGGGAAAGAACCCTGGCTGGCCCTTAGTCCCAGGTGAGGCCCAAGAGTGGTATCTTAGTTCATTTCCTGTTGCTGTAACAAAATAGCTGAGACTGGGGAATTTATTAAGAACAGATGTTTATTTGGCTTACAGTTCTGGAGACTGGGAAGTTTAATAATATGGTGATGGCATCTGCTCAGAATTGGGTTTCATCTTGCTACATCATAAGATGGTGGAATACATCACATGGTGAGATAGCAAGCATGTCAGAGAAAGCTTACTTTATAACAAAGCTACTCTCTTGATGATCTGTTAACCCATGAATAAATTAATCATTCATAAAAACAGAGCCCTTAAGACACAATCACCTCCCAAATCCATGAACATATGAATTGTGGGTTAAGTTTCCTACACATGAAATTTGATAGACACATTCCAACCACAGAAAGTAGTCTCTACATATAATAGAATGCTGACTTTTGGTAGATTTACATTACTGGTCAATTCCATAGTTCACGAGAAACTAGTAATATTTGCAGTTTTGCTGAGACAGTAATTTGAATGACACTCCCTGGGAGACTTGGATGTGGGAAGGAGAGACTGGGCAAGTGACAGGGGACAATGAATGTGCACCTCCCAACGGGCTCTGCATATAACTGACCCTGCTGCTCAGGGACAAGGTCTAAAACTTAATGCTGGACTAGCTTCTTCCTGATTAAATTCTGCTTCCTCTGCTGAGTATGATAAGGGATTATCTTAATGAGAACAGCATTCATTATAGCAAATACAGCAGTGGCCTTACCAGGATAGCCCACTCACACTGCCATCTTCTCCTCTTTGCTCTGTAACAGGAAGTCCGAGACCCACAACACAACCTAGAAAGGAGTTCATTGATGAATGTTCTAGATGGGGCAGCAGTAGGAAATACAGACTTAAGCCCAGCAAACCAATGCCTCCTCATTTGTGCCCACCTCCTAATTTTGCAGATCTTGGAAGATTGTCACTCAAATGCTTTTCTTTGGTTGGCTAAGAATGTGACAATTTGGCTCTTATGCTTCCAGACAGCCGGGAAATCTGTTGGCTGTTTTGTGACACTGGTTGGTCTCAGAGTTAGGCACAGAAGGTCTGGTATTAATATGGAAAAATAGAGGGTTATTGCAGCAAGGTATAATATACCCCAGTCTGATAATTTCTTCATTATCACTTTGGAATAATAGCCATGCCATTTGCAGCCCTAAGAGTTGGTATCCGCGCCCCCCCCCCCCCCGCCACCTCATGGTACCATGATGCCTGGGTACACTGGATTTTTCATTAAGACTTTGCTTTTGATATGCAGTGTACATAACAAAAATATTTGTGTATGGGAGGGTGGGTATGTGCAGTTATACTGACAAGGGGCTGGGAGGACCTATAGAAACTTGATGACCTTGGGAAGCTCACTGTCAGTTGTCTCCTCAATATCTTACTAACTCCTAGCTTTATAAATGATGTCCATTTTGTTGTATGGAGAAAGACTGTATCTGTTGTCAGTGATCAAGAGTTGTGCATTGTTTTTACTGGGTTCCAGTTCTTCCAGCTCTGACCATCTTACTTGTCAGGTTCTTCTGCATGGAAATCAGTTGTTTTCCCTGGGAATTGCATCTAATATTTTGCATGAAATGCTTAATTTGCAATTGCAGATGCACTAACTAGACTTTTATCTACCTCATTTTAAAATCTCTTTCCGTAAAATGTAGCTTCCTGTGATACACAATGTAAAATGTTGACTTCCTGCTTTATTTTTAAAAATGATTTTCCAATTATGTAAATATATACTTAACAGAAAATATGTAAAGGGATAAAATAATAGGAACATATAATTTTGCTACCCAAGTATAACCACGAATCATAATAACTTAGTGTGTTTTCATAAATTTTTCTAGCAATCCTAATATACGTATTTATTTTTAGCAGTTTTAAAATCACTATGTGTCCTACCTTACATTATTCATTATTTATTTTATACATAATATATAATATTGTACATATAATAATACTCAGGCCATTAATTGTTATTTGAATAAGAATAGATTTATCTCTACAACATACAGATGTATTCTTGTTTCTTTTACAGTTGTTGGGAATTGAGGTTGATTCCTGTTCTTTTTATGATAATCAATGGTATGATAAATATCGTTGCACATAAAACTTTGTTTCTTTCCTGGTTCTTGATGATAAATTTTCTGAGAGGCAGTTGCTGGCTAACATGAACCATGTTTTCAGAATCCAGATAAATATTGACAAGCTGGCACTCAGCAGTGTTGCTGCCACTTGTTTTATTGGAGCTCACTCCTGGAATTCATTACTGCCAGTTTTAATGCTTGTGGCTCATCTAGCAGGCAAACTCTGAATTTGCATTTTATTTTTTGTTAATTCTTCTGAGGTTAGACTTTTCATATAAGTATTGAATATTTAAATTACTTATTTCATAAACTTTCATTCATATCATTTGCCCATGTCTTTCTCTTGAGAAATTAGAATTTTTCATATTTATTGGAAACCCTCTTTTCATCGTTAGAAAATGAATGTGTTCTGATATGTATGTGACAACTATTTTCTAGTTTATTTTTGTATTTTAAATTTTGCAAAAAAGCTCTTAGATATCCTACAGTCAAAACAGATGGAACTTTACCTTTATTTTCATAGACATTTTCTGATTCTATTAAACATTTTAAGTTAAACTTTTTCTTTCATGATCATTGTGAATTCATATGCAGTTGTAAGAAATAACACACAGAAACCCCATGTAACCTTTTCCTAGATACTTTCAGTAGTAGGACCTTAAAAAACCATATCAATTGAGCTATTGAAATTAATGAAAGTAAGGTATAAGAGAATTACACTTTGTGTTTCTGTGTGGGTGCAAACTGACGAAATCTTTACTTAGTATGTACTGAATCGATCTTCTGTATATAAAGATAATTGAAAATGAAAAAAAAAACTTGTTTTTTTTAAAATTGGAAATTGCATAGAAAATTAATCAATTTTTAAAAAATATCATGTAGGATCTCTGTCCTTAATGTCCTGTACATTGTGATTTAATGCTATAACTAGTACTCCAACAGTATTTTTCACTTTGTGTTGCTATGTGGGTGTAAACTGTTGAAATCTTTACTTAATATAGACTAAACTGATCTTCTGTATATAAAGAGAATTAAAAATGAAAAAAAGAGAATTATATTTATATCTGCTTCACTTTCACTAATTTGTTCTACCTGTCTGAAATTTGTCATTTTAAGGATGTTTGATAAAAGTAATCAT
Organism: Lepus europaeus; assembly: GCF_033115175.1. NCBI lineage: Eukaryota > Metazoa > Chordata > Mammalia > Lagomorpha > Leporidae > Lepus > Lepus europaeus. The sequence goes on along the minus strand of NC_084837.1, from coordinate 16,694,324 downwards.
GTAATATTTGTCTTTTTGGATTGGCTTTTTTTTTTTAGCATAATAGCCTGGCAATTCATTCAAGTTCCTTCTTATTTCAATATTTCATTCCTTTTTGTTGCATTCCATGGTATGTATGTACTGCAGTTTGCTTAGTAATTCACCGACTGAAGAACATTTGAGTTGTTTCCATTTCGGCTGTTATGAATAAAGCTCCTATGGGATTTTTGTCACTATTGATTGTCTCTTCTTTCACTTGACAAATTCTTCTACAAAGCAAGTGTTGAATCTTGATGAAACTTAAAGTGTCAAATTTTCTTTTTATGTATTATGCTTTTGGTAAGAAAAGTATGACAACATGTGATATCTTTATCTATCCCTAGATCTCAAAGAGTTTCTCCTATTGTATTTTCTAGAAGTTTTATTATTTTGGATTTCCCATTTAAGTTCTTTTTCCATTAGTGTTAATTTTTGATTATGGTATGGAGTTCAAATATATGACTGTAACACCATTTAGTGAAAAGGCAATACTTCCTCCATTGAATTGCTTTTCCAACTTTGTCAAAAATAAGTTCAGTGTATTTTTTTGTATCTAATACTGGGTTCTCTATTTTGATCTATTGGTTTATATTGCTTTTGGTGTATGCTGTCTTATTTATGTTTCTAATGATTTATATTGCATTTCCTCCCCAGAACCACACTGTCTTGATTATTAATAGAACTATTGAAAAAACTGCATACTGATTTAATATTTTATTATAAAACATGGACTAAGATTTTAAAATTACTCTGATAAAACTATTGGTTTTGAGATTCACAAATGATAAGAAATGTGTTATAATTATTGTTAAATTTTGTCTATGGTTATTTCCCCCTTGTCATTTCTCATCTGTGGATTTAGTTTTCTTTTTTTTAATTTTTTAAAAATTTATTTATTTATTTGAAAGGCAGAGTTACCGAGAGGCAGCAGCAGAGAGATCTTCCATCTGCTGGTTTACTTCCTAAATGGCCACAATGGCTGGAGCTGAGCTGACCTGAAGCCAGGAGCCAGGAGCTTCTTCTGGGTCTCCCATATGGGTGCAGGGGCCCAAGCACTTGAGCCATCTTCTACTGTTTTTGTGGATTTAATTTTGATGAACAGTTTATGACTTGTCTATAATTTTATTTTTTCCAAAAATAAAATGTAGGGACTGGTCCTATGGCATAGTAGTGGGTTAAGCCACAAACTGCAGTGCTGGCATCCCATAATGGCACTGGTTCAAGTCCTGGCTGCTCCACTTCCAATCCAGCTCCCTACTGAAGTTTCTGGGAAAGCAGCAGAGGATGGCCCAAGTCCTTGTGCCTCTGCACCCACATGGGAGACCCAGAAGATTTCTCGCTCTCTCTCCTTCTGTCTCTCTGTAACTCTGCCTTTCAAATAATTAGACCTTTCGAATTATTAGACCTAGCTTTTCATTCTATTTTTTATTCTATTTTGTCCTTATTATTGCCTTCCTTGTGTTTTGTCTAATTGTTCTTGTTCTAGTATTTTGTGAATTATAAGTTTGTTTCTATGTATGCCTTTATTTGCCATAATTGTTTAGGGCTATAATTTTTCCCACTGATCACTGATTCAAATGTAGTCCATAAAGTTTGAAATGTAGTGCTTCCTTCACCATTATTTTTAGAACTTTTATATTTTCAGTATCATTTTTTGCTTTTCGTTCAATAATTGGATGTTTAATGGCTTCTTTTTCTAATCTTCAGGTTAAAGAACTCTCAATTTACTAATTATTTTATTTATTTGAAATACAGAGTTAGAGGGTGGGAATATAATGCCTTTTCAAATACCTTTCGTCATCTCTCTTTTTTTAACATTTAACATTTATTTATTTATTCCTTAGAGTTACAGAGAAGGAGAGATCGAGATCTTCTATTGGCTAGCTGGTTCCCTAAATGGCTGCAAGGGCCAGGCCTGGGCCAAACTGAAGCCAGGAGCCAGGAGCTCTTTCTGGGTCTGCCACATGGGTGCAGAGGCCCAAGCACTTGAGGTATCTTCCACTGCTTTCCCCAGGTCATTAACAGGGAGCTGGATTGGAAGTCAAACAGCTAGGACTTGAACTGGTACCCACATGAGATATTATATTGCAAGTGATAGCTCAACCCACCACACGACCATGCTGGCCATGTGTGTTTTCTTAATGTAATATCTAGTTTGTCTATCTTTCAAGATGTCCCTTGACCTCTACTTGTTACCTTTATGAGGGTATTTCAAAAAGTTTGTGGAATTCAGTAAGTTTATTTTGGTGTCAAAATTTTGAAATTTATGTTTTTTCATATTACATATTTCCATGAAACTTTTGAAGATCTCTTTTACAAGCATTGAACAATTTTTTCTACTTTCCCCTTCTTTCTTTACTCACCTATTAATTGAATTTTTTCTGATTTAAAAATATTTACACATTATTCTTCCACCACTGTTCAATACATATTAGCCTTAGATCTATAATTAAGTCTATGAAGTTATTACCTTTAGTCCTTTTGCTGAAGTGTCCCTACTCTTTTGAAGGATGAGGTTAATCTTAAGTAGAGCTCCAGAACAGCTCCTTAGTTCAGTTCTCCCTAAGATTTTGCAGATTTAGGGGTGTGCTGCTATAGCCTTTCCATTGACAGAGAGCTTGGCTTCATGCCTAGTAAACCTTGGGTTGACACATACCTTCTTTCAATTTCATGAAAATACAACTCCATTATTGCCTCAATTGTATCTTTTTTGGAATATCTGATGATGACCTTACTAAATTATTTGGTCATTTTACAGGATTTTAAATTTTATCTCTGAAATATAATAGTTTTATTGATATTCCAGGTAACTCATGGGTCATTTTAATATGTAGAATTATATATTATTATAGTTTCAGGAAGGTTTCTTGGATTACAGATGTATTTGTTGTATTTCCTTGTTTTATGAGTTTTTTAAATTTGGAGTCTTAAGGATTTATCTTCTGTATCAGCCATTTTCTCTCTGATTTATATTATTTTTATTCTTTTATTTTATTTGTGTCTGTAATGCCTCATTACATTTCACTTGATTATATTCTTTCTAGGACATTTTATAATCTATTAATTTCTGGAATTATTTAATCTTTTTCTTTGTCTTCTGTTTTTGTTTTACTACGTATTTTTATTTTCTTTCTTTCTTTAATGTCTCCTATTACATTTATTATTAATATTAATTATATACATAACATATAATTATTAATATATTAATAAATAATATCCTATTAATATTAATTATATACTTTATAGAACATTTATAGTTTAATTTTCATTTGATCTTTTTGACTTCTCATTTGTTTCTTCATGTTTTTGTGTATTTTGGTTCTTAGAATTTGCATTTCTGATTAAGTTGTTTATTTATATCCCCACATGCTTATTTGAGGATATGTAATTCAGTATAGAGAATTATAGTGCACTTCTATTTTTTTTTAGTTTATATTTGACTTTTTGGAGACATTGTTTTCAGCCTCAGTATTTAAATTCTCATGCTCAGTTTTATTTTTAGCAGAATCTTAGATAGCGTTAACCTGCTGTGCCACATTGCTGGCCCCTGTAATGGACTTTCTGTTTGTTGTTCCATGTTTGAGATATATATCCATTTTATGATTCGTTTTGTCTTATGATTCTATTTTTCTTCCTCCTGCTGCTTTGGTCTATATGCTAATTGATCTGGGTTGTTTTCTAATAGCTTCACAGTTAGGTTGGCCTTCCTATTTATGGCTGTTGTTTTCCTCTATTTTATGAAATTTACTGTTTTATTCTGTTTTTCATGAAGATTTTCTGGACTCCACTGGCTTTCCACAAAGGCTTAAGGAAAGAGAGATGGCTATGCTGGGAGTTGGTGTTTATGTCGATATTCACAAGTAATATGAAATTTAGTGTTTCTTTTTGTCTTCAGTTATGTTGCAAGGCATGGGCTTTGTGAGGGTTTAGTCTGTTTTCTTGCTGAACTATTGAGTTTATTGTGAGCAACGTGGATAGATGTGCATTTTGGTGGCTGTCATTACATTAGGTACTGGAAGGCCCTGCTCTTCCTTTTGAAGAAAGAGGAGTCAGCACTCACATTCAGTGTCTCTGTTCTTTCTTCCACATTGCTTTTCCCTTGAGATTTTCCTTGCCTCACTTTTGGGGAGGATAGGATTTTATTTTGCTATCTTCGGGGAGAATTATTTTTGGACTGGAGATTATTCTAATGCTTGATTCCATTGCTGGGCAGAAATACAATCTGTAGGAACTCCCTCCTTAGGGAGAACCTTTAGTTTTACTCACATATTAACATAAGTCAATTAAAGGTTCTTTCATCAACTAATAAGGTAGATTTTTGCTATCTCTTTAAATGTTGAATTTTCTGGTAAAATTTAGCTTCCATAAGCTTTTGGAACCTCATTTTGTTTCCTTTTGAGATTTTTCAAACATAACTAATTATTGTAAGGCTTTAAGAACATTAACAAGTTGATAAATAACATAAAAGAGTGAAAAGAACATATCCAGAGAAGAAACTGTTTAGAAAATGCCATCCTAAAAGCAACATTTGAGAATGTCCTTGCTTTGTTTCATGTGACCCAAAAAGATGATCACCACTAACACTGAATCCATATAAAACTCTTAGTAGATTCATAAATCCCTCCTTTTGTTCGTTTTAGGGACATCAACCTAGACATTCATATTTTCTCAAAGGTCAAAGCAGATGCTAATGTAATGTTGGATGCTTTCTTAAAGGTTAATCTCTGTATTGATCACAGTGCTATAAACTCACTGAACCAGAGTCAAATACTTTCTTTCCTCATGAGTGTTAAATCACAGACATGAGATCAATATTTTCTGAATGTAAATTTCAAAGTCAGACTCATCTATGCATCCATAACATCCATACATTATGTTAGCTTACAAAAAGAAGTAAAGAGAGTAATTTTCATGCATCCCATTGGAACAAAGATGAGCCTTAGTCTTCTCAGAGCAGGCAGATAGATCCTTTGTTTCTGAAGGAGTAGTTAAAATATCCCACCCTGAGATAAACACAAGGAAACTACCTGTTGGTTTGCATTTAGGTATGAAAATTTTTCTTAGCTTGTGATGATGCTACTTAGGTGTATTAAGTATTTCTGATCAGTGGTCCTGAGAATGATTTCAGTTAATGGGGCAGGGATTAGGCAAGACGGGAGCAGTGCAGGGCTATCTGAGATGTGAAAGGCAGAGGAGTTCCTGACAGTTTGAGACAGGCTGTCAGAGCTGTCCTCCCCTGAGGAGGATGCCCCAGGAGGTGGTACACCTAAGGTTCTAGTAACCATTTATTGATTTTGTTCTTTATTTTTTATGGAAACCATGGCTCTATTTGGGTTTGGGGGTAACCTCCCTTTACCCACTGTATACTTTCCAAGTAGCAATGCCTACCACCTCAGAATAAGAGACCACTAAGGAAAAATTGAGGAGTGACATACAACCCCAGTCAGGATGGTTAGCACAGCATATTACTATTGAAATGTTGGAGGATGAAGCTCCTACAGTGATGATGGCAATGATGAAAACCTGACACAGCTGTATCCAACTACTGGGAGTCTGGGAACAGGGCCTGAGCCTGAGTCAGCAGAGCCAAGGGCAGGATCTTGGTAACCTCTTTTAAATCCTAGTTGCTGTGGCTGCATAGTAAGTCATCTCAGAATACAGTGGTTACAAGCAATAGCAACTATTTCAATTTGAGGTCCATCATTATCACAACATTTGAAAGAGCTGGCTTGTGTCAATACTTCTAGAATCACCAGGGGATGGTCAAAGACTAGAGCCTTAGAATCAACAAAGCTTACTTACGTGTCTGATCCCTGGGCTATTGAGACCCAAAGAGCAGGATCCTGGAATGACTGGGGTATCTTCCATCTCTCTCTCTCTTTCTCTCTTTTATTTGACAGATAGAGTCAGTGAGAGAGAGAGAGAGACAGAGAGAAAGGTCTTCCTTTCGTTGGTTCACCACCCAGAATGGCCACTATGGCCGGAGCTATGCCAATCTGAAGCCAAGAGCCAGGAGCTTCTTCCTGGTCTCCCATGCAGGTGCAGGGGCCCAAGGACTTGGGCCATCCTTCATTGCCTTCCCAGGCTGTAGCAGAGAGCTGGACTGGAAGAGCAGCAACTGGGACTAGAACCTGGCATCCAATATGGATGCCGCAGGCAGAGGATTAACAAAGTGAGCATGGCGCTAGCCCCTCCAAGATGGTAAGATGTGTGGGTGAGATGGAATATATCAATGCAGCCAATTTTGGAAATTAGAACCCATCACATCATTTTTATTTATTCTCAGATGTGGCTCTCAAATGATATTATAGACCTCTTTTATTGTTTCGACCATTTTGGGGTGGGTTTTCTGCCACTTGTACAAAGTCCCCAAAAGTGTCACTACTTCATGATATTTTCAAGAACTCATGGTAACTAGCCTCATCCCAATCAGTGTGATCATGAATTGATCCTTACTTTCTATGTCCCATTATATCTAGAAGGCGCGAGTTCTTAATGAGGAGGCTTTATCAGGAGTTCATGACAGACTCTGTAGAAAAAAAGACAACACTCACTTCAAACACCAGTCACAAATACCAAGACACCCACACTTCTGTCCACCTAGGCTACAAAGTCAGGGTTCCCACAAATCTTCTTTTATGTGCATGAATTTGTGAGAGTGGCTCACACAATTTAAAAAACCAGTTTATTTACCTTTACTGCTTACTCCAAGGCTATTATAAAGATATGGATGCACAGTAAAAGGAGGAGGAACACAGGGTGAGATGCAGAAGGATCCCAAGTACAGGAGCTTCTGTCCCTGTGCAGTTGGGCGCACTATACTCTTGCCATGTGAATGTATTCATTAACCTGTAGCTCCCAGACCCCAGCACTTAGAGGATTCTATGAAGGCCTAATTATACTAGCACAATCTATTGAATCATTGGCCATTTGTCATTGACTTAATCTTCATTTGCTTTCCTCTCCCTGGAGGTTGATGGTGGTGGTAGGGCTGATAGTTCCAACTCTCCAACCATGCCTTTATCTCTTTGTTGACTGGCCCTCATCCTGAAGCCATAGGGACTCTGAAGAGTTCCTTCATTGGAAAAAGACTCTCACCATCCTTATCACTCAAGAATTTCCAAGGGTTTTGATATTTTATCCCAGTAACTAGGGACAAAGACCAAGTATCTTTTTATTATGTCACCATTGATAAAAGTGTATTTAATGTGCCTGCTGTACTTGATGGTGGGTTAGCTGGGTGTTCACAGGTGGCAGTATAGTTTTGAGTAGAGATTGTCCATTGAAGGAGGGACAAGAATCTTTTGAGGAAGACATTTACTGTTAGTGCTTATGCTAAAATACAAAGTTTTAAAATGACAGCATTGTCTCATGGGCAATTTCCCTATGTCTTTGCATTAATCAAATTTCCTACAACTGGAATAAAACCCCACTGGAGCCCTTGATATCTAAATGATTGTTTTTGTTCAACTTGTTTTCCAGATATTCTTAATTAAATGGCATAAATTCTTAATTCCAAGCACTATAGTACCCAGGAAAAAATGTATAAATTAAAATAATTCAAAATGACTTAGAAGTCCTTAATGAGATTTAAAAATCTGAAAAATTATTAAAGAGTCAATGCTCTGGTAAAGCAGAATCAGGTGAATTAAGAGTCAGGTTAGTCACAAGGCATCTTTAAGCATCTTCTAGAACAATCTCTATAAACAAAATGAACATCTATTCACTTCCTGAGAATATCGACAACAGTGTGCAGTTCAATACTATGGTGGCAGAAATGTGGTCAGCTCTGAATGTATCCTTTCATGATCCTACATTTATTGGATAAATTTCTGGAATAATGGGAACCTGGCCTAACCTCTCCTCTGTGTGCTATTTTAAAAAGAAATAAACATTTTTTATAATGAATTTTAATGAGTTTATACACTTACATTGACACTAATTTACATTCTTTATAAAGTGGTATACTTATGGATAACTAATTATCAGGTATTAGGCTATATTTCATAAATACACATTGCATAAAAATGTCTAAAAATGTGTGTTTATTTACGTTCATCCATTTGGTGAACACGTGTAATTATGCTCAAGTGACACAGAGGTAAATCAGTCAGATATCGTCCTCTTGAACATCAGGACTCATCAAATGCAACTGAATGTAAAGCACATAAACTGTCCCCAGGAGGAACAAAGGATACGGTGCTATGCTAAACACATTGCAGATAAGAAGTAGCTTTTAGGCCAGTGCTGTGGCATAGCAGATAAAGCTGCCGCCTCAGGTGCTGGCATCCCATATGGCTGCTCCACTTCTGATCCAGCTCTCTGCTATGGCCTGGGAAATCAGTGGAAGATGGATCAAGTCCTTGGGCCCCTGCACCCACATGGGAGACCTGGAAGAAGCTCCTAGCTCCAGACTTCAGCTCAGTACAGCTCCAGCCACTGCGGCCATTAGGGGAGTGAACCAGTGGACGGAAGACCTTTCTCTCTGTCTCTCCCTCTCAATGTCTGTAACTCTACCTCTCAAATAAATAAAATAAAATAAAAGGTTAACAGAGAAGCAAAATTTATTTGCATACAAAGTACATGCTCAAGAAGGGGTGTGGGTATACTCAAGGGAGAGCCTCAACAAGGTTCAGGGCCATCCCTTTCCACAAGGTAGAGGTGTGGTGGTGCCTGAGGCAGGGTTTCATTACTATGTTATCAAAAGAGGCAGGGCTTTATGAGGAGAAGATGGATTATAAGCATTTCTTTGCCCATTTGTGGAGAACTTGGAAGTGTAAAGTGTCAACTTTTTTGAAGTGCCAATTATATCAGATGTGGCCAACAACCATGTAAGTTCTAAGTGATAAAACTATGAAAGTTGTTCACTGCAAAGAAAGTGGTGGGGGTGGTGGGAGGGGGGAGGTGAGTGTTTGGGTGGTGCAGGCAGAGCTGCAGGGAGAGGATGACCACCACCCCCCCCTCCTTGCCTATATCAATGGGAACATATGGAAGGGCTTTTGGAAAGAAAGCAGTGTGATGTGATGTAATTGTTTAGACAATTTTTTACTGCAAAAAAGTGAACAGATTGGAAGAATTAGGATTGGCACAGGGAGGTCAAGTTAAAGGTGGAGATGGCTAGGTCTTTGTATGTAGGTGGGGGAAGGGAGCAGATGAGTTATGGTTTGGAAGTAGAATCAGTAGTGCCTATTGGTAACTTGGAAATGAAGAAATCAAAGGCATTTCCAGGTGCAGGAGCAGTGTGAGAGAAGAAAAACAGAGTTTGCCATTATATATGTTACATGCCAGCCTTGGTGAGACCAACCGAAAGATGTTAGCTCAGCAGTTGAACGTGCAAGTTTGGAACTCAGAGGAGGAGTGTCTGTTATAGACAGAAGCTGAAAGTGCCCAAGGCACAAAGTCATGCAAACATAGCATGCTTGGGAGTGGGCGTGTCACATCAGCCTTGAGCACTGTGGGGAGGAAGAGAAGAAAGAATACAGGACACTCTGTTAGGACTCCGGCTTTTGGATGACAGAACTTAATTAGCTTTGGCAAAATAGGGAAGTGGACCAGAAGATTTTTCCACCCAATATGGGCAGTATCTAGCTAGGTCACAGAGGCAGCAAGAGCCTGGCCTTGCTTTCTTTCCCATCTCTCAACTCTACCTGGTTTAGGATGGGGCTTCCTTCATGCAATCGGTAGTATAACCTGCAGTTCCAGAGATAAACTGGGAAATGGGACAGCTGTCTCTGGAAGAGTGCTGGCTGATCTGAGTTGGGCTAGGTACCCATTTTAACCTAGAGGACCAGGCTGAGACTATCCGTGGGAGTCTTCAGTGCTGGTCACCTAGGTCAGTCACCATGACAACATGTCTAACATTCAGAACAAGAATATCTCCCAGGAGAAAGGCAGAATGAAAAGAGTTGATATCTATAGCATTCATAGGATTGAGAGGGCACTTGGGGAGCCTTCATCTGCTCTGTAGTAAATGAGACCTCAGGAACTGATATTATGATGCTTTTGCTCTTTGTATTCCCTGGAAACCAGAGAATTGCAGTTTCTTTATTGGAGTTCCTTTGCCTTGTTCCAGGGAAAAACCCTCTGCTCTGACCCAGCTGCCTCCCTGAGTATCACATAGTAAGAAAACTTTATTTTCTTATGGAGACAATGATGCATTTTATATCCAGATGCTTTGTGATATTGTGCAGTTACCTCCCAATAAACCTAGGATAAATAAAAAATAGCACAAGTCAAAAATACATTGAATACACCTAACCTACCAAATATCCCCGCTTAGTAACCCAGCTCACTGTAGAACACTGGTTGCTCAGGCTGGCGCCATGGCTCACTAGGCTAATACTCTGCCTGCGGCACTGTCACCCCGGGTTCTAGTCCCGGTTGGGGCACTGGATTCTGTCCCAGTTGCTCCTCTTCCCGTCCAGCTTTCTGCTGTGGCCCAGGAAGGCAGTGGAGGATGGCCCAAGTGCTTGGGCCCTGCACCCGCGTGGGAGACCAGAAGGAAGCACCTGGCTCCTGGCTTCAGATTGGCACAGCACACCAGCCGTGGCGGCCATCTGGGGAGTGAACCTTTCTCTTTGTCTCTCTCTCTCTCTCACTATCTAACTCTGCCTGTCCAAGAGAAAAAAAAAAAAAGAACATTGGTTGTTCAGTGGGAGCTGTGGTTGCTGCCACTGCCTGGCATCACAGAGAGGATCATATTGCACTTCTCCTGTCCAAGAAGAGATCAAAACTCAATGTAAGGTTTCCATCGATTGTGTATCTTTTTCACACTGCCAGAAAGTAAAAAAAAAATGCAATGTGTCCAATTAATAATGTTATACTTGGTAAAATTAAAGTTTCTGGGGCCAGCATTGTGGCATAGTGAGTAAAAGCTTTCTTGTGCAATGCCAGCATCCTACATGGGCACTGGTTTGAGTCTCAGCTGCTCTACTTCCAATCCAGCTTCCTGCTAATGTACCTGGGAAAGCAGTGGAGGATGGCCCAAGTGCTTGAGCCAGGGAGACCTGGCTGAAGCTCCTGGCTTCAGGTTTTGGCCTGGTCCAGCTCAGGCCGTCGTGGCCATTTGGGGAGTGAACCATCAAATACAAGATTTCTCTCCCTTTCTCTCCTCTCTCTTTCTCTCTGTAACTCTGTTTTGTAATTAAAATAAATATTAAAAAATTAAAGTTTCCTTTCTTTAATAATTCTCTGGTACAATTTGAATTGCACTGGACTAACTTGTTTTTCAAAGATTTGGTAGAATTTTACCTATGAAATCACCTGGACCTGATACTTTTATTTTTGGAGAAAGGTATCTCTTTTATAATTTATTTTTACTATATATTTTTTAAAGATTTACTTTATTTATTTGAAAGAGTTACAGAGAGAGGTAGAGAGAGAGAGAGAGAGAGAGAGAGGTCTTCCATCCATTCCCCAAATGGTAGCAACGGCTAGAGCTGTGCTGATCCAAAACCAGGAGCCAGGAGCCTCCTCCGGGTCTCCCACATGGGTGCAGGGGCCCAGGGACTTCAGCCATCTTCTAGTGCTTTCTCAGGCCATAGCAGAGAGCTGGATCAAAAGTGGAGCAGCTGGGACATGAACCGGTGCCCCTATGGGATGCCAGCACCGCAGGCTGGGTTTTTAACCCACTGTACCACAGTGCTGGCCCCTTTCCTATCTATTTTTTGAAATTAGTTTCCCTAGACTTTCTGGCTCTTCTTTAGTCAGTTTTGTAAAATTGTATTTTTTTTTTTGACAGGCAAAGTGGACAATGAGAGAGAGAGAGAAACAGAGAGAAGGTCTTCCTTTGCTGTTGGTTCACCCTTCAATGGCCGCCGTGGCCAGCGCGCTGTGGCTGGCACACTGCGCTGATCCCAAGGCAGGAGCCAGGTGCTTCTCCTGGTCTCCCATGGGGTACAGGGCCCAAGCACTTAGGCCACCCTCCACTGCACTCCCTTGCCACAGCAGAGAGCTGGCCTGGAAGAGGGGCAACCGGGACAGAATCTGGCGCCCTGACCGGGACTAGAACCTGGTGTGCCAGTGCCGCAGGCGGAGGATTAGCCTGTTGAGCCATGGGGCCGGCCGTAAAATTGTATTTTAACCTAGGTTTTCAAATGTATTTTCAAACAGTTGTACAAATAGTCTCATATCACTTTTTAAAATTTTTTTTCTAATTCTCTGCTACTCACTCAGAGGTGAAGGACTTTCAGGTCACCAGGCAGATAGATAAACTTAGCTCCCCTAAAGTGGTGTGCATTTCTTCTAACACTCAGAAAGACATACCACCTGTACTTTATTCTTAGAATGCAAGGAAGCTAAGTCTAGCCATTGGCAGGGTATATGCCCTTGTTCCCTGCTTCATCCACAGAAACTCAATTCCTGTACCTTTGTAAAATGTTTTCATCATTTTCTGTTATGTTTATGTATTATCAAAACATGTATGTTCCCTGTCACTTTCTGCTCTGTGAGTTGTTTTTTTTTTTTTTAATCTGGAAGTCTTGTTGGGTTACACTGCTCAAGTTGTCTGAGGATTAAATCCTGGCTGAGATCTTTACTTGCTTTGGTTTTGATTTTGTGAGAGCTGTGGTTTTACAGTTTATGAAACAAAAATGCATTTTCCAGCTCAAATACTGTGTGATAGTCCCAGCGATTATCAGCTTTCTTTTTTCCAGTAAGAAAATCTTATCTAGGAGAGTAGCTGCAGTTGAATTCACCATCTAGTTAAGATTCTATAGTCTGCTTGCTCCAGGAAATGTCTGTCTTCTGCATCAGGCCCAATAGAAAGTTAAGCGGTGATATGATAAGCAATGCTTTAGCGCCTTCTAGGTGTAGATCAGGGATGCTGGTGAAAAGTGCTCCCACTGAATCTGACTTCCTGATTTCAACTGGGATGCTGAATATCTGGGTGTGGGGACAAATCAAGGTTGACCAGAGCCACAGCTCAAATCGCCTTCTTGGTAGTAAACCCTATGTTGCTTCTGCTCAAATGCTTAAGCCAGCTTCTTGAATGAGGTCTCTGTGTACCCAGCCTCTGTGTATAGTTCTTAAAGTTCTGGGAAGTTGAGTGGCTTAATGGACAAAGCCTAGCCCATGTGCTTTACTTTAGCTGAAAGGGATAGCTCCAAATTCTGGGTGAGAGATGCTGTGACTTCCACCATATCCTTAGGTGTATGCTCTTTTTCCTTGCATTTCTCATAGCATCTTTTATTTATCTCTATCTTTTAGAAAGGTTTATTTATTTATTGAAAGGAAGGGTGACAGATTATATCAATTATATCAATCAATATATGATTGATCGGTTGATCAATCATATATATGCTGTTTCATTCCTCAAATGGCCACAATAATAAAGTCTGAGCCAAGCCAAAACCAAAGCCAGGAACTAGGAACTCCTCGCTGTTCTCCCATGTGGGTGGCAGGAACCCAAGTACTTGGGCCATTTTCCCACTGCCTCCCTAGGCATATTTTCAATTTGCATTTTGTACAGATGATTTACTTTCTTCCTGATTAAAGCAACCACACAGTATTAATAAAAACAACAGCACAGCATGCTTATTTCAAATATCTCTATATTCAGTTGTCTCTTGCAATCTTAATATTTCATGAGTGGAAACACTAGGTTTAAAATGAAATATCATTCCTCTTCAGAATTTAAATAGTTACGTTTCTACCTTCCATTAAACTGGACATTCTGAGCAAATCCACAGTATCTTAATGGTTTCATTTATATTTTTTTCAACCAAATGTATTTTTTTCCTTAAATGGCTTATGAGAAATACAAAGAATAAGTAAGGTACTCAAAATATAGCTTCTTGTATGTTGGGTTTTGCTGGCATGGTAATTGCACTCCCCAGCTCTGTCAACTGTCAACATTCTGTGGAAAGTAGTATCCTGAATGTGCTTTGACTGCATTAAACCCAGATGCACCAGGGCTTTCCTTCCAAAACTCAACTTAATAATAACCATTGAGAATCAATTTTAAAGTTGCTTGCCGTTTAACTTGTATTTTTAAAAATTAAGTTAGGTATTGATTTCCCAATTCTTGGCTCTTCAGCTCCTATAGCATCCTGTGCTTCCTGCATGGCTTACTAATTTCATTTTATTGGTTTGTATAATTGTCAAGTGCGCTTGGATTACTGTCTCATTGCAGGTTTCATATCAATAGAGAATAAAGCTGAATTTAATGTACTGCTAAGATTTTTGTGGGAGTTCAGTCTAAAGTGGGAGTTTGTCAAGAGAGCACTTAATGTTGCACTAGATTTGGGTTTTGTATAGATTGCTGAACCACATAGATATGGCTCCTCCATGCCAGGACTGTAGCACTGTATTAGAAGCATGTGTAAGTGGAATAATCTCAAATGAGTGTTTTGTCTTTAGATACAATTGGGAAATGTTCTGTTAAGCAAGGCTCAACACTTTTCTTGGTGCAAAGCACCACAAAATGTTTAATATACTAATGTGCTTGGTGAGTCTCCCAGCAGACACTGAGCTGTGTGGACTTTCCAGAGACGTTTTATGGACATGTCTGCCTGCTAGCCTTGGTGCTGGGACTGTCTAAGCTGCTGCTATTCTAAGGTAATATTCTTAGGCTGGTGAGGGCTGATGTAATTCTGAGTTCCTTTCCTAGGAATGTAGAGTTGAGCATTCTGGCTCCTGTCTCGGAGGAGGTGGGCCTGAGGTTGGAGGTGCAGTGAAAGGGAGAGGCAGTTGTACAGCGAGGGTTGAGAGGAGAGGGTGTGATGGTTCCGGTCTGTGCCTGGGTTCTAGCCTGTTCCAGCTGAGTCCCTGGCCTGTGATACTCCTATACCCCTTCTTGACTTAGACTGGCTGTGGTGGTGTCATGGTTGAGGTCCTGCTTCTGGGCTTGAACTCTGATCCTATTGTTTACTATTGTCTGTGTGTATGTGTGTGTGTTGGGGGTGGGGGAGAAGCTCCTCGACCTCTCTGTGCATTGGCTCTTCATTTGTAAAATAAAGCTGCCATCACCATGGTGCTATAAGTGTGAGATGCAGGAACTCTTTTAGGAAAGAATACTCAGAAGACCACATAATAAAATAGTGCAATTTCCCTAACAAGATTATCTTCTTTGGGGTACAGTGTTGGCTGTCTCCCAGAAAACAGTATTGTGTGAAAGCAGGTAATCCCTTGCCATTTTTGGTGGACATTAGCATAAGTTCTTGTAGGCCTATACAGAGAAGCCTATACATATGATGGTTTTTGTAGATTCTGTGGATTTGTGTATTTAGTTCTGTCTGGCTTTCTCTGTAGTGTTCATATCCAGTTTGTAGTCTGAAATTGAGAGGGTGAAAATCACTTGTTTTCTTAAATATGGTATAACTGAGAAGGTGAATGTACTGCACAAATTCAGTTAGTACATTGTGAAACTGAAGTAGAAACAGATTCTTATCATTTGCCCTGGTACTGGCTGACAGCTTTCCACAGGCCAGGATAACAATGCTGGCTGACACCAGCCTGGAGGCAATCCCTTCTAGAACTGGGCATGTCCCAGAGGAGCTTTGGTGGCCAGGAGCACCACAGGCGATCAAGATCAGCTCAGGGTGACCTATGTGGAAGCAAGGGCCTAGCTTCCCTGAAATGCCTAGTTTGCTATCATCCTAGCTTGCTCACAGTGTATGCCCACAGCAGCCTGCAGCTCATTCACTCATGCTCTGTCCCTTGGGGGCAGCTCATGACCCCATCACTAATGCTACCTGGCTGTCTAGAAACCCTTGCTGCCCACTCCCAGCCTCAGCCTTCCCCACTTCCTGTGCTGTCCCTGAGCTTTGAAGACAGCACAGGTCCTTTCCCTATAAAACTGACAGTGCCTTCAGTGCTGTACCACCTGCGCAAAGTAGAAGTGTGTTGTCTTCCTGGTAGGGGGCCGTTCAAGATGAAAACCATATCTATACCTGCCACCGTATGCGCTCTACCACTCAGTGACCTCTGGACTGAGGCAGGTCTAGCGAAGGAGGCACAGAGATGCGTGGCTTGTGTTGCCAGAGGTTGCTGTCCTTGGTGCTGGCCACATGGCTGGAGGAGGTTGGCCATCCTTGAACAGTGTTACCAAGCAATCACTTCTCAATCAGGCGAATTGTCTGGAGTACGTTTTAAATTTTTTCTAATGTAATGATTTTCTCATGTAATGATACTGTAATGATTGCTGATTATTCAAGTCACAGATCAGGCCTTAATTAAAACTGTTAAATTCTTAATTGATTCCCAGTGGGGACACTCATGAGTGCAGGGAAAAGGCATTATCTTCACAGATGGGGTTTTTTGTACTTCTGTCACTTGTGACTAACAGGGTATGCAGGTGAACTGATGACGCGGCCCTAAAATAATATGTGTGGACAGCCCACAGTGTGTGTGGGGGGCCTCCCACAGAGAGCTGGCGAGCACCACCTATCTGCAGACCTTAAGTGTAGTTGCACACCTGAGTGTGTGAAGCAGGCTTGGAGGAATTTTGAGGCTTTTTAGGTGAGTGTGCTACATGTAGAGATGAGCCAGTAGAACAGGCCTGAAATGCTGTCCTCTGGCTATCACTTGTTAACCTGCCTTTTGGGAGAGCTGCTCCATTCTCTCACTGCTAAGTATGGCTCACTGTATCTGAACTGTTTGTACAACAATGTGGTCTGTCTGTGCTGAAACCTGCCTTCCTTGGAGTTTGGAACATGGCATGTGGCAGACAGATGGTGACTGTGTGGTCACCCCCAATGCAAACACAAAGCATCAAGTCTCTCAACAGCTTCCTTGATAAACATCACCTCACATGTGTGGTCACACCAAGCTGCTAGGGGACCTGTGTGTGTCCTGTGTGAATCCTCTGGGATAGACACTCTGGAAGCTTGCACCTGGTCTCCCCCAGACTTAAGCCAGATGCCTTTTCCCTTAGCTGCTTTTGCTTTGTGACTTTTCACTGTAATAAATCATAACTGTGAGTAGAACTCTCTGCTGGTTGACCACCTGGGGGTAGTCTTAATGTTGTTATTTGATATAAGTTGAGCTCAAATATTTGTGTTCAGAGATTGCCTTTTACTGGAATTTCTTTTTGCTTTTTACTGTGGAATATATATATATATATATATTATACATCATTTATAATTTCAATAATTTTAGACCATACAATTCAGTGCCATTACGTACATTCACAGTGTTGTCTAACCATCACTATCATATAAAACTTACCGTTTTAACCATTTTTAAAGTATACAGGTTAGGGACATTACGTGTATTCACAGTATTGTGCAACCATAATCACTGTCCTTCATAACTCCTTTCATCTTCAATTGAAATTCTGTATCCAGTAAACACAAATGTCCCATTTCCTTCCCCCTCGGCTCCTGGTAACCACCATTCTACTTTCTGTCTCTTTGAGCTGAACTATTGTAGGTATCATCTCATATGAGTGGAATCATATGATATTTGTTCTTTTATGGACTTGCTTATTTTACTTGGCATAATGTCCTCAAGTTATATCCAAGCTGTAGTATGTGTCAGAATTTTCTTCTTTTTGAAGAAGAATTAACACTTGGGTAGCTTCCATGTTTTGGCTATTTTGAACAGGCAGAATGGGAGTATGAGAAAATGCGAGAGCAAGTGTGAATGTGCATGAGAGAGAGAGAGAGAAAGAGAGATAGTCCATCTGCTGATTTGTTTTCTAAATGCCCACAACATCCAAGGCTGGGCCAGGTTGAAGTCAGGAGCTGAGAACTCCATCTGGGTCTCCCGTGTGGGTGGCTGGAATCCAATTACTAGGCTCTAATCCACTCTCTCCCAAGATGTATTAGCAGGATGCTGGATTGCAACAGAGCAGCCATGACTCATGGCACTCCAATATGGGATGCAAATGTCATAAGCATCAGCTTAATCAGCTGCATTATGATGCCCATGCCTTAATTGGTACGTTTTACTAACATTTTGTTGTACAGACAATTTAAAGGAGAAAATATCTTTATCATTAAATGTAATACTTTTGCTTTAAACATTAAACTCTTCTAAGTATGGTTGATTTGAGGTCAGGAAGCAGTTTATTGGCATCAAAGAGAGATATTTGGCTAGATATTTGATACTCTACTGCCCCATTTTTGAAACTAAATGCATCAGCTGTAAAGAACTGAATTTCTTATAATCTTAAAGTCAAACTTAGGGAGAGATGTCCCATCGACTGGTTCACTCCTCAAATGGCCATAATAGCCAGCGCAGGGGTAGGCCAAAGCCAGGAATCAGGGGTTTTTTTTTTTTCTGGGTCTTTCACATGGGTGTCAGTGGCCCAAACACTTGGACTGTTTTCCACCCCTCTCTTCAGCCATTAGCAGGTAGCTGGTTCAGAGTGGAGTAGCTAGGACACAAACTGACACCCATGTGGAATGCTGGCATCAAAGGTGGTAGCTTTACCTGCTACACCATTACACTGACCCCGACAATCTGACTTTTGTATTAAAATTTTATTTGAGGAAAGCTTAGATTTTGACAATTTGATTTCACTTAGGTATGTGCCACTGTATTTTAAATATGTGCCCCCTTTACATCAGCTGTTCTTCATTTACTGCCTTAAATTCAATGCCTTTAAGCTTCTCTATTTCGGGTATCACATCAAAGCTTGCATACTTTACATACTTTAAAGTAAAAAATAAATAAATAAAGCCATCATGTAAGATGACTTCATGGTGTATTTTGATACTAGAACAGCATTGTTGTCCTTTGAGCTGGTAAAGTTTAAGAACAAGGCATAGATTCTTGTTTATACTTGAAAGCTATTCATGAGATTCATTAACTTACCTAACTCAAATCATATACACGTTAATCTCTCTAGTATTGCAGTGTAATCCATTTTATTGATTCAAAATGCCTCTTAAATGAGTATTCTGATTAGGAAATAAGTCAACATTACATTTTATTTTTGTTGTTGTAGCTATAGAATTAATTCCTTGAAAGTTTCAAAGATAATTAACAGTATTGTAAACTATTAGAGAATGTAGATATTTTTAAGGGGAGGAAGAATGAGTACTAATTTTGCAAATTAAATACATATGTTTCTTAGTACTATTTATTAATCATGTGCTTATGGTACAGGTGGTACTTAGAATATGCTAAAATAACTGATTAAGAAAGTAAAAATTCAAAAATGTTTCTTATTTTCTGCTTGCCTTGTGCTGTTTTGCATTAGATAAACATAGACTTAAATGAGTTTTTCTCTGAAAAATTTATTATTTAGAGGAAAATTAAATAACTATCATAATAACAAAAAGCCACAATAATCAATATATTACTCATTCAAGCAAATCCATGATCTTCCCCTCTTTCTTCCCTTCTTTCTTTCTTCCCTTCCATTTCTTTCATTCCTTCTTTGTCTTATATTAGCATATATGTTACACAGTGTTTGAAGGTTTATACTATCAGATATCAAGAATTATTATAAAGCTCTAATATTTAAGACAGTGTGATACTGATGCAAAGATAGAATACTCTATAGTGAAAAAGAGTGGAGAGCACAGAAATGGAACCAAGCTTACACAACTTATGTCTTATGACAAGGGTAACATTGTAATTCAATAACCAAGGGAATTTTATGTTTAATAGATGGTATTGTCAACTGGCTATTTGTGAGCAAACTCAAAAGAATGGGAAAATGGGGGATAATGGAATTAAAAAGTAAGTTTTTGCACCAAAATGGACTTTTAATTCCATTTTTTAGTGAACTTTTTGACATATTCTTGGTATATGGAATATTTAATCCTACTTCATACCATACAAAAAGTCATTTCTATATTGTTTGGAGCTCCAAATGTGATAAAATGAAAATTTTTAGGGTTTCTCCATTTGATAGACAGAATTACAGAGAGATATGAGACAGAAGGAGAAAGAAAGATATTCCAACTGACCAGTGGTTGGATGGGCTGGAGCCAGGAGCCAGGAGCCAGGAGCTTCTTCTGGGTGTCCCATGTGGATGCAGGGGCCCAGAGACCTGGGACATCCTCCGGTGCTATCCCGAATCAGCACAGCTGGATCAGTCAAGCATCCATGACTGGGACTTGTCTCTATAACACATTGAGATACAGCGCTGGCCCCAAAATGTAAATCTTTTCAAAGAAAACGTACAAAAATTTACTAGTGAACTTCAGTAGTACAAAGTGTATAACTAGGAGCTAACTCTAAAGTATTAATCATACAAAAACAAAAAATACATATCAGACTATATCAAAGACCTATTGGTCATCAAAAGATACCATTAAGAGAATAAAAGAGGACAAAATATTTTGCCTGGTAATTAAGATGCTTACCTGTGTTCCATATTGGAATACTTGAGTTCTAGCTCTGGCTCCAGACTTCAGCTTCCTACTAATGTGGACCCTAGGAAGCAGTGGTGATGGTGATGGTTTAAATAGCTGGGTCTCTGCCATGCATTGAGAAGCCTGAATTTAGTTCTTGGCTCCTGGCTTTGTTCCGACCCAGTACAGCCATTGTGGACATTTGGGGAGTAAACAACTGGATGGGTGCTCTATCTCTTTCTGTGTCTGTCTATCTCTTAAATAAATAAATAAATAAATGTTTTTAAATTTAAAAAGAACAAAGATAAAACATACAACAGAGGAAAATATTTTTATAGTATACAATCCAACAAAGGATTTGTATTAATACTACATAAAGAGCTCCCACAAATCAATAAGAAAAAACACAGACAACAAACTCAATAGAGAAGGGAGCAAAATAGTTGATTGATATTTCACTTGAAGAGCTTATACAATAGCCAATAATCATATGAAAAAGTACTGAACTTCTCCAGTCACGAGAGAGGAGCAAATTAAAATCACAGTACATATTATGGAACACCCATCTGAATGAGTAAATTTAAAAAATGCAAAGTACCAAATGTTGGTAAAAGTCAGAAGTAACTGGAATGCAAGTGCTTTACTGGTGGGAATATAAATTGCTACCATGTCTTTGGTAGTGGCTTGACAGTATCTATTATGAAATTTACATGCACCATGAAATCATAGTCCCACTCACAGGGATATCACTGATAGAAATACAACTATATTAAAAATTAAAAATGTACTGCAGTATTCATAGGACTCTCTAGGGCATAACTTTGAGCAAAAGAAGTTAGACACAAAGGAATACATATGATATGATATGATATGATATGATATGATATGATATGATTTCAGTTATACAGAGTACAAATAGAGAAACACTAACAAAGCCATTGCAAAATAAGGTAACTATGAATCTTGGGGAGTGTAATGAGTTATAGGAATCATGAAGGAATTTTGAGTGTGGATAATATAAATTTTATGACATCTTTGCTCAGTTTATAGTAATCCATTGATATACATGTATGCTATGTTATATTTATATTCTATCCAGATATTGGCTGCCCAAAGAATGGTTACTGTTTTCTAACTACAGTTTTATTGGAGCACAGCTATGCTCATTCAGAACTATGTTATCTGTGGTATCACAGAGTTAAGTTACCAGATTCACAGTGCTTCAAAACCTACCAAAAGATTGTGTTAAGATAGACAAAGAGATATTGTACTATTAAATAAAAGTGTGGCCGTCGCCGCGGCTCACTAGGCTAATCTTCCGCCTGCGGCGCCGCCACACCAGGTTCTAGTCCTGGTCAGGGCGCTGGATTCTGTCCCGGTTGCCCCTCTTCCAGGCCAGCTCTCTGCTGTGGCCTGGGAGTGCAGTGGAGGATGGCCCAGGTCCTTGGGCCCTGCACCCACATGGGAGACCAGGAGAGGCACCTGGCTCCTAGCTTTGGATTGGTGCAATGCGCCAGCTGCAGCATGCCGGCCGTGGCAGCCATTGGAGGGTGAACCAATGGCAAAAGGAAGACCTTTCTCTCTGTCTCTCTCTCTCTCACTGTTCACTCTGCCTGTCAAAATAAATAAATAAATAAAAATAAAAGTGTGTGGGGCCAGCACCATGGCTCACTTAGTTAATCCTCTGCCTGTGATATGCATCCCATATGAGCACTGGATTCTAGTCCCAGTTGCTCCTCTTCCAGTCCAGCTCTCTGTTGCAGCCTGGAAGGGCAGTGGAGGATGGCCCAAGTGCTTGGACCCCTGCACCCACATGGGGACCAGGAAGAAGCACTTGGCTCCTGGTTTTGGATTGGCACAGTGCCGGCCATAGCAGCCATTTGGGGAGTGAACCAACAGAAGGAAGACCTTCCTCCCTCCCTCCCTCTCTCTCTCTCTCTCTCTCTCACTGTATACAACTCTACCTGTCAAATAAAAAATAAATAAATAAAAGTGTGTGAGCACATGTTTGGGTATGTATACTTGGTGTGCCTCTGAATGCGTGTATAACATACGTAAGTGCATACAGGCAAATTTGCAGGTATGCATATCAGGTTAAATGCATGCGTGTGTGAGTGTACTCTCATATTTATTGTGTGTATGTACCAGTGAGTATATTTATGCATGTGGGCTAGTGTCTCTGTGTGCATCTGTGTTTATGTGTGTACATATGCTTGAATATCTTTATACACTTGTGGATGGTTCACATGTCTCTGTGTGTGCATAATTGAATTTCTGTGAATTATTTGATATGCACACATGTATACCTGTGTAACTGAACTAGGAAAATTGTGCTTGCATGCATGCATCATGTTTTTTTCTGTGTGCCTGCTCATGTGTGTATATGTTCATGTGTGCATGAATGTATGTGGATGTATGTGCCAATGTGCATATGTGTACATGTGTGTATAATCCAACCTGAATGTCATCGGCTTCATTTCTAAAGCTTGTGCAATTCCTTGCCTGAATTAATTTTTCAAGTATAGCAGAAGCATTACCAGAAACAAACTAATCAGTCTTGTTCATCTTGGATGGAGTAAATTACCATCTCAAGAATGCACAAAAATTCTCCAATAAAAAACAAACAAATGAAAACTGTTTTTGTTGTGGGATTTGGAAATCAGGGCCTTTGAAAAGAATTTTGCATCTTAAAAATGATAATTTATAGTAGATCAAAGACCAATCACTTGAGACATTGTTTCAAAATATCATTTACTTTTCTAGTAGAGAAAGGGAGCACGATTCCTCTCTGAGAACAGTGTGTTTTTCTCTTGGGCTGCCAAAACTATCAGTTCCAGGACAACCTGCATACATACACATCATTCTGTTAATTTATGTGATAGCATTTTAAAATGTTTTAAGAGGTAGTTAATCTCAAAAACACGTTATAATTTAAAATCTATAACATAAGAATAACCAGAATACTAAGAAATTGTTTTGCATGTGATATACTCTTCCAAGTTATTTATTTTTTTCAATTCATGGGCCTTACTTAGGGCCATTCTTTAATACAAATAGGAATGCTTATTATTAGTATTATTATTGTCATTGTTGTTAATTAAAACCATGACCTAATTTAGATTTAGTTTTTCCCTAAGATCCTCCTATGTTCCAGGATCCCATGAAATATGCATTCTTCATTTAGTCATCATATCACCCACATCACTTCTGTGCTGTGAAATGTCTAAGATTGCACTTGTTTTTGATGGTCTTGATAATTTTGCATTATATTGACCAGATATTTTATTGAATGTCATTCAATTGGGATTTGTCTGACATTATTCTTATGCTTTGAGGTTTGTGTTTGGCGTGAGAGACCTTAGAATTAAGGTGTCATTTTCACCAGATTATCTCGAGTCCTCTCTATCAACATAACTGATCGCTGTTAACATTAACGTGATCATTGGGCTGAAATGGTAGCATTTTTCAGGCTTCTCTACTGCAAGCGTACTTTCTTATGCTGCACTGTCTGAAAGGAAGTAACTATGTTCAAAATACTCAAGGGTGGAGCATTTACAGAATCTATTTGGAATTCTTCTACAAAGATTTGTTTATCCTATTTATTTATTCAATATTTTATTTATATCAGTATGGACTCATGGATGTACATCATATATGGCTTTGTGTACTAATCAATGTTATTTTATTTTTTACTCAAGTTTTTCCAGCTTAGGCTATTGAGAACTCTTTCCTTTGACTCCATGTTCCATTGGCATACCCCTCTAATATTATTCTGTATATCTGAGCTCTTGCTTATTTTCTAGCATTGCATTGTGCTACAAGCTCATCTTGTATATTTCCTGCTCTGGTCCTAGATTCAAGCATTTCTCCAAGGAGCTCTGGTATCCTTTGGAGAATGGTATTTGAAAGCGATCTTGGCTATAGGTGTGCTCATTGCTCTTGGGAATTAATTGCCATTGATTCTGGGTCCTTTCAGCTGACAGAGCACAGAAATATATATATATATATATATATATATATATATATATATAACTATGGAAATTTCTAATGCAACCATCTGTCTTTATACTAAGCTAAACATGAATTCACACTAATATCTCCAACTCTTCCATAATCAACTGTATAATTCTAGGATCCACCTCTTACTTGTCTGCAGTCTCCCACTATAACAGTGAGAAACCTAACTCTTTCCATCCACCATTTATTTATTTAATGTATGACTCCTACATTTGCCTAGACATCTGTTTCACATTTCTGTGTGTCTGATATTTTCTATCTTCTAACCATAAATATTGCTCGTCCTGCCCCCTTCTACTTCTATTCCTACTACTTTGACCCATTTAATGACTGAATAGCTAGAATGTTTTATAAAAGATATATTTATTTGAAAGGAAGAGTCACAGAGAGCAAGAGGGAGACTGAGAGGAAGAGGAAGTGGGAGAAAGAGAGGGAAAGGGAGAGGGAGAAGGATAGGAAGAGGGAGAGAAAGATATTTTCAGTCACTGGTTCACTATCAACATGGCTGCAACAACCGGAGCTACGCTGATCCAAAGCCAGGAGCCAGGAGCTTCTTCCAGGTCTCCCACATAGGCACAGGGGCACAGGCACTTGGGCAATCTTCTGCTGCTTGCCCAGGCATATTACCAGGAAGTAGGATTAGAATTGGAGCAGCTGAAACTTGAACTGGCACCCTGTGTGATGCTGGTGCCACAGGTGATGGCTTTACCTGCTATGCCACAGTGCTTGCCCCATGAATAGCTAGTTGATCATAATGGGGCAAATTCTCCTGAGGAGACTCTGTGCATACATTTCTCTCTCTCTTTTACTTTTATTTAATAAATACAATTTTTTAAAGATTTATTTTATTTATTTGAAAGACAGAGTTACAGAGAGAGGCAGAGGCAGAGAGAGGTCCTCCATCTGTTGGTTCACTCCCTAGATGACCGCAACGGCCGGAGCTGTGCTGATCTGAAACCAGGAGCCAGGAGCTTCTTCTGGGTCTCCCACCTGAGTGCAGGGGCCCAAGGACTTGGGCCATCCTCCACTGCTATCCCAGCCACAGCAGAGAGCCGGATAGGAAGAGGAGCAGCCAGGACTAGAACCGGCATCCACATGGGATGCAGGAGCCACAGGCCAGGGCTTTAACCCATTGCGCCACAGCACTGGCCCCATCAATATAAATTTCAAAAGTACAACTTTTGGATTTTAATGGTTCTTCCCGCCATAACCACCCTCCCACTTGCAAATAATCCCATCCCCTACACCCTCTCCCATCCCATTCTTCATCAAGATTTATTTTTAATTATCCTTATATACAGAAGATTAACTCTATAATGAGTAAAGATTTCAACAATTTGCACCAACACAGACACACAAAGTATAAAGAACTGTTTGAAGATTATTTTTACCATTAATTCTCATAGTACAACACATTAAGGACAGAGATCCTACATGGGGAGCAAGTGCACAGTGACTCCTGTTGTTGATTTAGCAATTGACACTCTTATTTATGATGTCAGTGATCACCCAAGGCTCTTGTCATGAGCTGCCATGGCTATGGAAGCCTTTTGAGTTCATAAACTCCAAGCTTATTTAGACAAGGCCATAATCAAAAGTGGAAGTTCTCTCCTCCCTTCAGAAAAAGGTACCTGCTTCTTTTATGGACCCTTCTCCCCACCAAGATCTCACTCACAGAGATCTGTCATTTAGGTCATTTTTTGCCACAGTGTCTTGGCTTTCCATGCCTGAGAAACTCTCATGGGCTTTTTAGCCAGATCTGAGTGCCTTCAGGGTTGATTCTGAGGCCAGAGTGCTGTTTAGGGCATCTTCCATTCTATGCGTCTGCTGTGTATCCCATTTCCCATGTTGGATCATTCCCTCCTTTTTAATTCTATCAATTATTATTAGCAGACTCTGGTCTTATTTATGTGATCCCTTTGGCACTTAATCCTATCTTTATGATCAGTTATAAACTTGCACTGATCACTTTAACTAGTAAGGTGACATTGGTACCTGCCAACTTTATGGGATTTGGAGTCCCATGGTAAGTTTTTAGCTTTCCCTTAGGAGTAAGTCTGAGGGTGCTTGTGCCGAACTGTACATCTCCTCCCTCTCTTATTCCCACTCTTATTTTTAACAGGGATCAATTTTCAGTTGGGTTTAAACACCTAAGAATAATTGTGTGTTAATTAAATAGTTCAACCAATGGTATTAAGTAGAAAAAGAAAATACTAAAAAGAATAAAGTAGTAAGCTGTTCCTCAATAGTCAGGACAAGGGCTGATCAAGTCATTGTTTCCCATAGTGTCAGTTTCACTTCAACAGGTTTCCTTTTGGTGCTCGGTTAGTTGTCACTGATCAGGGAGAACATATGATATTTGTCCCTTTGGGACTGGCTTATTTTACTCAGCATGATGTTTTCCAGATTCCTCCATTTTATTGCAAATGACTGGATTTCATTTTTTTTTACCACTGTGTAGTATTCTATAGAGTACATATCCCATAATTTCTTTATCTAGTCTACTGTGGAGGGCATTTAGGTTGATTCCATGTCTTAGCTATGGTGAATTGAGCTGCAATAAACATTGAGGTGCAGACAACTTTTACTTGCCAATTTAATTTCCTTTGGATAAGTTCCAAGGAGTGGGATGGCTGGGTCATGTGGCAGGGCTATATTCAGGTTTATGAGGAATCTCCAAACTGACTTCCATAGTGGCTTTACCAGTTTGTGAATACATTTCTTATTTAGTCCTCTTAGCAGTCTTTAAAATAAATCCTTTTACCCATATGGTACTGCTGAAAAAAAGAATGAGTCCCATTGCCTTTTTTTGAATTTATATAAGATGAACAATTTTTATGTATTTTATATAAACAGATTTAGGGGCATAGTGTCCCACTGAATTTTTTTCAAGATTTATTTTATTTATTTGACATCCAGAGATAGAGAGAGGTCTTCCATCCACTGGCTTACTCCCCAAATGGCTGCAATGGCTGGAGCTGAGCGGATCGGGAGCCAGCAGCCAGGAACCAGGAGCTGGAATCTGCCCTCCCAGGCGCATTAGCAGGGAGCTGGATTGGAAGTGGAGCAGCCAGGACTCAAACCACTGGATGCTGGCGCTGCATGCTGAGGCTTTTCCCCACTGTGCCACAGCATTGCTGCATCCCTCCTACTGAATTTTTAAAAGGAAATGAGCACTCTGTTTGGAACTATTAAAGGCTGGATTTTTCCTGCCTATGTAAGCTAACGAATTACCCTGGCACAGAGTCCTGGATCCTGGCAAGAAGACAGCAGACTCCTCATTCAGACATGAAGGACTTGCTACTCATGACACACAGGCAACATGAGCACAAGCCGATCTGAGGCAGCTTTCCCGAGCCTTAATTCCCACAGGTGACTCAAAGAGGGTATGCTGACAGCTGCACATGCATCGATTGTGTTAGGAGAAGAATTATGTTTAAGAAATGCAAATTTATTATACAGACCCTTTGTTAGAGAGAAAGAGCGAGAAAGCACTTTGTGGTTCATTTTTCTTTTTTTATGAAGTACAAAGAATAAAAAGATGGACTTTTATTTAAATTCAAACAGGTTTTCCAAGTGTGATGTGAAAACTGAAAGTTTCCAGAGGTCTAATTCCATTCATCTTTTTCTGTTATTCTCACCAAAAATCATCAAATTTTTTCAGTAAAGATGCCCACTTCAGCTCCAACTGAGATGTCCACTATCCAAAATTAAGTAAGAGAAAAGGGAACAACAAAAGAAGGTCTCTCTCTCCCTTATATCTCTATTATATATAGATATATGTACAATATATATAAATATTTCCAAATATTAGTCTATATATGTCTATCAATATATATAAATCTCTCTCTGTAATATACATATATATAATATGTATAATCTCCCTAGCTCTTTCTAAAAAGAGTCTATGTGATTGATTTGTATTTCTTAAGTTCAGAATTCATCTCCTGACACAGTCACTGCATGTGCAGCTGTCAGCACACCCTCTTTGAGTCCCTGTGGGAATTAAGGCTCGGGAAAGCAGCCTCAGATAGGCTTATGCTCATGCTGCCTGTTGTGTCACAAGTAGCAAGTCCTTCGTGTCATTTGTTTTAATGGAACTTCTGATATGCTACTGATAACACTTTAATTTTTCCATGTACACAGGCAAGAAGGCATGAAAATAAAATCTTTATTCCAGGCAAATAGATGCCCAGGTAAATGTCACAGATTATTTAAGTATTTTTAAAAGTTTATGTAAGGTGAACAAAATTTCATGTATTTCATATGTACAGATTTGTGAGCACAGTAACACTTCTCACCCTGCCCTCCTTCAGGCCCATGCTTCCACTCTTCTTCCTCCTTTCTTTCTTCTTCGTTCTTTTTATTTTTATAATGATGTACTTTCAGTTTACTTTATATTCATAAGATTAATCCTCCACTAATTAAAGAATTCAACAAATAGTAAGAAGAATAAAAAAACACTGTCCACAAGGGCTGTACAAAATAATCAATTCTCAAAATGTCAATTTAGCTCATATGCATTGAATTTTTTGTACTCTATTAGATACCATAGATCAGGGAAAACATGATTTTTATCTTTTGGGGAATGGTTTATTTCACTAAGTATACAAGTATACATGCATTTTGTTGTGAAAGTGAGGATTCCATTCTTTTTATGGCTAAGTATGATTCCATAGTGTGTGTTTAAATATACACATATATATTTCTTTTTTAATTTCATTTTTAAACTTTTTATTTGTTATACAAATTTCATGTATTTCATTTGTACAGGAACATAAATAAACATAATAAACATAATGAACACTTCCTTCCCTACCCTCCCTCCTGCCCATGTTCTAACCCTTCCTCCTCCTTTCTGTTACATTGCCACTCATAATTTATACAAAGATTTATTTTCAGATTACTTAAAGATAGTATATTTAACTCTACACTAAGTAAAAGAGTTCGACAAACAGTATGAAGAGGGGAAAAAAAAACCCTGTTCCTCTAAGAATGAGACAAGGGCTGTAATAATAATCAAATCTCAAAATGTCTACTTCACTCCATTGCAATACGTTTAAGGTACTCAATAGTTATCTTGGATCAGGGAAAACATATGGTATCTGTCTTTTTGGGACTAATTTTTCACTAAGTACAATGGTTTTCAATTGCATCTATCTTGTTGGAAAATACAGGATTTTATTTGTTTTTCTTTCTTACAGATGAGTAGTACTCCATAGTGTATATATACCATAATTTCTTCATCCAGTCAATAGTTGATGGACATCTGGGTTGATTCCACATGTTAGCTCTAGAAATTGTGCTGCAATGAACATAGGGGTAGAGATAACTCTTTTATATACTGATTTCTTTTGATTTGAGTAATTCCCAGAAGTGGCATGGCTGGATCATATGGTAAGTCTATATTCAGATTTTTGAGTTACCTTTATATCGTCTTCCTCACTGGCTTTACCAGTTTACATTCCCACCAACAGTGGACCAGGGTACCATTTTCCCCACATTCTCACTATCATTTACTGTTTGTTAAATTCTGTATGAGAGACATTCTTTTTTTTTAACTTTTATTTAATGAATAGAAATTTCCAGTGTACAGCTTATGGATTACAATGGCTTCCCCCTCCCATTACTTCCCTCCCACCCGCAACCCTCCCCTCTCCCGCTCCCTCTCCCCTTCCATTTGCATCAAGATTCATTTTCAGTTCTCTTTATATACAGAAGATCAATTTAGTATAAATATTTCAACAGTTTGCACCCACATAGAAACACAAAGTGAAACATACTGTTTGAGAACTAGTTATAGCATTAAATCACAATGTACAGCACATTAAGGACAGAGATCCCGCATGAGGAGCAACTGCACAGTGGCTCCTGTTGTTGACCCAACAAATTGACACTCTAGTTTATGGCGCCAGTAACCATCCTAGGCTGTCGTCATGAGTTGCCAAGGCTATGGAGGCCTTCCAAGTTTACCGACTCTGATCATATTTAGACAAGGTCATAAAAGACAGAGTGAGGATAGTAACCAATGATCCTAAGAGTGGCATTTACCAGGTTTGAACAATTATACAGCATTAAGTGGGGAAGAGGACCATCAGTACACACAGGTTGGGAGTAGAGCCATTGGTGGTAGAGTAGAGGTTATGATTACAAAGGAATGAGGCCCAAGTGCACTAGACAGGGCCTAGAACAAAGGACAGAGTCATTATTAGAGGAGCTAAGAAAGGTGCTGTCTAAGCTACAATTAAGTTTTCTGATTGAGAGGCAAATAGAACCTGATAGAAGGGGCTTGATAATAATCTGTTGGGCTTTAGGCCTTGTAAGTTAAGAGGCCCAGACCTATCTTTCTTCCTTTCCAGTTTGTATTCCTTTGATTTCTTTTTCTTGCCTAATAGCTTCTGGATAAAACTTCCAGGGCTATTTTAAATAGGAGTGGTGAGACTGGGCATAATTGTCTGGTTCTGGATCTTAGGGGAAATGCTTCCAGCTTTACCTCATTCAATAGGATGCTAGCCAAGGGTTTGTCATAAATTGCCTTAATTGTTTTGAAGAATGTTCCATCTATATCCAATTTGCTGAAGATTTTCATTATGAAAAGTTGTCATATTTTATTAAATGCTTTCTCTGCATCTATTGAGAGAACCATATGGTTTTTATTTTTCAGTTTGTTAGTGTGATGTATCACGTATATTGATTTGCAAATGTTGAACCATCTCTGCATACTAGGGATAAATCCTACGTGCTCTGGATGAATGATCTTTCTGATGTGATGTTGGATTTGATTCACTAATATTTTGTTGAAGATTTTTACATATAACATCAAGGATATTGGTCTATAGTTCTTTCTCTGTTGCATCTTTTTCTGGCTTAGGAATTAAGGTGATGCAGGCTTCATAGAAGAAGTTTGGGAGCATTCCTTCCTTTTTGATTGTTTTGAATAGCTTGAGAAGAATCAGAATTAGTTTTTCTTTAAATGTCTGGTGGAATACTGGTAGCTGACCAGTCCTGTGCTTTTTTTGTTGGGAGTGTTATTACTGATTCAATCTCTCTCTTGGTTATTGGTATGTTTAGGTTATCTATGTCTTCTTGACTCAATTTTGGTAGACTGTATGTGTTTAGGAATCCATTTCTTCTAGGTTCCTGATTTGCTTGCATACAACTTTTTACCATAATCCCAGATTTTATTTCATCTCTGATTTTATTGATTTTGTTCTCCTTCTTTGGTTGTTTGGGCCAATGGTATGTCAATTTTGTTTATTTTTTTGAAAAAACAGCTCATACTTTCACTGATCTTTTTAAAATTTTTTTTTGTTTTCAATTTTGTCTATTTCTTTTGTGATTTTAATTATTTTCTTTCTCCCACTAATTTAGGGTTTGGTTTGTTATTGTTTTTCTAGGTACTTGAGATGCATTGGTAACTCATATTTTTGGTACCTTTCCAATTTCTTCATATAGGCACCAATTGCTATAAACTTCCCTCTTTTTTAATTTTTAAGAATTTTTTTTTATTTTTTGACAGGCAGAGTGGACAGTGAGAGAGAGAGACAGAGACAGAGAGAAAGGTCTTCCTTTTGCCGTTGGTTCACCCTCCAATGGCCGCTGCAGCCGGTGCACTACAGCTGGTGCATTGTGCTGATCTCAAGCCAGGAGCCAGGTGCTTCTGGTCTCCCATGCGGGTGCAGGGCCCAAGGACTTGGGCCATCCTCCACTGCACTCCCAGGCCACAGCAGAGAGCTAGCCTGGAAGAGGAGCAACCGGGACAGAATCTGGCTCCCTGACGGGGACTAGAACCTGGTATGCTGGCACTGTAGGCGGAGGATTAGCCTAGTAAGCCATGGTGCCGGCCTATAAACTTCCCTCTTAACACTGCTTTTTCTGTGTCCCTTAAATTTTGATGTCATCTTCATTTGTTTCCAGAAACTTTTATCTTTTAATTTCTTTGATGACCCACTGTTTATTCAGGACCATGTTTTTCAGTTAGTCTCCATGTATTTGCACATGTTCTAGAGATCTTTTTTTTAAACTTTTATTTAATGAATATAAATTTCCAAACTACAGCATATGGATTACAATAGCTTTTTCCCCCTCATAACTTCCCTCCCACCCACAACCCTCCCTCTCCCCTTCCATTCACATCAAGATTCATTTTCAATTATCTTTATATACAGAAGATCAATTTAGCATATATTAAGTAAAGATTTCAACAGTTTGCACCCAAACAGAAACACAAAATGTAAAATACTGTTTGAGTACTAGTTATAGCATTAATTCACAATGTACAACACATTAAGGACAGAGATCCTACTTGAGGAGTAAGTGCACAGTGACTCCTATTGTTGACTTAACAAATTGACACTCTTGTTTATGGCGTCAGTAATCACCTTAGGCTCTTGTCATGAGTTGACAAGGCTATGGAGGCCTTCTGAGTTCGCCGTCTCTGGTCTTATTTAGATAAGGTCATAGTCAAAGTGGAAATTCTTTCCTCCCTTCAGAGAAAGGTACCTCCTTCTTTGATGGCTCGTTCTTTCCACTGGGATCTCACTCACAGAGATCTTTCATTTAGGTCTTTTTTTGCCAGAGTGTCTTGGCTTTCCATGCCTAAAATACTCTCATGGGCTCTTCAGCCAGATCTGAATGCCTTAAGGGCTGATTCTGAGGCCAGAGTGCTGTTTAGGACATCTGTCATTCTATGAGTCTGCTGTGTATCCCTCTTCCCATGTTGGATCATTCTCTCCTTTTTAATTCTTTCAGTTAGTATTAGCAGACACTAGTCTTGTTTATGTGATCCCCTAGACTCAGTCCTACGATTATGATCAATTGTGAATAGAAATTGATCACTTGGACTAGTAAGATGGCATTGATACATGCCACACTGATGGGATTGAAATGGAAACCCCTGGCACGTTTCTAACTTTACCATTTGGGGCAAGTCTGATTGTGCATGTCCCAAATTGTACATCTCCTCCCTCTCATATTCCCACTCTTATATTTAACAGGGATCACGTTTCAGTTAAATTTAAACACCTAAGAATAATTGTGTGTTAATTATAGAGTTCAACCAATAGTATTAGTAGAACAAAAAGAAAAATACCAAAAGGGATAAAGTATTAAGTTGTTCATCGATGGTCAGGACAAGGGCTGTTCAAGTCACTGTTTCTCATAGTGTCCATTTCACTTCAACAGGTTTCCTTTTTGGTGTTCACTTAGTTATCACTGATCAGGGAGTACATATGATATTTGTCCCTTTGGGACTGGCTTATTTCACTCAGCATAATGTTTTCCAGATTCCTCCATTTTGTTGCAAATGAGCAGATTTCGTTTTTTTTTTTACTGCTATATTGTATTTTATAGAGTACATGTCTCATAATTTCTTCATTCAGTCTACTGTTGATGTGTATTTAGGTTGATTCCATGTCTTAGCTATTGTGAATTGAGGTGCAATAAACATTAATGTGCAGATGGCTTTTTTGTTTGCCAATTTAATTTCCTTTGGGTAAATTCCAAGGAGTGGGATGGCTGGGTTGATGGTAGGGTTATATTCAGGTTTCCGAGGAATCTGCAGACTGGCTTCCATAGGGGCTTAACCAGTTTGCATTCCCACCAACAGTGCGTTAGTGTCCCTTTTTCCCCACTCCTCACCAACATCTATTGTTGGTAGATTTCTGGACGTGAGCAATTCTAACAGGGGTGAGGGGAAACCTTTGCATTTCTCTGATTGCTAGTGATCTTGAACATTTTTTCATGTGTCTGTTGGCCATTTGGATTTCCTCTTTTTGAAAAATGTCTATTGAGGTCCTTGGCCCATCTCTTAAGTGGGTTGTTTGTTTTGCTGTTGTGGTGTTTCTTGATCTCTTTGTAGATTCTGGTTATTAATCCTTTATCTGTTGCATAGTTTGCAAATATTTTTTCCCATTCTGTTAGTTGCCTTTTTACTTTCCTGACTGTTTCTTTTGCCGAACAGAAACTTCCCAATTTGATGCAATCCCAATAGTTATTTTTGACTGCCTGTGCCTCTGGGGTCTTTTCCAAGAAGTCTTTGCCTGTACCTATATCTTGTAGGGTTTCTCCAATGTTCTCAAATTATTTGATGGTGGCAGTTCATAAATTTAGATCTTTAATCCAAGTTGAGTGGATTTTTGTATAAGGTGTAAGGTAGGGTCTTGCTTCATACCTATGCATATCTAAATCCAGTTTTTCAAGCATCATTTTTTGAATAGACTGTCCTTGCTCCAGGAATTGGTTTTAGATCCTTGATCAAATATAAGTTGGCTGTACATGTCTGGATTGATTTCTAGTGTTTCTATTCTGTTCCATTGGTCTATCCATCTGTTTCTGTACCAGTACCATGCTGTTTTGATAACAACTGCCCTGTAGTATGTCCTGAAATCTGGTATTGTGATACTTCTGGCTTTGTTTTTGTTGTACAAGATTGCTTTAGCTATTCGAGGTCTTCTGTGTCTCCATATGAATTTCATCATCATTTTTTCCAGATCTGAGGAGAATGTCTTTGGCATTTTGATTGGTATCACATTGAATCTATAAATTGCTTTTGGGAGAATGGACATTTTGATGATGTTTATTCTTCCAATCCATGAGCATGGAAGATTTTTCCATTTTTTGGTATCCTCTTCTATTTCTTTCTTTGAGATTTTGTAATTCTCATTGTAGAGATCTTTAACATCCTTGGTTAAGTTTATTCCAAGGTATATGATTGTTTTTGTGGCTATCGTCAGTGGGATTGATCTTAGCAGTTCTTTCTCAGCCAGAGAATTGCCTGTGTATACAAAGGCTGTTGATTTTTGTGCATTGATTTTATATCCTGCTACTTTGCCAAGCTCTTCTATGAGTTCCAATAGTCTCTTAGTAGAGTTCTTTGGATCCCCTAAATAAAGAATCATATCATCTGCAAAGAGGGATAGTTTGACTTCTTCCTTCCCAATTTGTATCCTTTAATTTCTTTTTCTTGCCTAATGGCTCTGGCTAAAACTTCCAGAACTATATTGAATAGCAGTGGTGAGAGTGGGCATCCCTGTCTGGTACCAGATCTCAGTGGAAATGCTTCCAACACAAAGTGGAAAAATACTATTGGAGTACTAGTTATAGCATTAAGTAACAGTGTACAGCACATTAAAGACAGAGATCCTACGTGATTTTTAAAAAAATTAATTAATTTTCTATGCAATTTCCAATTTAACACCAGGGTTTGTTTTTTTTTTCATTTTCAATTATCTTTATATACAGAAGATCGATTCAGTATATACTTAGTAAAGATTTCATCATTCTGCACCCAACAGAAACATATAGTGTAAAAATACTGTTTTAGTATTAGTTATAGCATCACTTCACATTAGACAACACATTAATGGCGGATCCCACATGAGATGTAAGTACACAGTGACTCCTGTTGTTGACTTAATAATTTGACACTCTTGTTTATGGTTTCAGTAATCTCCCTAGGCTCTAGTCATGAGTTGCCAAGGCTATGGAAGCCTTTAGGGTTCACTGACTTTGATCTTATTCTGATAGGGTCATAGTCAAAGTGGAAGTTCTCTCCTCCCTTCAGAGAAAGGTACCTCCTTCTTTGATGGCCCCGTTCTTTCCACTGGGATCTCACTCACAGAGATCTTTCATTTAGGTCTTCTTTTTTTTCTTTTCCATGGTGTCTTGGCTTTCTATGCCTACAATACTCTCATGGGCTCTTGAGCCAGATCTGAATGCCTTAAGGGCTGATTCTGAGGCCAGAGTGTTGTTTAGGACATCTGCCATTCTATGAGTCTGCTGTGTATCCCGCTTCCCATGTTGGATCCTTCTTCTCTCCCTTTTTGAGTCTATCAGTTAGTATTAGCAGACACTTGTCTTGTTTGTGTGATCCCTTTGACTCTTAGACCTATCCAAGCCATCGAATGTGAACTGAAATTGATCACTTGGACTAGTGAGATGGCATTGGTACATGCCACCTTGATGGGATTGTATTGGAATCCCCTGGCACATTTCTAACTCCACCATTTGGGGCAAGTCTGATTGAGCATTTCCCAAATTGTACATCTCCTCCCTCTCTTTTTCCCAATCTTATATTTAACAGGGATCACTTTTCAGTTAAAATTTAAACACCTAAGAATAATTGTGTATAAATTACAGAGTTCAACCACTAGTACTAGAACAACAACCAAAATACTAAAAAGGATAAAGTATTACATTGTACCTCTAGAGTCAGGACAAGAGCTGATCAGGTCATTGTTTCTTATAGTGTCCATTTCACTTCAACAGGTTTCCCCTTTGCTGCTCAGTTAGTTGTCACCGATCAGGGAAAATAAATGAAATTTGTCTCTTTGGGACTGGCTTAATTCACTCAGCATGATGTTTTCCAGATTGCTCCATCTGATTGCAAATGACCGGATTTCATTGTTTTTTGATTGCTGTATAGTATTCTATAGAGTACATGTCCCATAATTTCTTTATCCAGTCTACTGTTGATGTGTATTTGGGTTGATTCCATGTCTTAGCTATTGTGAATTGAGCTGCAATAAACATTGAGGTGCAGACAGCTCTTTTATTTGCCAATTTAATTTCCTTTGGGTAAATTCCAAGGAGTGGGATGGCTGGGTTGAATGGTAGGGTTATATTCAGGTTTCTGAGGAATCTCCAGACCGACTTCCATAGTGGCTTAACCAGTTTGCATTCCCACCAACAGTGGGTTAGTGTCCCTTTTTCCCCACATCCTTGCCAGCATCTATTGTTGGTAGATTTCTGTATGTGAGCCATTCTCACCGGGGTGAGGTGAAACCTCATTGTGGCTTTGATTTGCATTTCTCTGATTGCTAGTGATCTTGAACATTTTTTCATGTGTCTGTTGGCCATTTGGATTTCCTCTTTTGAAAAATGTCTATTCAGGTCCTTGGCTCATCTCTTAAGTGGGTTGTTTGTTTTGATGTTGTGGAGTTTCTTGATCTCTTTGTAGATTCTGGTTATCAACCCTTTGTCTGTTGCCCAATTTGTTTAGAGTTTTCATCATGAAATGGTGTTGAATTTTATCGAATGCTTTCTCTGCATCTATTGAGATAATGCTATGGTTTTTCTTCTTCAGTTTGTTAATGTGTGTATCACATTGATTGATTTGCAAAAATTGAACCATCGCTGCATATCAGGGATAAATTCCACTTGGTCTGGGTGGGTGATTTTTTCTGATGTGTTGTTGTATTCAATTGGCGAGAATTCTATTGAGGATTTTTGCATCTATGTTCATCAGGGATATTGGTCTATAATTTTCTTTTAATGCTGCATCTTTTTCCTGCTTAGGAATTAAGGTGATGCTGGCTTCATAGAAAGAATTTGGAAGATTCCCTCTTTTTCGGTTGTTCTGAATAGTTTGAGAGATTTGGAGTTAGTTCTTCTCTAAATGTCTGGTAGAATTCAGCAGTGAATCCATCTTGTCCTGGGCTTTTCTTTGTTGGGAGGGCCTTTATTACTGTTTCAGTTTCTCTCAATTATGGGTCTATTTAGGTTTTCTTTTTTTTTTTTTTTTGTCTTTGTATACAGAAGATCAGTTTAGTATATATTAGGTAAAGATTTCAACATTTTGCCCATATAGCAACACAAAGTGAAAAAACTACCATTGGATTACTAATTATAGCATTAAATAGCAATGTACAGCACATTAAAGACAGAGATCCTACATAATTTTTTTTTCAAATTAATTAATTTTCTATGCCATTTCCATTTTAACACCAGGTTGTTTTTTTTTCATTTCCAATTCTCTTTATATACAGAAGATCAATTCAGTATATAATTAGTAAAGACCTCATCAGTTTGTGCCCACACAGAAACGCAAAGTATAAAAATACTGTTTCAGTACTAGTTATAGCATCACTTCGCTTTAGACGACACATTAGGGACAGATCCCACATGGGGTGTAAGTACACAGTGACTCCTGTTGCTGATTTAACAATTTGACACTCCTGTTCATGGCGTCAGTAATCTCCCTAGGCTCTAGTCATGAGTTGCCAGGGCTATGGAAGCCTTTAGAGTTCGCTGACTTCGATCTTATTCCGATAGGGTCATAGTCAAAGTGGAAGTTCTCTCCTCCCTTCGGAGAAGGGTACTTCCTTCTTTGATGGCCTCGTTCTTTCCACTGGGATCTCACTCACAGAGATCATTCATTTAGGTCTTTTTTTTTTCCATGATATCTTGGCTTTCCATGCCTGCTATACTCTCATGGGCTCTTCAGCCAGATCTGAATGCCTTGAGGGCTGATTCTGAGGCCGGAGTGTTGTTTAGGACATCTGCCATCCTATGAGTCTGCTGTGTATCCCACTTCACATGTTGGATCTTTCTCTCCCTTTTTGATTCTGTTAGTATTAGTAGATACTTGTCTTGTTTGTGTGATCTCTTTGACTCTTAGACCTATCAGAACTATCAATTGTGAGCTGAAATTGATCACTTGGACTAGTGCGATGGCATTGGTACATGCCATCTTGATGGAATTGTGTTGGAATCCCCTGCACATTTCTAACTCCACCATTTGCGGCCAGTCCGATTGAGCATGTTCCAAATTGTTCGTCTCCTCCCTCTCTTTTTCCACTCTTAGATTTAACAGGGATCACTTTTCAGTTAAAATTTAAACACCTAAGAATAATTGTGTGTTAATTACTGAGTTCAACCAATAGTACTAGAACAACAACAACAACAACAAATACTAAAAAGGATAAAGTATTACATTGTACATCTAAAGTCAGGACAGGAGCTGATCAGTTCATTGTTGCTTATAGTGTCCATTTCACTTAGCAGGTTTCCCCTTTGGCACTCAGTTGTCACCGATCAGGGAAAACAAATGATATTTTTCTCTTTGGGACTGGCTTAATTCACTCAGCATGATGTTTTCCAGATTGCTCCATCTTGTTGCAAATGACTGGGTTTCATTGTTTCTTACTGCTGTATAGTATTCTATGGAGTACATGTCCCATAATTTCTTTATCCAGTCTACTGTTGATGGGCATTTGGGTTGGTTCCAGGTCTTAGCTATTGTGAATTGAGCTGCAATAAACATTAATGTGCAGATGGCTTTTTTATTTGCCAAATTAATTTCCTTTGGGTAAATTCCAAGGAGTGGAATGGCTGGGTTGTATGGTAGGGTTATGTTCAGGTTTCTGAGGAATCTCCAGACTGACTTCTATAGTGGCTTAACCAGTTTGCATTCCCACCAACAGTGGGTTAGTGTCCCTTTTTCCCCACATCCTCTCCAGCATCTGTTGTTGGTAGATTTCTGAATGTGAGCCATTCTCACCGGGGTGAGATGGAACCTCATTGTGGTTTTGATTTGCATTTCTCTGATTGCTAGTGATCTTGAACATTTTTTCATGTGTCTGTTGGCCATTTGGATTTCCTCTTTCGAAAAATGTCTGTTGAGGTCCTTGGTCCATCTCTTAAGTGGGTTGTTTGTTTTGTTGTTGTGGATTTTCTTGATTTCTTTGTAGATTCTGGTTATCAATCCTTTATCTGTAGTATAGTTTGCGAATATTTTTTCCCATTCTGTTGGTTGCCTCTTCACTTTCCTGACTGTTTCTTTTGAAGTACAGAAACTTCTCAATTTGATGCAATCCCAAATGTTAATTTTGGTTTTGACTGCCTGTGCTGTTGGAGTATTTTCCAGGAAGTCTTTGCCTGTGCCTATATCTTGCAGGGTTTCTCCAATGCTCTCTAATAATTTGATGGTTTCGGGTCGTAGATTTAAGTCTTTAATCCATGTTGAGTGAATTTTTGTGTAAGGTGATAGGTATGGGTCTTGCTTCAAGCTTCTGCACGTGGAAATCCAATTTTCCCAGCACCATTTATTGAATAGACTGTCCTTATTCCAGGGATTAGATTTGGATCTTTGGTCAAATATAAGTTGGCTGTAGATGTTTGGATTGATTTCTGGTGTTTCTATTCTGTTCCATTGGTCTATCCATCTGTTTCTGTACCAGTACCATGCTGTTTTGATAACAACTGCCCTGTAGTATGTCCTAAAATCAGGTATTGTGATGCCTCCGGCTTTGTTTTTGTTGTACAGGATTGCTTTGGCTATTCGAGGTCTTCTGTGTCTCCATATGAATTTCAGCATCATTTTTTCCAGATCTGAGAAGAAGGTCTTCGGGATCTTGATGGGTATTGCATTGAAGGTATAAATTGCTTTTGGGAGAATAGACATTTTGATGATATTGATTCTTCCAATCCATGAGCATGGAAGATTTCTCCATTTTTTGGTATCCTCTTCTATTTCTTTCTGTAAGGTTTTGTAGTTTTCATCGTAGAGATCTTTAACGTCTTTGGTTAAGTTTATTCCAAGGTATTTGATTGTTTTTGTAGCTATTGTGAATGGGATTGATTTTAGAAGTTCTTCCTCAGCCGTGGCATTGCCTGTGTATACAAAGGCTGTTGATTTTTGTGCATTGATTTTATATCCTGCTACTTTGCCAAACTCTTCGATGAGTTCCAGCAGTCTCTTAGTAGAGTTCTTTGGGTCCCCTAAATAAAGAATCATATCATCTGCAAAGAGGGATAGTTTGAGTTCGTCCTTCCCGATTTGTATCCCTTTAATTTCTTTTTCTTGCCTAATAGCTCTGGCCAAAACTTCCAGAACTATATCGAATAGCAGTGGTGAGAGAGGGCATCCCTGTCTCGTACCAGATCTCAGCGGAAATGCTTCCAACTTTTCCCCATTCAATAGGATGTTGGCCGTGGGTTTTTCGTATATTGCTTTGATTGTATTAAGGAATGTTCCTTCCATACCCAGTTTGCTTAGAGTTTTCATCATGAAAGGGTGTTGTATTTTATCAAATGCTTTCTCTGCGTCTATTGAGAGAATCATATGGTTTTTCTTCTGCAGTCTGTTAATGTAGTGTATTACGTTGATTGTTTTGCGAATGTTGAACCATCCCTGCATACCGGGGATGAATCCCACTTGGTCTGGGTGGATGATCTTTCTGATGTGTTGTTGCAATCTATTGGCCAGAATTTTATTGAGGATTTTTGCATCTATGTTCATCAGGGATATTGGTCTGTAATTCTCTTTCAATGTTGCGTCTCTTTCTGGCTTAGGAATTAAGGTGATGCTGGCTTCATAGAAAGAATTTGGGAGGACTCCCTCTTTTTCGATTGCTCTGAATAGTTTGAGAAGAATTGGAGTTAGTTCTTCTCTAAATGTCTGGTAGAACTCAGCAGTGAATCCATCTGGCCCTGGGCTTTTCTTTGTTGGGAGGGCCTTTATTACTGTTTCAATTTCTGTGTCAGTTATGGGTCTGTTTAGGTTTTCTATGTCTTCCTGGCTCAATTTAGGGAGGTTGTATGTGTCCAAGAATCTGTCCATTTCTGATAGATTTCCCTGTTTGCTGGCATACAAGTCCTTGTAGTAATTTCTGATGATTCTTTTTATTTCTGTGGCGTCTGTTGTTACGTTTCCCATTTCATCTCTGATCCTATTGATTTGGGTCTTTTCTCTTCTTTTTTTAGTTAGTTGGGCCAATGGGGTGTCAATTTTGTTTATTTTTTCAAAAAACCAGCTCCTCGTTTGGCTGATTTTTTGTAATGTTTTTTTGGATTCAATCCTGTTGATTTCTTCTCTGATTTTAATTATTTCTCTTCTCCTACTGGGTTTGGGTTTGGTTTGCTGCAGATTTTCTAGATCCTTGAGATGACTTGAAAGCTCATCTATTTGGTGCCTTTCCAATTTCTTGATGTAGGCACCTATTGATATAAACTTTCCTCTTAACACTGCTTTTGTTGTATCCCAGAGGTTTTGGTGTGTTGTGCTGTTATCCTCATTTACTTCCAGAAAATTTTTGATTTCTCTTTTAATTTCTTCTATGACCCATTGTTCATTCAGGAGCATGTTGTTCAATCTCCATGTGTTTGCACGTGCTCTAGGGATTCCTGAGTTGCCAATTTCCAATTTCATTCCTTTGTGGTCTGAGAAGCTGCATGGTATGATTCTAATTCTTTTGAATTTGCTGAGACTTGCTTTATGGCCTAGTATGTGGTCAATCCTAGAGAGGGTTCTATGTACTGCTGAGAAGAACGTAAAGTCCTTAGATGTAGGATGAAAAGTTCTGTAGATATCTGTTAGATCCATTTGGGCTATAGTGTCATTTAAATCTACTGTCTCCTTGTTGATCTTCTGTTCTGTTGATCTGTCTATCTCTGAGAGTGGAGTATTGAAATCCCCCAGTACTACTGTATTGGGGTCTAAGTCTCCCTTTAAGTCCCTTAACAAGTCTTTTAAATAAGCTGGTGCCCTGTAATTAGGTGCATATACATTGATAATCGTTATATCTTCCTGTTGAATTGATCCCTTAATCATTAAATAGTGCCCCTCTTTATCTTTCTTAACAGTTTTTGTGGTAAAGTTTATGTTGTCCGATATTAAGATGGCTACGCCCGCTCTCTTTTCATTTCTGTTGGCGTGGTATATCTTTTTCCAGCCTTTCACTCTCAGCCTGTATGGATCATTGTTGGATAGATGGGTTTCTTGTAAGCAGCAAAAGGATGGGTTTTGTTCCTTAACCCAATCAGCCAATCGGTGTCTTTTAACTGGACAGTTCAAGCCATTAACATTCAATGTGACTATTGAGAAGGAGTAACTTTGCCCTGCCATTAGCCAAAGATACTTTCTAATATATGGTTTGAGATTCCTGTGATCTTTTGGTGTGAGGTTTCCTACCTTTACCTTCTTTCATATTGGTGACCGTGTTTCTGTGTTTCTGTATGTAAGACCTCTTTAAGCATCTTTTGCAGGGCTGGACGAGTGGCGACAAATTCTTTCAGTTTCTGTTTGCTTTGAAAGGTCTTTATTTCACCTTCATTCATAAATGAGAGCTTTGCAGGATATAATATTCTGGGCTGGCAGTTTTTCTCTCTTAGCACCTGGGCTATGTCTCGCCATTCTCTCCTAGCTTGCAGGGTTTCTGAAGAGAAGTCAGCTGTGAGTCTAATTGGAGATCCTCTGAGAGTAATCTGGCGTTTCTCTCTTGCACATTTTAGGATCTTTTCTTTGTGTTTCACTGTGGTGAGTTTGATTACGACGTGTCGTGGTGAGGATCTCTTTTGGTCATGTTTATTAGGGGTTCTATGAGCTTCCTGTATTAGGATGTCTCTGTCTTTCTCCAAACCTGGGAAATTTTCTGCTAGTATCTCACTAATAAGGCCTTCTAATCCTTTCTCTCTCTCCATGCCTTCAGGTACTCCTAGAACCCGAATGTTGGGTTTTTTAAGAGTATCCTGTAGATTCCTGACAGTATTTTTTAGATTTCTGATTTCTTCTTCTTTTCTTTGATTTGATTGTTTCCTTTCCTGTTCTCTGTCTTCTAAGTCTGATATTCTCTCTTCTGCTTCGTCCATTCTGTTTTTAAGACTCTCTAATGTGTTTGTCATTTGATCTATTGAATTCTTCATTTCATTATGATTTCTCATCACTATCACCATTTCTTGTTCCACTAGTTGTTTCAATTCATTTTGATTCCTCCTTAATATTTCATTTTCACGAGAGAGATTTTCTATCTTGTCCATGAAGGATTTCTGTAGTTCAAGAATTTGTTTTTGAGAACTTGTTAATGTTCTTAGCAATTTTTTGAGATCTGCTTCTTGCATTTCTTCAATCTCCTCATCTTCATAATCTTGAATTGGGGTGTCTTTTTCATTTGGGGGTGTCATAGTGTCTTCCTTATTCTTGTTAGCTTGGTTTTTGCGTTTGTTGTTTGGCATGTTGGAGATATTTGGTTTCTTCACTGTGGTGTTTTTTCTTGTTACACTATGGCTCTATATTAAGTGGACTGTCTGCTTTCAATGGTGCCTTAGAGGCTTGAGATGAGTGTGGACTGAGAGCTGTGTTTGGTTCCTCAGGGCTGAGGGTGTGTCAAAGATGACACTCCCAGGTTAGGTGTGGTAAATCTCTCTCTTTTTTGATTCAAAAGGGAAGTAATTCCGCACAGCTGAATGTAATTGGAGGTAGTTAGCAGGCAAATGATATACCCACAGGAGCCAGAGATCGGAAGCTCTTTCCCAAGGACCACACAGGGAATCTCTGCTGCCCTCAGTGTGGGCTCCAATTCTCCTGCAATCTCCCACTGGGTTGCCAAGTTAGATGCTAATCTCCTGTTATTTCACCCCTCCCCCCAGAGT
Source organism: Lepus europaeus (assembly GCF_033115175.1). NCBI lineage: Eukaryota > Metazoa > Chordata > Mammalia > Lagomorpha > Leporidae > Lepus > Lepus europaeus. The sequence goes on along the minus strand of NC_084837.1, from coordinate 16,649,892 downwards.
CAGGTTTTTCTGCTCGGCTCAGGGCCGGTGCAGACCTGAGGTCGCCCAGCTTATGACGTATGTCCAAAATGGCGCCTGCTCTGTCTTGCTCGCCTTTGAGAGGTGAGCGGAGAGAGAGAAACTTGTGTCCGTATCAGTCACTTTTTTTATTTTTTATTTTTTCTCTCTCTTCTAGTTAGCCTGGTGAACTTTTCCCCACGGAGTTTCAAGCCTCGTTCCCTCTAGCCTCCTCTTTCCGCTTGCTCGCTGGTATCTCGGGCTATAGAGGTTCGGCTCACCTCGCGTTCCAGCGCTGGTGCGTTGAGTCTGCCGCTGGTGTCCCGAACTTGGGCTCCCACACTCTCCACGCAGGTCCACTGTGAATCACTAGTTCCGGAAGAGTTTCCTCTGCTGTTTCATCCCCTACTCTTCCTTGACCCTGCAGTATCTCCACTTATATTAAACTTTCTCTCCCCCCGGACTAAGTGTGCTTCTGCCTATTCCGCCATCTTGCCCGGAACCCCTCTATTTAGGTTTTCTATGTCTTCATGGTTCAATTTAGGTAGGTTGTATGTGTCCAGGAATCTATCCATTTCTGATAGATTTCCCTGTTTCCTGGGATACAATTCCTTGTAGTAATTTTTGATGATTCTTTTTATTTCTATGGTTTCTGTTGTTATGTTTCCTTTTTTATCTCTGATTTTATTGATTTGGGTTTTTTCTTTTTTTAGTTAGTTGGGCCAATGTTGTGTCAATTTTGTTTATTTTTTCAAAAAACCTGCTCTTCGTTTGGCTTATTTTTTGTAATGTATTTTTGGATTCATTCCTTTTGATTTCTTTCTTATTTTAATTATTTCTCTTCTCCTACTAGATTTGGGGCTGGTTTGCTGCAGTTTTTCTAGATACTTGAGATCCATTGAAGGCTCATTTATTTGGTGTCTTTCCAATTTCATGATATAGGCATCTATTGCTATAACCTTTCCTCTCAACACTGCTTTTGCCGTATCCCATAAATTTTGATATGTTGTGTTGTTATCCTCATTTACTTCCAGAAATTTTTTGATTTCTCTTTTGATTTCTTCTAGGACCCAGTGTTCATTCAGGAGCATGTTGTTCAGTATCCATGTGTATGCATATGCTCTAGGTATTCCTGAGTAGCTAATTTCCAACTTCATTCCACTGTGGTCTGAAGCTGCATGGTATGATTCTAATTCTTTTGAATTTGCTGAGACTTTGCTTTATGGCCTAGAATGTGGTCAATCCTAGAGAAGGTTCCATGTACTACTGAGAAGAATGTAAATTCTTTACATGTAGGATTAAAAGTTCTGTAGATATCTGTTAGATCCATTTGGTGTATAGTGTCAATTAAATCTGCTGTTTCCTTGTTGGTCTTCTGTCCTGTTGATCTGTCTATTTCTGAGAGTGGAGTATTGAAGTCCCACAGTTCTATTGTATTGGATTCTAAGTCTGCCTTTAAGTCCCTTAACATATCTTTTAACTAAACTGGTTCCCTGTAATTAGGTGCATATACATTTATAATAGTTACATCTTCCTATTTAATTGATCTCTTAATCATTATATAGTGCCCCTCTTTTTCTCTCTTAACAGTTTTTGTGTTAAAGTTTATTTTGTCTGATATTAAGAAGGCTACACCTGCTTTTTTTTTTGTTTCTGTTGGCATGGAATATTTTTTTCTAACCTTTCACTTTCAGTCTGCATGCATCTTTGTTGGAAAGATGCGGCAGTAAATAGATGGGTTTTTTTCCTTAACCCAATCAGCCAATCGGTGTCTTTTACCTGGATAGTTCAGGCCATTTATATTCAATGTGACTATTGATAAGTAGTGGCTTTGCCCTGCCATTTTCCCTAAGATATTTTCTTGTATATCCTTTGAACTTCCTATGATCTTTTACTGGGAGGTTTTCTTCCTTTACCTTCTTTCATGTTGATGGCTGTGTTTCTGTGTTTCTGTGTATAACACATCTTTGAGCATCTTTTGCAGGGCTGCACGAGTGTTGACAAATTCTTTCAATTTCTGTTTGCTATGAAAGGTCTTTATTTCACCTTCATTCACAAATGAGAGCTTTGCATGATACAATACTCTGGGATGGCAGATTTTTCTCCTAGTACCTGGGCTATATCTCGTCATTCCCTCCTAGCCTGTAGGGTTTCTGATGAGAAGTCTGCTGGGAATCTAATTGGAGATCCTCTGAGAGTAATCTGACGTTTCTCTCTTGCACATTTTAAGATCTTTTCTTTATGTTTCACTGTGGTGATTTTGATTACAGTGTTTCGTGGTGAGGATCTCTTTTGGTCATGTTTATTAGGGGTTCTTTTTTTTTAAACTATTTATTTATTTATTTATTTTTTTACAGGCAGAGTGGATAGTGAGAGAGAGAGAGAGAGAGACAGAGAGAAAGGTCTTCCTTTTTGCTGTTGGTTCACCCTCCAATGGCCACTGTGGCCTGCGCATCGTGCTGATCCAAAGCCAGGAGCCAGGTGCTTCTCCTGGTCTCCCATGCGGGTGCAGGGCCCAAGGACTTAGGCCATCCTCCACTGCCTTCCCAGGCCATAGCAGAGAGCTGGCCTGGAAGAGGGGCAACCGGGATAGAATCTGGCGCCCTGACCGGGACTAGAACCTGGTGTGCCGGCACTGCAAGGCGGAGGATTAGCCTGTTAAGCCACGGCGCCGGCCTATTAGCAGTTCTATGAGCTTCCTGTGCTAGGATGTCTCTGTCCTTCTCCAATCCCGGGAAGTTTTCTGCTAGTATCTCACTAAAAAGGCCTTCTAATCCTCTCTCTCCCTCCATGCCTTCAGGAAGTCCTAGAACCCGAATATTGGGTTTTTAATAGTATCGTATGGATTCCTGCAAAAATTTTTTAAATTTCTAATTTCCTCTTCTTGTCTTTGGTTTCACTGTCTACTTTCCTGTGCTCTGTCTTCTAAGTCCGATATTCTCTCTTCTGCTTCACTCATTCTGTTTTTAATGCTCTCAAATGCATTTGTCATTTGATCTATTGAATTCTTCATTTCATTATGATTTCTCTTCACTCTCACAGTTTCATGTTCTACTAGTTGTTTCATTTCATTTTGATTCCTGCTTAATATTTCATTTTCGTGAGAGAGAATTTCTTTTTTTTATTATTATTAAACTTTTATTTAATGAATATAAATTTCCAAAGTATAGCTTATGGGTTACAATGGCTTCCCCCCTCCCATAACTTCCCTCCCGCCCGCAACCCTCCCCTTTCCCGCTCCCTTTCCCCTTCCATTCATGTAAAGATTCATTTTCAATTCTCTTTGTATACAGAAGATCAGTTTAGTATATATTAGGTAAAGATTTCAACATTTTGCCCATATAGCAACATAAAGTGAAAAAACTACCATTGGATTACTAATTATAGCATTAAATAGCAATGTACAGCACATTAAAGACAGAGATCCTACATAATTTTTTTTAAAAATTAATTAATTTTCTATGCCATTTCCATTTTAACACCAGGTTGTTTTTTTTTTTTTTCATTTCCAATTCTCTTTATATACAGAAGATCACTTCAGTATATAATTAGTAAAGACCTAATCAGTTTGTGCCCACACAGAAACGCAAAGTATAAAAATACTGTTTCAGTACTAGTTATAGCATCACTTGGCTTTAGACGACACATTAGGGACAGATCCCACATGGGATGTAAGTACACAGTGACTCCTGTTGCTGATTTAACAATTTGACACTCCTGTTCATGGCGTCAGTAATCTCCCTAGTCTCTAGTCATGAGTTGCCAGGGCTATGGAAGCCTTTAGAGTTCGCTGACTTTGATCTTATTCCGATAGGGTCATAGTCAAAGTGGAAGTTCTCTCCTCCCTTCGGAGAAGGGTACCGTGAGAGAGAATTTCTATCCTGTTCAGTAAGGATTTCTGTAGTTCAAGAATTTGTTTTTGAATACTTCTTAATGTTCTTATAAATTTTTTGAGATCCATACCTTGCATTTCTTCTATCTCATCATCTTTATAATCTTGAATTGGGGTGTCTTGTTCATTTGGGGGCGTCATAATGACTTCCTTGTTCTTGTTTCCTCAGTTTCTGTGTTTGTTTCTTGGCATTGTGGAGATAATCTTTGGTTTCCTCACTGTGGTGGATTTTCTCATTATACTATGACTCTAGATTAAGTGGACTGTTTGCTTTTGGTGAATCTTTGGAGGCTTGTGATGGGTGTTGCTAGAGAACTCTATCTGGTTCTTTAGGGTTAAGGGTGTGCCAAAGGTGAAACACCCAGGTTAGGAGTGGTAAATATTCTCTCTCTCTCTCTCAATACAGAAGGGAAGTAATTCTGCACAGCTGAGCGGAAATGAATGTAGTCGGTGTCTGAAATCTGGCCACTGTGGGTATAACATTCATCTGCTCTGTCCCAAGGACTGCACAAAGGGTCTGTGCAGACCTCAGTGTAAGCTCAAATTCCTCTGCAGTCTCCCACCAGGTTGCCAAGGTTACTGAGTTTGTGTGCTCTCCTGAGAGCACTCACATCTCCAGTACTCCGTGAGTTCTCTCCCAGGCCCTCAGTTTTTCACAGTCTCAGTTCATTAGCTCCACACATTCACTAGGTCCTAACCTCCTGTTATTTCTCCCTACCAGAGTTAGGTTATTCTGCATGGCTGATGGCAGGTGCAGCTTTTATGTATGTCCAAAATGGTGTCTGCTCTTTGTCTTACTTGCCTTCATAAGGTTAGTAGAGAGAGAGACTCGTGTTCGTACTGGTCCCTTTTATTTATTTATTTTTTTCTGTCCTCTAGTTAGGCTGGAGTACTTTTCCCAACAGGGCTTCAAACCTCATTCCCTCTAGGCTCTTCCTGCTGTTTTGCCGCTGATGTCTTGGGCTACTGTGGTTTTGCCTCACCTCCCTTTCCAGCGCTGGTGTGTAGAATCTGCGACTGGAGTCCCGAGCTGTGGGCGCCCTTGCCCTCCACGTAGTTCCACCATTTCCCACTAGTTCTGGAAGAGTTTCTTCTGCAGTTTTCTTTTTCTAACTTTTCCCTGAAACTACAGTATCTCCACTTTTATTAAACTATCTTTTCCCGGACTATCAGTGCATAACCTCACTATTCTGCCATCTTGGAGGACTCCCCCTCTTGAGATATTGAGTTGTTGATTTCCAACTTCATTTCATTGTGGTCAAAGAAGATGGATGATATAATTTAGATTTTCTTGAATTTTCTGAGACTTGCTTTATGGCCTAGCATATGGTCTATTGTAGAGAAAGTTCCAGGCACTGATGAGAAGAATGTGTATTCTGTCACTGTAGGGTAAAAAGTTCTGTAGATACCAGTTAGTCCATTTGGTCTGCAGTATCTATTAGCTCTATTGTTTCTTGGTTGATTTTATGTGTAGTTCATCTGTCCATTGATGAAATTAGAGTGTTGCTACCCCCCATAGCTATTGTATTGGAGTCTATCTATGTCTCCCTTTAGATCCATTAACATTTATTTTAAGTAGCTATGCACCCTTGAATGGGGTGTGTATACATTCATTATTGTCACATCTTCCTGTTGAATTGATCCTTTAATCATTACATTATTCCCTTCTTCATCTCTTTTAACAGTTTTTTTATTTTGAGGTCTATTTTTTGTGTTATTAGGATGGAAATACTGGACCTTTTTTCTGTCTGTTAACACAGAATATCTCTTTCCATCCTTTCACTATTAGTCTGCCTGTATTTTTGTTTGTGAGATGTGTTTCTTTTAGGTAGTAAATAGATGAGTCTTGTTTTTTAATCCATTCAGTAGTCTGTATCCTCTAACTAGAGAGTTGAGGCCATTTACATATAAGGTGAATATTCATAAGTAACAACTTGGCCCTGCCATTTTTCCATAAATATTCCTGTTGTTTACTTTGGATTTCTTTTGTACTTTTACTAAGAGATTTTTATGCCTTAAAATTCTTTCATAATTATGGCTGTCCTTCTGTGTTTCTGTATGTAGCACATCCTTAACCTTTTTTTTTTAAGGCTGGATGAGTGATGAAAACTTCTTTCAATTTCTGCTTGTTATGGAAGGACTTTATTTCACCTTTATTCATACATGAGAGCATTTCAGGGTACAGTACTCTTGGTTGACAGTTTTTATCTTTTATGTCTTAGACTATGTCTTGCTATTCCCTTCTGGTCTGTTGTGTTTCTAATGAAAAGTCAGCTGTGAGTCTAATTGGAGATCCTCTGATAGTAATCTGGCATTTCTCTCATGCAAATTTTAGAATCTTTTCTTTATGTTTTACTGTGGAAAGTTTGACTACAATGTGTTGTGGTGAAGATATTTTCTGGTCATCTATATCAGGAATTCTGTGTGCTTCCTGTACTTGAATAGCCCTTTCTTTCTCCAAATTAGGAAAGTTTTCTATAATTATTATACTAAATAGGCCTTCTAGTCCATTCTCTTTTTCCACACCTTCAAGAACTCCTAAGACTTGTAGATCCATATGTTGGGTTGTTTGGTAATATTCCATAAATCTCTAACACTGTTAATTTATTTATTTCCTTCTTGGTTGTTTTTTTGTTTTTTGTTTGTTTGTTTTTGGTCTGACAGTAAGATTTCCAAAGATTTTTTTCTAGTTTGGGTATTCTTTCTTCTGCCATTTCAAGTCTGCTTTTAAGACTTTCCATCACATTTTTATTTGATCTATTGAATTCTTCATTTCTAATATTTCATTTTGATTTCTCTTTAAAATCTCAATTTCATGGAAAAATTTTCATTCATGTCATGTATGATTTGCTTTCATTAATGGATTTGCTTCTGATTGCTTTTGAGTAATACTATAGTTAACATTTTGAATTCCATTTCTGGCATTTTCTCAATCTATTCATCTTCATATTGTAATAATGAAATGTGTTCCTTTGGGGGAGAAGTCATATTGTCTTCCTTATTCTTGTTTCTTGAATTTCTATGTTTGTCTTTAGGCATTTTTGGAGTGTATTGTTTTCCTCTGATAGCTTTTATCTTTGAGCTATGCCTATGTGGGTTCGTGGAATATCTACACCTTCAGTGAATACCAAGAGATATATGATGAGTGTGGCCAGTGAGTTCTGGTCAGTGCTCCAGGGTGGGGTAAGCATCCAGGGTAATACCCAGATTGGGTGTGGTAAATCTCAATGCCTGGCTCTTAGCTCCAGGTGTGTTCCATGCCACTGTATGTACTGCTCTAATGATCTGTGCAATCTTCAATGTGAACACAGTTCCCACTGCAATGTATACCACATTTTCTTTTCAAGTCATTGGTTGATGGACGTCTGAGTTGATTCCATATCTTAGCTCTTGTGAATTGAGCTGCAACAAAGATGGTAGTACAGAAAACACTTTCTTGTGCTGGTTTCATTACATTTGAGTTAATTCTCAGGAATGGGATTGCTGGGTCATATGGTCAGTCTATTTTCAGATCTCTGAGGAATCTCCATACTGTCTTCTATAGTGGTTGTACTAATTTACATTCCTTCCAATATTGTAAATTGAAGTAGTGTAGCTTTTTCCCCATATCCTCTCTAGCATTTATTATCTTTTAATTTCTGTATGTTAGCCATTCTAACTGGGTGAGGTAAAACTGCATTGTAGTTTTTTTTTTTATTTTGTTTTTTTTTTTGTTTGATTTTTTTTGACAGGCAGAGTGGATAGTGAGAGAGAGACAGAGAAAGGTCTTCCTTTTTTGCCGTTGGTTCACCCTCCAATGGCCTCTGCAGCCGGCGCATCGCACTGATGTGTGAACCTGGTGTGCCGGCGCCACAAGGCTGAGGATTAGCCTGTTGAGCCACGGCGCTGATGCATTGTAGTTTTTATTTGCATTTCCCTGATGGCTGGTGTTCCTGAGCATTTTTTATGTTTCTGACTGCCATTTGAATTTCCTCTTGAATATTTCCTGTTCAAGTCCTTTGCCCATTTCTTAACTAGATTGTTTGTTTTGTTATTTTTGAGTTTCTTGTGCTTTTTATATATTCTGGACCTGCTATCAGTTGCATAGTTTGCAAATATTTTCTCCCATTCTGTTGGTTGCCTCTTCATTTTGTTGAGTATTTCCTTTGCAGTATAGAAGCTTCTTAACTTGATGTGATCCCATTTGTCAATTTTGATTTTGATTGGCTGTGCTTCTGGGGTCTTTTCCAAGAAGTCTTTGCCTATGCCACTGTCTGGTAGAGTTTCCCAGTGTTCTCCTCTAGTTTTTGCAGAGTTTTCCCAATGTTTTTCTCTAGTGATTTGGTGGTATCAGGCCGTAAATTTAAAAACTTCTCTACATAATGCTACCTAATACATTCCAACAGTTTATCAGAAATATTATTCACTCATACCAAGTGGGATTTATCCCTGGTATGCAGGAATGGCTGAAATACAGAAATCAATAAATGTGATATATCACATAAAAAAATTGAAGAGTAAAACCCACATAATTATCTCAATAGATGCAGAGAAAGCATTTGATAAAATGCAACATACTTTCCAGATGAAAACCTTAACCAAATTAGATATAGAAGGAACATTCGTCAACAAACCCACTGCTAGCATCTTATTGAATGGCAAAAAGTTGGAAGCATTCCCACTAAGCTATGGAACCAGACAAGGATATTCACTTTCACCCTTGCTATTCAATATAGTTCTTAAAGTTTTAGCCAGAGCCATTAGGGAAGGAAAAGAAATCAAATGATTCAAATCAGAAAGGAGGAAGTCAAGTTGTCCCTGTCCCTGTTTACAGATGACATGTTTCTATAAAGAGGGGAACCAAAAGACTCCACTAAGAGACTACTGGAATTCATGAAAGAGTTTGATAATGTTGTAGGATATTAAATCAACACACAGAAATCAATTGACTATATACACAGACAATGTCATGGCTCAGAAAGAACTTCTAAGCTACACTTATTATATTGCATCCCATATCAGAGTGCTGGTTTGAGTCCTGGCTGCTCCACTTCCTATCCAGCGGCCTGCTAATGTTCCTAGGAAAGCCATGGAAGATAACCCAAGTATTTGGGTCTCTGCATCCCACATGGGATACCTGGATGCATTTTCTGGCTCCTGGCATTGGCCTGATCCAGCCTTTGGCAATTGCAGACATTTTCAAATAAATAAACTAAAACTTCTATTGTTTTTTGAGATTATGTTCATTTATTTGAGAGGTAGAGTTACAGAGAGGGAGGTCTTCCATCTGCTGGTTCACTCCCCAAATGGTTGCAATGGCCAGAGCTGGGCCAATCCAAAGCCAGGAGCCAGGAGCTTCTTCTAGGTCTCTCACATGGGTATAGGGGCCACTGCTTCTCTAGGCCATAAGCATGGAGCTGGATCAGAAGAAGGGCAGCTGGAACATGAACTGGCACCCATATGGGATGTCAGCACCGCAGGCAGAGGTTCAGCCTTCTACACTACAGTGCAGGCCCAATAAAGTAAATCTTCAATTAACTTTGACACAGAAGAGAGGGAGGAGGGGGGTGGCAGTGTGGGTGGGAGGGCGGGTATGAGGGGAATAATAACTATATTCCTAAAGTTGTACATATGAAATCTGTATTCCTTAAAAGATAAATTAAAAATTAAAAATACAGGGGCCGGTGCCATGGCTCACTTGGTTAATCCTCCGCCTGTGGCGCTGGCATCCCAAATGGGTGCCAGGTTCTAGTCCCGGTTGCTCCTCTTCCAGTCCAGCTCTCTGCTGTGGCCTGGGAAGGCAGTGGAGGATGGCCCAGGTGCTTGGGCCCTGCTCCCGCACGGGAGACCAGGAGGAAGTACCTGGCTCCTGGCTTTAGATCAGCCATTTAGGGGGTGAACCAATGGAGGGAAGACCTTTCTCTCTGTCTCTCTCTCTCACTAACTCTGCCTGTCAAATAAAAAAAATTAAAAATACAGACAAGAGAGTGTGTTTTTCAATCAATAGATGAAAGTAAGAATGCTTGGTTTGGCTTTGTGAGAGATGGGTGAGGCTGTATATGGGCAGACAAAACGAGGCTTTTGTAGGGAGGGAAGTCATCCTCCATTGGATTTTGAAGAGGGGTTGGGGATGCCATTCATTGTGATGTCAATGAGTGGTCACCATGGGAAGATTTTGGACAGAGACGCTTGAGAAAATTGGAAGTTTCCCCACATTCACTTAATGAAAATGACTTCCTGAATATTTTATTACCTGATGTTACCTTCCTGGATTGTAGTTGATATTTAGTCTTCCCTGCCTCTCTATTCCAAGCTTTCCTTGAGCCAAAGGTGCTCGTTTGATGTTGACCACATCATTTCCTTATTTTTCCATGAGGGTAAATTAATATTTTTATTTTAATATGAACATGCCTTTACTTAGGATAAATGAAAAAATGATCTCAAAGGCAGATTGAAAAAAGTTACCTAGTACTTAAATATTGTTAGCATTTTCTTTCAGGGCCTTTGGCTTTTTCATGAATATTCAATGGATGACTGAAGACTATTCTGATGATTTGTTATTATAAATATGTCAAGTGGTCCATGTCAGCTTCGCCTATCTTTTTTCAGTAGACATCATCATATGTCTGAAATATATCTTATTTATCTTTTGTGTGTTGCTATACATTTTATGTATTTATGCTATCTCATGCATTATTTTTCTTGTTTATTTAATATCACCTTTTTCTCTTTCTAGTTATGAAATATCCCTTATATTCTTTCTTATTTTTTAATAACCCCACATTTACTGCTGTCTTTTCTGTGTAGCTTTTAGAAGCTGCAACATGTTGTAACTGTAGTTTTAAGAGGTTTCTTTACAACCTTTGAACAGTGCTTTCTAAAGATGTTTAAGGTTTGCAGCTTCCAGTTTTTTGTGTATGCAGTGCTCATATGTGAGAGAAGTTTCTTTCTTCTACATCTGGAATTTCAATGCCCCACTGGGCACCATTGTAATTACAAACTTGGTGATGTGATAGCTATTTCCTCCTGGGTGAGAAGCTTTGAATGAACATGAAGTAGTTCCCTCTAATGAGCTTTAATGACCTTTCATATCCCCATGGTTTTGTCTCACTTCCCCCCTCCCGCCTTTAAGAGAAAGGTTTATTGGGACCTAGAAGACTGGGCATATTTTCTTGCATTTCTGAGTCCTGTAAGTCCATCCAAGGCCACTCTTAGGGTGTGTTTACCTGTGGAAGAAAGTACAGGGGTATGGTAAAGGAGGGGTGAGAGTGGGTCAGCCCATCTTGCTGAGCTCAGGAGGACGAAGAGCAGGAGGAAGTGAAGGCCATTCCCATTTGGAATGGACCTACTTGCTATCCTTGTTTCTATATTCCATCACTCCTGACATGGGGAGATGTGAGGCTTGACAACTGCAGGAGCTCTGCCCTCACACTCCTGTGAAGATGCCAGTTCCAGAGACCTGCCACATTAGCCCCTTCCTCCTTGTTCACCTGTCCAGAGACACAGTTGTGTTCATAATAGCGACCCTTCTAGACCCCTGGGATCTCACCTTGCTCTCCTGTATTAAGTGGGGTCAGAGATATTGAATCATGGGCAGCAACAAGACACTGCAGGCAGGTAAAATGGGTTTGTTTGTGAAGGAGAAGGGAGGTTGGAGGCATGGAGCACCTGGAGATAGGCTGGGCAGAGTGACCTGAGAGCATGTCCTAACCAGGGCCTTGGCAAAGCTGTATGTGCAAGTGTTTTACTTCTAGTTTACCAATCAGGGTTCAAATCATGGTGGGAAAGACATTTTGTCTAATAGGATAGTACACATGGAGACAGTATCTATACCATAGGTTTCTTTCTTAAGCAAAGGGGTTTTTATTTTTTTTCTTCTTTTATGAATTAGTTATTATTGGGGATATTAGAAAGATAAGTGTTTTATATTATGAACTCAAAATGAATAACTAAACTAAAATAGCAGTCCCACGGAACAAAGGGAATTTCTCAATTTGAAATGCTATATATCATATAATTGTTCTTAGCCTTTTTTTAAGTGAAAGATTTAAAAATTATTCCTCTTTCTACCAATAAAACCTATCAGAAACTTATCTCCAGGTGAAAGGGCCACCACCTTATTGTATTCTTGTGTGAGGAACTTGAGAGAGATTCCTGGGGGAAGAGGCACATCTTCCCCACATTCACAGCAGGTATAGATGTAAAGAAGGAACTCTCCTCTTTGAGCTGCTGAGTTAATAAAAGCACATTTTTCTCTTAAACCTCTTTTTTTCTTTTTTTGAAATCACTTACAAGTTTAGAATTGAATCCTTAAAGTCTAGAGAAATCATTCTGTATTTTGTTAAAAATTTTTAATATTTTGGCAGAAGGTCATGGTAGATTTTGATAAATGAAGACTGTCAAACCAAAAGCCACCTGACTGGTGGTGGGTCTCCATGCCCACGTTTATCTTATGATTGTGTCATCAGCTTCATTATAGTTGTGACACCAGTTAGTACACATATTTTTATGAAAATTATTTATCAAATTATTTATAGAGTGTCAAAATGAAGCTTTGAGGTCATTTCCAAAGAGCAATTTGAAATAAAAATGAAGTGATTCTGGAGCTATTTAAGCACCATTAAATCCTGTAGCCATGAGGTCAGTGCAGGGGAGGCTTCCTGAGTGCGGGAACTGGTTGTGGCATCCAATGCTCCTTCTTATTTGGTTACCATGGTCACATAAATCTCCAGCGTCCACTATTCTTAGCTTAGCTTTATGGGTGAAGAAGCTGAGGCCAATGATTGTGACTTGGTCATGATGACAAACAAGGTGATGGGTGAATGCACATTATCTTGTTGCTCAAGTGATCTGGATGCAACCAACCCAAGACAAACTCATCTCTAATCATCACATTTCCCTACAGAGAGAAAGAAAAGATAAACTTTTGTCATAGCACTTCTACTACTCTGAAATAGTACTAAGCCATTTCCTTTACTTGATTAACTTATAAATTTAAAAATAAATCAATAGATCTGCATTTCCTAAGCTTCAGGAGTTGATAACTTTTTAAATTAGAATGGTTCTTTTTAAATGGTTCTGAAAGAACAGAGGGAAAATAAATCCAGTGTTCCTATAGTAAATGACATGTCTCCAAATTGTAAGATTCAAGATGATCCAAATTGCAGTTTGCCATAAGAAAGTGAAGAAATCTAGGTAATAAGAGGATAGGAAGAAGGGCTCACAGGGGCAAGATGGAGTTCACTTGAGGTAGGAAAGAGGGTGAAGAGGCAAGAGCTGCAAAGGTAGAAATACCTGGGGGTGGGGCTGAGCCTGGAGCAAGCAAAGGTCACGGCTGGTGCTGGTTGGTTCCCCTTCTGTATGACAATGGGAGGTATAGCAGAGATAAGGACTCTGAGGTGGAGAGGTGTGTAAATGATGCTGCTCCCCAGTGGTGCCAGGCCCTTAATCCAATAGGGAGATAGCCTGGAAGAGGCAGGGCAGGAGTAGTGCACCTGCTGTCCTGGGACGTGGTGAGCCAACAGGCCAGTCTGGGTTTGTAGCACTCCCTTACCTCTCTCAAATTCTAGCTTCGGTTTCCTACTTGACACCTAGACCTGTTTTTCTAAGATCCATGATCTCTGATGCCAACTGTGTCAAATTCTCAGATCACCTCACCCCTTCCTTTAGATCACACTCTTCCCTTCTGTCCATCCAGGTACCTTCTCTGTTTCTAAATATTCAGACTCTGAATCATAGTATGTCCACGCTGTAATAAAATGTACGTATCATTCCCCAAACCTCCATCCACCACGTGCTGTTTGCTACTTTCTACCATGTTGCTTCCAGCTCCTAAAAAAATCTCATTCAAGTTTTAGGCGGTTTCATGGTTGGATGGTTTCTGTTGATAAGGAAGTGAACTCTGCCTCCCAGTGGTTCACTTCCCTTCTAGCTCTTTTCCTCTCTGTGTCCTAGTTCAGTAGTTTTAGCTCAAAGGGAAGAAGGTTATAGCTTCTTGATGACCAGTTCATCATCCCTGATCTTTTTTGTTTAAGACTTATTTACTTATTTGAAAGAGTTACAAAGATAAAGCGGGAGGGAGGGAGGGAGGGAGGGAGAGAGAGAGGGAGAGGTCCTCCATCTGCTGGTTCACTCCCCAAACAGCTGCAACGTCTGAAGCCAGGAGCCAGGAGCTTCTTCTGGGTCTCCCACATGGGTGCAGGAGCCAAAGGGCTTGGGACATCTTTCACTGTTTCTCCAGTGCACTAGCTGGATCCAGGACTTAAACTGGTACCATATGGGATGCTGGTGCCATAAGTGGTGGCTTTACCAATTACGCCACAGTGCCGGCCTCATCCCTGAGCTTTTACTTCTGCAACTAACATCCTTGGACTGTGCCCAGCATTCTTACCCTTGCCCATCCACACATGAGCTTGAGTTCTTCCATTTCCTCCATTACATGTGGGCCTGCCAGAGCAGAGAGGGACCATCTTTTGTTTTATAATCTCTTCTGTTCATGAAGCCTAACTGAATTACTCACCCATGGAATGAGGAGAATGGGATGTCTACTACAGCCAAGTACTGTATGACTGTTTAATCTTTGTGTCCCTTGCTTCTCAGTCTTCAGAGCAGAGCAAATCAGTTATCCAGTGATTCAAAGAAGACAATTTCCTTCACCTTCTTGTTGTATACTTCCACCAGCAGAGGCTCTTCCATCCTCTCCCCAGTCTGGACTTCTTTTTACCTGGGTAGACAGAGCCTTAACATGTTCTTTTGATTGAAGAGGCACTAACAAATTATGGATTGAAGACTTACATTGAAATAGATGGCAGAGCTGTGGATTTATTGCTTGGCCTTTTTCACTTTCCTGAAGAAAATGGACTTTAAAAATAATCTTCTCCCCCATAAAAAAGAAGAAATACTCAGGGCAGAAAATCACTCATGCCATCCAACTTTCTGAAGGGCTCTCTAGAGCAAAGATTTTCAAATGTTTCTTTAATCTGGTTACATAACCTGGGGATTAACACATAAATCATGATTCTCCTTGGACTGATGAGTGCTCACTGCCCATAGGAGGCTGAACTGACAGCTCCCTGAGAGGAGCCCTTGCTGATTTTTTTTATTCGCCATTACATCTCTATTGTTGGTGTTATCACTCTCTGACTTCATGTGTGTCTGTCATTGCATTTCCAGTAAGTGATGAACACTGAGGGAACTGAAGTCATTTCAAAGAGCATGGAGTGCCTCCTGGGGATCCCATGGGGCTTGGAGCTCCTTTTGAGGAGTGACTTTCTTTAGTCATAGAGGAGGGTGGGTAGCAGCATATACCAGGGTAGTGAGGCAGGGTGGAGGAAGACCAGGTGAAGAGGTCCCACTGCATATGTCGGGAAGCCCAGCCAGGCTCATAGAGACTAGGTCCGTAGTTTGAAGTTTCACTTTGTTTTCTTTTCTGGTTTTACAGGAAGCCATCAGAAGAGTTTGTGCGGGGTGGGGTGTGATCTGTCTCACTTGTAAACATCTTTCTGACTGCTCTGTGGGTGGCTGGAGGTCCATCAGAGGTGATTCCAGTAGTCTGGGTCACGAAGACTGATGGCTTGGGCTGAGGAGGTACAGGTTGGGCACAACCTGCAACATAGGTTCCTAGTATTGCTGAGGGGTGGTCAGGAGCCCAAGATGACTTCCAGGTCTTGTCTGGTCCATTCCAGGTGTAGGTGAAGATGCCAAAAGGATAGGCAGCTGCTAACAAGGGCAGTCAGGCCCAGGATTACTCAGATGTCACCTGGTTGGTTGTCATCTGTCAGTTGTTACTAAGGTGACAGAACTCCTCTCTGATGTCCTCACCAGTGCAAAGTGGAAACTCTTTTTCTGCAGAAAGCACTTTCTTTCCCACAAGGTAACCCCTTCTCTCCGGAGAAGTTTGCGTGGACCCACGTAATCAGTTGGTCATGGCATCCCTAGCAAATGGGACAGTCCAGTGATGCAGCAGTGGATGTGCAGGCAGCTGACAGAAAGCCATGCCAAGTGCAGGAGGTGGCGTTGTGCCCACCTAAGGAATGGAACTCTGTTGAGGCACACCCTTGGCTTTCTAGTCTCTCAGACCTCCCCAACTTCAAGGTCAATTCTTTCCTGCCCTTCTCTACCTTGGAAAAATAGCCCAAGGAAATGGGACCAGGGCACAACTCTGCATTTACCTTCAGATTCCCTTATTTTATTCCCGAACTCTGCCCACTCACCCCCATGGTACTTTACTTCCTTTTGGGTAGGAAAACCACATTTTACCTCTTGTGCACTGTGCCCATCTGACTCATGACGTAAACTTCACACTCTTGTCAGACTCCATAAACTTTGAAAATTTTAAACAAAGCATGTTTTTCTCAAAAATATAGCATTTTTCAATGTAAGTGTAGGTTTGTGTAAAACTTATGTTGGAGACAAAGGCTAAAAACTAACTCTCAGCTCTGTCTTCCTGCTTGAGCAGGGCCAGGAAAAAGGCAGGGTGGGCAATGGCCTTCACCTCAGTGAATAGTTAGGGCTTAGCAGTGCCTCGATGGCAGAGCAACAAGCAAAGCTGGACATCTAATTTCTCTCTTTACAACCATCCCTTTCTTCCTCAGAAAACCTCAATTGCAATTATCCTGTGGGCAGAAGGCTCAGCCATTTGACCTCATACGTGAGGACAGAGAGATGAAGCCAGAAGCACAGAGCCCCATTATCTTATTATCTTCTTGATTCTGCAACTCGCTCCTCTCTTATGAACCTTTAACTTTGACTGCATAGGCGTGCTTGTTGGGCTGCTTCTCCTGTTGTTTCTTCTGCCTGGGTGTTGTGAGCTCCCATTCTCACCTGTATGCTGATACCACTCTGGGCATTTTCTCGGGGCAAGTTCTCTCTGATCCAGCACTCAACTATACCTTCCTGCTTACTCAGCACTTCCACACTGGTCTCGGGGGTTCTCCTCCATCATACCGCCACGGCATCTCTCAGAGGTCCAGTCCAGTCCAGCCTCATTCACAGGCAGTCTTCCAGATTTTGATCGGTTCTCTTTTCCCTTCCACTTCATCACCAAGCTGATGGCCAATTCCTGGGGCAGGGTGACTGTGCAGTTATGTGGCCCATCTAAGTTCCAAGGGCTCTGTGGTGCTAACAGGGACAATTAAATAAATAACCAGGCATTTAGTCATTTAACATCTCTGCATCTTGCTAGAATGCAAGCAAGGTTCTGCTTTACAATCAGGGTAGGAGGAGACCCTAGCACAGACCTTTCTGCCCGCAGGGTGCTAAGTAAGAATGGGTTGATGCATGCTTGCATGAATGAAAGAATGGCTCTTTCGAGGAAGGGGCCTCACACTAGCACTGTTGACTGCAGCATTAAGCTCTATGACACTGATGGTCTCAATGGCAGAGAGGCTTTGTTGTCTTTCTTGGCTAAGGGACGCAGGAAGGAGTGGAGGCTGCCCCCCTTCCCCCCCAGCCTCCTCCTTGGTCTCTTCCCCAGGCATCTTGTCTGGGCTTCTGTTTACTCATCCAAAAAAGAAGAGGAACCAGATGGTTTCTGAAGCCCTTTGTGGTACTAGCATTTTATGATTCTATTTTTGTCAAAGCCCCTTAGGAAATAAAACTGCAGTGTAAATAATGAAAATAAAAAAGAATTTCTTTGTGGAAGTGCTTTGGGCAATTCCTTTCTTATACTCCTAAGGAGTGATTCTATTTTCATCCACATGAAATTGGGCCATTCTGACTTCCCACTTCACAAACTCAAACTGGACAACTTTTTCCTTTTATGTACAGGAGACCAATATTTGAAACATGGTATCTCTTGCCTTCTTTGTGTATAAATGTTGCTTAAGTGCAGTTTGAGTTAAAATTCATAAGCAGTAACCAAAATACCAATATTCAGTTTTCAAAACACTTTATACTAGACAGAGGAGGGGGTCACCATTTTCCATTCTTATAAAAGTTTCTATCTTAAATTGTTTATTTTTGATTGACAAATAATTATACATATGTATTTTCATAGTACGGCATGATATTTTATATACATTGGGTAATAATCTACTCAGAATAATTTGGATATCTCTTACCTCAGACATGTGTCATTTCTTTGGGGTGAGAACATTAAACATCCTCTCCTAGCTATTTTGAGATATACAATATCTTAACTACATTAACTGTAGTCACCTGCTGTGCAATTGAACACAAGAAATTAGTCCTCGTATCTAAACACAACTTTGTGTCCCTAGGCTAACCTCTACTCCAGTGCCTCTTCCCTGCCCATCTGTTGGGAACTACTATCCTACTCTGAACTTCTAAAGTCAACTTTTTAGAGTCCACAGCCGAGTGAGATCATACGGTATTTGTCTCTCTATGCCTGGCTTATTTCATCTAACATAACAGCCTCTCGTTTTATCCATGTTGTTACAAGTGACAGGATTTAAACCTTTTTATGGCTTAATAATGTGTGTAAATACATGGACTCTTTATCCGTTCATCTGCTGATTCCACGTCTTGGCTGTTGTGAATGGTGGGAGCACAGATTTATCTTTGACAGACTAATGTCATTTTCTCTGATATAAACCTAGTAGTAGGTTTACTGCATCATAGGGTAGCTCTGTTTTTACTTTTTTTTTAAGAATGACAAACAATCATATAATGATAATTTTGCAGACTTACATGAAATGTACTTGTTTCTTCAAAGACACAAAATCAGAAAACTGGCCTGGACAGAAAAACAGTTTTGGATAGCTCCAAAACTAATTTTCATTTAGAAAATCTTCCCTGGAAATTACTAAGGTCCTGAATAGTTTTACTGATGAATTCTACTAAACACTTAAAGAAGAAACAATAACACAATAGCATGTTCTTTCAGAAGATAGAGAAGGATTAAATACTTTCTGACTTATAAGTGACTAATATAACCCTATACCAAATCCCAAGGAGTACAAGAAAAAATTACAAAACTATAGTTCTTGTTTTTTATATTTATTTATTTTTTTCATTGTAAAAGTTTTTAATTTATTTTTTATAGAAAGATTTTATTTAATAAATTTCATAAATACAACTTTTGGATTTTAATGGTTCTCCCCCCATACCTGCCCTCCTATCTCCAAGCCATCCCACCTACTACTCCCTCTCTCATCCCATTCTTCATTAAGATTCATTTTTAATTATCTTTATATACAGAGGATCAACTCTATAATAAGTAAAGATTTCAACAGTTCGCACCCACACAGACACACAAAGTATAAAGTACTGTTTGAAGACTAGTTTTATCATTAATTCTCATAGTACAACACATTAAGGACAGAGGTCCTATATGGGGAGCAAGTGCACAGTGACTCCTGTTGTTGTAACAATTGTATAGTTTTTGTTAATAGAGGTGAAAAAGTTCTTCACTAAATAGGTAGCAAATTAAACCTGGAAAAAAGGCAAACTCTGAATCATTAGGTATTTCTTCTCTGTTTTTTGTGTGTCCGCTTTACTGTTGAGATTTGTATTTTTATGTGTTTCCATAATGATGGTTATTATTTTACTTCTAATGTAGGACTCCCTTAAGCATTTCTTGCACATTCAGGCTGGCGGTGATGAATTCTTTTGTTTTTTGCTTGTCACATGAATCACCTCTCTCAAGATATTTTCTCATACTGTATTTACCTTCTTGTGATGATGTCAGATAATGCAATCATCCATGATTAAGTGAAGGAGGGTGACTGATGCAGGCACTGTAACACAGTGTTAGGCTGCTGTGACCTGATGATAGAGGAGAATCATCTGCTTTAGGTGGTCCAGGGTCATCAAGCCACGATGATGTCATGTGGGTAACTTATAAGATTGCAGAGTGGCTACTGCACATCCTGAGTGCGAATCGGCAGGACAGCACCATAGTTCATGCTACTCAGACCTGTGCACAATTTAAAATTATGAAGTAGCTATTTATGAAACTTTCCTTTTACTATTTTCAGACTATGGTTGACTAGGGGTAACTGAAACCTCAGAAATGAAACCAATGATAAGGCGAAACTATTGTAGTGTGCGTGCATTTGTTTGTATCTGTTGTCTCTCTCCCAGCTGTGGTAAGAGGCCCCTGCACATTGCCATGTGCTTAGGGCTGAATGGTGTCTGCCTGCAGTTAGTGTTTAGACTCAGGGAATGATATCCTCTGGGCCATGAGGGCTGCTCCAAATTTAGGTCAACCTGGTTCTTCTTCCATAAACAGAAGCCATTGGCACCCCTTTTCTTCTCCCTAGAGTTTGCCTGACAACTGCAGAGAAAATGGCTTCTCTTTGGTGGAATAATGAGAAATAATCATGTTTTTTAGAGCTGCTTATTAAGAGTGATCTCATTTAATGAAAAACATTGTTTGGTCTTCTTAAGATCCAATTGTAATGCAGATCTAGCAATGTGTGCAGCTGGTCTCCCTCTTCATTTAAAAGCCCATCTGGGTTGTTCTCAAGGAAACCATATTCTAAATAGAATTCTTTAATGCTGCAGCCTTTTTTAATCAAGCTATTATACAGCTACACTGGGACTGTGTAGTCACTGGCCTAACTATTAAATGTTTCGTAGATTTAAAAATTTGTAAATTTTAAAGAAGGTGCAAAATGATACAACCATCAGTAATCTTATTTTGAATATCAGAATCATCTTCCCAACCCTTAAGCTTATTTTGTGTAATAATTAAGGAATGGATATTTTGAATGTGCCTGACGCATTTTGTGTGTTTATTTTAATGACAAAGTTTTATTTAAAACAGTAAGATGTTGCAGTTGATTTCTCAACAATGTTGCAGTGGATTCGTTTCTGAGAGGACCAGCGTGGTGGGGGCAAGAGGCGCGGAGTCAACACACAGACCCCGGGAGTCGGGTGAAAGCAGGCTTGAGGCAAGCAGCCTGCAGACACGTTTATTTCAGGTGGTACAACAGCTTATATAGCCAAGACCAGCCAATCCTGTCAAGGGGCGGTCTATGTCCCAACCAATCACAGCCTGTTGCCAGGCAGTTTCAAATTCATCCAATCACAGCCTGTTGCCAGGCGGTTTCCAAAGCCATCCAATCACAGCCTGTTGCCAGGCGGTTTCCAAAGCCATCCAATCACAGCCTGTTGCCAGGCGGTTTCCAAAGCCATTCCTGAGTAACTGACACTCGCTTGCCAGTGGCCACCTTGGCATGGCCTTCTCATTCCATCACATTTCCCCCTTTTCATTTATTTTTGAGCAACGGGAGACATGATTCTTGGCCATACCATTGTTGACCCTGTTTCCATGTGGTCTCCGTACGCAGCTGTGCCTGTCTTAGGTTGTCCCCCAGGGGATCTTACCCATCATTGACTAACCAGCGCTCAAATCGAGAGACCACAGGATTGCTTGCTCAGATAGGGATAGGAATGAGGAATAATGGTTATCAGGAATGGCATGGCCGCACACAGGCTGTGGGCCATTTGAGTGGCTGACCAGAGCTAGTGGGGTACACAACAGTAACAGATGTGGCTATGGGCAGTTCCTCAGGGTAGGATGATAGGGCAGGTGTGTCTGCTAACAAGGCAGAGTCTTGGTCTTGTTCAGCTGGTTCTTGCTGGCTGTCAGTTGCAGGCTTGATGTTTCTGGCTGGTACCCAAATGGGCTGTTCCGCATTCTCTGGAAAGACACAAGCATATCCTCGACCCTTGGTTAATAGAAGCCTTTTTACAGGCGTTGGAATCCAGTGCCTGAATTTTGCATACACTTCGACATTAACAGCAAACATGCTGATGGCATGGGATCTAGCGGCTGCCCTGAGAGCTTGGGGTGCCCGAGGACTGCCACAAATGTGGGGATCCTCACTGGGTGCGGATGGGATGACCTCGCATGAGTTATTGTGTAGAGGTTTTTTAAGTTCATCCCACAGGTATATGGGGGGTGGCTGACTAGGCATTGCTACCTTGTTTGCTACCTTGTTTTTTTCACTGTCGGAGCTCTCTCTCCCTAAGTCATCAACCATTGTCTGTGAGACAGGGACCTGGAATGTCAGGCTCCTATCACTCACAAATTCACTATGTTTGATAATCTGCACAGGATTCTGAGAGGGGGGTATCTTTCCCATGTCTGAGCGCTTAAGAGCGGCACGGCACACCAACTCTAGCCAGAGGAAAGACATGTACAGCACTGCTACCGTAACAAAGCAAATTCCTAGCACCTCAGCTGTTGATGGCATTTTGCAGGAGGTTTCCCTACGTTAGACAAACAGACAGTGCTGTATCAGCTCGTACGTATGTCCTGTGCTTAGTGGGGGACTTCCTTGATTTGTTAGGTCAAGGCCGTATGCCCACACGGTGTCTCCGGAGCGTCATCTCTCTTGAGTGAGGGAAGATGGCTTGGTTCCGAATTCTGGGATGATCAGTCCCTTATGTGAATTCGCCGGGCGAACCCAAAGTAAAAGGAGGAGCCGAGAAGCGACGTATGCTTCTGGGCGGTGTGTGCTAACTTGGGGTCACTTAGACCGAGGACAAGGACAAGGAAAGGGGCATAGGAGGGGGTTCTGTGCTCACCCTCACAGAACCGAACAGCACACAAAACACTGAGGGGCCTACTTGCCGAAATCCAGGGGGGACCTCGCTGAGTCCGACACGCTGTCTCTTTCTCAGTCATGTTGGTGCGCCAGATGTTGCCGTTGATTTCTCAACAATGTTGCAGTGGATTCGTTTCTGAGAGGACCAGCGTGGTGGGGGCAAGAGGCGCGGAGTCAACACACAGACCCTGGGAGTCGGGTGAAAGCAGGCTTGAGGCGAGCAGCCGGCAGACTCGTTTATTACAGTTGGTACAACAGCTTATATAGCCAAGACCAGCCAATCCTGTCAAGGGGCGGTCTATGCCCCAACCAATCACAGCCTGTTGCCAGTCAGTTTCAAATCCATCCAATCACAGCCTGTTGCCAGGCGGTTTCCAAAGCCATCCAATCACAGCCTGTCACCAGACAGTTTCCAAAGCCATCCAATCACAGCCTGTTGCCAGGCGGTTTCCAAAGCCATCCAATCACAGCCTGTTGCCAGGCAGTTTCCAAAGCCATCCAATCACAGCCTGTTGCCAGGCAGTTTCCAAAGCCATTCCTGAGTAACTGACGCTCGCTTGCCAGTGGCCACCTTGGCATGGCCTTCTCATTCCACCACAGTAAGACAGGTTCAGAAAGACTTTTTAACCTAGGAAAATTCCTGACAGTCAGGTAAGGAGAGAGGAGGAGTACAGAAATGTGATTTTACAGTACTTTCCCCTTCACTGAGGACAATTCGGTCTTCTGAAATTCTTTTCCCTGGGTCATGATCAACTGCAATGTGAAGATTTTTTTTGTGTGTCATTATACAGAAAATTTAAAAATAAGAATCAAACCTGAGAATAATATTACATTACATTGCATTAAAATAAACCTCTCTCCTACTATAGAGTTTTTTGAGTAGAAAACGTCACCCATCAGAATGGAGCTCATCAAAGCTGCACTGCAGCACCCTGTGACCTGAGAGGGAACTGCTGGCTGAAGCTTGACCATTGTCTTCCTTAAAACGCTCTTCAACCATTTCTTCCATCTTAAGACTTTGATATCTCATTTTCTCACTGATTTACCCCAAAATGTTTTACTTTTTAATGCTTGTCCAATGAATGAGGTGACAGTTGTAGTCCTGTAGTCCACCCCCATACCTCTGGTGCCTGCACACACCTCTGTGTTCTTACATCCATCCTTGCCCTGGTGCCAGGCTGCTACCCTCAGGCAATGTCCTAGGTAAACCAATTACATGGTGAGCTTCCCAGGAGGGTACCATATTAGTCAGCTCTGGGCCAGGTAGTCAGAAACAGAAGGGACTTGTGGAAAACTTTGATAAGAAAAGAAGAGCATGGGAGGTAGACCTTCTCTGCCTGGCCTTTGCTTGCTGAAGCAATTTCCCAACAGATTTTCTCAAAATTTGCCATTCGCTGTGTTACTTCCAGCGTGGGGTCAGGGATCTGAGTGTTTGGGAGAGAAACGCTCTGGATGGTGATATATAATGCTTCTGGTAGGGTTCTGTTTTTAGCCTTATTACAAATGTTTGGGAAAACTGTCCCTGATTGAATCCCTGCTTCACCTGGCACTACACTGAATGCACAGCACTGCTGTTTCCCATGAGGCTGCTTGATGTCATGTTGACCCATTGTCAAGTGAAGGCACTGGTGCTCACAGTGGGCAGGAATTTGCTCGTGGCCACTCCAGAGACAAGAGACAGAGCTGGATCCTTCACAGCACTCGCTGCCCCAATCCCAAGCCTTTCCCATCATGGTACCTTCTCTCATTGATGTCTTGGAAGCACATGTCTTAATGGAAAATAAATGTTCAGGACTTGGTAGTGTGTCCCAATAAACGTCACAGCAAGTGCTGCCTGTCCTTGAACCTACAGAACTGATGTGTGACTCAGCAAATCTTGTCATCATCATGTTGGGAATGTTGATGGTCAGAGCATCTTCATTGTCCATTCTGTGTGCACATAATCAGAATAGGGATAAAAGACAAACATTACAGACTAAGGACCTCAATGAAGATATCACTCAAAATACAGAAAGAATATATGTTAGGACAATCTTTTCTTTTTTTTTTTAACCTTTATTTAATAAATATAAATTTCCAAAGTACAGCTTTTGGATTACAGTGGCTCCCCCCCCCCATAACTTCCCTCCCAGCTGCAATCATTCTATCTCCCACTCTCTCCCATCCCATTCTTCATAAGATTCATTTTCAATTATCTTTATATACAGAAGATCAATTTAGTATATACTAAGGAAACATTTCAACAGTTTGCACTCACACAGAAACACAAAGTGTAAGTACTGTTTGAGTACTAGTTATAGCATAAATTCACATTGTACAACACATTAAGGACAGAGATCCTACATGAGGAGTAAGTGCACAGTGACTCCTATTGTTGACTTAACAATTGACACTCTTGTTTATGGTGTCAGTAATCACCCGAGGCTCTTGTCATGAGCTGCCAAGGCTATGGAAGCCTTTTGAGTTCACCAACTCTGACCTTATTTAGACAAGGTCATAGTCAAAGTGGAAATTCTTTCCTCCCTTCAGAGAAAGGTACCTCCTGCTTTGATGGCTCGTTCTTTCCACTGGGATCTCACTTGCAGAGATCTTTCATTTGGGTGTTTTTTTTTTGTTGTTGTTTTTTTTTTTTTTTTTTTTTTTTTTTTTTTTGCCACAGTGTCTTGGCTTTCCATGCCAAAAATATTCTCATGGGCTCTTCAGCCAGATCCAAATGCCTTAAGGGCTGATTATGAACCAGAGTGCTATTTAGGACATCTGCCATTCTATGAGTCTGCTGTGTATCCCGCTTCCCATGTTGGATAGTTCTCTCCTTTTTAATTCTTTCAGTTAGTCTTCTTTTCACTAGTCTTGTTCATGTGATCCCTTTGACTCTTAATCCTTTCATTATGATCAATTGTGAACTGAAACTGATCACTTTGACTAGTGAGTTGCCTTTGGTACATGCCACCTTGATGGGATTGTGTTGGAATCCCCTGGCACATTTCTAACTCCACTGTTTGGGGAAAGTCTGATTGAGCATGTCCCAAACTGTACATCTCCTCCCTCTCTTATTCTCACTCTTATATTTAACAGAGATCACGTTTCAGTTAAATTTAAACACCTAAGAATAATTGTGTGTTAATTAAAGAGTTCAACCAATAGTATTAAGTAGAACAAAAGGAAAAATACTAAAAGGGATAAAGTATTAAGTTGTTCATCGACAGTCAGGACAAGAGCTGATCAAGTCACTGTTTCTCGTAGTCCGTTTCCCCTTGGTGTTCACTTAGTTTTCACTGATATGGGAGGACATATGATATTTGTCCTTTTGGGACTGGCTTATTTCACTCAGCATGATGTTTTCCAGATTCCTCCATTTTGTTGCAAATGACCAGATTTCATTGTTTTTTTACTGCTGTATAACATTCTATAGAGTACATGTCCCATAATTTCTTTATCCAGTCTACTGTTGATGGGCATTTGGGTTGGTTCCAGGTCTTAGCTATTGTGAATTGAGCTGCAATAAACATTGAGGTGCAGACAGCTCTTTTATTTGCCAAATTAATTTCCTTTGGGTAAATTCCAAGGAGTGGAATGGCTGGGTTGTATGGTAGGGTTATATTCAGGTTTCTGAGGAATCTCCAGACTGACTTCCATAGTGGCTTAACCAGTTTGCATTCCCACCAACAGTGGGTTAGTGTCCCTTTTTCCCCACATCCTTGCCAGCATCTGTTGTCTGTAGATTTCTGTATGTGAGCCATTCTCACCAGGGTGAGGTGAAACCTCATTGTGGTTTTGATTTGCATTTCCCTGATGGCTAGTGATCCTGAACATTTTTTCATGTGTCTGTTGGCCATTTGGATTTCCTCTTTTGAAAAATGTCTATTGAGTTCCTTGGCCAATCTCTTAAGTGGGTTTTTTGTTTTGTGGTTGTGGAATTTCTTGATCTCTTTGTAAATTCTGGTTATTAATCCTTTATCTGTTGCATAGTTTGCAAATATTTTTTTCCCATCCTGTCAGTTGCTTCTTCACTTTCCTGACTGTTTCTTTTGCAGTACAGAAACTTCTCAATTTGAAGCAATCCCAATAGTTAATTTTGGTTTTGACTGCCTGTGCCTCCAGGATTTTTTTCCAAGAAGTCTTTGCCTGTGCCTATATCTTGCAGGGTTTCTCCAATGTTCTCTAATAATTTGATGGTGTTGGGTGGTAGATTTAGATCTTTAATCCATGTTGAGTGGATTTTTGTATAAGGTGTAAGGTAGGGGTCTTGCTTCATGCTTCTGCATGTGGAAATCCAGTTTTCCCAGCACCATTTATTGAATTGACAGGACAATCCTTTCTCATGTAGGTAAGTTTAAGTGATTTAATCATTGATACCCTCAATTATAATGGGTTATGTTTCGATAAATGCATCATGAGCTTAAAATGTAATGGATATCCTACTGAATATCTTTGCTTAGCAGCACGGCACTCTATAGAGCATGATCAATTGTTTCCACTTGTGATTATGGCCCAGAACTGCAAGACAGTGCTGTACTATGCATCACCCAGCCAAGTAAAGATCAAAATTCAAGATCTGCAGTACTTTTCATTCTGAACGTGTGTTGCTTTTATACCATATAAATGAACGGAATCACTCATTGGAACCATGGTTAAGTCAAGGATCATCTGTATTTTCTACTAAGTTACAAATTTTAAGAGTGGGGCATTCACACAGGATATAGTCCTGCAATCCGTGAAGGTTCCTCCTCTCATAGGAACAGTGCTGTGCATGGAGTTGGTCCCATCAAGAGTGGCTGTGAGAGGGTGAGACTTTGGAACTGTGTTTAGAGTGTAGTGATAAAGGGATACTATCTCCTCATATGCTACCAGTTGGGACCAACCCTTTGAGCTTTGCTCCCACGGTCTACCCTTCTATCATGTCTTGGAAACTTTATCTGGTTCATATTTTCTTTTTCTTTTTTTTCATTTATTAAACTTTTATTTAATGAATATAAATTTCCAAAGTACAGCTTATGGGTTACAATGGCTTCCCCCCTCCCATAACTTCCCTCTCACCCGCATCCCTCCCCTTTCCCGCTCCCTCTCCCCTTCCAATCACATCAAGATTCATTTTCAATTCTCTTTATATACAGAAGATTAGTTTAGTATATATTAGGTAAAGATTTCAACAGTTTGCCCCCATATAGCAACACAAAGTGAAAAAAATACTGTTGGGGTACTAGTTATAGTATTAAATAACAGTGTACAGCACATTAAAGACAGAGATCCTATATAATATTTGTTTTTAAAAAATTAATTAATTTTCTATGCCATTTCCAATTTAACACCAGGTTTTTTTTTTTTTTTCATTTCCAATTATCTTTATATACAGAAGATCGATTCAGTATATAATTAGTAAAGATCTCATCAGTTTGTACCCACACAGAAACACAAAGTGTAAAAATACTGTTTCAGTACTAGTTATAGCATCACTGCACATTAGACAACACATTAAGGACAGATCCTACATGGGATGTAAGTACACAGTGACTCCTGTTGCTGACTTAACAATTTGACACTCCTGTTCATGGCATCAGTAATCTCCCTAGGCTCTAGTCATGAGTTGCCAGGGCTATGGAAGCCTTTAGAGTTCGCTGACTTTGATCTTATTCCGATAGGGTCATAGTCAAAGTGGACCCTATGACTATGGTTCATATTTTCAAAAGATCTTGAACATCACCAAGAAGCAGAAGGATGGTGCTGAAGAGAAGATACTGGTCTGGCATGGGCAATGGCTGAGATTGAGTGAGGGAGAGAGTGCAGAGGACACTGACCTGCAGCCCACAGGGGAGCAATGGAATGAGCAGGCTGGGCAAGGGAGGCAACAGAAGAAAGTGTTCTAGGAGGCTCTGCAAGGTGAGGAACTCGGTGACATTTATTGAGGCACAAAAAATTTGACAGGGAGGTGGGACAACTTTTCCATGGATTAAAAACTTAGCCAGAAAGAAAACCACAAGAATTGTCCATGAAGATTGTGGTGAAGAAGCCCAGTCAAATTTGAACAATGAGAGCATCCATGTAATTCATGTGAAACCCTAAGGGCAATAAGCACAGCACTGCTTGGAGCACAGCAGTTGGCAGTTCTGGGCACGTGCCTCCTGAAACTCATTTCACCAGGAGTGAATGTTTTCTCTTCTAGGCACCAGTAGTCTAAGGGAAGGTGACAGTCTTGTAGTCAGGTTCAACTGCGGTCACCTCCTAAATGAAATGAAAGTAGACAACTCTGCGATTAACAATTGAAAGTCAACCCCCCTGTGCGTTATTTCCCATCTGCTTCCCATGCCATTGAAATGCCTGCACTGCTTTCTTTCTCCACTACTGGGGAAAATAGCTTTCCAGCTATATCACCTGAAAGGGACCAGAGAGTAAAAGGACAAAGTTACAAAAATAGGTTTTATCTTTTTGTGCTGAGGAAGAAAAATGAATTGATGTTTTCATAGATCTTACAAAATATGACCTTCCACTTGGAACTTCTAGGTAAAAATTGGCATTGAAGAAAGATGTAGGCATTTCAACCAGAATGGACTCTTAAGAGCATACCATTATAACACATTTTCTGTACTGTAATTTGGAGGTGAGGATGTCTATTTCAACCTATATCTTTTCATTTTAAATTCCTGGTTCAAAGCACAATTTCCTCTATCTAATATACTGAGTCGTACAGGTAGCCGTTGCATTGCTAAGCATCTACACATATTTATTTATGGAATCTTCTTAAGTTCTTAAATTGGGGTTCCCCAGAGTTCAGCCTTACAGCAGTAATCAACTGCCAAGACATGTGTTTCCATAATCCTTCTAATCATTGATATGTTCCAACCCATTTGTAGTTACTGCCTAAACAGTGTGAGGAAGACAGTGTGTAAACTTTGCCTCTAAATTTCCGGCTCCATGAACTACTTCTGGAATTGTGTCAGTTGTTTCACAGCCACCTCCTGCACACTTGCCATCTCTCAAGTCACACGTGTACCATTGCCTTCCTTTCCTCTGGGGTGGGGGGGAATGATCTGCAACCTGAGGCTATCCACAATAAGCCACAACCCATCTAAGGCACCTGCACTCCATCTAGAGTCTCGGGACGACTGGTGTCTTTGCCCCTAAAAGATGAGGCAGTCCTGGGTTCCCCTTTGATTTTAGAGGTGCTGTCACATGGAGCTCCTGGACCCAGGAACATAAAATTTCTTTTGACTTTCAGCACACAGCCTTTCTTCCTTTTCCTAGATGTAGGCTCTTTCGGGATCTCACTCACTAAGCAAAGATGTTTCCTCTCAGAGAAGATTTTCCCTAGGAAACCTGCAGAATCCTAACCTCATATTTATTCCAATACACACAGTCTTTTGTTTGGCTTCAGTGAAATCCCTAGGTCTTCTAACCTCCTATCACAGCCACTTCTGAGTTCTTTGAATAAGAAGACTCCAGCCGCAGTAAACCAGTGAAAACAACAAGTGTTGGAAGGCACATGGGGGGCCTGGACCAGGGGTGCCAACCCAGCTCTCTGACCCAAACCCAGCAGGCCCCACTGGGAAATTATTCAATGATACATGGGAAGCATATATCAGATGATACTTTAATCTGTCCTCTTAGTATTTGGAAGGACTTTGGGAACATATATGTGCTGTACAGTATTATATATATTTCTGAGAACTTGAACTCAGGTCTTCTGTTTCTTTTTCTGGTTGAATGATCCACATATTCCACTGATCTCAGAGGTACAACCTTGAAGGAAAACAGCCCTCTCATTCAACTCAGATGCTGGTCATGCAGGGTGGACCACACAAACTCCTAAGTACATATGTGGCATGTAGTAGTAGTAATTGAGACAAAAAGCTGAGAATTCAAGGTGAGATAAGCTGCACAAGATCAAACAAGAGGCAGAAAGAGAAGTGGAGGTCCAGCTCAGCTGATTTCACTCCCTCTGCCCTCAAGGAAGCTGCCCTAGCAAAATCCTGTGTAAGGAAAATATTGTAAGAGCATGGGAGAGAAAAGGGACACAGCTGCACAGTCACCAGTGAGCCTCATCCCTGCTGGGCCACCAGCCCTGTACCCAGTTTATTCCACATTCCCCACCCTGTGTGTGGGGTGCACAAGGGGACTCAGTGAGCGTATTATAGCAGTGGAGTTATGGCCATGGGTCATCTATTCTGAGTGCGCCAGAGGATCTCTGTGTCTGTGGGGTGGCACATCTATCCATGCAGCTCATTGAGGTTAACCCTCCAGGCCTTTCACCACATAAGAAAGCACAGTGACCAAGGACAAGGCTCCCTTCAGGTCAGCAAGAATGGCATCTACACAAAGTCACCTCTCAGTCAGTCCCAAGCACCATGTAGAATAGCCCAGAAACTTACAGTTCCTGTTATCTCTGTTCTTAACCCTTATTGAGTCAGCATCCTAAGTTCAATGAAATACCTGTCTATTCAGAAGGGAATCAGGATCTTCCTTTCATGGAGTCGGAATGTTGTTCAGCTGAATTGGATGCATGCCGGCTGTCAGGCTCCTGTAGAGTGACTCTGCTGAGGTCAGCAATCAGCGCAGAAAGATCTGTTGGAATGTGCATGCTGAGAATTGAGATGGGGAAGTGGACAGGGTCTTCCGCACAGTGGAGGCAGAGAGGCCTGTCTTGATGCTCGATATACCCACTTGGCCCTGATCCTGGTCCTCAATCTGCTTACCTAGGTTTTTCTTCTCAATAACTAGGGGAACAGTGAATTAAACAGTGAAAGCTAGTGGAATGAATGAGTAAATAAATACACAAACACGTGGGCCTGATGACTGAATGACTGGTGCTTGATGTAGCTTCTTGCTCTCAAATCCTGATTCTATGTAGAGGAAAATTAAACCAAGGACTCAAAGCAAAATTGAAAAGAATCCCATGGAAGTTATTTCAGCAGGAAATTCAGCACCTGAGGAATCACCATTTTATTTTTATAACAAGTATTGAACATCTTGACTTGAGAAAATAGCTAAAATTTATCAGTAATGATTTTTTAAATGGAAAAAGACACACAATCTCCTTTTTGCTGAGCTAGCTCATTATTTTCACGTGGTGGCATTTTAAATATCCCCGAAGAATGTAGATAACATTGTAATTTTCAGATTTTAGTAGTAGTTTACCAAACACTTGTAAGATGTCACATAGCTAACTTGTTTTACATTTTTGAAACCTAACTGAAGTGCATGTGTGATAAATCCCTGGTCCAATTCTGAAATGTAAGATGCCAGCTTTAAGTAGCAGAACCCTGTTGATCTGTGCCTACATTAGTCACTCCATTAGTTCCGTTGCAGTTCTGCTTTATTCAAAGCTGGTTGGATAAACAAGATAAATTGGCATTGTCAGTCATTGTAAAAGTGAGATTTCCAGTTTTATCAACAGCCCAGGGAACTGCTGGACCTGCAGGCACTGGGCTAGCCAAGTGTCCTGGCTGTCCCTCCTCTGGAAGCTGCGCTGGAAGCCGGCACACTGGGACCAAGACCCATCTAGGACCTCTGGACAAAGGTTGGAGGCCCACATCAGCCATCATTTTTCTACTCTTCCCTCCCTTCCAGCCTCACTAACCGTCCTCATTGTGAACTCTCGTCATCCCAAGTCAATGGGACTAAATTACCAATTTTGTTGGGTTTTGGAGCTCAAAATTATTTAGGCTATTTCCTTGGCATACAGGAGTTTACATACCGGTGAAGAGAGACAAACAGACACCATGTCCACAACCCAGTGTGCTAGGTGGTGCTGGTGAAGTGTGCATGGATCACTAGTGCACAGAAGAGGGAAAAATCAAAAATCCTAATTCGGCTGAGGTGGATGAAGTGAGCATTTGTTGAGGGAAGGCATAGCCTCCATGAATGGTTCCAGAAGCAGGGACACACATTGCGTAAGAGAACAGGGCTGAGTGGTGGGCAGGCTGCCCAGGAAAGGTTTTTCAGATTCACTGTTGGTGAGAAGCTGTATCCAAAGGCAAGCTACTAGATGATTTTTAGCTGTTAAACCTGGTTAGATTTCCACTACTGTATAAAGGACGAAGTTGGAAAAGGAAAATTGGATTGGGCAAGGAAATGATAGTGAGTCTTGGGGTTTCTGTTGAAATGTCACAGTACTTGGTCCATTAAGAGACTGAAAAATAATTTTCCCTGTTTACATTTCTTCGAGTCACTCCTAAACTTGAAGCACTTAGAAGCGTATTTATTATACTTCCTTTTGTTACTAGTATCTGGCTCTTGTGTGTGTTGAGTAAATTCATGAAGTAAACATGGGTACTTTTCACCCCAGGCTACAAGGCAATGAGAAGCAGAGAGCACAAACGTGGGCTTAGGTCATTCACCCGCATGAGCCCATTAAACAGTGCATAAATGGAGCAATAGGGAAACTGGGTGGATTCAAAAAGCTTTCAATTAAGAAGTTTACTCCAAACCATCAGGGAACATTTGCAAATGGTTCCTCCTTTGGGGAAATGCACATAAAAGGGAATCCTTAACTTTTTCTTTACTGTGGTTTTTTAACAAGTATGTGGAGCTCCTACTGTCCTGCCCAATAGTCCCTCTGTGGGGCCACCTCTCGACTGATCATCTGAATCTTCCCTGTACCCCTTCCTTTGCCATGTTATTAAGAAATAAACATTTAAGATACATGCAATGAATCATATGTTATACATTTCTATGAATGAAGAATCTATAACTACACCTCTGTCACCACAATCAAAAAGGAGAAGTTCTTTCACACAAAAAAATTTCATTATGTTACACTTCTTTGAAGATAGCCCCTCTCTGCCAGCGACTCATGGAAACTAATGATTTTTCTCCACCCTACAGTTTTGTCTGTTCCAGAATGTCACAGAAATGGAATCATAGCTTTTCTTAGTCCGCTTCTTTAGCTTACAAAAATCATTTGAGATTCATCCATGTGGCTTCATATATCAATATATCAATAACATATTGATCAATACGTTATTTATCTGTTCAGCTTTTGAAAGTCACCTTTCACAAATCTTGAGCAATTTTTGGTCTTCAAAAAGTGCATGGAAATGCATATATGGGAGAGCTGTGCATGCATTTCAAACTCTTTGTGCTTCAAAACAAACTTCCATTAGTTCCACATTTTCCATGAAGTTTTTGAAGTACCCATGTATGAATAAACCTGCTCTCAACACTAACGTATGTGTTTTCATTATTCTTTAGCAATTTGAGGAGTTGATGTAGAAAACAACAACAACAAAAACCCAACCTCGTCTCTGTTTTTTTTTTTTAAGATTCAGAGTTCTTATATATAATTCTACACAGTAAATGTCACACACCCTTTTAGAATATATAGCTCAATGAGTTTTGTCAAATATGTACAACCATGTAATAACTACCTCAACTGAGTCATTCAGTCTTTCTATCACTCCCCAAAGTTTTATGGTACCCCTTTATAAGCTATCTCCTTTCTCCTCAGCTGACAGAAGGGACCCCTATGATTTTTGTTTCTTTATGTTTGCTTTCTCCAGAATCTCCTAAAAATGGAATCTGGCTTCTTTAAGTGTAATCTTTGTTGAGATCCAGCCATGCTTTAGCATGTGCCAGCAGTTTCTGTCTTCAGCCTGCTCCTTAGTTCTGCATCACATAGATGTCCCACAGTTTTCCCAGAGGTCTTTGTGTGCATATGTTTTAATTTATTTTTGCAAAACTGCCTAGCAGTGAGAGCGTGAAGCTAGATAGTTTGTAATGTTCAGCTTTCTGGAGTGGCTATATCATTTTGAATTCCACTGGTAATTCATGAGAGTTCCAGTTTTTCTACATTTTGGTTGGCACATGATTTGGTCAGATTTGATTTTTAGTGATTCTAATTTGTGTGCAGTAGAATCTTGTGATGTTAATGTACATTTCAATCATGATTAATGATGTTGATCATGTTTTTATGTGTTTATGTTCTTTGATGAAGTATCTCTGCAGCCATTTTGTACTTTTTAATTTGAGTTATTTTGTTATTATTGAGTTTTGAAAGGTTTTTATATTTCAAAATACAAGTCTTTTGTCATATGTGTGATTTGAAAGTCTTTTCTGTTCTTTTTTTGTATTGGTTATATTTCTCAGATGAAAATTTTCAATTCTGATAAAGTTGGATTTATGAATCTGTTCCTTTGTACATCATGCTCTTAGTGCTATATCTAAGAAGTTAATGCCTAGTACAAGACCACAAAGATTTTTTTCTTAGATTTTATTTTATAGATTTTACATTTTTTCTCTATGTCTATGATACATTTGAGTTTAATTTTGTATAAGGTGTGAAATATGATTGAAGAATCATTTTTGTTTGCATATGGATAGCTAATTATTATAACACCATTAACCCAAAGGCTATTTTAAAAAATGGATTGCTTTAATACTTTTGTCAAAAATGGAATGAAAAAGCAGGCTAGCCAGATAGCTAACAAGGGACCCAGTGGATGTGACCTACTGGAGTAGGCTTTGATAAGCTTCCATATATCTCTGAAAGTATAGAAGACTAAGTACCTTGCACAAGCTTGCACATATACTTCAGAAAGCAGACTTGGATCCTTCAAGAGGTACTAATTGCTGATTATGTGAAAAGCCTCGCATCTGCAGAAAATGAAAGATTGAGCAATCTTGTAAACTGCCCAGACTGTAAATATAATCTCTAACCTACACACATACTAGTGGAAGGCTTGCACAATACTAGATGTTTTTTTTTAATTAAACTTTTATTTAATGAATATAAATTTCCAAAGTACAGCTTATGGGTATAATGGCTTCCCCCTCCCAAAACTTCCCTCCCGTCTGCAACCCTCCCCTTTCCCGCTCCCTCTCCCCTTCCAATCACATCAAGATTCATTTTCAATTCTCTTTATATACAGAAGATCAGTTTAGTATATATTAGGTAACGATTTCAACAGTTTGCCGCCATATAGCAAAACATAGTGAAAAAAAATACTATTGGAGTACTAATTATAGCATTAAATAAGAGTGTACAGCACATTAAAGACAGAGATCCTACATAATATTTTTTTAAAAAAATTAATTAATTTTCTATGCCATTTCCAATTTAACACCAGGGTTTTTTTTTTTTTTCATTTCCAATTATCTTTATTTACAGGAGATCGATTCAGTATATAATTAGTAAAGATCTCATCAGTTTGTACCCACGCAGAAACACAAAGTGTAAAAATACTATTTCAGTACTAGTTATAGCATCGCTGCACATTAGATAACACATTAAGGACAGATCCCACATGGGATGTAAGTACACAGTGACTCCTGTTGCTGACTTAACAATTTGACACTCTTGTTCATGGCGTCAGTAATCTCCCTAGGCTCTAGTCATGAGTTGCCAGGGCTATGGAAGCCTTTAGAGTTCGCTGACTTTGATCTTATTCCGATAGGGTCATAGTCAAAGTGGAAGTTCTCTCCTCCCTTCAGAGAAAAGTACTTCCTTCTTTGATGGCCCCGTTCTTTCCACTGGGATCTCACTCACAGAGATCTTTCATTTAGGTCTTCTTTTTTTTTTTTTTTCTTTTCCATGGTGTCTTGGCTTTCCATGCCTACAATACTCTCATGGGCTCTTCTGCCAGATCCGACTGCCTTAAGGGCTGATTCTGAGGCCAGAGTGTTGTTTAGGATGCCTGCCATTCTATGAGTCTGCTGTGTATCCCATTTCCCATGTTGGATCTTTCTCTCCCTTTTTGATTCTATCAGTTAGTATTAGCAGTATTGTCTTGTTTGTGTGATCCCTTTGATTCTTAGACCTATCAGAGCCATCGGTTGTGAACTGAAATTAATCACTTGGACTAGTGAGATGGCATTGGTACATGCCACCTTGATGGGATTGTATTGGAATCCCCTGGTACATTTCTAACTCCATCATTTGCGGCAAGTCAGATTGTGCATGTCCCAAATTTACATCTCCTCCCTCTCTTATTCCCACTCTTATATTTAACAGGGATCACTTTTCAGTTAAAATTTAAACACCTAAGAATAATTGTGTGTTAATTACAGAGTTCAACCACTAGTACTAGAACAACAACAACAACAACAACAAATACTAAAAAGGATAAAGTATTACATTGTACATCTAGAGCCAGGACAAGAGCTGATCAGGTCATAGTTTCTTATAGTGTCCATTTCACTTCCACAGGTTTCCCCTTTGGTGTTCAGTTGTCGCCGATTAGGGAAAACAAATGAAATTTGTCTCTTTGGGACTGGCTTATTTCACTCAGCATGATGTTTTCCAGATTCCTCCATCTTGCTGCAAATGACTGGGTTTCATTGTTCCTTACTGCTGTATAGTATTCTATGGAGTACATGTCCCATAATTTCTTTATCCAGTCTACAGTTGATGGGCATTTGGGTTGGTTCCAGGTCTTAGCTATTGTGAATTGAGCTGCAATAACCATTAATGAGCGGATGGCTTTTTTATTAGCCAAATTAATTTCCTTTGGGTAAATTCCAAGGAGTGGGATGGCTGGGTTGTATGGTAGGGTTATGTTCAGGTTTCTGAGGAATCTCCAGACTGACTTCCATAGTGGCTTAACCAGTTTGCATTCCCACCAACAGTGGGTTAGTATCCCTTTTTCCCCACATCCTCTCCAGCATCTGTTGTTGGTAGATTTCTGAATGTGAGCCATTCTCACCGGGGTGAGGTGAAACCTCATTGTGGTTTTGATTTGCATTTCTCTGATTGCTAGTGATCTTGAACATTTTTTCATGTGTGGGTTGGCCATTTGGATTTCCTCTTCTGAAAAATGTCTATTGAGGTCCTTGGCCCATCTCTTAAGTGGGTTGTTTCTTCTGTTGTTATGGATTTTCTTGATTTCTTTGTAGATTCTGGTTATCAACTCTTTATCTGTAGTATAGTTTGCAAATATTTTTTTCCATTCTGTCGGTTGCCTCTTCACTTTCCTGACTGTTTCTTTTGAAGTACAGAAACTTCTCAATTTGATGCAATCCCAAATGTTAATTTTGGTTTTGACTGCCTGTGCTGTTGGAGTATTTTCCAGGAAGTCTTTGCCTGTACCTATATCTTGCAGGGTTTCTCCAATGCTCTCTAATAATTTGATGGTTTCGGTTCGTAGATTTAAGTCTTTAATCCACGTTGAGTGAATTTTTGTGTAAGGTGAAAGGTATGGGTCTTGCTTCAAGCTTCTGCACGTGGAAATCCAATTTTCCCAGCACCATTTATTGAATAGGCTGTCCTTATTCCAGGGATTAGTTTTGAATCTTTGATCAAATATAAGTTGGCTGTAGATGTTTGGATTGATTTCTGGTGTTTCTATTCTGTTCCATTGGTCTATCCTTCTGTTTCTGTACCAGTACCATGCTGTTTTGATAACAACTGCCCTGTAGTATGTCCTGAAATCTGGTATTGTGATGCCTCCGGCTTTGTTTTTGTTGTACAAGATTGCTTTGGCTATTTGAGGTCTTCTGTGTCTCCATATGAATTTCATCATCATTTTTTTCAGATCTGAGAAGAAGGTCTTTGGTATCTTGATTGGTATTGCATTGAATGTATAAATTGCTTTTGGGAGAATAGACATTTTGATGATATTGATTCTTCCAATCCATGAGCATGGAAGATTTCTCCATTTTTTGGTATCCTCTTCTATTTCTTTCTGTAAGGTTTTGTAGTTTTCATCGTAGAGATCTTTAACATCCTTGGTTAAGTTTATTCCAAGGTATTTGATTGTTTTTGTAGCTATTGTGAATGGGATTGATTTTAGAAGTTCTTCCTCAGCCGTGGCATTGCCTGTGTATACAAAGGCTGTTGATTTTTGTGCATTGATTTTATATCCTGCTACTTTGCAAAACTCTTCAATGAGTTCCAGTAGTCTCTTAGTAGAGTTCTTTGGGTCCCCTAAATAAAGAATCATATCATCCGCAAAGAGGGATAGTTTGAGTTCTTCCTTCCCAATTTGTATCCCTTTAATTTCTTTTTCTTGCCTAATAGCTCTGGCTAAAACTTCCAGAACTATATTGAAGAGCATTGGTGAGAGTGGGCATCCCTGTCTGGTACCAGATCTCAGCGGAAATGCTTCCAACTTTTCCCCATTCAATAGGATGTTGGCCGTGGGTTTTTCATATATTGCTTTGATTGTATTGAGGAATGTTCCTTCCATACCCAGTTTGCTTAGAGTTTTCATCATGAAAGGGTGTTGTATTTTATCAAATGCTTTCTCTGCATCTATTGAGAGAATCATATGGTTTTTCTTCTGCAGTCTGTTAATGTAGTGTATTACGTTGATTGTTTTGCGAACGTTGAACCATCCCTGCATACCAGGGATAAATCCCACTTGGTCTGGGTGGATGATCTTTCTGATGTGTTGTTGCATTCTATTGGCCAGAATTTTATTGAGTATTTTTGCATCTATGTTCATCAGGGATATTGGTCTGTAATTCTCTTTCAATGCTGCATCTTTTTCCGGCTTAGGAATTAAGGTGATGCTGGCTTCATAGAAAGAATTTGGAAGGATTCCCTCTTTTTCGATTGTTTTGAATAGATTGAGAAGAATTGGAGTTAGTTCTTCTCTAAATGTCTGGTAGAACTCAGCAGTGAATCCATCTGGTCCTGGGCTTTTCTTTGTTGGGAAGGCCTTTATTACTGTTTCAATTTCTGTGTCAGTTATGGGTCTGTTTAGGTTTTCTATGTCTTCCTGGCTCAATTTAGGTAGGTTGTATGTGTGCAAGAATCTGTCCATTTCTGATAGATTTCCCTGTTTGCTGGCATACAAGTCCTTGTAGTAATTTCTGATGATTCTTTTTATTTCTGTGGTGTCTGTTGTTATGTTTCCTTTTTCATCTCTGATCCTATTGATTTGGGTCTTTTCTCTTCTTTTTTTAGTTAGTTGGGCCAATGGGGTGTCAATTTTGTTTATTTTTTCAAAAAACCAGCTCCTCGTTTGGCTGATTTTTTGTAATGTTTTTTTTTTTGATTCAATCCTGTTGATTTCTTCTTTGATTTTAATTATTTCTCTTCTCCTACTGGGTTTGGGTTTGGTTTGCTGCAGATTTTCTAGATCCTTGAAAGCTCATCTATTTGGTGCCTTTCCAATTTCTTGATGTAGGCACCTATTGATATAAACTTTCCTCTTAACACTGCTTTTGTTGTATCCCAGAGGTTTTGGTATGTTGTGCTGTTATCCTCATTTACTTCCAGAAAATTTTTGATTTCTCTTTTAATTTCTTCTATGACCCATTGTTCATTCAGGAGCATGTTGTTCAATCTCCATGTGTTTGCACGTGCTCTGGGGATTCCCGAGTTGCTAATTTCCAATTTCATTCCTTTGTGGTCTGAGAAGCTGCATTGTATGATTCTAATTCTCTTGAATTTGCTGAGACTTGCTTTATGTCCTAGTATGTGGTCAATCCTAGAGAAGGTTCCATGTACTGCTGAGAAGAATGTAAAGTCCTTAGATGTAGGATGAAATGTTCTGTAGATATCCTTTAGATCCATTTGGGCTATAGTGTCATTTAAATCTGCTGTCTCCTTGTTGATCTTCTGTCCTGTTGATCTGTCTATCTCTGAGAGTGGAGTATTGAAGTCCCCCAGTACTATTGTATTGGGGTCTAAGTCTCCCTTTAAGTCCCTTAACAAGTCTTTTAAATAATCTGGTGCCCTGTAATTAGGTGCATATACATTGATAATCGTTATATCTTCCTGTTGAATGGATCCCTTAATCATTATATAGTGCCCCTCTTTGTCTCTCCTAACAGTTTTTGTGGTAAAGTTTATGTTGTCCGATATTAAGATGGCTACGCCCGCTCTTTTTTCATTTCTGTTGGCATGGTATACCTTTTTCCAGCCTTTCACTTTCAGCCTGTATGGATCATTGTTGGAAAGATGAGTTTCTTGTAAGCAGCAAAAAGATGGGTTTTGTTCTTTAACCCAATCAGCCAATCGGTGTCTTTTAACTGGACAGTTCAAGCCATTAACATTCAATGTGACTATTGAGAAGGAGTAACTTTGCCCTGTCATTTGCCAAAGATTTTTTCTAATATATGGTTTGAGACTCCTGTGATCTTTTGCTGTGAGGTTTCCTTCCTTTACCTTCTTTCATATTGGTTACCGTGTTTCTGTGTTTCTGTATGTAAGACCTCTTTAAGCATCTTTTGCAGGGCTGGACGAGTGGCGACAAATTCTTTCAGTTTCTGTTTGCTGTGAAAGGTCTTTATTTCACCTTCATTCACAAATGAGAGCTTTGTAGGATATAATATTCTGGGCTGGCAGTTTTTCTCTCTTAGTACCTGGGCTATATCTCGCCATTCTCTCCTAGCTTGTAGGGTTTCTGATGAGAAGTCTGCTGTGAGTCTAATTGGAGATCCTCTGAGAGTAATCTGGTGTTTCTCTCTTGCACATTTTAGGATCTTTTCTTTGTGTTTCACTGTGGTGAGTTTGATTACAGTGTTTCGTGGTGAGGATCTCTTTTGATCATGTTTATTAGGGGTTCTATGAGCTTCCTGTACTAGGATGTCTCTGTCCTTCTCCAAACCTGGGAAATTTTCTGCTAGTATCTCACTAAAAAGGCCTTCTAATCCTTTCTCTCTCTCCATGCCTTCAGGAACTCCTAGAACCCAAATGTTGGGTTTTTTAATAGTATCCTGTAGATTCCTGACAGTATTTTTTAGATTTCTGATTTCTTCTTCTTTTCTTTGATTTGACTGTTTCCTTTCTTGTTCTCTGTCTTCTAAGTCTGATATTCTCTCTTCTGCTTCACCCATTCTGTTTTTAAGGCTTTCTAATGCGTTTGTCATTTGATCTATTGAGTTCTTCATTTCATTGTGGTTTTTTGTCACTATCACAGTTTCATGTTCTACTAGTTGTTTCATTTCATTTTGATTCCTCCTTAATATTTCATTTTCACGAGAGAGATTTTCTATCTTGTCCATTAAGGATTTCTGTAGTTCAAGAATTTGTTTTTTGAGAACTTCTTAATGTTCTTATCAATTTTTTGAGATCCGCTTCTTGCATTTCCTCTATCTCTTCATCTTCATAATCTTGCATTGGCGTGTCTTGTTCATTCGGAGGCATCATAGTGACTTGCTTGCTCTTGTTACCTCGGCTTCTACGTTTGTTGTTTGGCATGTTGGAGATAATTTATGGTGTTTTTTTTTTTTTTTTTTTTTTTTTTCTGTGGAGTTTTTTTCTCGTTATACTGTGCCTCTAAGTGGGCTGTCTGCTTTGATGGATCCTTATGGGCTGTGATGGGTGTGGCCAGAGAGCTCTGCTTGATTCTTCAGGTTTAAGGCTGTGCAAAAAGCGACTCACCCAGATTGTTCACTACCTTGCTCCTTACTGGATTGCTCTCTCTCTCTCTCTCTCTCTTTTTTTAATCAGTTGGGAAGTAATCCTGAATGGCTGAGTGAAATTGAGGGTAGTTGAAATCTGGCCTCTGTGAGTATTCCTTTGATCTACCCCTGGGACCACACAAAGAGTTTATGCAGCCCTTAATGTGTTCTCAAGATTCACCGAATTCCGAAGTTACTGAGTTTGTGGCTGCGCTTTAGATATGTAAAATGGCTCCTTCTCTTTGTTTTGCTGGTTGAGTGACAAGAGATGCCTCTGCTTTTCCCCCCCAATGTCTCGGGTTTCTGCTCTCTTTGTCTTACCTCCCTCCCGTTCCCGCGCTGGCGAGATTCTGCGGCTCCTTTCCCGCGGTTGAGTTTCCACGCGGTGGGCTCCCTGTAGGTCCTCTGTGTCACATCCACTAGATACGGAAGCGTTTCCTCTGCAGTTTTTTTCTTGAGTCTTTTCCTGAGGCTACAGTAATTCCACTTTTATGAAACTTTATTTTCCCAAACTATGGCGCACGTCCTCACTATCCGCCATCTTGGCTCCGCCCCCAATACTAGATGTTTTAGCACAACCTTTGACAAATTGTTGTCTGACTGCTAAGCTATGCCGATCCTATGGTTAGCTTTTGTAAGTCAGACTTCACAATAATTTTTTTTAACTTTTATTTAATGAATATAAATTTCCAAAGTACAGCTTATGGATTACAATGGCTTCCCCCTCCCATAACTTCCCTCCCACCCGCAACCCTCCCCTCTCCCACTCCTTCTCCCCTTCCATTCTCATCAAGATTCATTTTCAATTCTATTTATATACAGAAGATCAATTTAGTATATATTAAGTAAAGATTTCAACAGTTTGCACCCACATAGAAACACAAAGTGAAACATACTGTTTGAGTACTAGTTATAGCATTAAATAAAAATGTACAGCACATTAAGGACAGAGATCCCACATGTGGACAAGTGCACAGTGGCTCCTGTTGTTGACCCAACAAATTGACACTCTAGTTTATGGCACCAGTAACCATCCTAGTCTCTCGTCATGAGTTGCCAAGGCTATGGAAGCCTACTAAGTTTGCTGACTCTAATCATATTTAGACAAGGTCATAAAAGA
The DNA here is from genome assembly GCF_033115175.1 of Lepus europaeus. Taxonomy (NCBI): domain Eukaryota; kingdom Metazoa; phylum Chordata; class Mammalia; order Lagomorpha; family Leporidae; genus Lepus; species Lepus europaeus. Next base: position 16,607,105 of record NC_084837.1, on the reverse strand, counting down.
CAGGGTGAGGATAGTAACCAATGATCCTAAGAGTGGCATTAACCAGGTCTGAACAATTATACAGCATTAAGTGGGGAAGAGGACCATCAGTACACACAGGTTGGGAGTAGAGCCATTGGAGGTAGAGTAGAGGTTATGATTACGAAGGAATGAGGCCCAGGTGCGCTAGACAGGGTCTAGAACAAAGGACAGAGTCATTATTAGAGGAGCTAAGAAAGGTGCTAAGCTACAATTAAGTTTTCTGATTGAGAGGCAAATAGAACCTGATAGAAGGGGCTTGATAATAATCTGGTGGGCTTTAGGCCTTGTAAGTTAAGAGGTCCAGATCTATCTATCTCTTCACGTGGGGTACATCCTAAGGGAGGTGTGAACCTCCTAGGGGAAGGCACTCTGTTGACTTTCATTACTTGGCTGGCCTGGGAGGAGAGCTGGCCAGGTAAAGGCAGGGGGAATCTCTAACAAGAAATTTACAGTTCTGCCTGCAATGTTGCTGACCCTACTTGGCCATCCCCTCAGCTGCAGTGGTCACTTTGGAAGTTGGGCTGAATGAAGGGCTTTTCAGCTTAGAGCCAATAAGATCTGTGGCTCTGACCTGGGCATCCTTCGACTCCAGGGCAGGTCCATTTCCAGTGATCCAGCTCTTGGCAGAGCTGCCAGGGCTCTTCACAAGTTGACTTCTGCTGAAGCCCAGGCTTACCACTTTGAAAGCCACTGCAGTGGACTGGCCTGTTGGGTCTCCTTGAGGGCAGATCACTGTACAGATCAGCCATTAATAGGCCTGCCACCCATTGCTTCTGATGCCTATCTTTCTTTTCCTCCTGGTTTGTGTTAAAGCAGACCAGAGGATGCAAGTCAAGGGAGTGCCCAAGTCCCATCTCTAATCTTCGGTGGCCTGAACTACAAGTCTATAGTCACAGGCATGTTCTGTAGTAGTTTTTCTAAGGTAGACCATGCCCATGAGGAAAATTATATTCTCACTTAAAAACTTTCTTTCCCTTTTGTCTGAAAGGGAGGTTTTTTCTACTTACTGTTTGCTTCACTGATGGCGAAGTAAATCTAGCTATGAGATTATTATTTAAGCTCTTATTTTGGCTATGTTATTACAGAAAAATGTTAGCCATCTCTTTTATAAGGTCTAAAGATTAAATTGTGCGTCCTACAGATTCCTTCATAATAGAATTAGTTTCCTACCTTGAGGAGAATAGAGAAATGAAAGAACAAGTTGGGCTTAGAATAGAGAAATGAGGGAGCAAGTCCTAGATCGCTTGCTGACAATAGCAATATCACATGAATACTTAGCAAACCGTTTCAACCATTAGATAACAACTTAGGAAAACATTTACCAGAAGGTCCAATGCCTTCTATAAATTTTAAGAATCATGTATTTGAAAACACCTCTTAAATATCTAACATGGTGTAGTTTGTTTAACCAGTAAACTTAAGCACAACCATCTAAAATGTTTTTAGTTTCTTTCTACCAACAAGTATAAAACATATGATGCAGAGATTCAGGTCACCCAAATTAAAATGTATCTTTGATTAATTTTAGCAGCTTAAATTTATGGACAATCTTATCTATAAGCCAATTAAAATAAAATTCTTAACAAAATTTTCCCATGTGGACATACAATACACAATAAATTTTTAAAAGACCAAAGAAAATGAGCAGAGACACCAGTGGCTGAACCAGGTGGGGGAGATAGACTCCACAGAACTAGTCCAGGCAAGTCACTAAACAAACAAAAATAACAATAACAGCTGCATAGAGGACAGTGAAAATCCAGAGTTTCTAAAATATATTATCTAAATTGTTTTATTTTCAACAAAAAACTAAGAGATATGTAAAGAAACGGGAAAGAATTAGTAAACAATAGAGATAGTCTCTGAGAAGACCATGATGTAGGATTTAGAACATCAAGATTTCTAAGTAGACACCATACTTGTTAATATGTTCAAAGAATTATGAAAAGCATATCTAAATAATTAACAGGAAATATGAAAATAGTAAGTAATCCAATGGAGAATATTGGTAAAGATACAAGCTATGTAAAAATGAATCAAAAGAAAATTTTGCAGTTGAAAAAAAGCTTGATATCAACATAAATATTTTGATATAGGCCATTAGCAGCAAATTTGTGTTGGCAGTAATAAGAATATAAACTGTTCCAATCTAGAAACACAGGATGTATTTCCACTTATTTGTATCTCCTTTAATTTCTTTCAGCAGTATTTTGTGGGTTTTGGTATAACAGCTTTCACTTCCTTAGTGAATTTTTTAATTCTTTGTGAAAGTATTGTGAGTAGAATTGTTTTCTTTATATTTTGGGATTGTTCATTGTTAGTATATAAACATGCAAGTGATTTTTTGTGTTGTCTTTTTTCTTTGAATTTTGCTGAATCCATTTATTAGCTCTAACATTTTCCCCATTTTTTCTTCATTTTTGGTGGGAGCCAATGTATCTATATGTGTATCTGCATCCATTTCTATACATGAAATCTGTAGAGATTTTGCATGTAAGGTCATGTCATATGTGAACAGAGATAATTTTATTATTTTCAATCTGGATGAATTTTATTTCTTTTTCTTGACTAATTACTCTGAGAATGCATTGTTTCTTATTTTAGAAGGAGATTTCAATTTCTTTACCATTGAATATGACATTTGTTGAGGCTTTTCCTATATGGCTTTCTTTTTTTTTAAGGTTTTATTTATTTATTTGAGAGGTAGAGTTACAGACAGTGAGAGGAGAGACAGAGAGATTTTCCTTCCATTGGTTCATTCCCCAAATGGCCACAATGGCTGTAGCTGAAGATGTGCCGATCTGAAGCCAGGAGCCAGGTGCCTCTTCCCAGTCTCTCATGTGGGTGCAGGGGCCCAAGGATTTGGGCCATCTTCCACGGCTTTCGCAGGCCACAGCAAAGAGCTGGATTGGAAGAGGAGCAGCTGGGACTAGAACCGGCATTCATATGGGCTACTGGTGCCACAGAAAGAGGGTTAACTCATTGCGCCATGATGTGGGCCCCATTATATGGCTTTTTTACGTTGAGGGGGTTTCCTCTAAGTCTTTGTGCATGTGTTTGTGCTTGTGTGTGTGTGTGTTTAATCATGAAAGGATAATGAATTTTACCAAATCCTTTTCCTGCATCCATTGAGATACTTAGGTTGTAATTATCCTTACTTCTATTTATATGGTATATTAACATTGATTACTTTTTGTATGTTGAACCATCCTTAGCACTAAATCCCCCTTAGTCATGGAGTATAATCCTTGTGATGTGTTGTTCAACTCTATTTGGTAATATTTTCTTGAGGATTTTTGCATCAATATTCATCAGGGATATTAGTCTATAGTTTTCTTTTCTTGTAGAATTTTTGCCTGATTTTTGTATCAATGTGATGTTGGGCTCATATCAGTTTGAAAGAAATTCTTCCTATTCAAGTTTTTGGAGGAGCTTGAGAAGACTTGGGAATCTTCTTTGAATGTTAGGTGAAATTTTCCAGTGATGTCATCTGGTCTTGGAACTTTCTGATTTCTGATTTTTGAGTCTTCTTTTTAGTCTGATTAAGAGTTTGCCAATTTTGTTGAAATTTTCAAGAAAGTTAAGTTTTGCTGAATTTTTCTCTGTGTATTTTCTTCTCAATTTCATTAATTTTTCTCTAGTCTTGATTGCTATCTTCCTTCTAATAACTTGGTTTCAGTTTGTTCTTTATCTGGTTACTGGTGGTCTAAAGTTAGGTTGTTGATTTGAGATTACTGCTCAGTCTAAGTTTTTACTGTTAAAAACCATCTTTACTACATGTTTGCTGCGTTCTACAAGTTTTGGTACATCACATTTTTTAAAAATATCATTTGGATCTCTGTCTTTAATGTGCTGTACATTGTTATTTAATACTATAACTAGTACTCCAACGGTAGTTTTTTCACTTTATGTTGCTATATGGGGCAAACTGTTGAAATCTTTACCTAATATATACTAAACTGATCTTCTGTATATAAAGAGAATTGAAAATGAATCTTTATGTGAATGGAAGGGGAGAGGGAAGGGGAGGGTTGTGGGTGGGAGGGAAGTTATGGGAGGGGGGAAGCCATTGTAACCCATAAGCTGTACTTTGGAAATTTATATTCATTAAATAAAAGTTTAATAAATGAAAAAAAAAGAAAATGATAAGGAAAAAACCCAAAAAACATATCATTTATCTCAAGATATTTTCTAATTTCCCTTGTATTTATTCTTTGACCTGCTGGTTGTGTTATTTTCCATCTATTTGTGAATTTCCTAGTTTCTCGTTTGGTGTTGATATCTGCTTTCATTCTGTTATTATCATGTACTCCATTGTTACGTGTAGTGCTCTGTATATGTCTTTTAGGTTTGATTGAACTGTAAGTTGCTAAAGTCCTCTGTTTTCTTATTGGTCTTCTTTCTTGTTGATCTATCTGTTATCGAGAGTGGAGTATTGAAATCTCCTATTTTTACTTTATTACCTTCATTCTCTACCTTCAGTTGGAGATGTTATGCTGTATATATTTATAATTGTTTTATCTTCCTGAATTGATGTCTTTATCATTATTAGTATCCTTCATCATCTCTTGTGAATCTAAGTATAAAATTATTTATTTCCATTTTATTTAAAAGGCAGAGAGAGAAAGACAGACACAAGACAGAGACAAAGAAGGCGAGAGAGCTTGCATCTACTGGTTCACTCTCCAATTGCCTGTGACAGCCGGAGCTGGGCCAGGTCAAAGCCGGGAGCCTGGAATTCAGTCTGGCTCTCCCATGTGGATGACAGGACCCAAGTACCTGAGCCATCATCTGCTGCTTCCTAGGGTGTGCATCATCAGTAAGCTGGATCAGAATCAGAGTAATTGCAGCTTGAATGAGGCATTCTGATATGAGATATGGGTATGGCAAATTACATCTTAAGAGTACCAAATGTCCACCTCCAGCATAAAATTATTTTAAAATTGAGGTTCCATTTAAACTAACTCTTGTGAAGTATACAAGTCAGAGATAGTAAGTGCTTTCATGATGTGGCCCAAGCATCACTTCTGTCTAGTTCCAAGTATTTTCTTCATCCCCAAATAAGAGTCCAACTTCATTCTTTTGCTCAGAGATATCCAGTTTCCTCAACTCAACATTTGCTTAAAAGACTGTTCTTGCCCTATTGAATGTTCTTGGAGAAAATCATTTTGCCATGGAGGTGAGGAGTTATTTCTGGGCTTTGCTTCATTGTATGCTTTGTAATCTTTTATTGAAAGTTGGACATTTGAAAAAAGGAGCCACATGTCTTGGCCTTTGCTGACTGGCTCCGTGCACGGGAAGACCTTCACTAATCAGTTCAGCAGCAAGGCTTAAGGCTTGCCAGGCTTTTCTGGGCGTCCATCTTTCCTGGGTCTGCATCTGTGCTTTCTCTAATTCTCCCTTACATGTGGCTGCTTTCAAATACCACAATTTCCTTCAGAGTCTCAGCCCTGCTTTTCCTTCAGATCCTCTGCTGTTCTTTTGTATTCCTCTACCAATAATCACTTGCCTCAGACATCTGCAGGCCAGTAATCCCCCGTGAGACTTTCGTGAGCTGAGCCCACTGCTTTCTGTGGCTTTTCCTTGCCTGAGATCCAAACCGAGTCACTTTTGGCTGTCTGCACTTCAATAGGCAGCACAGAGACCAGTCCCTCTGGCAGTGCCCGCATAGATTAGAGTGCTGCAGAAACTGGTCTTGCCTTTTTTTCTGGCTCTTGGAAGGGACCAGGCTGTGGCTTCTCCCAAACCGTACCATGCTAGGGAAGCTGTGGGGCAAACTTGAATAAAAGCACCACAAACTTCCCTATCGCTTTGAGTGGACCTTTTCTTGATCATTTGCTTTACTGCTGTGTATATGTGACTGATTTCCAGAGTTCCTATAAAGCAATTTTAATTAGCTTCCAGTTATTTATTTAGTGTTTCAGTGGGAGAACCAGGGGCTAGAGCTTCCTAGACCATCATCTTATTCCACTTCAACTCCCTTTTTAAGGATGCGATAGCATGGTATTGTACCAAGGCACTGAATCTTGTTTGTCCATTCATGCCTTAATGGGTATTTGAGCTGTCTATACTTCTTTGCTGTCATGATTTGTGTTGCTATGAACATATGTGTATATGAATGTAGCTATCCATGTTCAATTCTTTTGTGTACATACCTAGGTTTGTAATTGTTGTGCCTCCTCTATTTATGAAATGTTATTTTTCACCAAGTATAGAGTTTTGTATTGTGTGTTTTTCTGTCACCCCATTGTCTTCTGGTTTGAGTTGTCTGACAAGAAGTCTGCTGCGACTCATATCATTGTTTCTCTGTAAGCTGATTGTTTTCTCTGGGTGCTTTCAAGATTTTCTACTTTCGGTTTTCAGAAGATTGAAAATGATATACTTAGGTTTGGTTTTGCTTTGTTTGCTTTTTTGCATCAATTTTTGCTGGGTATTTTTCTGCTATTTGGATCTGTGATGTGGTATCATTTATTTTGGAAGCTTCTGGACTTCTTTTGTCTGTCCACTTTACTTTTTCTTTTTTTTCCTACTTCCAGGCTTGTACATGTTAGATGGTTTGGTATTGTAGCATAATCACTGTTTCCTGGATGTATCTTTTTTTGTTATTATTGTTTTGTTTTATTCTCATTTTTTTCTTCAGATTTTACTCTGAGTAATTTATTTTGATCTATTCTTCAAGTTCACTAATTACTCTATTAAATCTGTCATCTACCAGCAACCCTGTCAAAGGCATTTTTCAACTTTGTTAACATGATTTTTTATTTCTAACATTTCATTTGATTATTCCTTATATTTTCCATTGTTCTGCTCAGGTTACCCATTTGATTTTATATGTAGTCCACATTTTCCATTAGGCTCTTAAAACATATTAATCTCCATTATTAAAATTCCTAATCTGAAGGTTCCACACCTTAGCCTAGTTTTATTGGTTCCATTAGTTTTGAGAGTGTTCCCCCCTCAACTTATTTATATATCTGATATTGTCTTATTTTTAACATACTCTTCAAACCAGTTAATTAACATTTCCATTTGCTTATGTTAGAACCAAAGAGCTTCTCTCTTCTGTTTCTTCATAAAATGTGTGTTATGTTCTTGTGAGCTACACTCACCACCTGTGGTGTGGAACACTACAATTGATGCTGGAAAGGGGGAAACATTAGAAGAAAAGATGTAAAAACTAAAGCAAATACTAATTTATGCCAGCAAACTTACAGTGTTTCTCTTCTTTTAGGCCTTTAAAGATGGGGTTTGACTCAGTCTAACCAGGGGTTGACTTGGTTTGTGATTTGTTGTTGCCATGGTTACCGTTAGTGCACCATAATCTTTAAATTGCTCTATTATTACTTTGTATTTAGGGTGGAGACCAGTTTGTCTGAGAGCTTTTAGCAATGTCTTTTCCATTCTAATTTTTAGATCTTTTCTTTGCAATGATTTGCAGTGAAACCTTCTCTTCCTGCTCTTATGTTCTCCCTGAAGTTATTCTTAGATGCTATTATCTGTTGCTCAGCACTTGTTCACCTGGTGGGTACATGTGGGTGTATTATTTATTATTCTGATTAGGTTTCTGTCCCTGGGTCATGCGTGTGTGGACTTTTAGTGCCCTCGCCACCCCCCAATTTGTGCCTCTAACTACAGTCACTATTTGTGCCTCAGCCCTTCTATGTAAGGCTTTGCTCTTATCCTTCCCTCTGGCTGCTGTGGATTTTCACCTTTGTGCTGGGTGCATCATATTTGCTGCCTGTCACCCTGCAGTTTTAGACTTTGGTCCATTGGGATATTGTGGAGAAAGATCTGGGCCTGTCATACCCTCTGGGAGCAAATCCTGACCCCTCTGGCAGGCCTGCACCACAAAGATGCCTTCTCAGGAATGTAGCCTCTGATTAGTCCATTCTGTGAGCACTCTTAAGCCCATAGTGAAGATGGTACAAATGAGTATGAATTACTCTTTTATATGAAGTCCCAGGGTTCTTTATTCCCTTTTTAGTTCATGTTCTGCTTTTGCCAATGTCTTGGTCTATTTTCTGTAGCTATACCAAAATCCCTGAGACTAAGGACTTTAAAAATAGAGGTTTATTTGACTCATGATTCTGGTGGCTGGAGTTGCTAAAAACCACAGCACTGATATATTGAATCCCCCTGGCTGCATCACAAAGGGCAGAGAAGCAGAAAAAGAAATAGTTGTGTGCAGAAGGGCTTCATGTGTGAGTAAGAAAGTGAGAGACTGGGAAGGAGCCAAGATCACTCTTTGTATAACAGTCTGCTCCTGCAGAAACCAAACCACTCCTACTAGACCTTATCTGCTCCAGCAAGACAGTGTTAATCAATTTCTGAGGTGCAGCCCCAATGACCTAAGTACTTTCCAGTAGGGTTCATCTCTTAAAAGTTCCATAGCTTGTTAGCATCACCACACTGAAGACTAAGATTCAAGCACTTGAAAGTTTGGTGGAAAGAACCATTTCCAAACCATAGCAGGATTTTTGGCTTTCTGGCTGGGTTCTTCCTGGTAGTATTTTACATACAAGGTAGGCAGGTACAGTCGTTTTTTCTCTGTGAAGGTGACTGCCTTTCCTTCGATTTCAGGACATTTGTTGTATCAACATGTCAGTTCTATGAGTTCATTAGAAGTTTAATTTGTAATTTGTCCAAACATTCTGTTCCAAGATTGAAAGTGATTATCTTTGCAGTTTTCTTCTAGCTAGAAATACTGCATGGGAATTTGTTTGCCTCTATGAGACATTCATAAAGTCAAAATATTTGGTGTATGGAAAGAAATTCCCCAAACTGCCCTGATCCTCTTCTCTTTCTCTAGTGTTCCAGTACTTCAGCTTCACAGGTGTTTTCCAGGATGACTTTCACTTTTAGACACAGGTCCTCTGCTTGCCATGTGCTTCTCAGCTGGGATGTCTTCCCATCTTGTCCCTAAGTGCTGGTACCCAGATCATTGCTTGATATCCTATTAATGAAACAGCCATAGATTATCACACTGGGCTGTGCAGTCATATTGGTCCCATTTAGGAATGTAATAACCTTTATTTCATACTGCATAGAATTCTTGATATGTTTTCCTAGAATCCCATCGATATATCCTAGAGTGTACTACAATAAACATCTGATAAATGACTTAATAAACAAGGACTAGTAAGAATAATCACACATTAATACATAATCACATCATGTTATTGAAGTTTGTTATGGATCTGTCTCCTGTACAATTTCATGAGTTACTGAAGTTAAGAATTGCTTTATTTGTTTCATAGTCCCTAAGAAAATAGCAAGCTTTCAATATATATTATGAAATAAGCAAAAAATCAAAGCCTTCAAAGATGAGGCACCAAATGATACCTGGGAAGGGAGCAGAGAGGGACTGGAAGTACAAACTGGAAGAGAGAAAGACACTGAATTAAGTGTGTTAAGGGCAACAAGGGTCAGTTTCTCTCTAGTCCCCTTTTCTGTGGGGACCTTCAAGATACACACAGCATACAGTTCTACAGAAATCAACCTGGGGAGGGAGAGCTCCCTTCATGACTAAGATGGAAGAGTTGACATCCAGTAGAGTAAGCAACTAATCTTCAAGAAGTTGATGATTCTTAGAAATTTCACCTTTTATGTAAATTGACAGGTATTTTTGCTATGGTTTTTCTATTTTGTCAATAAGTGTAAAATTCTAGTATGTCTCTGACAATGAAACATGATAAAACTGTTCTTCAATATTCATTAGAAAAGCCCTCGGGATGTTCTAATGCTGCTTAGGCAGCTATATTTTGTCACAGAGACATATAAACTGGAAGATCAAGCTGTCTTTTTTATTCTTCTGTTTCATCTCACTGAGGTCACTCCTTAGGGGATTAGGTTCCTCCTGGAACAGATTTGCCAAGTATAGCTTTAATTTGAATAAAAATGTTCTTTTGTCCATTTTGGGACAAATATACATGAAAATTTAACATTTAAAAGGACTATAAGTTGAGTATCCCTTATACGAAATGCTTGGGACCAGAAAGGTTTGGGATTTGAGTTTATTCAGATATTGGAATATTTCCATGTACATAGTGAGATATTTGGGAATAGGAACCAAGTATGCACACAAAATCCATTTATGTTTCATATACATCTGATACACATAACCTGAAGCTATGAAACTTAGTGCTTCTTTACTTTGACTGCGACTCCTTCACATGAATTTTCTACTTGTAGAATTTTCCACTTGTCATCATTTAAAAGAGTTACACGTTTTGGAGAATTACAGATTTTTAGATCTTTGAGTAAGTGATTCTCAGTCAGTATTATGATATAAAAAGAAGTGAAGGGATGAGAACATTAGGACATGAGAAAGAATTGGTTTCAAATACCAGTTATAGTTAAAAATAGAGAATCAGTCCCAGTAATAGAGAATTTTACATGATTTTTCCACTGCAATATGTAGTATCTCTAGCACATAGAACAGGGCCAACACATGATAGCTGTTGTAACATATGAATGAAAGAAATCAATTGCAGAAAACTACTTCACTATTCAGGCTTTAGTTTCCTCATGTGTAGAACAAAGATTTAGATAAGATCATTGTCAAGGTTCTTTTTCATTTCAAACTTCTAGAATTTATTACAAATTTATGTTAATTTGTAGATTATATTTACAGTTTTCAAAATAATCTTACTCTCTAATATGACATAAGAAAGGATGAAACATATATTTATGTATTTATTTTTAAACATAGAATATAAACTAATTATTTTTTAAAAATTTATTTAAGGTATACAAATTTTATATATGCTTCTTATATATAGATTTAGGAACATCGTGATATTTTCTTCCCTACACTTCCTCCAGCTCATGCTCCCAACCTTATTTCTCCTCCCTCTCCTATAACCATTCTTGTTATTTACAAAGATCTATTTTCAGTTAACTTTATAATCATAAGATTTTACACTAAATAAAGAGTTTAACAAATAGTATTAAAAAAACCACTTTCCCTCAATAGTCGAGACAAGGGCTGTAAAAAATCATTGAAGCTCAAAATGTCAATTTTATTACTTTATATTACCTTTTAGATACTCTATTACAGATCAGGGAAAACATATGATATTTGTCTTTTGGGGACTGGCTTATTTCACTGGCTTATAATGGTTTCCAGTTGCATCTATTTTGTTTTTTCCAAAAAATAGAATTTCATTGTTTTTTTTTTTACCACTGTATAGGATACCATAGTGTATCTATACCATAATTTCTTTATCTAGTCATCAGTTAAGGGACATTTTGGGTCGATTCCGTAACTTAGCTATTGTGAACTGAGCTGCAATAAACAAGTAATAAATCATATGCTGATTTCTTTTGGTTAGGGTAGATTTCCAGGAATGGAATGTCTGGGTCATTTGGTAGGTCTGTATTCAGATTTCTGAGGTATCTCCATTCTGTCTTCCAGAGTGGCTGTTCCAGTTTACATTCCCACCAAGAATGGATCAGGGTACCTTTCCCCCCACATCCTCACCAGCGTCTGTCTGTTGTTTATCAGTTTCTGTATCATTGCCATTCTAACTGTGGTGAGGTGAAACCTCACTTTGGTTTTTATTTATATTTCCCTGATGGCTAGTGATCCCGAGCATTTTTTCAAGTGTCTGTTGGCCATTTGAATATCCTGTCTTGAAAAATACCTGTCCAATTCCTTTGCCCATTTCTTAACCAGATTGTTTATTTTGTTGTTTTTGAGTTTCTTGCGCTCTTTATAGATTTTGGATATTAATCCTTTATCAGTTGCATAGTGTGAAAATATTTTCTCCCATTCTGTTGATTGCCTCTTCAGTTTGCTGAGTGTTTCCTCTCAGGGCATAAGCTTCTCATCTTTGTAGATACCTCCAAACACCTGAGGACAGACTTGTTGTTTCCACCTTTGCTGCAGGAAACACAGATGGGATCTTGAGTCCCATGGGGACTTTTGACTCCACACAGAGAGGAATGATTAAGTCAGATTTTACAGTGAAAAGCCTTATGAGGCAGCGAACTCTTTAATCCTGGAAATGTCCAATTTGAGATGAGAACCTTGATAAAATGATAGTGATGGCCTGGATCTGGTATTTCTTGATTGAAGTTACGAAAGCAGACATTTGGCTTAGACTGAAACAGAGAAGTTACTTTTCTGTAATGTCAGAATAATTCTGATTAGATCAGAGCCTTAGTACTCCCCCCCCCTTTGTATTTTTATAGAGGCACCAAAATGAACTATGACATCTTCTATTTTAAACATCTCAATTGCTAAAATGGGTTTTGACTCTTGATATTTTCCCAACTCTTTGTTCTAAAATCTTATTTTTTTTTTCCCCATTCTTCTTTCATATATATCCCCCTACTTGCTTAAAGTAATTCAAGATAGAGGGTTTCCAGGTCAAATTCAGCTTGGAAACTGAATAATATATCCAACCTTGGAGGACCACAGGCACATTGATTATTAGACCTGATGGAGCCCAGTAATTAATTACTTGAGTAACCTGTGTTGCTCTTTAGCCAGCATTACTTAAATTTATTAGACCTTGGAAATTCATTTGAATAGCACTTGGAGACACCCACAGACATGCACTCATGCATGTTGAGTACAGGGCAGGAAATCAGTGTTACTAGGAGTCTTTCTGAAGTGTCTGCTTGTAATTGTACCCAAGAAAGCACTCACAGGTCACTTGGATAGCACAGACTGTCTTGATGGGCAGCAGAGCACTCTTGTTGAAATCCAAGCTCCCCCATCCATGGGAGGATGCCCAGGTGGCTAGAGAAGGGATGAGAAGAACAGCAGGAGCATTGGGCATCACACCTGTCCAGGATAGACCAGGCTAGGAAATAGGAGGTGGTTGGCAAAGAGGTTTGCAGGGCACAGAGGTCACCTACCCCATTTACCAGAGCATGGGGGACCTGGTTATTTTAGGAAGACATTTCCATTGAAATAACTGGATATGTGTATATCAGATACACATAAATAATCTCTTTAAGGGGCAGGTATTTGGCCTGGGGGTTAAGTTGCCCATGTACTATACCAGGGAGTACCCAAGTTTAATACCCACCTCTCCTTTTTACTGAGGCTTCCTGCTAATGTTCCCCAGAAGTCAGCAATGATACCTCAAGTAATTGTGTTCCTGCTACCTGTGTTGGAATCCTGAATTGAGTTCCCAGTTCCCAGCTCTGGCATCAGGCTCTTGTGAGAATTTGGGGTGTGGACCAGAGGATGGGAGCTCTCTCATTCTGTGCATCTCTCTGTCCCTCTTTTTAATGAAACTTTAAAATCCCTTTAAGAGAACTTCTTTAAGCCACATTGTCTATAATTCTACCTGAACATTTTTTTCTTTTACAGCACTTGTTTACTATGGTGTAATTACTTGAGATCTCTTTTATAAAAATTTTATTTTTTACTGGTCTGACAAAGATTTCCAATGATTTACCTTCTATCTCACATATTCTTTCTTCTGCCCCACTAAGCCTGTTGATAAGACTTTCTACCACATTTTTTTATTTAATCTATTGAATTCTTCATTTCTAATATTTCATTTTGATTTCTCTTTAAAATCTCAATTTCATGGGAAAAATTTCATTCATGTCATGTATAGTTTTCTTTAGTTCATGGATTTGCTTCTGATTGCTTTTGAGTAATTCTATGATTAATCTTTTGATTCCATTAATGACATTTCATCGATCTTTCATCATCACATTCTGATATTGATATATTTTGTGTTCCTTTGGGAGGATCTTGATGTTTTCCCTATTCTTGTTTCTTGAATTTCTTCATTGATTTTTAGGCATTTGTGGAGTTACTTGTTTTTTTGTTTTTGTTTTTTTTTTTTTCCTCTTATGCCTTTTAGCCTTGAACTATGCTTCTATGGCTTAATGGAATGTCTTCACTTTCAGTGAATACCAAAATGTGTGTGCTGGGTGTGGCCAGGGAGTTCTGGTCAGTGCTCCAGGGTGGGCAAATATTCAGGATAACACCCAGGTTGGGCATCATAGATCTCTTGTTAGCAGAAGTGGGGAATGGTCACCTCTGTTGGTGTGGTCACTCCCTCAGCTCCTCTCCTCCAAGCTGAGTTATGCCCGGGTTTTAGCCCCCAGTGAGTTCAACACTGATCTGCACCTCCATATGAACCACACAAATTATCTACACAGTCCTCATTCAGCACAGTTCCTGCTGCAGGCAACCAAGGTGTTTGGAACATGTGGAGATGCACCAGTGATTGCCCAGAGACCCAGCTACACCCTGCAGTCTCTCTTGTAGCCCCTGACTCCCCACAGTCTCAGCACAAAAAGCTCCCACAGTTACTGGGTGCAGAGGCTTCCCTCCTTCCTGCCAGCCCTTCTGGTCAACAGAGAGGCAGGTGTCCCCCAAGCCAGTTCTGCCTCAGCGCCTTCAGCCCATAGCCTGCGGTATGTTGGGAGGCTGGGGCTGCCTCAAAATCCTGCGTGGGTGCCCAGCCACCTGTCAATCCTCCCAGCCAGGCTCAAAGTCAGTGGGGACTGTAGATGTTTTTCTTCGCTAGAATCTCTGGAACACATGGGTATAAAAGAGCCACTGGTTGAATGTTGCCCTCTACCTGCCACTGCTGGCAGTGCAGCCGAGAGGCTGGTGTCCTGTCTTAGCTATTGCTGTGCACATGCACGAAGGCTTCCGCAGCTGGTGCCCAAGCCCCAGGTTGTGCCTGCCCTTTCTCAGCCAGGCAGTGGGTGCCATTGTGGGGAGGATGGGGTGAGATAAACATGCCCCTTTTACTTCTACTGGGTCTGCGGGTAGCTCTTGATAGCAATTAGCCCCTAGCCTCCAGTCCAGACTCATGCCACACTCTCCCTACAGCTGTATCACCATGGATTTCTACAGTCTGGTCTCCCCTCTGTGTCTAAGCTGCTGTCCGCTCCAGCCTTTGGCAGCTGTAGTCATATGTTGTATCTGTGTTCATTCCAGACATCTGTACCTTCCACACAGGTCCATGGCATTCTTCTTTCCTTTGTAGAATTTCCAGTGAGGTTTTCTGTCTAATTCTCCCCTGAAAGTGTACTTCCTACTGCTAGCCTAGCACGTTCCCTATTCCACCATCTTGGAATACCCCTCCCTCCCTCTTTTTTTTAATGGCCATATTCTTCTGGTGCACATATGTTTCTTTAGAACACAAAAAACTTATGGCTTCTAACAAGAACTGGAATGAAAGCAGTGCAATAAAAATGGAAAGAAAATCCACTTGGACTTTAAAATGCCCAGCAGACATTAGTCTTTTGGATTCAGCAAAAGATTTGATGCCAGAAACTAAAGTTAAACTCATGAAATTATGTATCTGAAATGCCACTATAATTATGGTATATCTGTTTTTTTTTAAAAAAGCAAATCTGAATTTGTGAAATAGTGCCAACTTAATAAGGATTATTTGTATCTAAAGTTTTCTTCTTGAAATGTGATATTCTACACTGAAAGACCAGTTTAATGGGCCTAAAATAATGTCGAGTATGATCCACAATGGACTTGTTAAAGCAAGCTCCTCTGCCTTCATTATTCTGGACTCTATCCTAAGAGTGACAGGGTCTGCTGTGTATCTTCCAGTTAGGGCTGTAGAACTCTTCCCTGAATATCAAAAGTAGAAGAGTAAACTGCAGGGCCCTCTGGATGGGCATCACCACCAAAACTCACTGCGATTATCCTTATGCTGCTGGGTTAGGTCTTGTACTCCTTAGAAGCAAGTTCTTATTGAACAAAGTGCTCCAGTGGTCCACTAGAGTGTGGCCCCTCCACAGACAGGTGCAGTCCCTACCATAAGCATGCTCCTGTCCTCTGAAACACTTGGCAAGGTGAGGGGACCCTTAGGCCAGTTCAGGGTTTAAAGGCTCTCTAGGGCATTGAAGTCAGAATTTCAGCCTTGACTTCATTCTTTTTTTTTTTAAAGATTTATTTATTTATTTATTTATTTATGATGCAGAGTTACAGAGAGAGGGGGAAAGGCAGAGACATCTTCCATCTGCTGGTTCACTCCCCAAATGGCTGCAACAGCCCCAGAGCTGATGCCAGGAGCCAGGAGCTTCTTATGGGTCTCCCACATGGGGCCCAAGTACTTGGATCATCTTCTGATGCTTTCCCAGGCTCATTAACAGGGAGCTTGGTTGAAAGTAGAACAGCTGGGACTCAAACTGGCACCCATGTGGAATGCTGGTGTTACATGAGGTGGCATAACCTGCTATGCCACAATGCCAACCTCTTGACTACATTCTGATAAGCTCCTGATGTTAAAAAATATTATGTACTCTATGATTTGATTGAAGCAGAAGCACACATATGAACAAAAATTATGTGCATATGGCAAAACATGACAACATTTCTGTTAGGATAATGAGATTGTAGGTGACTTAAAACAACATTTGATGCCCCCCACCTTTTCCTTTTGCCTTTAGCATGTAGATTTTTAAGTAACTAATTTTAATTGCATTTTTCCAGTTCACAAGCAATGCATGAATGTATCGCACTGTAAAATGATAAATCAGAACAAGTAGACATAGAAACAAAATCAAGAAAGTTTCTCTTTACCGCTCTCTACCTGTTAGAAATAATTTCTATAACCCTTAGCTGCTATGGTCATGGCTCTTTTTTTATTGGATACTCAGTATTTGAAGGATAATAAGTAGGACACATCTTGGTTTCCCAGATTCTCTCCTGAATCCTGAGCTTAGTCCAGTCAGTGACAATCAAGGACGCTACATTTTGAAGAGAGGTGCTAGGGCTGTGTACACAGGAGTTACCACAATAGAGCCAATGCCAGCCATGAGTCTCAGTCCACCAGGAGCCTCTAGGTATGTGGAAGGAAGGCCAGGCACTGATGGGACGCATGCATGAAGCTGTCTTTGAAGAGAGTCAGAAGGCTGACGGATAGGGGGAGAGGAATGCTCTCTTGGGGGGTAGCATCCCCACTTTGCCACACACATGTTACAGCTGCTGGTAGACGGTTTGATTCCTGGCCAATGCACCAAGATGTTACAGCTGATTTGAACCCTGGAAACTTGTTCTATCTGCAACAAAATATGAGGAAGATGAACAAACCTAGAAGGCAATCTTTAGCAAAAGACTTTCATTAAAAAGAGCAGAGAGAGGTTGAAAGAGCAGAGAGAAAGCTCTGGGAAAAGCAGCCAGGAGGGGCTTTTTCAGAAGAAAAAAGCCATTGAAGGGAAGTGACCTGGGGGTTTCATGCCAGTTAGAAAGTTTGTACAAGATCCTTTAAGAAAAGCATTTCTTGTATGGTGAGCTCATCATGCCTTCTTCTTCTTTTTTTTTTAAATTTACTTTTTTTTTTTTTTTTGATAGGCAGAGTGGATAGTGAGAGAGGAGAGAGATAGAGAGAAAGGTCTTCCTTTTTGCCGTTGGTTCACCCTCCAATGGCCGCTGTGGCCGGCGCATCTCGCTGATCTGAAGCCAGGAGCCAGGTGCTTCTCCTGGTCTCCCATGCGGGTGCAGGGCCCAAGGACTTAGGCCATCCTCCACTGCACTCCCGGGCCACAGCAGAGAGCTGGCCTGGAAGAGGGGCAACCGGGATAGAATCCGGTGCCCCAACCGGGACTAGAACCCGGTGTGCCGGCGCCGCAAGCATCATGCCTTCTTATCTCTGATTCCTCCAATTTGGTTGTGACTGTAACAGGACAGAGAACAAGTTCTATGTTGGGCCTGTCAGGACTGTGGGGGAACTATTTGTCTTTACTATACTTCTGAGACTGGTCACAGGCAATTCTAGCTACCTGGCCTCCTGGGTGACCTTGGCACCAGAGCCTGCTTTTCTCCTGACTAACTAACAAAATTCTTTATGTCTCTCTTATCTTCACACTTGCTTTCTAGCTCATGCCAGTTTCCCAGCTAGGCTAAGAAAATGTTTTACATTACAGGAAGGGCCCCTTTGTTCTCGCTACCCTTTTATCATTCCTGCTCTAACTGAATCCTTTCCTGTTTATGTGGGGCGGCTCCTACTGCTGCTGGGTGAATAAAGCTGCCCCAGTGTTGCCACCAAAAATACAGAGTGGCTCCTGAGGTATGTGGAGTGATAATGGATTAAACAAAGAGGGTGCACCTGAGTTTTCTGGCACCAAATTGTCCTATGGAGTAAAAGTAAGTGAATGCCAATTGTAGTCTTGGTCTGGAGCTGTGCTCTGGGGACTATGACCACAGTGGAAGGAGGGTAGGTGGGGCTGAGAGTTCACTCCCAGAGACAAACTGAGCAGATGTCCTCAGAGGAGTCAACCCAGGGAGGCAGGAGGCAGGAGGCAGAGGCCACAGTGGTCCCTGTGGAAGCCACACACACATCTCTCAGAGGACAAATACCATTAGCCTGCACCTGCTCTTAGTTTTCTATGGAGAGGGAGTAGCCCCAGAAGCTGGTGTGGGTTAGTTGTGTGAAAGCAGCGTGGGGGAATATCACTGAGATGGCTAATTAGAGGAGGCATGGACTCTGTTGTCTACCTTCTTTGATATGTCCTAGGTTGCCTCTGAATGCTATAAAGTGGTAGGGTAGGTAATGAACACTCACAGAAACATCTCAGCAATTATTATAGGGAAGGAAGGTAGGAAAAGAGGTGGTAATAAAGGAGGTTAATCTTGGCCGGGAGGAAGCAAGGAGCAAGACAATGAAGATGCCATTAAGAAAGTTAACATAACTATCCATCCTAGCAGCACCATGGGCCCTACAGTTAGAGCCTAGGAAGATTATTTAAAAATGGAAAAATATTTGAAATATTTATAGAAACAGAAATATTAGGATTTCATGACTGACAGACTGCAAATTTAAATGCTGGAAGCAAAGTCAGACCCTAGAGGCTAACAGAACGTAGCCTCTGGTTACTGGTAGACATGGGGGCTGTGGGGTTGAAAATTTCTGTGGACTAAATTGTGTTCCTCTCAAAATGTATTTGTTTAAGACACAATCCCACTGATATCGGAGATGACCCCCTAAAATCTATATGAAAATGTGGCCCCTTAAAGTTCCCCAGAAGTGCCATCTGGGATGACACATATGTTACCAGAATTTGGGGTGCCATATGATGTCACCATATGCTTATTAATAAATCCCCAATATTAATAAGCCCGAGAGGGTTCTTGCCTAATATTTAGAGAAGAATTCTAAATACCGGCATAAATAAATAAGGCTGCATGGTATTATCTTAAGGTTTTATTTAGTACGAAAGATGCATAGGAGAGTGAGAGCTTTATCTAAGAGAGAGAGGTAGATCTGGGTTCATACCAAGCACCAGGAACCAGCCACATGGAGAAGCATCTAGGCCAGGAAGCCTAGGGTGGGTGGCCTGAAGGCCATGTGCCCTGGAGGCGCAGGACTACAGCAAGCCCCTCCTGGCTATAGGCCAAGGCAAAGAAGTGAAGGGTGGGACACACTGTGTCCCAGGATTTTGACCCACTTCCAAAGGGGATTGGTTAATAAACCTGATTGGCTGGTGAGCACCCAGGTGTGGCCAGGTAGGGGAATGAGGTCACACAGGGGCGTGGTGAAGGTATCAGGTAGGGGCGTGAGGTCACAGAGGGGCGTGGCGAAGGCATGGTCTTCCAGCTCACAAACCTAATCTTAGTTTCTGTCTCTTTTACTGTCTAAATTTATATGTATAATATATAATATTATATATATATATATATATTTCATATGATTGAATACATGAAAAAGAAACCACCCCAGGTAGGAAAGTATTCAGATGGGACACAAGCAAATATTAGCATTTCCTCCTTGGACACCTTTTCCTTTCCAAGCTTTGCCTCTTCACAGTGATGCACTTTTACTTGCCATGTCTATGTTTCTCTGTCATCTTCCCTGGTCCTTATTCTGGAAAGTTCCCTGCTGGCAGCTGGTCAACAGTGCAAAGTGATGGTGGGGGCAGATAGTGACAGATCCCAAGAAACCCCTTCCTGTTCAGAATGTGCCTTCTGCCCTCTGTGGGCCTCCTTCAGGTTCACTTCAGCCCTGGCCTCCCCAGAACCCTTCTTCCTCCTTTGTGGAATGCACAGTGATGGGGCCAGATTTCCTGGGGGCAGGGAGCTTCTCCAGTCTTTCTCCATTACAGGGATTATCTAATTGTTACCAGGAAATAAGTGATGAGGCCTGCAAGTGGGGACTGAGGATGGGAATATGAGCCTTGTCCTGAGGCCCAGAGGATCCCAAAGACAGGTTGGGGTAGGGGAAGGGTGGGGAATGCAAATGTACAGAGAGCAGAGCTACCTGTCTGAGCTGTGTGTACCTGGACCGGCCTCAGAAACACAAGTTTGCAGCGAGACAGCAGTGAAATGGCTTTTTGATTAAGAGCTGCAGTCATGGTGTGTAATAAAGCCTTTTGGGAAAGAAGGAAAAATAAATAGGAAGAATGATTTCAGTCTAAAGCTTAAGTAGGAGGCTTCATTAGCAAACCTATCTTGTTGAAAATCAAGTCTCTTCCATGTGCCAAGGTCTGTTGGAAACGCTCCAGGCACGGTGCTGGGGCAGCCCATTTCCCAGCAATCTGGCAGGCTGAGTTCCTCAGAGAAGTGCATGCCAGCACAGGCATCTTTTTAGCTTAAAACTAAATATGTATAATGCAGGGTCTGTTTGGGCATCCACGTGACGTTTTGCATCTTGGTTTGTGCTTTGACATTCAGGTGTTTTTGTCTTCTGTCACACAGTGTGATGTTAGAGCCAAAATGGATTGAAAATAACCCCAGAGGGAAATGCAAGCCTAGCGTGATGCTGGATGTTGAGCAAACACGCTTTGCTAAGCCTTTTGGTGAAGGTATTGCTCGCTGAGAGGCTTGAGGAGCAAGACAAATGGATCTTCCCGGGAATGGAAGGCTCCTGTGAACGTGGAGCATCCATGTCAGGTGTATGCGGAATCCTGCTGGCAGTGAGAGGGAGTCATTACCTCGTCCCCTTGAATAAATCTCCTTGCAGCTGGCTCCCCGCTGGGCAGTGACTGAAACATTGAAACACCAATCAAGCTGCTTCTCTCCCAGAGGAGAAAGCAGTGGGCACTTGGCCCAAGGAAGAACATGCCAGGCTTTGAAGTTCCACTTGAAAGAGCACCCCACTGACCTCATCTCCACTCTTGAAATGCTCGGATGTGCTCCGCATGGCAGCAGTGCTGTTGTCACATAGTCCAGTAAGCAGCTTTATCACTTGGGTCAACCCTCACTAATAATGGACTTTTCCCCGCTCTTGATGTCCAAAACATAGAAAGAGAGGCCATCCCACTGAGCTCCCCTTCCTGGTGGACATGGATTCGGGCGGCTGAGCCCCTGCTGCTAGTGTGGCTCTTGAGCCTATGTGTCTTGTCGCTTTCTCTTCAGAGCCTTTCCTGACCAGGGCCTCCTCCCTGAAACTCCAACCAGGGCCAGCTCTTTGTGTAACAACTCACAGCCGTGAACCTGTCTTTTCAAATGCTTTCTTTAGCAAAAAACGATTGCTTCCAGAGCTGCACTGCTGTCCGATGTAGTAGCTTCCAGCCCCTGTGGCTACTGAGCCTTGAAATGTGGGAAGCTCCAACTAAGGTGTGCTGTGAATAAAAAATCCACGCTGGCTTGCATGACTTAGTTTAAAAATATATAAAATATTCCACTGAAAGTTTGTATTTATGATGTGACAAATAGTATGTTGATTACTTTGGGTTAAAATATATTACTAAGCTTCTTCTTATTTGTTTCTGATTATATTTTTAAAAATGTAGTACTGGAAATTTAAGGTTACATATAAGTGTATTTCAAATGTTCATGTAAAAATAGAAATAAATATTAGCTTATTTTGTTGCAAAAAATGTTTGAAACCCATGCATGTGAGGAGTCTTCAAAAAGTTTATGAAAAAATGAAATGTTTATTATGAAAACCTATGCATGAATTTTTTTAAAAAAATCCTGTTTGAAGTATTGTAGTAGTGGCTTTCAATGTATTTCTACTGGCTGGGTGGTACTCACATTTTGGGTAAGTGCCGATGAGAAGCCAAGTTCCTTCATATTCCCAGAATTTGATGCTTAAAGGGTGAAAGTAAATATTTCAGGCTTTGCTCTAGAGCAGCTGTAGGCAATAAATAAATGAATAGAAGTGTCTTCGGTCCAGTAGAACTTTATCTACAAAAAACAGTCATCTGCTAGATTTGTCCTGGGGACTGTAGTTTACTGTCTCCTGGTCTACCGAAAGGGGGCATTTTGCCTGGATTAATACACTTTGGACTGCAAAATCATATTTTCCATTAGTGGAACTCCTACTCTTTGTATCTTAAGGAGTTAAGGGCTTTTTCAGGGATCTTATGGTATATGCAAATATCTTTGAATGTGTTAATTCTTTGTTGGATTATCATAATCAGACCAGCAGATGATGAAGACAGTGCTGGCATTTAATATTATGCCTTCCCCTTATTTTTCTCTCTCTCCTCCCAGTAAGTTGGAGTTTATATCCTGTGAGGTTACTTAGTGAGAAAACTACAGTCAGCACTGGCATTATTCTGAGTTGATCAGTTCTTCTGAAGCTCTGTTGGGGGAATGCATATGAATTTGGAAGGCAGAAAATTATACCAAAAACATCATCTCTGTATCTTTTTTTTTTTAACTTTTATTTAATGAATATAAATTTCCAGTGTACAGCTTATGGATTACAATGGCTTCCCCCCCCCCCAATAACTTCCCTCCCACCCGCAACCCTCCCCCCTCCCGCTCCCTCTCCCCTTCTAATCACATCAAGATTCATTTTCAATTCTCTTTATATACAGAAGATCAATTTAGTATAAAGATTTCAACAGTTTGCACCCACATAGAAACACAAAGTGAAACATACTGTTTGAGTACTAGTTATAGCATTAAATCACAATGTACAGCACATTAAGGACAGAGATCCCACATGAGGAGCAAGTGCACAGTGGCTCCTGTTGTTGACCCAACAAATTGACACTCTAGTTTATGGCGCCAGTAACCACCCTAGGCTGTCGTCATGAGTTGCCAAGGCTATGGAAGCCTTCCAAGTTTGCCGACTCTGATCATATTTAGACAAGGTCATAAAAGACAGAGTGAGGATAGTAACCAATGATCCTAAGAGTGGCATTTACCAGGTTTGAACAATTATACAGCATTAAGTGGGGAAGAGGACCATCAGTACACACATGTTGGGAGTAGAGCCATTGGTGGTAGAGTAGAGGTTATGATTACAAAGGAATGAGGCCCAAGTGTGCTAGACAGGGTCTAGAACAAAGGACAGAGTCATTATTAGAGGAGCTAAGAAAGGTGCTGTCTAAGCTACAATTAAGTTTTCTGATTGAGAGGCAAATAGAACCTGATAGAAGGGGCTTGATAATAATCTGGTGGGCTTTAGGCCTTGTAAATTCAGAGGCGCAGACCTATCTATCTCTTCACATGGGGTATATCCTAAGGGAGGTGTGAACCTCCTAGGGGAAGGCACTCTGTTGACTTTCATTACTTGGCTGGCCTGGGAGGAGAGCTGGCCAGGTAAAGGCAGGTGGCATCTCTAACAAGAAATTTACAGTTCTGCCTGCAATGTTGCTGACCCTACTTGACCATCCCCTCAGCTGCAGTGGTCACTTTGGAAGTTGGGCTGAGTGAAGGGCTTTTCAGCTTAGAGCCAATAAGATCTGTGGCTCTGACCTGGGCATCCTTCGACTCCAGGGCAGGTCCATTTCCAGTGATCCAACTCTTGGCAGAGCTGCCACGGCTCTTCACAAGCTGACTTCTGCTGAAGCCCAGGCTTACCACATTGAAAGCCACTGCAGTGGACTGGCCTGTTGGGTCTCCTTGAGGGCAGATCACTGTACAGATCAGCCATTAATAGGCCTGCCACCCATTGCTTCTGATGCCGAGCTTTCTTTTCCTCCTGGTTTGTGTTAAAGCAGACCAGAGGATGCAAGTCAAGGGAGTGCCCGTTTCCCATCTCTAATCTTCGGTGGCCTGAACTACAAGTCTATAGTCACAGGCATGTTCTGTAGTAGTTTTTTTAAGGTAGACAATGCCCATGAGGAAAATTATATTCTCACTTTAAAACTTTCTTTCCCTTTGGTCTGAAAGGGAGGTTTTTTTCTACTTACTGTATACTTCGCTGATGGCGAAGTGAATCTAGCTATGAGATTATTATTTGAGTTCTTATTTTGGCTATGCTATTGCAGAAAAATGTTAGCCATCTCTTTTATAAGGTCTAAAGATTAAATTGTGCATCCTACAGATTCCTTCATAATAGAATTGGCAATCTACAAAAAGAGTTAAAGATTTTAAAAGCTATTATTAAAATTGATATATTGGTCTATTATGCTATATTATATGTGTGTACATATTGTATGTCCACATGGGGAAATTTTATTAAGAGTTTTATTTTAAATGGCTTATAGATAAGATTGTCCATAAATTTAAGCTGCTAAAATCAATCAAAGATACATTTTAATTTGTGGGACCTGAATCTGTGTATCATATGTTTTAGACTTGTTGGTAGAAAGAAACTAAAAACATTTTAGATGGTTGTGCTTAAGTTTACTGGTTAAACAAACTACACCATGTTAGATATTTAAGAGGTGTTTTCAAATACATGATTCTTAAAATTTATAGAAGGCATTGGACCTTCTGGTAAATGTTTTCTTAAGTTGTTATCTAATGGTTGAAACGGTTTGCTAAGTATTCATGTGATATTGCTATTGTCAGCAAGCGATCTAGGACTTGCTCCCTCATTTCTCTATTCTAAGCCCAACTTGTTCTTTCATTTCTCTATTCTCTTCAAGGTAGGAAACTAATTCTATTATGAAGGAATCTGTAGGATGCACAATTTAATCATCTCTGTATCTTACAGGTGGTAACTTTTGTCAGACTCCTTAACAAGCTTCAGTTTTCTCATCTGTTTAACAGAAATAATATGATCTGCCTTGTTGCTTTTGGACAATAATAGATAACATCCATATCTGTATCTATGTGACACATAATATATAGCAGATGTTCAGTAAGTAATTGTTTTTTAAATCATTTTAATCATTTTCATTGAAATGGAAAGAGAGAGAGAAAGAGAGAGAGAGAGAGAGAGAGAGAGAGAGAGAGAGAGAGAGAGAGAGAGAAATGGAGAGGGATCTTGCATCCATTAGGTTTACTCTCCAAATGACCACAACAGTTGGGCTGGCCCAGGTTGATGCCAGGTGCCAGGAACTCAACCTGGATTTCTCAAAGGGATGGCAGTACTTGAGTAATTATCTTCTGACTCCCAGGGTGTGCACTAGCAAGAAACTGGATTCAAATTCCAAAGGGGCTGGAACTTGAAACGGGCACTCTCATATGAGATGCATGTGTCCCAAGTAGTGACTTAACTGCTGCATCAGATGCCCACCCCATAAATGAATTTATTAATGCTGTGTCATTACCCACTTCCACAAGTAGGCAGTATATGTAGCAATTAAAAATTTAATACCATAGCGTTAGAGTTAAGGCATTTGGATTTTCACACCACAGCAAACTAATCATACAACTGGGAAAGTGTGCTTCCTTCTCCAAATCCTGTTTGCACAGTTGGTATACTAATGTCAGTCTCAGAAGGTGGTATGACAAGTTGTTGGGGTCCTGTGTGTGGAGACCTTCACAGTGTCCAGATATGGTGAATAATGTGATGGAGTGATTCTGATGGAGTCTGAACGCTCGTGTCAATACCTGGGCTTTGCTCCTTCTCGGGGTTGGTATCCCTGAGACACCAGTGGCATCCACAAAGAACTTCTGGGTTTGGGATCCCCCAGAGAAAGGTCTGTTTTTTGTGGAATCTCTGTTGGAAAGGCAGATTTGCATCTGAAACATGGCCAGTATCACAGAGGCAGTGCTGAGATACTCAGCATTGCCCCTGACATTGACTCAGTGGACAGCACGTGTCACAGTGAAATGAAAGGTTTGCATTTCTGTGAAGGCTTGCAGTGAAGTCTGTGATGCCTCGCGTAGACCAGACACTGTCATGGTTTGTTTCTCTAAAATTCAGTGACCAGGACTGACATTTTGCAAACATGTTCAGCTATTTTCAAAAATGATAAATGCCAAGAAATTTAAGTAGTTTTTCTGGAATCTGTTATTTACTATTTTGTGTTTTTTTTTTCTTTTTTGCCCCAAGAAATGTGTTCAGATGAAAAATCAGAGAATCTGATATTACCTTCTTGAAATTTTTAAGTCTGTTCTAGAATTTATGGAGCTGTTTTATTCATAAATGTAGTTCTGGTATCTAATTATAGCTTTGTAGAGAGAACTTTGCTGTGACTGTTTTTGTGTAATTTCTCATATCCATGGCCAGGGAAGCAAAAATGTCATAACCCTTATAATTATCACACAGTAGGCTCTTGCTGCTGAATTTTTAAAGTCATTTGGAACCAGAACTGTAATCCTTTCATGGACTTCTCTTATTGACAAAGCAACACTAAGTAAAGGCTATGGAGCATGGATTCCAGATGCCAAAGGGGAATGTGTTAGTATTCACAAGTCATGATAAGAATTCAGGTTGGGGGAGGCACACAGTGAGAGAAATTTTCACTGTCTTTAATGTGCTGTACATTGCTATTTAATGCTATAATTAGTAATCCAATGGTAGTTTTTTCACTTTATGTTGCTATATGGGCAAAATGTTGAAATCTTTACCTAATATATACTAAACTGATCTTCTGTATACAAAGAGAATTGAAAATGAATCTTTACATGAATGGAAGGGGAAAGGGAGCGGGAAAGGGGAGGGTTGTGGGCGGGAGGGAAGTTATGGGAGGGGGGAAGCCATTGTAACCCATAAGCTATACTTTGGAAACTTATATTCATTAAATAAAAGTTTAATAAAAAAAAAAAGAAAACTGTGGTTCCATTAGAAAGTGCCATTCTGGCATGTGCAATGAGTTTGAAAGGTATTATGGGCTATGTTCAATGCCCTTTCCTCAGTCTCTCATGCCATGTGATCCCCTCAAAACACAATTTAATCACAAATATCAGAAGAAATAGTTACAACACACAAGCATAATTAATCCTTAACATTTTCTGCCTCTGCTCCCACAAAAAAAATCTTTATGATAAAATATAGAGAATGAAGCAAAATACATTTTATAAATGTTACTTTGAGGGAAATATCTACAGAAAAACTAATGGATAATAATAATTTGAAGAAAACAAACTCAAAATTAGAATTAAGTTTATGCAACACTCTGGCCTCAGAATCAGCCCTGAAGGCTTTCGGATCTGGCTGAAGAGCCCATGAGAGCATTGTAGGCATGGAAAGCCAAGATACCATGGAAAAGAAAAAAAGAAGAAGACCTAAATGAAAGATCTCTGTGAGTGAGATCCCAGTGGAAAGAACGGGGCCATCAAAGAAGGAGGTACCTTTCTCTGAAGGGAGGAGAGAACTTCCACTTTGACTGTGACCCTATCAGAATAAGATCAAAGTCAGCGAACCCTAAAGGCTTCCATAGCCCTGGCAACTCATGACTAGAGCCTAGGGAGATTACTGACGCCACGAACAGGAGTGTCAAATTGTTAAGTCAGCAACAGGAGTCACTGTGTACTTACATCCCATGTGGGATCTGTCCTTAATGTGTTGTCTAATGTGCAGTGAGGCTATAACTAGTACTGAAACAGTATTTTTACACTTTGTGTTTCTGCGTGGGTACAAACTGATGAGATCTTTACTAATTATATACTGAATCGATCTCCTGTAAATAAAGATAATTGGAAATGAAAAAAAAAAAACCTGGTGTTAAATTGGAAATGGCATAGAAAATTAATTAATTTTTAAAAAAAATAATATGTAGGATCTCTGCCTTTAATGTGCTGTACACTCTTATTTAATGCTATAACTAGTACTCCAACAGTATTTTTTTTTCACTTTGTGTTGCTATATGGGGGCAAACTGTTGAAATCGTTACCTAATTTATACTAAACTGATCTTTTGTATATAAAGAGAATTGAAAATGAATCATGATGTGATTGGAAGGGGAGAGGGAGCGGAAAAGGGGAGGGTTGTGGGTGGGAGGGAAGTTTTGGGAGGGGGAAGCCATTGTAACCCATGAGCTGTACTTTGGAAATTTATATTCATTAAATAAAAGTTAAAAAAAATAAAAAAATAAAAATGTGAAAAAAAAACCTTTAATCAGATCTCAAATAAAATTGTACATAATGGTTGGTCATTTAATAGATGCATGTATCCACATAATATAAGCTAAAATGAAGTTTCTGATTTCTATAAATAAAAGGTAATGAACTTTGTGCAGATACACAAAGATCCTCAAGCCATATTCTTTTGAATAATGGAATATAATTTTACTAAGTCCGTACCTCAGGGTATTCCCCAGATACCAGGTGCTGTAACACATGTGTCTCTGTATTTCAGGTTGGGTTTCCCTATGATGATTGTGTCCTGCACTGTCGCGATGTGCTATCTCCTCGTTGCGCATGTTGTGGTGGGATGGAATTAATAGGTATCCATCACCTGAAGACTGAGGGGAACCTGATCCATCACCAACACCTGTCAGAACACCTCCCCAAGATCACTCTCTGGAGAAGAAAAAGTGCTTACCATGGAGATGCTGCACAGTGGAGTAGACTCCTGGCGTTGATGCTCATCCGGGTGAATGCTGGCAAATCAGGACCTCCTCTTATGTGACTTTTTCCCCAAGGACAAAAGATAGGAAATACAAGATAACTTGCTGAAGATTCCCTTACAGTAAAATGTGATCAAAAACACTTCTTGCTTTTCTTGTTAAAAGAAGATACAATTTCACTCAAAATGGCTTGTGCTCTTTAATTGTCCCTTTTCCTGAGGCTAACATGTATCCAATTATTCTTCTTGTGATCTCTTTTCTGTTAAAATAATCAGCATTCAAATTGTATGCCCCCTACCCACAAATATAGACTCTTTCTAGGAAACAGTATACCATTTGTAAGGAAATATTTTATATGTTAAAAAAATAAACTGTTCCTTGAGTAAAGCTTTTGGAATTTATTAGTTTCCTAGTTTTTTCAATAGTTTGCATTACATTAAGTTACATTTTATTCATTTATATTTTTCTCCGCAGTTTTACAGACATTAATTAGAAGTCCATAATTCGATTTACAGGAGATCATAAGTGTGCTTTAAATGGCATTTAACAGCCTACAGTAATAATTTTCCACTTTGAACATGATGCGTGCTATTTTCATTTATTACACAGAACTGTGGTCAATCCATTCAGCCTTGCTCTGTTGGCAGGACTCTAGTGGTGCAGTCAATGCTTATTAAATGCAGTTCTTTTGCAAGCATCCCACATTAAGCCAGAATATTGAGAACAAAGAGCCAGAGGAAGTTCTGTGCTTCAGTTAACATCCTGTCTGCTCTGCCTCATCAAGGCTATGGTTATGCCCCAGAGGAAGAACCTCTTGTGGAGTTTTCCATCGTCTATGCAGGATATCTTGACGAGAAAATGTTTGCTGGGGTCTGTGGTCCGAGTGATCTTTGTGTAGAATCTGATTTCAAAAGGTTTAAGATGCTAGGTGCACAAAGAACTGGAATGTCAGAGACTTTTCTCATCCCCTTTCTGTCACTGGCACCCTCAGGTAAGTTTGTGTTTGTAAAGTGGCAACCTGCTTCCTTCCTGAAAAGCTGGGAGAGTTTATGAAATTATGACCTGAGTTCAGGAGCCATCTTTGAATTCCTCAACAGCAAAGGCAACCTGCAACTCCTTTTTTATTTTAAAATCTGGTCTTGAACACTATCTCATGAATCTCCATGTGCACCTGATCTTGTGGTTGGGAAGAGCCTCCTGTCTGTGCAGAAAAGAGGCTTCCGACCAGTCCATCTCTTCATCTTTACCTCGCCTCCCTAATGCATACACGACCTTGAACCCTTTCACTAAAAGGCATCGTTCTCCTCTTCTGCTCACACCTGACAATGCCTGGAGCCAGCATTAATGTCTTCCTTTCGTCCAGTTGCTTCTTCCAGCTCACATCTGCCTTTTCTTCCTTTAATGTCTCCTGTCCTTTAATACCCAAGCTCTATCGCAACATTTCCTGCCTCTTCCGAGTCCCTCAGCCCTTCCTTCTCATCTTAAAACCTATTAGCTTCTGACTCATTTCTCCCTCTGCCTCATCCCACATTCAGCCTCTTGACATTCAAACCAAACGTAGTTTTTTGGTCTCATTTATTCCCTCCACCTTCCTTGTACTTCCACCTTTGTATCACACCCTGAGCATGATCCCAAGTGACTGCACTTTCACTTTGTTCGTTGCAGATACCTTCCTCTGATACTTCTGACACTTGCAATCATTTACCGTGGATGGTCATCTAAAATAAATCGTCTCCCCACTGACTCCTCAAATTCACAAGTCCCTCCTCTTTTTCCAACTTTCCATGTCATTTCCTTCTCAGCCTAGCTTTCTATTTCTGTTTCTAAATTTAAACATCTACCAACAAACTAGTACTTATCCACCTTCTCTGCCCATGCATCCAAGCACCTGAATATTGCTGAGGTAAATCATTACACTGGGGTGACAGGTTTTACCCTAAAATAACAGTCACAAGCATTGACTGAGTCTTTGAAACTGCCTTTCTCTCTGGAAACAGATGGCAGCTCAAGTGGGTAGCTAAAAGGGAATTTAACCATGGGTACTTCAGCCCTTCAGAGCCTGTGAGAGTTGACACCTGTAGCCTTCTGAGGGAAAGGGGTCAGTTCCCAGGTGCTGGAGATGCAGGGTATAGTAGGGAGAGGAGCCCAGACAGGTGCCGTGGTCTTCTGCTGAGGGTGGAGCCAGCTTACATCATTTCCAGGGGAGGATGCCATGGAAATCATCCTAATTTTTCTTTTCTTCCTGTGCTTGCCATCTCTGTCCTTCCATTGGCTGACCCAGTCAGATGCCAGAGGATAAGAGAAAGTGTTGATATTGTCCAGAACAGATCAGTAAGAGGAAGATGGGAGCAAGCAGGGGCGAAGATGGGAGATATTCAGCTCCATTCTCCAGTTCTGCTCCTTCTCAGAGGGAAAGCTCACATCTGAATAAAGGAGGTGGTGGAAATGCCCTTAGCCTTCTTGTCATCAAAGGCAATGAAAGCTTGTCCTTCCTCCCTTCTGAACTGACTCCAGGTTCAGCAGGGGAACAGCCCAGTGCTTGTTAAATAATGTCTCCAATGTCAGCCAAACACAACATTTAAGAAAGTAAATGTGGCTTTGCAAGGAGTGTTGGGCTGTCATCATCAGTGCTCTCTCTAGGAATTTTTCCCACACTTTGTCCGGGAGCTCCTGAGTGTCATAAGGACCATGAATATACACATCATGAATCTGAATACACCACGGAAACCCAGTTGTAGAGTCCACTTGCCCTTCTACTCCACATGAGGAGTCTGTCCTCCTTGGCTTGCATTAGTAGCTGTGTCTTACCTTTGACACCCATTCACGTGCAGCCAGGAGGTTCGGTGGCAAAGCCACCATGGGGGCACATTGTGGGTCTTCAACGTGTGCAGGCCCAGTGTCCCAAATGCAACAACTTCAGAACAGGAGGTAATGTGAGAGTCCAACGTAAAAATTCAGTGGATAAGAGAGCACACTTGGCTTATGATGCACAGCTCAGTTGGTTTGGTTACTTCATTTTCCAGTCAGATCTTTCCTGCTTTCCAGGGCCAAGTGCCAGCTGTGAGCAGTTATTTTTTTTAAGAGTTTTTTCCCTCCCTCCCTCCCTTCCTTCCTTCTTTCCTTCTTCTCTCCCTCCCTCCCTTTCTCTCTTTGAAAGGCAGAGTGTTGGGAGGGAGGGAGGGAGGGAGGGAGAGAGAGAGAGAGAGAGAGAGAGAGAGAGAGAGAGAGAGAGAGAGAGAGAGAGAGAGATCCTCCATCTGCTGTTTGACTCTCCAAATGACAACCAGGTCCAGGCCAGGCTGAAGCCAGGAGCAGGAACTCCCATATGGGTCTCCCACATGGGTGGTGGGGTCTAAGCACTTGGGCCTTTAATCGCTGTCTTCCCAGGTGTATTAGCATAAAGGTGGATTGTTAGCAGTGCAGATGGGACTCAACGTGGCACTCTGATATGGGATGCTGGCATCACAGGTGGTGGCTTACCTTGCTGTGCCACATTGCCAGCCCCTGTGAGCAGATTTTAAAGTGGAGTTTCATAGTCAGAACTAGAAGGCCAGGACTTCACCTACATTCTGAGACTGCCCTGTGATTCTTCTGTTGAAGGTCACTAACATCTCCCTGCATTGTCTCTCTGTCGTAGACACTCTGGATGGTTTCAGCTGTGCTGGATTCTTTCATGGGAGGTTTGCACAGCGACATGAATCTGCTCAGGTGCATTTACTTAATGTGAGCCCCTCAAATCTTGTGACTTTAAGACATTACCTGCTAATGGGCCAGAACAATTGATCCAATATGTTAGATGTTACATACAAAACAGAAACTGACCACCATGAATTGTGGTTTTCTCTTATTGGTAATTAGTGCAAAGCATAACAGTTTGTCTCTCACCTCACCTCTGTAATGTTAAGTCATTGATTGGAACTTATCTCTAGAATTCTCATCAGGGCATTGTATTTCTTTCGTTTTACTATCTTGGTCTGAGGGTGGGGCACTTCCTGGCTTACTAGAGAACAGAGGTAAGGGTTTGTACCTTTTTTTGACAGCTCAGTACTTATCCTGGAGATGAGCACAGGATGGATTCACTCTTCCATGAGATCAGATGTTGCATGGCTTTAGCTAGAGAATACGCCTTTCACTTGAGCTCCAGGAAGCTTCTGCTGTGTCTCATGGACCAGAGGATATTTTGAGTCTCTGTGGATCAGGGAATATTCAGAACTGCTATCTAGTATTCACGGTCTATCTTGACATTCCTTTTCACCAATGCAGAAGTTGCCTGTAAATGGCCTCTGGTCCCTCTGGGGAAGGTGGATGGGAGGAATACTAAATAAATCTTTGGCTATGTTGAAGAATCATTTTTTTTTCTCAGAGGCACTTGGATTCCTTTCAATCAGGGCCTGACAATGCTAGGAACATCCTTGGGCCTGGGAAGTGGCTTGGGTTGTTGATCCCTCTTACGATGACTTGAGATAAGCCTCTCTGTGCCAGACCTATTCCCTATAGCTGCATATGTCAAATTGCTCATATAATCCATGACTATGAGTTTATGATCAATTTGCCTTTTGGCCTAGATCTCTGAAGTTCACCATGGTAACTGTGTCCACACTGACTATAACTTCCCTGGCCTCTCCTACCTCGGGGTCCCATTATTCTCACTGAGAAAAGAATTGGATTCTATGACTGCATCTCCCACTGTCATCAACAGTCTCCAAAGTACAGGTATAACGGAGATTTCTAAGTGTGTTGATGCCAGTCTCCAAATAATATATATCTTAATGCTTTGATGTAAGAACTGTCCACTCCTGCAGAGAATTCTAGGGGAATCTGAGCCGATTTCACACAATCTATCTGTGCATTTGGACTCCCTTATATGCCAATTTCTAACTAACTGCATCTGCTAATAACATCTATTCCAAGTGCTCAGCCCAACACATTAAATCTCAACTCCAGCTGAGTGCACCCATCCATGAATTTGTCTCATTCAAGTCTTATATTTCATTCTCTGTGTGTTGTAATATCCTTGAATTTCAGTCACTTACATGCTCCCAAAATAGAGTGGTGAAATTTTGTAACTTTTTAAATAGACAGGATAATTTATCTTGAAGTAGACATTCTACTTCTCTATCTGAGAAGTTTTAGTTATCTTATAACAGCCCTGCAGAAACGGAGGGGTTTCAGGAAGCGTCTTGTGTTACATAGGAGGTATCTTCAAAAAGTTCATGGAAATGTCTATTATAAAATAAATACATTTATGGATTTCATGTTTTCTGCATCTGAATAAGCTTATAATCTAATTCCATTCTTCCACAAACTGTTTGAAGTATTCTTGTCCATACCAGCTTGTGAGGGAGCTGACTCAAGTTCAGTCATTAAATGGCTGGAAGTCCACACAGCTCTGCTGCATGTCTGTTTCATGCTCTACACTCTCACACCTCATACTTCCCTGAACCCAATTTTATTTATGAGAATTGTATGCCAGAAATCACAAATGAGGTTGAATAAAAGCAAATGTATTGGGTGCAGAATTAATTTGCAAACCTGGGTACATGAAGTCCAGTTTAGAAACCAAACTAGTGTTCCAAAGAGGTGAGGCAGGATTGAAGCTTTTTAGGACAGAAATGGGAAGCAAGAATGTGTGGCTCAGCATTCTCTGGAGATGAGTGAGCATCAGGCAAGCTTGGTAGTGGAAAACTAATGTGAAGCAGGGTGCTTATAAATTTTGCAAGTCCACTGAAATGGCCATGCCAGCAACAAACGGGTCACCCTGGAATCTTTCCAGGTCTGCAGAGTATTGATAAAGTACCAAAAATTGTTTCATTTTCAGTTCTGTCGCAGTATCTGTGTAACAACTTGTCTCTATCAGCAAATTTCAGAGGTTTATAAAGGGATTTTTGCGTTCTCTGATCATTCTGAAGTCATTTTGACTCTCATTTTATCAGAATAGAGAAGCCCTCAAATAAAAAGGCTTTCATTAGTCGCTTCTCTCATTTACCTGTACCTGGACCCAAATGTTCTGTCTTCTCTTACAAAATGTAAGCAGTACCTCTGAGCTTGTCAAAAACTTCTACACGTATGATCTGACCTGCCCCCTTGCTTTGAGGTGCCCCCTGCTGGTGCTGACCTGCTCCCTTGCTTTGAGGTGCCCCCTGCTGGTGCTGACCTGCCCCCTTGCTTTGAGGTGCCCCCTGCTGGTGCTGACCTGCTCCCTTGCTTTGAGGTGCACCCTGCTGGTGCTGAACTGCTCCCTTGCTTTGAGGTGCACCCTGATGGTGCTGACCTGCCCCCTTGCTTTGAGGTGCCCCCTGCTGGTAGGGGATGAGGAGCATTTCCAGACCCACTTGCAGGTGTACCCTGGCCTCACTGTGTCTCTGGGCACTTTCAGATTTGGTAATGAAGGAAAGAACTTATTATCACTGGGGATGTTCCTAGTTGGTTTTTCCATACTAGCTTGGTGTCATAGTTGAGATTCACGTTCAACCTGAGGGAGGAGCAAGCCCACCTGCCTGGCTTCCTTGGGCCAGAGAACACTGAGTCTGGGTTGCCTCCTGCTGTTGGGTGGAGGGTGTGGAGGCACCACAACTTGGATCCTCTTGTCCTGGGTCCCAAACCTGTTTACTCTCTCCTATTGGCCTTCCAGATTTCTATGGACATCTGAAGTCACATTCAGGGTTCACAGCTGTACTGAGTGGGAAGGAAGAGGGAGAAACAGTCGGTGCCATCTTGTGCAGGCCCAAATGCTCATTTGCTGCTGAGAATCAATGCATGTGATCAAAACAAAATACTCCAAAAAAGTAGAATGGCAAGGCAAGGTTTAAGATAAGCATAGTTTTGTATCTTTGATTTCAAATGGAAGAAAATTAATTTTGGGTAAACAGATAAAACCTCAAAACAGGTTTTAGGTGAGCCGCCTATTAATTCCTATGCAGGTTATTAACATAAAAACTTAACTAGTTCATGCTCCCCATGCTGAGAACCCAGCTCTCTGCTCCTCTTTAGAAGTACTGGGTCTGTCCACTCACCACGGGGCCTTTGTCTTTATGATATTGGTTCCTCAACATCAACCTTGTTGTATGGGTCTTGGAGCCTTTGGCTGTTAGAAATAAAATGTCACTATTCAACATTTCCCTACATTTTCACAGAACAGCCTGTCTGGAACAAGGAATATCAGTTGACCACTCCCTCATGTTTCTGACTTCTACTTTTTTTGTGACCCATTTGTTGGGTTTTATGTTGTCAAAGCTTTCCCTATGTCATTACCTCCCAGTAGGTGTCCTCAGCTTTGTATCTCCAGACTGGTGGTACCTCACCTGCAAGGATGTACAAACAGCAATAGGACCCTTTCACCCTTCATGGTTAGTGGGGTGGGGGATGTGGGGTACCTACTGAACTCGCCCCTAGTGCCAGTTGTCTGAGCCTGCTGGTGTTTGTTTTCAAGTGGAGGATTAATATTAATAAATATGCCAGGAGAGGTAAGTTCCAGGAAGAAAGAAGCAATCATCACTTTCAGACAAATTGATCAGGAGGGAAAATCTGAGCAGCAAAGTCAAGCAAGGGATCAAGCCAGGAATACGTTTGGAGACAGAAAAAGCTCATCTAAGAGAAGACCCAGGGTATGGGCCTCTGGGGCAGGGATGGGATGGGCTTGTCCTTGTCACAGCAGGGAGGTCAGTGTGGCATGGGCAGAATCATCTTGCAAGACTGTCTGCAAGTGGCCAAGCGGTAACTCTAGATACTTGGGAGAAAAATCTGGGTAAATGGGTGGGGTAATGTGAGTACCCCAGATCTAAAAAGCAGTGCCACAGGAGGGTGGCTTTGCTTGAACTTTATTTTATCTTAAAGATTTATTTATTTATTTGAAAGTCAGAGTTACACAGAGAGAGAAGGAGAGGCAGAGAGAGAGAGAGGGAGAGGTCTTCATCCACTGGTTCACTCCCCAGTTGGCCATAATGGTGGAGCTGTGTCAATCTGAAGCCAGGAGCCAGGAGCTTCTTCCGGATCTCCAAACTGTGTGCAGGGGCCCAAGGACTTGGGGAGTCTTCTACTGCTTTCCCAGGCCATAGCAGAGAGCTGGATTGGAAGTGGTTCAGCTGGGTCTCGAACCAGCACCCATATGGGATGCCGGCACTGCAGGTGGCAGCTTTACCCACTTCACCACAGTGCTGGTGCTTATTTTATTTTTTATTTTATTAAAATGTATGAGTTTATTTGAAAGGCATAGATACAGAGAGAGAAGGAGTGGGGGGAGGGAGGGAGAAAAAGAGGGAGGGTGGGAGAAGTTATCCATCTGCTGGTCTACTTCCCAAATGGCTGCAATGGCCAGGGCTGGTCCAGGCTGAAGCTAGGAGCCTGGATGTTTTTCCAGGTCTCCCATGTGGGTACAAATCCCCCAAGTACTTGGGCCATTTTCTGTTGCTTTCCCAGGTGCACTAGCATGGAGCTGGATCAGAAGTGGTGCGGCCAGGATTCAAACCAGTGCCTACATGGGAGGCCAGCACGGCGTGTAGAGGCTTAAACCTCTATGTCACAGCACTGGCCCTGTCTGGGACTTTTATAGTGAGTGGTAGACAAATTGTGCATGTGTGGGGGGAGGTCTTGGTGGCAAAGTGGGGGAGCTGTTCTGCCAAGCAGAAGTCTCAGTCAAGTAAAACACTTAGCTCATTTCAGGGGAACCAGGAGTTCTAATCTCAGCAAATCAATAACGAAAAAGCGTTTTAATCTGAGCTAATCAATAATCAAGCATGAGTTGAACAACACAATTGCTAGCTGCAGTTGTGTAAATACCAAGTGGCCGATCATCTTGTTTCAATAGAGTAACATTCAGAAAAAATTCACTCAGCAACAGCATAGTTGAATATGAAATCTAAAACTGTTCTTGTACCATAAGAGAAAAACATAAAGAGCCAATGCAAGACCCACAGAAAAACTGGAGAGAAGCGAACCTCTTTTCTCCACCCCTCTGCCCATCACCAGTGTGGCTGGACTGGCTCTCTGTCTCTTGCTCTCAGGCCCCAGCGCTGCCCACATCCACAGTCTGCCCAGGTCCTCCTACCCACCTTTGTGCCTTGGCCTTTGCTTCATTGCAGATGCTGTTGTGTGCATAAAGACAGTCTTGGATGCTAGAAAGAATTCTTCTGGTGACAAAGCTGGATTACAGCCAGTTAGTTGTAAAGTGTCTTGCCTGGTTTGCTCTTGGACCATCCTCCCCTGGTATGGTGCCAATCTTTCTTTTGCAATGTGCACAAAGCTTCAAATGACACAAGCCCAGTTCTGCATCATCCTCTTCACGTGAAGCTTACAGGACGCAGCCATGCCACCATGCTTACCCCCTTCTCTCCAGGTGCTCCCTGGGCTGGGACTCCTTGCGGGAGGCTGTTGATTCTTCCATCCCCAACCCCCTCTCTACAATATGGCTCTGCTCCCTTGCACATGCAGAGCGGGCCTTGCCTGCTTCCAGTTTTGAACCAAAGTGTTGCAGACTGAACTTTCCCCAGGCATGCTCTTTCATTGACAGTTTCCTTGCTGCTTTGTAGCCAGAGAGGTCCGGATCTTTCGTTCTCAATTTCCTCTGCTTTGGCCAGGCCCAGTGCTCTCCATTCCTCCACCACTTCAAGTTCAACCAGAAAGGGGCAGGGGTGTTCCCCCTCCTCTTGTCCCAGATCCACCGCAGTGCTCTTTTCCTGGTGGACACTGAGTGTCTGGTGGTGAAGTGAACACATCACCTTTGTCTAACAAAGAAACAAAGGTGTTTCTTCCACAGCCCAGATAGGTGTTCAAGATGCGTTTCTTAAAATCATCACTTTCAGCAAAAGAAAGAGTCAACAGGAGGATATTTCACTCATTGTCTATACATCTGGGTCTTTGGAAAAAAGCAGCCAAAAAAAGTTTCATTCAGGTGCTTCTGTTGTTTGATGATTGATGTTTATCATGTAACAATAATTTCCTATATGCATGCAAAACAACTTATATGACACATTCAAATACAAGCAACTTGGGACAATTCATTTTCCTGAACTGTTAACTTTTTCCTGAGCTTCGCACTTCGGGAAACAATGATGGTTTAAAAAGCCCCTCACCTGCCCTTATGTGTTCCCGACCAGACCTTTCTGCAAAGAACCACCATTCCCTGTGTGATCAAAGAACTCTTCTGGATAAAGTTTGTCTTTCCCTAAGTCTGGGTTTGTTAATTTGACAACAGAAATCTTCTATAAGTAGAAGGGATTTGTTTCTCAGACATCTCTGTTTTTGAAGCATTCGGCTGGTGAAGTAGTAGCTACATTTTCCATCATTTAAACTACAGATATTTTGTCTTGGGGAGGAAGGGTCAGAAGCCTCCATCATAAATGGGTCTGGGTTAAGAACTGCACAGTAAACCATGCTGGCTCAGAAACATTCGTTTCTTACCCCACCTTGCTGGTCGCTACTGTCCTGGGAAAGCGTTGAGCCTTGGGCTGCTGTTTCCTGCATTGCTCCTTGCTGTTATCTCACTGGATGAGTGTGCTCCAAGCCTTCTTACAGGTTCTCTACTTGAGATTTCATCTGGAAAGAATGAGGGGAAGGAGAACACATCGCAAGAGGCTGGAAACCCGTGAGATGACGATGGGAGCTTCTCTCAGACCTGCTGACTGTGCAGGGACAGGGAACAAGTGTAGCACTTGGCTGGCCCAGCTTCTGCCCTGTGCGAGCACTCAGGGAGGAGAGCCTGCTGCTTCTTCAGGCAGTTAATTAACGCTTCTGAATTAATCTTCAGATTAATTCAAAGTAACTATCGTGGTGATCATTGATAAGTGCCAGTCCATGTGTCCTTTCCATGAGCTGTGTGTCTGGAAGGCACAGACCATGTATAACTCAACTTTGTATCTTTAGCACATGGCAAAATGCCCAGGACGTACTTGGCACCACACATCTTTTTCTTTACTAAATTGATGAATTAGACTTTATACCTGCCACCTCCCTCCCTTCCTCTTTCTTAGTAGAGAAAGTGACAAAGTGGCAGCCTGTTGGAGGGCCTCATGTGGCTTTGTGGGAGGACAGCTGACCAGTTGCAAGTGGTCCTGGAGCTGCTTTGGTGACCTTGGTCTTCACTCCCAGAGGTGAGGATTAGGGAGTCCTGGGGATCTTCTGGGCTGGGAGGTGTGCACCAGGGCTGGAATCCGGCAGAAGTCTAGCAAGAGCTTCTGACCTTTTCCTGTCCCTCTTAGCCCCCAAACACAGCTGCCCCTAAACAGGAATGAGTCACACCCAAGCTCAGGACCGGTCACAGAGTTCAGAAAATGTCACTCTTATGACCTTTTATTCTGAATAACATTTCTGGGCCCAGCAAGCTGGGCGGTGTATGTCATGTTTCTGAAAGAAGATAATAGAAAAACTATCACAGAACAGTTTTTCAAGACAGCAAAGTAGAATGTGACACCCAATTCATTTTCTTAATAACTCAGCCACAACAGATAATGAGCACATAATTCAGCACATATTTTAACCCCATTATGTGATTTTTGTGTGTCTGTTGGTCTTGTCTCACTCAACACTGTATTTGTGAGACTCACCAGTGGTTTCCACACATAGCAGGGTCTGCTCATTTTGTTCCGATGCAGTGCCTCATTGTTTGAATCTACTATTTATTCATTTGCTGTTGGTGGATACATGAGCTGTTCCCTGTTTTCATCTCATTAATAATTATGCAAGGAAATGCATGTATGCAACGTTATCATTAACTCTAGTCATCCTACTAAGTGATAGAATGCCATGACTTACTCTGCCGATGGAACCATAACTTTGTACCCCTTGACTGACATCTGATCATCACAAAGAAATGATAAATGCTTGGGACGATGGGACTAACTACCCTGATTTGATCACAACACAATGTTTACCACACACCCCAGAAGTATCAGTGGTTATTATTTGTCAACTATAAATAAGAAATATGAAAGCGCCAAAAGTTACTAATTCTTCTTGGAGTATTCTTGAGCATAGTTATTATATATGTGTATGTATTTCTGATTGGCATATACCTTGTAATTAAATTCCTCAAATCTAGGGTGAATGTATGTTCATTTGTGGATAATTTCCCAGAGAATACATTACTTTATACTCAAATGAGCATATATTAGGTTTCTCTTGCCCCCATCCCCAAAGGTATGTGGTGGTGGTAGGGTTTTGTCATTAGACACTGTGACATTCTGGTTCTTTCTTACAGTTTTTTGTTTGTTTGTTTTTAGCATTTTTCATTTATTTGAAAATCTCAGAGATGGAAATAGAGAGACAGATGGAGCTCCCAACTGCTGGTTCACTCCACAAATTCTTTAACAGCTGGGGCCGGGCCAAGACCTAAGCCAGGACCAAAAAGGCAATCAAGTCTCCCACATTGGGACAGGAACCCTTTTACTTGAGCCATTACTGCTGCCTCCCAGGATCCCTGTTGACAAAAAGCTGCAGTCAGGAGCTGAAAGTGAGATTGCAATCCAAGAGCTCCACTGTGGGTTGTGGGTATCTTAAGCATTAGGTTAAAGCCCTGCTCCTGTCACTGTGGTTTAAATTATGTTTTTTTTTTTTTTCTGGTGATTGATGGTGTTGAGCACATCTTCTTTTGTAAAGAAGTATCATCTTTTTCATACTAATTTGCTGAAGTTCTTTAAGTACTGTGGACCTAAGTCTTATGTTGGATATATAGTTTATCTTGTACCCTCTTGGCTACCCTGATGTTCTTTTAATGGAATAATTGAATATAACACAAGTTCCTAATCTTAACGCATTTTAATTTATGATTTTTATCCCTATGGTTGATGCTTTTCTTCTTCCAAGTAACAAATATTTGCCTGTCCCCACAAAATATGGTAATTTCCAGCCGGCGCCGCGGCTCACTAGGCTAATCCTCCGCCTTGCGGCGCCGGCACACCGGGTTCTAGTCCCGGTCGGGGCACCGATCCTGTCCCGGTTGCCCCTCTTCCAGGCCAGCTCTCTGCTGTGGCCAGGGAGTGCAGTGGAGGATGGCCCAAGTCCTTGGGCCCTGCACCCCATGGGAGACCAGGAGAAGCACCTGGCTCCTGCCATCGGAACAGCGCGGTGCGCCGGCCGCAGCGCGCTACCGCGGCGGCCATTGGAGGGTGAATCAACGGCAAAAAGGAAGACCTTTCTCTCTGTCTCTCTCTCTCACTGTCCACTCTGCCTGTCAAAAAAAAAAAAAAAAAAAAAAAGAAAAAAAAAATATGGTAATTTCCAGGAGTATCTTCCAGAAATTTTATTGTTTTACTTTTTATGTTTAGCTTTAAAATTGGCTTAGAATTCATTTTTTTTTAAATTTATGGTATGAGTAGAGGGTTACTTGTTTTTGCGGATAATCAGTTGAGCTTTTATTGAAAAAAAAAACTGTCCTTTCTGTTTCCGGATTATCTATATTTTACTTATTTGCTATCTTTGAGCTGACACTCCCTGTTTAATCACTGTAAGTCCATAATATGTTCAGATATGTTGAAGTTTAGTTCTTTCACATTTGTCCTTTCTCAAGATTGTCTTGACTATTTGCCCTTTTCATTTTCATAAAAGTCATAAACTTTAGATATTTCTTTCTAATTTCCACAAAAATACCTGCAGGGACTTTCATTGGACTTGTCCTGAATCTACAAATCACTTGGGATGAACTGGACTCAGGAGCATTATCTACCCCTCCCTTCAGCCAGGCTTTCAAATATTTCTCTGAAGAATGATTTGTGGGACTTTTACGGAGTGGTCTCACATACCTTTCATGAGATTTATTCCTCAAAATTTGATATTCTTTGAGGCTATTGTAAAGGCTGTCCTTTTAAAATTTCCTTTTCTAATGAATTACTACATATATAAGAAATATGCTATGTTACTAATTGATTGTATGTTCTGTATCTAATTAATAATTCCAATTGTACTGGCAAAGCTTGGAGTGGTCCAGACAGGCACAGCTGATAAAAATGATAAACAGCCTGGTGAGCAAGCAAGTATGCTTTGAGGAGGCAGGACTTGAGCCAGGCCAGTGGAGGAATGGGCATTCTGGGCAGTGGGCTGCCCCTCTGATTGCCTGAAACTCAGGAAGCATTAGTGTAGACAGGCTTGGATCAAGTAAAACAGCCTCTTAGGTTAGAGGCAGACAAGCCTGCAGGCTCTGGGCTGTGAACTGTGGAGCCACTGCCAATATCCATTGAAGGAACAATGGACTCTTATCAAAGGCAAAAAAAAAAATCACCTAAAAAGAAATATGAAGATATTAAAAAAAAAATCCTCAAGCCTTGAATTTAACCATATTTCCTGTCTTTTGAAAATCTAGATGAATCAAAATTCTTTCGGTATTCTGAGGATGTTTTAACCAAATAGGGTCTGTTCAAAAGAATGCAGGCATTAGCAACTGGTCTTTCATGAGTGAAGAGTGCTAATGGATTCTGAGGTCATGGGGGTTCTTGCCGCTGAAAGTGTTTTTTCATCTCTGTTTATGCTTTTTGGTGCACAGTTGTAATTATCCTCTGTACCAGTTTTCTGTAATGGTCAGATGAAGAAGGCTGTATATGATCAATATAAGAACATAAATGATAATCAAATTGAATTTTCCCTGTTGAGGAAAACCAAAGTAACAAGTGACTATTTTCTCAGACCCTTTTTTTTTGGGGGGGGGGGTGAAATATCATGTCCAAGACTCATGAATGAACTTCTGGTTTACTAAAACATCCTAGGGAGAGGAATGTGTTTCCATTGTGTGTGTCAGGAAGGGCCCACAGCAACCCTGTGCTGAGTGTGTCATGGTGTAGATGGCCCTCAAGGGCATCCACTGGGGACCAGCATGGCTAGGGAGAATCAGGCACGCTTGAGGTCACTGAACAGGAAGGACACACTCTCAGAGGACTTCCCTGCAGGCTCACATCCCCACCGGCATCCTTTCTTCTAAGCCTCCAACTGGCCACTGTTCCTGGACTGCTGGAGCCCCTAGTGTCTCCGTGGTTCTCAGCTGCTGCAGTCAGCACTCCATTCACCTCCCAGGGGCCTCCATCTCAGCTGTGTCAGGGCCACACCTGCTGGGAAAAACAGCACCTGAAGCTTCCATAGACTGGGGCCTTCCTGACAGTGGGCTCTCTTAGTTGTCATTGTGAGGTCAATGTCCACCTCCGTGTCTGGCACTCGACAGGTGTTGGAGGTAGAAATCACCCACACCTCAATACAGTGTTTTTTTTTTTTTTCCTTCCCCAGCTGGAGAAGAGGTGAACCCTTATCTCGAGCCATTTTTACACATTTTTACGTGCAATGTAATTTATTGTCCTCAAACTCAATTCTTTTTTTTTTTTTTTTTTGACAGGCAGAGTGGACAGTGAGAGAGAGAGAGAGAGAGACAGAGAGAAAGGTCTTCCTTTTTGCCGTTGGTTCACCCTCCAATGGCTGCTGTGGCCGGCCCGCTGCAGCTGGCACACCATGCTGATCCAAAAGCAGGAGCCAGGTGCTTATCCTGGTCTCCCATGGGGTGCAGGGCCCAAGCACTTGGGCCATCCTCCACTGCACTCCCGGGCCATAGCAGAGAGCTGGCCTGGAAGAGGGGCAACTGGGACAGAATCCAGCGCCCTGACTGGGACTAGAACCAGGTGTGCCGGCGCTGCAGGTGGAGGATTAGCCTATTGAGCCAAGGCGCCGGCTAAAACTCAGTTCTAAATACACAATATTCAATATAAGTTTTGGATGAAGCCTTTTCATTGAGAAACAGAAAGCAATTATTGAATACAAATGATTGACATTTAAAACAAGACAATCTCGTCAGCAAGTCCATTCCTCATTAGCACACCCATCTTACTGTATTCCAAGGGCAGCCATCAAAATCCTGTTAGATACTCAGCTTGTATATGTGATAATCCAGGATTCTCGCCTCAAAATTGAGCTAAACTTAATTAAACCTCTTGGCAATACTGGAGTGGATTCCTCATTTTTGTTTATTCATGGAACAAATGGATGAGTGAAAATGAGAACCCACACTGGGGATCCTAGCATGCTAAAGATTGTTAGCATAGGTATTACGCCCCCAGAATTCTGTCTTTCTAAATGAGAGTCATTCTTCTCTCCCTTATCCACACACTGTCTCATGTTCAGGATTGACTGGTCAATTCAGCGGAGAATGTTTGAAGAGAGCCCAAGGGTCT
Organism: Lepus europaeus; assembly: GCF_033115175.1. Lineage (NCBI taxonomy): Eukaryota > Metazoa > Chordata > Mammalia > Lagomorpha > Leporidae > Lepus > Lepus europaeus. The sequence continues at coordinate 16,562,424 of NC_084837.1, read as the reverse complement.
CTGGGAGAGCAGGTAAAACAGTGACGAATGGGAACATAATGTTTATGCGACTCCTTCATGCTTCATTACATCAAAGAAAGATGTAGTGCAGCATTTTCATCTATAAATAGCTTAACATTAACATCACAATATATTCATTTCCTTTGAGTTCTCTTTCTATTTTTGCATGCAAGCTGATGCCAGATCTCACAAAAGAGAAATATCTACACCTGCCACAGAATTAAAGACCATCAACATTTCCTCTTCTAGAGGAGACATGTAATTGAAAGTTATAGTAGTGTTTTCATGGTGGCGGAATAGGGAGGGAGCTTACTGCTCTAGTCTGTGGGAAGATAGTTAAAAGTGGAGAGAGAGCAATCTCAGGAAAGAGAGAGAAAATAGCAGAGAAACTCCATGCAAATTAGAGGGACACTGTTGACCTATATGGAAGGTGTCAAGACCACAGCAGCCTAGAGTCTTAGCACCAGCTTTTGAGTGAGGTGAGACCATAATGCAGCAGCCCAAGCCACTGGTGATAAAGCTACAGGAAGGGCCTGGCGTGAGTGCAGCTAGGAGCCCTGTGGGGAACAGTGTACCTGCCAATCTAGAGGGAAAATTGGGGGGGCATGTTTCTCCTGATCACCTGGCACCTGCATCCTGTAACTAGCTGAGAGAGGGCACGTGCCATTTTGGACATACATAACAGCTGCACCAGCTTGTTTCTGTGTGCCCAGCAACCAGCTGAGAGGAGATGCCTGAGTCTGGCAGAGAGAATTGGCAGGAGGCTGGGTGTTCATGATTGTGGGAGCCTTGTGTGCCAGGATTGTAAAAACACTGTGACTGTGTGGGATGCAGGGTGCGATTGGAACTTTGGGCAGTCCCTATGGGTGGCTCCACATGCTTGGGGCTTTCTAGTGAACTGGTAAGGGCAATTGCTGCAGGATCTGTTTTCACACTGAGTGCTGTACAGATCATTTGTGTGGTTCTTATGGCAGCAGAGATGAAAATTGTACCCACAGCGGCTAGTGCAAGATACTGGTCTTCTTTAAGAAGAGGAGGTGGGTGTGAGACTACACCAAAAGAGCAGAACAAACCTCCCTCTGATAAAAAAAAAAAGAGAGATTTATCACGCCCAACTTCAGTGTCACCTTGGATGTTCCCCTCACCCTGTAGCACTGAACAGAGCTCCCTGACCATGCCCAGCATGCACCTCTGGGTATTCATTCAAAGATCAGATATCCCACTATACCACAGAAGCATAGTTCAAAAATAAAGGCCATCACAGGGAACAAAAAAAAAGAAAACCAACAGGCATCTCCATAAATGCCTAATAATAAATGCAACAATTATTCAAGAAACAAGAATAAGGAAGACAACATGACAACTCTAAAAGAGCACAACACTTCAATACTAGAATGTGAAGACAGAGAATCACAAAATGCCAGAAACAGAATTCAAAAAGCTGATCACAGGATTACTTAGAAATAATCAGAAGCAAATTCATGAACTAAAGGAATCCATATAGGACATGAATGAAAAATGTTACCATGCAATTGAGATTTTAAAGAGAAATACAAATAAAATATTGGAAATGAAGAATTCAATAGAACAAAAAAAAATATGGGGGAAGTCCTTAAGAACAGATTCAGTGAGGAAGAAGGAAGAATATCTGAGTTAGAAGACAAATCTCTGAAAATTGTACAGTCAGACCAAAGAAGAAGGAGAAGGAGAAGAAGAAATAATAATTAGAAAAAACTAAAATACAGTGTTAGAGATTTATGGGATACTATCAAATGAACCAACATATGGGTCTTAGAAGTTCCTGAAGGTGTGGAAAGAGAGAATGGATTATAAAGCCTTTTCAGTGAAATAATTACAGAAAACTTCCCTAATTCAGAGAAAGAAAGGGATGTCCGAGTACAGGAAGCACATAGAACTCCTAATAGATGTGACCAGAAAAGCTCTTCACCATGATACATTATAGTCAAACTCTCCACAATAAGTCATAAAGACAAGATTCTAAAATGTACATGAGAAGAATGCCAATTCACATTCAGAGGATCTCCAACTAGACTCACAGCTGACTTCTTATCAGAAACTGTACAGGCTAGGAGAGAATGGAGAGACTTAGTCCAAGTGTTAAGAAAAAAAAAACTGTCAAACCGGAATATTGTGCTCTGCAAAGCTCTCATTTATGAATGAAGTTGAAGTAACAACCTTCCATAACAAACAGAAAATGAAAAAAAAAATTACCTCCCACCTAGCCTTAAAAAGATGCTGAAGGATATGTTACACACAGAAACACAGAAAGATAGCAATCATTATGAAAGAATGTGAAGGCAGAAAGTACAAAGGGCATCCAAAGTAAACAATATGAATATTTATGGGAAAATGGCAGGGCCATGTCATTACTTATCAATAGTCACTTTGAATGTAAATGCCCTCAACTCTCCGGCTGAAATATACAGACTGGCTGAATGGATTAGAAAACAAAAGCCATCTATTTGCTGCCTACAAGAAAAACATCTCACCAACAAAGATACATGCAGAATTAAAGTGAAAGGATGAAAAAAGATATTCCACGTTAACAGAAGCCAACAAAGACATGGTGTAGCCATCCTAACATCAGACAAAATAGATTTTAACACAAAAACTTTTAAAAGAGAAAAAGAAGGGCACTATGTAATGATTAAGAGATCAATTCAACAGGAAGATATGACCACTATAGATGCATAAGCACCCAATTACAGGTCACCTGGCTATTTAAACAAATGTTATGGATCTAAAGGGCAACATAGACTCCAGTACAATAGTAATGGTGGACTTTGGTACTCCATTCTCAACAATAGAAAGATCAACCAAGCAGAAAATTAGTAAGGAAAACACAGATTTAATCAGCACAATAGACCAAACAGACTTACTGGATACCTATAGAACTTTCCATCCTACAGTTGCAGAATACACATTCTTCTCACCAGCATGGAACTTTCTCTAGGATAGACAACATAAGGCTAGGCCATAAAGCATGTCTCAGCAAATGCAAAAAGATCAAAATCATGTGATGCATCTACTCTGACCACAAGGGAATGAAGCTGGAAATCAGCAACTCAGTAATCTCTAGAACATATGGAAACACATGGAGACTGAACAACATACTCCTGAATGAACTGTGGTTCATTGAAGAAATCCAAAGAGAGTTAAAAAATTTCTGGAAACAAATGAAGATGACAACATAACATATAAAAACCTATGGGATACCAACAAAATCAGTGTTAAGAGGAATGTTTATATCAACTGGTGCCTACATCAAGAAATTGGAAAGGCACCAAATAAATGAGCTATCAATACATCTCAAGGACCTACGTAAGCAACAGAAAACCAAACCCCAAACCTAGGAGGAGAAAAGAAATAATTAAAGAGAATAAACAAAAGTGAAACCAAAAATAAAAAAACAACATAAAAGATCAGCAAAACAAAGGGCTGGCTTTTTGAAAAAATGAAAGTGACACACCATTGGCCCAACTAACCAAAAAAAAAGAGGGAGAAGACCCAAATCAATAAAATTAGAGATAAAAAGGAAATGTAACAACAGACACCATAGCAATAAAAAGAATAATCAGAAATTACTTCAAAGAGCTGTATACCAACAAATCAGGAAACCTTGAAGAAATTGATAGATTCCTGGACACATACAACCTACTTAAATTGAGGCATAAGGATACAGAATACATAAACAGACCAATAACCAGATGGAAATTAAATCTGTATTAAAGACCTTCCCAGCAGAGAAAAATCCAGTACCAGATGGCTTCACTGTTGAATTCTATAGGAGATTTAAAGAAGAACTAACTGCAATTCTTCTCAATCTATTCAACACAATTGAAAGGGAGGAAATCCTCCCAAACTCTTTATGAAGCCAGCATCACATTAATTCCTAAACCTGAAAAAGATATAACAGAAAAAGAGAGAACTACAGACCAATTTCTCTGATGAACATAGATGAGAAAATCAACAAAATGATAGCCAATGGACTCCAACAACAAATTAGAAAGACGATTCACCCAAATCAAGTGGAATTTATTGCTGATATGGAGGGATGGTTCAACATTCACAAATCAATCAATGTGATATGTCACATTAACAAACTGAAGAACAAAAATCATATTATTATCTCGATAGATTCAGAAAGCACTTGATAAAATACAACACCCTTTTATGATGAAAACTTTAAGCAAATTGTGTATAGAAGGAACATTCCTCAACACAATCAAGACAATTCATGATAAAGCAATGGCCAGTGTCATATTGAATGAGGAAAAGTTGGAAGGATTCCCACTGAGATCTGGACAAGGATGCCCACTCATGATTTCTATTCAATATATTCCTGGAAGTTTTAGCCAGAGCCATTAGGCAAGAAAAAGAAACCAAAAGGATGCAAATTGGGAAGGAAGAAGTCAAAGTATCCCTATTTGCAGATGAAAGGATTCTATATGTAGGGGATTCAGAAGTTTTCACTAAAAGACTATTGGAACTCATAGAAGAGTTTGGTAAAGTGGCAGGATATAAAATCAACACACAAAAATCAATAGCTTTTGTATACACAGACAATGCCTCAGCTGGAAAAGAACTTCTAAGATCAATCCCATTCACAATAGCTACAAACAATCCAAATACCTTGGAATAAATTTAACCTAGGATGTAAAAGATCTCTACAAAGAGAATTACAAAACATTAAAGAAAGAAATGGAAAAAGAAATTTAAAAATGGAAACATTTTCCATGTTAATGGATTGGAAGAATCAATATCATCAAAATGTGCATATTACCAAAAGCAATTTACAAATTTAAATGATACCAATCTAAATACTAAGGACATTCTTCTCAGATATAGAAAAAAATGATTCTGAAATTCATATGGAGGCACAGGAGACCTCCAATAGCTAAAGCAGTCTTACACAACAAAGACAAAGCCAGAGGCATCACAACATCAGATTTCAAGACATAGTACATGGCAGTTATAATTAAAACAGCCTGGTACTGGTCAAAAAAGAAAAAAAGAAAACAGGTGGAAAAGCCAATGTAACAGAATAGAAATGCCAGAAATTAACCCATTCATCTACAACCAACTTATCTTTGACAAAGGAGCTAAAATCAATCCCTGGAGCAAGGACAGTCTCTTCAACAAATGGTGCTGAGGATACTGGACTTCCACAGGAGAAATATGAAACAAGACCCCTACCTTACAACGTACACAAAAATCCACTCAAAATGGATTAAAGACTTAAATCTCTGACCTGATACCATAAAATTTTTAGGGAATATTGGGGAAACTCTACAAGGCATTGGCACAGGCAGGGTTATTGGAAAAGACCCCAGAGGCACAGGTAATTAAAGCCAAAATTGACAAATGGGATTATGTCAAATTGAGAAGCTTCTGCACTGCAAAATAATTGTTCAGCAAAGTGAAGAGGCAACTGACAGAATGGGAGAAATTATTTGCAAACTATGCAACTGA